>NW_026781907.1:17500-1282500 GCF_031769215.1 Ylistrum balloti
TAGATAAATAACTGCTGGCGTATATAGACTATTCTAACAAGCTGTGCATATCCATTGTTTGTCCAGTAACAGGGATAGAATAGAGATGGAGTCGACTGTTTCAGTGTTTCGGTCGACTTCCGGTCTAATGATATTGTTCTAACTTTACACTGACCACATATAACCTGCTAAATCTACACGACGTACGCGCACGAAAGCAAAGGGGATTTCTAGTCGATGATAAATTGATATAACAAATTTTTTTCGAAGTTTGGCTTAATTCCAAATAATATCTATCATATGAACCTGTCTAGATCTTATTTTATCCTAATCTGCCTCTGTGCCGACATTAACACGCATTCTCTTCATCAACATTATAAAGAGAGATGTTTGTCTTGCAAGTTGGACATTCCATGACTGTACACCGTTTTAAGTCCCGTCCCACGGACCGGAAGTTTGTGGTTAGTAGTGTGCTCATGCCAGTGCGTACATGTAGTTCATCCCTCCATAACTCTCTGCTTCCCTTTTAACTTTTCTTATTCATAAAGTCATTTCTTTGAATAAAACCCAACTGATGCTGTCTCCATGATTTTTTTCCGCATTCCAACATTTAGAAGATTTATTATAAAGTTGTGAGGTTAGATCTGAAGGAGGAGGAAAAGGATGTCCGTTTGGACAACTGATCAGTTATTGAAAAAGGTATTTATAACGATAAAGCTTATTCTTGGCCGGAAGTTTGTTAAACGGTGTTTATGTTATAAGTAATACACCTGGTAGTCCCGCGACTAAGACCACACATGGCAGTTCCACGACTAAGTTCACACATGCTATTTCATGGACTAAGGTTACACGTGCTATTCCCTGGACTAAGGTCACACGCGTTATTCCCTGGATTAAGGTCACACGCGTTATTCCCTGGACTAAGGTCACACGCGTTGTTCCTTGGACTAAGACCACGCGTGCTTGTCACTTAAGTAAATGTTACGACTGGTCCTTAACCGCCAGACACATTGGGATATTTATTGCATTGGAGTAATTCTGTGTGTATATTAGAATGACTGGTGATATCCTGGGACCCGACTGAATCACCTCTGTCTACGGCGGATATGTGAACAATCAGTACAGATAAAACACAGTAATTCTATATTATTAAATTCATATTGAAGGGTACCTGATAACATACATTACGATACCTATAATACGCCATTCTCAAACAGTTATATCACGTAAAAAAATGAAGACATCGATAACAAAACAGCATTCCTTATCCGATCTGATCTTTATATTAGTGAGGTGTAAGTCTTATATAGTATGATTAACATTTTTATAACGACTATAAATACCTTTGATAACTTTTACAAAGCATGGATGTAAATGTGTCTATGGAGACCATGAAATGACAGAACATGATTGTATGTGTGTTGAAGTCTATGGAGAGCATGAAATGAAAGAACTCGGTTGTATGTGTGTTGAAGTCTATGGAGAGCATGAAAGGACAGAACATGGTTGTATGTGTGTTGGAGTCTATGGAGAGCATGAAAGGACAGAACATGGTTGTATGTGTGGTGGAGTCTATGGAGAGCATGAAAGGACAGAACATGATTGTATGTGTGTTGGAGTCTATGGAGACCATGAAAGGACAGAACTTGGTTGTATGTGTGTTGAAGTCTATGGAGACCATGAAAGGACAGAACATGATTGTATGTGTGTTGGAGTCTATGGAGAGCATGAAAGGACAGAACATGATTGTATGTGTGTTGGAGTCTATGGAGACCATGAAAGGACAGAACTTGGTTGTATGTGTGTTGGAGTCTATGGAGAGCATGAAAGGACAGAACATGATTGTATGTGTGTTGGAGTCTATGGATAGCATGAAAGGACAGAACATGATTGTACGTGTGTTGAAGTCTATGGAGAGCATGAAAGGACAGAACATGGTAATATGTGTGTTGGCGTCTATGGAGAGCATGAAACGACAGAACTTGGTTGTATGTGTGTTGGAGTCTATGGAGAGCGTGAAAGGACAGAACATGGTTATATGTGTGTTATAAGACATAGTTTGGAGAGATGTTTGTGTTAAAGGACAGAACATGTTTGTGTTATGTGTGGTGGATGTTTGTGTTATAAGAGAGCATGTTTGTGTTACAGACATAGACTTTGTAGGGATGTTTGTGTCATAAGACAGCAATTGTACGGATGTTTATGTTACAAGACATAGTTTGTACGGATGTTAGTGTTATAAGACAGACTTTGTACGGATGTTTGTGTTATAAGACAGAAATTGTACGGATGTTTGTGTTATAAGACATAGTTTGTACGGATGTTTGTGTTATGAGACAGAAATTGTACGGATGTTTGTGTTATAAGACATAGTTTGTATGGATGTTTGTGTTATAAGACATAGTTTGTACGGATGTTTGTGTTATGAGACATAGTTTGTACGGATGTTTGTGTTATAAGACATAGTTTGTACGGATGTTTGTGTTATAAGACAGAAATTGTACGGATGTTTGTGTTATAAGACAGACTTTGTACGGATGTTTGTGTTATAAGTCAGAAATTGTACGGATGTTTGTGGTATCAGTCAGACTTTGTACGGAAGTTTGTGTTATAAGTCAGACTTTGTACGGACGTTTGTGTTATAAGTCAGACATTGTACGGATGTTTGTGTTATAAGTCAGACTTTGTTCGGACGTCTGTGTTGTAAGTCAGACTTTGTACGGATGTTTGTGTTATAAGTCAGACATTGTACGGATGTTTGTGTTATAAGTCAGACTTTGTTCGGACGTCTGCGTTGTAAGTCAGACTTTGTACGGATGTTTGTGTTATAAGTCAGACATTGTACGGATGTTTGTGTTATAAGTCAGACTTTGTACGGATGTTTGTGTTATAAGTCAGAGATTGTACGGATGTTTGTGTTATAAGTCAGACTTTGTACGGACGTTTGTGTTATAAGTCAGACATTGTACGGATGTTTGTGTTATAAGTCAGACTTTGTACGGACGTTTGTGATATAAGTCAGACATTGTACGGACGTTTGTGTTATAAGTCAGACTTTGTACGGATGTTTGTGTTATAAGTCAGACATTGTACGGACGTTTGTGTTATAAGTCAGACTTTGTACGGACGTCTGCGTTGTAAGTCAGACTTTGTACGGATGTTTGTGATATAAGTCAGACTTTGTACGGATGTTTGTGATATAAGTCAGACTTTGTACGGACGTTTGTGATATAAGTCAGAATTTGTATTTGTGTTCTATTACAGTTTTTTAAACGTCTGTGGTCTACACTATCATTTACTGCGTGTTTAGGTTTCACAAGAGATGCCATAAATCTACAATAGATAATCAACCTACGCTAATGACTTACAGAGAGACACAAATCAGTTACAAAAAAAAGATAGCATCTCAAATCCGAGTATTAGGACGTAAGACCTTCATTAGCCAATACAAGTTTCTAAAACAATGTGTCAGTAGATAAGGCCACTTTATTAACACCGCTGCTTCACGAGACAACATCGCTTTACAGGGGATAATATTGTTTACTCCGAGACAGGCTGTAATGTGTTTAACACGAGAAGCGACTTATTAGTCCGTTACACCGACAGTATGTCAGATCCATGTATCCACAGTCCCGTTACACCGACTGTATATCAGATCCACGTATCAGCCGTCCCGTTATACCGACTGTATGTCAGATCTACGTAGCAACCGTCCCGTTACACCGACAGTATGTCAAATCCATGTATCAACCGTCCCGTTACACCGACAGTATATCAGATCCATGTATCAACCGTCCCGTTACACCGACAGTATGTCAGATCCATGTATCCACCGTCCCGTTACACCGACTGTATGTCAGATCCACGTATCAGCCGTCCCGTTATACCGACTGTATGTCAGATCTACGTAGCAACCGTCCCGTTACACCGACAGTATGTCAAATCCATGTATCAACCGTCCCGTTACACCGACAGTATATCAGATCCATGTATCAACCGTCCCGTTACACCGACAGTATGTCAGATCCATGTATCAACCGTCCCGTTACACCGACTGTATGTCAGATTCATGTATCAACCGTCCCGTTACACAGACAGTATGTCAGATCCATGTATCAACCATCAAGTTACACCGACTGTATATCAGATCCACGTATCAACCGTCCCGTTACACCGACAGTATGTCAGATCCACATATCAACCGTCCCGTTACACCGACTGTATATAAGATCCACGTATCAACCGTCCCGTTACACCGACAGTATGTCAGATCCACATATCAACCGTCCAGTTACACCGACTGTATATCAGATCCACGTATCAACCGTCCCGTTACACCGACTGTATGTCAGATCCACATATCAACCGTCCCGTTACACCGACTGTATGTCAGATTCATGTATCAACCGTCCCGTTACACCGACAGTATGTCAGATCCACGTATCAGTCGTTCCGTTACACCGACTGTATATCATATCTATGTAGCAACCGTCCCGTTACACCGACTGTATGTCAGATCCATGTATCCACCGTCCCGTTACACCGACAGTATAACAGATCCATGTATAAACCGTCCCGTTATACCGACAGTATGTCAGATCCACGTATCAGTCGTCCCGTTACACCGACTGTATATCAGATCTATGTAGCAACCGTCCCGTTACACCCACTGTATGTCAGATCCATGTATTCACCGTCCCGTTACACCGACTGTATGACAGATCCACGTATCAGTCGTCCCGTTTCACCGACTGTATGTCAGATCCACGTATCAGCCGTCCCGTTATACCGACTGTATATCAGATCTACGTAGCAACCGTCCCGTTACACCGACAGTATGTCAGATCCACGTATCAACCGTCCCGTTACACCGACAGTATGTCAGATCCATGTATCAACCGTCCCGTTACACCGACTGTATGTCAGATCCATGTATCAACCGTCCCGTTACACAGAAAGTTTGTCAGATCCATGTATCAACCATCACGTTACACCGACTGTATATCAGATCCACGTATCAACCGTCCCGTTACACCGACAGTATGTCAGATCCACATATCAACCGTCCCGTTACACCGACTGTATGTCAGATTCACATATCAACCGTCCCGTTACACCGACTGTATGTCAGATTCATGTATCAACCGTCCCGTTACACAGACAGTATGTCAGATCCATGTATCAACCATCAAGTTACACCGACTGTATATCAGATCCACGTATCAACCGTCCCGTTACACCGACAGTATGTCAGATCCACATATCAACCGTCCCGTTACACCGACTGTATATAAGATCCACGTATCAACCGTCCCGTTACACCGACAGTATGTCAGATCCACATATCAACCGTCCCGTTACACCGACTGTATATCAGATCCACGTATCAACCGTCCCGTTACACCGACTGTATGTCAGATCCACATATCAACCGTCCCGTTACACCGGCTGTATGTCAGATCCATGTATCCACCGTCCCGTCACACCGACTGTATGACAGATCCACGTATCAGTCGTCCCGTTACACCGACTGTATGTCAGATCCACGTATCAGCCGTCCCGTTATACCGACTGTATGTCAGATCTACGTAGCAACCGTCCCGTTACACCGACAGTATGTCAGATCTATGTAGCAACAGTCCCGTTACACCGACTGTATGTCAGATTCACGTATCAACCGTCCCGTTACACCGACTGTATGTCAGATTCATGTATCAACCGTCCCGTTACACCGACAGTATATCAGATCCATGTATCAACCGTCCCGTTATACCGACAGTATGTCAGATCCACGTATCAGTCGTCCCGTTACACCGACTGTATATCAGATCTATGTAGCAACCGTCCCGTTACACCGACTGTATGTCAGATCCATGTATCCACCGTCCCGTTACACCGACTGTATGTCAGATCCACGTATCAGCCGTCCCGTTATACCGATTGTATGTCAGATCTACGTAGCAACCGTCCCGTTACACCGACAGTATGTCAAATCTATGTAGCAACCGTCCCGTTACACCGACTGTATGTCAGATTCACGTATCAGTCGTCACGATTTTGAATTATGGTTATCATTACTTTTAACGGAGTAAGGGAGATAACCGTCGCATCTAGCTTTTAATTTACAGTTCACCAAAAATAAAAGAAAAAACGAAAAAAAAATCCACATGTGGATGCAGTGCATTGGGGATTTGTCTACTGTGTATAATGAACAATTATAATGCCACCTCCCGTTTTACATGTAAGGGGAAGTTTCACTCCAGTATTCTCAAGACGTTGTTAAGTTTTTGTAACATTAAATCGCGTCCCTGATGCCCTGATCTGACGTAATCAGATGGAAGATTGTACCAAATACACACAAGCCGGTGAATAGCGCCTTTTAATACCACTTTACAGTCAGACACAGCAGAACAAAAAATTAATTAAACTACGTTTATCATACTGCTGTTTCGTCCCTCTAGGAGTCGTCAGTGCAGCCGAGGACCGAAATGTTGAGCCCCAGGAGGCGACTGAAGAAAATCTCACGAAAGAAAAGTCAAGATTTAGATCGGGAGATGCACTGGCATGATGTAATTAAATAAATGTCTTAATTTTCATAATCTTATAATTCTAGAAGAATCTGGAGTAGATGTTTATATTCTCAACCGTGTCTCTGTTCGAATGAATTTACACATGGTGCGTTGGTTACGACAAATTATATATGATGCGATCATTGGCAATAGGCAATATGTAAGATATTTGGGTAATTTTATTGGCACCCAATCATAACTCATAAATCATTTATGCTTCTAAATCCAAGTATAGTTCTAAAGCCAGTTATTGCTGTTCAAAAATCAAGTATAAATTTGTAAAAAAAAAAAAAAAAAAGTGTAACTGTTCTATATTCAAATGTTAGATTGGTTTCTCCCATTAAAAGTCATTAATAAAGTTCCAATGCATTAAATGTACTGCAAAAATAACTTGTGGTCAAAGAGATGATAACTACATTATTTTTTTTTATCAATTACGACCGTAACCACCATCAAAGCGGTATATCATTTTTACCATTAATTTTTCTTCGCCGTAACGTCGAAGTCTCTAACACAACATCATTAAAGCTTCACAAATAGGTACGGATATTCTACAGTGTTGCAATAGATTATCAAACTGACACAATACCATTCAACTCGCTCTCCAGTGCAGTCACGTTGTTGGTGTTTCTTAATTAATTTCCTCGATCGTTTGGTCACATGGTTTCCGCGTTCTAACAATCGATGTTCAACTGCTTTCGGATAGCATCGTTACGCTGTCATGATTGCAAACCATCTGGTGTAAATTATTGATGGCCCTGAGCAGTTCCGAACGTTCTCAAGGGGAAACGTGTATGCAAGACTGAGAGATAACCATTCGTGACAGAATGCTTGTAATTTTCTATACGAAGACGCCCAAGGTTTTTACGCACGACTTTCTCATCACTGTCTGTACAGACAGGTCCGTGTTTCTCGTCACTCTGTACATACAGGTCCGTGTTTCTCATCACTGTCTGTACAGACAGGTCCGTGTTTCTCGTCACTCTGTACATACAGGTCCGTGTTTCTCATCACTGTCTGTACATACAGGTCCGTTTTTCTCGTCACTGTCTGTACAGTCAGGTCCGTCTTTATTGTCACTGTCTGTACATACAGGTCCGTGTTTCTCGTCACTGTCTGTTCAGTCAGGTCCGTGTTTCTTGTCACTGTCTGTACAGACAGGTCCGTGTTTCTCATCACTGTCTGTACATACAGGTCCGTGTTTCTTGTCACTGTCTGTACAGACAGGTCCGTGTTTCTCATCACTGTCTGTACATACAGGTCCGTATTTCTCATCAGTGTCTGTACAGACAGGTCCCTGTTTATTGTCACTGTCTGTACAGACAGGTCCTTGTTTATTGTCACTGTCTGTACAGTCAGGTCCGTGTTTCTCACCACTGTCTGTACAGACAGGTCCGTGTTTCTCACCACTGTCTATGCGGACAGGTCCGTGTTTCTCGCCGCTGTCTGTACATACAAGGTCCTTTTTTCTCATGAATCTCGGTACGGACGATTTTTTAATCACTGTTGGTACAGAAATGTTCGATGCTCTCATCGCTGTCTGTACAAACACATTCGAGGTTTACACCAATCGGTATAGACACGTCCGATGGTCCCATCGCTGTCTGTACAGACATGTCACCAACACTTTCATGTCTAATTGTGTTATAACTGTCTAAGCGAGGATGCTCGAGGTATGAAGTTGTGATTGATTGCAAAGCAAATATAGTAATAAAAGTGTCCAAGGATCGGTTACAGAATGCTGGGTGGCGTTGGAGTGGAAATGAAAACATTCGTGCACACAGCTCCCTCGTGACATCGTTCACATTCTGTAAATCGTTAATCACCCTCCAAGACATGGTTTCGATCTTTGCTGTTGCTGTGTGACAATTATCATAGACGTCAATTCAATATTTTCGTATTAGTATTTAGTCGCTGCACGCATGCGCAGCCATTGTAGGTTAACAAACCTTGCCTTTGTACATAAATCTTGCATCGGGATGTGAATATGGGGGCGTGTTTCCTTGGCAAGAAGGAAGGACTCTCCACAATTCCTTTCCAGTGTATGGAAATGACATGTTCTATATTGGATGACAGACACGGAATGCCGTTAGTTCAACATAAATAATACACCCACGTCTCTAGCTCGAGGCTCGTAGTCATAATCCTCCATACACCCGGTCATATTCTCTTCAGTTTCATATCTCTTCACTCAACATCTTCGTTCAATTCTTATCCTCAGTCCTCTTCACATCTTTCTCCCTCCTACCTTCATTCCCTCATACCGTTGAATAGCATCCTCTTTAGTATCATTGCCTTAAATAGTTGATAAATATCTGTTTTGATATCAATTTCCCTCGTGTAATTTATTGTTGCTTCATGTTCGAGGTATTTAATGATATTAGGGGTAATTAGACTTCATGTTGCAATAGCATAATGATATGATATTATCCGGAATATATTTACTTAGGAATTTTATAATTTAGGTTTTTTTCTAAGATGCATTCTAACACGTCACAACGATTCTAGCGGGCAACATCTTCGAGGTTAGTGGTAAGATCTTCCAACAGACTGTTGGCAGACATGTTTTCATACGAGGCTGAATTTATCAAAGAGCTTATCAAGATAGGTCAAAAGGACCTTGCATAGTCGTTTAATTTTTAGATATGTTGGTGACGTCTTGTCTTTGTATAACAAGAAATTGGTTGATCACGTCCGTCATATATATCCACCAGGATTTGAAATCAAGGACACAACAAACTCCTTTCATACAATGTAACCAACATGTTTTGGCCCCTGACTGAAGATTCCTAATAGTCAGGATATCTGTTTTGGTCCCTAATTGAAGTGTCCTAACTGGTGGGATATCTGTTTTGGGCCCTAACTGATGAGTTTCTTAATAGGAAAGCCAAGTTATGTGCATATGTAAATGAATTGATTCAGGTTATATATAGACATCTAATGCCGAAAACCTATTGCATACCTGTACAATCCTACTTCTCTACCGTTCGTGTTCAGTGTCATTCGCGTTAAGGCTCCCCATGCACGTGGCGTGACCACACCATTCATTAGAGTTTTATAATCATGTACGCTTACATGACTGCAAACACAAGAACAACACGAACAATCATTTCCAGTCTCTCCCGCACTTATAAATAGTAGGCATCTTTAAATTGCCCCGATAGCCTGCTTAATACTAATTAAATACGACTTTTTTTTAACGGCGAGATTTTAAACGAACGACATCAAAGTATAGTGTCACGACAATGTCAACGAAGAGGCGCGCACATGTTTCACTTCCGGTATCACCAGCAGCAGTACCCTAGCTTTGTTCTCATTGGATGGTCATCATATTCACATAAGATCGAGTTTATCATATTGCGTAGCCAGCAAACAGAGTGGCTTTTGAAGTTTGTTTGCTGTGACGTCGGGTCTATAGTAAATGTTTCCTCTGTATAGGGGAGCCCCAATCAATACGCGAAACGTCACTACCCTGGCTCTCCCCGGCACAGCCGCCATCAAGGCAAGGCAGCTACATTGTATACACTCCAGACCCGAGTAGGCCGTTTAAAATCTCGCACGGTATCGATCTACGACGGGGTCTCCTTTCCGCCTTGTGTTCAAGTGGGCTTCATTTCGTTGTGATACAATTGCCCTGTCTTTGAGAGTTTGTTGGGTGGGATAGTTACATGAGCCCCCAGCCCGTGTGGCCTTAGGCGTACCAGATAGCCACATCAACCTCTGGTTTGTTTACACGGCGATGCTGAGACAGGCGACTACACCCACACAGCCATGCAGGTAAGACAGATTTTGTGGACCAAGCTTGACCAGTAAATGAGGTGTCCTCGCTACCATTTTTTCTTGTCGTTCCGTCGAAGTCCAACTAACTCTTTCATTGGTTTGCATATGTATTGATGAATTTCCCGTGTGGATGTATGGTGTAGTTGGGGCATGTTTGACGCGGTTCCAATAATAATGGTATTACTTTTATGGGACCTTATGTTGACCTGATACATTGCATGTTGATGATTTTCATGACACTTTCCTGATGTAGAATTTTACCCTGTAGCCAACATCTCGACTGCCGGTTTTGGGTTGTGTATGGAGAGTTGCTAATTGTGTGCTGCAGAGATAGTGTTGACACAGTTACCTTGTGTGCTGTAGAGACATTGTTAACACTTTGTTACCTGGTGTGCTGTAGACAGTGTTGACACTTTGTTACTTGGTGTGCGGTAGAGACATTGTTGACACTATGTTACCTGGTGTGCTGTAGAGACAGTGTGGCACTTTGTTACTTGGTGTACTGTAGAGACAGTGTTGACACTTTGTTACCTGGTATGCTGTAGAGACAGTGTTGACACTATGTTACCTGGTATGCTGTAGACAGTGTTGACACTTTGTTACCTGGTATGCTGTAGACAGTGTTGACACTTTGCTACCTCGTATGCTGTAGACAGTGTTGACACTTTGCTACCTGGTGTGCTGTAGAGACATTGTTGACACTTTGTTACCTGGTGTGCTGTAGACAGTGTTGACACTTTGTTACCTGGTGTGCTGTAGAGACAGTATTGACACTTTGTTACCTGGTGTGCTGCAGATATTGTGTTGACAATTTGTTACTTGGTGTGCTGTAGACAGTGTTAACACTATGTTACCTGGTATGCTGTAGAGACAGTGTTGACACTTTGTTACCTGGTGTGCTGGAGAGACAGTGTTGACACTTTGTTACCTGGTGTGGTGTAGAGACAGTGTAGACACTTTGTTACCTGGTGTGCTGTAGACAGTGTTGACACTTTGTTACGTGGTATGCTGTAGAGACATTGTTGACACTTTGTTACCTGGTATGCTGTAGACAGTGTTGACACTTTGTTACCTGGTGTGCTGTAGAGACAGTAATGACAATTTGTTACCTGGTGTGCTGTAGAGACAGTGTTGACACTTTGTTACTTGGTGTGCTGTAGACAGTGTTGACACTTTGTTACGTGGTATGCTGTAGACAGTGTTAACACTATGTTACCCAGTGTTTACACTTTGTTACCCAGTGTGCTACAGAGACATTGTTTACACTATGTTACCAGGTCCGCTGTAGAGGTAGTGTTAACACTATGTTACCCAGTGTGCTGTAGACAGTGTTAACACTCTGTTACCAGGTTTGCTGTAGACTTTATTAACACTCTGTTACCAGGTTTGCTGTAGACAGTGTTAACACTATGTTACCAGGTTTGCTGTAGAGACATTGTTAACACTTTGTTACCAGGTTTGCTGTAGTGACATTGTTAACACTATGTTACCAGGTTTGCTGTAGACAGTGTTAACACTATGTTACCCAGTGTGCTGTAGACAGTGTTAACACTATGTTACTCAGTGTGCTGTAGACATTGTTAACACTATGTTACCAGGTTTGATGTAGACAGTGTTAACACTATGTTACCAGGTTTGCTGTAGAGACATTGTTAACACCTTGTTACCAGGTTTGCTGTAGTGACAGTGTTAACACTATGTTACCAGGTTTGCTGTAGACAGTGTTAACACTATGTTACCAGGTTTGCTGTAGACAGTGTTAACACTATGTTACCAGGTTTGCTGTAGACAGTGTTAACACTATGTTACCAGGTTTGCTGTAGACTTTGTTAACACTATGTTACCAGGTTTGCTGTAGACTTTGTTAACACTATGTTACCAGGTTTGCTGTAGACTTTGTTAACACTATGTTACCAGGTTTGCTGTAGACAGTGTTAACACTATGTTACCAGGTTTGCTGTAGACAGTGTTAACACTATGTTACCAGGTTTGCTGTAGACAGTGTTAACACTCTGTTACCAGGTTTGCTGTAGACAGTGTTAACACTATGCTACCAGGTTTGCTGTAGAGACTTTGTTAACACTTTGTTACCAGGTTTGCTGTAGTGACATTGTTAACACTATGTTACCAGGTTTGCTGTAGACTTTTTTAACACTATGTTACCAGGTTTGCTGTAGACTTTGTTAACACTATGTTACCAGGTTTGCTGTAGACAGTGTTAACTCTGTTACCAGGTTTTCTGTAGACAGTGTTAACACTATGTTACCAGGTTTGCTGTAGAGACATTGTAAACTCTATGTTACCAGGTTTGCTGTAGACTTTGTTAACAATATGTTACCAGGTTTGCTGTAGACAGTGTTAACACTATGTTACCAGGTTTGCTGTAGACAGTGTTAACACTTTGTTACCAGGTTTGCTGTAGAGACATTGTTAACACTTTGTTACCAGGTTTGCTGTAGAGATAGTGTTGTCTGTATTGTAAGGAAACCATTCGGAGGTCTGTTGCTTTTATATTCCACTTTTTGTTGCTCTATTTTCCTGTGATCTCCATTCGTCAATAGTAAAAAAACAGTGAACAAGTGTGTTATATCAACAAGGCGAGTACAGAATGGGATTTGAATGATGTAGACGGCTGTATATCACTGTTGCTACTCCTAAACAGATTGTTAATTCGTACGTAACGCTATTCTTGTTTTAGTTGAAAGGCAGTTTTCCTGGAGTTTTTAAGAGATGTCATTATTACTGCCTTCAATCCCAACCAACTCGCATACTTAGTCAAAGAAAGATATTTAACAATTTTCCACCGTCGGTCCGTCTAGCGTTCGTAACAACAAAGTTCATGTACGAGATAGTCCATAAACTCGTTGAAATATGATTTGATATTTAACCAATAGTATCAATACATGTAGCGTCCAGTTCTATACCTGAGTTGTGGTCACACTTGACAACTTTGATTATCAAAAGTTTGCAGGTTTGGGGATATATAACTGTTTTTCATTCATACATATGAATCTGTTTCGAGTTTTTTTTTTATTTTGATTTGTTGTTTTTTTCTGAAGAGTTTTGCATATCACAACATTTATATTAGGTAAGGTTTGCTTCAGAGATGACGGAGAGAAGGACTGACTGTAGTTTAAGTTTGGGATCATTTTGGTATCTTGGATTTTATTCTCTGAACAAAACCTACAACTCATTGAAGCCAATATTTGTACAGTCAATACATGTATGACACTTATCATCGAAGATTTACGGACATCATAGCAGTAAGTGTGTTTGTTGCTTATTTTTTAGTCAGGTTATTCCGAAAAAATTGTCGTAATAAATAAACACGATTTTGTAACAAAGAGATATCATTTACTCTGCATTGGATATTCTCGATGTATTTGTTAAACATATTAAGATTGCACTGACGTTTTCGTGGTGTCTGTGGTGGTAAATTGGCGGTAGTAACTTCACTGTGACGTAATGACACCTCCGTGGTATCTGTGGTGGTAAATCGGAGAAAGTGGCGTTACTCTACCGTAATGACACCTCCGTGGTATCTGTGGTGGTAAATCGGAGATAGTGGCGTTACTCTACCGTAATGACACCTCCGTGGTATCTGTAGTAGTAAAACAGCGGTAGTGGCGTTACTCTACCGTAATGACACCTCCGTGGTATCTGTGGTGGTAAATCTGCGATAGTGGCGTTACTCTACCGTTATGACACCTCCGTGGTATCTGTTGTGGTAAATCGGCGGTAGTGGCGTTACTCTACCGTAATGACACCTCCGTGGTATCTGTGATGGTAAATCAGCGATAGTGGCGTTACTCTAGCGTTATGACACCTCCGTGATATCTGTGGTGGTAAATCAGCGGTAGTGGCGTTACTCTAGCGTTATGACACCTCCGTGATATCTGTGGTGGTAAATCAGCGGTAGTGGTGTTACTCTACCGTAATGACACCTCCGTGATATCTGTGGTGGTAAATCAGCGATAATGGCGTTGATCTACCGTAATGACACCTTCTTCACTTTGATTAACGATACATGATGATAAACAGAACCTCCTCTGGGACGGTATGGTCTGTATCGGTGCGTTTTATAGCACATGACTTGATCTCAGTATTGGATTATTATCACATGATGATTTAGTGACTACACCATAGACTTATGTAACACTCGCGTGTACATATAAAGTATTGAAGATGATTGTAGTAAAACAACCAATTATAGCAGTTGTTGGAGGACACATATGTAATGCCTTACACTCGTGTGTTTTAGGGGAACATAGGTAACGTCACTTAATGTCATCGTCTTCAGTCAAATGATGTCAGTGTTTGAATGTCTGCTGAAGTCAGTGTTTGAATGTCTACTGATGTCAGTGTTTGAATGTCTACTGAAGTCAGTGTTTGAATGTCTGCTGAAGTCAGTATTTGAATGTCTGCTGAAGTCAGTGTTTGAGTGTCTACTGAAGTCAGTGTTTGAATGTCTGCTGATGTCAGTGTTAGAATGCCTGCTGAAGTCAGTGTTTGAATGTCTACTGATGTCAATGTTTGAATGTCTGCTGAAGTCAGTATTTGAATGTCTACTGAAATCAGTGTTTGAATGTCTGCTGAAGTCAGTATTTGAATGTCTACTGAAGTCAGTGTTTGAATGTCTGCTGAAGTCAGTATTTGAATGTCTGCTGTTTGAATGTCTGCTGATGTCAGTGTTTGAATGTCTGCTGAAGTCAGTGTTTGAATGTCTGCTGAAGTCAGTGTTTGAATGTCTGCTGAGTCAGTGTTTGTGTTTGAATGTCTGCTGAAGTCAGTGTTTGAATGTCTGCTGAAGTCAGTGTTTGAATGTCTGCTGAGTCAGTGTTTGTGTTTGAATGTCTGCTGAAGTCAGTGTTTGAATGTCTACTGATGTCAGTGTTTGAACGTCTACTGAAGTCAGTGTTTGAATGTCTGCTGAGTCAGTGTTTGTGTTTGAATGTCTGCTGAAGTCAGTGTTTGAATGTCTGCTGAAGTCAGTGTTTGAATGTCTGCTGAAGTCAGTGTTTGAATGTCTGCTGAAGTCAGTGTTTGAATGTCTACTGAGTCAGTGTTTGTGTTTGAATGTCTGCTGAAGTCAGTATTTGAATGTCTGCTGATGTCAGTGTTTGAATGTCTGCTGAAGTCAGTGTTTGTGTTTGAATGTCTGCTGAAGTCAGTGTTTGAATGTCTGCTGAAGTCAGTATTTGAATGTCTGCTGATGTCAGTGTTTGAATGTCTGCTGAAGTCAGTGTTTGTGTTTGAATGTCTGCTGAAGTCAGTGTTTGAATGTCTGCTGAAGTCAGTGTTTGAATGTCTGCTGAAGTCAGTGTTTGAATGTCTACTGAAGTCAGTGTTTGTGTTTGAATGTCTGCTGAAGTCAGTGTTTGAATGTCTACTGATGTCAGAGTTTGAACGTCTACTGAAGTCAGTGTTTGAATGTCTGCTGAGTCAGTGTTTGTGTTTGAATGTCTGCTGAAGTCAGTGTTTGAATGTCTGCTGAAGTCAGTATTTGAATGTCTGCTGATGTCAATGTTTGAATGTCTGCTGATGTCAGTGTTTGAATGTCTGCTGATGTCAGTGTTTGCATGTTTCCTGATGTCTTTGTTTGGATAGCCCATGAAGTCATGACTTGCTTTCGTTTGTGGAGAGAAATGTTGTGTCTCTAGAAGTCGTCATTTTCTCACTTACCTCAAGATGTAAACGTTATGTCTCCTGACAAAGGAGCTTACAGATATTGCACTCAGCCGCTGTGTCATTATCTCCAAACCTACGCCCCCGCATGCTCACCGCTCCACAAGCAAGGATGAAGACTTTTACATAAGATGTGATATTGTATGATAAATATCCTTACGTGTTTCCCGATATGGATGTCTGTGATTAACTTCACATTAGATTGCACTGCTAGAACCCGTTTTACGAGTAAATGTATAATTACACAACATTATCACAAAGCTTGATAATTCTTAATGATGAGACAATACTATCACAAATATTGATAAATCTAAATGACCAGACAACATTATCACAGAGGAAGATAAACCTAAATGATCAGACAATACTATCACAAATATTGATAAATCTAAATGACAAGACAACATTATCACAGAGGAAGATAAACCTAAATGATCAGACAACATTATCACAGAGGAAGATAAACCTAAATGATCAGACAATACTATCACAAATATTGATAAATCTAAATGACAAGACAACATTATCACAGAGGACAATATTATCACAAATATTGATAAATCTAAATGACAAGACAACATTATCACAGAGGAAGATAAATCTAAATGACAAGACAACATTATCACAGAGGAAGATAAACCTAAATGATCAGACAACATTATTACAGAGGAAGATAAACCTAAATGATCAGACAACATTATCACAGAGGAAGATAAATCTAAATGACAAGACAACATTATTACAGACAGATAAATCTAAATGACAAGACAACATTATCACAGAGGAAGATAAATCTAAATGACCAGGCAACATTATTACAGACAGATAAATCTAAATGACAAGACAACATTATTACAGACAGATAAATCTAAATGACAAGACAACATTATCACAGAGGAAGATAAATCTAAATGACCAGGCAACATTATTACAGACAGATAAATCTAAATGACAAGACAACATTATCACAGAGGAAGATAAATCTAAATGACAAGACAACATTATCACAGAGGAAGATAAACCTAAATGATCAGACAACATTATCACAGAGGAAGATAAATCTAAATGACAAGACAACATTATTACAGAGGAAGATAAACCTAAATGATCAGACAACATTATCACAGTGGAAGATAAACCTAAATGACCAGACAACATTATTACAGAGGAAGATAAATCTAAAAGACCAGACAACATTATCACAGAGGAAGATAAACCTAAATGATCAGACAACATTATCACAGAGGAAGATAAACCTAAATGATCAGACAACATTATTACAGAGGAAGATAAACCTAAATGATCAGACAACATTATCACAGAGGAAGATAAACCTAAATGATCAGACAACATTATTACAGAGGAAGATAAACCTAAATGATCAGACAACATTATCACAGAGGAAGATAAACCTAAATGACCAGACAACATTATTACAGAGGAAGATAAACCTAAACGATCAGACAACATTATAAATACAGAGGAAGATAAACCTACAGAACAGATAAATCTAAATGACCAGGCAACATTATTACAGAGACAGATAAATCTAAATGACCAGACAACATTATTACAGAGACAGATAAATCTAAATGACCAGACAACATTATCACAGAGGAAGATAAATCTAAATGACCAGGCAACATTATTACAGACAGATAAATCTAAATGACCAGACAACATTATCACAGAGGAAGATAAATCTAAATGACCAGACAACATTATTACAGAGGAAGATAAACCTAAATGATCAGACAACATTATTACAGAGACAGATAAATCTAAATGATCAGACAACATTATCACAGAGGAAGATAAATCTAAATGATCAGACAACATTATCACAGAGGAAGATAAACCTAAATGACCAGACAACATTATTACAGAGGAAGATAAATCTAAAAGACCAGACAACATTATCACAGAGGAAGATAAACCTAAATGATCAGACAACATTATTACAGAGGAAGATAAACCTAAATGATCAGACAACATTATCACAGAGGAAGATAAACCTAAATGATCAGACAACATTATCACAGAGGAAGATAAACCTAAACGATCAGACAACATTATTACAGAGACAGATAAATCTAAATGACCAGACAACATTATCACAGAGGAAGATAAATCTAAATGACCAGACAACATTATCACAGAGGAAGATAAACCTAAATGATCAGATATTATCGAAAAAATTGATTTATCTTAAAAAACACGATATCACCGAAATCTAAATTTAAGGGCAATAGTGCAGGTTTATTAACAAAAAATAATAATTAATAATTCATATTACTGTGTTATCTATTTCGTTCATCTTATAGTTACCCTGTATTTATTACAACACTTGATCCGAGAAAAGATCACGTTGTACAAAGTGCTTTGTTAGTCTTGTGACTTAAATTGAGAACTTGGTCTTCGACTTGATATTGAGATTTGGTACTCGTTTATAAAGAAGAGAATCTAGTTAGTTGAGTTGGAAAAAGTATTTTACATGTACATTCTGTTAGTCATCAATTAGGATGATGGAATGTCATTTAAGTCAGTTATGGTCGTGAAATAGTGTAAGACAGCTGAGGTTGTTTGTATGGTTGATACCCGTGTCGTGAAGATTCTGTATTCGTGTCAACCACCCACGCCGCCTTCGTGTTTGGCTTCAAGTATCGTCGCTTTTTTCTCTGTAGAAATAAATAGGCTTACCACTGTCATTAAGTCTACAAGTAAGTTTTCTAATAGAATGCGTTGCTATAGGTCACGTGGACAGGTGAGTGGTTTGCCGACTTTATTGCCACGTGAAGAGCCAGGGTGAGTTTGAGGCAAGGTCTCATTTGGTTTGTGACTACCTCAAATAATTAAAGTGGTGTTTCCTACCCAAGGACACAATTACCACAGCACAGACGAGTCTGTTTATCAGCTTCCTGAGAAATACAAACAACCAGGGGGAGTTAGCGTCAACCACGCACCTCGGATTTTCACCCGAGGAAAACAATCAATAAGGATGGTCCTGAATAATCAATAAGGATGGTCCTTAACCATCAATAAGGGTGGTCCTCAACAATGAATAAGGATGGTCCTTAACCATCAATAAGGATGGTCCTGAATAATCAATACGGATGGGCCTTAACCATCAATAAGGGTGGTCCTCAACAATGAATAAGGATGGTCCTTAACCATCAATAAGGATGGTCCTGAATAATCAATACGGATGGGCCTTAACCATCAATAAGGGTGGTCCTCAACAATGAATAAGGATGGTCCTTAACCATCAATAAGGATGGTCCTGAATAATCAATACGGATGGGCCTTAACCATCAATAAGGGTGGTCCTCAACAATGAATAAGGATGGTCCTCAACAATGAATAAGGATGGTCCTTAACCATCAATTAGGATGTTCCTGAATAATCAATAAGGATGGTCCTGAATAATCTATAAGGATGGTCCTGAATAATCAATAAGGATGGTCCTGAATAATCAATAAGGATGGTCCTTAACCATCAATAGGGTGATGGTCCTTAACCATCAATAAGGTGGTCCTTAACCATCAATAAGGATGGTCCTTAACAATCTATAAGGATGGTCCTTAACAAGAAATAAGGATGGTCCGTTATAATTCCAGTCGACTATGATTGGTTGTCGTTTGTGACAGTTCTTGTCAGTAAGGTTTGGTGGTCGTCTGTGACAGTTCTAGTCGGTAAGGTTATGTGGTCGTCTGTGACAGTTCTAGTCGGTTAGGTTTGGTGGTCGTCTGTGACAGTTCTTGTCTGTTAGGTTTTGTGGTCGTCTATGAGAGTTCTAGTCGGTTAGGTTATGTGGTCGTCTGTGACAGTTCTAGTCGGTTAAGTTTGGTGGCCGTCTGTGACAGTTCTTGTCGGCTAGGTTTGGTGGTTGTCTGTGACAGTTCTTGTCGGCTAGGTTTTGGTGGTTGTCTGTGACAGTTCTTGTCGGTTGGGTTTGGTGGTCGTCTGTGACACTTCTTGTCGGCTAGGTTTGGTGGTCGTCTGTGACAGTTCTTGTCGGCTAGGTTTGGTGGTCGTCTGTGACAGTTCTAGTCGGTTAGGTTTGGTGGTCATCTGTGACAGTTCTTGTCGGCTAGGTTTGGTGGTTGTCTGTGACAGTTCTTGTCGGCTAGGTTTGGTGGTCGTCTGTGACAGTTCTAGTCGGTTAGGTTTGGTGGTCGTCTGTGACAGTTCTTGTCGGCTAGGTTTGGTGGTTGTCTGTGACAGTTCTTGTCGGCTTGGTTTGGTGGTTGTCTGTGACAGTTCTTGTCGGTTGGGTTTTGTGGTCGTCTATGACAGTGACAGTTTGCTTAGTTTGGTGGTCGTCTGTGACAATTCTGGTCGGTTAGGTTTTGTGGTCATCCATATACAATTTACGTGTACAATATATATATATATATATATATATTTGTGAGTAACGCCGAAGTTCCGTACTAAAAAAATTCTGTCTAGGCCAGGCGTTTAGGAACGGTTAGTCTTACGTCTGGGTCAATACTAGTGCAATAACGAGATAGTGATTACTATATCTCTCTGTTACGGGACCACGGGACCTCCCTTAAAAGGGTAAGCGGACAACGACGGAGTAAGGAGAGTGGGGATTCACGATAGGAATTGATGGTTAAGTCGTCTACAATCTGTGGAGGACCTTTTGACAACCCATTCCCTGTCTGACAAGACCCTATAAAGAGCTTTAGTTATCGTGGTATAATAAAATTCCAAAGGAAAGATGATCACTACAAAATATTGCTTTGTCCGACAACATCGAACGCGATTTATTTTCAGGAATTTCAGCATTCTTTATTGAGGCCAAAAGAAAACAAAAAGTACTTCCCTGACATCAAACTGATTTGTTAATTATCATTTGAGCAATTTCAATACACTGATGAATAATCATTATTTGAACAGTGTAAGTTTAAACAATACTAAATCAGATCTCTATTTCTCAGTACGTTTTGATATCATCAGTAGCTGTTTAAGCTTCTAATTACAATTGTACTCGGTTCAGATAACTTAGGTAGGGTGCTAAAACTGTACTCACTATAGTTATTTTATTGAGTGTTTTACTGTACTCAATACACTTTCTCATAGAGTGGGTTACCACAGTCCTCAATATTTAGAGAGTGTTTTACTGTACTCAATACGCTTTTCTCAGAGAGTGGGTTACCACAGTACTCAATATTTAGAGAGTGTTTTACTATACTCAATACGCTTTTCTCAGAGAGTGGGTTACCACAATACTCAATATTTAGAGAGTGTTTTACTGTACTCAATACGCTTTTCTCAGAGAGTAGGTTACCACAGTACTCACTATTTAGAAAGTGTTTTACTGTACTCAATACGCTTTTCTCACAGAGTGGGTTACCACAGTCCTCAATATTTAGAGAGTGTTTCACTATACTCAATACACTTTCTCATAGAGTGGGTTACCACAGTCCTCAATATTTAGAGAGTGTTTTACTGTACTCAATACGCTTTTCTCAGAGAGTGGGTTACCACAGTCCTCAATATTTAGAGAGTGTTTTACTGTACTCAATACGCTTTTCTCAGAGAGTGGGTTACCACAGTCCTCAATATTTAGAGAGTGTTTTACTGTACTCAATACGCTTTTCTCAGAGAGTGGGTTACCACAATACTCAATATTTAGAGAGTGTTTTACTGTACTCAATACGCTTTTCTCAGAGAGTAGGTTACCAAAGTACTCAATATTTAGAGAGTGTTTTACTGTACTCAATACGCTTTTCTCAGAGAGTGGGTTACCACAGTACTCAATATTTAGAGAGTGTTTTACTGTACTCAATACGCTTTTCTCAGAGAGTGGGTTACCACAGTACTCAATATTTAGAGAGTGTTTTACTGTACTCAATACGCTTTTCTCATAGAGTGGGTTACCAAAGTACTCAATATTTAGAAAGTGTTTTACTGTACTCAATACGCTTTTCTCAGAGAGTGGGTTACCAAAGTACTCTATATTTAGAGAGTGTTTTACTGTACTCAATACACTTATCCTACAAAGTGTGTTATTACTGTACTCATTAAAAGAGCATTACACATGTACTTAAAATGTACTGAATGACTTGATGTTTAATCCACGGCATTTTAATTAATTAGTAAACATGAATACTCCGGAAAGAGAGTCACATCTCTAAATGAACAATGACTTGTCACCAGCGCTGAGATTCTTCTAGAAATCAACGCTACTGCCTGTGTTGTCTATAAATAATTGAGAGTTTCGCGGTATGAGAAAAGCTACTCTCCATTCATAAAATCTCTTTTAGAGCGTGCGATTGACGTCAGTGTGACGTCACGTGAGGTATATAATGTGGAATTTGGAAATGAGCACAGTAGTAATGAATGGAATGCTGTAGACAGATGTCGGAGCTCTGACCTTATTGAGTAGTGTTATTAGCCGTCCAGCGGGTTATCTATGTGATTAAGGATTAAATCTTTGTCAAGTAAATTGTCTATTAACTCTCGACCTGAGACAGCAGACAGACGGAGGGCATCAGATAATAGCAGACTGCACGAATTGCTACAGACATACGGACAGAGACTGCTCTGCAACAGAGGACAATGACGGAGGACACCTTACATCAGTAGACAGGGATCTACAGACTAGGTCAGACTTTCGACCCGCTACAGACAGACGGACGGGGGACAACCGTCAGTAAAGGATCAGAAGCTCAACCCGAAAAAGCGGGCAAGTATTTGATATACACAAGTGTCACTCAAACTACATTGCTTTAACATTTGTATAGCCAGGATTCAAATGTATTAATAGTCATCAATGTCCCTCTACCTTCAAAACGACACGATCGCAGGTAGGGCTCCAAAGCCAAAACGCACAATCAAGACACACTCAGAAAAGAAGTCAAATATTTTGTAGTGTCTTAAACTGACACGCTGGAGATCAGATGAGGTCTTTGAGATTTTGTGAGTACTGCTAACAGCATTTCTTTTAAGGGTACAATAAGTATCTCTGTGAGAATGAAATCATTAAAACTGACTTCATCAAAAACGGTGATACAATACGCTGCCAGCTTCGTCCCGATGGCTGCCCAATGGACAGACTCCGTTAGGGAATCCATCAGGTGGCACAGAAACTGTTATTTTATATAAGGACCTAGCACGTTCTCGATACATTGGATAGGACAACTGTCCTCTCAAACAAATGCAAAGATCATGTAAACCAGGCCCAAAAATCTATAACAAAGATAGCCGAGTCTGTTACACATGGATCAGGCTAACAGCTCTCGCCATTGAAACCGTTATTGATTGTTATGAGCCGCTAACTACTAAATCAAATCTTCATCAAATAGCATTGTGGAAATATTAGTTTTGTTTGGAATTACACGCACTTCGTAACCCGCACGTATTACATTAACAAAACAGAATAGTTTCTCCAGAGTCAGCCTTGTTAGTCTGCCTAGGAACAAGGTTTGTTACTATGTACAGGAACTTGTCACGTACACGCTATATACGGGCATCTGCCTTGTAATTATGCAAAGGGACCTGTCTTGTTACTATGTAAGGAAACCTCCCTTGTTACTATATATGAGGAGCTCACTTGCTACTATGTACGGGAACCTCCCTTGTTACTATGTACGGAAGCCTCCCTTGTTACTATATATGAGGACTTCCCTTGTTACTATGTACGGGGAACTGTCTTGTAACTATGTACGGGAACCTCCCTTGTTACTATATATGAGGACATCCCTTGCTACTATGTACGGGGAACTGTCTTGTAACTATGTACGGGAACCTCCCTTATTACTATATATGAGGACTTCCCTTTCTACTATGTACGGGGAACTGTCTTGTAACTACGTACGGGAACCTCCCTTGTTACTATGTGCGGGAACCTGAGGACCTGTCTTGTTACTATGAACGGGGATCTTCTTTTTTACTACTATGTATTGGGAGTCTCCATGTTACTTTGTACGTGGACCACCTTTGTTACTTTGTATGGGGACCTATCTTGTTACTATGTACGTGGACCACCTTTGTTACTTTGTATGGGGACCTATCTTGTTACTATGTACGTGGACCACCTTTGTTACTTTGTATGGGGACCTATCTTGTTACTATGTACGTGGACCACCTTTGTTACTTTGTATGGGGACCTATCTTGTTACTATGTACGTGGACCACCTTTGTTACTTTGTATGGGGACCTATCTTGTTACTATGTACGTGGACCACCTTTGTTACTTTGTATGGGGACCTATCTTTTACTATGTACGCCGTATTTTGTTCGGGAACATGTTTTGTTGTTATTATATTCCGAAATTTCTTTTTTCTATTTTGTACAGTAACCCGTTTTGTAAGTATGTACGGGAAAATGTTACTATATTCGGGACCCTTCCTTGTTACATGTCTTGTTACAATATAAGGGAACCTGTCTTGGTATAAAGAGGAACCTGTGGTGTTCTTATAAAAGGGAACAACTCTTGCTACGTGTATCCTGTATTTGAACTAGCTTCGTTGACCTGTTTGGGGACTAGTCGTGATGCCATTGTACAGGAATTAGTTTTGAACACCTCTGCCCCTCTGCCCCTCTGCCCATCACGAAGGCCAGACGCCTTAACCTCTTGGCCACCACGGCCAAACACGTATTGGGAAAAGTATGTTTACCGATACGACGTCCAGGCGTGCTGCTCTTTTGGGACCAGCGTGACGTTCTACTCTGAGCGGGTACTGGTCATTTTATCTCTGCGGTTACAAGGCGCACTGCCTTCGAGGACGAGGACTAGACGTGCTAACCTTTACGGAGACAAGGCATGCTTCCCTCTAAGCAAACTAGGCTTGCTAACCTTTACGGGGACAAGGCATGCTTTGCTGTACGGAGACAAGGAATGCTTCCCTCTTGGCAGACTATGCTTGCTAGCCTTTACGGAGGCAAGGCATGCTTTGCTGTACGGAGACAAGGTATGATTTGCTATACGGAGACAAGGCATGCTACCCTCTAAGCAGACTAGGCTTGCTAACATTTACGGAGACAAGGCATGCTTCCCTCTTAGCAGACTAGGCTTGCTAACCTTACGGAGACAAGGCATGCTTCCCTCTTAGCAGACTAGGCTTGCTAACCTTACGAAGATAAGGCATGCTTTGCTGTACGGAGACAAGGCATGCTTCCCTCTAAGCAGACTAGGCTTGCTAACCTTTACGGGGACAAGGCATGCTTTGCTGTACGGAGACAAGGAATGCTTCCCTCTAAGCAGACTAGGCTTGCTAACCTTTACGGAGACAAGGCATGCTTCCCTCTTAGCAGACTAGGCTTGCTAACCTTTACGGAGACAAGGCATGCTTCCCTCTTAGCAGACTAGGCTTGCTAACCTTACGGAGACAAGGCATGCTTCCCTCTTAGCAGACTAGGCTTGCTAACCTTTATGGAGACAAGGCATGCTTCCCTCTTAGCAGACTAGGCTTGCTAACCTTACGGAGACAAGGCATGCTTCCCTCTTAGCAGACTAGGCTTGCTAACCTTTACGGAGACAAGGCATGCTTCCCTCTTAGCAGACTAGGCTTGCTAACCTTACGAAGATAAGGCATGCTTTGCTGTACGGAGACAAGGCATGCTTCCCTCTAAGCAGACTAGGCTTGCTAACCTTTACGGAGACAAGGCATGCTTCCCTCTTAGCAGACTAGGCTTGCTAACCTTACGAAGATAAGGCATGCTTTGCTATACGGAGACAAGGCATGCTACCCTCTAAGCAGACTAGGCTTGCTAACCTTTACGGAGACAAGGCATGCTTCCCTCTAAGCAGACTAGGCTTGCTAACCTTTACGGAGACAAGGAATGCTTCCCTCTAAGCAGACTAGGCTTGCTTACCTTTACGAAGACAAGGTATGCTTTGCTGTACGGAGACAAGGCATGCTTTGCTGTACGGAGACAAGGCATGCTTTACTTTACGGAGACAATTTAGGCTGTGCTGTTCGGAGACAAGATATGCTTTGCTGTACGGAGACAATGTATGTTTTGCTGTATGGCGACAATGTATGCTTTGTTGTTCGGAGACAATGTATGTTTTGCTGTATGGAGACAATGTGTGCTTTGCTGTATGGAGACAATGTATGCTTTGCTGTACGGAGACAAGGTATGCTTTGCTGTACGGAGACAAGGCATGCTTTACTTTACGGAGACAATTTAGGCTGTGCTGTTCGGAGACAAGATATGCTTTGCTGTACGGAGACAATGTATGTTTTGCTGTATGGCGACAATGTATGCTTTGTTGTTCGGAGACAATGTATGTTTTGCTGTACGGAGACAAGGTATGCTTTGCTGTATGGAGACAATGTATGCTTTGCTGTACGGAGACCAGGTATACTTTGTTGTACGGAGACAAAGCGTGCTAACCTTTACAGGAACAAGGCATACTTCCTTGTACGGAGAGAAATATTGCGTGCCAACCTTTAAAAGATTTAGTCTGACCTCTTGTTTTATCTGATGGTACCAATATCATAAAACATACATTCTGTACATTTAAACGAACTTTGTCAGGTGTACTTATCGATTACAAACTCAATTTTCTACACTGTATAGATTTATCTATAACGACGTTTTGTTGCTAACGTTCGTTGGCAGATTAACCACAGCAATAATCAAACGTCAGGTTTCGTGTGGAAGTGACGTACATGTACTTCCGGCGCCTGTTTCCTTCCTTTGTTCCAGTTTCCAAGAAAGGCTGCACGACCGGAAGTAGAACAATGCCAATGTCCCCTACACCTCATAACGAGGAAAAGTATTATATCACCTTCCGGCGATGTAACACAATGAGTCTATAAATAGATTCCGATCCATGCTGACTTGGACAATTCATCCATATATGGATAATGTAATCATGTCCACCATTATCATCAATGTACTTCATAATAGATTGTGTTGAAAAATATACTATTTAGTATACCTAGTTAATCAGTGTTTCTTTAGGGATAACTCTAAATTAAATTGTATTGAATTTGTAAAAAGTTTACACTTAATTTGTCGAACTTGACAATAAATAGATATCACTTAATTTACTCGTCTTTAATTTGTAAAAGGATTACACTTTTAATAATTAGCATTTCATCGGTAGAAGGATTACAAGATACTATTGTCTTAAATTTGACAATAAAAGGATTACACTCAAATAATTTGTCTTTCATCAGAAAAAAGAACTGCACGATGTGATTTTCTTGAATTTGACAATAAAATAGTTACACTTGGTTGATTGTTTTAAATGGGTTCAGTAAAACAGTGTTATCGATAGTGGTAGTTACATGAAGTTTTCACAATACATCCTCGGGATATCTTGCTTGGTTTTTGATTTAGGGGTCGGGGGAGGGGATGATTTTTGGCTACTTCAATAAATGACTAGCTTAAGACATCAGATCTATAGTTTATCGAGTGCAGTCGTGGGTGTCTAGTCTACTCAACATCGGCTATCGAGTTCTGTCATGGTTTCATAGCTTACTCAACGTCAGCTATCGAGTTCTGTCATGGTTTCATAGCTTACTCAACATCGGCTATCGAGTTCTGTCATGGTTTTATAGCTTACTCAACATCGGCTATCGAGTTCTGTCATGATTTCATAACTTACTCGACATCGGCTATCGAGTTCTGTTACGGATGTTTATTTGACTCAACATTATATATCGAGTTTTTTACTCAGTAATGTTTACCTTGCTCGATTCTCTAGATAACTCGTAAGTTTTCTCCGCTGTATATTGTAGATTTCTCGAGTAATTCAGTCTTGGTTTGGTGGTCAGGTGGTGGAGTGGTAAGGCATACGCCTCATCCATGTCCGATTCCTCGATCAGACGCAAAAGACACTTCAGGTCACCTGACCGACATTCCAATATTCAACCACAGTAACCTCAGAACCAGAAAGATTGCCTACATGTAAATACCTTACCTAAAGGCTCGGACAAAACTTGTAACGAGTGAGTTTCGAGACACAAACCTGGAGTAGTTTTAGTAATTCAGTGAGTTGCTTGCCTAAATGTCGGCATTGCCATAAAATTATCTATATTGCCGTACTGTGAACAAACACCTCCCACGGCGATTGGTATTTGTGTTTTCCCTTTGTGGTGTTCGGGTCTCCAAATGCCATGTTGTACCAGCTGATTAGTGGTACTGTGTTTCAAACCGGCTAAATTGACTTTTGAGTGCATTAGCACTAAGAACGCGACTAACATTTGGTATGTCGAGTTTTTGGGATAAATTTAAAATAAATCGATGTCCATATGAAGTATCCATTATTCTACATACAGTTCCCTAAACCGTGTTTATGTCGAACTTTTGTGGTCTGTAGTATTATTTTATAGACCCCTTAACCGTGTTTATCTCGAATTTTCATGTTCTGTAGTATTTTTATAGACTCCTAAACCGTGTTTATGTCGAACTTTTATGGTCTGTAGTATTATTTTATACACTTTTAAACTGTGTTTATGTCGAACTTTTATTGTCTGTTGTATTATTTTATAGACTCCTAAGCCGTGTTTATGTCGAACTTTGATGTTCTGTACTATTTTTATAGACCCCTAAACCTTGTTCTGTGATCTTAGTGAAACAATAACAAGATTAAGTACGTTAAAAAAATCGTAAAGAAATGTTTTATATAACGATGTGCTGGAGGTTTATGTAAAAGGAAGAGACGTGTTTGTTGTTGTTTACTACTCCTACTTGACTGGAGGTGCTGCTGTGACGCTCGCCATTTCTGTCGGTGACGTAACCATCTCTAGCTGTTGTCCTTTATCAGGCTTCTCGCTCGGTACTTCAAGGAAGCAATATACGGTGTCTTCTCCCTAGATTTTCGATATTTATCATCTGTTTTGGCTTATGCAATTCAAACCTAAATATAGAAGGGATGTTTATGTAAGTCTTTGTCTACTGCTTTGTGACAAGACCTACAACTAATATAGACACACATTACATTGTATCTTTGTGTATTACATATGGAAATTGGATTGTGCTATCTATATTACATTGTATCTTTGTGTATTACATACAGAAATTGGATTGCGCTATCTAAATTACATTGTATCTTTGTGTATTACATACAGAAATTGGATTGTGCTATCTATATTACATTGTATCTTTGTATATTACATACAGAAATTGGATTGCGCTATCTAAATTACATTGTATCTTTGTGTATTACATACAGAAATTGGATTGTGCTATCTATATTACATTGTATCTTTGTGTATTACATACAGAAATTGGATTGAGTTATCTATATTACAAACGTGATAAATTGTTTTATTAGACTAAATTCATTGTTTGTGACAGAACACTTTACATCTAGTTTAAGATCAGACAAAGGTAACCTTGACGCTCCTCCAAAGGTTACTCTACCGTCTGTCTTTACTAGTGCGTACTACTGCGGCGCCTTTATTTTATGTCAATCCTCCTTGGTTACCTAGGCGCCTTTATTTTATGTCAATCCTCTTTGGTAACCTCGGCGCCTTTTTAAGGACAATCTTCCTTGGTTACCTCGGCGCCTTTATTTTATGTCAATCCTCTTTGGTAACCTCGGCGCCTTTTTAAGGACAATCCTCCTTGGTTACCTCGGAGCCTTTATTTTATGACAATCATCTTAGGTAGTCTCGGCACCTTTTCTATGACAATCTTCTTGGGTATCCCGGCGCCTTTATTTCATGACAGTACTCCTTGGTTACCTCGGCGCCTTTATTTCATGACAGTACTCCTTGGTTACCTCGGCGCCTTTATTTTATGACAGTCCTCCTTGGTTACTTCATAGTAAACACTACCTTAAGTACTTGTATTTAATGGTAATTATTTCCGGATAAAAATAGCACTAAAATTACTTACTCCGGACATGTATTAGATTTTCATTCGCCCAAATTACATCGAACTTGCACGCATGCTTTTTTCATATTGTTTTCGCCAATCGTGGACCTATTGACTTAGTTTAAACTAAATTCTCCCTAATGAAGATTATGCACTCAATTGCCTTATTCCGCCTGCCGTCAGCTAAGATTCCGTCTGCCCTATGGCTTGCTGAACACTGATTGGTAAACATTTATAACAGATTTAAGTCGGTGAAGTAAATTGAATCCTGGACAGGCAAAAGTTTAAGTACATGTATAGCACTACAGAAGACTGACTGTACTTCGATGGAGAACAAAATGGCTGAAACGTTGTCATCTGATTCCTGTCTGCCAACGGTAACACACTTTCCAGGCTATGTCGTAATCTCCTCGTGATTAGGTTACAGCTTACCTGTAAAACGACGAAACAGGTGAGAAACCTTATATAATTACCAGTTTCCGTAAATAACTACAGTAGGTATAAGTCTTATCAAAAATTGATATCATGCCGCGCTGTAGCATGCCTGCAGTGGAATAAGTCAATAATAGATGGGTCGTTGTCACTCATTAGATACCATGTAAAAACGCTACCATTCGTGCTTAAAGGAACGGTGGCTCAAGTTTGGCTACCAAAATATGTTTCGGCTTCAAAACGAGATATATCACTATTTTGTACAAATATGGATATAGTGACTATAAAAAGTATCTTTGTAGAATTGTGGAATATAAGATCATAGGTAACGGATGAAAAGAGTAGAACAGATGGTGAGATAATGATACGAACGACAAGAAAATGTAGATAATGCTCTGTCAGATGATGATAAAACCTTTTTTTGTAATTTGATACAACGGTATTGGTACGTGTATACAATGTCTGATAACTGACTAGATATTGCTACACAGTGTCCGATAACTGACTAGATATTGCTACACAGTGTCCGATAACTGACTAAATAATGCTACCACAGTGTCTGATAACTGACCAGATATTGGTACACAATGTCCGATAACTGACAAGATATTGGTACACAGTGTCCGATAACTGACCAGATATTGGTACATAGTGTCTGATAACTGACTAGATATTGATGTCAAAGTGTCCGATAACTGACTAGATATTTGTGTCACAGTGTCTGATAACTGACCAGATATTTGTACACAATGTCCAATAAGCGACCAGATATTGGTGTCACAGTGTCTGATAACTGACTAGATATTTGTACACAATGTCCGATAACTGACCAGATATTGGTCTCATAGTGTCTGATAACTGACAAGATATGGGTAAACAATGTCCGATAACTGACTAGATATTGGTACACAGTGTCTGATAACTGACTAGATATTGGTACACAGTGTCCGATAACTGACCAGATATTGCTACACAGTGTCCGATAACTGACCATATAATGCTACTACAGTGTCAGATAACTGACTAGATATTGGTGTCAAAGTGTCCGATAACTGACTAGATATTTGTGTCACAGTGTCTGATAACTGACCAGATATTTGTACACAATGTCCAATAACTGACCAGATATTGGTGTCACAGTGTCTGATAACTGACTAGATATTTGTACACAATGTCCGATAACTGACCAGATATTTGTCTCATAGTGTCTGATAACTGACAAGATATGGGTAAACAATGTCCGATAACTGACTAGATATTGGTACACAGTGTCTGATAACTGACTAGATATTGTTACACAGTGTCCGATAACTGACCAGATATTGCTACACAGTGTCCGATAACTGACCATATAATGCTACTACAGTGTCAGATAACTGACTAGATATTGGTGTCAAAGTGTCCGATAACTGACTAGATATTTGTGTCACAGTGTCTGATAACTGACCAGATATTTGTACACAATGTCCGATAACTGACCAGATATTGGTGTCACAGTGTCTGATAACTGACAAGGTATTGGTACACAGTGTCCGACAAACTGACTAGATATTGGTACACATTGTCTGATAACTGACTAGATATTGTTACACAGTGTCTGATGACTGACTAGATATGCGTACATGATGTCTGCGATATCTGATAATGTAAAATCAAACATGTTTCTTTAAGAATGTGTGGAATCAGTTATTTCTATTCTCTCACTGATAGGTATCTTTTGTGAGGAGTCCAATATTTCCTAAAATAGAACTTCTTCGTTTGAAGTATTGATGCAAATAAATTTCCGTGAATAATTGATCACTCCTATAGCGTTGTAGGAGGATGGCGTGACGCAGCATATGGTAGTAGGGTCGTCGCTGATGTAGTTAACATTACAGGTGTGACAGGTGCCCCATCAAACTGGAGGGTACTCCGTCTGGTACGCTTCTGTTTCTCAAAGTAAGTAATATATTTGTGTGTTTGACTTGTAATGTAATTGTAATTATGGTATCGTGGAGGTATTTCGGTACTTTCGTATTTTGTATGACTTTGTCAGACATTGTGAAGGTAACCTGTTTGATTTTGATATTTTGTATGACTTTGTCAGACATTGTGAAGGTAACCTGTTTGATTTTGATATTTTGTATGACTTTGTCAGACATTGTGAAGGTAACCTGTTTGATTTTGATATTTTATGACTTTTGTCAGACATTGTGAAGGTAACCTGTTTGATTTTGATATTTTGTATGACTTTGTCAGTCATTGTGCAGGTAACCTGTTTGATTTTGATATTTTGTGACTTTTGTCAGACATTGTGAAGGTAACCTGTGTGATTTTGATATTTTGTGACTTTTGTCAGACATTATGAAGGTAACCTGTTTGATTTTGATATTTTGTATGACTTTGTCAGTCATTGTGAAGGTAACCTGTTTGATTTTGATATTTTGTATGACTTTGTCAGACATTGTGAAGGTAACCTGTTTGATTTTGATATTTTGTGACTTTTGTCAGACATTGTGAAGGTAACCTGTTTGATTTTGATATTTTGTGACTTTTGTCAGACATTGTGAAGGTAACCTGTTTGATTTTGATATTTTGTATGACTTTGTCAGTCATTGTGAAGGTAACCTGTTTGATTTTGATATTTTGTATGACTTTGTCAGTCATTGTGAAGGTAACCTGTTTGATTTTGATATTTTGTATGACTTTGTCAGTCATTGTGAAGGTAACCTGTTTGATTTTGATATTTTGTATGACTTTGTCAGACATTGTGAAGGTAACCTGTTTGATTTTGATATTTTGTATGACTTTGTCAGACATTGTGAAGGTAACCTGTTTGATTTTGATATTTTGTATGCCTTTGTCAGTCATTGTGAAGGTAACCTGTTTGATTTTGATATTTTGTGACTTTTGTCAGACATTGTGAAGGTAACCTGTTTGATTTTGATATTTTGTATGACTTTGTCAGACAATGTGAAGGTAACCTGTTTGATTTTGATATTTTGTATGACTTTCGTGAGACATTGTGAAGGTAACCTGTTTGATTTTGATATTTTGTATGACTTTCGTCAGACATTGTGAAGGTAACCTGTTTGATTTTGATATTTTGTATGACTTTCGTCAGACATTTTGAAGGTAACCTGTTTGATTTTGATATTTTGTATGACTTTGTCAGACAATGTGGAGGTAACCTGTTTGATTTTGATATTTTGTACATCTTGTACGTGTCGTTTGCTGCAATACAAACTATGATGGTAGCATGCAACACTGTCATTTATAACGACTATGAATGCACCCAACCACGACTGTTAAATGATAAGATAACGTTTATTGGCCATTTCCGGTAAACTATCGGGAGGAAACCAACATTATGATGTGTAAGTTAGTCTGATATGACGTCATGAAATATTCACACTGTCAGTCCAATGTTACGAGTGTGCTTTAACGTCGTAATAAACATCAGGATTCATTTTCGTCTCATCCAGTCTGTTGAGACAATACAACCAATCAACTAGCAGTGATTGACATTTTAATCAACACGACAGCGCAGTGATAGCGACCACCCACGTGTCCCATTGGGAATAGACAATCTATGTCAGGAAAATGTTTAAATCTAAAGGTCAGAAAGACGTTTTGCTGAATTGTGTTTCCGTTGTTTGATGTGTGACTGCTGCATGCCACTTGGCCGTTTGCGTGTTACCACACGGGTAAATTTCTAACATGTATTGTCGTCTGTCTGTAGACAGCGGATGATCTTGAGATCGCTGGTCGTATTGATTGAAGTCCAGTTTATTATACGTGGAATATACGCAGACATTTGATATGATTTTTCTTCTATTTCTAGTTTTCACCTATAAATAGCTACGGGGTAATTTTGGTCCCTGTACCGCTAGTTCTATATTTACAGGTACTAGCTAAAACGGAAGTAAACTGTTGCAAATGTGATGTTAGCAGCCCGAATCCTTATAATAGTATTTTTGCAAATAGATTGTAAATAGTTTGACTGAATAGAATGGTCGTTTAAATATACGAGATAAGTGTAATGTCCTTTATTCACGTAACAGGTTTAACGTCCGCTATTCTAATCAATGTAGGTTTCGAATTTAGTCATCGGTCTACGGATTTGACAATTCAGTAGCAATCGTGAGAGTTTTGGATGAATGCGTCGATGTGTATCAGGCATATCAGTTTAGAATTTGCTTTCATCTGGGTATAGTTGTGGATTAATAATACATGTTTACTCGCGCCTTGCCTAAGTACATGTTATTAACAGGTCTGTACGGGTTAGATATATATCGCATACATTTTCTAACGGCAACTATTCCAGGAAATCAATCGGGCAAATTAAATAAGAGGATATAACCAAACGAAAACCACGCTATTCTTAAAAGGGTTTCATCTAGATAAGATTGGGAAGTCTACTTCTGAGAGGGCACCAGGTAGCATTGATAAGTCTAACACTGAGAGGGCACCAGGTAACATTAATGGTTCTACTACTGAGAGGGCACCCGGTAACATTAATAAGTCTATTTCTGAGAGGGCATCTTGTAACATTGATAAGTCTATTGCTGAGAGGGCACCAGGTAACATTGATAAGTCTATTTCTGAGAGGGCACCAGGTAACATTAATAAGTCTATTTCTGAGAGGGCACCAGGTAACATTAATAAGTCTATTTCTGAGAGGGCACCAGGTAACATTAATAAGTCTATTTCTGAGAGGGCATTAGGTAACATTAATAAGTCTGACACTGAGAAAGGCATCAGGTAACATTGATAAGTCTAACACTGAAAGGGCATCATGTAGCATTGATAAGTCTAACACTGAAAGGGCATCATGTAGCATTGATAAGTCTAACACTGAGAAGGGCATCAGGTAACATTAATGGTTCTACTACTGAGAGGGCACCCGGTAACATTAATGGTTCTACTACTGAGAGGGCACCAGGTAACATTAATGGTTCTACTACTGAGAGGGCACCCGGTAACATTAATGGTTCTACTACTGAGAGGGCACCCGGTAACATTAATGGTTCTACTACTGAGAGGGCACCCGGTAACATTAATGGTTCTACTACTGAGAGGGCACCAGGTAACATTAATGGTTCTACTACTGAGAGGGCACCAGGTAACATTAATGGTTCTACTACTGAGAGGGCACCCTGTAACATTAATGGTTCTACTACTGAGAGGGCACCCGGTAACATTAATGGTTCTACTACTGAGAGGGCACCCGGTAACATTAATGGTTCTACTACTGAGAGGGCACCAGGTAACATTAATGGTTCTACTACTGAGAGGGCACCAGGTAACATTAATGGTTCTATTTACTGAGAGGGCATTAGGTAACATTAATAAGTCTGGTAACATTAATGGTTCTACTACTGAGAGGGCACCCGGTAACATTAATGGTTCTACTACTGAGAGGGCACCCGGTAACATTAATGGTTCTACTACTGAGAGGGCACCAGGTAACATTAATGGTTCTACTACTGAGAGGGCACCCGGTAACATTAATGGTTCTACTACTGAGAGGGCACCCGGTAACATTAATGGTTCTACTACTGAGAGGGCACCCGGTAACATTAATGGTTCTACTACTGAGAGGGCACCAGGTAACATTAATGGTTCTACTACTGAGAGGGAGAGGGCACCAGGTAACATTAATGGTTCTACTACTGAGAGGGCACCCGGTAACATTAATGGTTCTACTACTGAGAGGGCACCCGGTAACATTAATGGTTCTACTACTGAGAGGGCACCCGGTAACATTAATGGTTCTACTACTGAGAGGGCACCAGGTAACATTAATGGTTCTACTACTGAGAGGGCACCCGGTAACATTAATGGTTCTACTACTGAGAGGGCACCCGGTAACATTAATGGTTCTTCTACTGAGAGGGCACCCGGAAACACTAATGGTTCTACTACTGAGAGGGCACCCGGTAACATCAATAAACCTATCAAGCTTTGGCCTGATATGTTATATTAGATAAATACGTAGCAACCAAACAACACCTTCAAACGAGGCTGGTGCCAAAATTTGGGCTAACTTCTGGCAGTGTTGGAGTGCTAAGAAATGGAAGATCAATAGTAACGGTATGCTGGTGTGAAAAGTTGTAACCTGAGCATGGCTTCTGACATACCACAGGAAAAACATGGTAGCTCTAGATCTAGACCGCAACTTGTACCAGTAAAGTGATAGATTTAAGCACGAAATTTTGTCTGATAAATTTCAACGTAGAGACAGTTGCATGGTTGCTACAGTAGCTGCAGAGTTTGACCACAAGTAGGGCGAAACATTTACAAATGATTCGATTTCGGCTTAAATGTCAATGTCGGTGTGTGATTTACTAACGACAATGACAGATTATTAAACCTACGCTCCATTTCTTAATTGTTTTAATTAAATCGATAAATGTTATCCATATAAATTCCATTTTTCTATGAAATTTTATCTGTACCTTAGTAAAACATGATATTCATGTAGCCCAATCAACATCAGACATATACACAGATTTCTGTTATAGAAATCTCTATATTCAAGGTAACTGGGTCAAATTTGTTAAAACATTTAACGACTTCTTCTCATGAACTAAAAAGCCTAGAGACATGGTATTTGGCCGTTATGTTCCTTTGATGAAGCTTGACAAAATTTGCGAAAAGAAATGACCTTGACACATATTCAAGGTCACAGGGGTCAAATTTGATAAAACGTTAAAGCAGCTTCTTCTCCTGAACTAGTAGTCCTGGAGGCATGCTATTTGGCCGACTGGTATGTTCCTAGGATGAATCGCGACAAAGTTTGGGAAAATAAATGATCTTGACCTTTGTTCAAGGTCACAGGGTCAAATTTTTCAAAACATTTAAATGACCTCTTCGCATGAACTAAAAAGCCGAGAGGTATGATATTTGGCTGGTATATATACCAGCTAAGCGCTGCAGGCCCATTGGGCATCTTGTTTTAGAAATCATGCATGTTGATTTTTGTTTCAAAATCCAGTACATTGAACTCTGTTTTGGAAATCCCGAATAAAGATTTTCTGTATAAGAAATCTCACAAAGATAGATACCTGTTTTAGAAATCTATGGCATAGAAATCTATTTTAGAAATCCCGTTTATGGATCTCTGTTTCGGTAATCTTGTTCATAGAGTCCTGTGTAAGTAATCCCGTATATAGACTCCTGTGTTTCAGTACATAGATTTCTGTTTTTTGACGCTTCGTTTATAGAACTCTTGTTTTAGAAATACCGGATAAAGAACTCTGTTTTAGAAATCCTGTATGTTCCATTGTAAGGTTCTCGTCAATGGATTCTGTTGTAGAAATACTGCATAAAAACTAATACTCCTCGCATTTAACAAAATGTCTCCGAAAGGATTACTACCATTACTATAATGGAAATATTTTCTTTAAGAGCTGATATTGAAAGAATATTTTACAAGATTAATATTAAAGTTTTGAATTACAATATTACCATTGAAGGAATATATTACAGGATTACTATGAAAAGAATTCCATACAGGATTACTTACGAAGAAATTTCATACAGGATTGCTATTGAAGAAATTCCTTACAGGATTGCTATTGAAGAAATTCCTTACAGGATTGCTATTGAAGAAATTCCTTACAGGATTACTGATGAAGGAATTTCATACAGGATTACTATTGAAGGAATTCCTCTTACAGGATTACTTTTGAAGGAATTCCATACGTGATAACTTTTGAAGGAATTCCTTACAGGATTACTATTGAAGGAATTCCTTACAGGATTACTATTGAAGGAATTCCATACAGGATTCCTATTCAAGGAATTCCTTACAGGATTACTATTGGAGGAATTCCATACAGAATAACTTTGAAGGAATTCCTTACAGGATTACTATTGAAGGAATTCCTTACAGGATAACTATTGAAGGAATTCCTTACAGGATTACTATTGAAGGAATTCCTTACAGGATTACTATTGAAGGAATTCCTTACAGGATTACTATTGAAGGAATTCCTTACAGGATTACTATTGAAGGAATTTCTTACAGGATAACTATTGAAGGAATTCCTTACAGGATTACTGTTGAAGGAATTCCTTACAGGATTGTTTTGAAGGAATTCCTTACAGGATTACTTTTGAAGGAATTCCTTACAGGATTACTGTTGAAGGAATTCCTTACAGGATTGCTTTGAAGGAATTCCTTACAGGATTACTGTTGAAGGAATTCCTTACAGGATAACTATTGAAGGAATTCCTTACAGGATTGATATTGAAGGAATTTCTTACAGGAACGAATTCCATACTTGATAACTTTTGAAGGAATTCCTTACAGGATTGCTATGAAAGGAATCCCTTACAGGATAACTATTGAAGGAATTCCTTACAGGATAACTATTGAAGGAATTCCTTACAGGATTACTGTGGAAGGAATTCCTTACAGGATTGTTTTGAAGGAATTCCTTACAGGATTACTTTTGAAGGAATTCCTTACAGGATTACTGTTGAAGGAATTCCTTACAGGATTGCTTTGAAGGAATTCCTTACAGGATTACTGTTGAAGGAATTCCTTACAGGATAACTATTGAAGGAATTCCTTACAGGATTGATATTGAAGGAATTTCTTACAGGATTACTATGAAAGGAATTCCATACTTGATAACTTTTGAAGGAATTCCTTACAGGATTGCTATGAAAGGAATTCCATACAGGATTACTGATGAAGGAATTCCTTACAGGATTGCTATGAAAGGAATTCCTTACAGGATTACTGTGGAAGGAATTTCTTACAGGATTACTATTGAAGGAATTCCTTACAGGATTGCTATTGAAGGAATTTCTTACAGGATTGCTTTGAAGGAATTCCTTACAGGATTACTATTGAAGGAATTCCTTACAGGATTACTATTGAAGGAATTCCTCACAGGATTGCTATTGAAGGAATTTCTTACAGGATTGCTTTGAAGGAATTCCTTACAGGATTACTGTTGAAGGAATTCCTTACAGGATTACTATTGAAGGAATTCCTTACAGGATTACTATTGAAGGAATTCCATACTTGATAACTTTTGAAGGAATTTCTTACAGGATTACTATTGAAGGAATTCCTTACAGGATTGATATTGAAGGAATTTCTTACAGGATTACTATGAAAGGAATTCCTTACAGGATTGCTATGAAAGGAATTCCTTACAGGATTACTTTTGAAGGAATTCCTTACAGGATTACTATTGAAGGAATTCCTTACAGGATTGATATTGAAGGAATTCCTTACAGGATAACTATTGAAGGAATTCCTTACAGGATAACTATTGAAGGAATTCCTTACAGGATTACTTTTGAAGGAATTCCTTACAGGATAACTATTGAAGGAATTCCTTACAGGATTACTTTTGAAGGAATTCCTTACAGGATTACTTTTGAAGGAATTCCTTACAGGATTACTTTTGAAGGAATTCCTTACAGGATTACTATTGAAGGAATTCCTTACAGGATTACTGATGAAGGAATTTCTTACAGGATTGCTATTGAAGGAATTCCTTACAGGATTACTTTTGAAGGAATTCCTTACAGGATTACTATTGAAGGAATTCCTTACAGGATTACTATTGAAGGAATTCCTTACAGGATTGCTATTGTTATTGAAGGAATTCCTTACAGGATGAAGGAATTCCTTACAGGATTGCTATGAAAGGAATTCCTTACAGGATTACTATTGAAGGAATTCCTTACAGGATTACTATTGAAGGAATTCCTTACAGGATTACTATTGAAGGAATTCCTTACAGGATTGCTATTGAAGGAATTCCTTACAGGATTACTATTGAAGGAATTCCTTACAGGATTACTTTTGAAGGAATTCCTTACAGGATTACTATTGAAGGAATTCCTTACAGGATTACTGATGAAGGAATTTCTTACAGGATTGCTATTGAAGGAATTTCATACAGGATTACTGATGAAGGAATTCCTTACAGGATTGCTATGAAAGGAATTCCATACTTGATAACTTTTGAAGGAATTCCTTACAGGATTACTATTCAAGGAATTTCTTACAGGATTACTGATGAAGGAATTTCTAACAGGATTACTGATGAAGGAATTTCATACAAGATTACTGTTGAAGGAATTCCTTACAGGATTGCTATGAAAGGAATTCCTTACAGGATTGCTATGAAAGGAATTCCTTACAGGATTACTATTGAAGGAATTCCTTACAGGATTGCTATGAAAGGAATTCCATACTTGATAACTTTTGAAGGAATTCCTTACAGGATTGCTATGAAAGGAATTCCATACTTGATAAATTTTGAAGGAATTCCTTACGGGATTGCTATGGAAGGAATTCCTTACAGGATTGCTATTGAAGGAATTCCTTACAGGATTACTGATGAAGGAATTTCATACAAGATTACTGTTGAAGGAATTCCTTACAGGATTGCTATTGAAGGAATTCCTTACAGGATTACTGATGAAGGAATTTCATACAAGATTACTGTTGAAGGAATTCCTTACAGGATTGCTATTGAAGGAATTCCTTACAGGATTACTATTGAAGGAATTCCTTACAGGATTGCTATTGAAGGAATTCCTTACAGGATTACTGATGAAGGAATTTCATACAAGATTACTGTTGAAGGAATTCCTTACAGGATTGCTATTGAAGGAATTTCATACAAGATTACTGTTGAAGGAATTCCTTACAGGATTGCTATTGAAGGAATTCCTTACAGGATTACTGATGAAGGAATTTCATACAAGATTACTGTTGAAGGAATTCCTTACAGGATTGCTATTGAAGGAATTCCTTACAGGATTACTGATGAAGGAATTTCATACAAGATTACTGTTGAAGGAATTCCTTACAGGATTGCTATTGAAGGAATTCCTTACAGGATTACTGATGAAGGAATTTCATACAAGATTACTGTTGAAGGAATTCCTTACAGGATTGCTATTGAAGGAATTCCTTACAGGATTACTGATGAAGGAATTTCATACAAGATTACTGTTGAAGGAATTCCTTACAGGATTGCTATTGAAGGAATTCCTTACAGGATTACTGATGAAGGAATTTTATACAAGATTACTGTTGAAGGAATTCCTTACAGGATTGCTATTGAAGGAATTTCATACAGGATTGCTTTGAAGGAATTCCTTACAGGATTGTTGAAGGAATTCCTTACAGGATTGCTATTGAAGGAATTTCATATAGGATTACTATTGAAGGAATTCCTTACAGGATTACTGATGAAGGAATTCCTTACAGGATTGCTATTGAAGGAATTCCTTACAGGATTACTATTGAAGGAATTCCTTACAGTAAACTATTGAAGGAATTCCTTACAGGATTGATATTGAAGGAATTTCTTACAGGATTGCTATTGAAGGAATTCCTTACAGGATTACTATTGAAGGAATTCCTTACAGGATAACTATTGAAGGAATTCCTTACAGGATTACTATTGAAGGAATTCCTTACAGGATAACTATTGAAGGAATTCCTTACAGGATTGATATTGAAGGAATTTCTTACAGGATTTCTGATAAAGGAATTCCTTACAGGATAACTATTGAAGGAATTCCTTACAGGATTACTATTGAAGGAATTCCTTACAGGATTGATATTGAAGGAATTCCTTACAGGATTGCTATTGAAGGAATTCCTTACAGGATTGATATTGAAGGAATTCCTTACAAGATTACTATTGAAGGAATTCCTTACAGGATAACTATTGAAGGAATTCCTTACAGGATAACTATTGAAGGAATTCCTTACAGGATAACTATTGAAGGAATTCCTTACAGGATAACTATTGAAGGAATTCCTTACAGGATAACTATTGAAGGAATTCCTTACAGGATTACTATTGAAGGAATTCCTGACAGGATTGGTTTTCTCCATTCATCATCAAACACGTCTTGGAACTGTTTGCAAGGTTTTCCGCCCCTTGAACTTTCATGATCTCTTTGAGGCAGGTTCTCCTTGCAGTAGTAGACCCTCACTGACGAACACAGGAGAGACCATAGATTCTCACCATATTGATTATAGGGTAAAGATTCTGGCCTTAGGTCACAACCAAAGTGTCCCAGGACGGTCTCTCATCTCCCTGAGCAATACAAACCGATCAGAGAAATGATCGAATCACGCATCTCAGAATTTCACGTGCGATCGATCTTTCAATGTACAGACTGATCTAGTGCGGTCCGGTGATAAGGTTATCTCTCAGTTCAAGTACGTCATTTACAAATCATTACTTATTGACTAACTCCGAAAATCATTTACTGTCGACAGGGAATTGTCGTGTTGTGTATTATGTCACTATTGATATGAAGAAATTGACAGGAGGTTTTTTCTGAAGTTGAATAATTAATGGAATAATTAAGCACTTCTAGTATAGTTTAACCGACACTTTCCGCCCCCGCCAACTCTCGTTAATCTATTGTTGGTACGAGATCTCGCTTGACAATGGTAGTGGTGCTGTGTGTGAATGTTCTATAATGGGCCTGAACAACAGACGTGATTAACAAACTTGGTCAATATTTGCCGTGTATGTAACTACTCCAGAAGTAAATCTGATCATTACTTCGCCACCTACACAAATTTATATTCGTATTTAGATATAAATACTTCTATGACGTCAGAAAAGTCTTTTTCTGGTCAACTCACTGACTTTTCGCGTGACGTCACGCTGTTTTGTCAAGCGTCCAGCCATCGTCTTTGGGTGCTTGTTTTCTGGAGAATTACGTTGTATATACGACTTAAAACCCAGTCACATTCCGATCGTTATTCATGTTTATAAATATCTTTATCCTTGTTTACAAGATATTCATTTAAAGGAACGGCCCATTTATTGAAGGTGAAATCGCGTCTGGTCACCTGACCGTGACTGCCCAGGGCCGTCTTTATCTACATAGCAGTTACTACGTTGTTTGGAGTCGGTTTTGTGTACCTACATCTGGATATATCACTTTACTAATAGAGAATCACTACTTCAACTCGTAAATGATTCACAATTCTTTAAAGTATATGAAAGTATTTTTCTAACGAGTACAAAGGATACCGCAGATTTTACTGTGTTAGAAAGCAACAATGAACGAAATTGTTTTCCAACATTTACTAGATATATAAATAGCGTTTTATTTGAGTTTCTGTTTGATATGTGCCTTTTTTAAAATCTGGCTAAAATGGAGGGAATCAGTTTCATTCATCACATATTAAATTGGAACGTGATCGATAATTCAGGCAAGCATCGTAAATAACCTGATATTTTCGCTCCAAATTTCTTGAAGTGATCTTAGCTCTTTGTCTAGTCTCCATTGTTACATCAAAAAGCGATCTGTGATTTTATGACGTGTTATATTAGATAGCTAATATTTCACAGGTTAATACACAAAATCTATTATAGGGGTAAATAATCAGATGTTTCCCAGTGAGGTCAATATAATGTTATATCAGCATGATTTTTCTACCAGGTTGATATAACACAACAATGACAGCAAAAGTCCTTATTTTGAATATTGATTGTCGTGAATATATTCATGAAGCATGAAATAGTGTCATTTTAGAATTGAACAATAAAAACGACCAGAATTTTAAACATTTTTTTTCCTTCATAGAATACAATAATTCTAAATCATTCTGACAAATAATGAATTAGATTTCACGATATCTAAAATTATCTGATATTACGTGTATACTGTAATCATGTTCTGCGGTCGATGATGTAGATGTAACGGACCAGCTGTTCTAAATCAAGAAACATGTCGTTCATATGTTACCAAACGACCTTGGCTGGCACGTAACGATCTCTCCTTATCCATCATAAAGATTGATGTCCGTTGTACCGACATCATGAGATATCAATTAATGTGTATTGTACCGACATCATCTTATATAAATTGACGTGTATTGTACCGACATCATCTTATATAAATTGATGTGTATTGTACAAACATCATCTTATATAAATTGATGTGTATTGTACCGACATCATCTTATATAAATTGACGTGTATTGTACCGACATCATCTTATATAAATTGACGTGTATTGTACCGACATCATCTTATATAAATTGACGTGTATTGTACCGACATCATCATTGTACCGACATCATCTTATATAAATTGACGTGTATTGTACCGACATCATCTTATATAAATTGACGTGTATTGTACCGACATCGTCTTATATAAATTGACGTGTATTGTACCGACATCATCTTATATAAATTAATGTTTATTGTACAAACATCACATATAAATTGACGTGTATTGTACCGACATCATCTTATATAAATTGACGTGTATTGTACCGACATCGTCTTATATAAATTGACGTGTATTGTACCGACATCATCTTATATAAATTAATGTTTATTGTGCAAACATCACATATAAATTGACGTGTATTGTACCGACATCGTCTTATATAAATTGACGTGTATTGTACAAACATCGTCTTATATAAATTGATGTGTATTGTACAAACATCGTCTTATATAAATTATATACAAACATCACATATAAATTGACGTGTATTGTGACATCATCTTATATAAATTGACGTGTATTGTACAAACATCATCTTATATAAATTGATGTGTATTGTACCGACATCATCTTATATAAATTAATGTTTATTGTACAAACATCACATATAAATTACAAACATCATCTTATATAAATTGTACCGACATGTCTTATATAAATTGTGTATTGTACAACATCATCGTCGTCTTATATAAATTGATGTGTATTGTACAAACATCATCTTATATAAATTGATGTGTATTGTACAAACATCATCTTATATAAATTGATGTGTATTGTACAAACATCATCTTATGTAAATTGATGTGTATTGTACAAACTTCACATATAAATTGATGTGTATTGTACATGTACCACATATTAAGGGATATCACATATCTCTAGAAAACAAGTTTGTTTTGTTTTATAAACAACGTTGCTCCTCAATCACAATCTGTATGGAACCAAATACATCTTAATATGGTTTGAAATTAAGCTATGTTTGTGAATTGTCCGTCTTATTGTCGATTCGATCTTCCAATTAGCTAGTATCGACCATTCAACGGAAGACATCGCCAGAGAGATGAAGGAATGACCACTATGGCCGATAACACGTAGTACAAACACGATCGATCTCTCAGCAGCGCTTCTGACGGATCGACCTAAATAAGAGATCATTTCATTTAAACCCGGAGCAGTCCATCAAAATGACAGGTTTGTGGTATATTTCTGGACGCGTATCTGCACTGACGATAGACTTAGAGCTGTTGTATCCATATACAGAACCGGACACAGCCTTACAGTGTTCCATCCTTGTTAATCACATCAAATCGATCGGCTTGATTCTGTAGGTAAACCTCGGATCGTGTTACTAAATGGCCGTGTCCAGTGCTGGCACCGACGCTGTCCGCCTCCGGACAAACGTCACAGATTTAAATCACATTGACAAAGGAGCTCACATTTCATTCTGAATCACTACGAGCGCGACCGTGACGTCATTGTATCATATACAAATACCATGGTGACAAAGTAATCATATTTCGGATTTTTCTTCTGTATATATCATTGGTTAACATGACTGGACTACTTTTATCTTTGACCAACATCAACCTTCCCGTAGTAGAAGAACCAAAATATCAAGGGAGATGACGTTTTGTTTGGTGTTAATTATGCTGTAGTAGAAAGGCTATTAATACATGATGACCTACATTCATACTCACGAGAGCCATAAGTCAACGAGATACTGTCGTCTACTTACGTATGGCATGTTGAGACGGAGTCGGGGGGAGGGGGTAAAGTTTTGTTTTAATCAATCACCGTGAAATTACCCGACCTTACAAACAATTTATTACGATCCAAAAGGTTACTAGAGTAGATATTTGGTTTGCAGTTTGTTGGATGAAGGTTTGTTAAATTCAAATACATTACGAACTTCTAGAGTGCCTCATGGAATATAAAATTATAAAATTAGGCCATTTTCAGCTGTAACGTATCTGTACATGATATCTGAGCTAACAAACTCATATACAAAATACTTCGTGTTGATCTTTCACTATAACATTTCGAAAATTCCCAAGCGATAATTTGGCATATGAGACTGGGCGTAAATCTTTATTAAGTATCATAACACAGATATGATCGTCACAACTTCAGAATTTATTGTAAAATGCACGACACATGAAGGGATCATCTCGTACTTGTGTAGGCTGTCATACACTGTGTTATCAATGTTGACAGTACAATATCATTGGCCCAGGCTACAAATATACCCACCCAGATACACCTTATAACAATCATAATAGCAATAAAACCCCTCGCGCGCATACATCCGGGCAAACAAGAATGACTAGTATACGTTGAAATAACTTGTTTCGCAATTGTTGTAAAATAAATAAAGTTTTCATATCATGATAGCGAGAATATACACATGTATACAATTTTGTAATATCTATTTCAATGTTGTACAACGACATGCATGAGCACGCATGTTACGTTATCTAGGGGGATCCCAAAGGGGATTTATATATGATTATCGTTGAGATACGTTAGGGGCTGTAGATTTAGTAACATGTAATGTGGTTATCAAGCAAAGGGCCGGTTTCCAAAACGGCCCCTTCTCTGATTCAAATTTCCTGTTGGTGGTGCATTGCCCATGCCATTGTGGTCACAAATCTATAAAGTATAAAGATTTAGGTCACTTGGTTTGTTTTTTATGGCTCTTCAAAGTTGTACCTTTCAGAAGCTGTCTAAGTGTTGATAAAATGTGCATGTTATGTAAAATATTAATGAAAATCTAATCAAATGATAGTCACCGTAAAGAATACATTCATGGCATGATTGTGACAAAAAAATCATGTTTCCATCGCGCCATTTGGCTGTTTTATGGAAGAAACAATCATAAAAATGCCATTTTCGATGATAACATTTTAGACACAAAAACTGTGTTTTTTAGAGAATACACCCTTTTATGGGCGTTGGATGCAAACCAATTTTTATCCTATTAAATAGTACGTAATATGCTATTGATGAGAGGAAAATTCATCAAAATGTAAGTGGTGGAACATTTTTAAATGTTGGGTTGAATTAGCCTATGGTTGAATTGCCGATTTTCGACTTTCTTTAGATAATTAACAAAAAAAAACGAGAGTATTTGCTCGGTATGTTGAGAATATGTACACAGATATGAAAAAAAGTGAGAGAAACACTTTTTCATAAAAAAATCCAAGATGGCTACATTGGCTGACAAATAGACAGAACAACAAACAAAACGTGTTCCTTATGATTTTGGTTGGTTTTCGCATTTACGGGAGTGTTCATAGCTACGGGCGATTGTATAATACCTATATTTATAAGTTTGGTTAGTCACATGGTAACGGGGATCTTTCATATCGAGCCCCAAACATACTTTCGACATATGCACGTTGTTGCCGCATGGAAAACTATTTCAAGTTTTGTCGGAATTTCTTTACCTGTGGTTGTAATGGTCGAGGGTTTTCCAGCGTCCTGTAAAACCCAAGGTAGTACAAGATACTGGAGATGTGCGCACACATTCCCATCGTTCTCTCTCCAACTGGACACTGGCAGTAGTAGTCCTTTATTGGGGCCTCAACATCGGGTGAAACGGTGAACCGTTATTTCGTTTGGCTTTTGTGTCGAGAATGTATTTGACATCGGAGAAGGTGCTGGTAAAGCCACACCTCATAGTCGCCGTCATCACTTAAATGTTCGGCGATGTAACCAGGAGCCAGAGATATCTGGTACGTTCCACACGTAATGGTTCTCAAGTAATTAAGATCGAGACGGGAAAACAGTACTTAATTTTTTTTTTTTTTTTTTTTACACATCATAAAACTGTCATGAAAATATCCGCTCTGATATTCAATATAAAAGTTTGTATATAATAAGCTATATAATAGGGTTCAGACAAGGTTGTTACTCATTTCCCCTTTTCTTTCAATTTACAACCACATTCAGGCGGCGATATGAGAACGTTCCACCACATGGAATTAGCTGATTTTTGGTACACATATGAAACAAGTAAAGCTCTATCCGATTTTCTGATGGAAATTTGCATCCAAAACTATATAACGGGAGAAAATTGCAAATTTATGGCATTTTTCTTCCTAATTGTGTCTCTGCAAGTGCATTTTCATCCGCAAATATTTTTTTTATGTTTTATGAATAAACACGATGTTTTGGAAATATTTATCAAAAGAAATTTATACTATGTTGCGAATTACAATTTCGAGATAACCTTCTTTTATTTACGAACTTATATCTTTGATGCTGAAATTGACAACTTTATAAAAATACATTTTCACTGAAATTATGAAATCTGGGTGTCGGAAAGGTGTAAAATTATTTTTCGGAAAAGAAAAAAACAGTAGTTGAGCTAGATAAGAAATTATACGGGGGCAGGCTCCTATGGAGAATTAACATTACTGGAAACAGGCCCTTTACTCTAAGATTGAAAATAATACAAGGCTGCATCTTTCTGACGTTCATGAACCCGAAACCCTTGCCCGTTTCTCAGATATACAATGCGTCACAGTCCTTGCATCCGATTTTGTACACGCTTTCTCTCTTTAGGTGTTTTATCCTTCGGATAAACTAGGACATTTCGGAAAGTCTCGTGACGTTTCATTGCTGTTGCTATACTATGACCATGGTAAAACCTTTGAGTGGTTTTTGACAGGCCTGTGATGTAAGGGATGACTGCCTGTCTTTTCGTTTTGTTCTTTTTCTTGGTGTTTTGTCTCCAAGTCAAGTTAACTCCCCAGATTGCTAGATTAGGGTATCCACGTGTTTCATGGTGATATGGGTGTGAATTTGTTCTTCTGCGACAATCGTTTCAGATCTGTTGAGCAAGGTTCGTACAAAGCTCAACTTCTGGTTTTAGGGGTGGTGCGATCGGAAGTTGAGGTATTGGTCTGTGTCATTATTTTTCTGTAGATGGATATTTTGATAGTATCGTCATCTTTCTTCGCTAAAAGGGTATCAGGGAATGACAAACTGTAATGGCTTTCTTCCTCGTGGGTAAATTTGATGCTGTTGGTGGTGTCTACGGTATTGATATGTAAAGTCTATCTTGACTGTTTCCAACATGTCGTCAACATATCGTTTCAGGGTCGTGACTGTAGACGGCCACAGACTCTCGGACATATATTACCTAGTGTTCAACAAAGAGTAGCTGACTATACCACACTGAACTAGATCGATTCCTGACCATTCCGTACACTACTTTGTACGTAAGTCAGTGCTAGTGCACTCAACACTGGTCATTCTTCAGATGAAGGTGACTGTGTAGTCATCAAAACGTCACGCTTAGATCTTCTACTGGTTGTGTTATAAGATGACAGTGACCATGTAGTCATCGAAACGTCACATTCTTATCTTCTACTGGCTGTGTTATAAAATGAAGGTGACCGTGTAGTCATCGAAACGTCACACTCTAATCTTCTACTTGTTGTGTTATAAGATGACGTTGACCATGTAGTCATGAAAACGTCACACTCTAATCTCCTACTGGTTGTGTTATAAGATGAAGGTGACCGTGTAGTCATCGAAATGTCACACTCTAATCTTCTACTGGTTGTGTTATAAGCACTTTTATTCTATTGACATTGCCAACCCGAAGAAATCACGATAAAGTTGTGTGTGTTTTATACCATAAAATATTTATAAGTTAGATTGAATTGTGAATGTTGGTCGTGATTTGTCCTTGTTTACTAAAACCTTGACCAATGTTTGATTAACAAATTAACGATGTTTTACTAAAGATGGGATGTTTTGATCAAACCATTCCGCCAGACCAATACACAACGTAACCGTCCGGACGAGACCTAGTAATTACCGGGGACAGTAGGTTTACTCTGGACGTCCGGTCAACATCACGTTCGAAATCTAATTAGGAACAATTTGCTGATCTATTTGAAGATCGTGCTGCTTTGCCTGTAGCTTATAGCTAAGCTTGAGTCAATTACCCAAAGGTCAATACTAGACATGAACAGTGATAAATCCACATGCGAGTCCCTAGTCCTGAACTCACAGAGTTTTGATGGGACTTGTATAATTTCTGGAAAACTTGATTTTTCCATTGCGGGACCAATCGTTTTTTAGCAATAAAGTTGAAAAGGACTAAATTGTAGATTGATGAATAGGTTTTCAAATATTCCAGTTCTAAAAGATAAATAACATTTGGCGCAAAATTACTTTAAGACTCTATAAATACGTGTAGCTACGTCCCAGGCAATATACCAACGTCAGTCAGAATACGTACTGTCGTCCCGGGCCGTATACCAACGTCAGTCAGAACACGTACTGTCGTCCCGGGCCGTATATCAACGTCAGACAGAACACGTACTGTCGTCCCGGGCCGTATACCAACGTGAGTCAGAACACGTACTGTCTCCCCGGGCCGTATACCAACGTCAGTCAGAACACGTACCGTCGTCCTGGGCTGTATACCAACGCCAGTCAGAACACGTACTGTCTCCCCGGGCCGTATACCAACGTCAGTCAAAACACGTACCGTCGTCCCGGGCCGTATACCAACGTCAGTCAGAACACGTACCGTCGTCCCGGGCCGTATACCAACGTCAGTCAGAACACGTACCGTCGTCCTGGGCCGTATACCAACGTCAGTCAGAACACGTACCGTCGTCCCGCCCCGTATACCAACGTCAGTCAGATCACGTACTGTCGTCCTAGGTCGTATACCAACGTCAGTCAGAACACGTACCGTCGTCCTGGGCCGTATACCAACGTCAGTCAGAACACGTACCGTCGTCCCGGGCCATATACCAACGTTAGTCAGAACACGTACTATCTCCCCGGGCCGTATACCAACGTCAGTCAGAACACGTACCGTCGTCCCGGGCCGTATACCAACGTCAGTCAGAACACGTACCGTCGTCCCGGGCCGTATACCAACGTCAGTCAGAACACGTACCGTCATCCCGGGCCGTATACCAACGTCAGTCAGAACACGTACTGTCGTCCCGGGCCGTATACCAACGTCAGTCAGAACACGTACCGTCGTCCCGGGCCGTATACCAACGTCAGTCAGAACACGTACCGTCGTCCCGGGCCGTATACCAACGTCAGTCAGAACACGTACCGTCGTCCTGGGCCGTATACCAACGTCAGTCAGAACACGTACCGTCGTCCCGGGCCGTATACCAACGTCAGACAGAACACGTACTGTCGTCCTAGGCCGTATACCAATGTCAGACAGAACACGTACTGTCGTCCTAGGCCGTATACCAACGTCAGTCAGAACACGTACCGTCGTCCCGGGCCGTATACCAACGTCAGTCAGAACACGTACTGTCGTCCCGGGCCGTATACCAACGTCAGTCAGAACACGTACCGTCGTCCCGGGCCGTATACCAACGTCAGTCAGAACACGTACCGTCGTCCCGGGCCGTATACCAACGTCAGTCAGAACACGTACCGTCGTCCCGGGTCGTATACCAACGTCAGTCAGAACACGTACTGTCGTCCCGGGCCGTATACCAACGTCAGTCAGAACACGTACCGTCGTCCTGGGCCGTATACCAACGTCAGTCAGAACACGTACCGTCGTCCCGGGCCGTATACCAACGTCAGTCAGAACACGTACCGTCGTCCTGGGCCGTATACCAACGTCAGTCAGAACACGTACCGTCGTCCCGGGCCGTATACCAACGTCAGTCAGAACACGTACCGTCGTCCCGGGCCGTATACCAACGTCAGTCAGAACACGTACCGTCGTCCCGGGCCGTATACCAACGTCAGTCAGATTACGTACTGTCGTCCCGGACCGTATACTAACGTCAGTCAGAATACGTACCATCGTCCCGGGTCGTATACCAACGTCAGTCAGAACACGTACCGTCGTTCCGGGCCGTATACCAACGTCAGTCAGAACACGTACCGTCGTCCCGGGCCGTATACCAACGTCAGTCAGAACACGTACTGTCGTCCCGGACCGTATACCAACGTCAGTCAGAACACGTACCGTCGTCCCGGGCCGTATACCAACGTCAGTCAGAACACGTATTGTCGTCCCGGGCCGTATACCAACGTCAGTCAGAACACGTACCGTCGTCCCGGGCCGTATACCAACGTCAGTCAGATTACGTACTGTCGTCCCGGACCGTATACTAACGTCAGTCAGAACACGTACCGTCGTCCCGGGCCGTATACCAACGTCAGTCAGAACACGTACCGTCGTCCCGGGCCGTATACCAACGTCAGTCAGAACACGTATTGTCGTCCCGGGCCGTATACCAACGTCAGTCAGAACACGTACCGTCGTCCCGGGCCGTATACCAACGTCAGTCAGATTACGTACTGTCGTCCCGGGCCGTATACCAACGTCAGTCAGATTACGTACTGTCGTCCCGGGCCGTATACCAACGTCAGTCAGAACACGTACCGTCGTCCCGGGCCGTATACCAACGTCAGTCAGAACACGTACTGTCGTCCCGGGCCGTATACCAACGTCAGTCAGAACACGTACCGTCGTCCTGGGCCGTATACCAACGTCAGTCAGAACACGTGCCGTCGTCCCGGGCCGTATACCAACGTCAGTCAGATTACGTACTGTCGTCCCGGACCGTATACCAACGTCAGTCAGAACACGTACTGTCGTCCTAGGCCGTATACCAACGTCAGTCAGATCACGTACCGACGTCCCGGGCCGTATACCAACGTCAGTCAGAACACGTACCGTCGTCCTGGGCCGTATACCAACGTCAGTCAGAACACGTACTGTCGTCCCGGGCCGTATACCAACGTCAGTCAGAACACGTACCGACGTCCTGGGTCGTATACCAACGTCAGTCAGAACACGTACCGTCGTCCTTGGCCGTATACCAACGTCAGTCAGAACACGTACCGTCGTCCTTGGCCGTATACCAACGTCAGTCAAAATATCAGAACAAAATTTACTGCAGGAATGAATGTAAGTCATGATTAAGTAGTAGATTGTCATACACGTAGATATAAATGTGATCACTTTAAATCGACACCAAAGAGATTTTCACCGAATCATTGTCTAGACAAAGTACTGGCACCCACAGTTTACATCAGGGTTCCTTCTATAACCTTTATCATTTATTACGTTTGGTATGTATTATAGAGGTCATTTTCCTGTGTTCGATGACGTCATTTTATGCGTGGCAGTTGGAATCGGCTTATGTTACAAGATTACGGTGTATTATGTATAAACCTTTGTGTATTATGACATAGAGTATTGATTAGCAAACTAATTGGGCTATTTTTAGTCTAGGTTGACAAATCCCGTTAAATAATGACTGGACTTCGTTCATCGAAACTGAAGTGGCTAGAACTACCAATATCACGCCACACTGTTACCTACACATATCACAATCCATTGAAGATTTAAAGTTCCGCCACACGACAGATCAGTATTTGTTTACACAGGAACTCAGGCCAGCCCCAAGATACATGGTCGGTCTGCCGTGAGTAATTTGTGTGACGAACGTGAACTGACCACTGATGCCCGGTGTTGACGTAGGACAAGACCTATATAAAAGAAACTGACTGTAGCGTCGTAGGGGTGTTGGCGTGAGAGCGGGGCTTATTTCACCTACCTCCACACGTGCAAGCTGGTGTTAATTTTGACACCTGCTAATAGCACGAGAGGAGCCCCCCGTTCTCGCGTGCATCGACTCACCAGAGGCGGGCATCATGTTTATTCGGGATAAAGACAAGATCAAGCGAAAACAGTTGGACGTAAGTAGAGTATGATTTATATAAACTCCAGAAAATTCCCATCTCGGATACCCTATTGTTGATAAATTCAAGTCCACTACCATTTGTATACATGTAATTAACCGTCTGAGGGAAAAAAATGTGCGACACTCCCGTCCGGAAACCGGGACATCGATCGTCATGCGATTTATGTACACTTCGTAGAAGAATATATATTTATTCCACTGGTGAAAGTTGAAATATACTTAGAACTGTTGGAATATAAATAAGAAATAGAAAAAGATGGAAATCGAAAAGTATGTGAAAATTATGTTTTTTTTATTCTACGCCCGGATCAAAAGATCGCGGCATATTGTTTATGTGTTGTCTGTTCATCTGTCTGTCTGTTTGTCTGTTGTCAACTTCAACCTTGCCCATAACTCTTGAGCCCTGAGAGGCAGGGCTTTCATATTTGGTATGCGTGCTCATTGTGACAGGAACTTTCTGGTGGTACCAAACGTGACCTTTGACCTACATCTGAAAAACTTAAAACATTGACCTTTAAATATTATACAATAAGATATATGTGTTTCACAAAGTGTGCATGCAATTAGCACATTCCTTACACAGTACAGTTCCAATGTCCCACTTCAGAATTTTGTTGTAACCGGAGACAAATGTTTCAGAAACACGCCTTGGTTCAGTTGTTTTAGCAAGATTTGAAATCAAGATAATGGATTAATTCAATTTGGGATATGTTTCGATCCCATATAATTTAATAAAAGTGGAATTTTTATACTATATATCCTTAATTGTAGGGTTATATCTTAACTATTTAAAGAGTGTTAGTTTAGATCAACACAGTACAACCAGGGGTTTATTTGGCTGTCATGGAGTGTGGCGGTCGATAAAGCTCTAAGTCTGTACTAGAAGATCTTAGTGAGAACTTACCATAGCTATACCGTCTTCAGAATTCTATTACCTCCTGTCTGTGAATGGGTCTTCTATTTTCCCCAAAGATCGATATTCCGTTTTAAACAAAATATTTTGATCTAGTGGTTTTCACTTCAAGTGCGAGGGTTGTGAAAGGTTTGGGACTGACGAAGTGACAACTTAAATACCTCTTGTGCAAGGATGTTTGGAAATGATTAAGGCTGCCATTGTTTGTTTGTCTTCTATTTTTGTGTGTTGGTGTCTAGACGAAAGTAAATAATAAATGGATCTCCACAATATGCATTGAACCGTCCCCTGACGTCATTGAACAATCTAGTTTCAGATATAGATTTTTTTGTGTGTATCGCTTCATGACTTTCCCGACCGTTTCTACTCAACCATCTTGGACTAAAAACAACGATTACCAATATATATATTTTTATTGTGTCCATTATATTATGGTAGTGGGTTTCGGTCACCTGAGATCATGGTATCTTATCGTATTGTGTATACTTGGCTGAGATGGTTATAGGCCCAATCATTGTCTAATTTTAAGCTCCACTAATCCTGTAGATATATGTAGTAGTACCTATATACACCATGGTAAGCTCAAGATCACATTAATTTGTTTTTATTTTATTGAAATCTCTAGTCTTCAGCTCTGTAAATTCCGTTCCTTACTAAGAAAAATAAAATCTACATAGGCATCGCCTTTCATTTGAACTGTATTTCAGAATGTCTACTTCCCAAAAAATACAAACTATACTATCCTCTTGTTGCGCCTATTTCGTTCGACTAGCGTAGAAGCCCCGTTGGAAGGGAATTTCCCTTAAGTCGAGCGGTAGAGTGTCCGACTTAAGATACAAGGGTCACTAGTTCGAACCCCGACGGTGCCAGGGCGTGTTTTCATTACCCTATTCCATTACACTTGTATGCTTGAACATTTTTTTAGTAGTTTTGCAGACTAATTTTGGATTTACGGGAAAAAAAAGTTATTTTATGAAATACGGATCAACAGAAAGGTATCCTTCTGTTGTAGTTGATGCAATTCTGTTATACTATTTCCAGAAAAATAAACATACACTTGCTAGTTTTATAGATTGATAAAGTATCCTCGTGTATCTGGACATTCAGGGAGATGGTAGATGACTGACGCTAAGTATATTCTGGACATTCAGGTAGATGGTAGATGACTGACGCTAATTATATTCTAGACAATCAGGTAGATGGGTAGATGACTAACGCTAAGTATATTCTGGACATTCAGGTAGATGGTAGATGACTGACGCTAATTATATTCTAGACAATCAGGTAGATGGGTAGATGACTGACGCTAAGTATATTCTGGGCAATCAGGTAGATGGGTAGATGACTGACGCTAAGTATATTCTGGACAATCAGGTAGATGGGTAGATGATCAGGTAGATGGGTAGATGACTGACACTAAGTATATTCTGGACAATCAGGTAGATGGGTTGATGACTGACGCCTAAGTATATTCTGGACAATCAGGTAGATGGGTAGATGACTGACGCTAAGTATATTCTGGACAATCAGGTAGATGGGTAGATGACTGACGCCTAAGTATATTCTGGACAATCAGGTAGATGGGTAGATGACTGACGCTAAGTATATTCTGGACAATCAGGTAGATGGGTAGATGACTGACGCTAAGTATATTCTGGACATTCAGGTAGATGGTAGATGACTGACGCTAATTATATTCTGGGCAATCAGGTAGATGGGTAGATGACTGACGCTAAGTATATTCTGGGCAATCAGGTAGATGGTAGATGACTGGCGCCTAAGTATATTCTGGACAATCAGGTAGATGGGTAGATGACTGACGCTAAGTATATTCTGGACAATCAGGTAGATGGGTAGATGACTAACGCTAAGTATATTCTGGAGAATGTTAGACGTAGTTTTGTTTGCATGTACCAGAAAATCTATTTACCTGATAGTATACGTGTAACTCACGAACTTAGATATCTACAGTAGATCTGATTTCGTGATTGGATATATGAAAATAGATGATTTCACAAAAATCACAGGATTAATTCGTTTAAGCATGGTGTAGTAAATTCAATAGCGTGTCTAGTGGACAAAAAAAACTTTGGTATTGAAGATTTTCTTTATTAAACTTAGGTATTCAAAGTATTTTACACGAAGTCAGAGTTTGAATTCAGTATATATTCGCTATACATGGTAGACACATTGAATGCTACAATGACAATGTTTTCGAGTTTTTCAAAGAACTTGCTAGTATTTGCCAAAACGTGTACATTTCATACAAGAAATTACCCATGATACTAGGGTTATGTGGAATAAACAGTTGTCTTATTTGTATAACAGACATGTGTTCATACTAATGTTATCAAAACATAAATAAAGATCAGCTTGTAAATTGAGAACCTCTAATATTAAATGTCCAGTACCACACGGTTGTACGGAAACTGTAGACTGACAGTGGTATCATGGAGACCGTGGTACACCGTCAATGATTGGTACCACACAGTTGTCCGGAGACTGTAGACTGATAGTGGTATCATGGAGACCGTTGTACACCGCCAATGTCCAGTACCACACATTTGTACAGAGACTGTAGACTGACAGTGGTATCATGGAGACCGTGGTGCACCGTCAATGTCCAGTACCACACGGTTGTCCGGAGACTGTAGACTGACAGTGGTATCATGGAGACCGTGGTACACCGCCAATGACTGGTACCACACAGTTGTCCGGAGACTGTAGACTGACAGTGGTATCATGGAGACCGTGGTACACCGTCAATGACTGGTACCACACAGATGTACAGAGACTGTAGACTGACAGTGGTATCATGGAGACCGTGGCACACCGTCAATGACTGGTACCACACAGTTGTCCGGAGACTGTAGACTGATAGTGGTATCATGGAGACCGTTGTACACCGCCAATGTCCAGTACCACACGGTTGTACGGAGACTGTAGACTGATAGTGGTATCATGGAGACCGTGGTATACCGTCAATGACTGGTACCACACAGTTGTACAGAGACTGAAGACTGACAGTGGTATCATGGAGACCGTGGTACACCGCCAATGACTGGTACCACACAGTTGTCCGGAGACTGTAGACTGACAGTGGTATCATGGAGACCGTGGTACACCGTCAATGACTGGTACCACACAGATGTACAGAGACTGTAGACTGACAGTGGTATCATGGAGACCGTGGTACACCGTCAATGTCTAGTACCACACAGTTGTCCGGAGACTGTAGACTGACAGTGGTATCATGGAGACCGTGGTACACCGTCAATGTCCAGTACCACACAGTTGTACAGAGACTGTAGACTGACAGTGGTATCATGGAGACCGTGGTATACCGTCAGTGTCCAGTACCACACAGTTGTCCGGAGACTGTAGACTGACAGTGGTATCATGGAGACCGTGGTACACCGCCAATGACTGGTACCACACAGTTGTCCGGAGACTGTAGACTGACAGTGGAATCATGGAGACCGTGGTACACCGTCAATGACTGGTACGACACAGTTGTATGAAGACTGTGAGCTGATAATCAATTATTACTTCATTCATGTTTCGCCCCCATTAAGTTCCAAGGGCGGGTCGTTCTCTCAGTCAATTCACTGTCAATTGTCTATAAATACACAGATTTTACATCAATATCGACTACAGCGTCATTTAGCTTGATACTGTCGGTGTGAGCAGACCTCTGTATATCGGTGATAGCTGCTGACATGACATGTTGCCTTGTTATCGGGACTAAGGAAATTCTCATTAATGATGACACCAATATTTCGGTGTGGTGGTAAATGTTGAAATATTGATCCTTTGTGAATGATATCAATGTTGTTTGATAAGTATCATTATTGAGGATAGTTTATGTGGACGTCTAAAGGAATACAAACTGATAAAGGGAATTGTTGATTGTCAGTTCTTTATACAAACACTGATATATGACGTGTTTATGTCAACAAGGAATTAAAACACGAACGGATTCGATTGTTGTGTGGAACAACTGAATGCCTGTATAAATGTGTTCCACCGGCCAATAGTTTGGGTGCGGTGTTTGAGGACTAGGAGAAGACTATTGAACAGGTTGGACGAGAACGCCAGTGTATTTAGGTGTGATACCGATATTTTGGAAGCATTGGAGGGTTGATGGAAACAGTTCGGGCTGGGAGACGTTTCAAGCGAGATTAACCAGGACAGATGGTAATGGGACAGTTTTCTGGGTGATATTTTGAGACCCCTGGTAATTGGTCATTTTTCTGGGTGATATTTTTAGACTCCTGGTAATGGAACAGTTTTCTGGGTGATATTTAAGACCCCTGGTAATGGAACAGTTTTCTGGGTGATATTTTGAGACTACTGATAATGGGACAATTTTCTAGGTGATATTTGTTGACTCCTGGTAATGGGACAGTTTTCTGGGTGATATTTTGAGACTACTGGTAATGGGACAGTTTTTAGGTGATAATTTTAGACTCCTGGTAATGGGTCAGTTTTCTGAAGATATTTATAGACCCCTGGTAATGGAACAGTTTTCTGGGTGATATTTTGAGACTACTGATAATGGGACAATTTTCTAGGTGATATTTGTTGACTCCTGGTAATGGGACAGTTTTCTGGGTGATATTTTGAGACTACTGGTAATGGGACAGTTTTTAGGTGATAATTTTAGACTCCTGGTAATGGGTCAGTTTTCTGAAGATATTTATAGACCCCTGGTAATGGAACAGTTTTCTGGGTGATATTTTGAGACTACTGATAATGGGACAATTTTCTAGGTGATATTTGTTGACTCCTGGTAATGGGACATTTTTCTAGGTGATAATTTTAGAGGCCTGATAATGGGTCATTTGCATTGCACTGTAGGTACATATCTATTTAAGAAAGACAATCCAGTTCATTTCAGAGCGCGGGCCACCACATGCATGGTTTGAAATTATATATGAATGAGGTCCCTATAGTGTTTCTGTGTTATGGCTATTGATCCCGGTGTAGGCAGAGATCTATGACTGAAGGCTATATTTAATAGCCTGTACATAACTTGTAGATCAAATTCTCTATTGTCTTGTTCAATTATTGGTCGATTTAATAATCCACAGATTGGCGATCACTTTCAAACGATTTTTTTGTCAAGATTTGATTTTATGTTTATCTTACTACTAGTGGTATATCTTACTACTAGTGGGATATATCTTACTACTCGTGGGATATATCTTACTACTAGTGGTATATATCTTACTACTAGTGGTATATATCTTACTACTAGTGGGATATATCTTACTACTAGTGGTATATATCTTACTACTAGCGGGATATATCTTACTACTAGTGGGATATATCTTACTACTAGCGGGATATATCTTACTACTAGTGGGATATATCTTACTACTGGTGGTATATATCTTACTACTAGTGGTATATATCTTACTACTAGTGGGATATATCTTACTACTGGTGGTATATATCTTACTACTAGTGGTATATATCTTACTACTAGTGGGATATATCTTACTACTAGTGGGATATATCTTACTACTAGTGGGATACATCTTACTACTAGTGGGATATATCTTACTACTAGTGGTATATATCTTACTACTAGTGGGATATATCTTACTACTAGTGGGATATATCTTACTACTAGTGTGATATATCTTACTACTAGTGGGATATATCTTACTACTAGTGGGATATATCTTACTACTAGTGGTATATATCTTACTACTAGTGGGATATATCTTACTACTAGTGGGATATATCTTACTACTAGCGGGATATATCTTACTACTAGTGGTATATATCTTACTACTAGCGGGATATATCTTACTACTAGTGGTATATATCTTACTACTAGCGGGATATATCTTACTACTAGTGTGATATATCTTACTACTAGTGTGATATATCTTACTACTAGTGGTATATATCTTACTACTAGTGGGATATATCTTATACTACTAGTGGGATATATCTTACACTACTAGTGGGATATATCTTACTACTAGTGGTATATATCTTACTACTAGCGGGATATATCTTACTACTAGTGGGATATATCTTACTACTAGCGGGATATATCTTACTACTAGTGGGATGTATCTTACTACTAGCGGGATATATCTTACTACTAGTGGGATATATCTTACTACTAGTGGTATATATCTTACTACTAGCGGGATATATCTTACTACTAGCGGGATATATCTTACTACTAGCGGGATATATATTACTACTAGTGGTATATATCTTACTACTAGCGGGATATATCTTACTACTAGTGGGATATATCTTACTACTGGTGGTATATATCTTACTACTAGTGGTAGTGGTATATATCTACTAGCGGGATGTATCTTACTACTAGTGGTGGGATATATCTTACTACTAGTGGTATATATCTTACTACTAGCGGGATATATCTTACTACTAGTGGTATATATCTTACTACTAGTGGGATATATCTTACACTACTAGCGGGATATATCTTATACTAGTGGTGGGATATATCTTACTACTAGTGGTATATATCTTACTACTAGTGGGATATATCTTACTACTAGTGGTATATATCTTACTACTGGTGGGATAAATTTTACTTCTAGTGGGATATATCTTACTACTAGTGGGATTTATCTTACTACTAGCGGGGTATATCTTACTACTAATTGGATATACCCAACGCCATCGTAAATCGATACGGCTGTTGTTAAATATTGATGATAGTTCGTGTCGAAATGGAACAAATTAATCATTACACATGTTTGATGAAATGGTGGATATTAATAAGACAAAATGATTTTTTTATGTTTATCGTTAGTTTCAAGGCTAAACGTAACACAGGCTGTCACAATCTTTGGTACTATCGGTTTCTGCCAATCCTATCTTTCTGATTGGTGGAAATATCTTACAGATTATCAGTGGCCCCTAGCGGCAGTCGTAAACTGTTAACATTTAAGCCATCTGACAAAACAATGCAGTACATTCGTGTTCTCGTTAATGCCAAGAATAGCCGAATGTCCTTGGCACAATTAAAACAAAGACAAAAAAGGTATTTATACTATTTCCTGCTTTTGTAAATGTCTTTATGATTCTAGTTCCATTCATCCCTGCTACTTTCTGTCTTTCCAGGTTCCTAAAGATCGTTCCGTCCGCTTGCGTGTTATGCCTGAACAGAGCAATGACTACCGCGTGGTAGTGTTTGGGGCTGGAGGCGTGGGCAAGAGTTCCCTCGTGTTGCGCTTCGTGAGGGGCACGTTCAGGGAGAGTTACATTCCCACAATAGAGGACACATATAGACAGGTGATAAGCTGCAACAAACAGGTGTGTACCTTACAGATCACAGACACCACCGGAAGTCACCAGTTTCCCGCCATGCAACGATTATCGATTTCAAAAGGACACGCCTTCATATTAGTGTATTCTATTACAAGTCGGCAATCTCTCGAGGAGCTTAAACCAATATTCGATGAAATTGCGGAAATCAAAAGTGAAATGGAAAGTATACCAACAATGTTAGTGGGAAATAAATGTGATGAAACGAACCGTGAGGTCCCACAAAGAGAAGGGTCGGAATTAGCAAAGCGGTGGAATTGTGCTTTCTTAGAGACTTCAGCCAAGACGAATCACAATGTGAAGGAGTTGTTTCAAGAACTGTTACAACTAGAAAAAAGAAGAACTATGAGTTTACAATTAGAAACAAAGAAAACAAAATCACAGAAACGCAAGGAAAAGTTGAAAGGCAAATGTACCGTGATGTAAACACGCCGTGGGCAAGAATACATACATGTAGCATTACGTCCATAGCCTTACTGTACGTACCTAAGGGAATGTACCCACAGAAACCACCTCTACAGGAAGTGACGTCACATGCAGGAAACAATGGAGAAATTTTGTGGTTCGATATGATCTAGTGTAATTAGATTCATTCTATCTAATTGACTGAACGTATCTTTGGCATAATATGTCATACCGTGTGTCTGTATGTCCGTGTGTGTGTTGGATGTCTGCTTAAAAAGTGACACGTTTCATTCTCAGTGTCAGGGAATGTTATTCATACTCATTTTTAATGTTGTAGATACATTTCTAGTTGAGTAGAGATGTTTTGGGGTTGTGATATCGACCTGGCGAAGTATGTAAAGCTAGATCACAGTATCCAGCAGTGTAGAAAGATGTGATTGACCAATCTCTATCTGTCAGTTGGATCAGCAGGCTGTCACTCGAGCTCTCTCTCATTATCTTCTAATTACTCACCAGGTGTCGCTTTCTGATCCTCAGAAAGCGCCCTCTGACGTACTGAATATAGGGATGATTGCTTAAATTTGTAAATTATATTTAGAAATATTTGGTTAAAACGATGCAGTATATTTGTTAATATAATCGTTGTTAGCGATGTTTATACTTAAACTGGTGTTTTGCATCTCAAAATCAAGGTATGAACAGCTCTTTTACACTTTTAAAAACTAGTTTATGTGTCTCTGTGATACTAGTAGTGATAGTAAGACACACGTGATTACACTACGGACGTGTAGGTATGTGTCTGTGATACCAGCAGTGCTAGTAAGACACGTAATTACACTAGGGACGTGTAGGTATGTGTCTGTGATACCAGCAGTGCTAGTAAGACACGTAATTACACTAGGGACGTGTAGGTATGTGTCTGTGATACCAGCAGTGCTAGTAAGACACGTAATTACACTAGGGACGTGTAGGTATGTGTCTGTGATACCAGCAGTGCTAGTAAGACACGTAATTACACTAGGGACGTGTAGGTATGTGTCTGTGATTCCGGTAAGCCTACTTAGACACGTAATTACACTAGGGACGTGTAGTTATGTGTCTGTGATTCCGGTAAGCCTAGTTAGACACGTAATTACACTAGGGACGTGTAGTTATGTGTCTGTGATACCAGCAGTGCTAGTAAGACACGTAATTACACTAGGGACGTGTAGGTATGTGTCTGTGATACCAGTAGTGCTAGTAAGACACGTAATTACACTAAGGACGTGTAGGTATGTGTCTGTGATACCAGTAGTGCTAGTAAGACACGTAATTACAATAGGGACGTGTAGGTATGTGTCTGTGATACCAGCAGTGCTAGTAAGACACATAATTACACTAGGGACGTGTAGGTATGTGTCTGTGATTCCGGTAAGCCTAGTTAGACACGTAATTACACTAGGGACGTGTAGTTATGTGTCTGTGATTCCGGTAAGCCTAGTTAGACACGTAATTACACTAGGGACGTGTAGTTATGTGTCTGTGATTCCGGTAAGCCTAGTTAGACACGTAATTACATTAGGGTGTAGTATGATTTCATTGTTGAGCTTCTGTAGGATACTGCAGTTTGTTTTAAAAATTCTAATCTTTCACGATCCCTATGCCTACGATATGACCTTGACTACACTACAGTAGGTATCCTAAAATAGTCCTTGTCTTGTTTCCTTTTTACAGCATTTGAAATAGATACCTTATTTGTCGTAGAATATTGAACACACTCTTATTTCTGCTGTGAAAATGACCCTGACTGTTTTGAGGACGTTCAAACCCCGTAAAAGAAACAAATTTTGTTTATGTGACCTCTAGTGTTGGTCATCTTGCTCTAACAAATTTAACATGGACTGTATGTTCTATGCACGCGACGTAAGATTTTTTTAAAGATAAACTTATTATGTATATATTAACAACACTGTTAATTTAGAAATTTCGATCGCAGCAAGTAAGATATAATATCATATTTTTTTATGCGTTGATTGGTTTGGTTCTTATTTTAATAGTGTTTCTATACGACGGTATCATTTACAACCGTAAGCAGATGTTACAAGTTACAACACCATCAAATTTATATATAGTTACGACCATTGGTCAGTAGAGTTACTCAAACACGTGATCTAAAGCTGATGTAAGGCCAGAGTTATCTCCCTTGCATCTCAAACTATTACGGGTGTAATGATTAATTACATCATTATTGATGAACAACTGATTATGTCATGATGATGTAATCAATCAAATGACGTCATTGTTTGTTACACCACTATTTAACTGGGAATGAGATGTTAATAGGTAATACTCTGTTATAGAACAAACAAACCATGAAACAAGAGAAATAGGAAGAAAGACGACGTACCGTGATAAATCAGTATTTTTTTTTTTCATTTTCTGGTAACTGTAACTCATTTAAGGGTATTTCGGTACTTTGTGTTAAATTTTCATAACGTGGGTATTATGACGTGTGAACATGACACGGTATACGCCGACGCGTAACAACTCATTATGATACAAGTTTGTTTCATGTCTATGTAATGTTTTCTCCTATCACCCAAGACAGCACTGGTCAGAGAATTTTTATTTTCATTTTTTTTTTTTTTACATTTTCTTCATATATTGTTATAATAAAGTTTCATTTTTTAAATATTCATCTTTTGTTGACAGAAATACAAAATGGATTTTCTGTTTTTTTTTTTTTTTTTTTTTAACTTTATTTGATATTTGCTTTTTTCATATTAGATGTGACACCAGAGATGTAACTGGTACCTGGTACATTTGTGTGACATTGTCGGTACAGCAGAGTGTTATTGTGATTTGTATAGCACGGGTATACTCTACATTAACTATGTGGTGATCTAGTTGTTATAGCGTCATACAATATATGTGTTAAACTTACTATTGCCCAACGGTTGTGATTACTTATTGGATCAACACTTTGATGTACATACACGTGTTCGTGGCAGCCTCCTAGAGGCACGTGCAATATATGTTCGGGCTCTGTTACTTGTTGAATATGACATTGTTAGTAACACAGTAATGGTACAAAATTGTGTCATCTATTCCAGTGAACTTTTTAAAGTTTTGTCACATCATGATCTACTTTCATGATTCAATGTATGCATTCAGCTACAACAGAATCTGTGGTTGGTCGATCTGATCACGTGACGGGTGATTTGAATGGCCGCCATTTATCTTTGATCTTTTTTTTTTTAATCACTGTTAATTTGTCGATAACACGTAAGAATATTCACTTGGTACTCGTTTATAGTGAGAACGAGTTTTTTTTAAAAAGGTGAGATATTTTGAACAGCAATAACGATTGTTATTTCTACCTCGTCGCTATGCATGAGAAAAAAACGGACCAGAAACACCTGTTTCGGCTAAGTTCATTCATGATCCATTCCTTGTAACAGAAACTACGGTTTATTCCGGAGAACTTTGAAGAGTTGAATTTTTTAAAAATCTGGTTCGATCAGTTTTTTTGAGTTTCTCATAAGAAAGTGTACTTCGGCTAACACATAAACTGAAAATTACTCCGAAAACCCAGAACATTTTTTATTGGGACGAAGCGACCCTGACTTTCCAGTGTTGTGATGGTTAGGCCGTAGTTAAATAGCTAGGCTGCTTTGGGAGCGGTTGATATATTCTGTTTCGCAATCGGGTCTAGTTAGGAAAATGTTCCGTGTCATTTTGTTGATAAATTTAGATACATGTATTTATACTGAAATTTAATGTCAGGTCTATTGATTTGTGGCATGCCGGGGCCATTTCCTGTTACAGTAACCCAGAATATCACTATGGAAACTGTCGTCCCGGGGGTCACACACTAGAAAGTTCGAACCTTCGGCGTTTGTTTCACAGTTTTCTGTCCACAGGGACAGATGGTAGAATTACATAGCAATGTTTTATACTGTATAAACACAAATAAAACATTTGGTAGATATAACCTGTGTTTTCATTGTTTGTTTCACAATCAAATTAAAAAAACAAAAAAAAGTCAGGTACCATTAGGAATTGAAATTGATCACTCAGTGTTACTGTTCAGGTTTATTGTTTATCTCAACATGGCCAAGAAGAATAAAGTTGGATATATTGATATAGTGCTGTCGATATATCCCAGTATGAAAAAGGAGCGTCACGGGGTTAGAAAAACCCTTGCTATAATTGAAATACTTATAACTTAATATATAACTTAAATACACGGAACGATGGAATACAACAAGACTACTGTCAGGTACTGAACAGGGTGAGGAAATCGACTTGTAAAGCAAAAAGGACACACGAAAAACTAATGAATCCAACGCCATTCTGGATTTATGCTCAGTCTGCAACCAAAATATTTTCTAAAGTATCGAACGAAAGTGGTGATGACCATGTTATCAAACGTAACTAAGAAAAACAGGTGAAGGAGAACTTGTTTTCACTGCTGTATTTACAAATTAACTAGAAACAACATTTCCATTGTAGACTGTACTATAGCTAATATGATGGGAAACGTTGAAATAAATCCGTATCCTTTCGTCAAATTTTGGAAAATTTTAAATTTCGAAATCTCCAGGCCCACATAATTAAGTTCCATAAAAAGCCAGCCATTGTCCGTTATATCCAATATTTTAACCGGTACCTGAGGATTGGAGACAAATAAATGTAACTGCGAATTTCAAGAAAGGACAGACAATTATTCACACAGAACAAACTATTCGGTAGAACACAAATTGATTCACCCATTGTATCACAACTAATACAAGTGATTGATGAGTAGATGGAAATCCTTGATGAGAGAAAATGCATTGATCAACTCTATTAAAACTTCATGAAGGCATTCGATAAGGTCCCAGATCACACACTCGTCTATAAAATGAGTATGTAAGGATTCCCGAGTCTAATTACCCGTTGGAGCAAGGCTTTTCTTCTAATGGAACAACCCGTATCTATCAATGGAGGTCGTCTGTTCGGTGGGAAGTAAGACGTGGTATCCTAATTGAGTTCATTTCATCCGAGGGACCAGTGAGCTATGCTATACCGCAGCGTCCGTCGTCCGTCAGTCGTCCGTCAATTTTTCCTAAACTTCATATCGCTACAAGTCATAGCCTACTGAGCGGATTTTATCCAAATTTGATCCGAAGCATCCTTGCGTGAAGAGCAATCAATTTTGTATCACAGTGGATCCTATGGCCAAAGGGGTCCTTAAGGGGAGTAAATTATTAAAAATCCTTGTTCTTCTATAGAAATGCCTGGATTATGTCCTAGTTTGGTATGAAGTATCCTTGGGTGAATTTTGTATACACTGCGATTTCTTTAAAATCCCCTTTCTTCTACTTATTAATGTCAGAATTCTCTAACAGTTTGGTCTGAGGCATTCTTTGGTAATGAGACTTTTGTGGATATGGTTTCGCTGACCGGTGCAGAGAGGTAGCAGCCGATATGTATATAGATCGTCAACTGATAAGTATAGGGAACCAGTTATGCTCCTCTCGTAGTTAGATATGTATGTCTGAACTAAAGCTATTTAACGCATCTGATAAATATAAATAAAACAAAAACCTACAAATCAACAATTACTTCCCAGGTAATAGGTTTCAGATAATGTTAATAGTTTTATGCAACTTTTGTTATTAGTAGTACTGAGCTGTCAGCAGAAAATTTTATACAAAACAAGTCTTATAGAATAAAAAAGTGTACCTGTTCTGTTTATAAGAAGAATTCAGTGTCATACATCTATTCTGTTTATGATATGATTGTGATAAAAACAACAACAAAGAAGATACCGATTTGTGGACATGTGAATAGAATCGTATTTCAAATAGTTTACTAAAAATAGTTGTACGGAGAACCTTGAAGAAGTACAAGAATAAGACCAGGTGCTCCGCAAGGATAAGCGTCTTCTGCTTCATCGCTGACATCCGTCACGTAAAACTTTGTTAATCTAATTAAGCAATGTAACGTTCTCAAATGATAACAATGTATACATAACAGAACCAACGAATATGGAACACTTTTAGCTTCATATCGCACAAAGAAATATATTTCTCATTGAGATCACTATGACGACAGTAAAACTTCCTATTTTTCGATCCTCTGTATCTCTCGAAGCATTGTGCTGTGAGTATATTTGCCAGATGTCGAAATCATGCGTGATAATCGTAAAAGTGCGAGCATCAGTCTTTGAATATCGAATAAACTACAAGCTGTAAACACCGCAGGTAAGGGAAATAAGGCTGATACTATCTAGAAAAGGATATTTCACAACAGGGAAATCGACATCGTCACGCTCACCATAACAGCTTGGTGGAAGTATATTTACTCATGTTGGTCTTGTAGTTGTCGTATCCAGTTCAACCGGGGTATATACAATATATAAAGACAAGACCTCGCCAATATATCTAAAATTGACATGGAAGAACTTGACAAGGTCTTTATGACCTTTTTAGATATTTGTGTTATAAATTCTACCTCGCATGAACAGTAAATCAGGTGAGCCAAAAGAGGTGTACGGTTTGTTCCTATCTTTGGATTTGTGTGATTTGTTAAAGTCTATGCAAGTGTAAGTTCCTTAACAGTACACCAACCCATTTCATTCAATGAGATAAGTAGATCTTATATAATAATAATAATGATAATATGTAATATGATATAATAATGATAACATGTAATATGATATAATAATGATAATATGTAATATGATATAATAATGATAATATGTAATATGATATAATAATGATAACATGTAATATGATATAATAATGATAATATGTAATATGATATAATAATGATAATATGTAATATGATATAATAATGATAATATATAATATGATATAATAATGATAATATGATATAATAAGATATAATAATATAATATATAATATGATATAATAATGATAATATGTAATATGATATAATAATATAATATATAATATATGATAATTATGAGTAAATGTGACGATATCTTCATATACAGAGGACAAGGACTGAATTGTCTTTAACTTGCGCCCGTATCGCTGACGAATTTAACTCCACAAGTTAAACACTAAGCGTGCGGTGAAGAACGATATTTGATATTTAACAGTATCGATAAGACATTGGTCAATATTTCAGATCCGTAACCACACGGATTAAGATAAGATATACCCCTGGGGCGCCTCCTGATCCATATATGTCGCCAGTAATTGGTACTTCCTGATTGGTCAGTCGAGTGAGCTGTGACGTTGCCGGAAGGGTCGTCTCCCAGAGACAGCAGCCAACCACAATCTTCTCTCTGATGACCTATACAGGATATAGCCTCGAAAATCTCGTTTCCCAGATTACACTTAAGTATAACGACAAAGTTAACCGTGGTGTTAGACATGTTGGTCTAGTGAACGGAACAAGCAGGTGTGTACGTACATTTCAATTAGCACCAGTAACTATAAGTGACCATGTTATTTTTTCATTAACCAGTTAACAAATGTCATGCAGTGTATAAAACAATGCATTGACACATAAATCATGGCGTATATCAAACATCACAACGCACACACTCTTAGATACTCCAGGGATTACGATCACTTTCGCTCTCTGCACCTCTGGAAGATGTCATGACAAAATTGAAGGCACAAACGAACTAATTTGTTTGGTTGCAGGAAAAAATAACTGACCAATCACAGGCTGATACGCTTTAATGTTCATGTACATCAAAATATCAAACTAATCATTTCGTCTTGTCCACAAGGTGTCGCACACGAAAACTACTATTTTGCTATGACATGTTCCAGGGGTGCAGAGAGCGAAAGTGATCGTAAACCCTGGAGTATCAGGGACGACACGCATTACGCTGCACTTTTAATATTGATTGATTGATTGATTGATTTATCAATCGATCGATATTAAAACAAGCCATGTTATTCCAATAACTCTGTACTCTGTATTGAACCCATCAGATGTGGATGATTGTTTAAACAAACACATTTTATTCTATTTAGCAAATGTGTTTACTTTACCAGCAATGTCCACAAGACAGATATGAGCTATGCGTTTTGGGATTCGATGAAGTTATTACTGGTAAACATTTCACTGCGTGGTTTTGATTTTTTGATACGGTTTGTTTGTAAATTATTTCTATAAATAAACATTGAGAATAGATACCGAATCTAAATTGCGTAGCATTTTAACAAAAAATAGTATGTAAAAAAAGTACAAAGAGAGAACAGACATGTGTTACGGAAGAGTAAGAGTCTTTTGTTTCAACAACGGTACAGGGCATGTAAATCTTGGTCAATGAAGTAGGTAGTTTCACGTTTCCAAATGAAAACATATCTAAATTCATATCGCACAATGATTCTGACTGTAATGTTAGCTATTATAAAATATAATTGCCCCGTCGACATCTCTCGAAACTCGATGTGTAGAGCTTGTCTGTCAGTTGTCAACATTTTCACATAAATCAACACCCTGAGATCGGCAATAACATTGTCACAATTGAGAAGATATTTTATTAGTTAATGCTGAATTTTGTCGGTTGTGTTTTTATCTCACATAAATACAAGTAGATATATTGATAGAATGTGACCTCTCTACACTAACACTGTATTTCTTATCATAGGCGGATCCAAAGGGGGACGCACCCGGCGCGCGCACCCTCTAAAATTTGCCAGGTGGCCATTATTTGCACGAACAATAAAAACCGCCATCATCACACCTCAGTGTAGAGGTCTAATATAACACTGCATGTCAAATCACCTACGAATTACACATCAATGACCATAATTAAACTTTAGGATGTTAAATATATTTATTATGGTTCTAAAAATCTTCAATTTTGAGGAAATAAACAGAATAAAAAAATAATATTCCACTTAGAGACGAAAACATATACTGACCTCTAACAGTTCGGTCACAGTTTCCACAAACAGTTCGGTCACAGTATCCACTAACAGTTCGGTCACAGTTTCCACGGTCACAGTTTCCACGTTCACAGTTTCCACTAACAGTTCGGTCACAGTTTCCACGGTCACAGTTTCCACAAACAATTCGGTCACAGTTTCCACAAACAATTCGGTCACAGTTTCCACAAACAATTCGGTCACAGTTTCCACTAACAGTTCGGTCACAGTTTCCACTAACAGTTCGGTCACAGTTTCCACGGTCACAGTTTCCACTAACACTTCGGTCACAGTTTCCACAAACAATTCGGTCACAGTTTCCACAAACAATTCGGTCACAGTTTCCACAAACAATTCGGTCACAGTTTCCACAAACAATTCGGTCACATTTTCCACTAACAGTTTGGTCACAGTTTCCACAGTCACAGTTTCCACTAACACTTCGGTCACAGTTTCCACTAACACTTCGGTCACAGTTTCCACTAACAATTCGGTCACAGTTTCCACAAACAATTCGGTCACAGTTTCCACAAACAATTCGGTCACAGTTTCCACAAACAATTCGGTCACAGTTTCCACTAACACTTCGATCACAGTTTCCACAAACAATTCGGTCACAGTTTCCACTAACACTTCGGTCACAGTTTCCACTAACAATTCGGTCACAGTTTCCACTAACAGTTCGGTCACAGTTTCCACTAACAATTCGGTCACAGTTTCCACAAACAATTCGGTCACAGTTTCCACAAACAATTCGGTCACAGTTTCCACTAACAGTTCGGTCACAGTTTCCACTAACAGTTCGGTCACAGTTTCCACTAACAGTTCGGTCACAGTTTCCACTAACAATTCGGTCACAGTTTCCACTAACAATTCGGTCACAGTTTCCACTAACACTTCGGTCACAGTTTCCACTAACAATTCGGTCACAGTTTCCACTAACAGTTCGGTCACAGTTTCCACTAACAGTTCGGTCACAGTTTCCACTAACAGTTCGGTCACAGTTTCCACGGTCACAGTTTCCACTAACACTTCGATCACAGTTTCCACAAACAATTCGGTCACAGTTTCCACTAACAATTCGGTCACAGTTTCCACTAACAGTTCGGTCACAGTTTCCACGGTCACAGTTTCCACTAACAGTTCGGTCACAGTTCGATCACAGTTTCCACTAACAGTTCGATCACAGTTTCCACAAACAATTCGGTCACAGTTTCCACAAACAATTCGGTCACAGTTTCCGCTAACAATTCGGTCACAGTTTCCGCTAACAGTTCGGTCACAGTTTCCACTAACAGTTCGGTCACAGTTCGGTCACAGTTTCCATCAGACTGTATGGATTCCGGTGTATTTCTCAGCACTTCAGTATACAGGATAATCATATACATCAACGTTGATTTGTTATTGTTTCAATATGATCCAATGAAACTTCAAACCAAACATAGGGATATAAGACCAAAAAATCATGTTTTTAAACGGTCCGCCAAATAAGACTAGAACATTATATATAACCTGCATAGAGCCGTGGGTGCATGTGTATCTACATAAAACGCAGTTTGTAGGCCTATAGTATTACAAAGATTGTACAAAAGACACACGCGTGAATAGCATCATTTAATAATTAAGACACAGCAGAATCAAACAATGAATTAAACTGCATCATACAGATGTTTCGTCCTCCTAGAACTCGTCAGCAACGCTAACGGTCTAAAAATTTAAAGCCTAGGAGGCGACTGAGGAAAAGTGATCGAAAGAAAAGTGGGAGGGCAACAGTCCTATAATTAGATAAATTTCGTAATTTTAAGAGATCGAATAATTTCAGAACAGCGTCAAGTACATACATTCTGAACCGTGCCTCTATTCGATTGAATTAAAGCGTGGCATACAGGTTACTGCAAACTTAAACTTGGACTTAAACTTAGAAATTGTTTAAGATGTCATTAGCAGGAGAACTTGTACTAATGTAGTCTCTGTAAATGTGAATGATTTTTTTTTATTTTCAGTTAAAGCAGGAGACAATCAACAAAATGTTGTCGGTGAAAATGTGCATTCTGCTTCAGTGTTACTGAAAATAAAAATAATCGAAGCAATGATAAAGAATTTAAAATTGTTTAAGTGATATTACGCGGTAACATCGTGTAAAACACGGATCTCCATCTTTTCTTAACTGTGTAATGTCAGTGCAGTACCTGCATTCAACACAATAAAATTCCAGGGGGAGGGGGGAGGGCGGAAGGAATTATCCTCATCGACCTAACCCACCAGAATCAGTTGTCAATGAACAAAGGGAAGTAACTCTTGGAAAATAGGAGGATACAGAGACTCGTGTAATGGAAGAGGGATAACTCTGTTATATCTATCGCTTAGTGAAACAGTCCAAAACAGGTGATATATACAATCTAACCTGCATTAAACGGCCACTGTTGGGAAATTATGAAAGTGGCCTTTATAGAGAGGTGGCCTCTTAATTGAGGTTCCTTATTTTCGAACCCAAGTTGCCGCAATTTGCACATTGACATTTGAATACAGTTTAATAATAAGATATAGAACATCATCTGTTATTATTTATTGTCTTATCAGCAAGTAATTTGAATACAGACCAATCTTTATTTTATGACACAACTATAAATACAAAAGAACAAAATTGAAAGGAAGGCATGTACAAATCTTTATGCAGCTATTGAAAAATTCTTAATCAAAAACCGTAATGTTCTACCTGTAATTTCGCTTGTGATTCAAGTCAAAACATTTTCTTCATGGTTTGGTTTGTTAATGCAAAATTATTCCCAATAATTGTTAATATTTGTTTGAATATATTACATTTACGAAAAAGAAAAGTTAAATTATTCATTCTTAATCTGCCTGCGTTTTCAATCAAACACTCGATGCCATGTCTAAACGACATCCAGTAAATACTAGTATCTAGAGTGGGCGGGAACTTTATAATGACGTCACACGAAAAATGCGCTGCGTTGTTTTTGCTTTCCATCCATTAATATATTTCTTTATAAAATTTCTCATCCTAGTTACCTGTTGTCGAGATTGTTTCTGGGTTTTACTCTACTCCTCATTAATATTCATGACCTCAGGATAGCCGCTCTCTATTCTAGCGAAATGTTGATTTTATGAAGCGAAAACACTCGCAATGAAATTTGATCGTCAAAAACAACTAAATGTAGTATTTTTCGATAGTGCATTTATTCTCTCTTAATGATCAATATTTTGTTCGATACAGAAACTTTTGATCCGATATATCTATCGAACGTAAAATACCGGTTTTCGATACATATCGAGTACCGGTACGGAGCCCTATCTTCAAGAGTTAAAGTTTTTCGTTTGCTGCTCATATTTCGAAGTGATTTGCCACAATAGTGATAATATGCCTGTATTGTGTATACCAGTGATGTAAATGAAATCAAACTCAATATAAAATGCACGGTGAATTGTGTTTACGTGCCATCAGCTCACGTGGCGAGAAAACGTGACTCGCAGTCAAGAAAGCTTGTCAAATGACTTGTGGTCAAAACGGCCGTTTAAACGAGGTTCGATCGCAAGCTTGGGGACGAAAAGGGTGGCCGCTGGCCGCGTTAGACAGGTGGCCGTTAAATTAGGTATCATTAATGAGCAAAAACGATTGGGAGGGTCTGAAAACGGCCGTTATAAGCAGGTGGCCGTCTAACTAAGGTGGCCGTTATGGCAGGTTAGACTGTATTACATATTCCATACCCCGAACTCTCAAGAATTCCGTTCTCCCTGGAATTCCGTACTCCTTAAAATTCCGAACTCACAAGAATTGCGTATTCTCTAGAATTCCTTATTCTCTGGAATTTCAAACTCTAGTTTTCATTGCTTGGTGCTTTACTTCATATAAACAATCAGAGTAATTTAAGGACGTGACAAATTACTATGGTGGAGGCAATCTGGAGTTCCCGGAGAAAAAACAACGACCTGCGGCCAATACTTGGCAACTGCCCCACTCGGAGGTGAAAGGCTACTATTTCAGTAAAAAAGAACTTGCGTAACATGCCACATAAGCGTGATATAAGTAAGAGGATTGTGTATTAGGGATAGATCGATTATCATCGGTCAGCAATATTAAAAAATATATTTCTTAAGTACGACACTTATACAACTTGTTACATTTCTCTTTATCAAAAATACGATATATGTATCAAATGATTACATAATCTAAAAGAGGACACTTTGATAAACGGATTCTATTAACTCCAAGAAGACCTTTTCGTAAAATGATGTGGATGTCTCGCCTAAAAAATTATACTACCATCAGGCTGTTAACCTTCAGTCTGTACAGTATCTACCATCACACTGTTAATCTTCAGTCTGGACAGTATCTACCATCACATTGTTAACCTTCAGTCTGTACAGTATCTACCATCACACTGTTAACCTTCAGTCTATACAGTATCTACCATCAGGATGTTAACCTTCAGTCTATACAGTATCTACCATCAGGATGTTCACCTTCATTCTTTACAGTAACTACCATCAGGATGTTCACCTTCATTCTTTACAGTATCTACCATCAGACTGTTAACCTTCAGTCTGTACAGTATCTACCATCACACTGTTAACCTTCAGTCTGTACAGTATCTACCATCACACTGTTAACCTTCAGTCTGTACAGTATCTACCATCACACTGTTAACCTTCAGTCTGTACAGTATCTACCATCACACTGTTAACCTTCAGTCTGTACAGTATCTACCATCACACTGTTAACCTTCAGTCTGTACAGTATCTACCATCAGGATGTTAACCTTCAGTCTGTACAGTATCTACCATCACACTGTTAACCTTCAGTCTGTACAGTATCTACCATCAGGATGTTAACCTTCAGTCTGTACAGTATCTACCATCAGGATGTTAACCTTCAGTCTGTACAGTATTTACCATCAGGATGTTAACCTCCAGTCTATGCGGTATCTACCATCAGACTGTTAACCTTCAGTTTGTACAGTATCTACCATCAGGATGTTAACCTTCAGTCTGTACAGTATCTACCATCACGCTGTTAACCTTCAGTCTGTACAGTATCAACCATCAGGATGTTAACCTTCAGTCTGTACAGTATCTACCATCAGGATGTTAACCTTCAGTCTGTACAGTATTTACCATCAGGATGTTAACCTCCAGTCTATGCGGTATCTACCATCAGACTGTTAACCTTCAGTTTGTACAGTATCTACCATCAGGATGTTAACCTTCAGTCTGTACAGTATCTACCATCACACTGTTAACCTTCAGTCTGTACAGTATCTACCATGAGACTGTTAACCTTCAGTCTGTACAGTATCTACCATCACACTGTTAACCTTCAGTCTGTACAGTATCTACCATCACACTGTTAACCTTCAGTTTGTACAGTATCTACCATCAGGATGTTAACCTCCAGTCTATACGGTATCTACAATCAGACTGTTAACCTTTAGTCTGTACAGTATCTACCATGAGATTGTTAACCTTCAGTCTGTACAGTATCTACCATCACACTGTTAACCTTCAGTCTGTACAGTATCTACCATCACACTGTTAACCTTCAGTTTGTACAGTATCTACCATCAGGATGTTAACCTCCAGTCTATACGGTATCTACAATCAGACTGTTAACCTTTAGTCTGTACAGTATCTACCATGAGACTGTTAACCTTCAGTCTGTACAGTATCTACCATCACACTGTTAACCTTCAGTCTGTACAGTATCTACCATCACACTGTTAACCTTCAGTCTGTACAGTATCTACCATCACACTGTTAACCTTCAGTCTGTACAGTATCTACCATCAGGATGTTAACCTTCAGTCTGTACAGTATCTACCATCAGGATGTTCACCTTCAGTCTGTACAGTATCTACCATCAGGATGTTCACCTTCAGTCTGTACAGTATCTACCATCACACTGTTAACCTTCAGTCTGTACAGTATCTACCATCAGGATGTTAACCTTCAGTCTGTACAGTATCTACCATCACACTGTTAACCTTCAGTCTGTACAGTATCTACCATCACACTGTTAACCTTCAGTCTGTACAGTATCTACCATCAGACTGTTAACCTTCAGTCTATACAGTATCTACCATCACACTGTTAACCTTCAGTCTGTACAGTATCTACCATCAGACTGTTAACCTTCAGTCTGTACAGTATCTACCATCACACTGTTAACCTTCAGTCTGTACAGTATCTACCATCACACTGTTAACCTTCAGTCTGTACAGTATCTACCATCACACTGTTAACCTTCAGTCTGTACAGTATCTACCATCAGGACTGTTAACCTTCAGTCTGTACAGTATCTACCCTCAGACTGTTAACCTTCAGTCTGTACAGTATCTACCATGAGACTGTTAACCTTCAGTCTGTACAGTATCTACCATCAGGATGTTAACCTTCAGTCTGTACAGTATCTACCATCACATGTTAACCTTCAGTCTATACAGTATCTACCATCACACTGTTAACCTGTACAGTATCTACCATCACACTGTTAACCTTCAGTCTGTACAGTATCTACCATCAGGATGTTCACCTTCAGTCTGTACAGTATCTACCATCACACTGTTAACCTTCAGTCTGTACAGTATCTACCATCAGGATGTTAACCTTCAGTCTGTACAGTATCTACCATCAGGATGTTAACCTTCAGTCTGTACAGTATCTACCATCAGGATGTTAACCTTCAGTCTGTACAGTATCTACCATCACACTGTTAACCTTCAGTCTGTACAGTATCTACCATACCACACTTAACCTTCAGTCTATACAGTATCTACCATCAGACTGTTAACCAGTCTGTACAGTATCTACCATCACACTGTTAACCTTCAGTCTGTACAGTATCTACCATCACACTGTTAACCTTCAGTCTGTACAGTATCTACCATCACACCGTTAACCTTCAGTCTATACGGTATCTACAATCAGACTGTTAACCTTTAGTCTGTACAGTATCTACCATGAGACTGTTAACCTTCAGTCTGTACAGTATCTACCATCACACTGTTAACCTTCAGTCTGTACAGTATCTACCATCACACTGTTAACCTTCAGTTTGTACAGTATCTCACACTGTTAACCTTCAGTCTGTACAGTATCTACCATCAGACTGTTAACCTTCAGTCTGTACAGTATCTACCATCACATACAGTATCTACCATCACACTGTTAACCTTCAGTCTGTACAGTATCTACCATCACACTGTTAACCTTCAGTCTGTACAGTATCTACCATCACACTGTTAACCTTCAGTCTGTACAGTATCTACCATCACACTGTTAACCTTCAGTCTGTACAGTATCTACCATCAGGATGTTAACCTTCAGTCTGTACAGTATCTACCATCAGGATGTTAACCTTCAGTCTGTACAGTATCTACCATCACACTGTTAACCTTCAGTCTGTACAGTATCTACCATCAGGATGTTAACCTTCAGTCTGTACAGTATCTACCATCACACTGTTAACCTTCAGTCTGTACAGTATCTACCATCACACTGTTAACATTCAGTCTGTACAGTATCTACCATCATGTTAACCTGTTAATCCTGTTAACCAGTCTGTACAGTATCTACCATCAGACTGTTAACCTTCAGTCTGTACAGTATCTACCATCACACTGTTAACCTTCACCAGTATCTACCATCACACTGTTAACCTTCAGTCTGTACAGTCACATCTTACCATCACACTGTTAACCTTCAGTCTGTACAGTATCTACCATCAGGATGTTAACCTTCAGTCTGTACAGTATCTACCATCAGGATGTTCACCTTCAGTCTGTACAGTATCTACCATCACACTGTTAACATTCAGTCTGTACAGTATCTACCATCAGGATGTTAACCTTCAGTCTGTACAGTATCTACCATCACACTGTTAACCTTCAGTCTTTACAGTATCTACCACCACACTCTTAACCTTCAGTCTATACAGTATCTACCATCAGGATGTTAACCTTCAGTCTGTACAGTATCTACCATCAGGATGTTCACCTTCAGTCTGTACAGTATCTACCATCACACTGTTAACCTTCAGTCTGTACAGTATCTACCATCACACTGTTAACCTTACAGTATCTACCATCACACTGTTAACCTTCAGTCTGTACAGTATCTACCATCACACTGTTAACCTTCAGTCTGTACAGTATCTACCATCACACTGTTAACCTTCAGTCTGTACAGTATCTACCATCATCCTGTTAACCTTCAGTCTTTACAGTATCTACCATCACACTGTTAACCTTCAGTCTTTACAGTATCTACCATCAGACTGTTAACCTTCAGTCTGTACAGTATCTACCATCAGGATGTTAACCTTCAGTCTGTACAGTATCTACCATCACACTCTTAACCTTCAGTCTATACAGTATCTACCATCAGGATGTTAACCTTCAGTCTGTACAGTATCTACCATCATGATGTTCACCTTCAGTCTGTACAGTATCTACCATCACACTGTTAACCTTCAGTCTGTACAGTATTTACCATCACACTGTTAACCTTCAGTCTGTACAGTATCTACCATCACACTGTTAACCTTCAGTCTGTACAGTATCTACCATCACACTGTTAACCTTCAGTCTGTACAGTATCTACCATCACACTGTTAACCTTCAGTCTGTACAGTATCTACCATCAGACTGTTAACCTTCAGTCTGTACAGTATCTACCATCAGGATGTTAACCTTCAGTCTGTACAGTATCTACCATCACACTGTTAACCTTCAGTCTGTACAGTATCTACCATCAGACTGTTAACCTTCAGTCTGTACAGTATCTACCATCACACTGTTAACCTTCAGTCTGTACAGTATCTACCATCAGGATGTTAACCTTCAGTCTGTACAGTATCTACCATCACACTGTTAACCTTCAGTCTGTACAGTATCTACCATCACACTGTTAACCTTCAGTCTGTACAGTATCTACCATCACACTGTTAACCTTCAGTCTGTACAGTATCTACCATCACACTGTTACCATCACACCTTCACACTGTTAACCTTCAGTCTGTACAGTATCTACCATCACACTGTTAACCTTCAGTCTGTACAGTATCTACCATCAGACTGTTAACCTTCAGTCTGTACAGTATCTACCATCACACTGTTAACCTTCAGTCTGTACAGTATCTACCATCAGACTGTTAACCTTCAGTTTGTACAGTATCTACCATCAGGATGTTAACCTCCAGTCTATACGGTATCTACAATCAGACTGTTAACCTTTAGTCTGTACAGTATCTACAGACTGTTAACCTTCAGTCTGTACAGTATCTACCATCACACTGTTAACCTTCAGTCTGTACAGTATCTACCATCACACTGTTAACCTTCAGTCTGTACAGTATCTACCATCACACTGTTAACCTTCAGTCTGTACAGTATCTACCATCACACTGTTAACCTTCAGTCTGTACAGTATCTACCATCACACTGTTAACCTTCAGTCTGTACAGTATCTACCATCACACTGTTAACCTTCAGTCTGTACAGTATCTACCATCAGACTGTTAACCTTCAGTCTGTACAGTATCTACCATCACACTGTTAACCTTCAGTCTGTACAGTATCTACCATCACACCGTTAACCTTCAGTCTGTACAGTATCTACCATCACACTGTTAACCTTCAGTCTTTACAGTATCTACCATCACACTGTTAACCTTCAGTCTGTACAGTATCTACCATCACACTGTTAACCTTCAGTCTTTACAGTATCTACCATCAGGATGTTAACCTTCAGTCTGTACAGTATCTACCATCACACTGTTAACCTTCAGTCTTTACAGTATCTACCATCAGGATGTTAACTTTCAGTCTGTACAGTATCTACCATCAGGATGTTAACCTTCAGTCTGTACAGTATCTACCATCACACTGTTAACATTCAGTCTGTACAGTATCTACCATCAGGATGTTAACCTTCAGTCTGTACAGTATCTACCATCACACTGTTAACCTTCAGTCTGTACAGTATCTACCATCACACTGTTAACCTTCAATCTATACAGTATATACCATCACACTGTTAACCTTCAGTCTGTACAGTATCTACCATCAGGATGTTAACCTTCAGTCTGTACAGTATCTACCATCAGGATGTTAACCTTCAGTCTGTACAGTATCTACCATCACACTGTTAACATTCAGTCTGTACAGTATCTACCATCAGGATGTTAACCTTCAGTCTGTACAGTATCTACCATCACACTGTTAACCTTCAGTCTGTACAGTATTTACCATCACACTGTTAACCTTCAGTCTGTACAGTATCTACCATCACACCGTTAATCTTCAGTCTGTACAGTATCTACCATCACACTGTTAACCTTCAGTCTGTACAGTATCTACCATCACACTGTTAACCTTCAGTCTGTACAGTATCTACCATCACACTGTTAACCTTCAGTCTGTACAGTATCTACCATCACACTGTTAACCTTCAGTCTGTACAGTATCTACCATCACACTGTTAACCTTCAGTCTGTACAGTATCTACCATCACACTGTTAACCTTCAGTCTGTACAGTATCTACCATCAGGATGTTAACCTTCAGTCTGTACAGTATCTACCATCAGGATGTTAACCTTCAGTCTGTACAGTATCTACCATCACACTGTTAACATTCAGTCTGTACAGTATCTACCATCAGGATGTTAACCTTCAGTCTGTACAGTATCTACCATCACACTGTTAACCTTCAGTCTTTACAGTATCTACCACCACACTCTTAACCTTCAGTCTATACAGTATCTACCATCAGGATGTTAACCTTCAGTCTGTACAGTATCTACCATCAGGATGTTCACCTTCAGTCTGTACAGTATCTACCATCACATCGTTAACCTTCAGTCTGTACAGTATCTACCATCACACCGTTAACCTTCAGTCTGTACAGTATCTACCATCACACTGTTAACCTTCAGTCTGTACAGTATCTACCATCACACTGTTAACCTTCAGTCTGTACAGTATCTACCATCAGGATGTTCACCTTCAGTCTGTACAGTATCTACCATCACACTGTTAACCTTCAGTCTGTACAGTATCTACCATCACACTGTTAACCTTCAGTCTTTACAGTATCTACCATCACACTGTTAACCTTCAGTCTGTACAGTATCTACCATCAGACTGTTAACCTTCAGTCTGTACAGTATCTACCATCAGGATGTTAACCTTCAGTCTGTACAGTATCTACCATCACACTCTTAACCTTCAGTCTATACAGTATCTACCATCAGGATGTTAACCTTCAGTCTGTACAGTATCTACCATCAGGATGTTAACCTTCAGTCTGTACAGTATCTACCATCACACTGTTAACCTTCAGTCTGTACAGTATCTACCATCACACTGTTAACCTTCAGTCTGTACAGTATCTACCATCACACTGTTAACCTTCAGTCTGTACAGTATCTACCATCACACTGTTAACCTTCAGTCTGTACAGTATCTACCATCACACTGTTAACCTTCAGTCTGTACAGTATCTACCATCACACTGTTAACCTTCAGTCTGTACAGTATCTACCATCACACTGTTAACCTTCAGTCTGTACAGTATCTACCATCACACTGTTAACCTTCAGTCTGTACAGTATCTACCATCACACTGTTAACCTTCAGTCTGTACAGTATCTACCATCAGGATGTTAACCTTCAGTCTGTACAGTATCTACCATCAGGATGTTCACCTTCAGTCTGTGCAGTATCTACCATCACACTGTTAACATTCAGTCTGTACAGTATCTACCATCAGGATGTTAACCTTCAGTCTGTACAGTATCTACCATCACACTGTTAACCTTCAGTCTTTACAGTATCTACCACCACACTCTTAACCTTCAGTCTATACAGTATCTACCATCAGGATGTTAACCTTCAGTCTGTACAGTATCTACCATCAGGATGTTCACCTTCAGTCTGTACAGTATCTACCATCAGGAAGTTAACCTTCAGTCTGTACAGTATCTACCATCACACTGTTAACCTTCAGTCTTTACAGTATCTACCATCACACTGTTAACCTTCAGTCTGTACAGTATCTACCATCAGGATGTTAACCTTCAGTCTGTACAGTATCTACCATCAGGATGTTAACCTTCAGTCTGTACAGTATCTACCATCACACTGTTAACCTTCAGTCTGTACAGTATCTACCATCACACTGTTAACCTTCAGTCTTTACAGTATCTACCATCAGACTGTTAACCTTCAGTCTGTACAGTATCTACCATCAGGATGTTAACCTTCAGTCTGTACAGTATCTACCATCACACTCTTAACCTTCAGTCTATACAGTATCTACCATCAGGATGCTAACCTTCAGTCTGTACAGTATCTACCATCAGGATGTTCACCTTCAGTCTGTACAGTATCTACCATCAGGAAGTTAACCTTCAGTCTGTACAGTATCTACCATCACACCGTTAACCTTCAGTCTGTACAGTATCTACCATCAGGATGTTAACCTTCAGTCTGTACAGTATCTACCATCACACTGTTAACCTTCAGTCTGTACAGTATCTACCATCACACTGTTAACCTTCAGTCTGTACAGTATTTTCCATCAGACGGTTAACCTTCAGTCTATACAGTATCTACCATCAGGATGTTAACCTTCAGTCTGTACAGTATCTACCATCAGGATGTTAACCTTCAGTCTGTACAGTATCTACCATCACACTGTTAACATTCAGTATGTATAGTATCTACCATCAGGATGTTAACCTTCAGTCTGTACAGTATCTACCATCACACTGTTAACCTTCAGTCTGTACAGTATCTACCATCACACTGTTAACCTTCAATCTGTACAGTATCTATCACCACACTGTTAACCTTCAGTCTATACAGTATCTTCCATCAGACGGTTAACCTTCAGTCTATACAGTATCTTGCAGATGTAGATACATTATATTACAAATTATCAGATACATTTGGAAGGCGTAACCAATATCATATTACATAATAATGGAAACGTTTGGATTGCGTAAGCTATATTGTACTATTACAAATCAAAGAAGATATTTTTCGAGATACTATGCCCTGAAAATTCTGAAGTGGGACATTAAAACTGTATTGTACAAGGCATGTGCTGATTGCATGCACAGTTTGTGAAACGCTTGTGTCCTCGTTATGGTAATGGTTTGATAACTTTAGTTCAATAGTTATGGTCAATGTTTTTTTCTCAAATGTAGGTCAAAGGTCACGATCAAGTTGCTATAGTTATGGGCAAGGTTAAAGTTGACTACAGACAAACTAACAAACAGCACAAAAACAATATGGCCCCGATCTTTCGTTCCGGAGGCATGAAAATATTTTTTGATAATGCAACAAATAGGATTAGTTTGTTTCTTTCTGCACACTCTGCCTTTGTATATTTTGATATTGGTAATTATTTCTTAAGTAAAAATAATCGTGGATATTTCAAAATACAAATGAATTTATCTTCAGACATCGTACAAACTAGGAATCAATGACGAGTTTTAGAACAACGAAACAGCTGTATGATGCAGTTTATTTGACTCTACTGTATCTACTTCTAAATCAATACTGAAAGGTGGCTACTCATTTGTGACGTCTGTTGTGCAAGAATCTAACACTACAATTTTAAACACAGCTGCTTAAATTAAATTTTACGTCGTATTAAGAAAACATTGGCCCTGAGGAGTTGCTATTAAAAGCAGTACAAGGTAATCAATGACGGTTTTAATTACTAGTGTAACATAATCAACATTTACCAGGCAGTAAACAAAATCTTATATCGCAAACAGTTCCGAGTCGCATACACAAATATACTACTTAAATAGGGAGAGATTTTGTTTAAATGTTTAAATTTCTTATAAAAAAAAATAAAATAAATGAATAAATAAATAGATAAATGTATAATATTAATTTTACTAATTAGACATTAACTTTAGAAATAGCATGAAGATTGGCGGACGAATATAGAATACCTGGACCTCTCTGGTTAGAAGGTTTGAGAAGGTGTCTATAGCATTGAGTAATAGAAAACATTCTGAGATATTGAATCAAAGTGTTTTACCTAACGTCAATAACTGTTAATCTGAAATTAAAATAGATAATTGATAAAGTTTGTTTTGACTTCGTATAACAGCATGCAGAATATCTTTTATACCTAATATTACTTTTTAGAATAATTGTTTCCGAAGAATAATGTGTGTTTGTTGTTATCTTAGATAAGAATCTATCGATCTTCTACATATTTCCTCTTTCATTCAATGTAGTAGAATAACATAAGGCAAATAAAAATAACATTAGTGAAAAATGTCCGTTTAAATTACCGAGCTGAAATCTACATCAAAACAAATGAAAAAAAAAGAGGAAACTGAGAAATGCTGTTTAAAAGTCCTATATTTAATAATGTTCTGATATTTAAACAAATTTTTAAGTCTTTATCCTTTGTTCAGATTTTTTATGATAAACAGAGGGATTGTTGTACTTGATTTCAGAAACATTTATGTTTGTCTCTGTTTATTTCTTTTTTCAACTGTTTGTTGTACTTTCGCCCCAAAATCGATGTGTTCCAAAATTAAGAAAAACCTCAAATACTTATTGTCATTGACTAAAAGTAAGGTCATTCTATTAATACGTCCATGTAAAATCAACGAAAATGTACCGATACTTTTATTTATTTATGTATTTTTTTTTTCAAATCTTGTTTTATGCTGTCACAAGAATATGAATAAAGGGAAATAACTCCCGTACAAGTTTACGTTAATAATTTGGCAAATATTGTTCTTATGGTAATTTTATAAAGCATGTAGCCTATATATTATTGTATAAAACATTTCATTCGTCCCCTTTCTTTTTTTCAAACAAAACCAAATAAGTATTAAATTATAAATCTTAATAACTTTTGGGAAATAGACTATAGTTGGTATGTGCTAAGTATTACGCATTCAGAACGAGGCTTTCGCCATATTGTTATTTCCAACCGAGGAACACAATCGGCGTAGTCCTCTCTCGTCACTACTGTCAACCACACCTTAGGATATCCTGGCATTTTGTAGGTAAGAAATGATATGATGATTGTTTTCCGAATAGGTGATATATTATTTTCACAAGGCACATACATTATACTTTGAATTTAAAGGAAAAGAACAGTGATGTCATTTCTACAGGTGCCCATATTCTCGGAAACCAAAGATTGAGTAAATTGCCGAGAAAATCTGTGCCATACGTAGTTATAACATCGTAATGAAATCACTGCTTGGCCTATTCAGGTTGATTTTAATTTTGAATAAAGTCGAGTGTGTGATTTTCAGATGTTCGCGGTTTAAGAATTATTGGAAGGGTGCGGCCAAATCATTATCTTTGATGAAATGTTGACATTTTCTCCACCACACACCGACATTAGATTTCAGCGCTAAACTCATGATCAATAGTCAACTGTGTGTGGGTCACATTTAGTCCTTGTTATAGCAGACTGTTCACTGGTTAGGGGAAATTTCTTAAATAATACAAACGTTGTTACTATACCTGATCAGAGACCGCATATGTCATCACGGTAGACACGGGCTAAACTAGCAGAAAATAGGTAGACTAAACAACACTTTTTTTCTACCTGGAATTTACAGCAACGTGTACATGTATAAATTTCCTTCCTTGCATTAAATGAACGATGACCATGCGAGATTGCAGTGTGATTCCTGAGATCTCGGTATCTGTATGACACACCACTGTGAAATTATGTCTCTTTTGTCATCAGTTTAACATTTCAAAAGCAGAAAACGTAACTTTCGCTTTTCATTAACTTTTTCAAAGTTTTGTGCAAAAAGTTTGTAGTATGAAATAGACACTGTCTAACGGTGAATATGATATAAAAAGCCCTTATATACTTATCATTTGTCATATTTACAAGATTCAGAGAAAACTTTCACTCGATAATAACACAAAGATATACACAAGCAGAGTGGTATCTGTTCTTTGTGGGGATATCGAAACAAATAAAAATTGATAAAATGTGGGTCTTACTGAAAATGTAAACTGATGTTACACAAAGTTTGAAAGGCTTCAAATGCTTGCAAAACCCGTGTGACCAATCTGCATTTTCAAGTATACCAGTGTAGCAGGTGCATTTACAGGTAAGAGCATTGTCGCAAGAGCTATGCTTTCAGTAATGTCATATCACAGGTAGAATGCAAGTGCATAATAATTTGTTGGTCAGTTTTGTATTCTAAAATAGGATGTGTGCTTATAGTGAGTAGTGAGGACTCGCCTCGCACAGAAATGTCGGAAGGATTTTCAGACAGTTTCAACAACAATCATAAATGGAGAATCTTTTCAAAGAGTGAATTTCAACAGCTTTCTTACTAATGCATAACACACAATATTGTCTTGAGTATATCTTAAGCAAGTTAATTTTCACTATATTAATATAATTGGATTGTTTTTCTCTTCATTGTTTTAATGAAAGTTGCGTATGTTGCGGCTTTGGTAAACGTATATAACTTGGAACTGCCTGTTTCTTTTTTTTCAGTCAGTTCATCAGTATAAGGATGTTTAAATTTCATTAACATTCAAATAATCATATTTTATCTTCATGATCATTATTTTGACTTTGTTTAATTCATGCCAAATCAGAACACTTCCTTACCTTCCATGTTAGAGACCTTGTATTAATTTCCTATTTATATGTAAAGTGACAAAAACTCCCTAACCTTAAACCAGAAATCAAGAACAAAATATGCTCTTATGTTGATTGGTTAAAATTTCCCCATGCGGAATCTCAACTTAGCAGATCTTGATAGCTTTTTGCAATTTTTACTTCCATCTAAATGTTCAGCTGGTTGAAATGAATTCCAAATATGGCAACTTGGTATTGTGTGAGTCAGCCACATTGTTTACCAATACCAGTAGTCAGAAGGATCAATTATATTATATGAAATGTTGTGAAGAAAAAGGAAATCTCATGTAATATTCAGTCTCAAGAAATAGCACAGCAAGGTTATCATGAGCCAACTTGATCCTGTCCTCAGTGTTGGATACTTGGTTGCTAGCCCCCCTCCTCTAGATACCCAATTCGTCATGAGAAAAGTTGTATGAATTTGTAGGGATTAGTTAGTGACAACAGGCAACAGTAATATTGAAGATTGGTTGGAAGAATACAGCTTTCAGGGTTTTAATGAAATTCACTATCTTAATTACAAGCATATCTGTCACTTTTGTAGGGTTCTCTTCAGGGTAGTCCAGAACTCATTGTCAGAAATTTTGAGTAGTACTTTCCTTGGGTTTTCAGAATTTTTGTTTGTCACACAGGAAAAGCATGCGCCCAGGACTCAAATATTCAAGTACAAAAATGACTGGTATATAAGCTTTTATGATGCAATGAATTTATGACTGCTATTTGTTGTATGTCTGCCTTTGGTGTGATTGTGATGTCAAACCACTTTTCAGAATAGCAGTGTTACTGGGAAAACAAATTTTACTATTAGTCATTCTACACTGATGAAGCACTGTTACAGAGAAAACAATAATTTGTAATGTTAGTAGTTTCTCTACTGATGAAGCAGTGTTAATTCAATTAACTTTCAGTATACAGTAGCAGGTTAAGGAGATGGATTTTGAACTTGTCAGTTCATTTGTGTCAAGTTGTAGATTCCAAAGCCAAATTGTATATATATTGCCTGTAAATTAGCTGTGATAACTTTTTAATGTTAGTATAAGTGGCCAGGCCGTTGTTACAAGCATGTGTATATATCAGAGTATAGGTGTTAAAGCTAGTGGTTCATGGAGACAGGACACAAACATATTTAAGTTTTAGACTTTCATTTCAGTCATGGTAATTGTCAACTTTTTAAAATCTACTTTTTATCACTTAGCTATATAACAATACTTATCAGAATTTAAAATTATATACCTACAAATTATCTTAATTTGCATCATTGTATATATCATTGATTGAAATGATATTAGTAATTAAAAAGTGACCAATCTACATATGAATCCTGAGTCCTGTACTTGTAGAAATTTTATCGGACTTGAAATACATCAATTTTACATCGCATAACCCATTGTTTTTTGGCAACAAAGTTGAAAAGAACTCACGAAAGTAAATTGTAGATTATGAATGAATTAAATGTGTAATGTAACTTGGTTTTAAAAGTTTGTTCACTTTCAAGAGATGTTTTCATGGAAATGATAAACACTTAACATCCACTCATAAGCACTGTAAACTACACCATTACAGCTCGTTTGTAGACAGGATGATCTTGTATATATACACTTAAAGGTTAGCCAGTGTGACAACTCTGAATTTTAAATCCTTCAACAAGAATATTGACAAAATTTGATCAGGAGAGATAGTCAATAAAAAAAACCAATCCTGTTGCACTGTCAGAAGTTATGCTGTGTACAGTTGTCTATTTATGTACAGAAAATAAGTTCCAAGTAACAATCTGAAGAAACCAATAATTGTGTAAATAATAATTGTTCCAAGATACACTACCCTGGTAAATGTATATCAACTGTGACAACTATAAGGTTTTTGAAGAAAGGTTTTCTTTCTATTTTTCAATGATTTATATTCCATTTTGTTCCTTTGACAGAATTAAGCCTTGCTGAAGTTAGTGCAGTCAGCACACAGTAAAAGGAGGACCAGACTCTTGATTCCAGGTAAGTGACAAACATGCAAGGAAACTTGTAACTGAGATGTATTATTGGAGCATTATTGTGATCTCTTGCTCCAATATCAAACAAAGGACAGTGTTAACATGGCCTTCACTACCTTCAGTAGGTAATAGGTAAACGCCATGATTTCTCATCACAAAGATAATGAGGCAGTGTTGTAATCTTTCAGTTTAACGTAGGATGGTAAAAGGTACATGTCATAGCCCTTCACTCAGGGTGGATTATAGGGCAACGTCATAGCCCTTCACTCAGGGTGGATTATAGGGCACCATCATAGCCCTTCACTTTGGGTGGATTATAGGGCAACGTCATAGCCCTTCACTCAGGGTGGTTTATAGGGCAACGTCATAGCCCTTCACTCAGGGTGGATTATAGGTCAATGTCATAGCCCTTCACTCAGGGTGGATTATAGGGCAACGTCATAGCCCTTCACTCAGGGTGGATTATAGGGCAGTGTCATAGCCCTTCACTCAGGGTGGATTATAGGGCAACGTCATAGCCCTTCACTCAGGGTGGATTATAGGGCAACGTCATAGCCCTTCACTCAGGGTGGATTATAGGGCAACGTCATAGCCCTTCACTCAGGGTGGATTATAGGGCAGTGTCATAGCTCTTCACTCAGGGTGGATTATAGGGCAATGTCATAGCCCTTCACTCAGGGTGGATTATAGGGCAGTGTCATAGCCCTTCACTCAGGGTGGATTATAGGGCAACGTCATAGCCCTTCACTCAGGGTGGATTATAGGGCAACGTCATAGCCCTTCACTCAGGGTGGATTATAGGGCAACGTCATAGCCCTTCACTCAGGGTGGATTATAGGGCAGTGTCATAGCTCTTCACTCAGAGTTGATTATAGGGCAACGTCATAGCCCTTCACTCAGGGTGGATTATAGGGCAACATCATAGCCCTTCACTCAGGGTGGATTATAGGGCAGTGTCATAGCCCTTCACTCAGGGTGGATTATAGGTCAATGTCATAGCCCTTCACTCAGGGTGGATTATAGGTCAATGTCATAGCCCTTCACTCAGGGTGGATTATAGGGCAGTGTCATAGCCCTTCACTCAGGGTGGATTATAGCTCTTCACTCAGGGTGGATTATAGGGCAGTGTCATAGCCCTTCACTCAGGGTGGATTATAGGTCAATGTCATAGCCCTTCACTCAGGGTGGATTATAGGGCAGTGTCATAGCCCTTCACTCAGGGTGGATTATAGGGCAACGTCATAGCTCTTCACTCAGGGTGGATTATAGGGCAACATCATAGCCCTTCACTCAGGGTGGATTATAGGGCAACGTCATAGCCCTTCACTCAGGGTGGATTATAGGGCAACGTCATAGCCCTTCACTCAGGGTGGATTATAGGGCACCATCATAGCCCTTCACTCAGGGTGGATTATAGGGCAACGTCATAGCCCTTCACTCAGGGTGGATTATAGGGCAACGTCATAGCCCTTCACTCAGGGTGGATTATAGGTCAATGTCATAGCCCTTCACTCAGGGTGGATTATAGGTCAACGTCATAGCCTTCACTCAGGGTGGATTATAGGTCAATGTCATAGCCCTTCACTCAGGGTGGATTATAGGGCAACGTCATAGCCCTTCACTCAGGGTGGATTATAGGGCAGAGTCATAGCCCTTCACTCAGGGTGGAGTATAGTCATAGCTCTTCACTCAGGGTGGATTATAGGGCAACTCACAGCGATTGTCTCTGCGTGGTTTGTTGGTCATATCCATAGCCCTTCACTCAGGGTGGATTATAGGGCAGTGTCATAGCCCTTCACTCAGGGTGGATTATAGGTCAATGTCATAGCCCTTCACTCAGGGTGGATTATAGGGCAACATCATAGCCCTTCACTCAGGGTGGATTATAGGGCAATGTCATAGCCCTTCACTCAGGGTGGATTATAGGGCAGTGTCATAGCCCTTCACTCAGGGTGGATTATAGGGCAGTGTCATAGCCCTTCACTCAGGGTGGATTATAGGGCAACGTCATAGCCCTTCACTCAGGGTGGATTATAGGGCAATGTCATAGCCCTTCACTCAGGGTGGATTATAGGGCAGTGTCATAGCCCTTCACTCAGGGTGGATTATAGGGCAGTGTCATAGCCCTTCACTCAGGGTGGATTATAGGGCAACATCATAGCCCTTCACTCAGGGTGGATTATAGGTCAATGTCATAGCCCTTCACTCAGGGTGGATTATAGGGCAACATCATAGCCCTTCACTCAGGGTGGATTATAGGGCAACATCATAGCCCTTCACTCAGGGTGGATTATAGGGCAACGTCATAGCCCTTCACTCAGGGTGGATTATAGGGCAATGTCATAGCCCTTCACTCAGGGTGGATTATAGGGCAATGTCATAGCCCTTCACTCAGGGTGGATTATAGGGCAACATCATAGCCCTTCACTCTGGGTGGATTATAGGGCAACATCATAGCCCTTCACTCAGGGTGGATTATAGGGCAATGTCATAGCCCTTCACTCAGAGTGGATTATAGGGCAACGTCATAGCCCTTCACTCAGGGTGGATTATAGGGCACAGTCATAGCCCTTCACTCAGGGTGGATTATAGGGCCCATCTCTCAATGGTCATAGCCCATCACTCAGGGTGGATTATAGGTCAGGGTGGATTACGTCATAGCCCTTCACTCAGGGTGGATTATAGGTCAATGTCATAGCCCTTCACTCAGGGTGGATTATAGGGCAACGTCATAGCCCTTCACTCAGGGTGGATTATAGGTCAATGTCATAGCCCTTCACTCAGAGTGGATTATAGGGCAATGTCATAGCCCTTCACTCAGGGTGGATTATAGGGCAACATCATAGCCCTTCACTCTGGGTGGATTATAGGGCACCATCATAGCCCATCTCTCAGGATGGATTATAGGGCACCATCATAGCCCATCTCTCAGGATGGATTATGGGGCAACATCATAGCCCTTCACTCAGGGTGGATTATAGGGCAACATCATAGCTCTTCACTCAAGGTGGATTATAGGGCAACATCATAGCCCATCTCTCAGGATGGATTATGGGGCAACATCATAGCTCTTCACTCAAGGTGGATTATAGGGCAACATCATAGCTCTTCACTCAGGATGGATTATGGGGCAACATCATAGCCCTTCACTCAGGGTGGATTATAGGGCAGCATCATAGCCTTTTACTTGCAACAGTTAATGGGTTGACATAATAATCTTTCACATATGACAGACAATAGGGTGAAGCCATGATCTTTCACTTTCATTTAATAAATTGATAGAACTTTAACAACAGATTAAGGAGCAATACAGTTGCCTTTCACTTCAAAAAGATAAATAACCAATACCCAAGTGTAATTTAATATTCAAGCATTTTGAGTGATATTGTTTTGGTTTTGTACTTCAATGTGTTTGCATGACGCATGGTCATTTCACTACCGGTACAGTTGTGGGATTGCACAACTTTATACGATGCATACAGTACTAGATAGGGACAATTCTAAGTAGCTGGACGATATGAGCCTTCATTTATTTGTGCACATAGTGAATAAATGGTGTGAGTAACAAGCAGGATATGACTTTCATTGCATGCTCTTATTATAAACAAATTATATTCACTTCTAAAAAGTATGTTTCAAATGTATATGTGTCTATAGAGGTAATAGATTCCGATAGTGAAGAACCATCACTGACTTTTCATTCTCATCTATGGCAGTGTAGGGTTGTAAATATTTGATATTCTCGTGAGTCTGAAATAACTTAACTCGGGACGGTAATCTTAAATATTCAATATTCGTTTTCTTTTTTCTGTTCTAAATAGGTAGCAATGGACATATGTTCAGTCAATATTTTGGTGTTCTTTACTCTCTTCAGATAGGTGTCATAGGCCCATCACACCTGTCAACTTTGTAATGTTCTAGTAGTCATAACGTTTTCACCATCAGTTAGAGATATTTGATACAGGGCGCTAATCATGAGATGTGTTTTGAATGAAACCATCCATTACTGAGGAACTTCCTAAATCACCTGCATTATATAAGAAAACTGTTCAGGTTGTAGTTTGTTTTCTGGTATATAGGCTATTTATTTTTCAGTGAATTGTGTGCATATTAATTAGATCACCTAGATCATCAAAATATGAAATGCTGTATTGTGTCAATGAGTGACATACGTCCTGAGGACTAGATGCAGGCGATGTATGCATGTATTTTGGGTGTGTGATTCCATAACTGTATGCTCCTTTATTCTGTTGTTATTTTGTATTGTTTTGCTATAGTATTAGTGGTATATATGCATTCTTCCTTTCTCTGTTGTGTTTATGTTGTAGTATAAGTTCATTCCTGCATGTCTGTTCCTTGGTATATCTATCCTGTGTATAGCTTTTTTATTTTCTTTTTTTCCCCTGTTTTGTTTACCTTCTTTAGCGGAGTGCATGGTGTTAATTGACTGGGGTGTCGTAGTGTACACACAGAGAATCTTCACGTAGCATCTTGTCACCATGGTTGTCCAAAACAAGGTTAAGAATGACCAAATCCTCAAGCTCACAAGTCAGGTGGAACAGCTGAAACACCACCTGAAAGTAGACCGAGTACGTGCCAGCCGGACACTGAATGACCTCATCTCTTTCTGTCAGCAAAATATCACAGGGGATCCCCTAGTGTTCCCTGTAAAGGAAAATCCCTTCAAGGAGAAGAAACCATGTAGTATATTGTAACGTTCATCATAATATATGTGATACTGAATTTGCATGGATCTTTGTCATTTTAATTTGAATATCAATATGTAACAACAGTGAAAATCATAATATTTGATCACATCAGCCCCAAACATCATATGAAATGGCATACATACACCTGTTAAATCAATTAAGAATTTGATAAGTAACTAATGATAACTGCTGAGGTGTAGCTATTTTGTTAAGGCAGGGTGATAAAAGATTCAATTCCAGACCAGTATTGACATGTAATCTATGCCAGGTAGCTTCATGTTTCAGATTATATGTGGAATTTAACTGAAAGATAGGACCTAAAAATCTTTTAAGTCAAAATAAGCACTATGCCAAACCACTTTTACTATTTTCCAAATTTCACTAAATATAAAGTATAATTATTCGCTCACAATGACAATATGTAGTACTGGTAACAAGTTATGTTTATTGGTGCTGCTGTTTTGTGCCTGGTTCAGGGGCTGATGGGCCAAGGCTTCCTTTTTTAATTAAGACACTTGTACAGTGATTGTTATTTTCTGTATAAAGAAAGTGCTTCCTTTCCACATTGAGATACATCTGTTACTGCAGTTCACTACATATTGCTACTAGAGCAGGGGGAAATATGTTTCAGCATAAATCTATATGAATACTTTGTGTATCTAGTAATAATGAAAACAAGACAATTTTTTTTTTCAAAATTATAGCTCACATAATATACATTCAGATAATAGTATGCATAGATCCTTTGGGAAAACATAAGGATTTTGTTAAATCTATCTTTGAATCTGGTCCAACCATACTAGTTGCATGGTTGCATGTGGCATTTACCACTTGGTCGAAATTGACTGGGAATGGAACATATCTATCTACCAGATGTTGTCGTCTGACATTTGCCTGCTTGATTTGATGTAGAAACAGCGTTCTGTCATTGTTGTGATGTATACAAAACCAGATTACATCCTATTATACAAAACTCTGACATTTCATTGTAATATAGACAATAAAAAAAGTTCTTGTAAGTAAGCCAGGACAGATCTGTCATTTTCTGTATCCATTTGCTTGAATTGGTTTTCGTTATAGTTATCTTTGACAGTATACATGTCAGTTATCTGAACCTGTATTGCAGAATTGGTTGTTCTCTCTTCCTGTGCATACTTGGATTGCCAATATTGTAATGCTTGCTATATGGTATGGTGCATGTATATATGTTACTTAGTGTTTAGTCAGATTTTCTCACTCTTAACCGACATTTTTGAAATTGGAAATACATACATGTCTACAAGAATTGACTTTTATACAACATTACCACTTAACTATAACTTGTAATTTATGTGCGATAATTTTGTAAACTAGAAACATACATTTTGCATTAAATATTAATTTATTATGCCTGCAATTCAATAGAAACCCATGCTGTTAATTGCACAAGGATTCATTGATAACCTATATTTACTTTGAAGATCATTATACACAGGACTTGTATATTTTTTTATTCTTTTGAATTTATATTTCCTTGTGATTGTACTTAAATGATCAAAGATATTTTTGAATATGACTGAGAAAAAAAACCCCAGAATAATTGCTAGTTCTTTAAACATGAGCAATCTATGTTCTGTATTTGTACATGTGCTGTACACAAACTGCTGTAATGTTTGTAGCTCATGATAATCAGTGTTAGTTTTCACACATACCTGTTAGAAATCTATTATACGGTCAAAATGATGTGGGTCTTAATGGGAAAACATCCCTGTGGTTCAAAACCCCCTCCCTTTCTTTTTTGCAGTGGGAGGTTGGGGGTGGGAAAGGGGGGGCTGAGAAGGGGAAAAAAATTAATACATACAATATAAAAATTTTAAAAAAATATAGATTTACTACAGACACTGATACAGTATATATGTTTGTACCACTGATACAGTATATATGTTTGTACCAGTGATCACCAGATTTACTACAGACACTGATACAGTATATATGTTTGTACCAGTGATCACCAGATTTACTACAGACACTGATACAGTATACCCGGTATATGTTTGTACCACTGATACAGTATACATGTTTGTACCAGTGATCACCAGATTTACTACAGACACTGATACAGTATATATGTTTGTACCAGTGATCACCAGACTTACTACAGACACTGATACAGTATATATGTTTGTACCAGTGATCACCAGATTTACTACAGACACTGATACATTATATATGTTTGTACCAGTGATCACCAGATTTACTACAGACACTGATACAGTATATATGTTTGTACCAGTGATCACCAGATTTACTACAGACACTGATACAGTATATATGTTTGTACCAGTGATCACCAGATTTACTACAGACACTGATACAGTATACATGTTTGTACCAGTGATCACCAGATTAACTACAGACACTGATACAGTATATATGTTTGTACCACTGATACAGTATATACCGTAAAAACCCATGTAATGTCCGCACTTTTTTTCACCGAAAATCAATCCAAAAAAGGGGGTGCGGACATTACAGAGATATAGAGGAAATGAGACTTTTTTCCTTCCGACAATTCATAACATATCTCCTTGAATTGTGTTCTTAAAGGCCAAGCATACCTGATATTATCGTTCTATGGTTTTTCCTATGATGTTTCCTCAACCAAACATGATTATTTATGATTATTTATTATAGTTTCCATGGTTAATTCCTTCCATTTTCTCGTTACAGGTTCATATTGTGTCGTCCTTGTAATAGGAAGCCATTTTGTTTGACTTTGTCACATGAATAAAGTTAGAGTTATTCCCCTTCCCCCATTGAAAAAGCATACCCATGAGCATATACAAAATAACACAACATTTTCATTCTACATTTTATTTACAAAATAACAATAAATAACATGTACAAGAATAAAATAAATAATCAGACGTTTTATTGATTATGGATCGTTTATCAGAAAGTCTTAATACATAGCAGGCCGTTTTAATCGCGTTTCTCGAAACTCCAGAAGTCGTCGTCGTCGTCACTGTGGAAGAACTCCTCGGCGATGAAGTTGTCTTCCTCTGTCTGGTCGTTGTAATAAATGGCGTTCTCGTCGTCTGATGGTGTGTCAGTAGGGTCAGTGGCGCCGTGGGTCATTGGCGGGTCATGTTACTGTATAGTTATCGTTAATTGGCTAATCACACGCTGTCACTCACTCACACTCGAGGTGAGGAGACGACCCAAGCTGTTTATAACACTGCTGGGCTAACCCTTATCAAAACACCACTTATCGACATGAGGACTTGTCATACTGGTAATATACCATTATGGAGAATAACTGTTGTTATAAACAATTAAGTGAATTCTTGAATGGTACCTGTATGTTATACACAATGCGACATGCTCTCGGCCATTACGACATTAGCGTACGTGAAATTAAATCGGTAGCTTCAATTTGCATTTTTTACCCGCGGACATTACATGGAAGGTGGGTTTTTTCCCCAGATTTTTGTGTCAAAAAAGGGGTGCGGACATTACACAGATGCGGACATTACGTGGGTTTTTACGGTATGTTTGTACCAGTGATCACCAGATTTACTACAGACACTGATACAGTATATATGTTTGTACCAGTGATCACCAGACTTACTACAGACACTGATACAGTATATATGTTTGTACCAGTGATCACCAGATTTACTACAGACACTGATACAGTATATATGTTTGTACCAGTGATCACCAGATTTACTACAGACACTGATACAGTATATATGTTTGTACCACTGATACAGTATATATGTTTGTACCAGTGATCACCAGATTTACTACAGACACTGATACAGTATATATGTTTGTACCACTGATACAGTATATATGTTTGTACAAGTGCTGAGTTTTTAGTGACAGTGTTGTTGTATACAGCTTATTGTGCAATGAAATGGCATGGGTAATGTACATGTGATAAACACTGTAAAACAGATGTCTGTATTATTGTATTAAAAACAAGGCTACGGACATTTTTGTATTATTGTAAATAATGTATAAAGCTAAATAAAAGTATTCTTGTCACATTATTACATCCGGGTTTTGGATACTTTTTGTATTAAATTATGGAAGAAGTGAAATTGATTTTTGTTATTGTTTATTTCTTAAATAAATCACACTGACATTTAGACTTTAACCCTTCAGCTGGCAACAGTTAATACACTCACAGTAAGGCGTAGAACTACAAGCACCTGAAGGGATATTGTATTAACACAGTTCTATAACTGGTGACAGCGCGACAACTGATGGGGGAGGGAGGGAGGAAACAACTACTGCCTTGTGACATCATAGCAGCATTAATTGTTGACCTTTAGAGTGGCAGTTAGCATGTGCCATACAATTTCATGGCTAACAAATTAAACATGACTAATTGGTTCCATTATGAGAGAAAACTTTGACTTGCAGAATTAAATCACCTGTGGTTTAGGTAACATAAACTAGCTTGTATAGTAGAATAAATATTGGTGAACAAATTTAAAGTGTGACTTAAAGAATAGGAATTGATTAACAACTGTGGCCAATAGGATAAGTTGTGCATGACAAATGTTAAGGGTACATAAAGTATAATTTGTAGTTAATGGGCGTGACATATATGTAAATAATAATTTGTGATTAAGAGGCATGACATGATAATGGCCGGTGAGGTGGTGCAACATATAGAATAATCTGTGGTGAGGTGTGATAAATACTGTATGATAATTTGTGGTTAAGAAGTGTGACAGAATCATTTGTTGAAGAATCCTTGTGGGGAAAGTGAACCAAGCATCCAAAGGGAAAATTGTACAAGTTCTTCAAAAATTCTACTTCTGCTGTAGGAACAAATGGATATTGCCCATATTTGGTCTGAAGCATACTTGAGTAACAGAATCAATCTTGTATAAACATAAAGTCTTGAACTCTGGGGCAGGTCCGAGTTAGGAAATTTTCTTAAGTTCTGATCCTCCTGAAGGCATGGTTGGATATTGCCCAAATTTGGTTTAGCGGAAAGAAGTTGGTATGTATGGTGGGCCTTGGCCCTCTTGGGTGGGAGGGGCAGGGCCAAATAGAGGAAATTGAACAAATTCTTTAAAATTTTACTCCAGTAGAAAATGATTGCATTTTGTCCAAATTTGGTTTGAAGTGTTCCTGGATGAAAAGGAGTCGGTTCTGTATAAACAGGCAGGGCTCACCCGGAACCAAAATTATCAGTAGCCAAAAAAATAGCCTAATGTGATTTTTAGTAGCCAATTTCTTCAGAGAGTAACCTTGGCATATTGGCACGTAACGTTTGATTGAAGCCAATTTGAGAAATTGAATCAACTAAATCTAATTAATCTTACATTATGGAAAACTAAACACACAAAAATTTTAATTTTAAACCAATGAATGATACTTTACAGTACATAACCAATATCAATAACAAAACAATTTTACTCATTAAATAAGTTACACTTTTCTGTATTGACACTTGTTGGAAATACACTAGGTGTCCTTGATGTCATTTCTATATTGCATTGTTCTTGTACAGAAATCACTAGAGTTACATTTTTCTCTATTGATACTTGTTTGAAATACACTAGCTGGCTTATCCTTGCCGCTGTTTGAAGTTTTATTTTAACAAATGAAGCCATTAACATAACATAAAGTTATTATTTCAGCAACAACAATTTTATGAACTTGCCTTGATCTGTCAAAACGATGTTGTTACAGACACGCGTGGTAGCCCGTCAAGTTTACATTGCGTAGTCTGCAGGTAGTAGATAGGCCTACTGACTACGTAACGAAACAACACGCGTGCTTTGGGATAATTAGTAAGGCTGTGATTTCTAAAACCGTCATTATCAACAAAAGTCAAAAGCCGATCGTTTTTATCTGTTGTGACACCAGAAACAGTCATCCTATCGTAGACTTCTTCGCCATGCTTGTGTCATTCTGAATCATTAAAGCGCTTTTTCAGGTTGGCTGAATACACATATTAAAGCGTTTAAATGACAGTTCTGTATAAATAGCCTGTCAGGGGTACTGTCTTCCTGGGGTGGAAGGGATGGGACCCAATTTTGGAAAAGTAAGTTCTAAAAAGTTGTCCTTCTGTACAAGGCCCATGGTCCCTGATTGGTCTTATGCAATTTTTATGTTTAGTGAAACTGACTTGTGTTTGACCACAAGGCTTGGACCCGATTAAAATTATTTCAGAAATGGTTTGGACCAGGTGAGAGATACCAGCCCCTTTGGCCTTTTGTTTTAAATAGAGTACCTTTGGCAAATGCAATGATGAATTGCGATTTTAAGTCTGACAAAAAAGAGGTTAAGACATTCAAGTCAGTATTTTAGAATAAATTATGGTATATTAGGGGTGAAATATGACCAGTGTTTATTTGTGGTTGGCAATTGTGACCTATATAATTAGTTGTCATGACAAATGTGACATGTGATTAGTTGTAGTTAACAGGTTTGACCTACAATTAGTTGTGATTGACATGTTGCGAGCTGTTAATAGATGAGGGTGACAGATGTCACTTTTAATTAGTTATTGTGGACAAGCAGGACCTGTAATTAGTTTAGTTGGACAAGTGTGACCAATCGTTAGCTATGGTTGACAGGTGTGACCTGCAATTAGTTTTGGTTATCAAGTGTGACCGTCATGATAAATTTTACACAAGTGTGACATATAGAGGAGGTTGTGATAGTGTGATCTACAGATAATTAGCTTCCTAGTAATAGTAGCCTCTTTTACATTTGTAGTATATACATTGTGTATGTATTTTTTATCCCTCCTCCTACAGAAATTCTATTTGTTACACTTCTCAAACTACTGCAGTTTACTGCATTTTAAGACAATCAGAGCTCTTAACATGCTTCAATATCTGCATATGTACAACCAATTAAGCAACCGATAGCCTTGAGTACATTCACAAGGTTTATTGGTAAACGTCTCGTCAGAAAATCGACTCACTAATCGGTGTCCCATCTGTTCGACCACTCCTTAGTCAAGCAGGCTGATCTAAAACTAGTCCAGCAGCTCTACCAGTATTTGTCTCATTGTCATTGGTAATAAACTGACAGGGACTTAAAAGCGCCACCAGGATCAACATTTTCTGTGTGTTCAAGATATCAAGTAGCCGGGGAGAGAGATTAGAGCAAGACCCAATCGGCTGAACGATACTAAGAAGGGCTCGCTCTCAAGCTCATCTTTTATTGATTTGAAATACTACTCTCCTTTATTTGATCTTGTTTCATTAAAGATTTTCTCGCATTCATAAAATCCCCGATAAAGTTTTATGGGAAGTCTTCATGCATATAGGTACATATATGAAACAGACTATAAATCGGATTGGGTGTCGACTTCCTTGTGCTGTGTCGTCTGCTGTTTTACGTGTTGTATTCTATCTCCAAGTGTAATTATTATATCGAGTAGAAGTTCAGTCAGACGGTGATGAATTTTAAATTTGGTCGAATAATTTAGAGGTAGAAAAAACGGAAGATATTAGCGACCACCGTGGCATTGTGCCAATCGGCTAATTCCGATATACATTTCAATGTGAGCACATTTGTTGTCGCCTCGAAATCGGCTAAGATGTAACGAATGGCATACACACCTAATTTGTTCGAAGAAAGATTCAAGGAAGTGTGATTGACATCGACTAAGTATATGTGAGAACGAATTTGTTGTGTACAGAAATATATATATATCCGAAGTTTGGCACATGACTTCCACCAAGTAGGCCTAAGTCTTGATCACCATGCCTGTTTTGAAAAAAACCTAAAACGTTCCATTTTCAGATTCATTTTGTCGGGGTAAGATCAGCAACATCATTTAAACCACAGGTAAGTAGAATTATATATATTATTCGTTCTTCATATCCTCTTTAGCTATTGTCATTGTTGCCGTCTTTTAAATCATATTTTCTAGAACTAGGCATGCCTTTATATATATGTTTGTCACAGCCAATTCATGCTCTTTGTCTAGAATTGTGTGCTAAGTTTCACCTTCTTCGAGTCTGTAGAGTATATGACATTAGGATAGATGTCAACGGGAAAAGTATTGGGTGTTACAATGTTGGTAGTCCTTGTACTTCTTGTTTAAATCAAGATAGAAGAGCAGGTAACAAGAGATTTAACGTATCGCAGGAGATGCTTTTTTGACCACCATTAAAACTCGGGATTTACCCACACTCGCCGTACTTACTGAACCACAGGATGATTTCAGATGTGAATTTACGAGGCACCTGATTCTACAGTGCCTTTATCCTGTATGTTTACCCTCTATAGTTATGGCAAACGTTGCGTATGGTACCAGAAACCCTTGCATCCCAATGTAAAATTAAAAGGTTATGACCCGTGCTTTTGTTGCAGTAGTTATTTTGCTTTAATTCAATTTCTCAGTGCTGTTTGAGAGAACTTCATATTAATTGTGAATATCACACAGGTAAAATCACGAGGTTAATCTCGAAATCTGTTTTGAAGAAAGATCCGGGACGTTCCAGAGATTATTACGTTTGTGTGCATGTGACAAATTGTCAAGATTGAGATGATGTAAGCCTTGGAAGGTGTAATTTGCTTACAAACTATTGCCTAATTTTTCAAAATCAAAACCCCGAGGCCGACGTGTAAACCTTCGCATGTTTCTACTCTCCAATTCATCGGGATAATATATAAAGCTTGGGGACTAGGTTATTTGCTAACGTTTGACAGTGCTAATGTATCCTGCAGCATCGTGTTATTTGCATTCTAAAATTGCGTATTTTGTGTCGATTTGATACAGCATGGCAACATGTATCAATTTCTGACTGGCACTTTTTTTACATTTAACTTCATTTTCTTTCCATTTTTGAAATTAACTCTTTAACACGTCTTAGTTAAAAATACACGGACAAGATTAATTAATTACAAGGAAGACGAATTAAATACGAACATCAGTGAACAGGCATTCGTGAAAAAAAATAGAATAACTGACTTCTTCTCGTTTCAAAATTGGCACAAACTACTCCATAACCAATTAACATTTGAGAAACAATCAATTTGTGTCGTGTTTATGTTACCGTTGTTTGGTATTTTTTGTACTTTGTTGCTTGCTTTTTGTTTATGTTTTTGTTTCTTTTTGCTCGTCTATTGTAGCAAAGTTCATTGCTTATTGGATGTAGGTGTCTTAGTGAAACCTTTTCGTGCCATCACCATTTATGTGACACGTCACACCATCTGTGCATCACATTATCACCGTCTGTGTACTACGTCATCACTGTCATCATGCCAGTTCTTAGCCGAAGTGACCAAATAGAGAAAGTAACAAGTCACGTGAATCAGATGAAGCGCCACCTGCAATGTCAGCGCACGCCAATGAGTGTCTCCATTCAAGAAATGATTACTTTTTGTGAACAAAACATCGCAAATGATCCGCTTGTTTATCCTGTGAAGGATAATCTTTTCAAGGACGACTCATGTAAAATGTGCACAATAATATGAGCAAAATGTCACATTCCAAAAGGTCACTTAAATTGTTGTTAAGTGCTAATTGTCATGCAAATTGCACGAGTTTACTTGTTTGACGGGTTTTTGATAACTGTTTTCACCACAGGTGCTTGAATCTATATCTCCTAGAGACTGCGGTTTTAAGTAGGGATACTCTGGCTGTAGTATTCGTGCACAAGGTTAAGATTTTGTTTTAAGTAGTGAAATCGGGGATTGATTCAGTATATGTGGTTAATACAGTTTTATTCACTTGGCATGAACGATATTGAGACTTAAATGTCATTTTTAGGAATATCTTTGGGTTTAAAATGGAATCTCGCTAATCCAACCGGTATTTTTTATATATTCATTTATATATTTAATTGTTCCATTAAAAGTGGTAATTCGATATTCCGGAGTCAGAGGAATCTGCACTAAATTGTCCGGATTAGCTACATTCCACGTTATGTGTTAGTAGTAGTTTAGATGCATAATCACACAGTCTGATGTTTACTTTAGGACGCATGTACCTATTTTTTTCTGTTTTTGTGTCGGCTAGTCTTGGGAGGGTCGATTAATTTAAGTCATGGGATCGGGTTGTTTATCCGTCAATATCCAGTCACAGAAAATACTTTCCTCTTTCTTCATGATTCAAAAAGCAAATAAAATCGGTTTCAAGTTGAAAAAAACCCCAAGCAACAATGTTATTATATCCGTTCTCACACCGTAGTGTATGTAGATACTGAAATATGTTATATCACTACCACTACTTTGTCAGATCGGTTACATTGTGATTTTATGATTCATGTACATTGCTTTGTATAACAGAAAATTACGGACAAAACGACGGCGTATAAAGCTCATTCATTTAATTTTATATTTATTTTGAAATTAAATAGTACGGAAAAATCAGCAATATCTCACGTTCTTTCCATAAATTCTTTATGATCAACAAATTGATATTGGGACGGACTGATTTGACGGAGGTAGACTATGGGGCGGAGCAGGAATTGAATCTTGAAACAACAGCATAATGTTAATCTAAAGAGTATAGGATAAAGCATGCATCATATATTATTTGCGCAAGGAGGAATATCCTAAAAATCAACTGAAGTAGAGAAAAGAAAGATTTTTCATTTATAATAAACTTTTACGGTTTAGTTTTGTTTCATACAAGATACATCTGCGTGCAATATGTCTGTATCATATTGGATATTCCTGCTTGTAACTTGACGAAGTTTGCATGTTGTAACGTATATACGTTTATTGTCAATGTCAGTTTGCATGTAGTTATTGTCAAATTGTAAGATACATGATTAATTGTTATTGTAAGTCAGTATATTCATCCAATCTATACACATCATTATCATACTATAAAACTGTCAGTAACAAAGAAAACATGTTTACATCTTAATAAAACCATACCATCTTATCACGGATGTTATTTCTTTTTCGGCTAATCATTAAGACGTAATGATATATTTTTCAAGCCTGTACGTCTGTCTCTACAGGTGATATTCTAGTGTGTACGTCCGTCTCTACAAGTGATATTCTAGTGTGTACCTCTGTCTCTACAGGTGATATTCTAGTGTGTACGTCCGTCTCTACAAGTGATATTCTAGTGTGTACGTCTGTCTCTACAGGTGACATTCTAGTGTGTACGTAAGTCTCTACAGGTGATATTCTAGTGTGTACGTCTGTCTATACAAGTGATATTCTAGTGTGTACGTCAGTCTCTACAGGTGATATTCTAGTGTGTACGTCTGTCTCTACAGGTGATATTCTAGTGTGTACGTCTGTCTCTACAGGTGATATTCTAGTGTGTACGTCTGTCTCTACAGGTGATATTCTAGTGTGTACGTCTGTCTCTACAGGTGATGTTCTAGTGTGTACGTCTGTCTCTACAAGTGATGTTCTAGTGTGTACGTCAGTCTCTACAGGTGATATTCTAGTGTGTACGTCAGTCTCTACAAGTGATATTCTAGTGTGTACGTCTGTCTCTAAAAGTGATATTCTAGTGTGTACGTCTGTCTATACAAGTGATATTCTAGTGTGTACGTCCGTCTCTACAGGTGATATTCTAGTGTGTACGTTAGTCTATACAAGTGATGTTCTAGTGTGTACGTCTGTCTCTTCAAGTGATGTTCTAGTGTGTACGTCAGTCTCTACAAGTGATATTCTAGTGTGTACGTCAGTCTCTACAGGTGATGTTCTAGTGTGTACGTCAGTCTCTACAAGTGATATTCTAGTGTGTACGTCAGTCTCTACAGGTGATATTCTAGTGTTTGTTATTTATTTTTGAATGAAGATATTCTATCCAAATTTGGTCTGAAGCATCCTTGGGTAAAAGAGGGAATAATTTTGCATTAATTGTGGCTTTTCGTGCAAGATATCGGCAGTTTAAATACAACTCGTAGCGCAAAGTATTAGGACTAAGGTTATTTATACAGAGTTACTGTTAATTGTATTAGGACTAAGGTTATTTATACAGAGTTACCGTTACTTGTATTAGGACTAAGGTTATTTATACAAAGTAACTGTTACTTGTATTAGGACTAAGGTTATTTATACAGAGTTACCGTTACCTGTATTAGGACTAAGGTTATTTATACAGAGTTACCGTTACTTGTATTAGGACTAAGGTTATTTATACAGAGTTACCGTTACTTGTATTAGGACTAAGGTTATTTATACAGAGTTACCGTTACTTGTATTAGGACTAAGGTTATTTATACAGAGTTACCGTTACCTGTATTAGGACTAAGGTTATTTATACAGAGTTATCGTTACCTGTATTAGGACTAAGGTTATTTATACAGAGTTACCGTTACTTGTATTAGGACTAAGGTTATTTATACAGAGTTACCGTTACTTGTATTAGGACTGAGGTTATTTATACAGAGTTATCGTTACTTGTATTAGGACTAAGGTTATTTATACAGAGTTACCGTTACTTGTTATTAGGACTAAGGTTATTTATACAGAGTTATCGTTACTTGTATTAGGACTAAGGTTATTTATACAGAGTTACCGTTACTTGTATTAGGACTAAGGTTATTTATACAGAGTTACCGTTACTTGTATTAGGACTAAGGTTATTTATACAGCGTTACCGTTACTTGTATTAGGACTAAGGTTATTTATACAGAGTTACCGTTACTTGTATTAGGACTAAGGTTATTTATACAGAGTTACCGTTACTTGTATTAGGACTAAGGTTATTTATACAGAGTTCCCGTTACTTGTATTAGGACTAAGGTTATTTATACAGAGTTACCGTTACTTGTTATTAGGACTAAGGTTATTTATACGGAGTTATCGTTACTTGTATTAGGACTGAGGTTATTTATATAGATTGATCGTTACTTGTATTAGGACTGAGGATGTTCATGTACTTCAACGACTCTCAGCAAGATTGAACTAATCAAGTATGTTTTCCTGTTATCAGTTAGAAACTTGCGAATGATGGATGTCGCGAAAATTTGTGAGTTGTATGATCAGATTATCAGACAAAAACAAATGTCGTTTTCATCTTAGCTGGTCAGTCGTGCTTCTGGAAAATTGCCTGGATTCTGTCAGATTTTGTCTGGAACATCCTTTGATGAAAGGGAATGAATTTGGTAAAAGTGGCGAGTCCAGGCCTCCTGTTCAGGAGGGACGGAATCCAATAGGGGAAATCGGACAAATGGCTAATGGGGAAGAAGAGCAAATTCGTTAAAAGTGTTGTTCTTCAGAAGGATTGCCTTGCCTGGATTCTGTCTTAATATGGTCTGAAACGTGCTTTTGTGGAAGAGAATATTTTCTTTACATTTAGAAACGATGGGTTAAGGGCCCCTGGTGGAGAGGCCCAAAAGGGGAAATAGATTTAAATATTATAAATACTTTACATTTTCTAAATCTGGAGCAATTTCATCCATCAAAACCAGGTGAGATATACAGACCCTATTGGCCTCTTGTTTTTTGGATGTAACGCAGTTGTTGCTGTTATTATTTCTTTTATAAACAAAATAAGAATGTGTTAACTTGTAAACATTTTGTTATTGTGACATTTTCACCGAAGCTCTTTGTTAAAACCTTTCAAAGACTAATAAAAGCCGTCTACATGAAAAACTAATGTGTAGCAGACAAAGGCAGCATGCACGTTACCAACGTTTCGTTGGTTTAGTTTTATGTGTTGTTACTAGAGATTGCCAACTTCATTCGTGCGATCAGGATCGTTTGTTTTGCCCTGTGTAAATATACGTATACTATAGTCCGTGATTTACATATCATCCCGTGCCATCTCCCCTCTCCCCTCTCCCTTAGTTTTTGTACCGTCACGATACATAATGGATGATCTTGTCTGTTTAAATACGAATGCAGCATTCGATTTGTGAGCGATATGAATATCATTTACTTAATAGATCGCGTGCAGATGTCAAGAAATTGATTAAATGATCCGTAATTATTCAGCAGGACTGACTGGCCAGTCAGGTATTGCAATGATAACAGGAAGGCATTATAGCTGTAGCCTTGTAGGAATGAATCACCTCTCGGTATCAAATAGAATGTTGTATGTCTTAGCAAAAAAAAAAGACTTTTAAAGTGTTAAATAATTCATCGTAAATAGAAAATTTGTGAGCAGTGTAGTTACACAATACCTTAAATCTGTTTATACGCAGTGTTTAGACTTGTAGAAAGCAATCGTTTGTAGTGCTTGTCTGCTTTTCTCCAAACGAAGAGGCTGACTTGTTGTTTTTATCCTGTTTCTTATGATTATCAGGTCATTTGACCCGAAAGTCCCAGTGGTCTTTTTTTTTTTTTTTTTTTCCTATAGCATGTACGGATGAAGTGCTGTCAAGTTAATTAAAATGAATGACCTTTACTGACTGTCAAGGTCACAAGGGCTAAATGTGTTAAAATCTTCAGACGACTTCTCAAGAAGCAAATACCACAGGGTGCTGTTATTCGGATGTTGCATTCTGAAATGAAAGACTGCCATGTTTTTTTCCAATAAATGACAATGACCTCTTTCAAGATCACAATGATCAAATAGGTTAAATTCTTTAAACAACTTATCAATACCCAAAATGTCCAGCGTGCTGATATTTGGTCCGTAGCTTTCTGGAATGTATAGATACCAATTATGTTCAAATAATTGACCTTGACTTATTTTTTTCAAGGTCACGGAAATCGAATGTGTTCTTAATAACCAAATGTTCCCAGTATTGATATTAGATCCATAACATAATTTGATGAAGGGCTAAATGATTGACCTTGATCCATTAACTAAAACATTCTTGGAACAAGCAATAGGTCCTGTGTGTCATGATATTTGTGTAGTAGCATGCTTGAGCTATTGAACAGGTGAGTAATTCAAACCCATTGAGTCTGTCTTGATAGTCAGGCGACCATAAAAGCCCATGTGTTACGTGTTATTATTACAAATTAACCGGTAAGTTAAGTAGTGACTACACCCGACAACGGGAGGAGTCGCAGAGACGAAAAACCTGTCACTCGTTAAATCAATCACTCAATCAATCAATAAGTTAAACGGATGATACAACGCTCGAAATGAAACATTTTATGAAAAAATAAACATTTAAAAAAAAAACTGCTAGGAATCGATTTTCGTTTCCAGATATATGTATTCATCAGGTCATAGCCGGTCACCTCGTACAGGACATTTCACAGCTCGCCATTTCTCTCTTAGTTATGCCTACATTTTGCTATTACCTAACCGTGTCATAGATGTACGTCCCTTGGAAATCATTCGTAAGGGTTATTTAACCCATTTATAAGTAAGGAAGGAGAGTGCATTTTAACGTGATTTCCCCAAAATTGGGGTTTTGAATTACAAAGATATTTATTTGAAGATAAAAAGATCAAAAAATTATTTTTGTGAATATATGTAATGAAATGATAGAGTAAGAAACTAGAAGTAAATAATCGACATATTAGATTGGAGAGTTTCTTTGGAACATGGTCGTTTAGAAGCTCTTAAATAACGGCACTTTCAAACGTTAAAACGTCACTGATTTGGCGATGGAAAGACGGCACGTGAACTGTTCATTTAATAACGTATGCTTCGATAAATAAAGTTTGTACGGTGTCGTTGTATGGTCAAAGTTAAGACGTTCTCTGGTCAGTTGTTTAATTGCTACGATCATTTAAATAAAAATTCGTATTACCATGTAAATGCTTTTTTAAATGATTATTGATTATAATAGCAAGCGAACCGATGATACGTAACTATATATTATTTATCTAAAGTGCCGCGGTGTCTCCATACTGGAATTCCTTTGACAAATAATAGATACAGTTGTTGTGGTGAAACAAACAAAATTAAACGTCTGCACAAGGAAACGATTTTGGTAAATGATTTGGTATTCAACTAAATGTAGATCTTAAACATAAATTCGAACCCTTAAGCCATAATCGAAAGGGTGCTGCGGTTCCTTGTTAAAAACAAGACATCTAAGGCACCGTCAATTTATCGACTATTTGCTCTACAGTGCAGTAAGCAGGTAACCTATAAATAATCCGACAGTGGCTTGCCACTGAAGGAAAAAGAAGCCGAAAAGTTTCTGGCGTAATTAAAGTAGTGAACTACAATTGAATGCTTCAGAGTCTTTCAAACTTTTTATTAACAACATGGCGGGCCGTGAGGAGCAGACGTCTTTGAAATGGAATTCAATTGTGTACATTTCGGCAAGTAAACCTTGTACAATGTCCGCGTGTGGTAAGATAATCTAATTTAATCTAGATGTACTCGAATCAGTTATACAATTGTTGGTGTTATAACTAAAACTTTCAACTGTACATTTGTCTACATTTTATAGTTTACAGCAGCAACAAATAGCTGCTTTGTGAGTTTTACTTACCTTTTTTTCCCTTTCAGTTTGAAAATGAATAAATTTCAAGAGGGTCTTCAACAGCAACGGAAGTTGGTAGAACAACTGCGCCTGGAGGCTGCAATCCAGCGTGTACGAGTATCCGAATGTATTTACGACATAGAGAAGTACTGCGAGCAACACTCCGAGGAGGACGCTTTACTGAAGGGCTTCCAGCGGCCCAGCGACAACCCCTTCAAGGAGAAGGGCGGATGTGCAATATTGTAGGACCTGTATTGGTGTCATGGGACACATTTCAGCAGTGTGCTTGGTTCAAACCTGTATTGTATAAGGATATTATCTTGGAAGAATACTTATTGCCAAAGACGTGACTATTAATATGAAGACGTCGAATTCAAATACATGTAACTTCCAATATTTATCTTTTCCCTTGAATGTTTGGCTCAAAAACGACTCTTGCTATTTGAAATGTTTTTTCTCTCAAATCCAATGTGTATTTTCGTATCGTATATTTTTGTCGTGAGCTGCTGGTCAAATTTTGTTTAAATATATTTCTTGTCATACAGAAAATAATGAATGGATACGACTGACGTTTCTAGGCTGTAGTAACTTTTAATGGGCAAACATTGGCGACAAAGTTATCTTTTCCCGGACGTCAGTAATTCGTGTCTATTCAGGAAACACTTAAATCTTCTAAAGTAACGAGATGGCATGGAAAGCTCGCTTGTCAGTGTTTTATCATTCTCATATCAGTGTTGAGGTGGCCGTGTTAGAACATGGGGCCTTCTTGGTGTTTTTTGGTCTACGATTCCTTCATTTAATCGTGTGGTTTTTAGAATGTATGAAATTGAAACTATAATGAATTTGAAACAGATGTAATATTTTTTCTTCTTTAAGAAACAATTGACAGTTTCATAATTTAATTTGTACTGATTTTGTGAAAAATAAGTATTATAATTGTTTTAAACGTAACTAACTTTACTTTTCTAAAAGTTGTAGAATCTGCTTAGATGTTTTGTATCAAATAATTGATTATGATAAGAACATCATACAGATATATCTCCTTCACGTAAGCGAGCTGAACTTTCTTTACTGATCGGCGGGGTCGTAATACTGTAAATGCTTATGGACATTCTTAATCAAGATCAGCGCGATATTAATTCTGCATGTAAAATAATTGATTTACGTATATCTGTGTCATAATTCTGTGAAAAGACTTTGGTATTGTAGCTGATAACTGAATAATTAATAAGCTGTTGATCATACACATATATTCATAATTACATAATTCAAACGCGAACAAACCAGCTAAGGAAACAACGTCCTGGTGCCATTATCGATCACAGTCAAGTTAGGTAATTCTGTAATCACAACGCTCGCCATATCATTAGTACGCGACGTGATTTAGCCGCTAATTTTCAGTCTGTTCCATTTCTATTCGTGCTTACGCGTGTCGGTCTCCTGCGGACACACCGTTCATCGTAGTATCGGCAACACGAAATCCCTCTCCTGCGGACACACCGTTCATCTTAGTATCGGCAACACGAAATCCCTCTCTTGTAGAAGTATCGGCAACACGAAATCCCTCTCCTGTAGAAGTATCGGCAGCACGAAATCCCTCTCCTGCTGAGACACTATAGTATCCGCACCAGAAAATCTCTCCCGCGGGGACAGCGTAGAATTCGCGCCTTAAAAGCCCTTCTTCGGAGACACTATAGTATCTGCACCGTAAAAACCCTCATGCGGTTACAGCGTAGTATTCGCGCCATAAAGCCCTTCTTCGGAGACACTATAGTATCTGCACCGTAAAAGCCCTCATGCGGGGACAGCGTAGTATTCGCGCCATAAAGGCCCTTCTTCGGAGACGCTATAGTATCTGCTCCGTAAAAGCCCTCGTGCGGGGATAGCGTAGTATTCGCGCCATAAAACCTCTCATGCGGATACACTGTGGTATCGGCACCATAAAAGCCCTCGTGCGGATGCACCGTGGTATCGGCACCATAAATGCCCTCCTGCGAAGACACTAGTACCCGCACCGTAAAAGCCCTCATGCGGAGACACTGTGTTATCGACACCATAAAGCCCTCATGCGGAGACACCGTGGTATCGACACCATAAAGCCCTCATGCGGAGACACTGTGGTATCGACACCATAAAGCCCTCATGCGGAGACACCGTGGTATCGACACCATATGCGGAGACACCGTGGTATCGACACCATAAAGCCCTCATGCGGAGACACCGTGGTATCGGCACCATAAAGCCCTCATGCGGAGACACCGTGGTATCGGCACCATAAAACCCTCATGCGGAGACACCGTGGTATCGGCACCATAAAGCCCTCATGCGGAGACACTGTGGTATCGACACCGTAAAATCTCCTTTATAGATTTAGACCCTGTAAGACATCAGTCTGGTATACTGCTTTCAATATACTGCTATGATTATACGTGTAATTTAACTGATACTGGTTACTGATATAATGATACTGCTCGGAAACTCATTACTTTTTTCGCATAGTCTATACATACAATAGAAAATACATTTTATTATAAAGTAAATTTAGTAATGGAAATAAAACACTATTTTCTCAAATTTTATTGTATCTATAATAACTCCCAGATAATTAATCACAAACCTGTAATTTTGTAATCGATAAATGAGTCAATCGCATACCTGTAATTTTGTAATCGATAAGAAGTCCTATACATGTAAGGTGGGCCAGTTCGCCTGTTGTTATGTAGATTTAATTATACTGGTGGTGGGTATGTATTGAGATGACGTTTATACCATGTTTCTTTATACGTAATCTCGTGCGAGATTTCGTTACGAGATTAATGGTCGTGATTACGAGGTTGATGGTCGTTACGTTGTACAGGTTGTCCGCGAATGTTGCATTCTCATTTGTGTAACAATATTTGTGTTGATGAACGTTCAAAACTATTAATAGTTATCTAAAATTGGAAAATCGAATTTTGATGAAAACGTTTAAGTCGGATGGAAATGGAATATCCATTTTAAAAAGACACGATATTTGAAATATCTGGTCGAGAAAATGGCGATTTAAAACTACTAATTGTTTTGAGCATTTGATCGATTATGTACACTAAATGTGGATGTATGTGTTATGAATGTGACCAGTATCATATGGGGAATATTTTCCTGTAAATCATTCGTGTGTTGTGACAGTTGTAAACATTTTTGTCTATGACACTATAATGAAGATATGGAGTTATTTTTAAGCTGTCTAAATTTGTGATATGCTAGAACTATAGCGTATGAATGGGTTGTCAAATTGTATTCCTAGATATATCTATCTATCGTTGGACATATTATGTCACAATTTTCTGTCCAATGTTAACCCTCACTTAGTGGACCCTTGCCTCTATAGTCTTGTTATTGTCCGCTTGGCGTCGCCCCACCTTCCTGTAGCTGTTGGCTTTACGCATGTGCAGAAGGTATGGGGTAAGTAGACGGAGGTCCCGTATAACTCACCCATTGACGTCCACATAATGTTGAGGACTCATCCTACTTTTAGTGACCTGTACTCCTCCTAGAAATGAAGAAACGGATATGCTCACAAGTTTCTGTTCTGGTCGAGTCGTTTTCTCCAACACTTTCAGTCACTCTTTCACACTGAGACACCAAACCAATTAGGTTAGTTTTCTGTAATATAGGAATGAGGTTTTGCACAACTCTCGGAAAACTTTCAGGCATAAATGAAGTTTGAGACGCCACCATCACCGTCGAATATTTTTTTTCTCAGTGAACCTGTCAGTAAATTCGCCGACACCAAACATGCAAGGTATACTTACAATATAATCCTTCCAAAAACATCATAATTGTGGTGATACTGTACCAGGTGCCAGTCCTTGCTTGAGTATAGAAAACGATTGTTTTATGTACTATCATACAGGCACAGGTATTTGTTAAAGCATGTTTAAAAAAACTATCTAAATTAGTGCAAAAAGAAAGACATGGCCAGACTTTTGATATCCGAAACTGATTAAAGTTCTTACAAAAAGTTCTTACAGCAGAGACTGAGCTCCATAAAAAGCTCAAACAATAGACATGTTGTAGAATCTATATAGGACGTTATATGATTTATGTTTAAATTATGAAAAGAACGTCAGTTGTTCTACAGGGTGTTTGTTAGGAGCAGCTGGTGTGAGGCGACCTACTTGGGTTATGTGTATACTGTAGTAATGTCCTGGTACACAATGACTGGGAGCCCTCTGCCATCACATACCGACACAAGTGCTCTTCTAGGATTGGTCCAATAAATTATCGTAAGAGACAGCAAGCAACGTGTACGTGTTTTATTTTAATTAGTGAATGAGACTACGCTCGTAATGATTGCGACAAAAAATCAAACATTCGCACGATGAAATATCAAGTATTGGTATATTACATCAAACATTGGTATATTACATCAAACATTGGTATATTACATCAAACGTTGGAACGATATTACATCAAACGTTGGTATATTACATCGAACATTGGTATATTACATCAAACATTGGTATATAACATCAAACGTTGGCATATAACATCAAACATTGGTATATTACATCAAACATTGATATATCAAACATTGGTATATTACATCAAGCATTGGTATGATATTACATCAAACATTGGTATATTACATCAAACATTGGTATGATATTACATCAAACATTGGTATATTACATCAAACATTGGTATATTACATCAAACGTTGGAACGATATTACATCAAACGTTGGTATATTACATCAAACGTTGGTATATTACATCGAACATTGGTATATTACATCAAACATCGGTATATTACATCAAACATTGGTATGATATTACATCAAACATTGTTATATTACATCAAACATTGTTATATTACATCAAACATTGGTATATTACATCAAGCATTGGTATGATATTACATCAAACGTTGGTATATTACATCAAATGTTGGTATATTACATCAAACATTGGAACGATATTACATCAAACGTTGGTATATTACATCAAACGTTGGTATATTACATCAAACATTGGTATATAACATCAAACATTGGTATATTACATCAAACATTGATATATCAAACATTGGTATATTACATCAAACGTTGGTATATAACATCAAACATTGGTATATTACATCAAACATTATATATATATTACATCAAACATTGGTATATTACATCAAACATTGTATATATCAAACATTGGTATATTACATCAAACATTGGTATATTACATCAAACATTGGTATATTACATCAAACATTGATATATAACATCAAACATTGGTATATTACATCAAACATTGGTATATTATCAAACATTGGTATATTACATCAAGCATTGGTATGATATTACATCAAACATTGGTATATAACATCAAACATTGGTATATTACATCAAACATTGATATATCAAACATTGGTATATTACATCAAACGTTGGTATATTACATCAAACATTGGTATATAACATCAAACATTGGTATATTACATCAAACATTGATATATAACATCAAACATTGGTATATTACATCAAACATTGATATATCAAACATTGGTATATTACATCAAACATTGGTATATTACATCAAACATTGATATATCAAACATTTGTATATTAAATCAAACATTGGTATATTACATCAAACATTGATATATAACATCAAACATTGGTATATACATCAAACATTGATATATCAAACATTGGTATATTATCAAACATTGATATATCAAACATTGGTATATTACATCAAACATTGATATATCAAACATTGGTATATTACATCAAACATTGTATATATCAAACACATCAAACATTGGTATATTACATCAAACATTGATATATAACATCAAACATTGGTATATTACATCAAACATTGATATATCAAACATTGGTATATTACATCAAACATTGGTATATTACATCAAACATTGATATATAACATCAAACATTGGTATATAACATCAAACGTTGGTATATTACATCAAACATTGGTATATTACATCAAACATTGATATATATATAACATCAAACATTGGTATATACATCAAACATTGCTATGATCTTACATCAAACATTGGTATGATATAACTTCAAACATTGGTATGATATAACATCAAACATTGGTATATTACATCAAACATTGATATATCAAACATTGGTATATTACATCAAGCATTGGTATGATATTACATCAAACATTGGTATATTACATCAAATGTTGGTATATTACATCAAACATTGATATATCAAACATTGGTATATTACATCAAACATTGATATATCAAACATTGGTATATTACATATGGTATATTACATCAAACATTGGCATATATCAAACATTGGTATATTACATCAAACATTGATATATAACATCAAACATTGGTATATTACATCAAACATTGATATATCAAACATTGGTATATTACATCAAACATTGGTATATTACATCAAACATTGATATATCAAACATTGGTATATTACATCAAACATTGGTATATAACATCAAACATTGGTATATTACATCAAACATTGATATATAACATCAAACATTGGTATATTACATCAAACATTGATATATCAAACATTGTTATATTACATCAAACATTGGTATATTACATCAAACATTGCTATGATCTTACATCAAACATTGGTATGATATAACTTCAAACATTGGTATGATATAACATCAAACATTGGTATATTACATCAAACATTGGCATGATATTACTTCAAACGTTGGTATATTACATCAAACATTGACATGATACATCAAGCATTGTCATGATATTACATCAGGTGATCATACATTATGTTAATGGTTCTGTACTGTCCCAAGACTTACTGTTATAAGGTGACCATACACCACCAGTATGTTAATGGTTCTGTACTGTCCCCAGACTTACTGTTATAAGGTGATCATACACCACCAGTATGCTAATGGTTCTGTGCTGTCCCAAGACTTACTGTTATAAGGTGACCATACACCACCAGTATGTTAATGGTTTTGTACTGTCCCCAGACTTACTGTTATAAGGTGACCATACACCACAAGTATGTTCATGGTTCTGTACTGTCCCCAGACTTACTGTTATAAGGTGACCATACACCACCAGTATGTTAATGGTTCTGTACTGTCCCCAGACTTGCTGTTATAAGGTGACCATACACCACCAGTATGTTAATGGTTGTGTACTGTCCCCAGACTTGCTGTTATAAGGTGATCATACACCACCAGTATGTTAATGGTTCTGTACTGTCCCCAGACTTGCTGTTATAAGGTGACCATACACCACCAGTATGTTAATGGTTCTGTACTGTCCCCAGACTTGCTGTTATAAGGTGACCATACACCACCAGTATGTTAATGGTTGTGTACTGTCCCCAGACTTGCTGTTATAAGGTGACCATACACCACCAGTATGTTAATGGTTCTGTACTGTCCCCAGACTTGCTGTTATAAGGTGACCATACACCACCAGTATGTTAATGGTTCTGTACTGTCCCCAGACTTGCTGTTATAAGGTGACCATACACCACCAGTATGTTAATGGTTCTGTACTGTCCCCAGACTTGCTGTTATAAGGTGACCATACACCACCAGTATGTTAATGGTTCTGTACTGTCCCCAGACTTGCTGTTATAAGGTGACCATACACCACCAGTATGTTAATGGTTCTGTACTGTCCCCAGACTTGCTGTTATAAGGTGACCATACACCACCAGTATGTTAATGGTGTACTGTCCCCAGACTTGCTGTTATAAGGTGACCATACACCACCAGTATGTTAATGGTTGTGTACTGTCCCCAGACTTGCTGTTATAAGGTGACCATACACCACCAGTATGTTAATGGTTCTGTACTGTCCCCAGACTTGCTGTTATAAGGTGACCATACACCACCAGTATGTTAATGGTTCTGTACTGTCCCCAGACTTGCTGTTATAAGGTGACCATACACCACCAGTATGTTAATGGTTCTGTACTGTCCCCAGACTTGCTGTTATAAGGTGACCATACACCACCAGTATGTTAATGGTTCTGTACTGTCCCCAGACTTGCTGTTATAAGGTGACCATACACCACCAGTATGTTAATGGTTCTGTACTGTCCCCAGACTTGCTGTTATAAGGTGACCATACACCACCAGTATGTTAATGGTTCTGTACTGTCCCCAGACTTACTGTTATAAGGTGACCATACACTATGTTCATGGTTCTGTCCTGTCCCCAGACTTACTGTTATAAGGTGATCATACACCACCAGTATGTTAATGGTTGTGTACTGTCCCCAGACTTACTGTTATAAGGTGACCATACACCACCAGTATGTTAATGGTTCTGTACTGTCCCCAGACTTACTGTTATAAGGTGACCATACACTATGTTCATGGTTCTGTCCTGTCCCCAGACTTACTGTTATAAGGTGACCATACACCACCAGTATGTTAATGGTTCTGTACTGTCCCCAGACTTGCTGTTATAAGGTGACCATACACTATGTTCATGGTTCTGTCCTGTCCCCAGACTTGCTGTTATAAGGTGACCATACTCTATGATAATCCAACGCCTACAGAACACAAGATCTGATGGAGAAGCTTGAAGGAGATTTGGAGTCCTACTCTGTGAACACCAGAAAGTATATTGTTACCACCGATTCGGTCTTCTTTCAATATGATCTCATCGCCATCTCGTCCATGTGATTATACTACTGCCGAAAAGTCCTGTGATTTTATTTACTATCTCGTACATTGTATACCTCATTGCAAATACGCTTCACATTGGTCTTTTATCTGATGAAGGTGACAGTGTAGTCATAGAAACGTCACGTAACTTCCTAACTGGTTATGATATAGATATACATTACCAACCCAAAGAAAATGCATCGAGATGTAGGTGACGCCACTAGGGTGTCATTGAACTTTGACAACGTGAACAGCAACAAAGAGAGCAAATAACTAAGTTGATGTTTTCATTAACATTTTACAAATGTAACAGGTAAAAGTATATCTAGATTTCTTACCTAAATGAAATCAAGAGATGTACACAAACAACATGTATTTACAACCAGTATAAAGTCATGTATTTACAACCAGTATAAAGTAATGAGGAGGTCATACATTCTTCCGCTGGCGTTATCGCCATACGTGTTTATAGATAAATACAAACATTGGTTTTTGTAATCTTTCTGTTAAGACTATGTAACACACGTGTATATTACATACTTATCAATTTGCACTCAAGGGGTTATGTCAGGATAGAGCTGAGGTCCGTATACCCTCACTATTATCTACATACGTCATTCCTCCTAATCATTTCCCAGCGCCAATGTATTATACGATATCTAAAACATGAAACTCGGTTAGAAGGATGTCGTACAAATACATTCAGGTGTTCGTCAGAAAGACCACAGGATAAATGTTATCAGTGATTACACGATGTTGTGCTTAAATCATTGGTCTGGTTTTCACGTGACAGCGATGACAAAAATGAAAAAAAACGTGCCAGTAAGCGTACGTGATCCAGGTTGGCAGTAATTTTTGCTAAGCGTGATATACACGAATTGTAATCATCTCGTACCAAACATTGATCATATTTGTCTTGACTTCTTTTCAGTTTTAGAACCCCGCATTAAATCCTGTGTTTATATGGAAGTTATAGATAGTATACCAACAAGTGTTTGTACCTCTCGTGCAAGTTATATTTAGTACACAACCATATACCAGCATGTGTTTGTATCTAACGTCAGTACGATAATAACTAGACAACACAACAGACACACTTTTTTGTACCTCTCAGGAAAAGGTAAACAGTACAACCGAATATGCTGACATGTCTTTTAAAGTTTAAGTTAACTTTAGACTTTCCAAAAATATAGATAACATTGACAGCAATTTATCGTTTACATGTACTAATTGGGCATGTTTTAAAGTATTTACTTAAGTTCCCAGAAATTTCAAACGATAACGCGTCCCTTGATGTCATGATTTACTCGTTGCGTTTAAACATCTGTTTAGCGACTGTCTCCTGCTCTTAACTGATACGGTGCACAGGCACTCGAGGCCAGGATATTATTTTTTAAACATTGATTTTTGTTTTAGCACTCATGATTGACGTTATTTAAACGAAATATCAGCAGAATTCAAGTTTATGTGCCGGTTGACAAATCCGAGGTCCACGGTCATTAAAAATACACAAGGCAAGCAACTCCAGATTTTAAAAAATCGACCCCTCGCTTGGAAACTGGCTCAAAAAAAGTAGTTATGATAAGTTCCTTGTAAAACAATATGTATCCGTAGGTAGTGTGTATATTTACCTTTTATTTGGTGCATAACATTACAGGCAACGAGAAATTCACAATACGTACACGAGATTAACATCTCAATAACCGGAGATTTTATCGTCCATGTAATTATCTTTGACGGAAGTAACATGCCATTTCAAGGGCGGTCACTCCGACTTTTTGGGAGAGGAGTTCCGGATAGCACTATACCAGTGAACAGGTAAGAAAGGTTCCGATGTCATTACGCGCGTAACTTCAAAATAGATATTTTTATTTCTACAAATACATTTGCGGGGATGGAAAAATAATGGCTGGGCAAAGAAAGTCCACATTTGCCAACTCGGATACAATATCATGGTAAGGGATTATACAGAATGCATCAACTTTCAATCAAGCTGGCGGTAATGAGAATTTTTTTTTCAAAAAAAATAAAAATAAGAAAAAAATCATGCAGATAATGAAAAAAGGGCGCAATTTATGAAAAATATCGTGGGGGAAATATATTAACTTAGAAGATGTTATTTAAGGGTTTATCCATGACCTTGAATATAATGTCAAAGTAATATCTTTTCTCAAACTTTGTTGCCCTTCACCCAAGAAACATTTTAACAAACATCATGATCCCTGGACTTTTGGTTAATCGGAATAAGTCGTTTAAAAAATCAACACATTGGACCAAAGTGACCTTGAATAAAGGTCAATGTAATTTTTTTGCTGCAAACGGTGTAGGGCTTTATCTAAGGAACGATATTTTTCATAAATTGCGCCTCTTTTCAAATATTCTCAATAAGTTGACAAAAATCACTATGGAAAAAATCATTTAATTTCCAATTTCTAAGTTAATATATTTCCCCCACGATATTTTTCATAAATTGCGCCCTTTTTTCATTATCTGCATGATTTTTTTCTTATTTTTTTTTTTTTTTTGAAAAAAAAATTCTCATTACCGCCAGCTTGATTGAAAGTTGATGCATTCTGTATAATCCCTTACCATGATATTGTATCCGAGTTGGCAAATGTGGACTTTCTTTGCCCAGCCATTATTTTTCCATCCCCGCAAATGTATTTGTAGAAATAAAAATATCTATTTTGAAGTTACGCGCGTAATGACATCGGAACCTTTCTTACCTGTTCACTGGTATAGTGCTATCCGGAACTCCTCTCCCAAAAAGTCGGAGTGACCGCCCTTGAAATGGCATGTTACTTCCGTCAAAGATAATTACATGGACGATAAAATCTCCGGTTATTGAGATGTTAATCTCGTGTACGTATTGTGAATTTCTCGTTGCCTGTAATGTTATGCACCAAATAAAAGGTAAATATACACACTACCTACGGATACATATTGTTTTACAAGGAACTTATCATAACTACTTTTTTTGAGCCAGTTTCCAAGCGAGGGGTCGATTTTTTAAAATCTGGAGTTGCTTGCCTTGTGTATTTTTAATGACCGTGGACCTCGGATTTGTCAACCGGCACATAAACTTGAATTCTGCTGATATTTCGTTTAAATAACGTCAGTCATGAGTGCTAAAACAAAAATCAATGTTTAAAAAATAATATCCTGGCCTCGAGTGCCTGTGATACGGTGATGTCGGCCAAAAATTCTTGATATTTCTGACTGTGTAAGTTCAATGGTAAAATTCGATATTATAATGAGTACGTTAATTTTATAGAAACACATGAAATAATTCTCAAGCTTGATTACCTAATGTTGATTATTGCATTCACTCGATTTTCTACGGTGTAGAAATTATTCCTTGTTGTATATCTAGTTTCAAGGTTACACAAGGAACCTGATTGACAATGTTTGTTTAAATCGTTTAACGTCCTCTTTACAGCCAGGGAGATTGAAATGCGGCCTCCGGTATATGTATGCATGGTATAGGTTAGTGTTGAATGCGTGTCTCCATGTGGTAGCCTTGGAACTGCAGCCGACTTCAGAGTGCTACCTCACTGGTATATACTGCCGAAACCCACTGCAGGACAGCAAATCCGGTCACATTATACTGACAACAGGCAAACCATTTGTTACATACAGAAGCCCTGGAGTGCCACTACTGAAAAATATTTTATTTGGCTGCCGCCAGTTAATTATATGAGAGCCGCAAATTAATTACCGTCAGGCATTTTGGACCGGAGCGCTTACATTAAGATATAATTAAGTGGCGGCCACCAGATATTTAAGTGGCAGTCGCCATATAATTAAGTGGCGGCCACCAGATATTTAAGTGGCAGTCGCCATATAATTAAGTGGCGGCCACCAGATATTTAAGTGGCAGTCGCCATATAATTAAGTGGCGGCCACCAGATATTTAAGTGGCAGTCGCCATATAATTAAGTGTCGGCCGCCAGATATTTAAGTGGCAGTCGCCATGTAATTAAGTGGCGGCCGCCAGATATTTAAGTGGCAGTCGCCATGTAATTAAGTGGCGGCCGCCAGATATTTAAGTGGCAGTCGCCATATAATTAAGTGGCGGCCGCCAGATATTTAAGTGGCAGTCGCCATGTAATTAAGTGGCGGCCGCCAGATATTTAAGTGGCAGTCGCCATATAATTAAGTGGCGGCCACCAGATATTTAAGTGGCAGTCGCCATATAATTAAGTGGCGGCCGCCAGATATTTAAGTGGCAGTCGCCATATAATTAAGTGGCGGCCGCCAGATATTTAAGTGGCAGTCGCCATATAATTAAGTGGCGGCAGCCAGATATTTAAGTGGCAGTCGCCATATAATTAAGTGGCGGCCACCAGATATTTAAGTGGCAGTCGCCATATAATTAAGTGGCGGCCACCAGATATTTAAGTGGCAGTCGCCATATAATTAAGTGGCGGCCACCAGATATTTAAGTGGCAGCCGCCATATAAAATATTTTTCAGTAGTGGCACTCCAGGGCTTCCGTAAGTTACACGTCCACAGTGCTGATCATTAAGCAGGAAGAGGTAGCTACCATTTTTAAAGACTCGGTAATCTATGTCTCGGTCAGGGTACAGAACCCAAAGACATCAACACAGACGCGAATGTTCAAATAAAGACTAAAACCGAAACGGTATCAAGAATGGCATACGCAAGAGGAAGGAAGAAAATATAAAGACTCCAAAGTTAAGTCGCTTTGAAAATTCATTAAAAATACGTAAAAACAAAAAATAAAATTCGATGCAAATTTATTTTCATATTCGCATCAAGAATATTACTTATTCATGTTACTAACAGACAAAATTTGCTACAAAGCGTTCAAAGAGAATTTACCTGTGACAAGTTACTACGCGGCTGAAAATATGGCGGCAACCTACAGTTGCCAGCTGTTGATGGCACGAATCCTCTTGAAATGTCTAAAGTGTTTGCTCCACATTCAGGACGGTCGGTTGGGGTTGGATTTGATGTCTGATAAGGTAATTTGCGTTGCATTGTTTGCTGACTTTCAAGGAAATGACCGTTTACCATGGAATTGAAGGTCGTATCACAAGTAAACAACGCCTTCAGATGTCTGGTTTTGTGATTTTTGTACCGAGCTGGATGATTAGTCAGTTTTATCAGATGATTTGTGTTCTCTCTTTTCATTGGCGTAAGTCTGCAAAAGTCTTATTTGTGAAAAATAACAAAAAATGTTAGTTTTCAATAGTGAAAAATAACAATTTGATCAATGACATATTTCTGTATTATTCACTTGCAAAATAAAATGTTAATGATATATAATGTATAAATGTCCCACCGAAGCACAGCAGGTATTAATTTGAAGATATGTGGATGGAGGAAAAATGTCTATATTTGGTCTCCCTGATTTGTATTTCACAATAGATCTCTTTGATGTGTATTTGTGTTGTCCGCTTAGGACAGTCCGTATGCAAAACAAATTCAATCTGTTGAATCAATTTATATTAAGCTACCGAGAAGAACTCCATTCACACAATACACAATTAATTAACCGTATAGAAATTATTTCCTGTGTCACTTGTGTATGTATGCGTTATTAAGTTGCCATAACAACGCGACTTGTATGAGCTGTCATATTGTAATTAGTCAAGGCTATTTTGCCGACACGGCTTTGATGGCGCCACAATGACTGTCCACAAAAGTGTACCTGAAAGCCATCTGATCCTGATCCATTGTTGTCGGTAGTGAATTAAATCAATACTTACAGTACCTCGTCCTGGTCAATAGCTTTAGGTATCGATCTATCTACCTGCTGATTGGAAATTATGCAATCGATCGTTCATATACCAGATACGCTGTCATGTAGTAGCGGATTTGTTCGACAGCAACGCCCCCCTGGTGAGGACAGTACGGGGGATAAATTTTTAATCATACGAACTGATAGCATCCACAGAGTATTATTTTCGTCAAAGTTACTTTCATTTCGTAGTAATATTGAGTATACCTTAAAGTATGGTAATGTATTCTTCAGCTAGTCTGAAAACGGAAATGAAAAGACCATGAGAGACCTTGGGGTCTTGAGTTTTAAGACTTGGTGTAAACATCGAAATATTATAGTTATCCAAGATCTAAGAATTGGTAGCGCACTCGATATATTAAACTTATCTGAGATTTAAGGCTTGGTAGCGCACTCGATATATCAAAGTTATGCGAGATGTAAAGCTTGGTGTAGCGCACATCGATGTACAAAATGTATCAAAGTTATCCGAGATTTAAGACTTGGTAGCGCACATCGATATATCAACGTTATCTGAGATTGAAGACTTGGTATAGCGCACATCGATATATTAAAGTTATCTGAGATTAAAGACTTGGTGTAGCGCACATCGATATATTAAAGTTATCCGAGATTTAAAACTTGGTAGCGCACATCGATATATCATAATTATCAGGGATTTAAGACTTGGTAGCGCACATCGATATATCAACGTTATCTGAGATTGAAGACTTGGTATAGCGCACATCGATATATTAAAGTTATCTGAGATTAAAGACTTGGTGTAGCGCACATCGATATATTAAAGTTATCCGAGATTTAAAACTTGGTAGTGCACATCGATATATCATATTTATCAGGGATTTAAGACTTGGTAGCGCACATCGATATATCAAAGTTATCCGAGATTTAAAACTTGGTGTAGCGCACATCGATATATTAAAGTTATCTGGGATTTAAGACTTAGTAGCGCTCATCGATATGTTAAAGCTATCTGGGATTTAAGACTTGGTAGCGCACATCGATATATTAAAGTTATCTGAGATTAAAGACTTGGTGTAGCGCACATCGATATATCAAAGTTATCAGAGATTTTAGACTTGGTGTAGCGCACATCGATATATTAAAGTTATCCGAAATTTAAGACTTGGTGTAGCGCACATCGATATATTAAAGTTATCTGGGATTTAAGACTTGGTAGCGCACATCGATATGTTAAAGTTATCTGGGATTTAAGACTTGGTAGCGCACATCAATATATCATTAAAATCCGAGATCCGCATGTCCCCAATGGTTTTTAATGTAAGTGATGACAAATCGTTTGGACAAAAATAAAAACAACTGGGGTTATCATTTTATCTCTGACCTTTTATCATACAATATCCTGTTTTGAAAATCGGAGTTCTACAAAAGATTCGAAACAGCGGAAGATTTTTACAGGAAGTAAATAACGAACATACAACGTAGAGAAGTTTTGGAGAGTCGGCTTAGTTAAAAATATATCGAGGACAAGGAAAACATTCTACTGCTTTGTAACTAGAATTAATACTGCTTGATCAGTTTTACAGACTTATGAAAGCTCATGACGTTATTTCATCAACAACTTTGGCCAACAACACAAAACTTGTGAATCAATTATCGACCTTTCGTAATTATCATGTTTTTGAATATTCTAAATTAGCACCTGACATTATGGGGTAATAGTTATTTAGAAACATTTTATCAGAAACGATTGATTTCCGCGCGTGGAAAAGTCGGTTACTATAACATCCATCATCTTAGTTGCTATGGTGTCCAAAACGCCGTGGTTGCCATAATTATGGTGTCCACGTTCCAGTACTATAGACAGAGTGAGTAGGAGGGGGGGGGGGGGCAGTATTTTTTTCATATGTAACAGAGGTCATTTTTTCTTTTGATGCCTCCGCAAGGACTTCAGCCCGGAACCTCTAGATTACTAAGTTTGATTGAGCTAAAGAGAAGTTCTTCCTAAGCGAGCGGTACATACGAGGGTCACATGTGTATTTAAATTGATTAGTGTAGAAAATTCGTATTCGAAAGTTTTAAACGCCTAACGATTAATAACAGTGATTCGTTGGCTATTCGGGAGATGGTAAGGCGGGGCGACGTACACAGGTTAATAGCTGGAGATCATCATTTACAAAATGTACACACAAGGTTCATACCTTGGTTTTCTGACACGAAACAGTTCCAGTAACAATTTAGTCGCGCCAATTAAAAAAATAAAAGTACAGATATGTAGACTGTCACGTGATGAAATGTAGTTCGGGTGTGTTCAGGTAACAGTTGTAAGTAGGGATAGTTCAATCACCTGGAAACCCACGATATAAAGTATTTAGCTATATATATAAAAAAAAATGATGATCACTGTTGTATGTATACTTGGTTTTAGTAGCACTATCAGGTCTGTAGATTCTAGTCTACTACTACAATGCAAGTTGTAATACATTTTAAGGTACATATTAATAGTAAAAGCAGATATAGCTATGCACTGTTGGTAGAGACTAACCCAACCACGTGTCGTATACATGTTAAATGCAATTCGAAATAACATTGAGGTATAATTGTTTAAAGTCGTATACATGTGGCTATATCACGCTTGGAAGGTACGGTCAATATTTCAAAATTTACAGATATTTGCTTTTCGCTTTGCAAAGTCACCAGATGAATTTAACCAACATAATAGTTTGTATGTATCGACATTTTTACATGACGATTAGGGAGGCACAAGACTTTCTCTTTTTATTTCTAAACACCGTACGCATTGTTCGCTTACAGTCCAAAATTTATATTAACTATCTAATTGATGAAAGTCATTTGTTTACATGTTTTAAATTAAATGTGATGAATTTTTACATATGTTCTGAGTCTGCAACGCAGTATTTTACACTAGAGTGTAATTACAGGTACAGAAAGTAAACAAAATCCACTTTAAATTCTGGTAGTCAATCAGTGCAGTCGTGAGTAAATAGCATAACCCTGGCATACGATATTTATCATTCAACAAGTACTGATGATCTCATCTATCTAAAACACACATTATGTGTGTGACTAATTAGTGTGTTTTTTTTAGGAGAAAATATATTCAACAGAATTGGGTTGTCAGTTCTCCTTAATTTCAACCAAAAAACGTCTCAGTGACTATGCATTTAAGAAGCGTTTCCGTGATCCAGATTTAAATATCCTGATGAATGAAGTCGCAATCATTTCTCTTCATAGTTCGTGCAAGGGTAAGTCTTTCGCGTTTACAACTTGTCGAGGGAAGGATAAAAAAAGTAAGACGTTTTTGAAGTTATCGATCATCTGTTAAGTGACCAGTACATGTGGGTCATTCATTTAGATATGCTGAACAACATTGCATTACTTTTTACCTGTGACAGCTTTGCTGTTGTTCTCGACAGTTAAATTACTGAGAATGGAATTTCCCTTTTCTATTTCAGTCTCGGGGGCCCATTCTCGTGCTTTAAAGATTTAATTGGTTTATAAATATGATAATTTATTTTTGACCATTCTTGTCTTTTAAATGTTAAATCATTGTATATCAAATAGAGTAACATGACTATGGCGTCACTTTATCGTGAGAATAGAATAAAATCGATCTTTTGTCGCAATGGTGCAACAGTGATGCGAACGTGTGCCAAAACCAGTATGATCACTGGATAAGACTGGTTTTAGCCGAATCAGTGTCTCTGTGACTCATATTCCATTACGACATTCTTTGTCACATTCTGTAGCATATATTAGATGTATCTAAATTGATAGTTTAATGTACAACATCCTTAAATGTGGACGATAACGTATATTCAGAAGAGTTCTGGTGAAGGCTAGCCTATCCAGCCGAAACATGTAAACCAGTATCTGGATTCAGTGGTTTTATTATTGATATCCCATCTCTTATGTCATTTGTATATTCAGAAGGTTTTGTTTGCAGATATTGGCTCTGAGTGTGTAAACCTGAAAAATGAGCATATTTGGATCAAATAATTCGTTTGGCAATACAGCCTCCCCGAATGCTAATGCGATGAAAGATATTGAGGTAAGTATATATGAAGGTATCAGGATTAAAGGCAGAAAAAAATTACAATAAAACAACGGCATATGCAGGTCCAGTACAACCAATCTGTTGATAGACGTGTGTTAGCTGTATCGACCTAGCTCAAATAGCTTAATTGAGTCCATATTTTTTTAATTTTTAGATTTATGGAAACAGAATAAAGTCACAAATTTTATTATGTTTTAAGGTCACTACAGCTAGTAAAGGTCTTTTAAGATATATATATTATGCAATTCAGCAGGTTGTACTAGACCTTATAGGGATCACAGACCTGGTGGGGATCACAGACCTTATAGGGATCACAGAACTTTTAGGGATCACAGACCTTGTAGGGATCACAGACCTTATAGGGATCACAGAACTTATAGGGATCACAGACATTGTAGGGATCACAGACCTTATAGGGATCACAGAACTTATAGGGATCACAGACCTGGTGGGGATCACAGACCTTATAGGGATCACAGAACTTATAGGGATCACAGACCTTGTAGGGATCACAGACCTTATAGGGATCTGAGCTTGTAGGGATCACAGACCTTATAGGGATCACAGAACTTATAGGGATCTGACCTTGTAGGGATCACAGACATTGTAGGGATCACAGACCTTATAGGGATCTGACCTTGTAGGGATCACAGACCTTGTAGGGATCACAGACCTTATAGGGATCACAGAACTTATAGGGATCACAGACCTTGTAGGGATCACAGACCTTATAGGGATCACAGAACTTGTAGGGATCACAGACCTTGTAGGGATCACAGAACTTATAGGGATCACAGACCTTGTAGGGATCACAGACCTTATAGGGATCACAGAACTTATAGGGATCACAGACTTAACGTGACATTTTATGCTTTTGACCTTCCTACAGTGGTAAATTTATTTTTATATGGTTTTATCTTGTCCATGAATTAAAAAAGCAAAGATCTATACACTTATGTTCATCACACTTTTAAGATCTTAAGTTATGTCTCATTTTGGGAGGAAATCTGATTACAATTATGCATACCATAAAAAAACACTGAAGCATTCATACCCATCTTTATGTGTAGTGTAACTTTTCATGTCATATTTAAAACCAGATCCTGGCTGCCTTGTTTAAAGCCAAACACAGTATATTTGTCTCTTTTTCTCCATTATGAAGAAGAAAAACTCTGCCATTGATTTTACAGGTGGCGTCTCCTCCTGATGACAGTGTTAGCTGTCTTAAGTTCAGCCCTGGAACCATGACCCAGACTTTCCTGGTAGCGGGAAGCTGGGATAACAACGTAAGGAAGTGAAGATTAATAGTTTGTTGTTTCAGAATAAGTTACAATTCAAAATTCCTCTCACAACTTGCAGTAATTTTTATTGTTCAGTTTTTCAGAACTAAATGGCATGATCTTTTTTTTTTGTTTTTTGTTTTTTTGTAAATCGTGAAAGAAAGGATTCTAGATTATCATATTAGATGTCAGTTAAGGTTTCTTGTTTTGTAACTGTGCATTATTACTGTAGTTTGTTAGTTATGAGGTAAGGAATACATGTACTATTGAAATGTACGCTCCCTTTTGTATAAATGAAGAAATAACAGATTTTTTCTGACTTGATGTTACTGGGATTAGCACTATACATTTGGAGGTCTAGCATTTCATCTCGGAGGTTTACTGGGATTAGCAGTATATATTTGGAGGTCTAGCACTTCATCGCAGAGGTTTACTGGGATTAGCACTATACATTTGGAGGTCTAGCACTTCATCTCGGAGGTTTACTGGGATTAGCAGTATACATTTGGAGGTCTAGCACTTCATCTCGGAGGTTTACTGGGATTAGCAGTATACATGTGGAGGTCTAGCACTTCATCTCAGAGGTTTACTGGGATTAGCGGTATACATGTGGAGGTCTAGCACTTCATCTCGGAGGTTTACTGGGATTAGCGGTATACATGTGGATGTCTAGCATTTCATCTCGGAGGTTTACTGGGATTAGCAGTATACATTTGGAGGTCTAGCACTTCATCTCGGAGGTTTACTGGGATTAGCGGTATACATGTGGAGGTCTAGCACTTCATCTCGGAGGTTTACTGGGATTAGCAGTATACATGTTGAGGTCTAGCACTTCATCTCGGAGGTTTACTGGGATTAGCGGTATACATGTGGAGGTCTAGCACTTCATCTCGGAGGTTTACTGGGATTAGCGGTATACATGTGGAGGTCTAGCACTTCATCTCGGAGGTTTACTGGGATTAGCGGTATACATGTGGAGGTCTAGCACTTCATCTCGGAGGTTTACTGGGATTAGCGGTATACATGTGGAGGTCTAGCACTTCATCTCGGAGGTTTACTGGGATTAGCAGTATACATTTGGAGGTCTAGCATTTCATCTCGGAGGTTTACTGGGATTAGCAGTATACATGTGGAGGTCTAGCATTTCATCTCGGAGGTTTACTGGGATTAGCGGTATACATGTGGAGGTCTAGCACTTCATCTCGGAGGTTTACTGGGATTAGCGGTATACATGTGGAGGTCTAGCACTTCATCTCGGAGGTTTACTGGGATTAGCGGTATACATGTGGAGGTCTAGCACTTCATCTCGGAGGTTTACTGGGATTAGCGGTATACATGTGGAGGTCTAGCACTTCATCTCGGAGGTTTACTGGGATTAGCGGTATACATGTGGAGGTCTAGCACTTCATCTCGGAGGTTTACTGGGATTAGCAGTATACATTTGGAGGTCTAGCATTTCATCTCGGAGGTTTACTGGGATTAGCAGTATACATGTGGAGGTCTAGCATTTCATCTCGGAGGTTTACTGGGATTAGCGGTATACATGTGGAGGTCTAGCATTTCATCTCGGAGGTTTACTGGGATTAGCGGTATACATGTGGAGGTCTAGCACTTCATCTTCCTGGTTGTATCTTAATTCATTATGAAAAGACCAAACTTTGGATTAATGATAATGCAGTAAACATTGCTTGGTGTGATTTGTTTAGTTCACTTGATAGTAATACTAATGTTCAGTACACGAGTGTCATTATATGGTAGTTATTGGGTATAGTGCTGAACAGATTATTCAGGTTCTGTAGTTTCTGACTTTTCATATCTGTAGTTTTGATTTGTCATTAGATTTGGTGTTCAGAGGTCGTAGTCAATATATCTGTTGTGTTGGTCTGTCATTAGATTTGGTGTTCAGAGGTCGTAGTCAGTATATCTGTTGTGTTGGTCTGTCATTAGATTTGGTGTTCAGAGGTCGTAGTCAGTATATCTGTAGTGTTGGTCTGTCATTAGATTTGGTGTTCAGAGGTCATAGTCAGTATATCTGTAGTGTTGGTCTGTCATTAGATTTGGTGTTCAGAGGTCGTAGTCAGTATATCTGTAGTGTTGGTCTGTCATTAGATTTGGTGTTCAGAGGTCGTAGTCAGTATATCTGTAGTGTTGGTCTGTCATTAGATTTGGTGTTCAGAGGTCGTAGTCAGTATATCTGTAGTGTTGGTCTGTCATTAGATTTGGTGTTCAGAGGTCGTAGTCAGTATATCTGTAGTGTTGGTCTGTCATTAGATTTGGTGTTCAGAGGTCGTAGTCAGTATATCTGTAGTGTTGGTCTGTCATTAGATTTGGTGTTCAGAGGTCGTAGTCAGTATATCTGTAGTGTTGGTCTGTCATTAGATTTGGTGTTCAGAGGTCGTAGTCAATATATCTGTAGTGTTGGTCTGTCATTAGATTTGGTGTTCAGAGGTCGTAGTCAATATATCTGTAGTGTTGGTCTGTCATTAGATTTGTCGACATGTTTTTTGTGTGTTTTTTCATGCCCCAAAGTTACTTCTGTAGCTTCATTCTGATGTTTCTGTGATTTTTGTTTACAGTTAGAATGAATGTTTGGAGTCTTCAGTTGAAATTTCTGTGACCTGGTTTTTCATTTGAAGTGGTGTCTGAAGGTCAGAGTTGTTATCTCTTTTTTTTTAATGTTCCTCATGTTGTGAGATCATTTTGTTGTTTTTATAGATTCGGTGTTGGGAGGTACAACAGACAGGTCAGACAGTCCCTAAAGCTCAGCAAACACACCAGGGACCAATCCTTGACTGTGACTGGAGTGATGTAAGCACACCTTTCAAACACAAAATACTGAGATTTTCAGATCAGCACAAAATTTCAGATTAGAAGACTGAAGTCTGCCGTTTTCATTAATCAAACGCTCTTGTAATGATAAATTTTATATACATATTATGCTGAGGAAACAACCTCTTACCAAACATGAAAATTGTGACTCTATCATATAATACTATCCATTGCTATGCTAAGTTCTGATTCTTCCAATGATATAATTTCCAGGCTGTAGTTTTTAATCAGATAACATATCTCGGTGAAACATTTAGCTTATTTTCATGCACAATGCACGGGGCTAAGTCATATCTGTTTTTAGATAAGAAGTGAAATCCATAGATATGTCTCTGTATTAGGTCGGTTTTATCGACAGCACTTTCCAAATGTTCAGCTTCACTGTAATATCATAATTGTATTCTTAAAGTTGAACAAGAAAACTAGAAGAGGGACTTGTAATAGTTTAATCCTCAAAATGTCTAGCTCACATTATAGAATGTTTTGGATGCATCACTGAACATCACTGAAATTATTTGTCGGCATAACTTGTTCATATTCTTTGTCAAATTTACAATTATAAAGTTAGATTGATATTAGTTTTCACTTCTGGTTTGTTTGATATTGATTCAATTTAAATGGTTTACAGGATGGGACCAAAGTTTTCACAGCCTCGTGTGACAAGACAGCTAAAATGTGGGATTTAAATAGTAACCAGGCCATACAGATTGCACAAGTAAGATGGTTATCTCCAGGAAAAATTTTTTCTCTAACCTTTATAGTAATCAGGGCAATGTAGATTGCACGAGTAAGATGATTGTCTATACAAAATACTTTTTTCTCTACGATTTATTAAATGGAACATATTCCATAGCTTTTGCCTCTGATAGTGTTTTAACTGTTACCAGACACCTTCTAATCTTCTTTTGACAGTTGTTGTCATTTTTCTTTAAGCATATCTTTATTTCTAATTCATTTAAAAAGTTGGAAACATTTTTTTTTAAGTTTCATGTGAAGTTCCCCTAGATCCAATATGGTGACCTTTTATGTGTTGATGGGCTGTTAAGATAGTATTAATCATAGATCCCATGTTGTGAACAAACAGTCTTGAAAGTGACCCTGATAACTTGGAGTTCCTTATTGTCATTAGATTTTACAATGTCACAATAAAGAACAATATCGAACACAAACTTCCCATAAAGGTTGGTCAATTACAAGTATTTTGACTTGAAGATGGAAGAGAGATTGTTGTTGTTGAATAATTCTAACTGAAGGGAAAAGTTTGGTATTCATAAAGTGGATGATTACAGATTAATCAATTTGTGTTCTATACATGAACCAAAGCAACACTCACAGATTGGAAAGATCAAAACAGAAAAAGACATCTTATTTAAACTAAGGTGATGTTTTGTTGCAGCATGATGCCCCAATCAAGACTATTCATCACATCAAGGCACCCAACTACAGCTGTGTAATGACAGGAAGCTGGGACAAGACACTTAAGGTAAAACACCCAACTACAGCTGTGTAATGACAGGAAACTGAGACAAGACACTTAAGGTAAAACACCCAACTACAGCTGTGTAATGACAGGAAACTGAGACAAGACACTTAAGGTAAAACACCCAACTACAGCTGTGTAATGACAGGAAGCTGAGACAAGACACTTAAGGTTAAACACTTAATTGCAGCTGTGTAGTGACAGGAAACTGAGACAAGACACTTAAAGTAAAACACCCAACTACAGCTGTGTAATGAAAGGAAGCTGGGACAAGACACTTAAGGTTAAACACCTAATTACAGCTGTGTAATGACAGGAAGCTGGGACAAGACACTTAAGGTTAAACACCTAATTGCAGCTGTGTTATGACAGGAAGCTGGGACAAGACACTTCAGGTTAAACACCTAATTGCATCTGTGTAATGACAGGAAGCTAGGACAAGACACTAAAGGTAAAACACCAAATTACAGCTGTGTAATGACAGGAAGCTGGGACAAGACAATTAAGGTTAAACACCTAATTGCAGCTGTGTAATGACAGGAAGCTGGGACAAGACACTTAAGGTTAAACACCTAATTGCAGCTGTGTAATGACAGGAAGCTGGTACAAGACACTTAAGGTTAAACACCTAATTGCAGCTGTGTAATGACAGGAAGCTGGGACAAGACACTTCAGGTTAAACACCTAATTGCATCTGTGTAATGACAGGAAGCTAGGACAAGACACTTAAGGTTAAACACCTAATTGCAGCTGTGTAATGACAGGAAGCTGGGACAAGACACTTAAGGTTAAACACCTAATTACAGCTGTGTAATGACAGGAAGCTGGGACAAGACACTTAAGGTTAAACACCTAATTGCAGCTGTGTAATGACAGGAAGCTGGGACAAGACACTTCAGGTTAAACACCTAATTGCATCTGTGTAATGACAGGAAGCTAGGACAAGACACTTAAGGTTAAACACCTAATTGCAGCTGTGTAATGACAGGAAGCTGGGACAAGACACTTAAGGTTAAACACCTAATTGCAGCTGTGTAATGACTGGAAGCTGGGACATGACACTTAAGGTTAAACACCTAATTGCAGCTGTGTAATGACAGGAAGCTGGGGCAAGACACTTAAGGTGAAAGACACATGACAGTTTACTCCTATTGACTCGATACAGCCGTATCATTGTTGCTCCTACTGTTTTGGGACACATGACAACCTACTCCTATTGACTCTATATAGCTGTATCATTGTTGCTCCTACAGTTTTGGGACACAGGACAACCAGCTCCTATTCATTCTATAAAACTATTATTATTGCTCCTACAGTTTTGGGACACTCGACAGCCTACTCCCATCGATTCCATACAGCTGCCAGAGAGGTGCTACTGTGCTGATGTTGTAAGTTTTTGTAATCACTTTCTAGAACTTCATTGAATAGAGAAAGAAAACATTAGATTTACACTGTTGGCTTTTACATACTTTACTGTGTTTGGTTTTTTTGATCAGTTGATTACAGTAAAATATTACTGAACAGTTACAGGCTTATCATGATGATAAAAATGGTCCTTTACTGTGAAGTGTTTACCATTTCATCAATAGTAGGAAGGAAGAATTGACTGGAACAGATAAAGATTTATACATAAAATGTTTAAACTTGTAATTGTTTAACAGAAATACCCAATGGCTGTAGTGGGAACTGCTGAGAGAAGGCTTATTGTTTACCAGCTAGAGAACAGACCACAGGAATTCAGTCGCATTGAGTCACCCCTCAAATTCCAGGTAATTCCTCCCCAGATAGTGAAAACTGAAGTGTTTCTGTTATCTCATGGTTTATGTTAAGGAGCTGTAATTTCTTAGTAGAACTTTGGAGTACTCAACCTCAGTTGAAGACACGGGGTGTGTTGAAGGTTTGATCTCTACTTTTTGTGATTTGTGTTTATCAGGAAGCTGAGTGCACAGACTCTATTGTGGGTGTGTTCTGGGGCCAGACACTGTTCCTCAATTGCTTTGCATGGCATGTAATGGGTCTCCAGTATGTTGTTCATTGAAATAACCACCGGCAAATACAAAGGGAGATCACCTGAAAATGACCTTAGCTGTTGATGGGGCAGTAAACACAGCCAACAAGTGGTAAATCTGTCCCTCCTTGTCCTTAATAAGTCCGAGATAGGCTTTCCATATAGCTCTATTCTACTGATATGTAAAATCTATTATCATCAGAATTTACAGGTGCTGTCAGGTCTGGAGAAAAGTTCAACTTAATCATGGGGCATATCTGTTATGTATGATATCAAAATTATTTTTCCAGCATCGTTGCTTAAGTATTTTTGCGGATAAGAAAACAAATGCTCCAACAGGCTTTGCCTTGGGGAGTATTGAAGGAAGAGTAGCAATTCATTACATCAACCCGACCAGTCCGAAGGATAACTTCACGTTTAAATGTCACCGTTCCAATGGTACCACCAACGGCATGCAGGACATTTACACGGTAAGCTTTCATCATATACAGCACCACCAACAGCATGACATTTACACAGTATGCAGGTGATTTACACAGTATACATGACCTTTACACAGTATACAGGATCTTTACACAGTATGCAGGTCATTTACACAGTATACAGGTCATTTACACAGTATACAGGTCCTTTACACAGTATGCAGGTCATTTACACAGTATACAGGTCATTTACACAGTATGCAGGACATTTACACAGTATACAGGACATTTACACAGTATACAGGTCATTTACACAGTATACAGGACATTTACACAGTATACAGGACATATACACAGTATGCAGGTCCTTTACACAGTATACAGGACATATACACAGTATGCAGGTCCTTTACACAGTATACAGGACATATACACAGTATGCAGGTCCTTTACACAGTATACAGGACTTTTACACAGTATACAGGACCTTTACACAGTATGCAGGACTTTTACACAGTATGCAGGTCATATACACAGTATACAGGACTTACACAGTATACAGGACTTTTACACAGTATACAGGACCTTTACACAGTATGCAGGTCATTTACAGCAAAGTTTGTTTTCCCATGAGGGATTTTGTTTGGAGTAGTTTTCAAGGATGGAATAATTTAGAAAAATAGCTACTGGAAAATAAAATTGCTATGAAAATTCATTGTTTTATGAATTCAGCGAAACCATACTTCATTTTGAATTCAAACGTATTGAAAAAAATTGATCTTAACAATAATTGTACTTCATGTTCAAAGGAATTAGCTGAAATATATATTGACAGGGCTGTTTGTACTATGAACTCAAATAAAGAGCTTTCATACAGATTTCTAGTTTAACATCTTACTTTCAAGTTTTCTGCAGAAGCCTCTTTCTTGAATGTTTGGATATTTTACAGGAGTACCGTTCTGATGTTGTTGGCTTTTCTATTGAATAAAACTTGTCTTTTCAGGTAAATGACATTTCTTTTCATCCTACCCATGGAACCCTAGCAACCGTTGGCTCAGATTGTCGATTCAGTTTCTGGGACAAAGATGCTCGCACAAAACTCAAGACGTCAGAGCAGTTTGATCAACCATTAACAGCCTGTAACTTCAATGCACAGGGGAACGTGTTTGCCTACGCAACAAGTTATGACTGGTCCAAGGTACTGCTCTGCATACTCCCAAGTTTCTTTAATCCAAGGACATAACTATATTTGCACTAATTTATTGCAAAATACTGGTAACTTACCTTTTAGTTGCCAAAATGTATATATTTATCTTCAAGTATGTCAAATCCTTCATTGATATCATTTATACAATGATATTGAAAACAATCTGTTTGTTTATTATTGTTGACTAATATTGTTTATTGATTTGTTGATTTATGTGTTGTGTGTTTACCATCAGGGCCATGAGGGATTTGACCCTCAGAAGAAACCTCACATCTTTCTGCGACCTGGATTTGATGACCTCAAGCCAAGCATGAAGAAGACATAAGCAGTCTTTGATGCAAAAATTGACATTTTGATAAGGATTTCATCTTCCAACTTTACAAAATGTTGGGTTGACATTTGAATGAACTAGGATTTGTGTATATGAAATACAGATTTGCTTGTTAATCATGATACAGTGAGCACCTGTTCTGCATTATTTGTGTAGAAAGTTCTCAACCTTATACACAGTAACTGTGAAAATACATTACCTATCTTGGAAGACATTTTGTTTGTACAATAGCTGCTTGATATCTGATTTTTTGATACTTCAATGTATGATACCGTTTACAACCATTATTAGATTCAGAGATTCACTTGTTATGTGATGTTAAACTGTATTGTAAATCTCTGTAAATACTTCTTCACTGACATCACAACCGTTACCCTCCACATCTTCGTTACAAAGCAGTCTTATTGTCACAAAAATTTAAACCATCCTATTCAATTTATCAACTTGTGAAGATCTATTGGTTGAAGTGACTTCAATGAATCAGTTTTTTTGTTCAAAAACTTTATTTCATCATTAATAATGCCTTAACAAGCATTAATTTGCCATAAACAACCCCCATCCTTGTAAATTACCAGCACAGGTTTTTCTCATTCTAAAGCAAACCATGATACCACAGAGAATTACTGGTTAAAAATTGGGGGTGTATTTTATAATTTTTTCTGTTTAAATTTTTTTTTTTTTTGTTGATTTCAATCATGGAGTTAACACTGAATCACAAATGTTTTTGTTTTTTTCAAAGCAACTTGTACACATTTCAGCAATGTAAATATAACACAGGATACTTTATAATATCCATTGTTTTAATTAAACATTGTGACTCAATTAGTAAGTGTTGATTTGTCTATTTGTACAAACTCTCGGACAATTAAACAGGATTACCTGTCATATTAAATCATTTTGATAGTCTCTCTTGCTCAATAACATGGTTGGATAGGTTGTTTAAGACCACATTTGCGTAAGCAGTTGAAACGGTTTAACCTGCAAGAAAAGCACCCGGTTCAGATCAGAACGAGGCTTGACTGTAGAATACTTCCCAAATGCAGATTGAGGGGTCCAGCCGTACTTGTCCGAAACTAAATAGCTGAATGTCATTAGTTTTCAGAATTTCAGAGTAAGGTAGAGTCGGTCGACTCTGATATTTCTGGAAGCATTGTGCTATGAAGTATGAATGGATATTATCTTAATTTCAGTTAATTGTTTAATGATTGACTGGAAAATCTGAAACTGCATTTTGAGTTTTTTGTATATCAGGTCTAACATCTGCTACAAGTGTATACATTTATTGTGGAATAATTCCAGACCACCTGAGCCGTTTCAACTGGGTACACAAAAGCGGTCTTAGTCATCCAGATTTCATTATAATGATTCGTTACGATAAATACAATGTAAGTGAAAATCTGTGCGGTTATTCATGACATATTTAACCTTCGTATATGGTTGCAGGATAACCTTTGACCCCTAACCCTGTGACCTTGAAAACTGAACCAGACAAAGGGTATTTCTCCAGTTCCTCCTCTGAGGCGCCCTCGCGTCCACATGTCACGTACAATTCATCCAGATTTTTCCCACCAAAACAACATGACGTTGTCCGAAGTGCAGGGAATTCGATTGTTCTTAATTCTTTCCCTGTGTAAAAATAGATTAGAGATGAGAATAAAGTCCAATGACTGTCCATTTCCTTCAGCTACTTTGTGAATAGACCTATTTCTGACTCTATATATTTTCAAGCACAAATGCATTGTACAGAATTTGTAGATGTTATAATGGTGTTTTCATCTTAATCAAAATCTTGCACTTCTGTCTTTTAAAAAACTTTTATGGATAAAAATGCAACATACATATCTAAAGACCCTGATTACGTTGATTGAGTCTTAAGAAGATCCTTAAGAGTATGGTTAGGTTTAGAAATAGACACAAACAAAAAGTGCCAAAATTCAATATGGCATGGCTGCCATCTTTAAAAAAACAAGTAGGAAACTATACTAGAACTCATAATGGACAACTTCCGTAGCTTTTCAGAAATACTGGTAACAATGCTTTACGAGATAGATGGATCAGGGACGGGAAGTGATTTGAAAAACCAACCATCTATTACGTGGCTAGGCTACAGGTAAAGATAAAGAAGAGAATTTAATGAAGAGGTCTTTTTTGCCTATTAACAAATTGAAGTTATGATCAATTGCCTACCAGTCTGGGGGTCGAAGCGAACCACTTTTCCAACACTATAACAGGCCACCCAGATTTTGCCCTCTGTGTCTATGGCCATTCCGTCCGGATACCCCAGTCTGCCCAGTGTTCCCTCACCAAAGTCCACTACGGTCCTCTGGTTACCTAGTAACAAAGGATATGATACACTACACTTTGGTGATCAGTTAAGTTCCAATCATCAAGGAAACTGCTCAGATGTGCTCTGTCTAATATGCTAGTATCCTTATTTATTTGTAAAGACTAAGAATGTGGTTTATATAAAAATACATGTAAACTATGGAGTCAATCACTTGAAAAATGAAGTTGGAAAAAACTTGGTTTGACACAAATGAACATACTTATCCACCTTTTTTTTGCCATCGTCATTGTCCACGCGTACGATTAAGCGGAAGAGTCCACTTATAAATAGGGGAAGTCATTTGAATTTCGCGGATAACAACAAACGGTCGGAGACATGTAGTCGTTAATCGCAATCCACGGGCCTTAACAAACGGTGAAATCCTAGTCAACGTTATTGGTACATTCTACAACAGCTACCATCAGCAATGAACATTTGGGAGATTTTTTTAGAACATATTTTTGGACACATTTATATGAATTTTCGGGATCATTTGTATGTTTCCTGACAACAACTGTTATAAAATCGAACCTTGGGATATTTATGTATGAATATTCGGGGTCAATGGTTTAAACATTGTGACACATCTGTATAGGTTTGTATGACTACTCAGGGTCAATGGGTTAAACATTTGGACACACCTGTATACGTTTGTATGACTACTCAGGGTCAGTTATACACATTTTATATATGATAGACAATATGAGTGGTATTTCAACTCTTTGAAGTTGTACCTACTGATGTTGCCCGTCTCGATATCATAGTCAAATCCATACACCTTCCTGGGCAGCGAGTCAATATAATACATGGTACGGTTATCTTCTGTCCACGCCAGACCGTTAGAGATGTCGATCTTATCAACACAACTCACTAGTTGTCCATCCAAACCAAGGCAGAACAGCACACCCTTCTCCCTCTCGGGATTGGCAGGCACAGTCTCATGCCCCATCGTTCCTACCGTGTGAAATACGAGGAAGTGACAGAGCTTATTCGAAAAATATATCTCACTACTTTAGTAATTTTCTAAGAAAAGAGTAAAACCTTCAGTTATCTTACATTTCAAAACATAGTGTTACAAAATTATGCAGAATTTTCGGAAATTCGTTTTTATTGAAAGTTCCTTTCAGTAAACGTGTTCTGATAACCAGTTTTTCATAGAATGCGTTCCTTGTTACCTGCCCAGAGTCTGCCGCGTGGATCACATTTGCCGTCATTGAACCTATCATTTGAGCCCTTCGGCGGCACCTCGTGTAAAGTGGTCACCTTTCCACTGTCCCAGTCAAAATGGGCCAGTTTGCGGCCCAGTCCTATTATGTAACCACCCTTTCGGCACGGTACTACCAAACTGACAGGCTCATCTGTAACACAGAAACCATGATCCATCTGTAGCTTGAAAGATGCTGCTACAACGGGGTGGGGGAGGGGGGGGGAGGGGGGATCGGGCATAGAAGATTCAACTAGGTTCATGTTTTGAAAAAAATGCCTTCAACAAGTTCTTCATCGGACCAGAAACAGCTCTGACGCATGAATGACTGGTATACAGCTGGTATACACTGTATTTACCCAATAGTAGCGTTGAAGAAAAACTGTAAAAAAACTTCGGGAAATCAATAAAATATAAGAATAGAAAATACTATCGAAACATGGACATTTTTCTCGAAACCACATTAATTCTTAAACAAAAGCTTCAATTCAATAATTAGTTAAAAAATAAAAAAAAACTCTTCTAAACTGCATCTGAATTTTAACGTACCAAAATGTTTGTCCTCCTTTTGTCCAGTGACAGCGTTCCAGCGTATGACGCCGCCATTTAATATGTCGACGTAGAGGAGGGTGCGCGTGCTGTCTTCCCAGTGGGGACCCTCTCCTGTCGTCTGGGCGCCGTCCTTGATGACAACTTCCACTGACATCTCGAGTTTTGTCTGTCAACTATAGATTGCACATGTATTATCAATACAAGCGTGAAATATTAGAGAGTCAATCTGACATAGGTGTTAGTCTTTCGTAGTTCCGAACAGTATAGGGAGCAGGTCTCTCTATCAAAGGAACCATGTTGGATATGGTCCCACTAGCTCCCTATTTTTCCTGTCTACTCTTTCTCTTCTTTTCTCGTCTGCTGAAAGACCGTAATAACGGACATAAAAATCGTTTACATTATCATTTACAAAGTTCAGAACTTCCTACAGTACAAATAACACAGCACACAAGGTATGCTATGATTTAGCGCATCAAAGAATTCCAGGAAGATTTAGATAAATAAATAATATTTTGTAAAAAAAAAATACACCAAAAACAATAGACATTTTCATTACAAATCTCCCTATGTTTGTGAAGCGAGAGCATGTGTTGAATGTGTTTACGGGATACTTCAATATGTCCATCTTAGCCTACCCTACCCGGTCACACTATGCTGAAAACAGGCAGACCAGTCGTTCTGCTACCAATTTTTAGAGACTGTTAAAAATTTACGTCAGGCGACAAAATTTGGAACCTTCCTTGCAAGGACGAATGTTCAACTAAAGTGTGAGATTGAAGCAGTTTTTAGGGAGACGTAAGAGAGTTATATAGAAAGAAGAGAAAGCTTCGATCTCAAATGTAGTCGCCTCTAACGATTATGTATTGGGGACAGCAGGCACAATTCTTACGCCCTACCCAAGACGATCTAGCACTGGAGATTTACACTGTGCAGTCGTTACATATACCAGCAAATTCGACCATAGTTGCACTCATCGCAATAAACTGTAAGCCTTGTTTGCATTTTTAAAACATTAGTTACTCGCAGCTTGCTTTAGCAAATATTCAGATCAAACAACATATTATCCTGTTATCAACAGAATCTGAATACAACATAGGACAATAACTTACCCTTGTCGGAGTGCAACGGGAAGGAATTATCGGTCTACCTCAACCACCCTCGTCCCTTATTATCTCCGAAAGGACAGCGGTCATAGATAACAACTGGCTTTAGTACACACTCCACGTCATGTGTTTAAAATGTACAGTGTCTTCCTGTGTGCTCTATTTGTACAGTTATATTGGTAACTAAACTGTAGATTACTGTGATATGAATGTACTAGAGACAGGTGGCAACACATTTAAAAAGTTGGTTACTAGAAACCGTATCTGTCATAGGTCAGCTAGAAACTCTCTGACATAAATACAATGACGTCATAGGCCAGCTAGAAACTGGTTGACATAATATGATGACGTCAGAGGGTCTAGAAACTTTCTGACATAAATAAAATGACTTTAGAAACTGGTTGACACAAATAAAATGAAACTGGTTCATAGGTCATCTGGTTAACATAAATAAAATGACGTCATAGGTCAGCTAGAAACTGGTTGAAATAAATACAATGACGTCATAGGTCAGCTAGAAACTGGTTGACATAAATACAATGACGTCATTCTCTTTACATGGGTAAGACTAAAGCTGTAAACAGTGTACTTGATTTGCAAAAATCATATTCCCTTAAAAGGAGCTTGAGACATTATCAGTAATTTCCCGAAAACCTTCTCTCTTCATAGGAGATTAAGACAGTAAAAGTTATTTGCTTGTATCACTCTTCATAGGAGCTGATGACATCAAAAGTTATTTGTTAACACCTTCTCTCTTCATAGGAGCTGATGACATCAAAACTTATTTGCTAACAAATTCTCTCTTCTGTGTTGTAGACTTTTTTTCGTAATTTTCCTACATACTTTCTCTTCGCAGGAGCTGAAGACACTTTTCGTTATTTGCAAAACTCTATTTTCTTGATATATGTTTTCGTCATACCTGAATGCCTATTCTCGTGTGAGAAGTTGTAGTGTTGTCGGAATATTCCGGTTTAGGTTTCCGTGAAGTCGATACCTTTTTTATCCAGTGTGCTGTTGCCAGTGCTGTGGTTCGTTATGCGACGAGATAGTTATTTAGTCAGCTGAGAGATAGATGTAAATAATTCACATATTGAGTAGACATCCGCCTGTTACAATCTACTATCTGAGTTTTCGATCAGATAGCAAACCATGATTTACATAAAGAAGTAGTTAATATTCACAAGCAGGTAAAAAACAGAGAGAAAAATGCATATATTTAGTTCTTATAAATCGGAAGCTCCTAATCCCTTAAATTTAATCAACAAAATCATACCAAACTGTCAACAGGATCTCAACAAGTCCAACATATATCCTCATCAGTGTATTTCACCTTGGATATAGACATACTCAACAGTAAGTACACTCCACCACAATTCACAACCATTATCCATCTACCGCATTAATCCTCTCCGAAAAGAGTATTCTCTTAACCTGAAAATGAACAAGTTTTTTCAATATGGAATAACTAAAGTTTGGTAATGTGGGTAGAAAAATTAAATGTTCTCAAGGAAGAAATGCTTTTAGGATGTTCAAGAAAAAAAGTCAAACTCGATGCAAATAGCAATTCATAGTGTGTTCCTGGTAATATTCTATAATGTTTCCATGCCTGAATATTGCCATATTGATTGGAGATGTCGTAAACTGGCGGACAAATTCATAACATGGGGTTTCAATTGATGCAGGTTGGTGAAAATTATGGCGGAGTTTTATGATCGCCATAGGGATCGATTGAATATATATATTTCTTTTTTACTAGTCAGGTTTGATGCTCGTCAATTTGCCTGTTGGTTCTGCTGTTGTATACCTTGTTCTCATTTGAGAACATGACATTATTTTTACCAAGGTTTACATGACGGGTATTGTCGATGACACAAAAGACACTTATTCTTTCGGAACACGTGGTCTTCTTTTTGTTGTACTTTTTCAGTAGTCTCCATGTAAATCTTTGTTTTGTTCATATTTTGCCCTAGTTTTATGGAATCTGAGCTCGGATTATGATTATGTTGGTGCTTTTTGACAATACTGATAATATTATTGTAATGCAGATACTGATAAAACAGTTTATATCTACATGGTTGTCATCACAGATTTTTTAAATTTGAAATATGGATTAGAAAACAGTCTCTGAACTACCAGGACTGGCCATTCATCCTTTCAAGTCGATTAAAAATGTTCATACAAGAAAACCTTGTTTTACTTTACCAATACTGATGATTATGGAGCAAACACACACTTTGGTCCGATTTTTATCAGCCTGCTTCTAGTGTTGCGAGTTTGTCAGTTGTCAATATCTTGTACGAAAATTGTTATATTAGAAACAGGTCCTTGAATATTGAATCAACTGCGACAAATTAAGACCATAGGTTGGGGATGCAATAATGTTATTATCGGGAAATGGAAAATTCACTATAGGTAAATTGAAATCATCCTGCTTCCACATTATTAACGCCTCTGTAATAACGTAGTATCATAATCCGCCTTTTGACACGCTACCGATGTTGTTCACTGTTATTTTTTATACTATATATATTTAGCGACGTTCTCCTTCACGAAGCATGCCGTGTTCCCCACGTTATGTGTTGTTTAGCTATTCCAAATTAATTTTATTAACTATTGTTTCGTTTGCAAAATCATCATTTGGTTTCTTGCCTCGTGTATTAGGAGAAATTTATCGCTTGATACAAAGTCAAAGCTTTTGCTGCGACACAATATTTATCATTCTGTTTATGAAGCACTTGTCATGTTGTATTATCAAACTAAACAACAGGTGGGAGAAAAGGGGAAACATTTTTCAAATTCATATCTCTACCATTTGATATTTATTTATTTCGTTTCTTCTATAAAATGAGACAAAGATTCGTGTTATCACAATAGGTGCTAAAATGCTCAACGAACATTTAGCATTTAGCATAAGATTTAACCTGTTGTAGTTCCTTTGAAACACAACATAACGACAACCACCGACAGCACTGGAATCATTTTTATCAGAAAAAGTGTAACGTTTATGTACATAGAATAGAGTCTAAGTGGAGATAGGTGGTATTACAAAGATGTTACAAAATATTTTCCAATATCATTCCACGAGAGTGCTATCCCTCATATACGTTGGCTTGTAGCCCTTTCACTCCTAAACCCGTGACCTTGAATATGGACCCTGTCGATGGATAAGCTGCCAGTTCCTCATCTGTTGCTCCTTGACTTGCACATGTGACGTACAGTTCATCCAAATTTTTCCCGCCGAAACAACAGGAAGTTGTTCTCATGGCGGGAATTTGAACCGTCCTCAGTTTCTTTCCTGGAACAAATTACAATTAAATAAGATCACCGGTAAAGATCTAGTGACACTCATCACTTACACTGTAAGTAAAATACAATACCATATAATATCACAAAGTTTCAGGAAGGAAGTACAGTGATAAAGGACGGGAACAAGGCAAAGTTCAATATTACAAACCAATAAAAACAGATGTGTATTGGAAAGGGACAAAGAAAATCGAATATCGGTCTCGCGTAAGGGAATACTTTCACAAAAGTGACGAGTCTGGGAATCACCAACCCACAGATGACATGCGTTATATGAAACGGTAAAAAAGATATTCTTCTAAACTTTACTATGATAAGCGAAACGTCTAGGAAAGAAACGTAATATAAAGAAAATTTAATATATTTCAAAGTAAGAATTGAAAAGTCTTCGTAATTCTGTTTTAGTGCTGAAGAAACTTTTAAAGTCGATAGTGATAGTGACTTATCACCTGAATTAGGATCAAAACAAATGATTTTCCCGAAACCCCAGTTGGCGATCCAAAGATTGCCATCGATGTCACTTGTCATTCCATCCGGGACTCCCATAGAATCAGCGTCGTCAAAACTCTTGTAGTCAATGACAACTCTCCTATTTGCTGTAGTAGAAACAAATGCGAAAATAGCTTAATATTAAATGTGTTTACAAAGATATTAAGTCATCATAAGTACATGTTTAAATTGTATGATGTAGACAAGCCCTTACTGCATATACAAAGTAATGTCTTCACCATTAGACATTAAATTAGTTAAAATCAGCCTCGAAGTGACACTATAGGAGTCTGCAGCAACAGGGCTCATATAAAACAAAAGCATTGTGCCTGTTAAAAGCTGCAGAGATATGGACTCGAGTGTGACGTAAATATATTCCTAAACAATCTGACTCGTCAACACTAGGCCTATACTGATTGATCGCTTTGCTAAATTAGAAAACCTGTTGTGTGATGTTTCATTTCAACGTTTATCTGGCTGCCACCAAAGCGGCGAGGACAAAAACATAACGACAACACAATGTAAGATTCTCCCTATGATTACTTGCCAAGCTGTCATCTGATTAAACCTTGCACTATCGTTTCTGAAAAGTTCACAGACACCATGGAAATATCAAGTCTGTAGATATAAACATTTCACATTTCTATATTATAAAACTTGTGACTGTTACCTCTGAATAGAAATAGGAAACGAAAGTAAAATCACACTGAAGGTCAAATTTATATTGCAAATCAGATATGTCAACCATGTATTTGAAAGTTATTGGTATAACTGCATCGGAAATTGTGTAGAAATCACATCTACTACTTGTAGTTTAACTTTAGACCACACACCAATCCGTGTGTTTTGAATACAGATTCTCAGTTTTCTGTAGCACCACAAAACTAGCACACCTAGTCTGTCATGTTACCAAGACAATCCTATATATATATCAGGTGCGTTATGAGTCAGATAGTTCTACGTTGGACAAAAAGAAGAACGACATCGCACATGTTTACAAGTACCACAGACACATTTATTGACAATGTCAATAAAACTAGGGCAAATTATGAACAAACAAAATTACACAGAGACTCCTGAAAATGCACATGTAGGTGTTCCGGAAGAGTACGCTTTTTCTGCTTTATTTACGAACCCCGCCATTCAACCCTAGCAAGTAATGTCACCCTTCTCAAATGAGAACAAGGTTAACAACAACGGAACCAACAGGTTAACTAATTAGGATCAGAGGTTTCCAACTTTATATCACACAATGAAATAGACCATTTCTCAATAAGATCACCATGACGACCGTATAGCAAGCTGACTTCCCGTTTATGTCATTTCTGGATATTACATACGTACTGATAGCTCCAGTGTTGATGTCGTAGTCGAAGCCGTAAACTTGTGCTGGCACGGTATCTATATAGTACATGGTACGTCGGTCCTGAGTCCACACTAGGCCGTTAGAGATCCCCACTTTCTCCACGCGCTTGTGGATGGTGCCATCAGCATCGAAGCAGTATAACTCGCCCTTCTCGGGTTCAAAAATGTTAGGATTTTGTGATATTTGGTGGCCCATACTCCCTGTAAGATATAACTTGGTCAAAAGTCTGTTGATGGTTCAGGTTAGATCTACCTTAAAGAGCCTTTCTTTTCCCCCTCAAATCAATTGTTTAGTAAGGGATTCTCAAAGAATAAAATCCTGACACTGTATGATACCTGACTGCAAAAATCAAAGACACTTAGAGAACGCATGATATTGAATTTAAATTTTAACATAATGGTATACTGATTGTTCTTACCTGTCCAGAATCTACCTGCAGGATCACACTTAGCGTCATTAAACCTGTTTTTGGTGCCATTTAGTGGTATTTCTTGCAACTTTGTCACTTTTTGAGATGACCAGTCCAAATGAGCTACTGTACGTCCAAGACCTACCAGGTAGCCTCCTTTCTTACACGGAACAACGGCCCCAACTGTGTCCTCTACAACAAGACGAACAAAGACACCATTCCAATCGCCGTAAATTTTGGTTTATACTAATATCGTTAAATTCATGTATATGAGAAGGGGAGTTTGGGTTTATAAAAATATCGGGTTAGCTTTGTTTGTGACATTGCCCGGTGTTTGACTTATTTTATATGTACCACCCTAGATTATATGTACCGCCCCAGATTATATGTACCGCCCTTGATTATATGTACCGCCCTAGATTATATGTACCGCACAAGATTATATGTACCGCCCTAGATTATATGTACCGCCCTAGATTATATGTACCGCCCTAGATTATATGTACCGCCCCAGATTATATGTACCGCCCTAGATTATATGTACCGCCCTAGATTATATGCACCGCCCCAGATTATATGTACCGCACAAGATTATATGTACCGCCCTAGATTATATGTACCGCCCTAGATTATATGTACCGACCTAGATTATATGCACCGCCCCAGATTATATGTACCGCCCCAGATGATATGTACCGCCCTAGATTATATGTACCGCCCTAGATTATATGTACCGCCCTAGATTATATGTACCGCCCTAGATTATATGCACCGCCCTAGATTACATACCGCCCTAGATTATATGTACCGCCCTAGATTATATGTACCGCCCTAGATTATATGCACCGACCTAGATTATATGTACCGACCTAGATTATATGCACCGCCCCAGATTATATGTACCGCCCCAGATGATATGTACCGCCCTAGATTATATGTACCGCCCCAGATTATATGTACCGCCCTAGATTATATGTACCGCCCTAGATTATATGTACCGCCCTAGATTATATGTACCACCCTAGATTATATGTACCGCCCTAGATTATATGTACCGACCTAGATTACATACCGCCCTAGATTATATGTACCGCCCTAGATTATATGTACCGCCCTAGATTATATGTACCGCACAAGATTATATTACATACCGCCCTAGATTATATGTACCACCCTAAATTATATGCACCGCCCTAGATGATATGTACCGCCCTAGATTATATGCACCGCCCCAGATTATATGTACCGCACAAGATTATATGTACCGCACAAGATTATATGTACCGCCCCAGATTATATGTACCGCCCTAGATTATATGTACCGCCCTAGATTATATGTACCGCCCTAGATTATATGTACCGCCCCAGATTATATGTACCGCCCTAGATTATATGTACCGCCCCAGATTATATGTACCGCCCCAGATTATATGTACCGCCCTAGATTATATGTACCGCCCTAGATTATATGTACCGCCCTAGCCCTAGATTATATGTACCTAGATTTACCGACCTAGATTATATGCACCGCCCCAGATTATATGTACCGCCCCAGATGATATGTACCGCCCTAGATTATATGTACCACCCTATATTATATTCCACCCTAGATTATATGTACCACCCTATATTTATATGTACCGACCTAGATTATATGTACCACCCTAGATTATATGTACCGCCCCAGATGATATGTACCGCCCTAGATTATATGTACCGCCCCAGATTATATGTACCGCCCCAGATGATATGTACCGCCCTAGATTATATGTACCGCCCCAGATTATATGTACCGCCCTAGATTATATGTACCGACCTAGTTTATATGTACCACCCTATATTATATTCCGCCCTAGATTATATGTACCGCCCTAGATTATATGTACCGCCCTAGATTATATGTACCGCCCTAGATTATATGTACCGCCCTAGATTATATGTACCGCCCTAGATTATATGTACCGCCCTAGATTATATGCACCGCCCTAGATTACATACCGCCCTAGATTATATGTACCGCCCTAGATTATATGCACCGCCCTAGATTATATACCGCCCTAGATTATATGATTAGATTATATGCACCGCCCTAGATTATATGTACCACCCTAGATTATATGTACCGCCCTAGATTATATGTACCGCCCTAGATTATATGTACCGCCCTAGATTATATGTACCGACCTAGATTACATACCGCCCTAGATTATATGTACCGCCCTAGATTATATGCACCGCCCTAGATTACATACCGCCCTAGATTATATGTACCGCCCTAGATTATATGTACCGCACAAGATTATATTACATACCGCCCTAGATTATATGTACCACCCTAGATTATATGTACCGCCCTAGATTATATGTACCGACCTAGATTACATACCGCCCTAGATTATATGTACCGCCCTAGATTATATGCACCGCCCTAGATTACATACCGCCCTAGATTATATGTACCGCCCTAGATTATATGTACCGCCCTAGATTATATACCGCCCTAGATTATATGTACCGCCCTAGATTATATGTACCGACCTAGATTATATGTACCGACCTAGATTATATATTCCGCCCTAGATTATATGTACCGCCCTAGATTATATGTACCACCCTAGATTATATGTACCGCCCTAGATTATATGTACCGCCCTAGATTATATGTACCGACCTAGATTATATGTACCACCCTAGATTATATGTACCACCCTAGATTATATGTACCATCCTAGATTACCCTAGATTATATGTGACTATATGTACTACCCTAGATTATATGTACTGCCCCACCAGATTATATGTACCGCCCTAGATTATATGTACCGCCCTAGATTATATGTACCGCCCAAGATTATATGTACCGCCCCAGATTATATGTACCGCCCCAGAGCATCCAGTTTTGTATTAACTTGTTTTGTGTTCTACCTTAAGTAACACTTTTCAGTTTGTTTGTTTTTTCGAAGTGTCACTATCTGAGAAATACTGTGGTGGCTTACTTTACCTAGATTATCACTGTGGATGTTTAACCTAGATTATCACTGTGGACTTGTTTTACTTAGAGTATCACTGTTTCACTAAGAGCAACACTGACCAGGTATTCAATTTTTACCTAAAGTAACACTATCCAAATTTTCTGTAACGGGATCCCACTTGTACACTTTGTTGGCCAGTATATCCACGAAGAGGAGTCTCAGTTCCTGATGGTCCCAGTGTGGTCCTTCCCCAAGGATACAATTGACGTTTGCGATAGCTACCTCCACAGTCATTGTGTCCTAACTGTCGTGGGTTCCTGGGGACACTTCACTGGCTTATTTCTACAATAAATGGTAAGTCGTTACTGACTCAAGCAAATGGATTGTTTAGGTGACGAAAAAATGTTTATATTGAAGGATGTGATTGATAACGAATCTGATGACGAGACATGTGAATTATATGATGTCAGGTAAAAAAAAACCACTTACATCGGTGGGATAGAGGCACACGTTCCGGCCAAACCAGTCTCCTGTTTGTAATCGAGAACGTACTGATAATGTTATCATAAAACAAACACACTTGGTATAAGTTGTTTGTCTCTGCATTACTGAAACTCGGGGGATGCGTACATAAGTGCTTGAATGTGTTCGTACATACGTGCATGTATGTGTCCGTACATATGGGCATGTATGTGTTCGTACATATGGGCATGTATGTGTCCGTATAAATAGGCATGTATGTGTCCGTATAAATAGGCATGTATGTGTTCGTACATATGGAGATGTATGTATTTAGAGTCCTGGACATTAACGAGATATGAATATATACTGTGTGTTAATGTAATCCTCGGCACTTGTTAGCGTAGACACCAGCTATCCTTCCATAGTTTCTAGGGAATGTCATCGACACGCCAAACAAGAACTGAATACAGTATATCTTACAGTTATACGGGATTATGGGCTTGTGTACCATTCCAAGTAAAACTTCATTGGTTTGTGGGGAATGTGTACGTATCTATCAGCTACATAAATACATCCTTCATTGTTTTGTGGGGAATGTTTACGTATCTATCAGCTACATAAAGACATCCTTCATTGGTTTGTGGGGAATGTTTACGTATCTATCAGCTACACCTTCATTGGTTTGTGGGGAATGTTTACGTATCTATCAGCTACATAAAGACATCCTTCATTGGTTTGTGGGGGATGTTTACGTATCTATCAGCTACATAAAGACATCCTTCATTGGTTTGTGGGGGATGTTTACGTATCTATCAGCTACACCTTCATTGGTTTGTAGTGAATGTTTACGTTCCTATCAGCTACATAAAGCCATCCTTCATTGGTTTGTGGGGAATGTCTACGTATCTATCAGCTACACCTTCATTGGTTTGTTGGGAATGTCTACGTATCTATCAGCTATATAAATACATCCTTCATTGATTTGTGGGGAATGTCTACGTATCTATCAGCTACATAAATACATCCTTCATTGATTTGTGGGGGATGTTTACGTATCTATCAGCTACACCTTCATTGGTTTGTGGGGAATGTTTACGTATCTATCAGCTACATAAAGACATCCTTCATTGGTTTGTGGGGAATGTTTACGTATCTATCAGCTACACCTTCATTGGTTTGTTGGGAATGTTTACGTATCTATCAGCTACACCTTCATTGGTTTGTGGGGAATGTTTACGTATCTATCAGCTACATAAAGACATCCTTCATTGGTTTGTGGGGAATGTTTACGTATCTATCAGCTACATAAATACATCCTTCATTGATTTGTGGGGAATGTTTACGTATCTATCAGCTACACCTTCATTGGTTTGTGGGGAATGTTTACGTATCTATCAGCTACATAAAGACATCCTTCATTGGTTTGCGGGGGATGTTTACGTATCTATCAGCTACATAAAGACATCCTTCATTGGTTTGTGGGGGATGTTTACGTATCTATCAGCTACATAAAGACATCCTTCATTTGTGGGGAATGTTTACGTATCTATCAGCTACACCTTCATTGGTTTGTGGGGAATGTTTACGTATCTATCAGCTACATAAAGACATCCTTCATTGGTTTGTGGGGAATGTTTACGTATCTATCAGCTACATAAAGACATCCTTCATTGATTTGTGGGGAATGTTTACGTATCTATCAGCTACATAAAGACATCCTTCATTGGTTTGTGGGGAATGTTTACGTATCTATCAGCTACATAAATACATCCTTCATTGGTTTGTGGGGAATGTTTACGTATCTATCAGCTACATAAAGACATCCTTCATTGGTTTGTGGGGGATGTTTACGTATCTATCAGCTACACCTTCATTGGTTTGTGGGGGATGTTTACGTATCTATCAGCTACATAAAGACATCCTTCATTGGTTTGTGGGGAATGTTTACGTATCTATCAGCTACACCTTCATTGGTTTGTGGGGAACGTTTACGTATCTATCTGCTACATTATCAAATAAGTCTGTTTTGGTATATTTGAATGTTTATGGACGCATTAGCTAAACTGAGGTGTTCATATCATATCATGTCGAGAATTTCATCTGTCTATCAGTACAACTTCCATCAATTTTAATGTCGTGGAGGTGTTAAGCAGTTTGAATTTTCTTGGATATGCGATTTGGTGCGGATTACATACGTCTGAGCTCAAAATACATCCAACATAAATTTGTATGAAATTTACCTTTAATTGTTATTTTCATATCTAACACAGTCGGTGTAGGGGAGGTAACTCCATTCAACTTTGTTATTTATTCCAATATTGATTTATTTTCTTAAATGTTTTCAATTGTTAAATGTATATTTCTTTGCCTCACTCATTTACCAAAATGCTCCATCCATAACATTATTATAGCATAAAATCACTTTAACTTGGGTATGTTGCCTATTATTGTCTTTTCAAAAGTAGAAAATGTCTTTAAATTATCTCTGAAACAATATGAGTTTATATTTACCTTCATAAAATCTCAACTTTTATTTCAATTTCATAAATGGTCAATGATTAATTTGTATATAGACATATCAACTCCCACATTTAGAGAATGGGGTTTAGTTTTATTTTATTTTATGTCCAAATTGAACGATATCCATTTCCTTGCCTCCGCTAGTATTCAAACCGATAGAGCTAAAGAGAAGTTCTCTCTTGCCGAGCAGTATATTGCGACTAGTATTTACCAAGGTTACATACTACCCCTTCAGGAAACCGTTCGTCCTCGAGTTTTCCTAGGGTTACCGCGATATTTGTGAAAGTATTGCTAAGTATTATTCGATAAAGTTGGCGCTAGAACAAAACAGAAACAAATGATCTGGTAGACTTGGAATGATCTGATATTATAGCTACTATAATATGTACGATAGAATACTAGATTTAATGGGACTAGTTAATCACACTCATCAACACCTTATCAGAAGTATAATATCTACTTAACGAGCTTGATGAATATTCATATAATAACATACATCAATATATACACTCACACTACAAATGATACAGGGGTTCCAGGGCTTTCACAAGTTAGAAAAATCCCATTCCGGCTGAAACAATAGAAAGTTTATCTTAAATACAGCACTAGGGCAGTGAACTGTGAAATAACAATCCATATATCATGTATATGTCGTGACAGTCGTGTAGAAGATGTGGATCACTTCTTTCTCTACTGCCCCATTTATTTAGCCCTATTTATTTCATTTACATCTTGATACTCAATTAAACCTACGTTATAGTGTGATTGGGTATTTATCTTAGTTGGTTAGAATAACAATTCTTCTATTTGTGCCTGTGTTCACAGCGTTATATTGAATCTGCTAAGAGATTTTGAAACAGGTATTTAGTTTCCCCAAGTGTGTATAAAAGCACATGTATATATTCATATGTATCTGTGTACCTGGCTCGTGCGCTGAATTCCCAGTGACTTGACCAGAACACAGTGATGTGTATTGATTTCTTGTTATTTGCTTTCTAGTTTGTATGACAATATCTAACAACATTTGATATAACAATATTATTTTTTATGTTGTGAAGTCTTTGAGTCTACTATTTATAAATAGTTAAACCAAGTGATTTAGTAATGTGTTGTATATTTGTGTACACAAACTTCTTTTATTTGTTTCATAGTGTATATATGTACAAACAACAGAACATATGATCAATGAAGTAAACAAAAGAAATAGACAATACGGACAAGTAATATATATAATTTGCAAGGTCCTGTACAATGATCAAAAGTGATTCCAGTTTTCTCTCTCTGTCTCTCTCTCTCTCATACACACACACACACAACACACACACACACACATAACTTGGACATGACAGTCATACGAAGGGGCCCTTGATCATACATAATAACGGCTGGATGCAATTTTTCAGCAATTGATTAAAAGTTAAATAAAGGAATTTAAAGACGGAACCTGTTTGAATCATACATCTCTTATGGTTTAACGTTTTGTACAGACAATAACGGAAATTCATTCATAAATGCCATGAAAAGAAGACACAGTAACAAGCATTTAACAAGGACCCCCAACAGTGTATAAAACCTCAGTATACCGTAACGAACATAGATTCAGTGAAGCGTTTAGGAGTATATATAGGAAGAGCACCTTTTTGGGGAACATTATTCATGCGACAACCAAGAGTAGCCAGTAGTCTTTTTGAAGACTTGTTTTAAACATGCTTTTGATTTTTTTTATATACAACAGGACAAATTTTAATCGCGGTGTTTCAATTCCATTCATTGCAAAATACACTAATCTAAAATTACCAATGTAATCATATAGTGAAGTAATGTCGGGCATTGCATTTCATAAATTGAAGTATTAAATCTCGCTCTTCACATCCGTTTAACATTTTTTGTCAAAAAATGTTACATGGTATCATTATGTATACAGGATAGGTAACGTATATTGAACGTATGTGAAACAGATCCGCTACACTAGAACCCCAATAGCTTCAAAATCACACCATATTGCAACTTTTTAGCGAAAATATTGCTTCGTATCTAGTAATTTTAAACATAAATACCTCTTGACAGGTTGGTTTTATTCGTTGCGTTGAATTTTAAGTGAAACAGCACCATGTATATAAATGACTCAATCGCCACATAGACGACGTCATGACACCAATATAAGAAAAACACTAAAGGGAGGATGGTGGGGGAGTGTTTGCTTTGAAAGGTTGCTTTTAAACGTAACTATGTCCAAACTTGACAACATATTTAAAGGAGTTATTTAAATATGCAAATTGGATTTTCTCGATATTTCCAATTTACGCTTGATCAAGAATTACTCCGATTATTTAAGGAATTAAAATGGACTAGATATGATAAGTTTTTAAATGATCTGGTGATTGGAACATCGAGAAATTCAGATTTACGTATGACCTTTTCACTTTTTATTAAAGGCTTGATCATCGCAACGTAGTTAAATGTTACACGGAATTTATTTATTTTTCATTCAATTATATGTAACTGTCCAGAAATCATTGCGTGATTCCAAGATGAGCTTTTGTAACGATTATACATAGTTCATGAAGAATTTGACGCACTGAAGGTGTCATCTTAAACTGTAATACAGGTTATCTGTCTTATAACATTTAACGTACCTCTAAAGAAAAACACTAGCGAATAAATAGTCTGTTTCCTCAATAAAAGAAGAAAGATCAGACTTGTGTAGTGTATATTATTATTATTATTTATTTTCATTTATTATTATTATTTATTTATTTAGTGTAGACACTTATGAACTAATATATTTTTTTCAGGTCACTGAAGTGATGGGGGGGGGGTTAAGCACACGTACAGTGGTGGTGATATGGAATTTTCTTGAGCAGCCCGGTTGTTATTGACATATGGAGTGGGAATGGTGATAAGGTACTTACCAGTATAATACCATGTTTTACTTTATACTAATGATACTAATTTTTCATACAGCCCGGTTATTATTGATATCTGGAGTGGGACTGATGATGAGGTACTTTTTAGTATTGTTGAGCTTGAATATTTGTAGGATGTCTGCTCAATGACAAGCTAACTCGTCAGAATTTTGTAAACCTTTAATGGCGGTAAAACTCAACGAACAACCGGAAAACATCAACAATGTATATCACATAAAACGGAAACCGGTCCGGCGGTCCGGAATCACGGCCGCATCACAGTATAAATATTTCTTTTTTATAACATATTTTGAAACTAATCAAATACACACCAACATACAAAATGTATTTAATTACTTTGGATTGTTTGAAACAATATTGCCAAAACAATGGAACATGTACAAGTGCGTTTTGCTACTGAGGATGCCTATTTAGCACTTTGGATGTTTCTTCAAGCAATTATAAAACTATTTTATTGTAAAAAAAAAAAACCCATTTTAGTTCTCTTGTTTTGTGACAATATAAACATCTTCCTCCTACTTCTCCAACTTTCCCTCGTGTACCAACGTTTTGACTAAACCTTGATCTCCACGCTCTTTGATGGCACCTCGTACTATAATGTTCCTTCTGTACGGTGGTAACATCATATACTAACTCTTATGGTCGCCACAGTGATCTCATTGAGAACTTTCTATTTTTGTGCGATATGAAGCTGGACGTGTTTGATGCTCGTTATTTTGCCTGTTGGTTCTGTTGAGGTATACCTTGCTCTTATTTGAAAACGTGTCATTACTTTCATGGATTAACCAAGGTTTGCATGGCGGGTGTCGTCGATGAAGGAGAAGACTCTTACACTTCCGGAACATCTGGTCTTATTCATGGAATTTGAGTTTGGATTATGATTATTTTGACATGTTGGTATTTTCTTGATGTTCGTCTGTTCATCTACATCTGCAAGGGCATGAACACTTTTGCTGCCTCTTCATACAAAAAGCTTAATCGATAGGCAATCTTGGTTTCCTACCAAACATTAAGTAAAATCGACCGTTTTGAAAATCATTCAATATTGAAATTATAAAACAATGTATTAAATCGTTGGTTAAGTCCACATTCCCATGTAATTTGTTTCTACTTCATTTTTTCAGCCATCTCTTAGCTTTTAACACCTTAGGGCCTCGTTAAAATGTCCCAGAAGGACGAAACTGTTGTAGAATGCCGGTCTTGACACCAGCTGTTCTAGTCCCTTTATTAAATATACCTCCATTTATCAGCTATCTTATCTGTGGTTTGTCAGATACTCGTACCGTAAATTATAGAGATAAACCCCGTCTAGATGAGTGTTTCAGTTAACGTATCATACCTTAATCTACCATGATAATTTTTTAAAATTCATATTGATATTGAATCGGCGTCCAGGGAAGTATATATGGTAGATAGAGTTATTCATCGGGATACCCTGCGTGGCCTGAACATGCCACCATACACGTGGTGTACATTCATTGATACGAATTAACACAGACAAGAAGGACGAAGCCGTGTCTGGTGAGTACGCAACATTTCGTACAAAATTATGTAGAGTTTAAAAGTATTTAAAATATTAGTTAGAATTCCATTGACATTACATTTTAATAACCTAACGATTAACTGGCATTGATATCGCATATAATAACAATGATACTGAGCTGTATTATTTCGTTATCGCTGAATGATAACTACTCTCTTCAGTATTTCCATAGCAGGAGAAAATCTCGTACTAAAAGCTTCCATCTTTCTAACAGAAATCCTGAAAATGATTTCACATTTTCATTTCACTTATCTATTTTTGTATTTATTTTCCAACGTTGTCCGACTTTTTATATCTATCAGACAATTTCTCGCTAAAGGGTTTTTCTAACTAGTGAAAGTGAAAGCCTCGTCAAGAGATGTTATAATTACAAATTGTATCGTGCAATTGATGAAATTTGTGGATCAAAATAAATAAATAAAACAAGAACTATAAAAATATAAACTAGAACAAGACAAACTACGTGGAAATCCTTGAGAAGGTATTTTGAGAAGGGTGGTTTAAGGAGGGTGTTTTCAGGAAGGTGTTTTGAGGAGGGTTTTTTGATGACGGCGTTTTTAGAAGGGTGTTTCGAGAAGGGTTTTTCGAGAAGGGTGTTTTGAGAAGGGTGTTAAATCTGGTAAGGTATTCCTGTTTCACCAACACCGCGTAAATCTACATCAATACATACTAAAAGAAAATTCTGGAAGAGAACATGATCACACGAGAATTAAATTGTCTAGTATTCATCACCTTACATCTCAACCCACCTTGGTTGTAAGCTTTCGATACCTGACAAGAAACTCGATATTTTAGGTGCAAATATCGAATTATTTGCTAAATATTAATCCTACCGACCGGAAAAGAAGCTGGAATGTTTCATTTGAAATCGAAATACTGAAACCACCCGCTTAGTTTACGATGCTCGTGGTATGCTGTTTGCTTGGTAACGACTAATCTCAGCGATCCTTGAGTTAAAATTCAAAATAATGTAAACGACCCGCATAGTCATCTCTTCTTACAAATGCATTTGAATAAAGCACATTTTAAGTAAACTTTTCGACACATATACTTGAAAGACGGATATGGTGAAAGATGATTACATGAACTATAATGTTCACGCTTAGTTTTCAATGTTAGTGACCCGTGACATGCAGTTCACTTGATGACGGCTTATCAAGATAATCCTAGATTCTTAAAATTCATGTGAATGTAAATGACTGACATGATCATCTCTTGTTACAAATGTATCTGAATTTAGCACATCTTCGGTCAACATTTCAGCACATACACTTTAGAGACGGGTAAAGTAAAAGATTATCACAAGTACTGTATATAGATATTCGGTGGTTCATATAGTAATGATGTTTTATTGAAGCCGTTCTTGTATATTGATTACATATGTCCCTATTGTTTCAGATATAAACACTGACGCGCGATGTCTGTAGAAGTACTTATTCCTAATGTTACGGGGACTGGAGAGGGACCGCATTGGGAAGATGGTACCCAAAGCCTCCTGTTCGTGGACATAACAGAACAGAACGTTTACAGATGGGATTCCCTTACTGGAAACGTGGACAAAGTACACCTTGGTAAGTATATCACATCTAGCAACACATCAACTCCGACATATTCACGAAATATAAACACGAATTCAATGGAATTATGGCAAAATAGGCACGTAGAAAGGAAAAACAAGACCAGGTGTTACGGAGAATTATGCGTCTTCTTCTTCAACGACGACACCTACCGTGTAAATCTTGGTCACCCCAAGTCAGTAATGTCACATTTTCAAATGAGAATTAGATTTACAACAACGGAACCAGCAGATAAACAAACGAGCATCGATCGTACAAAGAAATATAATATTTTTCGAACAAATGATCATCATGACGACCATGAAGCTCTAACGGACTATGTGCTACCTTGCACGACAATATCGCATCAAGTGCGACATGTAAACACCATAGGCTGGGGATGCAGGTAGGTTGCTATCCTGAGATGGAAATTTTGCAACATGGAAAACTGAAATCATCATCTTTTCATACAGCTTGGTCGAAAGCTGTAAACGTTTGTTTCATTGTACGAAATAAAAGAGGTAAGCGGAAGATGTAGAAGAGTCTGCCGTATCCTTGAATTCCATTTCTGGTTTTTTTTCTGTAAGACAGGATGTCATCAATATATCAGAAAGTGAAATTGGAGGACTTTACAAGGTATTTGTTACCTCGTTATTCAGCCTCGTACGAAACACAAGAGTAGATAGGTTTTCCCTACAGCTATACCAATAGCCTGTTGGGTGATCTTACCTTCAAACAGAACTATTATGCTATTCATTGTTATTTCATGATCGACAGAGCCGCAATGTTTTCTAGGGGTGGTGGCAACGCCACTATTTGTGCTGATTTCCAAATTTAATCAATAGAATTACAAGTGTCATCATCATAAAAGCTGCTTCGTGGTTATGTACAAGCAAAGGCATCTCTCTGGATGCTTTAAATTAAGATTTTAACATTTAGTTGACAATTAGTTGGACTTAGTTTATTAATCATGACATGTGAGAGTTTGGAATTGTTATTTTTCTCATAAAGTATCTGAACTGTAGAAACCAAACCTGGAATATACTTATATCTATGTATGACAATTCCAATACACATTTCAGATTTGGGATTTCAACTGCAAAGATTTACCGTTAGAAGGATTCTTTATATAGATATATACATTTAGCTCTACATTGGCCTTAATTTGTCCTTAGGTACATATTATTTCACCACACGTGTCGTTCTTGTTTATGAATGATTTCGTCCTCAGTATATTTCTTTCATTCTAATTCATTGGCTATACTGTATCTAATTCTAAATTATGGTAGGGTGTTATTCACTTGTGTAAGTACAATCTTATAACCGACGGAGGCTTAGAACTGTTTCATCACAATGTTGTCAGTAATACTGATGTTCTGAAACCAACGAAACAAAATAATGTCGCTCTGCGAATCGAAAGAGTATACACTGTTCTAATGGATGTATATTTTTGAGGGAATCACTTGGTTGAGATTTCCTCAAGTCGAGATTTTCCTCTGCTGATATCTCCTCAAAAACGGCTTGTATAAAATTTTCTCAAGGAACAGGAGGAAGTCATCGGCTAGGATGTCCTGAAATTCCTTGAGGAATTTTCATACAAGATATTTTCATGGAGAGATCAGCTTAGGAAAATCTCGACTTGAGGAAATCTCAAGTTGAGATGTTTTATACAAGTGGGGCCAGGTTATTATATCAATTGATTCAGAACGACTTTATTCACCATCATAGAAGTTAACATAGGTTGTTTCTGACGAAAACCTTTGTTACAAAGTAAATTTCATTAACATAGAAATACTGTTTCAGATAAAAGGGTGGGATGCGCTGTGCCCTGTAAGGACGGGGGATACCTAGTAGGTTTGGGGCGGGATGTTGCACACCTGGACTGGACGTCTCGGAAACTGACCACACTGCACGAGATACCTCTTAACGGCATAGAGAATAAATTTAATGACGGAAAGTGTGACCCAGCTGGCCGCTTCTGGTTAGGTATGTACGGGAATTAATATGTTGGAATACTCATGAAACTTTTCACTTAGAAGACTGAATTAAAGTCAGTGTAAAATAATATAGAATCATTTGGTGGATTTCTAATGTGTAACAATTAACAAAGTATTACTATTCTGTTTCGTTTACACGATTTCACGATTACATCCTTTCTCGTTTCAATTTTTTATAATACGGTCACGTGATACCTTTTTATCCAAATGTCTTGATTATACAGCGAGCCTTTCGGTTGTTTTCACAATCCCATTTTTACAGGGAGTATGGGAGATATACTGACCTATGACCCACTAGTGTTCGAAATGGAGAAGGGAGAGTTGTACTGTCTTGATACTGAGGGCAGCCTTCAAGAACGTGTGGACAAGATGACCGTTTCCAACGGCTTAGCGTGGTCGTCTGACCAAAGGACCATGTACTACATTGAGAGCTCCCCAGGTCAGATCATGGCCTTCGACTATGACGTCACTTCCGGAAACATACGTATGTTATAAACTATATAATATTTTAGGTAGACGTGAGTTGTATATGTAATGGATGAAAACAGACGCAAAATATTGATCATAATATAAACTTTCTCCGTGAAATGTCTTTTGAAATGCATATTTTGACGTAAGCTTGTGGAATTTATAATATTATAATGAGGTGGTGATAGACAGCGTAATCAGCCAAATGGAGTCTCATAACAATAGTCAACAAAGTGGCCATTTTAAAACCCTTTACCCTATGTTTAAGAACAGAAAAATCCGAAGCTGTTGAAAAAAAATAGTGGACGCCAATACACTTGGTCAGTCTTATTTTTCGATGTCATATTTGTGTCCCTGTCGTTGTCATAGTGATAGGACAAAATTTTAGACATGCTGTCCGTTGGTCTCGAATCCACATTTGGCCCAAAGGCTCCTTCATTCCATAGCTTATCCAAGATTGTACAACAGACACATGTAACCCTTGTAAATACTAGCCGCAATATACCGCACGACTAGAGAGAACTACTGTTTAACTGGATCGGTTGAGCGTCAGACTGGTAAGCCAGAGGTGCCGGGTTCGAATCCTAGCTATGGTATTAGGTTATGAAAGACCTGTGTCACACACATAAGTGAACGATACCTTTTGAAGCAGGTTTGTATACCTACTTCGAGACAGACGATCATAAGTCATTTTTGTCTGTGTTACAACGCTCTAATAGGTGTTTATCATTCCATTCAAATTCGAGTTCTGTTGTGTTCAATGTCTACCATAGGTAATAGAAGAGCAGTGGTAGAGTTCGGGACCTTTGACCCCTCTGACCCCGACGATCTTGGTTTACCAGATGGTATGACTATCGACACAGATGATAACCTTTGGGTGGCTTTCTACGGCACGGGACAGGTGATCTGCTTCAACCCGCAGACAGGTGAGACGTCCATACTTTAGTCAAGGAATCATTACTTGCCCAAAACAAAGAAATTTGTTATATATACGAAAGTTAATTGTAACGACACTAAAGCTCATGAATATGCTTGCTTGGATTGACCAAGGTTTACATGGCGATGCGTCGTAGATGAAGCAGAAAAAACTTACACTTCCGGAACACCTGGTCTTATTCTCCTTGTGCTTTTTCAAAAGTCTCCGTGAAAACTAGTGTTGTTCTTATTTTGCCCTAGTTTTATTAAATTTGATTTTGGATTATGATTATGGTGACATGCTGGTGTTTTTGATAAATCAATGTGTTACCAGTGTTTATTCAGTTCATTTTTGAAACACTTAAAATATTTGCCATATACTGCAGCTTTTAATATAGTTAATGTAGTGAACTCTAACCTCTTCAACTGAATTCTCGCAACAAACAATTAAGTATGTAATTAACAGCAAATTTAATTATATATAACAAACATTTTTTGTTTGTTTTGTTTTTATACTTCCCGAACCTTGTAGTCGTCGCTTTGTCCGTCCGTCATAATTTTGTCCAGAACATAACACAAAAACTTCATAGGTAGATAGATCACAGCAATAAGAAGTGCAGCGCACTCTCGTTTGTATAATTTAGGAGTTATTATCCTTTGCTATTTTGTATCCTTAAATTTTGAGGCGTTCGGGGAGCATAACCCGTCTCTGATGGCCCCCCCCTTTTTTTTTATATTTCTCATCATTTCCGCAGATTTACGGTATCGTAGTAGATTTACATATCATATATTTCAAAATAGTTCATACTAATATATCTAGCAATATTTTAACATGGTTTGATTGGTCAACATGACTCACCATAGGTTGAATAAATACTTAAACGTTTTGGACTTTATCACAAAAAGACAGGGAATGTCCTTTAGTATGGTTTACAAGTTTAATTATTAGTATTATGTGTATTAATGTTTATGTGCGTACATGTTTTAGGTAAAATTCTCCGAAAAATCCAATTGCCCTGTAAAAGAACTACATCGTGTTGTTTTGGCGGGAAGAATTTTGACGAGCTCTTTGTAACTTCCGCAACAGCAGGGTCTACTGACGATGAGCGCGAGGCATTTCCCGCCTCTGGTTCTGTATTTCGAGTTACTGGATTAGGAGTCAAAGGTCATCCTGCTCACGTTTTCCAAGGAAACTTAAAACTATGATTAATTGATAATAATAATTATTATTCTTTATCTAAATTTTATGTTGCATACAAGGTGAGGAAATAAAAATATGCATCATGCTTGAGCATTTTATCTTGTGTATCTGTTAATCTGACAACGTACAAGAATATGTTGAAGGATTAGTCTGTGTGACGACCGAAAAACCTAACAGTGGTATTTAGGTCAAGTCTCCCCCTTCACCTCCATGGATCCACAGGATGGGGAACAAGAAGGGGTCGTAAAGACTTTGAAAGACGACGGAGCTCTAATATAAACCTCCAGGTGGGAATTTATAAAGAAATTTTAACCACAAACCTTAGGTGGGAATTCATGAATGGATTTTAATTACAAACCTTAGGTGGGAATTCATGAAGGAATTTTAGCCACAAACCTTAGGCGGGAATTCATGACAGAATTTAACCACAAATTTACTGTATACAATATTACAGTGTTACGAACACGTAGAAACTTTTACCCTAAATAGTAAAATTAGAGACACGCTGGAACTTTCATCCAGACATTAGTTATTTTTCTCCGAATCAACACCCTAAAAGATTATAATACCGGGACTCGTCGCTCAAGCCTACATATAGAACTACAAGTACGTGTCTCACAATTTCATTACATGCCATGTGTACAGTAACCTTCATATAAATAGCGTGTAACATGAGGGATTACACATAACAGGAATCAAAGTGGGCTGCACGTGTTTAAAGAAACTTTTTTATTGGAAACTTGAGAAGTAGAGACGATTGTAATGAACTTTCCAACTGACTAAAATCATGTTTCCTCATTATCATCTTATCGCCGTGTAAATCCGATGTAAGTCGTATAAAATTGAAGACACGAAGCCAGCCCAGAATGTTCTTGCTGCAACTGATGCGTGTTTTCATGAAGTTTCCTCTCCTGGTAAAAGCAAAACAACCATATGATTCCGTAATATTCCTTGTTTGGCTCTACTATACCTTATTCTAAATATGTATTGAAGTGTGTTACTATGTTGTGTGTCTGGGTTGCAGGTTGTAGACAAAGGTGGTGGGGTACAAGTCAGGCGTTTGTAACCTGCACGCCATGTTGTAATGCGTATATTTGAAGAGTGACACTGTTCAGAATATACACAAATAATGAACGTTCTTTTAAAATAACTCAATATTTAAAATTATGAAGTTTATTTATTGATTTACATCTTTCCCCACCAATCTGGATTTTCTCAGCCACCTTTTAGGCTTCCAACAATTCTGACCTTCAGTATTGCTCTCAAATCCTCAAGGACGAAAACCCAACAAAATGCAGTTCGACTTTTTACTTGGCTCTATTTCACCTTCGTTTTGAAGCGCTCATGTATTCAATTTCAGGGTCCATCTTGCCTTAGATTCAACGAAGGCACAATTCTTTTCCTAATCAACGTTTTGATGTTTTGCTCAATGCTATAGAATATTTTGCTTCAGCAACTTAAACTCAAACTGCGTGTTATCAGAGACGTATATAACACTGTTATATACGTCTCTGGTGTTATACATAGTGGTTTGACAGTTTTTAATAGACAAAATAAATATTCGCTGTAGTTTTCGTGATTTTTTTCTAAGAACATCGTGGTCATTTCTCTGCGTTATGGACAAAGTTTTATATTTCAAGTTAAAGACCGAAGCGGTTGAAGCAGTCAGTTTCCAAGTGGTATCGTTTCATATGTTCAAAGTGAAATCATTAAGTAAGGCATAAATAGATGTGAGTTCTGATTTACAGATAAAAGAATGTATAACATCACCAACACAACATACCATTGTGTTTAATACAAGTGATTTTTTCACAATTAAACTGAAATCTTTTATTGTGGTACTGCACAAGTCTAAGAGGTCATTTGACGCGCTGCAGACCATGATTAAACTAGCCGTGTTTACAGATATGTACTTTTCCGCCTTCGGTTATCGAGTGAACGGTTAAACTCCTTTAAGTCATCAGTGAAGAGCACATTTCGCTGTTTATTGTAAGAAGACAGCGTGTGTTATTTCATCCCTATTAAGGTAATAAAACGGGTAACTGGGTGTCATATTATATGAAATTTAAATTCACATCAATTTCTGTCTGTTACGCACACGGTACGCAAGTTGTCTGGACTTAATTCAATTTCCTTTGCCTGATTTTGCCCGTATTTATGTTATTTGAAACTTCCTCTAAAGAAATAGCGATAATAATATTTAGCTACGGAATCCAAAATCGTCGGCTGTCAGCCATTTTTATTTTCAGACCAGTCCCAAAATCAAACGGGGCCCGGAAGAACCTACAAATGAAATTAGAGAAATATTCATGCATTATTTCTCGAGAAATAGCGATAACAAAAATTTCATGGTCAAAATCCAAGATGGCCACCTAACTACAGTTTTGTTTTCTTAATCAATTCCAACACGAGATGATGCATACCTCGGGACCAAGAAGAATCTTCATACGGAATTTGAGAAAGATCCATTCCATAATTCTCAAGAAATAGCCATTGTGAATTTTCCTTGTCAAATACAAGATGGCCACCTTTTGGCTATTTTGTTTTTGCAATAATTTTCAAAATCAAACGGGCACAACTATGGCCCAAGGAAAACCTATAAATGAAATCTGAGAAAAATCCACCAGGTACATTTCGAGAGATGGCGACAAAAGACTTTCAACTTTAAAATCCATGATGGCCGCCTGTCGGTGAATTTTTCTTCCTATTCAATCTTCAAGGGAGATAATGAACACCTAGAGACCAAGGAGAATTCAATATGAAATTTGAAAAAAGATTCATAAGATACCTCTCTAGAAACAGCGATAATAAAGTATTATTGTAAAAATTCTTGATGACTGCCTGTCCGTCATGATGATTTTTTTTTATTCGGATCTGTCCCAAACTGGGACAATGCACAAATGCAGATGAAGGGAAATCTTCATAACGAGGAGTATTTAAACACAGAACAACGAAGTTGGATAGATGTACCACGGCCACACACGGTGATTTGAACAGCCAACCTGATGATGATGGTGGCCAAAAAAAGGACAACAGACTACGGGTGAACAATAATTTGAATATGTTTAGTGGATACTATATAGTATGATTTAATTTGATGTGGGAGGATTAAGATAAGATAGATAAGGTCATAGATTTGATGGAAATCAGACCTGAAGGAGTTTAATGAAAAGTAAATAAGTGCTGTATGATAGTTTTATTTCTTGGTTGGTATATATACTTACTATCTAATGTGCTTTCTGTACAACCTTTATAACATGCTATTAAGCAAATATACTTTAAATACCAAACAGTTGGTGAAGACTTAAGTATACTTCAGATCATGGTAACGCCTTAACCATTTGAAGGACAAAGGCACCAACTAGAGGTCCACACAACAGCTGGACATAGCCTCTATAATGTCATGTTATTTTTAATCCGAGCAGATCTCCCATGAAATGCATGAATATATGTATGACTATAGTGTTGGAGTATCTGACTAATACATAACTTTTGCTTCCAGAGAATTTTATCTAGAGGTAACACAACATAAAGTGAAGTCCCTTTTATTTATCTTATCAGATATATAATGGGTGACTGCCACTCTCATCTGTTATATTTGTTAGCTGCTTGACCTCTGACCCCAAGTCCTGTAACTCTGAACACAGATCCTGCCAAAGGCTCCTCTTTTAGCACCTCATTCAATGTTAGGTTCTCCACACTTACGTGCTTGGCACATGAAGTAACATAGAGATCTTCAAAGTTATCTCCCCCAAAACAACAAGATGTTGTTCGCTTGCTTGGAATCTCTATCACTTGTAGCTCCTCACCTGTAGGAGAGGAAAATATTGTGTGATATTATTTCAAGTAATTGTACCTCTCTGCATTTGAATACAAACACAGTTCCCAGAAAACCTTTTGGTATTTTGGAGTAAACTAGAATACAACAGTAAAACATAAATTAAGTCAATTGTAGAATATCACATGTACCTACCTTAATCAAGATCATACATAACCCCTTACCCGTCTCAGGATCACATCTAACCCCTTACCTGTCTCAGGATCACATCTAACCCCTTACCTGTCTCGGGATCACATCTAGCTCCTTACCTGTCTTATGATCACACCTAACCCCTTACCTGTCTCAGGATCACATCTAACCCCTTACCTGTCTCAGGATCACATCTAACCCCTTACCTGTCTCGGGATCACATCTAACTCCTCACCTGTCTCAGAATCACATCTAACACCTTACCTGTCTCGCGATCACATCTAATCCCCTACCTGTCTCAGGATCTTATCTAACCCCTTACCTGTCTCGGGATCACATCTAACCCCTTACCTGTCTCGGGATCACATCCAACTCCTCACCTGTCTCAGAATCACATCTAACCCCTTACCTGTCTCGCGATCACATCCAACTCCTCACCTGTCTCAGAATCACATCTAACCCCTTACCTGTCTCAGGATCACATCTAGCCCCCTACCTGTCTCAGGATCTTATCTAACCCCTTACCTGTCTTGGGATCACATCTAACCCCTTACCTGTCTCGGGATCACAACTAACCCCTTACCTGTCTCGGGATCACATCTAACCCCTTACCTGTCTCAGGATCATATCTAACCTCTTACCTGTGGATCATATCTAACCTCTTACCTGTCTCAGGATTATTCTGAGTTATACTCAGAAGTTCCTCGAAATATTGAAATTGTTCATGGTTTTAAAAGAAGCATGCCATTAACTATAACTAAAACCATGTGTAATTTCCTCAAAACTTCATACAACATATTCTGTTGGAATTAATTTTATATTGTACTATGTCTTAATTCTGGTCAAACATCAGGAATACATCTGTAATATATTATCATATGAAATCATGAATTAAGAGAACCCTTGGTTTCAACAAAAATCCATCCCCTATGAAAATCAATTATCTTACAATATGTACTTACCAGTGTTTGGGTCATATCTAACAACTCTCCCAGCTGAAAAACAGGCCACCCATAACTTATCTTCCATGTCAATTGTCATCCCGTCAGGATAGCCATTAGCTACATCGACAGCATCTCTCCTATTACCTGTAGACAGGTGTAACAAAATCAATGAATTGTATCAGATATAAGACAGCCAAAGTCAATGTACTGTCTCAGATATAAGACAGCCAAAGTCAATGTACTGTCTCAGATATAAGGCAGTCAAAGTCATTGTACTGTCTCAGATATAAGGCAGTCAAAGTCAATATACTGTCTCAGATATAAGGCAGCCAAAGTCAATATACTGTCTCAGATATAAGGCAGCCAAAGTCAATATACTGTCTCAGATATAAGACAGCCAAAGTCATTATACTGTCTCAGATATAAGGCAGTCAAAGTCAATATACTGTCTCAGATATAAGGCAGCCAAAGTCATTATACTGTCTCAGATATAAGGCAGTCAAAGTCATTATACTGTCTCAGATATAAGACAGCCAAAGTCAAGGTACTGTATCTTATATAAGGCTGCAAAAGTCAATGCAATGTTTCGGAAATGACAATCAACCAACACAAATTCTCTTTGGAATATTGGCATGACATTGGTAAAAGGAATGAATAATGGACCTCAGACACAATCATAAGACAGGTTAGCTGTGTTTTATTGTGATCTGACCCACTTATTCACCAATGGCTCCACTGTAGAAGGGAAGATGTTGAACAAATCAGAAATAGTCTGAAGAGATAAGAGAATGATGATTTCCGAGGAGTTATATATATGTTTTATTTATACAACATTTAAAACCATGTATATGTAATATGAAACACTCTTCAGATTCCTATAAAATGGCCAGTTAGAAAATCTAAAGGAAAATTTGTGTATAATATTCTAAAGAGAACAGTCACCCTTGCCAGGCATTTTAATGGCCAGTGAAGTGTATGTACAGAGATATACAGAGTGTGAAATGAAAATGAAAAGGATAGCAATCATTTTGTACAATTTTCTTGACATACATATGTAAAAACAAATGAGAAAAATGAGAAAAATTTGCCATTAGCCTAAACAGAGATTATGTTATACAAGGGAAGCAACTCCTTTTATACTGTGTATGATAGTGATTTTTAATTGAAATTAAACCCAAACATTTTATTCTTGAAAATACAAATATTTTTCAAATATGCTGAAAATATTCAGAAACTAGATATGTCAGTACAACAAGAATGCCCTCGGGGACAAAATTGAAAATGTACAGTGTTTGAAATTTTCTAAGGCCAAGGAGTATAGATCTACGCGTATAAATATTATCTAACCCAACTAATTTGACCAGCGTTTTTCTATAATACATGTATATACCAAATTTCAATTCAAAATGTCTGACTGAGATAATGAGCTATAGATTGTCTGAAAATTTTGAAGTGCAAGGGGCATAACTCTGTCAAATTAAATTCAACCTGAAGTGAATAATCTTGAAATTAGTGTAAATTAAAATTTGACAGAGATTTATATTAGTGACATTAAAAAGTACAATTAATTGTAGAAAACCCTTTAGAAGTGAATGCACCTGATTTTCAAGGACTGAAATAATGAACTAACTTACATGTGTGTGCTGCAATTCAATGACAAGTGTTTCACATTACAATTTTTGTTTTATATTCATACTTATAACTGTTTATTTAAATGAAATATATCGTTTCTTGTATAAAAGTATAACAAGTTTTCATTTATGTGTTAGTTATTCATTACTGTCACGCCATGTTGTAAGACACGTACTGGTAAACAACCGATGAAAATACAGTCAATCGTCGATGCACAATATCACCGTTCATAGAACCACGGCTAAGTTGAACCATCAGATAAGTCGAATATTTCATTTGGTCCCATCGATTTTGACTTGTCCATGTTGTAATGTATGTTAAATTTTATCGGAGTACACAACATAAATAGAGAACAAATATTTAAAGGGCTTGATTATGAGGAAATTTGCTGCTCTGTAAGAAACTATATAAACACCTTCACATGATAATATCTCTCCACAACAATATTTTTTTTCAAGTGCATTGGACATGGATGCCAACCCCCCCATTTTATACAGAAGAGTGTAAGGAGACATCAATGACATTATAAGCAAAATAACCTAATACAAGTGATATTTCTGTCCTTTGAAATCAATGAGTTTACGCAATTTAAAACACAAGTCCAGTTTAATGTGGAGACTACAAAATGTATCCTTACTTTAAACTGTGCAGCAACATTACAATGGTGATCAACCATTTGATTTTTATACACATTTGGCTTGGTGAAACACTATAAAGAATAGGATGCTTTAGAATTTCTTTAAATATAAACCTTATTTATTTTACAACAACTACGAATAAAGCTTTCAGCTTATATGAATCACTCTTGTTGGCCTTGATGGAAGCGGGCATGGGATCTTACTGTGGGAGAAAACTTAATTACCAGTGAAAACCCACATAGTCAGACAAGTAACTCCATATCTTTTTCAACGAACGCACACTGACTCATTAAACATGACGAAGCTATGCTACACTAATGATAAAGTTATTTAAAGTTAAAAACACAGGACACAGGAACATGAGGGCAACTCAAAGGCAATTTTGAAAAAAACAATCTTACTGATATTTCCTGTCTCTGCATCATAATCGAATGCGTAGATTTTCTTCAAGGGAGAGTCAATAAAATACATGGTTTTGTTGTCCAATGTCCAGGCGATGCCATTGGATATGCTGACCTTGTCCATGTGACTCCTCAGTCCTGAACTGTCAAAACTGTACAAACACCCACGCTCTAACTCAATGCTGTCTTTAAACTCCTTGCCCATTGTTCCTGAAATAACAAACATTTGAAATACATTGTATAGTAACTATCATGTAAAAGTATCCCACCTTCTGTTCCTTATTTTACCACACATTAAAGTTTGTGAGTTATCCCCCCTACAACATATGTAATGTTTACCTGTCAAGCCTCCCGATCCTGTCACACTTTCCATCGTTGTACCTGTGAACCTGTGAGTTATCCCCCCCTCTACAACATATATAATGTTTACCTGTCCAGATTTGTCCGTTCCTGTCACACTTTCCATCGTTGTACCTGTGAGTTATTCCCCCTACAACATATGTAATGTTTACCTGTCAAGACTCCCGATCCTGTCACACTTTCTATCATTGTACCTGTGAGTTATCCCACCCCCCTACCCCTACAACAAATGTAATGTTTACCTGTCCAGAGTTGTCCGTTCCTGTCACACTTTCCATCGTTGTACCTGTGAGTCATCCCCCCTACACCACATGTAATGTTTACCTGTCAAGCCTCCCGATCCTGTCACAATTTCCATTGTTGTACCTGTGAGTTATCCCCCCTACAACATATGTAATGTTTACCGGTCAAGCCTCCCGATCCTGTCACACTTTCCATCGTTGTACCTGTGAGTTATCCCCCCTACAACATATGTAATGTTTACCTGTCCAGAGCTATTCGTTCCTGTCACACTTTCCATCTTTGTACCTTTGAGTTACTCTCCCTCTGCCAAACATAATATTTACCTGCCCAGAGTCGTCCATTCTTGTCACATTTTCCGTCATTGAACCTATCTGTTGTCTCCTCTTCTACAGTATGTAATGGTGTGACTTTTTCTGTGTCCCATTCGAGATGACAGATACTCCTGTTCTTACCGATGATGTAACCCCCTGTCTTGCTCGGCACTATGAAGCTCACTGGTCCCTCTAACAAATCACATTAAACAAAAGAATATAATGACAGACAAATTTTTGAAAAGACGGGCTTATTTCAGGTAGCAAGATATATTCCGTAAGTTAAATCTTGTAGAAAATCTCGGGTAATAACATATTGATCAGTCTATATAATCAGTTTGTCTTTCTTACTCTAATACATGTTTACAGCCATTCTATTCAGCACTGTACAAATATCACACAGGTACAAACACAACAGGTGTCACACAGGTATCTAGTAACAAAGACAACAACTGATTATCTAGTGACAAACACACAGACATCATCTGATAATTTATTTCAAATAATGAAAAGATAAATATCTTCTTAAAATGAAAAAGAATCCGACAAAAGAACTCTCTATTAACTGTGTAACCCACATCATTCGATCTTACCTAGATGGATTTTCTCATCAACACCTGTTGAAGATCTCCATCTGTGTATGTCACCTTCCCAAATATCTACATACAGGAGAGTGCCAGTCTCTTCGTCCCAGTGTGGCCCCTCCCCAGTTGTGCGGGCACTGTTCTTAAGGACCACTTCAACCGACATTCTGCGTTGCTTTATCTGCAAAGGCAAGTTTGATTAACATTACAATGTAGTTCCATACATTGTCATCAGTTGACATTCTCACTGTGGTGTCCAGTATAACAAGAATGGGTCAGAGTCATAGTGTTAAAAATAACTGTCATTCAGTACGCTTCTTTTGCGCATTTAATAGAGCCAATAAATCATCGTGCTGAAGATACAGGTTTGGTTCCTGGGTGAGGTACTTGACAGGAATACATATTTTCTTTGCTCTTTTACACTATAAAATTTTGTATTTTTCCCTATACCATACTAACATATATAGCACTGCAAAAGCAAAGGATTTCTTCTCTGTCAAAGTTATTGAGATAAGTCTTCAGGGGACAAAAGTCTTTGTGGAGAAGGAAGTAGAAGAAACAAGTCACCTTACCCTGGGTACTAGTGTGTAAAATGGTAGGAAGTCCCCTTTAGACTGGTGGGGTCAAGGTCAAGGGTTATTGGTTACTGACCATTGATAAGGTCAGGTGTAAATGGTGCCGACTACAAGTTACTGACCATCATTAAGGTCAGGGGTCATTGGTACCGATATTACTATTAATTTGTATCTGACTTGAGAGTTGGCAGTCAATACTTCTAGCCACAACAAATTCTTCCCAATTTTTCCAGGACATTACAAGAGCTTCGAGGATTTTTTTTCTATCCTGTACTGATTGAGGCTACAATTTGCATAATAATTGATGTTACTCATTGTCATGAACTTACAGAGCAATTAAGTTTAAAATATTACTAGGTTCACATAGTGAAGGGCTTTACAAAGTCATACGATGGTGGATAGATTGTCCAGCTGTTCTTTGCATGGATGCTAAATGGAACATGTACTTTTTCATGCAAATGTATATGTATGTATGTATGTATGTATGTACATTATGTACATGTATTCAAGGAGATTTGAGATTGAGAACAAATATAAAACCTGGTGTTATAGGAGTGGATCGGTGTGGCTTGTATATAGTGTTAAATGTATTCTCTGTCACTTAGCTGACGGAGCATGCTTCTTTTTTTTTAATTCTTTTATTTTTTTTAAGGTTTTTTACATCATTTTTAAACATGGCAGTGACAAATATATTTGTATTCACGCATGCATGCATGCACATGCACCCACCATCACCTTCAAACACACATCATTACACACACACTTGTACAAGATGTTATTCCACCTCTTATCCATCTTTGCCATTATCATCATCATCGTCATCATCATCATCATCATCATCATCATCATCATCATCATCATCATCATCATCGTCATCATCATCATCATCATCATCATCATCATCATCATCAACAATCAGTCACCATCCTTATCTGCTAGTCAGCAAAGAAGAATTTGTCATTTCTTACATGTACATCTTCCACACTCACACACATATCCTCCTCACTCTTCACCCTTCATCCCCCCACCCCTCCCCCCACACCCCCACTCACCTATACACATTTTCATCTCTCACCTACTGATCCACTAATTTTTTTACACAAAGAAAGATGAAGGAAAATGTATCATAAGAGAGAGACAGACAGAGAATTTTTATATTTTCCAAACCAAAAAGATAACTTGTTAGTTTTTTCTCCTTCCTCATTCCATTGTGTTCTTGATCTCACCAAATTAACTTTTGATGTGTCCATGATCATAAACAGGTAAGGGATATTGCTTTTTTGTATCTAAAATAACATTTTGTAATAATTCTATATATTTTAAGTTTTTTTTTTCTTTCTTGACTCTGAATTCAAAATTATTATTAAATAAGATAGCCACCCCTCTTGAGTTTGACTTGAAGAAACTGAAAAAACAATCATAACCCAGTTTGTTTCTGATAACATGTTCTTGGTTCTCAACAAAATGAGTATCCTGAAGACAGTAAATATTTTACTTCTTTTCATGAAAAAAGGAGGAAACACCTTAACATTTTAGCTGTTCACCTAAACCCTGAATTTATGCCGACAGAATAGCTTTATCACCCATTGATATTTTGTTGTCAAAATCCTTCACAACCGCTAACTTATATTACACGCCCTTGTTTTGAATTTTTGTTCCACCCCTGCAGCTGGAAAAAGGAAGTCATTTTAGAAAATTAGGCTCTGAAACAAGTTTCTTTTGCTCAGTTGGTAGAGCCAGAGGACCTGAGTTTGATTCCTGGTTGGGACACTCAACAGTATCGAATGTGAATTTTCCCTTGTTCTGTTACACTTGTATGTTTTTACTTAGCACATCAAGATTAGTTCAATGCCAACTTCAGCCAAACATGAACAAGAAGTAAAATGTGCCTGACATAAGAAACTTACATCTGGCTATAATACTGTCACAAAGTTACACTTTAATTGTAGTAGAATTTTGTGAGTGAATGACTATATTTATATGGGTAAGGTTAACTTGTACTGTTGTCCAGGTAGGGTGATCTATTTTTAGCCACCTTACCTGTGAAGCCAGTCTGGATACCTGCTCTATTCATAACGTAAGCAGGTCGAGAGGTCTTACCAATGTAATGTTGAAAGTGTAGATGTTTAAGTAATGCAATGCATTGTGGCCACTGGTATGAACGTTTTCTTCGTGAGTAGTGTTCGTTTGTTTGGTCAGACAGAGCCTGATAATTCGATCGTGCAGACATTTTTCGACACACCCACCTCCCTCTCCTCCCGGGAGTAACGTTTAAGTTCTTATTATATAGCCAGTATTTCCTTGTGTATCTGGTTCTTGTTGTAAAACGAAAGTAAACTGCTGGTTTTAAGTTTTGATATTAGTACTTTCAAGTTGCATGTCTACCAACCATTTTCATATTTCTATATATCGGCGTGACGATGGAGAGTACATGTGTACTTACCGTTTGTCTTTGTCGGTATTTTGTTCGAAGTGATCCTGTGCGGACATGGATGAATAGAGCACGTTGCAATACCCCGTTTTTGGCCCCTCAAAAACATAATCCAAGCGTCAACTGTGGATCGACTATCAACAACAAAACGCACAGGTGACCCTGACAGGGTGTGAAGTAAACATCGAAATGGCTTCGTTCTCGGGTGGCGTGTCAAGTTCACGCTGTAACGGCCGAGGTAAGAGGATCCAGACACGGCGGACAAAATGCAAACTAACCCCAGATCAGGAACGGACGGTCAATGGGTATTCAGAAGACTCCATCCAGTTACAGGTCCTGGAGGACACGACCCATGCAGACCGCCCGACCCAGCCCTCCGCCACGGTTTTCCGGAGAAACAGTTTTCTAGAATACGATCTGATCGACCATACAGACGGTTCATATCGTTACCCTTTTACCAAAATAGACCTTTTTATCACGGTGTGTTCTACTCTATTTTTCCTGTATGACTTTGTGTCGGACATTGTACTTACTGAAGAGTACTTCAGACACGGACGTTACCTCGCATTTTGGCTCACGGCTAGTTTTACTTTGGTGCCCGCGGTCATATCTAATGGTTTAAGTGTACAATGGTACTACCTCGACTACACCCGTGAAAAGGAACAACCGGAGATCGTTAGGACGTCATTGTGTACATGGTTCTGTCGTGTATTCTTCACGTTCCCTCTCATGATGGGACCAGCAGTGCGGTAAGAATCGGACAGGATTTGATCACGGATACCAGTCTTGTCTGTCAATAAATGTACGCTCGGATTGATAAATGTTTATCAACAGATGAGCCTGGTACCTGTGCTTTGATATCGGTATATCGCCATAATATAATGATATTAATGATAAATGTTCAGTCACATGCATGATATAATGTGGAGCATATTTTTCTCTCTCTCTGAAAGTGATTTAAGTTGTGTATCTCTTGTTTCTCTTTTCATGGGCTTTAAACATAGTGAACATGCCTTTGATTTATTACACGTATAACTCTAATGTACAAAATGCATGTTTTACACAAAACACATACTACTGATTATATTTATGCCCTGGTAAAGAAACTGAGTCGTCTATCTAAACATTGGATTTGAATGAAGGGTGGAGTGCTTGTGGACAAATCCCAAACTCTATAGAAATTTATCTGAATATTTTTCATTTAATTATTGTTAGGTCTCGTTTTTTCATTTTTACAAATAAAAGTAATAATAACTTAACAACAGCGATTGCATTCAGCATAATACTAAGATCGTGGATATGTACAACATCACTTCGTTTTTATTAAAAATGTCAAACACCATCTTCTGTAGAGTAGATATTATATCCTAGAGGTGTGTGAAACTGACACCATGTTCTATATGGTAGATAACCCAGAGATGTATGAAACTGACACCATGTTCTATATGGTAGATATCTCTAAGATGTATGAAACTGACACCATGTTCTATATGGTAGATATCTCTGAGATGTATGAAACTGACACCATGTTCTATATGGTAGATATCTCTGAGATGTATGAAACTGACACCATGTTCTATATGGTAGATATCCCAGAGATGTATGAAACTGACACCATGTTCTATATGGTAGATATCTCTGAGATGTATGAAACTGACACCATGTTCTATATGGTAGATATCTCTATGATGTATGAAACTGACACCATGTCCTATATGGTAGATAACCCTGAGATCTATGAAACTGACACCATGTTCTATATGGTAGATATCTCTAAGATGTATGGTGCTGACACCATGTTCTATATGGTAGATAACCCTGAGATCTATGAAACTGACACCATGTTCTATATGGTAGATATCTCTATGATGTATGAAACTGACACCATGTTCTATATGGTAGATAACCCTGAGATCTATGAAACTGACACCATGTTCTATATGGTAGATATCCCTGAGAAGTATGAAACTGACACCATGTTCTATATGGTAGATATCTCTAAGACGTATGAAGCTGACACCATGTTCTATATGGTAGATATCTCTAAGATGTATGAAACTGACACCATGTTCTATATGGTAGATATCTCTATGATGTATGAAACTGACACCATGTTCTATATGGTAGATATCCCTGAGAAGTATGAAACTGACACCATGTTCTATATGGTAGATAACCCTGAGATGTATGAAACTGACACCATGTTCTATATGGTAGATATCTCTAAGATGTATGAAGCTGACACCATGTTCTATATGGTAGATATCCCCGAGATGTATGAAACTGACACTGTTTACACCACTATTTGTACGTATATTCCAGAGATACATAAAATTGAATAATTATGCATGATACGTGTCTCAAGGCCATTGCCACGTTTCACTAACTTTATAAGATGACTATCAGTGTAGATATTTGGGGCAAATTATTTATGCAGAGAATTATATAGGGCATCAATTGGTCAATGTTGTGACTAAACATACCACAGATAACCCAAGGTGTGCGTCATACATTTTATATCTATACTTTTGACCAGTGTATACCATGACTGCGCTGACTTTGTATATTATGGTAACTAGTATACTCTTCTATATAGAATGTTACAAACATTTTTATTAATGCCTTGTTATTTGTTCCTTTAAAATCTGTTATTCAAGCTGGTGTCAAGTAACACAAGTTACATTGTGAAGTATGAACAGTGAACAGTAAGATTTAGGTTGGCAAATGTGGCGCTAGATTGAGAGTGGGTTGAATACATCAGTTAATTGTCATTGCTATGACATAGCGATTTAGAACTTCATTCACCATGAAAGCGTTTTGTATTTTTTGTACGATACACAGAGCAGAGTGCTGTACAACATAATACGTAGATCTTAGGGGTAATCTGTCATTATGATTAATACATGTACAAAGTCCTGCTCATTTATATGTTAAAATTCCCTTTTCAACTTTCAAAATGCAGCACATACATTTTGATTTGAACAAGGGTATACATTGTACCAAGATATGTCTGCAGACAGAGCAGAAGCTAAAGGGAGACCGAGGGGAATGATTTCATCTTTTTGAAATATTTCTTATAAGTTTGTGAAGCCAGTGTGGTCAATATTTAAAAGGAGATCCAAGAGGAAGACTGCAAAGATTTGAACTCAGGACCTCCACACTAGACACAGATGCTCAAGGCCTAATAACCAAATCAGCTCCTTAGTAACCAACAAAACAACCTACTTTATATCCAGAAATTCTGTGAAATGTTGAAACTAGTAAGTAAATACCATACCTACTATGGGCTGGTTTTGTTCCCCCTGCCACTATGGTAGGGTGTTACATGTATATAGTGTTTACCCATGTCTGTCTCATTACCTCGAGACTTGTTCAGTTCCTCTCAAGTGATTACGTTCATATTTACACAATGCATGTACTATTATTTCTCATGACACTAAGATTTGTGTCTGATCAAAGTTTACTCTATACTATACGTGGGAGACTTTTATGTCTTATCAACATTTCCTGGTTCTGTTTCACCCCTAGCACTGGAATCTCATCGTTACAGCTCTCTGTGTTGAAGGACGTATAAATTTGATCAATTATATCAAAAAAGGTATTACCTCTAATATATAGGAGATTTAATAGATGTATTATCAGTGTGTACCTCTACGATTTGTTCCACTATTTACCCTCTTGTGTAATCACTAGCTCAGTATAGCTATGAATAAATGAATACCTCATTTTTACAAATTATTCCTTTAAGATTATAAAAAGATCAATCACTCCCTCCCTGTATGGAATGCCTGGTCTGGACTGGTAGTTGTGCATTTGTCAGTCACCAGAGAATGTTAGACAGGTATCCATTGTTTATTTCAATGTAAAAATTCAATATTTAAATACCTGTCTATATTGGTTGAGCTCTACACATCCTTTAAACTCAAGTTTTTAATTAAAATTCTATATAAAAACATATTGTTATGTAATTGAGAAAATTTTTAGGTGAAGATTTTCTACCCTAGATGAATACATGTTCATGTCTTGAACACAATGGCCACACGTAATTATGACTAAAGACTTAGATGTAAGATATTAGAAGTCAATGATATGAGGTAGTGAATACAAATTAAGGAAACATAGATTTTTGGTAGCGTGACTTGCAGTTTACATGTAAATAACAACAGATTTTGGGTGGCATAACTTGTTCCTCTGTACATCACAACAGATTTTTGGTGACATAACTGGCTGTTTTCCTGTACATCACAACAGATTTTTGGTGCCATAATTTGCTGTCCTTTTGTACATCACAACAGATTTTTGGTGACATAAATGGCTGTTTTCCTGTACATCACAACAGATTTTTGGTGCCATAATTTGCTGTCCTTTTGTACATCACAACAGATTTTTGGTGACATAACTTGCTGTTCTTCTGTACATCACAACAGATTTTTGGTGACATAACTTGCTGTTTTCCTGTACATCACAACAGATTTTTGGTGACATAACTTGCTGTTTTCCTGTACATCACAACAGATTTTTGGTGACATAACTTGCTGTTTTCCTGTACATCACAACAGATTTTTGGTGACATAACTTTCTGTACATCACAACAGATTTTTGGTGCCATAACTTGCTGTCCTTCTGTACATCACAACAGATTTTTGGTGCCATAACTTGCTGTCCTTTTGTACATCACAACAGATTTTTGGTGCCATAATTTGCTGTCCTTTTGTACATCACAACAGATTTTTGGTGCCATAATTTGCTGTCCTTTTGTACATCACAACAGATTTTTGGTGACATGACTTGCTGTCCTTCTGTACATCACAACAGATTTTTGGTGACATAACTTGTTGTTTTCCTGACTAGAAAGCTGATGGTGCTCTAGACTTCTCTTTCTTGTTTGTATGAGATATTGATTGGCCCACAGCCCTGTGGATTACTGAAGCTTACAGAGGACTTTCCTTTAATTCAGGTTGGCACATTGGAGAGAGATTTTGCATAACACGTTGTTATGTTGCAGATTGGTATACACACACAGATATATATATATATATATACAGAAGTATATATATATATAAGTCATTCCTGCTGCTACAGTGGTATAACACATACTCCTGTTTACAGATCTAACTCATCACTGTGTGTAGTCGTGCTGAATTTAGAATCACTTGGATATTCCAAACACACCAGAACAAACACATTTTATCATCAAAGATGCTTGTATTATAATTAATCCATTGATAAATTTCTGTATTAGGGAGCCAACTTCTCTAGGATACATCAGTTTATATCCTCAATAGATGTAGGTTGGAATGAAGCATTAGATTTCTACTACATTGTATTTTCAATTTTATTTCGTGGAGGGGGTTTGTGTTTCATATAGAATGAATTTTGTGAGATTGTTGACCGGATAAGTTTGAAATTAACATGAAAAAAACTTTTTGTCCTCATTTTATTCTTACAAAAAAATGTTATTTCAATGTTAAATTTTTAATGTTTAACTCACGTAAAACGAACATGTATGTTGAAATAACATTAAAATTTAGTGGTTTAATTTCATATGTGATACTTAAGAAGTAAGACCTTATACACTGTTATCACTCTCTGCTTTTAGGAAAAGCATATACAGTATGTACTTATACGTGTATGGCTTAACAATGTTGCTAATTATTACAGTAACTAATGCTGCAGATTATCTTCAGTGCTTCAAATATTGCACTTCTAGTGGAACTTAAGGGAACTTTCTGATTTTCTTGGAATACTAATCTTTTTTTCCTCCATGGTGCTGCTACTATAGGTATTTGAATTGCTTGGCCAGCTCCTTTGATCCCTATCTGTTTATGTCTGTCCATTTGTCTCTCTGTCTGTCTGTACATCCATCTGAACCTGTAGATTAAAATTTGTATAAAGCTCCTTTGATCCCTGTCTGTATATGTCTGTCTGTTTGTTTCTCTGTCTGTCTGTACATCCATCTGAACCTGTAGATTAAAATTTGTATAAAGCTCCTTTGATCCCTGTCTGTATATGTCTGTCTGTTTGTCGCTCTGTCTGTCTGTACATCCATCTGAACCTGTAGATTAAAATTTGTATAAAGCTCCTTTGATCCCTATCTGTATATGTCTGTCTGTTTGTTTCTCTGTCTGTCTGTCTGTACATCCATCTGAACCTGTAGATTAAAATTTGTATAAAGCGCCTTTGATCCCTATCTGTATACCGGTATGTCTGTCTGTTTGTCTCTCTGTACACTTTCAGTTGGTTCAGCTTTGAGTTAAGCTGTCTAGATCCCTGTCTCTTTGTTTGTCTGTCTCTCTGTACGTCTGAATATTTAGCTAAGTTCAACTTTGTGTCTTAAGGATTCCTGTCTGTGTGTATGTCCTAGGCCTGTCGTCAAATGTGATGTAAATCCACAAGCAGAGGAAATGAATAAATCTATTATTAAAAAATAGGTCACAGTGACCTAAACTGTCCACTTTACAAACGTCATATTAGATAAACCTTGCTGTTATTTCTATCATTAGGGTAGTGGGGACTTGTAACATACCAACGCTAAACAGTGTGTAAATTATAAAACACTTTTCAAAATCAATATATATCATACTGCAGGAAATTAAACTATGGCAAATTAGACAAACTAACTGTGATTACAGTAACTCTGTATGTAGTTTATTAAATGTACTTTGTGCTGTGTACCAGAACCCTTTAAGTAGGTAGAGATGTTACATCAATGGGTGTGTGGTATTACGATTGTGTGGTATTACAATCGAAGAAGGCTGTCATGTACCTGTATCATGGTTGGATGGAGGAGATGAATGCCGTAACCGAAGAACTCCATACACCTGTAAAGTTGACTTTGTGATTGTTATTGAGCTAGGACAATACTCCACTCTAGGACAATACTCAGCTCCGTGTGAAGACTCCACCATAGCTACTTACATAGCGATATTGCATGTTCTAGACATCTGAACTATATCTCATTACCCTGTTCTGTTATACGTTTTATCTACTGACTATAAAAACAACCATGTTGATGGGGTTTCCTAGGGGGATATAGGGACTGTCCATATCCAGTAAATCATCCCAGTAAGATCTAGAGAATCAGATGGTTTAAAAAGAGCCAGAGAACATCTGTAATAGGGACCATTTGTAAGCAGGGTATTGTTTAAATATGATTGGAATTACCTGTTAAAACAATGTTAAAAAAATTCAGATCTATTTTTGAAAGCTTGTCATCAATATTGTGTTTAAGTACATGTTTATTTTTTAAATGAGCTACTCCTTTTGACAATGTCCCTCATGGGCGTCGTCTTGATATAAATAACAATGGTATTAGAATTGATACAGAGATTTGTTACAGACTTTGTACTTTTATTAAAATATTGCGCTGTTGTCATGTAAATTTGTCGTAATTTAGTTAATACTAGGGTTGGGTGACCTTGGATGAAAATCCAAGGTGTTTGGATCATAAAGCTGAGAAACAGACCAATCTATACTGTCCTTGGGCTTAACACTTTAAGCCCATTGTTCTGGATGAAATGTGATGTGTCTCTGTTATCATGTTCAGTGAGGTTGCCAACAGCTAATGTAAATCCACCTGAAAATGATCCAGTCTGACAGTTGACTAGATGATAAACTCAAAAACAACAAATCCAAGTTAATTCTCAGTCTTCTGTCCATTGTAAGGATTGTCACTGAGTAGTGAGTGAGGAGTGAGACAGATAGATGACCCAATTTACTTGTCTTGAATCTTAAACAGTTTCCAGTTCTGTAAAGGTACTTTATTATTGTTTGAATTTAAATCATTTATTCTTTTGATTGTCTAATATTAGCTCACCTGGTCTGAAGGGCCAAGGTGAACTTATGCCAGATATTGTGTGTCTGTTGTCTGTTCGTCATTCCATTGTCTGATGTCTGACGTTTGTAAATCAACTTTTATCATCCAACGACATCTTCTTAATCTTTGATCATCATTTAACTTGATTTATCTGGAAGGGGACCTCTGGAACTGGCCAAGCCCAGATATGGTTATTTCGTTATGATTGGTTTAAAAATCTTCCTCTCTGGAACTAAACATCAGTTATCACTCATATTTGACAGATAGTATTTCATGGTAATGAGAAATAAAAAATGTACAGATGATGGGACTGACCCCCAAAGGGCTAAAGGGTCCAATATGATGGGAAATAATGGAATCCCTTCAAAACTCCTGGTCATCTGTTGGGATGAAAGTATTCTGAACAAATTTAGTCAGGAGCATCCTAGAGGAGAGCTGGAATTAATTTTGTGTAAAAGATTGTTCTCAGGCTTGTGAGGTCTAAGGGATGGGGCCCAATAGAGCATGTTTGTAACTCTAGGGTCTGCAGAGGGGCAGGACCCATTATGGAAAAAAAGTAAAGACTTCAAAAAATTTTTTTGAAGATATTTTGTCAAAATTTAGTTTGAAACATTGAGATTCCTCCTCTTGATGGGAAACGTGTAACAATAATTAAAAAAAAAAGAATTTTTTTTACTAAAAGCTGAAAAATCCTGGTGAGCATTATAGACCCAAGGGCCTGTTATGGTTTGTATATTAAGTCTAGTTATGTTGCTCAATTACTTCTACATGTAAGACCAATGAAGTAAAATATTCTGAAGAAGAACTTCTTGATGTTTTAGACATGTGGAGTACATCTACCATGGATGTAAATCATGGACCAGTGAAGTTGATGATGGCGACAATAAGAAAACAAAAGACCATCATTACAAACAGATGTTGTATGAGGACAATGATGCCAGTTTGATACGGATGCTGGAAAGTTTTCTGGAGTCTGCACCTCAACTCATCATCCAGCTGTATATTATACTGACAGAGGAAAAACATGAAAGTCCTTTATTTTTCACGAGTAAGACCATGCACAATATATATATTTGTATTAATTTTCTATAGATTTTATTTTAATATTGCGATTATTCAAGATTGACTTTTATTTATTGATTTTCCAAATAATTGGAATGATAAATTTACTAATCCTCTACCAAATAATGTTTAATGACAATTGGACATAATTCTATTCATTCATTGGTCAGAAATAGTCACATGGTTGGAAGAGATTCCTTTATGAAGGAGTAGCGGGTATTCAAGTGTAAGCATTTACCGGTAATACAGACCATATTATGAAGTCATTATTGGACATCGTTTTTCTGGTTTTTAATCCACCATCAGATAAAAGACTATTCAAATTAGCCTTGGTGTATGTTTAGCCGTATGTCATCAGTCCGTCATTCTGTCCTGATATCGTAGTCCAGACATTGTATGTTCCCTTTGGTCCCCTGTTATTTTTGTTCAATTTTGAGAATGGTCAGTGAATAAATACAGAAGAATGGTGGCCATCTTGGATTTTTGCAGTTCTATTTTGTTATTGCTATCACTTGAGAAGACCTCACCATTGGTCCCGACTTGTGCATCTAAAATTTTTTACACTGATTAGAAAAATAAAATTTGCAGACAGGCTGACGTTTTAGAATTTGACAATTGAAGATTGTTCCTCTGTTCCTTGGGGAGTACTGAATGGATTGAAAAACAAGATGGCTGAAAAGTAGTCATGTTGGATTTAGACTTGTACAGTTAGTTAGACATTTCTCTAGATAAGGACGATAGATCTTAGATTAAACTCATTGACTGTTTATTGGTGTTATTATATCAATTGTCAATACAATATCAGATTATCAGCAAATAAAAGGAATAAGAAAAGAGGGCAAAAGATCTAACTTACAGTACAGAGACCAGGTTATACTACAACGGAGCCATCATCTTTTTTACTTGTAATTCTAATTGTTATCCAATGAAAGATAAAGTAGATTAGGGGTTTTCTGTGATGACAAAAACCTGTAAAGGTACACTGCATTTTATATTTTATGGTAAATTCAAATCTACTTTAAAGAAGAAATGATTTCTGTAACACAGTACATTGTAAGTGAGGCCAAGGGTACTAATATCTGTGTTGATCTGTTACAGTGTACATCCGCCCGGTGGCTATGATTGGGTCGTGGATTGGTCTGTCCTGGTCTCTGGTGTCCTATCACCGAGCTCTTCGTGCCATGCATTCTCATGAGTCGAACACCGGTAGTAGCTTCAGTGACCTGTATAAAAACATTGGTGGAGCCATTGGATACTTTCTGTGGCGAGCCTGTGAGGTTGGACCTCGTGTCGTCATTATAGCACTCTTTGCCTCACAACTTGGGTACCTAGTTCTAATTGCAGCAGGAGTACACTGGCTATGTATGTCCATGTGGCTGTTTTTCCAGAAAACTGAATTTTATCAGAATCGTCGTGATGAGATTATATTTAACATTGTGATAGGATATGTTTTGATATTTTGTTTTGTGAATACCCGCGATGGCCATACAAGATTTAGAGTCATGATTTACTATTTCGTGTTTTATTTTGAGAACTTTGCAATGCTCTTGTCCTGGACATACTTTACTCCTAACAAGAGTGACTGGTTCTACTTCCTGGCTATTTCCGTGGTAACGTCTGGCTGTGTGTGTCAGATCGTGTTCCAGATATTTTTTTACTTATGCTGTCACCCAAAGAAAATCAAGATTTGTCTGAATCCTTGTAAGGATTTCCTATTTTATCGGTCTGTGTGTCACAACCTTGACGAGGCTGACCGAGTACCTCCTGCTTATCTTTAGTAAACACACAGTTGTATGTACACATTATCCATATTTGTATTTACAATATTAATCTTAATATATATCTCTGTTAGTTAATTGGTTAGGTTACACATTGGTAAATTTTTTAATCTAGCCAAAATTAAAGAAAAATGGTAATATATGGAAGTTATTTTGATGGAAAACATGTTTGTTTATGAAGGCAACACATGAGGCTTTTTGGTAACTACAGAACTTCTGTTTGACATGCCTAGCAGTAGGTAGAGCACGGAGATGGAAAGTTTGTTACTAATAATAATACAACATCAGTACTGTACAGTGGAATGGATAGAGCCTTAGATCGCACAGTAGCCCAAGCCTCGCACAATCAATTCAAACATGTTAACAGACACTATGGAATATCAAGTCTGTAACTATGAATATTAGATATATCAACATTGCCACTAAATATATCCATGGTATTTGTAAATATGTGGGATGTCATTGTTTTTGATGTACTCCCCAAAGGGAGAGCATATGGTCAACGATTTGTCCATCTGTCTGTCTTTCTGTCCATCATGATTTTGTCTGGAGCATATCACAAAAACTATAAGAGTTATTAACATGAAACATAGGTACATAGGTAGATAGATCTCGATAAGGAGAAGTGCAGTGTACAAAAACCATAACTCTCTTTTGCATAATTAAGGAGTAATTGCCCTTTGTTATTTTTCATATTTAAATTTTGTCAAAATTAGTCCTTTTGGAACTGGCGTTTATTCGGCGAGCATCCTTTGGTTCTGTGGATTGTTTGTTTTTCTCTGGAGAAGAACACAAACTATCTGACACATAATTCACTTGATATATATATAGGATTGTCATGGTAACATGACAGACTAAGTGTGCTAACATTGTGATACATATAGGATTGTCATGGTAACATGACAGACTAGGTGTACTAACTTTGTGATATATATAGGATTGTCTTGGTAACATGGCAGACTAAGTGTGCTAACTCTGTGATGCTACAGAAAACTAACAACCTTATTGGCAACACATGGATTGGTGTACAGATAGCTAACCCAACTTTAAGAAATGCTTTACAAAGGTAACTTTCCGACACATAGTTAAGCTGCATGATTTTCGATATGAATTTGGCATTCAATGAGGTTTTATTTTCATTTCTGATTTTTTCCGAGATACCAGGCTCACGTTTTTAATGATATAGATATGTGAAACATTTATATATACAGACTTGTAATTTCCATAGTGTCTGTGAACCTTACAGAAACGAATGTCATCTTGTTTTTGCTTCTCACCCTGTCGATAGTACATGTAACTGTATGTAGTCCACTTTAAAATGGCGAGGGTGTAGTGTATTATGTGTACACTGGATTGTTGTGTACGAGTGTTGTATTCTGTGGTATGTAGGATAATAACATACACACTACTTAATTTGTTGCTTTGTTAGCATTTGATAATGGAAGAGATTTTTTTATTGTCGTTTTTGTTTTTGAGTGACGGTTTTTGCAATTTTTACCCAGTTTTTAATAAATTTTCTGTTATATTTTAGCAATTATTACCAATTTTAATAAGTTTTGTAGAAGTTTAACAGTTACAAATTTTATGATGACTGGTTTTAAAATTTTGTACTATTGTGTAAATCACTTAAATTTCGCGTGGGATTTATTTTTACATTGATATGCAGGGACAGTCAGTTGCAAATTCCAATCCCATATGTTTATTTGTACAAAGAGAACTCTGAGTGGTTTCCATGTTGATTTGAATATCTGAGTCTAACAGAGTCCATATCTCTTAGCTCATCTTTTCTCGGTCAGTGTTTGCATTCACAGTATGTAGCCCCGTGTTTTCTAATGACTGAAGGTATATCTATATATGTAATCATTCCATAGTTCAGGGTAACCATTGTTAGAAAAACTTGTACAGCAATTATAAATGATATGTATCCACTGTGTTACTCACAGCACTTGGATTGCAATAATTATAAATCTTTTATACCAGTGTATGTTAAGTTGTTTGCCATCTTGCAAAAATTTAGATTATTGAAAAAAATGTTTGTTCTTGATATTTTCCTTTCTGTCTTCGACTAGATATTTAAATCCATTCTTGTCCATTTTTTTTTAATCACATTTTTGTAAAGGATGGAGTTTACCTTTTCAAACAACACTATATTCCCTGCAGATTAACCTAAAAACTTAAAACTGAGAATTTTTTTTTTAAACACTGTATTTTGAAGACTAAGACAGAGTTTACGATATGGAAGGGAGATAAATCTAGGTTTCTGAAGCAGATTATCATCTTATGTGTTGTTAGGTTAAATTGTGGTTGAAAAACCTATAATTAATTGGCTTTGCCTTAAAACTTCAGAAGTATAGTGTACATACAGTATATATATATATATATATACACACACACATATAACTTCACAAGAGGCCTTCTGCTTCACATTTTTCTCTTTCTGTTGGATTTCTGCCGTCAGTTTGATGACTATGGAAGAGAACAAGTCATGTTTTAAGACATTTCTGATATATTGATAACATAATATCTACAGTGTATATTTATGAGACAATGTTTCCTATTTTATCTGCAGCTAATGCATTAAAATTTGTGCCATATAAAGCAAACAAGACAGGAGAGGAATTATATCATCCTTTGTACGCATCTTGATGTTTACGAATTGTCAACTGTCGGTGAAATACAGATTTTGTGAACTTGTTTAAGTAGTAGTTTCAATTTTAAATCTTTAACGCTTTTAGATTAGATTTATTCCTGGAATATTCAGCACAAGTCAAGATTTCATCTCAAGGTTTTTACGAAAAAAAATGAAAAAAAAGATTTTCTGATAGGAATCGTACATCTCAACATGCTATATATAAAATGTGGAAATTCTATACAGATCCAATTAGACTGGTTTACAAACATTAGCTTGACCATGACTGAACTACAACAAGTTTGCTTTTTATTACCAATCAGTGAAATATATATGTTTAAAAATCGTTACAAAGCCAAACAAAGCAATAGAATTCGGATTCCAGCAGAAATTGATAAGTGAACAATGTACAGACTTGCAGATTTAGCACAAACTTCACATAAAATCTATTATCCAATCGGTGACTGAGCTCCACATTCCCTGATGTGCTATATTTAGAAAGTCTAATTTTATACATGTAGGGGTTATTCCCACCCAATTTCTAAGTCCACACTGACCTTAGGAAAGATATCTTGACGCTGATAGTTGAACTAATTCTTTGTATTTTATAAAAGTGTTGTTTTTTTTTTAAATTGATTGTGTTTAGTAAAGGTGTGATTTTTGTACTAACTGTGCAGTACTTGTCTCTGGTGTAAGATAATGGTTTAAAAACATGAACATTATACATACATTCCTTCACAAATTTGTTTCCTTGTTTGATTTACCCACAGTTGTGATTTATTCGCAGTTTGTTTGACAAAAAACACCTACAATTCTACTTTCAATGGACTGCATCACATGTAGGATTTATAACTGTTCTATTTTGATGTCACTTATGAGGAAATTGAGACAATGTCAGGAATAGAAAAAAAAATATTGCATTTTATCATTATATTATGTTAAATTCATTTAACTATTTGAAGGTTGTCAGATTATCTAGGTTAGTAAAGTTGGGTAAAATATTAACAGATTGATGGTATTTATTAGCAGTCTATTGAAATAAATTGATACATACTAAGTTATTATATATAAGCCTGTGATAAGGTATTTAATACTAACCATGTTTCAGTGTGTTGGCCAGTTAGGGATCTTTTCACTGTGTTGGTACAATATTGCATCTGCACTGAAACTTTTCTTCACTGTATTTGGAGAAGTTAAGAGTACAGATCACCTCTCAAGCCTCAACTAGTGGGTATTTACTTTTAGTAGAGTGGTAGATTGTCTGATTAGAGACCCAAGGGTTGTTAGTTCGAACTCCAGTAATGGCAGTGTGCTTTCCATTAATCCTTCCTATAACAGATTTGGTGATGTTGACCACTTCAAGGGTTGAAGTTATAGGAGATTGAGATGCTTCCTTAGAGATACCAAACCTGGATTATTGTGAAGGAGGAAGTAGTGTAAGAGTTGCCTCTCAAGCCTCAGCTAGTGGGAATTTCCCTTTGGTTGAGAGTGTCTGGCTAGAGACCAAAGGGTTGCTAGTTCAAACCCCAGCAATGGCAAAGTGTCTACATTACATTTTCCTGTTACGTTTTAATAAACAATGTTTATATTTCACTGTAGTTAATACAGTTGTATTTGTGCTAGAAAGCTATTTCACTATATTTAGTACACTGTTTGTGCTAGAAAGCTATTTCACTATATTTAGTACATTCTGTTGTATTTGTGCTAGAAAGCTATTTCACTATATTTAGTACAATCTGTTTGTACTAGAAAGCTATTTCACTATATTTAGTACATTCTGTTGTATTTGTGCTATTAAGCTATTTCACTATATTTAGTACAATCTGTTTGTACTAGAAAGCTATTTCACTATATTTAGTACAATCTGTTTGTACTAGAAAGCTATTTCACTATATTTAGTACATTCTGTTGTATTTGTGCTATTAAGCTATTTCACTATATTAAGCACATTCTGTTGTATTTGTGCTAGAAAGCTATTTCACTATATTTAGTACACTGTTTGTGCTAGAAAGCTATTTCACTATATTTAGTACATTCTGTTGTATTTGAGCTATAAAGCTATTTCACTATATTTAGTACACTGTTTGTGCTAGAAAGCTATTTCACTATATTTAGTACACTGTTTGTGCTAGAAAGCTATTTCACTATATTTAGTACATTCTGTTGTATTTGTGCTATTAAGCTATTTCACTATATTAAGCACATTCTGTTGTATTTGTGCTAGAAAGCTATTTCACTATATTTAGTACAATCTGTTTGTACTAGAAAGCTATTTCACTATATTTAGTACAATCTGTTTGTGCTAGAAAGCTATTTCACTATATTTAGTACATTCTGTTGTATTTGAGCTATAAAGCTATTTCACTATATATAGTACACTGTTTGTGCTAGAAAGCTATTTCACTATATTTAGTACACTGTTTGTGCTAGAAAGCTATTTCACTATATTTAGTACAATCTGTTGTATTTGAGCTATAAAGCTATTTCACTATATTTAGTACAATCTGTTGTATATGAGCTATAAAGCTATTTCACTATATCTAAATATTAGATAAGACATCTCAGGGTTTTTTATCAAAAGAACACTTTGTTACCTACAAATTGCCATTTATTATTTACCTTTACTATGGTCATTGTCAATGACTTGCCGATAATGCCAGTCATGGTCATTTGGGATCAATTACTCATACTTTAGTCATTGTCAATGGACCAGTTGTATAGCGAGCATTTCTGAGTCAGTGTATGTACATGTATATATGCCATGTAGTTTTAGTTAAATGTTATGCTGCTTTTGTTTTAAATGCTCTGCGATATTAGTTCAGTTGTAGGCTAGTCAATTTGTATTTTTTATGTAATATTTTTTATATAAAGTTATTATTCGTATGTTCATTGTTTTGTATAACATATTGTGTAATTTAATAAATGTTATATTTTATATGATTATGTATATCTACCGGTAATTAGTTGAACGTGAAAATGGCCAAAATGACAATAAATCTGTGTGAACTTGTTTATTTTGTTGTGTCTGTTTATTTATTTATTTACTGTTACAAACTGTTATATTCTGAGTGAGTAATGAGTTATCTTATATCACACTGAAGTAATTCTTTATAAAATGAGATATTCATTCCAAACTCACTAAAATTCAGTAGTGTTGATATGTTGAGGAATAAACATGTTTACACATTATCTGTCAATAATTAACATATCTGTTAACTCATTTTCTCTCAACATTAAACATATCTATCATTTTGTCTCCCTGTTATGAAGGAACAGAAATATGGCTAAAGGTAATTTTTTTTTCTGTTTTTTCTGTTGGTGTCCACACTTTGCCATGTTTTTTCTTCAGGTGTCAACACTGCCATGTTGTGTTCTGTCGTCGTCCACACTCTGCCAAGTTGTGTTCTGTCGGCGTCCACACTCTGCCATGTTGTGTTCTGTCAATGTCCACACTCTGCCATGTTGTGTTCTGTCGGCGTCCACACTCTGCCCTGTTGTGTTCTGTCGGCATCCACACTCTGCCATGTTGTGTTCTGTTGGCGTCCACACTCTGCCATGTTGTGTTCTGTCAATGTCCACACTCTGCCATGTTGTGTTCTGTCGGCGTCCACACTCTGCCCTGTTGTGTTCTGTCGGTGTCCACTCTCTGCCATGTTGTGTTCTGTCAATGTCCACACTCTGCCATGTTGTGTTGTGTCTGTCTGTTGTGTTTCTGTTCACTCTCTGCCATGTTGTGTTCTGTCAATGTCAACTCTCTGCCATGTTGTGTTCTGTCAATGTCCACACTCTGCCATGTTGTGTTCTGTCGGCATCCACTCTCTGCCATGTTGTGTTCTGTTAGTGTCCACACTCTGCCATGTTGTGTTCTGTCAATGTTCACACTCTGCCATGTTGTGTTCTGTCAATGTCCACACTCTGCCATGTTGTGTTCTGTCAATGTCCACACTCTGCCCTGTTGTGTTCTGTCGGCGTCCACTCTCTGCCATGTTGTGTTCTGTTAGTGTCCACACTCTGCCATGTTGTGTTCTGTCAATGTCCACACTCTGCCATGTTGTGTTCTGTCAATGTCCACACTCTGCCATGTTGTGTTCTGTCAATGTCCACACTCTGCCCTGTTGTGTTCTGTCGGCGTCCACACTCTGCCCTGTTGTGTTCTGTCGGTGTCCACTCTCTGCCATGTTGTGTTCTGTCAATGTCCACACTCTGCCATGTTGTGTTCTGTTGGTGTCCACACTCTGCCATGTTGTGTTCTGTTGGTGTCCAAACTCTGCCATGTTGTGTTCTGCCAATGTCCACATTCTGCCATGTCGTGTTCTGCCAATGTCCACACTCTGCCATGTTGTGTTCTGTCAGCGTCCACACTCTGCCATGTTTTTTTTAATCCGTCAATGTGCACCCTAAGCAGTGTTAGGTTGTGTTAATGATTTGGATCCGACTCTTATAAGAAAGTACAAGACCCCAGTTTATGTTAAGTCTTAAGACTTAAAACTCCAACCAAACTATTCTGTTAGTGTCCATACCCAGTGTTGTGTGCTAACATCATTTGCTTTTTTCTCTTTTTAAGAATGTGTAAATACAAGAGCCCCGGTAGATATATGTTAGGCTTTTATTTTGATTAATTAAACCCCAAATCAGGACAAAAATAGAAATTTGGTTTAATTTGTTCAATGTTTGAGAGGGAAATGTGAAGTGATGGATTTTTTACCTTCGCAAATTCATCAGCTCAAAAATTCAAAGTGATTTATTTTGAATTAATTAAGAGTTGTACAAACTTATGGAAAACCAGGACAAAAGTACAGTATTGCTGCTGTCAAATATTGTAAAAAAAGTCTCTTTTTATTTACATGTTTTCTATATGGCTGATTCCTATATTACATACAAAGCATGCAAGAGATCAGAGAATCGGTTAAAGAAAGAAAAGATCAGACCCAATAGGGGTTTCTGTGATGTGATATTTGACCACTATAAGCCACTGTAGCTGGACAGTTTTCTGTGATGTGATATTTGACCACTATAAGCCACTGTAGCTGGACGGGTTTCTGTGATGTGATATTTGACCACTATAAGCCACTACAGCTGGATGGGTTTCTGTGATGTGATATTTGACCACTATAAGCCACTGTAGCTGGACGGGTTTCTGTGATGTGATATTTGACCACTATAAGCCACTACAGCTGGACAGTTTTCTGTGATGTGATATTTGACCACTATAAGCCACTACAGCTGGACAGTTTTCTGTGATGTGATATTTGACCACTATAAGCCACTACAGCTGGACAGTTTTCTGTGATGTGATATTTGACCACTATAAACCACTACAGCTGGACAGTTTTCTGTGATGTGATATTTGACCACTATAAGCCACTACAGCTGGACAGTTTTCTGTAATGTGATATTTGACCACTATAAGCCACTACAGCTGGACGGGTTTCTGTGATGTGATATTTGACCACTACAGCTGGACAGTTTTCTGTGATGTGATATTTGACCACTATAAGCCAACATATATTGGTTATCTGATCTGGTATAATGTATAGAAAACCTCTTCCATAACCTGTCTTGTTCAAATTCATAACAGATGAAGTAGAACACATAAAGCTGTGAAATAGTATTTTATTAATTCTGATCAAAATCATCTACATAATAATCACAAGTATGAAAACAGTCAATTGAAACTTGTTGATAACAACAACTGTTTAAACTTCAGGATCTGCCTGCGCCTTTGGGGGATTATGTAGCATCCATCTAGGTGGAAAATAGATAACAAAACATTGAGAAAATTGGAGAAAGAATGTCACAAGTGGACAAATAAGATCTAGAAACTTTTATATTTACCTATGGAGAGTCATTTCAATGTCACCTTCCCATGGAGAGTCACTCCTGAGTCACCTTACTGTGGAGAGTCACTCCTGAGTCACCTTACTGTGGAGAGTCACTCCTGAGTCACCGTACTGTGGCGAGTCATTCCTGAGTCACCTTGCTGTGGTGAGTCACTCCTGAGTCACCTTACTGTGGAGAGTCACTTCTGTGTCACCTTACTGTGGCGAGTCACTCCTGAGTCACCTTACTGTGGAGAATCACTCCCAAGTCACCCTTACTGTGGAGTCACTTTCATCTGGAGAATCACAGTCAGAATACCATTGGGGAGTTATGCTCGGTAAACTAACCATAGAGAGTCGCTACTGAGTCCCTTTCCAAAAGGGAAGTTACTGTTCTGTCAACTAATCATAGATAGTGACTGCTGAGTCACCTTTCAAAAGTGAAGTTACTGCTAAGTCAATTAACCCCAAAGAGTCACTGCCAGTCAACTAACCACAGAGTCACTACTCAGTCAACTAACCACAAAGAGTCACTGCTCAGTCAACTAACCACAGAGTCACCGCTCAGTCAACAAACCACAGAGTCACTGCTGAGTTACCTCTCCAAAGAGCAGTTACTGCTCAGTCAATCAACCACAGATAGTCATCGCAGAGTCAACTAACCACAAAGAGTTACTGCTCAGTCAACTAACCACAGAAAGTCATTTCTGAGTCACCTCTCCAAAGAGAATTTACAATTCAGCCAGCTAACCATTGAGATTCTGTACTGAATCAACTATTCATGGCAAATCATTGCCGAGTCACCTTTCCATGGAGTTACTACTCAGATAAAATGCCATGGGAAGTCATTGCTCTGTCAACTTAACATGGAGAGTCACTGCTGAGTCAACTTCTCATAGATGAGGGAAACATTGCACAGTCACAATGTCACTGGAAGTCGCTGCCATGTAAAACTTCTATGATGAGTCAATGCTGAGTCAAACTTGAGTCACTGCTCAGTCAAAACTATTATCCATGGATAGCCACTGTCAAGTCATACTTACAAAGTGATTGCCTGTTAGGTTACTTCCATGGTGAGTAACTGGACAGTCAAATTTTCATGAGTCACTGTTCCAAGTCACACTTCCAAGTGAGTTACTGCTAAGTCATACTTTGATGATGACTCACTGCTCAGGTCAATATTTCATTGCGAGTCAAAGCTAAGTTGAGTATTTCCGTTGCCACTTGTAAGACATGCATCAGTAGTAAGTCACCTGATAGTCAAACACCCATGGAAAATCTTCATTCCCATAAATCCTTGACAAGAGTCACTGATCTGGAAAAATATCCAAGGGGAGTCAAAGGTCAGTCGTGCCGAGTCAGTCACACATTCAGGGGGAGGTAATTCATATGTACATCAAGGAAGTCGTTATGTATAGAGGATAGTCACCCTGGAGTATCAGTAAGGACCTGCGAGAATCTAATTTAAAAACAAGTAAAAAGGATCCTCGGTGTTGATTCATCATGTTTTCTGTGAGGGAAGTTTTTGGCCCAATCTAAAATGTTCATTTCCTGATAAAGCTGTACATAAAATTGTCCTTTATGTCTACTTTATAGAGCGAGTTGTCAGTCATTTATCTATAGAGTTAGTTGTTAGTCATATGTCTATTGCGAGTTGACTGCCAGTCATATGTCTATAGAGTCACTGATCTGTCAGTCATATATCTCTGGAGAGTCAGTTTCTGCCATATATCTCTGGAGAGTTAGTTTTCTGTCAAATCTATGGCTATTCTGATGAGGAAACCCCCCCCCAAACAGATCTGTCACTCGTCTTTTAACCTATCCACATTTTAAAAAAAAAATCCAGAGGGAAACGTTATTGACGGTTATGATTACACTGTAATATACATAAATATACTTATATATGTATTTATATATATCTATTATAATATGGTTGTCAGCACACAACTAGTGAACAGTTGGTGTGTACAGGGAACGATCAGGTGTTGGGATGGAGTATATATAAACACTTCCTGTATCAGCATGCACCACATGCAACTTATTATGCAAAGAGTTTAAAAAAAAAAAAACATCCACAGCCCTTTTTTGTTGGAATTTAAAAAATATCCCATCAAAAGGCAATATAAAAAAGTCAAAATCTTGCGTTCTTAAATTGAAAATGCAAAGACAAACACAGGGTTATTTTTCTATAACTTTTTAATTTTAAATAAGGGCAAATAAAATTTTGTTTTAAAAAGTGACACTTTGTGTTAGAAGTTACTTCCCTTGAGCTTTAGTGATCACACTAAACGTGGTCACCTGTAAAATCACAGATCTAATATTCTGAAAATCCAAATGTGTGGTGCAACATGTAAACAATGACCATGTATTTTTAGACAATGTTTTAGAGATGATTTGAGGTTAAAGTTCAATCCCTGGCAACACCTAGGTAAGCTGTTGGCTCCTGTCTGATTCAGTCAGATGTAACACCTTGATACAACTTCTAACAGGTTTGTAAATACAGGGAGACAATCGTCACACAAACTGTGTTACATGATGGGTGCTAGTAGTATACTTTTATCACAATATAGCTTAATACGCAAGAAACTCACTGTAAAAACATTATAAAAAGGCAAGTAAACAAAAAAAAAAAAAACAAGCCCACGCTCTCAACGGTAAATCACATGTTTATATAGATCACGATGATGAAAAACAGCATGCATAAATGTGCACAGAAGTCAAAAAGGAAACCATGTACCTATATATAGTAACAAGGCAGTAACAAACACAGAAACGCAACTCAAGGCTAACGTCTCTGTTTACAGACAGGTAGGGGAATTAACACTATAGAGTTTATATCTCGGCACCCTCAACAATCAAACTACTTCCTTTTAAATTTCTATCTCTAGTGTTAGAGATTGTATCATCTACGTCAAGACTTCAAAAAAAATAAAAATCTGCTGCAAATAGAATGTAGGTATCACAAACAGAAACAAGAATAAGAATTACTCTATATCAATATTACACTGGTGTAACTCTGTGTAACTCTGTGTAGATATTTATTGGTGTAACTCTGTGTAACTCTGTGTAGATATTTATTGGTGTAACTCTGTGTAACTCTGTGTAGATATTTATTGGTGTAACTCTGTGTAGATATTTATTGTGTAACTCTGTGTAGATATTTATTGTGTAACTCTCTGTAACTCTGTGTAGCTATTTATTGTGTAACTCTGTGTAGATATTTATTGTGTAACTCTGTGTAGATATTTATTGGTGTAACTCTGTGTAGATATTTATTGTGTAACTCTGTGTAGATATTTATTGGTGTAACTCTGTGTAGATATTTATTGGTGTTACTCTGTGTAGATATTTATTGTGTAACTCTGTGTAGATATTCATTGGTGTAACTCTGTGTAGATATTCATTGGTGTAACTCTGTGTAGATATTTATTGTGTAACTCTGTGTAGATATTTATTGTGTAACTCCGTGTAGATATTTATTGTGTAACTCTGTAGATATTTATTGGTGTAACTCTGTGTAGATATTTATTGTGTAACTCTGTGTAGATATTTATTGGTGTAACTCTGTGTAGATATTCATTGGTGTAACTCTGTGTAGATATTTATTGTGTAACTCTGTGTAGATATTTATTGTGTAACTCTGTGTAGATATTTATTGTGTAACTTTGTGTAGATATTTATTGAAGTAACTCTGTGTAGATATTTATTGTGTAACTTTGTGTAGATATTTATTGAAGTAACTCTGTGTAGATATTTATTGGTGTAACTCTGTGTAACTCTGTGTAGATATTTATTGTGTAACTTTGTGTAGATATTTATTGAAGTAACTCTGTGTAGATATTTATTGTGTAACTCTGTGTAGATATTTATTGTGTAACTCTGTGTAGATATTTATTGTGTAACTCTGTGTAGATATTTATTGTGTAACTCTGTGTAGATATATATTGGTGTAACTCTGTGTAGATATTTATTGGTGTTACTCTGTGTAACTCTGTAGATATTTATTGTGTACCTCTGTGTAGATATTTATTGTGTAACTCTGTGTAACTCTGTGTAGATATTTATTGTGTAACTCTGTGTAGATATTTATTGTGTAACTCTGTGTAGATATTTATTGTGTAACTCTGTGTAGATATTTATTGTGTAACTCTGTGTAGATATTTATTGGTGTAACTCTGTGTAGATATTTATTGTGTAAATCTGTGTAGATATTTATTGGTGTTACTCTGTGTAACTCTGTGTAGATATTTATTGTGTAACTCTGTGTAGATATTTATTGGTGTAACTCTGTGTAGATATTTATTGTGTAACTCTGTGTAGATATTTATTGTGTAACTCTGTGTAGATATATATTGGTGTAACTCTGTGTAGATATATATTGGTGTAACTCTGTGTAGATATTTATTGGTGTAACTCTGTGTAGATATATATTGGTGTAACTCTGTGTAGATATTTATTGTGTAACTCTGTGTAGGTATTTATTGGTGTAACTCTGTGTAGATATTTATTGTGTAACTCTGTGTAGATATTTATTGTGTAACTCTGTGTAGATATATATTGGTGTAACTCTGTGTAGATATTTATTGGTGTTACTCTGTGTAACTCTGTGTAGATATTTATTGTGTAACTCTGTGTAGATATTTATTGGTGTAACTCTGTGTAGATATTTATTGTGTAACTCTGTGTAGATATTTATTGGTGTTACTCTGTGTAACTCTGTGTAGATATTTATTGTGTAACTCTGTGTAGATATTTATTGTGTAAATATGTGTAGATATTTATTGTGTAACTCTGTGTAGATATTTATTGGTGTAACTCTGTGTAGATATTTATTGTGTAACTCTGTGTAGATATTTATTGTGTAACTCTGTGTAGATATTTATTGTGTAACTCTGTGTAGATATTTATTGGTGTAACTCTGTGTAGATATTTATTGTGTAAATCTGTGTAGATATTTATTGGTGTTACTCTGTGTAACTCTGTGTAGATATTTATTGTGTAACTCTGTGTAGATATTTATTGGTGTAACTCTGTGTAGATATTTATTGTGTAACTCTGTGTAGATATTTATTGTGTAACTCTGTGTAGATATTTATTGTGTAACTCTGTGTAGATATATATTGGTGTAACTCTGTGTAGATATATATTGGTGTAACTCTGTGTAGATATTTATTGGTGTAACTCTGTGTAGATATATATTGGTGTAACTCTGTGTAGATATTTATTGTGTAACTCTGTGTAGGTATTTATTGGTGTAACTCTGTGTAGATATTTATTGTGTAACTCTGTGTAGATATTTATTGTGTAACTCTGTGTAGATATATATTGGTGTAACTCTGTTAGATATTTATTGGTGTTACTCTGTGTAACTCTGTGTAGATATTTATTGTGTAACTCTGTGTAGATATTTATTGGTGTAACTCTGTGTAGATATTTATTGTGTAACTCTGTGTAGATATTTATTGGTGTTACTCTGTGTAACTCTGTGTAGATATTTATTGTGTAACTCTGTGTAGATATTTATTGTGTAACTCTGTGTAGATATTTATTGTGTAACTCTGTGTAGATATTTATTGGTGTAACTCTGTGTAGATATTTATTGTGTAACTCTGTGTAGATATTTATTGTGTAACTCTGTGTAGATATTTATTGTGTAACTCTGTGTAGATATATATTGGTGTAACTCTGTGTAGATATATATTGGTGTAACTCTGTGTAGATATTTATTGGTGTAACTCTGTGTAGATATATATTGGTGTAACTCTGTGTAGATATTTATTGTGTAACTCTGTGTAGGTATTTATTGGTGTAACTCTGTGTAGATATTTATTGTGTAACTTTGAGTAGCTATTTCTTGGTGTAACTTTGAGTAGATATTTCTTGGTGTAACTCTGTGTAGATATTTTTTAGTATGACTCTGTCCTCTGATATAATAATTTCAGGATACAATAATCAGGTTGAGGGTTTTTTTTAAACAATTTTGTTAGATTTTTGTATTTTTAATTAATAAATGTCATTATATTAAAAAATTGAAACAACTCTGTGAATACTGCAAAAAAAAAGGTCGACCAAGGGCATGATTAAGCACAGGATTTTGTGTAATATGATCTGACTAGCAGTGGAGGAAATAATATTATAATAAACTAAGTCATGACGAAGTGTGAACATAAACAAAGGTCAGGACTGCGACGATCACAAAGAGAAGATAACTCTAAGTAAGAAAGGTGCATCATCATCTAATGGACAGGTAGATGGAATGAACAAGCATTTAAAAAAAAAAAGGATTGAAAAAATAATAATAAGTTTGTCATACAAATAAGTTGATGGTGAGTGATGTAGGGAGGGACACTTTGGAACTACAATGGGACGGGTACATATATTGGGACACACCCTGACGGGCTTTAATACGTAGAAAACTACATATCTATAAAACTGTAAAATTGAGGGCACCTCCTCTCACTGAGACGGTATTCGAAATGTCAGAGATCTTCTGGCTGGACTTCAATCTCTTTTTTAATTAAAATTTGTTTTTAACCAGAATAAGTTAAATAATTTATGAAAATCAATACTATTTTCTTTTCATATGGATATTTTCAAAAATATTCTTTTTTTATCCGATTTCTTTATGATGATAACAGAAAGCTACAAAGCAACAGAAGGTTTCTACAGAACGTTCTATAACATGTGAAACCTGCTAGAAACATGATACAACATTTCCTTGCATTGAACTTCCTCTGTTGGATATCATAAACATATGCCATAATGGACAACTGCCATGGAACTCGCCTTTTAAAATCTAATCGGAATTTTCATTTATAAGATTAATCAAACATCCACATGACATTAAGACCATGCCTGGTAATAAGTACACTCACAGCTTATTCAAGTCAACCAAAACAACAGAATATTGTTGTCTTGAAATAAGTCCATCTCTTCACTCCAAGTCCATGGTTCTGCTGGCCCATTGGGCTTATCGCAGGATTTCCATTAAAGACAGGTATCCCTAATAGACAGATGTCCATTATAAACAGGTATCCCTAATATACAGGTGTCCATTATAGACAGGTATCCATAATAGATAATGTCCATTATAGACAGGTATCCCTAATAGACAGGTGTCCATTATAGACAGGTATCCCTAATAGACAGGTGTCCATTATAGACAGATATCCCTAATACATAAATGTCCATTATAGATAGGTATCCCTAATAGACAGGTATCCCTAATAGATAGATGTCCATTATAGACAGATATCCCTAATAGACAGATGTTTACTATAGACAGGTGTCTCCATTAATATATGTTCATTATAGACAGATATCCCTAATAGATAGATGTTGACTATAGACAGGTGTCTCCATTAATATAATTTCATTATAGACAAGTTTCCTTCATGGACAGATATGTGTTTTTAGCATATTTCCATTATGTACAGAAGTCCATTATTGGCAAATGTTCAAATTATAGACAGGTGTCCTTTTTAGACAGGTGCATGTTATAGACAGATGTATATAATCTAGAATACTCTCAATAGACAGGTTTCACTGTTCCATGAATGCAATAAATATGTGAATTCTTAATAAGTATATAAATAAAAAACGTAAATATAGCTATTATCTACCATACCTACAACTGTTATGACAAATTTATACATAACCGTTGGTGCATGACACTCCATGGTAATACGTGCATCATGTACAGGAGTGAGTGGCTACATCAAATTGCATATTTGGAAGGTCACATGTCCTCAACAGTCATCACAAAATTTAATCCACATCAAACAAAACAAAAAATGGTTGTGCCCATGACATCATCACAAACAGGTATATCATTCTACCTCTGTATAAAGTGAAACCTTGTTAATTCAGGTCATGGCTCCTGAATCCTTGACAACAAGTATCTCCGATATCTCTTAGTAATGTAAAAATAATGCCACCTTACACATCATACGAGTGATTTCTTATCAAATAATTACAGTATGTCTCAAAAAGTTAGGTTTCTGATAATCATCTTCCATATAAATATTGTCCTTTGATCTAAACATACACTACATCCACTATGTCTACAGAGTAAGGTGTCACATGACCTTACATGTCTACATAGTAAGGTGTCACATGACCTTACATGTCTTCAGAGTAAGGTGTCACATGACCTTACATGTCTACAGAGTAAGGTGTCACATGACCTTACATGTCTACAGAGTAAGGTGTCACATGACCTTACATGTCTTCAGAGTAAGGTGTCACATGACCTTACATGTCTACATAGTAAGGTGTCACATGACCTTACATGTCTACAGAGTATGGTGTCACATGACCTTACATGTCTTCAGAGTAAGGTGTCACATGACCTTACATGTCTACATAGTAAGGTGTCACATGTCCTTACATGTCTTCAGTGTAAGGTGTCACATGACCTTACATGTCTACATAGTAAGGTGTCACATGACCTTACATGTCGTCAGTGTAAGGTGTCACATGACCTTACATGTCTTCAGAGTAAGGTGTCACATGACCTTACAAGTCTACAGAGTAAGGTGTCACATGACCTTACATGTCTACAGAGTAAAGTGTCACATGACCTTACATGTCTTCAGAGTAAGGTGTCACATGACCTTACATGTCTACAGAGTAAGGTGTCACATGACCTTACATGTCTACAGAGTAAGGTGTCACATGACCTTACATGTCTACAGAGTAAGGTGTCATATCTTTATATGTTTTACATGTCAACAAGGTTCCACTGCAGAAATGTCTTCCATCAAAGCCCTTTATATTCCTTTGTTTCCTATTACAAATTTGAAGACACAAAGTTTTCTTAACACAGAAAGGGTTCATATGAACTCTAGCTATGTCAATCTCTTACTGCAAGTTTTTAGAAAAAAAAAAACATTTCTGTTAATGCACTGGAAAATCTATTCAAAAAACATTCTTTTATGAGTAAGAATCTCCATTATATACCAATAAAAAGGCTAGACAGTTCATTAATACACTCTGATGTTAAAAAATGAAAAAAAAAGGAAAAAAATACGATAATAATAATAAAAATAGAAAAATACTAAGAGGATCTTGCATTATCTAAACAAACACCAATTTATCTGTCATGTGACTAACTTTTCATTGTCACCTGACAATACATGAAAGAAACATGTTACTTATGAAATGGATGAACTGATGTCATCACATTTCGTTCTCGTAACATGTGTAACAGAAACTGTAAACGTGGTTATTTCCAGGAGGGCTTAGTTTTGCAATTTAATGAGCAAACTGTATAGAAGAGGGTTATTCTTGTCATCTGTGTACCTCAAAGCATACTTAATGTGAATTTCATCGAGTCATAACATGGGTGAAATTTACGCTGAGTTTTGTATATTTCGTGTAAATTTCACTCACTTGTGCATTTCCAGGTTAACAGTATTGTTATGACAATTTTTTTTTTGATTGCACCTATAAAACAATTTTGGATTTGAAATAGAACTAACCTGATTAGATTAAAGTGGACAAACAATTCTCACATTGTACCAACAAAGTGCATTTATGACAAAAGTCACAACCATAAATTTGAGAATTTTTCTTCTCCTTTTGTTGACCCCCTGAAAACAATATAATGTACAAGTTTTACAAAAAAATTCTGAAGATGTTATCAAAGTTTGAAATTATTCTGAATTCAAACAGAAATTTAAACACTCATTATAACTGAGTTGATAGCAGTTATCCCTGTACTTAATAACATAAATAATTTCAAATCCCGTTTTGAAAAAAAAAAAAAACAAAAAACAAAAAAAATTTAACATTACATTCATAATGCATATCAAAATACAGTGTATGAGAAATATATAAACAATAGTGTAACTATACCTTGTACAGTAGAACAGTCTCAACAAACCATGTACACAAGGGCACAAACCACAGACATATACAACCAATTTGGTGGCATAACGTTATACTCAACTCTCATTCCTGGAAGAATTTGTAATACTAATTAGCAAATAACAACATTGCATTCCATGTCGTTATGGTAACGACACACACTCTTTAACAATAATACAAAATCATACCAGTTCCAGTCTTAAGTTGAAAGGTTGGTTGCCATGGAGAGGGGTGAGAGGTCACTGGAGTAACAACAGCTGTAACATGGTAACTATGGTAACTATATGGTAACTATGGAATGGTATGCAGTATAGAAATAAAGTTTACAATTCTGTACATAAAACACACACCTAACATACACTTGTGATCCGGGTTGTTTTTGATTTGTAATATACTCAGTACTATTTACATATATTCATCATACTCTAAACAGAATTAGATACCCGAATGCTTTATATTCTTACCTAGCAACAACGAGACTCACATTCAAATAAAAACTCTCATCTATAGCAAAACTGTTGTTCGGTAAAATGTTTTACTTTGTAAAAGGGGATATTGTCTTCAGACAGACTCAAAAGAGCAAAAGTGTATCTGTAGTTTTATAGGAAATTAGGAGAAAATTTAAGGACATTGGTCAGTGGTCAAACCTTGTCTAATGGTCAATATTTGTATCAGTTGTCACCGTCACCCACAAAACATAGTTTAATACCTGTGTCAGCATTCAACACTTGACACAGTGGTCAATACCGATAGTAGAAATCAGTTACAGCAGGCCTGGCTGTGGTCAATACCTGTGTCAGCAATCATCACTGCCTACATTCAGCCTCACAGGCCAAAGTGTAAAACCAGCCTTACAGTGTATATCTTGTTTCACAGTGTACAGCTGGCCTCATTGTACTGAAAACTTCGTGGTGTACAGCCAGCCTCACTGTACAGCCAGCCTCAGATTGTAAAGCCAGCCTCACAATGTACAGCATGCCTTCACAGTGTACAGCCAGCCTTACAGTGTACAGCCAGCCTTCACAGTGTACAGCCAGCCTTCACAGAGTACAGCCAGCCTTACAGTGTACAGCCAGCCTCACAGTATACAGTCAGCCTTACAGTGTACAGAGTACAGCCAGCCTCACCGTGTACAGTGTACAGCTTGCCTTACAGTGTACAGAATACAGCCAGCCTTACAGTGTACCGCCAGCCTTACAGTGTACAGCCAGCCTACGGTGTACAGCCAGCCTTACGGTGTACAGCCAGCCTTCACAGTGTACAGCATGCCTTACAGTGTACAGTGTACTGCATTCCTTACAGTGTACAGAGTACAGCCAGCCTCACCGTGTACAGTGTACAGCTTGCCTTACAGTGTACAGAATACAGCCAGCCTTACAGTGTACCGCCAGCCTTACAGTGTACAGCCAGCCTACGGTGTACAGCCAGCCTTACGGTGTACAGCCAGCCTTCACAGTGTACAGCATGCCTTACAGTGTACAGTGTACTGCATTCCTTACAGTGTACAGTGAACAGCCAGCCTTACAGTGTACAGCTTGCCTTACAGTGTACAGCCAGCCTGATCACACATCAACCTAGTAATGTCAATGGCTGATCACATGTCAGTCTAGTAATGTCAATGTCTGATCACACATCAACCTAGTAATGTCAATGGCTGATCACATGTCAGTCTAGTAATGTCAATGGCTGATCACATGTGAGCCCAGTAATGTCAATGGCTGATCACATGTCAGTCTAGTAATGTCAATGGCTGATCACATGTCAACCTAGTAATGTCAATGGCTGATCACATGTCAGCCCAGTAATGTCAATGGCTGATCACATGTCAGTCTAGTAATGTCAATGACTGATCACATGTCAGCCCAGTAATGTCAATGGCTGATCACATGTCAGCCCAGTAATGTCAATGACTGATCACATGTCAGCCCAGTAATGTCAATGGCTGATCACATGTCAGCCCAGTAATGTCAATGGCTGATCACATGTCAGCCTAGTAATGTCAATGGCTGATCACATGTCAGCCCAGTAATGTCAATGACTGATCACATGTCAGCCCAGTAATGTCAATGGCTGATCACATGTCAGCCCAGTAATGTCAATGGCTGATCACATGTCAGTCAAGTAATATCAACGGCTGATCCAATGTCAACCTATTAATGTCAATGACTGATCACATGTCAGTCTAGTAATGTCAATGTCTGATCACACATCAACCTAGTAATGTCAATGGCTGATCACATGTCAGTCTAGTAATGTCAATGACTGATCACATGTCAGCCCAGTAATGTCAATGGCTGATCACATGTCAGCCCAGTAATGTCAATGGCTGATCACATGTCAGCCCAGTAATGTCAATGGCTGATCACACATCAACCTAGTAATGTCAATGGCTGATCACATGTCAGTCTAATAATGTCAATGACTGATCACATGTCAGTCAAGTAATGTCAATGGCTGATCACATGTCAGCCCAGTAATGTCAATGACTGATCACATGTCAGCCCAGTAATGTCAATGGCTGATCACATGTCAGCCCAGTAATGTCAATGGCTGATCACATGTCAGTCTAGTAATGTCAATGACTGATCACATGTCAGCCCAGTAATGTCAATGGCTGATCACATGTCAGCCCAGTAATGTCAATGACTGATCACATGTCAGCCCAGTAATGTCAATGGCTGATCACATGTCAGCCCAGTAATGTCAATGGCTGATCACATGTCAGCCTAGTAATGTCAATGGCTGATCACAACATAGCCAAGTAATGTCAATGGCTGATCACATGTCAACCTAGTAATGTCAATGGCTGATCACAACATAGCCAAGTAATGTCAATGGCTGATCACATGTCAACCTAGTAATGTCAATGGCTGATCACATGTCAACCTAGTAATGTCAATAGCTGATCACATGTCAGTCTAGTAATGTCAATGGCTGATCACATGTCTGTCTATTTCTGTCAATGGCTGATCACATGTCAACCTAGTTCTGTCAATGGCTGATCGCATGTCAACCTAGTTCTGTCAATGGCTGATCGCATGTCAACCTAGTAATGTCAATGGCTGATCGCATGTCAACCTAGTAATGTCAATGGCTGATCACATGTCAACCTAGTTCCATCAATGGCTGATCGCATGTCAGTCTAGTAATGTCAATGGCTGACCACAACATAGCCCAGTAATGTCAATGGCTGATCACATGTCAGTCAAGTAATATCAATGGCTGATCACATGTCAACCTAGTTCTGTCAACGGCTGATCCAATGTCAACCTATTAATGTCAATGGCTGATCACATGTCAGTCTAGTAATGTCAATGGCTGATCACAACATAGCCAAGTAATGTCAATGGCTGATCACATGTCAGTTGAGTTCCGTCAATGGCTGATCGCATGTCAGTCAAGTAATATCAATGGCTGATCACATGTCAACCTAGTTCTGTCAACGGCTGATCCAATGTCAACCTATTAATGTCAATGGCTGATCACATGTCAGTTTAGTAATGTCAATGGCTGATCACAACATAGCCCAGTAATGTCAATGGCTGATCACATGTCAACCTAGTAATGTCAATGGCTGATCACATGTCAGTCTAGTAATGTCAATGGCTGATCATATGTCAACCTAGTAATGTCAATGGCTGATCACATGTCAACTTAGTAATGTCAATGGCTGATCACATGTCAGCCTAATTCTGTCAACGGCTGATCACATGTCAACCTAGTAATGTCAATGGCTGATCCAATGTCAACCTAGTAATGTCAATGGCTGATCACATGTCAACCTAGTAATGTCAATGGCTGATCCAATGTCAACCTAGTAATGTCAATGGCTGATCACATGTCAGTCTAGTAATGTCAATGGCTGACCACAACATAGTATAGTAATGTCAATGACTGATCACATGTCAGCCCAGTAATGTCAATGGCTGATCACATGTCAGCCCAGTAATGTCAATGGCTGATCCAATGTCAACCTAGTAATGTCAATGGCTGATCACATGTCAGTCTAGTAATGTCAATGGCTGACCACAACATAGCCTAGTAATGTCAATGGCTGATCACAACATAGCCTAGTAATGTGAATGGCTGATCACATGACAGTCTAGTAATGTGAATGGCTGATCACATGACAGTCTAGTAATGTCAATGGCTGATCACATGACAGTCTAGTAATGTCAATGGCTGATCACATGTCTGTTTCATTGATGAAACTGGCTAATAATTTTTCTGATATGCTATTTCAAGACTCTGATTGAATGAATTTGCACTGCTATCCTTCTGACACAAGAATTTGACCATGGCAACCCTCTGAGGTGCAGAACCTGGCTGTGATATTGCTCTGACAAGCAGAATGTGCACTTCGTCACATATGAATGTTTGTGGCCCTAACAAAAACAGGAGATGACATCTGTTTGTGGGTGCATAACTTAGGATGTCGCTACTGACCAACAGTGGGAAAGTTCACAGCACTGATCAAATGTGATTGCATCTACATGATGACCTAGTAGTGCACACTATGGCACCTCATCGTCAATGTGAAGGTAAAGGTCACATGCACTGGCAAGTAACAGGCATCTACAAGTCTACAGAAATAAATATAAATAACCATAAACAGGCCATGAAATATCTACAGAAAGAATTCAAAACAGGGGGTCTACAAGTCTACAGGGACAAACATAAACAGGGCATCTACAATTCTACAGGGACAAACATAAACAGGGCATCTACAATTCTACAGGGACAAACATAAACAGGGCATCTACAATTCTACAGGGACAAACATAAACTGGGCATCTACAATTCTACTGGGACAAACATAAACAGGGCATCTACAATTCTACAGGGACAAACGTAAACAGGGCATCTACAATTCTACAGGGATAAACGTAAACAGGGCATCTACAAGTCTACAGGGACAAACATAAACAGGGCATCTACAAGTCTACAGGGACAAACATAAACAGGGCATCTACAATTCTACAGGGAAAAACATAAACAGGGCATCTACAATTCTACAGGGACAAACATAAACAGGGCATCTACAAGTCTACAGGGACAAACATAAACAGGGCATCTACAATTCTACAGGGACAAACATAAACAGGGCATCTACAATTCTATATGAACAATAATAAATAGGGCATCTATAAGCAAATTACTGGAACAAATAAATCTCAGTTTGCTTTCAAATAATCACAGACAAGAAATATGTGGAAAAATTGAAAAATATTCCATATAGAATGAGCAATAATGATTTTATATGGGTTTTTTTCAAAACAAGCATGGACCATTTTCAAATCTTCATAAAATTTTCATTCAATTATACAATTGCTATTGAAATATTAAAATGGGAATCTATACAATAATGAAAGAACGATGAATCAAATAACAAGGTCAAGGACATAGATCTCAAGGTCAATCAATATCGCTGCATATGTCACTGTATTAACTCTAACACCACCTGTTTCCACGGTAACATTCCTTCTACCACGTGGCTGACAACATGGTGGCCATGTATATTTTATATTGTGCCACACACTATATTTTTCTACTAAAATTGCATTGGAAATATGTAATATAACTGACCATTCAACAATTGTGTTATATATAGGGTAACTGACCATTCAACAACAGGGTCACATAATCATATATTTTTGGTTCAAATACCACAAAGTCTGGCTTTTTTTTAGAAAATTCCTGGAGTTTCGCTGACTGGTTATCAATGTGTTGTCCTCTTCCTTTTCGTCGAAGCTGACTGACCAGTCAACAAATTTTGCATATATTTATTATCTGGTCAGTCAGTAATTTTGGTTGCTCAAGGTATATGGACCGGTCAGTGAGGTATATCTCCGTCACGTGTGAGCATACTTGTAAGCTGAGTAGTTTTTGGCATCTTGGACGCTCTTTATTGCCATAGTGGTTTTGATAGCAACGTCAACGCTCTGCTCAAACCGAAATGTGCATTCACTGCCCTGAAACACACAAACATCTGATACAGATGATAAGCCTTTAACAACAAATTATCATTACGCAGTCCTAGACTTAAATCTAGGAACATTTATTTTCATTCGATAAACATAGCCTTCAACTGGAGTGACGCGATAATTCTGTCTCTTGTAGAAGTCAGGAAGAGGTAGAAAATCTCAGCCAATCAGAAGGCAAGGCCTTCTAAGCGAAAAGACTGACTTAACATCGTTGTATAAGTCATGTGTGTTTTGTTAAACTGATACCTGTTGAGACGCGAGGAAATGCTACTACTGATAAATGTCACAAAAAAAGGCCCTTCCATCAGTTCCCATTGTCCTAAGGGTGCCCTCCTTGGTGGACATCTTTTTGACTTCACCCAAACATCCCCAGGTGGCCAAACCATTCTTCTGCCATAATTCTTTACACATTTAAGACATTTTTTGTTATCTTGATTTGTTTTTTAAAAGTTGGTTGCTTTTCCTGGGTTTTTACTTTAAAAGGATATACAATTCGAAAGTTCCTCTTAGAATTTAGCGATTAATAATCTTTATACCGTTTATCAGTCCCAAAAATAAATAGAGTTCAGCTATGGGGTAAGGGGAACATAAATATCAAATTTGTGAATGATCCATCCAGTATTTCTCAAAAATTAGCCTTAACCAACATTCACTGTCAACATTCAAAATGGCCACCAGACAGCCATTTGTGCTTTTGATCAGTACCAAAATCAAGAGGGCATGAATAAGGACCAAAATAGGACCTCCATATGAAATCTGAGAAATATCCATTTATTACATGTACACCGAAAGGAATAGCCAATAGGCCCACCCACCTGTCAGCTATTTTGCTTTCTTGATTAGTCCAAAAAATGGACAATGTACAAACAGATATCAAAATTGGGAACCACCATATGAAATTTGAGAATGATCCATCTAGTACTTTCCCAGAAATAGTGATAAAAAACTTGTCTAAGACTGGATTAACATTTGCCGGCCATCTTGTTTTCCTATGTCCCCAAGTGGACAAATCACAATGGCCACCTGCCAGCCATCCTGTTTTTCCTATCTGTCCCCTAGTGGACTAATCACAATGGCCACCTGCCAGCCATCCTGTTTTTCCTATCAGTCCCCTAGTGGACTAATCACAATGGCCACCTGCCAGCCATCCTGTTTTTCCTATCAGTCCCCTAGTGGACTAATCACATTGGCCACCTGCCAGCCATCCTGTTTTCCCTATCAGTCCCCTAGTGGACTAATCACAATGGCCACCTGCCAGCCATCCTGTTTTCCCTATCAGTCCCCTAGTGGACTAATCACAATAGCCACCTGCCAGCCATCCTGTTTTTCCTATCAGTCCCCTAGTGGACTAATCACAATGGCCACCTGCCAGCCATCCTGTTTTCCCTATCAGTCCCCTAGTGGACTAATCACAATGGCCACCTGCCAGCCATCCTGTTTTCCCTATCAGTCCCCTAGTGGACTAATCACAATGGCCACCTGCCAGCCATCCTGTTTTTCCTATCAGTCCCCTAGTGGACTAATCACAATGGCCACCTGCCAGCCATCCTGTTTTCCCTATCAGTCCCCTAGTGGACTAATCACAATGGCCACCTGCCAGCCATCCTGTTTTCCCTATCAGTCCCCTAGTGGACTAATCACAATGGCCATCTGCCAGCCATCCTGTTTTCCCTATCAGTCCCCTAGTGGACTAATCACAATGGCCACCTGCCAGCCATCCTGTTTTCCCTATCAGTCCCCTAGTGGACTAATCGCAATGGCCACCTGCCAGCCATCCTGTTTTCCCTATCAGTCCCCTAGTGGACAAATCACAATGGCCACCTGCCAGCCATCCTGTTTTCCCTATCAGTCCCCTAGTGGACTAAACAAAGTTTGAATTCAAGAGAAGCTTTCACGTAAAATTTGAGAAAGATCCATTCAGGACTTCTGAAACTATGACAACAAAAGTTGTTAAGAATGGACAGACAGACAGACAGACAGACGAAGGACATAGGGCGATTGGTACAGCACCCCATCATCCAATAATATGAGAGGGTCTAAGATAGGTCAATAAGGTCAAAGATTTCTGAAACAGATTTCTGTCTGCTAAATCAAATAATACCACAAATCAAGTGTCATCAAAGAAAGTGACTCAATGATGATAAACAGGATTTATCAGATAAAGGTTCTATGGTAAATGACAGGTGTCACCCAAGTTTAATCCTATGGTAACACACTGGAGTCATCAAAGTCTGGTTCTATGGTAAATGACAGGTGTCACCGAAGTTTAATCCTATGGTAACACACTGGAGTCATCAAAGTCTGGTTCTATGGTAAATGACAGGTGTCACCCAAGTTTAATCCTATGGTAACACACTGGAGTCATCAAAGTCTGGTTCTATGGTAAATGACAGGTGTCACCCAAGTTTAATCCTATGGTAACACACTGGAGTCATCAAAGTCTGGTTCTATGGTAAATGACAGGTGTCACCCAAGTTTAATCCTATGGTAACACACTGGAGTCATCAAAGTCTGGTTCTATGGTAAATGACAGGTGTCACCCAAGTTTAATCCTATGGTAACACACTGGAGTCATCAAAGTCTGGTTCTATGGTAAATGACAGGTGTCACCCAAGTTTAATCCTATGGTAGCACACTGGAGTCATCAAAGTCTGGTTCTATGGTAAATGACAGGTGTCACCCAAGTTTAATCCTATGGTAACACACTGGAGTCATCAAAGTCTGGTTCTACGGTAAATGACAGGTGTCACCCAAGTTTAATCCTATGGTAGCACACTGGAGTCATCAAAGTCTGGTTCTATGGTAAATGACAGGTGTCACCGAAGTTTAATCCTATGGTAACACACTGGAGTCATCAAAGTCTGGTTCTATGGTAAATGACAGGTGTCACCCAAGTTTAATCCTATGGTAACACACTGGAGTCATCAAAGTCTGGTTCTATGGTAAATGACAGGTGTCACCCAAGTTTAATCCTATGGTAACACACTGGAGTCATCAAAGTCTGGTTCTATGGTAAATGACAGGTGTCACCCAAGTTTAATCCTATGGTAACACACTGGAGTCATCAAAGTCTGGTTCTATGGTAAATGACAGGTGTCACCCAAGTTTAATCCTATGGTAACACACTGGAGTCATCAAAGTCTGGTTCTATGGTAAATGACAGGTGTCACCCAAGTTTAATCCTATGGTAACACACTGGAGTCATCAAAGTCTGGTTCTATGGTAAATGACAGGTGTCACCCAAGTTTAATCCTATGGTAACACACTGGAGTCATCAAAGTCTGGTTCTATGGTAAATGACAGGTGTCACCCAAGTTTAATCCTATGGTAACACACTGGAGTCATCAAAGTCTGGTTCTATGGTAAATGACAGGTGTCACCCAAGTTTAATCCTATGGTAACACACTGGAGTCATCAAAGTCTGGTTCTATGGTAAATGACAGGTGTCACCCAAGTTTAATCCTATGGTAACACACTGGAGTCATCAAAGTCTGGTTCTATGGTAAATGACAGGTGTCACCCAAGTTTAATCCTATGGTAACACACTGGAGTCATCAAAGTCTGGTTCTATGGTAAATGACAGGTGTCACCGAAGTCTGGTTTTATAGTAACAGACAATAAGTAAAGTTAAGTAGTTATGCTGTAAATAACAGGTGTACTCTGATATATAAGATATTTCCAGACACATAAATACGTATGTCTGTGTTAAAAAGCAAAGTACATTTTAAAACCAAAGCAATTAAAAGCGAAAATTCACATCAGCAGCATAATATAATGAACTTTATGACAGCAGCCATATAACACAGTAACCAGCACTACACACCAGAAATCTGGGTACACAGCCACTGATACTAAAAACAGGAGGGGTACAGGACATGGGGGACAGGCTGGTGTACACAACCACTGATACTATAAAACAGGAAAGGGAACAGGACATGGGGGCCAGGCTGGTGTACACAGCCACTGATACTAAAAACAGGAAGGGGTACAGGACATGGGGGAGGGGCGGCAGTCTGGTGTACACAGCCACTGATACTAAAAACAGAAAGGGGTACAGGACATGGGGGGGGCAGTCTGGTGTACACAGCCACTGATACTAAAAACAGGAAGGGGTACAGGACATGGGGGCAGTCTGGTGTACACAGCCACTGATACTAAAAACAGGAAGGGGTACAGGACATGGGGGGCAGTCTGGTGTACACAGCCACTGATACTAAAAACAGGAAGGGGTACAGGACATGGGGGGCAGTCTGGTGTACACAGCCACTGATACTAAAAACAGGAAGGGGTACAGGACATGGGGGACAGTCTGGTGTACACAGCCACTGATACTAAAAACAGGAAGGGGTACAGGACATGGGGGGCAGTCTGGTGTACACAGCCACTGATACTAAAAACAGGAAGGGGTACAGGACATGGGGGGCAGTCTGGTGTACACAGCCACTGATACTAAAAACAGGAAGGGGTACAGGACATGGGGGGCAGTCTGGTGTACACAGCCACTGATACTAAAAACAGGAAGGGGTACAGGACATGGGGGGGGGGGGCAGTCTGGTGTACACAACCACTGATACTAAAAACAGGAAGGGGTACAGGACATGGGGGAGGGGGGGGCAGTCTGGTGTACACAGCCACTGATACTAAAAACAGGAAGGGGTACAGGACATAGGGGGCAGTCTGGTGTACACAGCCACTGATACTAAAAACAGGAAGGGGTACAGGACATGGGGGGCAGTCTGGTGTACACAGCCACTGATACTAAAAACAGGAAGAGGTACAGGACATGGGGGGCAGTCTGGTGGTGTACACAGCCACTGATACTATAAAACAGGAAGGGGTACAGGACATGGGGGACAGTCTGGTGTACACAGCCACTGATACTAAAAACAGGAAGGGGTACAGGACATGGGGGGCAGTCTGGTGTACACAGCCACTGATACTATAAAACAGGAAGGGGTACAGGACATGGGGGGCAGTCTGGTGTACACAACCACTGATACTATAAAACAGGAAGGGGTACAGGACATGGGGGAGGGGGGGCAGTCTGGTGTACACAGCCACTGATACTAAAAACAGGAAGGGGTACAGAACATGGGGGGCAGTCTGGTGTACACAGCCACTGATACTAAAAACAGGAAGGGGTACACGACATGGGGGGCAGTCTGGTGTACACAGCCACTGATACTAAAAACAGGAAGGGGTACAGGACATGGGGGCATCTGAGGGAATGGGAGGGAGGGAGGGAGGGACATGGGAAGGCAAGGTGTTGGAGGGGTGGTGGGATGGGGTCAAAGACGTTGGAAGGTAGGGCATGGATGGGAGGAGGTCAGGGACATAAGCAGGCAAGGCATTTGAGGTTGGTGGGATGGGGGTCAAAGACAGGAGAAGGTAGGGCATGGGAAGGAGTGGGTTGGATCAATGGGATAAAAGGAGTCTGAGGACATGGGATGGATAGTGAGGGGGTCTGGTGTAATGGAAAGGAGTCTATTGTCATAGTAGGGAGGCTCGTGTCACGGAAGGGAGTCTCGTGTCGTGTAAAAAGAGAGAATGGGAGGGTGGTAATCTTGGACATCTCAGGGAGAAGTCTTGTGACATAAAAGGAAGGGAATTTTGGACATCTCAGGGAGAAGTCTTGGGACATAAGAGGAAGGGAATCTTGGACATCTCAAGGAGAGGTCTTGGGACATAAGAGGACGGGGATCTTGGACATCTCAGGGAGAGGTCTTGGGACATAAGAGGACGGGGATCTTGGGACATCTTAGGGCGAGGTCTTGCAATATGAGAGGCAGGGGATAGCAGACAATAGAGGGATGGATTTTAGGGACACAGGCAATCAGGGCATAGGAGGAAGGGGCATGGGGACATAGAAGGGATGGGGTCAGGAACATGGGAGTAAAGGAGTCTTGGACATGGGACGGAGAAAGCCAGGGACATAGGAGATAAGTGGTCGAAAACCAGGGCATAAGAGTCAGAATTTGAAGTTGGGAACATGGAAAGGAAGGATGGGGTTCTGGGGACATATGTGGATGGAAAGGGGAGGAAGACATGGGAAGGCAAGGAAAAGGAGGACGAAAGTCTAGCAAGTTTAGGGGCATTCAATGGAGGTCTCAAGGAACTTGGGAAGGATGCTGTATTTTTTTGTTGCTCAGTCTTGATTATCTCAGATAAACCGACATTTGGTTGGAACCTTCAGTAAGTAAGAAGTGGCCCCGATACTGTGTGTACCCAGAATTCCAACATTCCTGCTGATTCCTGAAAATAGGGATGAACATCCCCATATATAATGGGTATAATGTGTCAACTGGTATTTAAGCTTGGAATGTGCTGGGATATTGTGTCATCCTGGTAACCATAGCACCCATCATAACCTACCCCGTCCTCGGACAGCTGGTCGTCAGAGAAGCACTCACGACAGCCTCGCCAGCTCAGCAGGCAGGACTTGGCCTGGGGCGACTCGGATGTGATCACCGTGAAGTCAAACACTTTAGTTGTGCTGGGGGTGGGGGTGTGCCCTGGAACGGGGGACGAGCGCACTTCTAATGCATCTGTAACAGAGGGGGTGGTGCTAAGCTCTACTCACTCACAGGTCAAAGGTCAGCTTGTGCTTTGGATTTAAAGAGGGGTAACCTTTGGCCTTTCATAATCATATCTCAGGACCAATGTCTGTGTTACTGAAGGTTACTACAGATGTATGTCTTATTTCTGAGCCAATGGCCGAAAATTCAAGTTCAGAAAGAGATGTAAGGATGTGACAGTTGGGCATGAAGAGATGTAAACATTTGGTAGGAATGTGAGAAAAATGTTGTAGTGTAAGGTAATATGGAGATGTGGGAATGTTTGGGGAACAAGGGGTTGTGGAGATGTGGGAATGTGGGGTTGTGTTGAAATGTGGGAAAGTGTGGAGATGAAGAAATATGGGGAGAGGTAGAGATGTGGGGTTGTGTGGAGATGTGGGGATATATTGAGATGAAGGTCAGGTGGGGTTGTGTGGAGAGATGGGGATGTTTGGATAAGTAGGGATGTGTGGAAATATTTGGATATGTGGAAAAGTAGGGATGTGTGAAGGTGTCGGGATGCAAGTAGATGCAGTTATGTGGAGATGTATTGATGTGGGGATATTTAAGGATGTGTTGCGATGTAGGGAAGTGGGGAGATGTAAGGATGTGGGGAGATGTAAGGATGTGTGGCGATATAGGGAAGTGGGGAGATGTAAGGGTGTGGGGAGATGTAAGGATGTTGGGGAGATGTAGGGATGTGGGGAGATGTAGGGAAGTGGGGAGATGTAAGGATATGGAGGAGATGTAGACATGTGGGGATATGAAGAGATTCCTTGAAAAAAGGAATGTGGGGAGGTAAAGTTATGAGGGGAGACAGGGATGTGTGGAGGTGTAGGTATGTGGGAATATGCAGGAATGTGGGGATATGTAAGAATATTGGGAGATGTAGGGATGTGGGAATACATGGATATATGAGAAGTAGGGATGTGGGTGAACAATGTTGCAAATAAAAAAAAGAAATGAGAGGAAGTTTAAGTGAACAGGAAGAGAGATTGTATGGGACATAGGGGTAAGTCAGAGGCAGATCAAAGTATGCTCAAAAAATACTGAAATGTTAGGAGAAAGTGTGCAGGAAATATGGGGCTGAGAGTGGGGGCAGAAAGACGCATGGGGTTTGGTGATGTGACAGACTGAATGTTTAGAATGTAAGAGGGTGTTTGTACAGGATGTGAAAATGAAGTGGGGTTTAATCAGGATGTTGGAAGAATGTTGGGATCAGGGAAAATGTAGGGATGTGGGAAGATGTAGGATGTGGGGAGATGAAGGGGTGTGGGGAGATGTAGGGGTGTGGGGTGTAGGGAGATGTAGGGATGTGGGGAGATGTACGGATGTGGGTGGATGTAGGGGTGTGGGGAGATGTAGGGGTGTGGGGAGATGTACGGATGTGGGGAGATGTAGGGATGTGGGGAGATGTAGGGATATGGGGAGATGTAGGGGTGTGGGGAGATGTAGGAAGATGTAGGGATGTGGGGAAATGTAGGGGTGTGGGGGTGATATAGGGATATGGGGAGATGTAGGGATGTGGGGGATGAAGGGATGTGGGGAGATGTAGGGGTGTGGGGAGATGTAGAGGTGTGGGGAGATGTAGGGATGTGGGGAGATGTAGGGATATGGGGAGATGTAGGGGTGTGGGGAGATGTAGGGATATGGGGAGATGAAGGGATGTGGGAAGATGTAGGAAGATGTAGGGATGTGGGGAGATGTAGGGATGTGGGGAGATGTAGGGATGTGGGGAAATGTAGGGGTGTGGGGTGATATAGGGATATGGGGAGATGAAGAGATGTGGGGAGATGTAAGGTGTGGGAAGATGTAGGGATGTGGGGAGATGTAGGGATATGGGGAGATGTAGGGGTGTGGGGAGATGTAGGGGTATGGGGAGATCAAGGGATGTGGGAAGATGTAAGGAAGTGGGGAGATGGAGGGATGTGGGGAGATGTAGGGGTATGGGGAGATGTAGGGATGTGGGGAGATGAAGGGATGTGGGGAGATGAAGGGATGTGGGGAGATGAAGGGATGTGGGAAGATGTAGGGGTGTGTGGAGATTAAGGGATGTGGGGAGATGTAGGGGTGTGGGGAGATGAAGGGATGTGGGGATATGTAGGGATGTTGGGAGATGTAGGGATGTGGGGAGATGTAGGGGTATGGGGAGATGTAGGGATGTGGGGAAATGTAGGGATATGGGAACATGTAGGGATGTGGGGAGATGTAGGGATATGGGGAGATGTAGGGGGTGTGGGGAGATGTAGGGGTATGGGGAAATGAAGGGATGTGGGAAGATGTAGGAAGATGTAGGGATGTGGGGAGATGTAGGGATGTGGGGAGATGTAGGGATGTGGGGAGATGTAGGGGTATGGGGAGATGTAGGGGTGTGGGGAGATGAAGGGATGTGGGGAGATGTAGGGATATGGGGAGATGTAGGGATGTGGGGAGATGTAGGGGTGTGGGGAGATGTAGGGATGTGGGGAAATGTAGGGATATGGGAACATGTAGGGATGTGGGGAGATGTAGGGATATGGGGAGATGTAGGGGTGTGGGGAGATGTAGGGGTATGGGGAAATGAAGGGATGTGGGAAGATGTACGGGTGTGGGGAGATGTAGGGGTGTGTGGAGATGTAGGGGTATTGGGAGATGAAGGGATGTGGGAAGATGTAGGGGTGTGGGGAGATGTAGGGATGTGGGGAGATGTAGGGGTGTGGGGAGATGTAGGGGTATGGGGAGATGTAGGGGTGTGGGGAGATGTAGGGGTATGGGGAGATGAAGGGATGTGGGAAGATGTAGGGGTGTGGGGAGATGTAGGGGTGTGGGGGAGTAGGATGTTTGTATTAACTATTTATTTCTAAAAGCACAGCATTCACAAGGCCAATAACAGCACCAGCATGACCTCTTACCCTTCAATGGCCACAGGAAACTAAATAAATAGGCAACTTAGTGTGAAAGCAACATATATGATAGAAAACAATTTGTGTATCACCTTCACATAAACATGAAACAGATCATGATCACTTTGATTGGAAAAGTAACCTTTAGAACCATTGCTTTGTAATTAGCATAAAGTCAAAACTTCTGCTGACCCAGACTTCCTGTTTGGTTCAGTATGAAGATCAAACATTTCCGTGACCATGATCTGTTTACTGACTGGTGTAATTTATAACTGGTCGATCACTCACATACTACAACATGTACTTACATCATCCTTGAAAAGTAAAGCCTTCAATTAAAATCACATCAGTGATATTATACATGTATAAACCTGTTTAAACTGACAATTTGTAAAGGGTTTTAATTCAGATAAGACAGGTTTTTAGACTACACTGGTTCAACTTATATAAGATTAAATATATCTGTAACTTTGAATCAAAGAAGGGTATTCAAGATTTCAACAAAGATTTTTTTCAGATATATTCCAACATGCAAGGACTATATAAGAATATACTGGGCGCAAGCAGCATTATCCTTAGCATCTGTTTTTATCACAGGCTTGGCCATTTAGGTCTAAAACCCCTATCTGAAGCCAGAAGCTCATACATCTATACAGAAATTCTTAACAAACAATACCAACAATCTCTCATCATACCTGACACCTGAATCTCTACTCACATCTAAGGCCTGAATCTCGCATCAAACCTGAGGCCTAAATATCTCACCATAACTGAGGCCTGAATATCATCATACCATAAGCCTAAACACCTGGGGCCTAAATATCTCTTCACACCTGAGGCCTAAAATTTCTTTTCCAACCGGGGCCTAAATGTCTCTTCACACCTGGGGCCTAAACATCTCTTCACACCTGAGGCCTAAATATCTCTTCACACCTGAAGCCTAAATATCTCTTCACATTTGAGGCCTAAATATCTCTTCACACCTGTGGCCTAAATATCTCTTCACACCTGGGGCCTAAATATCTCTTCACACCTGGGGCCTAAACATCTCTTCACACCTTAGGCCTAAATATTTCTTCAAACCTGAGGCCTAGGCCTAAATATCTCTTCACACCTGGGGCCTAAATATCTCATCACATCTGAGGCCAAAATATCTCTTCACACCTGGGGCCTAAATATCTCTTAACATCTGAGGCCGAAATATCTCTTCACACCTGAGGCCTAAATATCTCTTCATACCTGGGGCCTAAATATCTCTTCACACTTGTGGCCTAAATATCTTTTCACACTTGAAGCCTAAATATCTTTTCACACCTGAGGCCTAAATCTCTTCACACCTGAGGCCTAGATATCTCATCACACCTGGGGCCTAAATATCTTTTCCAACCGGGGCCTAAATGTCTCTTCACACCTGGGACCTAAATATCTTTTAACACGTGGGGCCTAAATATCTCTTCACACCTGAGGCCTAAATATCTCTTCACACCTGGGGCCTAAACATCTCTTCACACCTGAGGCCTAAATATCTCATCACATCTGAGGCCTATTGTCTCTTCACACCTGGGGCCTAAATATCTCATCACACCTGAGGCCTAAATATCTCTTCACACCTTGGGCCTAAATATCTCTTCACACCTGGGGCCTAAACATTTCTTCACACCTTGGGCCTAAATATCTCTTCACACCTTGGGCCTAAATATCTCTTCACACCTGGGGCCTAAACATTTCTTCACACCTTGGGCCTAAATATTTCTTCACACCTGAGGCCTAAGCCTAAATATCTCTTCACACCTGGGGCCTTAACATCTCATCACATCTGAGGCCGAAATATTTCTTCACACCTGAGGCCTAAATATCTCTTCATACCTGGGGCCTAAATATCTCTTCACACCTGGGGCCTAAATATCTCTTCACACTTGAAGCCTAAATATCTTTTCACACCTGAGGCCTAAATATCTTCATATCTGAAGCCTAAATATCTCTTCACACCTGGGACCTAAATATCTTTTAACACGTGGGGCCTAAATATCTCTTCACACCTTGGGCCTAAATATCTCTTCACACTTGAAGCCTAAATATCTTTTCACACCTGAGGCCTAAATATCTTCATATCTGAAGCCTAAGTATCTCTTCACACCTGAGGCCTAAATATCTCTTCACACCTGGGGCCAAAATATCTCTTCATACCTGGGGCCTAAATATCTCTTCACACTTGAAGCCTAAATATCTTTTCACACCTGAGGCCTAAATATCTTCATATCTGAAGCCTAAATATCTCTTCACACCTGGGACCTAAATATCTTTTAACACGTGGGGCCTAAATATCTCTTCATACCTGGGGCCTAAATATCTCTTCACACTTGAAGCCTAAATATCTTTTCACACCTGAGACTTAAATATCTCATCACATCTGAGGCCGAAATATTTCTTCACACCTGAGGCCTAAATATCTCTTCATACCTGGGGCCTAAATATCTCTTCACACCTGGGGCCTAAATATCTCTTCACACTTGAAGCCTAAATATCTTTTCACACCTGAGGCCTAAATATCTTCATATCTGAAGCCTAAATATCTCTTCACACCTGGGACCTAAATATCTTTTAACACGTGGGGCCTAAATATCTCTTCACACCTTGGGCCTAAATATCTCTTCACACTTGAAGCCTAAATATCTTTTCACACCTGAGGCCTAAATATCTTCATATCTGAAGCCTAAATATCTCTTCACACCTGAGGCCTAAATATCTCTTCACACCTGGGGCCAAAATATCTCTTCATACCTGGGGCCTAAATATCTCTTCACACTTGAAGCCTAAATATCTTTTCACACCTGAGACTTAAATATCTCTTCATATCTGAGGTCTAAATATCTTTTCACACCTGGGGCCTGAATTTTCATGTCAATACTGACTGTACATGTCAATACAAAAAAAAAACTCACCAGAAAATGTGGGAAGAGGAGAGGAGCTGAACTGAGTTTCCATGTCTGCACTGTGTTCCTCTTGGGCAGTGAGGAGAGGTTTGCTGTATGAGGTGCGGGTGTGGCCATTCCGCGTGTTGGTTGTCGCCGAGTTAGAAGAGTGGTAGTTAGAGTTAATCGAGTCATTGTTGTTATGACTACCAGCTCTGTAACCTTGACCTTGCCTTTTTTTTCTTAAAAAATGGACAAAACCATGTTTCCAAGGTGAGCATTTTAAAGAGACTTTTTTGTTTTCTGAGTTGTTAGCTTTTGATGTCTTTTCATGAGAATTCTGAAACAAATAAAAACAATTATACAAAATTATGAAACATTTGTGAAATGATAATCCCCAAAAGTAGACTGCTGAGTGATGAGGTCTTTTTTACATTCATCTATGGTATGTCAGTCACAAAACCTTCATCTAGAACACACAATAATATTGTTTTTCTTTATTCAAACGTTACCACCTGTATTTTTCATATGTACCATAGATTTGACAGTAATACATAAGAACCTTCGTATGTGTGGCATTGCTTGCCAAAACATACTCCAACATAGCAGCGCAGGATCAGAAATGAAAGCATGTTGCCAATGCATCACAATAACTTCTATGTTGATCGATCAGTCATGGGTAAGGTTTGACTGTGTACACAACCACTACAAGGGGAGCTAACTCCCAGGTGAGGAGAAGACAACACTGATGAGAGTACACGGACTGAGAGAGGGAACAACAATATAAACAAATGATGACTCCCACCAGCTCTTAGAGTGTCACATGCATGTGCTTGTCTATATATAGAAAATGCATGCAATCAACACATCCAAAAGGGCAATAAAAAGATGTTTGTATGTCTCCAATAACAACCAATGATGTCCTTCTGTCTCCCATAACAACCAATGATGAACCAATGATGTCTTTCTGTCCAACTAAATAATCTGTGATGTCCTTCTGTCTCCCATAACAACCAATGATGAACCAATGATGTCTTTCTGTCCAACTAAATAATCTGTGATGTCCTTCTGTCTCCCATAACAACCAATGATATCCCTTTGTCTCCCATAACAACCAATGATATCCTTCTGTCTCCCATAACAACCAATGATATCCTTCTGTCTCCCATAACCAATGATATCCCACTGTCTCCCACAACAACCAATGATATCCCTCTGTCTCCCATAACAACCAATGATATCCCTCTGTGTCCCATAACAACCAATGATATCCTTCTGTGTCCCATAACAACCAATGATATCCCTTTGTCTCCCATTACAACCAATGAATCCTTCTATGTCCCATAACAACCAATGATATCCCTCTGTGTCCCATAACAACCAATGATATCCCTCTGTGTCCCATAACAACCAATGATATCCCTCTGTCTCCCATAACAATCCATGATGTCCTCCTGTCTCCCATAACAACCAATGATATCCCTCTGTGTCCCATAACAACCAATGATATCCTTCTGTGTCCCGAAACAGCCAATGATATCCCTCTGTGTCCAATAAAACAACCAATGATATCCCTCTGTGTCCAATAAAACAACCAATGATATCCTTCTGTCTCCCATAACAACCACTGATATCCCTCTGTCTCCCATAACAACCAATGATATCCCTTTGTCTCCCATTACAACCAATGAATCCTTCTATGTCCCATAACAACCAATGATATCCTTCTGTGTCCCGAAACAGCCAATGATATCCCTCTGTGTCCAATAAAACAACCAATGATATCCCTCTGTGTCCAATAAAACAACCAATGATATCCTTCTGTCTCCCATAACAACCAATGATATCCCTCTGTCTCCCATAACAACCAATGATATCCCTCTGTCTCCCATAACAACCAATGATATCCCTCTGTCTCCCATAACAACCAATGATATCCCACTGTCTCCCATAACAACCAATGATGTCCCGCTGTCTCCCATAGCAACCAATGATATCCTCCTGTCTCCCATAACAACCAATGATGTACTCCTGTCTCCCATAACAACCAATGATATCCCTCTGTCTCCCATAACCAATGATATCCCACTGTCTCCCACAACAACCAATGATATCCCTCTGTCTCCCACAACAACCAATGATGTCCTCCTGTCTCCCATAACAACCAATGATATCCCTCTGTCTCCCATAACAACCAATGATATCCCTCTGTCTCCCATAACAACCAATGATATCCTTCTGTCTCCCATAACAACCAATGATATCCCTCTGTCTCCCATAACAACCAATGATATCCTCCTGTCTCCCATAACAACCAATGATATCCCTCTGTCTCCCATAACAACCAATGATATCCTCCTATCTCCTACAGCAACCAATGATATCCCTCTGTCTCCCATAACAACCAATGATGTCCTCCTGTCTCCCATAACAACCAATGATATCCTCCTGTCTCCCATAACAACCAATGATATCCCTCTGTCTCCCATAACAACCCATAACAACCAATAATGCCCTTTTGTCTCACATAAAAATCGATGATTATTAGTCTGTCCTACTTGACAACCTTCAGTCCTTTTGTCCCCACTTAATAACCAATGCTGTCCTTTCATCTCGAAAAGACACCAATGCTTTCCTTCTTTTCCATTTCGATGCACCATTTTTAATTAATGGCATAATGTCCTAAGCAATATCATGAGATTTATGACTGGCATAGCCAATGAAAAATCCTCCAGAGTGTATTACACTAGTGACAAATTCAGTAATACCTCAATGTTATATTCACAGGAAAACAGGATAATTTTGCTATAATATTATCATATTCCATAGCCAGTTATGTATTATAAATATCTCTCCTAGCCGGCTATATATTATAAATATATCTCCATTAGCCAGCTATATATTATAAATATATCTCCACTAGCCAGCTATATATTATAAATATATCTCCCCCAGCCAGCTATAAATTATAAATATCTCTCCTAGCCGGCTATATATTATAAATATATCTCCACTAGCCAGCTATATATTATAAATATATCTCCCCTAGCCAGCTATAAATTATAAATATCTCTCCTAGCCGGCTATATATTATAAATATATTTCCCCTAGCCAACTATATATTATAAATATCTCTCCCCTAACAAGCTATATATTATGAATATCTCCCCCAGCCAGCTATATATTATAAATATATCTCCCCTAGCAAGCTATATATTATAAATATATCTCCCCTAGCCAGCTATATATTATAAATATATTTCCCCTAGGCAACTATATATTATAAATATCTCTCCCCTAACAAGCTATATATTATGAATATCTCCCCCAGCCAGCTATATATTATAAATATATCTCCCCTAGCAAGCTATATATTATAAATATATCTCCCCTAGCCAGCTATATATTATAAATATATCTCCCCTAGCAAGCTATATATTAAAAAATATCTCCCCTAGACAGCTATATATTATAAATATATCCCCCCCTAGTCAGCTATATATTATAAATATATCTCCCCTAGACAGCTATATATTATAAATATATCTCCCCTAGCCAGCTATATATTATAAATATTTCCATTAGCCAGCTATATATTATAAATATCTCCCCTAGCCAGCTATATATTATAAATATATCTCCCCTAGCCAGCTATATATTATAAATATATCTCCCCTAGCCAGCTATATATTATAAATATCTCCCCCAGCCAGCTATATATTATAAATATCTCCCCTAGCCAGCTATATATTATAAATATATCTCCCCTAGCCAGCTATATATCATAAATATTTCCTTTATTTATATATCTGATAATAATTTGAAATATTCCCCTTTTGCGCTCAGAACCTCAGGTCCCAGGGTGCCAAGACCTTATATTTATATAAAATCTGTTTCCTTCACCCTAAGGATGCTTCTGACCAAATTTGGTCAAAATCAACTCTGTTGTTCATGACAAGTAGCAATTTTTAGAAAAAAGTGATGGATGATGGGAAACATTCAATGCATGGATGAAGAATGCTGCGCCATTGCCTGAGCTCACCACTCCCTCAAACCAAGTGCCCTACAGGTGTTAGAATACATGTCATATATATATATATGGAAATATGCATTTGTGCTGATTTTCTTTGTTTTCTTTATAAATAAAAAGTTTCCTCAGTTATTTTTCTTCTACAATTATCTTTCTAATCCTGCTATATATACTTTATATTTCTCCCATTACCTGCAACACACAATATAATCATCTCCCCTACCCTGTCATTATGATTATCTCCCTTTGTCTGGAAGAGGTATTATGATTAATTATCTCCCCTTGCACATCATATGTACTACGATTGATTATCTCCCCTTGCCTATAATATATTTATCTGTCTCTTTTTGCATGTATGTCTATTTGCAATTGCCCTTTCTTTCTTTCTTTCTTTCTTTCTTTCTTCAGCTGTGGTACTGCTTAAGCATCCATCTTTATCTTGTTATCAACAGTTATGCATGATCAAATCTAATTGAACAGACAAATACAACTATACAGGTTTGTTAGTATGTTTGACATTTTAGCCGACAATAACAAAATAAAAGGGTTTTTACAAGGTGCATAAGTGCTTGGATGAAAGAATTTAGAGATACTAGATTGGTGAGTCTCTTAAGGAAGTGACAAACAAACCTTTAACTGAAGTTAAGGGATTGAAATCAAAGGTTAACAAAGATCATAAATGCTTCTTAATGGAGATTTATTTAAAATGATTCATCATTCTAACTGAATTTTTTCCCTTGGATTGGACACGTTGGTCCTATGTCACTATGGTAACCAGTTACTATAATTATATTGTTACCACAGTAACCATGATTACACATGGTTACATCGTACCCACAGTAACCATGGCTACATTGTATTTACAGTTTTCCATAGTTACAGTGTATAAACAGTTGATCTTGGTCACATTGTATTTTAAAATTTTTCATGGAAACACTGTATCTATGTTACCATAGCAACAATGTATCTACAGTAAAAATCGTGATCTATAGTGCTGTATAGTTTCACTACGGTAACTCCTATTGTGGTGATTATATCCTCGTTTACAGTACCGACATACAAAAATGTGATCAGCTACACAGTAATTGGTTATATAAGAATTGAATTCTAACTATCAGTCATGTAACCATGGTTATGGTTTACACAGACACTTCCTACATCAGAAGGGACAGGAAGAAAGAGACACAAGAAGTGCGATCTACTATACTTCTGTCAGGCTAGCATACAACAGAATTCTTGTGAAAGTGGCACTGGACTCAGCATTCTCTCACTGATATAGCTGTTCTTACCTCTAACAATACTCCCCCTACACTTATATAGCTGTTCTTACCTCTAACAACACTCCCCCTACACTTTTATATAGCTGTTCTTACCTCTAACAACACTCCCCACTACACTTTTATATAGCTGTTCTTACCTCTAACAACACTCCCCCCTACACTTTAACATAGCTGTTCTTACCTCTATCAACACTCCCCCCTACACTTTTATATAGCTGTTCTTACCTCTAACATAACTCCCTCCACACTTATATAGCTGTTCTCACCTCTAAAAAACACTCCTCCACACTTATATAGCTGTTCTTACTTCTAACAACACTCCCTCCACACTTATATAGCTGTGCGTACCTCTAACAACACTCCCCCTAAACTTCTATAGCTGTCTTACCACTATCAATACTCCCCCCACACTTATATAGGTATTCTTCTAAGTTCAACATCCTTATCAATGTCTTGATTACATATAACAGCACACTCAATATTTCACAGAAGAATTAAAGCAATTATTGATAAAAAGAATCAAGAAAAGAATATGTAGTTAATATATATTAGGATAAGTAAAGCGATTATGGTTTATGTACTGTTTGAATAAAAAAAACACTAGAAAAAGAGAAAATTTCACCTAGAAATGACCAATATATGTTGTTAATCACATGCAAGCTGCTTGAAATAGATTATAAATATTTTAATCAATATACATTTGGAAATATGCTTTAAAAGGATATAGACATGATATTGCTATGAGAAGATTTTTACAGCTACATGCATACGAGAGTCCCTTGCCCACAGAGGACAGAACAGCCTGAATAGAGACAATCTGAATATAGTAATCAGAAATTGTTCTGTAGGACAAATCAGAGTACAAGGAAGTTCTTGCATGACACATTTCAAACCATTCCCCTTTTCTTTATTTAGAATAATTATCATGCAGGACACTATGAGAGACTGAACTCCATGGTCACTTTCACAAACAAGATAGGAAATACAAAAGATGCAGTAGTAGGGTTGCAAATTTTACCTCTTCATTGTGTTACCATGGAAACTAGATCAGAAAGCCATGGGCTGCTGATTTAAATAAAGAAAACATCAAAGTAATTGTGGGGATGTGTCAAAACCAGTTACTCCCTCTAATGATGAAGTTCTTTATCACCAGTTATTTCCCCTTTACAATGCAGTTCTGTGTCTTTTCTTATCTCCCCTGCATATGATGCAGATTTTTTTCCACTATGCTTGTCTGTAATGATGAAACTATCTACCACTAGCTTAATTTCTCATTAATGATGAAAGTTTAGAAATATAGGTTATCTCCCTTTTTCTGATGTTATTCTGCACCACAAGTATTGATATAACTCTGAGGAACTAGTTATCTCTCTTCCCTGATGTAGTTCTATACAACAAGTTATCTCCCTTCTTTGATGTAGTTCTATACAACAAGTTATCTCCCTTCTTTGATGTAGTTCTATACATCAAGTTATCTCCCTTCTTTGATGTAGTTCTATACAACTAAATATTTCCCTTCTTTGATGTAGTTCTATAAAACTAGTTATCTCTCTCTATCGATATAGCTCTATACAACTATTTACCTCCCTTCTTAGACGAAGTTCTATACAACTAGTTATCTCTCTTTTTAGATATAGCTCTATACAACTAGTTATCTCCCTTCTTTGATGTAGTTCTATACAACTAGTTATCTCCCTTCTGAGATGAAGTTCTATACAACTAGTTATCTCCCTTCTTAGATGTAGTTCTATACAACTAGTTATCTCCCTTCTTAGATGTAGTTCTATACAACTAGTTATCTCCCTTCTTAGATGTAGCAATGAAGAAACAGTTATTGATGGGGTTCTGTATCACTTGTTACTTCACATTATTGTACAGTGCTACTCTCAATCAGTTCCTTTTTATTGGTGTATTTCTATACCAATATAGTTAGCTCCCTTTCTTGGCATGACTCTGTACTACTAATCATTTTACTTAAGTGACAAAGCTCTGTTAAACTCTCTTCATTAATATAGCCCTGTACCATCATGAACCTCTCACTGACATAGCTCTTTGCCACCATTTATCTCTCATTGTTATAGCTGTGTACCACCAATAGTCTCCCTTTATTGATATAGCTGTGTACCATCAATAGTCTCCGTTTATTGATATCACTTTGTACCACCAGTGATCTCCCTTTATTTATTTGCTCTGTACCACTAAATATATCCATTTATTGACATAGCTCTGTACCACAAATAATCTCTCTTTATAAATATAATTCTGTACCACTAGTTGTCTCCCTTTATTGACCATGCTCTGTACCACCAGTTATCTCCCTTTATCCATGAACCAGTTATCTCCCTTTATTAATATAATTTTGTATTTGTTGATTTATTATTCACTTTTGTATTTTTATCCTTCACCTTCCTACAGCAGGCATAATCATCATTGCAAAAATTTATCAGAATGATTGTATTTCAAAGGAAATTGATTAAACTGAATATAAAAAAAATTAAACAAAACAAGGAACTCATATTTATCACACCTACATGGTAAATGATTTGATTCTCAAACATAAATTTGAGAAAATGATAAGGAAAAAAAATATCACATGAGAGTTTGTAATTTTTATGGCCTGCTGACATACATACATATACTACATTACAATGTATAATAACAACTGTGCAGATAACACAGGTACAACTACAAGTCTACTGGCAACACTTTCGGAGCTGATGTGGGAGGCTTTAAGGAAAGGAGTGGTCTAACACTGAAGGGACACTGTCTAGAAACTGGTGATGGCAGTATTCAAGGTCTGGGTAGACAGATTACTGTGGGGTACTATGTAGGAAATAGTGTAGGATAATTCAAAGCCTGGCCAGACCAACACTGGAGGGCCACTTTCTAAATACTTGTGTGAAAGGATTTGAAGTCAGGCCAGACCAACACTGAAGGGCCACTTTCTGGGAGCTTGTGTAAAAAATTTCAAAGTCAGGGCAGACCAAAACTCAGATGGGCCACTGTCTTGGAACTGGTGTGAAAAGATTTGAGGTCAAGGGTCACCTAAGGTTGACATTAAGGTACATGTACAAGTAAGGAAATAAAAGGGTCAAGTTCATGGAATGTTGGATGGGGAGGGGAAAACTAGTTGACAGTACAATTTAACAACCAACAAAGAGACACTCTGACACAGGTGTGTCCATTTTGAAGAATAAGTCACACTAACATGGATTTATCTAACAAACGTGATGACAAAAATTAATTTTATGATACACATCAAAATAACATATCAAGGATAATATTTCTGATAGCAAATCTGATATTTACAACTTATTAATGCAGAAGAAAATCCAATACAGTGTAAATGAGACAGACTTGGACAGAAAAAGTTACACATATAAAATCTGTCCACCATAACCAGAAAGATTCTCAAAACTAATTTCTAAAACTTCTGAATTTATCCTAATTCTGATCCGTACCTTCCAGAATCATAAAAGTACATGACATAACTTAGGACAAAGTCATTTGAGACACTGGTTCTTTTTATAAGTCACATATGGTAGCTGGTTCTGATCGGACAAAATGGGCATTAAAATCAATTAAATTACAGCAGCCATATTACCTATGTTTATCCTGTGAATGTATTCATCTGATCAAGGTATACTTGTACTGCTTGTAAATTAATATTGTCAACTTAAATAAAACAATGTCAAACTAAAATAAAACACAAGCTTGCAGCAGTATCAAGAAAAAAACTCACATACAACATCAGTGGCAAATACTAGACCGTAATTCCCAGCCGGCATTTCTCAATAAAGACGGAAAAGTTGAAGCAAAATAGGAGAAGTAAATGACCATTCCAAAATATATGGATTTCAAACTCAACTGTTATGATGATCTGACTCACCTGGTTAGTAGCTTCCAACTAAATTTATAAAACAGAAAGGCCATCTCGGCTGCAGAAGGAGTGAGAAATGTCACAGTTCAGTGAGTCGTGTCAAACAGTGTCATGGTTCAGAAAAGGTTACACAACCTTCAAACTGAACTAAAGGTGTTATACTTCAAAGAGTCAGGTCACACAATGTCACATCACAGTCACAAAATTATCAAGACTTCATGGAATCAAGTCACATAATGTCATGCTTCAATGAGTCGGGTGTCACAATATCACTACATGTTAGCGTATCACTTTTTTGTTTAAACAAGGCCTGTCACATATTTTAAAAAATACAATTGCTGGAATCATTTGATTGGCATAAACTAAAACTTCATTTTGTTTAAAACACATTCTGCTTTTTTTTTTGTTGCTTTCAGAACATTCTACTTGCTCAAGAACATTTTCGATATGACCATGTATAAGTAATTGGAAGGACTTAACATTGTAAAAAAAATTGAAATTTCCTCTTCAATAAAAAAGTAAGTAATCATTTTCATTTCCTGGAAAAAATTGTTTCTCACTTACATTGTCTGAAGGGCAGCAGGGATTTCTAGGTTTTTTGGCAAATGCCGATATGATTTTGAGGTTAAACAATAAAATTTAAATGTTTAATATCTGATTTATAAACATTAAAAATCACGATAAAAAACCTATGAAGGCATGCATTATAGAATTATCCCAACCCAAGCATGTTATAACACTATCTATACATAACAATGAAATATCCTTTAAGATGAATTCTCAGTACCCTGAAGTGAACTGTACAATAGTCACCAGATGTTATAAGTTTGACATCTCTAGGTGTGGTTTAGTCTCCTGACACATATACATGCGATGTTTATCCCTCTCAATAATTTAATGCTAGGATTGTCTTGTGCCAAAATCAATAATACTCAAACTATGTCACGGTATTCACCCTGGTCGTGGTCTGCTGATTACCTGTCACACATCAATGAGTTGGGAGATCAATGTTACACATCAAAGAATTGGTTCATCAATGTCACACTTCTCAGCGAGTTGGTTAACCAATGTCATACTTATGTCACACTTCAGTGAGCTGGTTGACCAATGTCATACTTATGTCACACTTCAGTGAGCTGGTTGACCAATGTCATACTTATGTCACACTTCAGTGAGCTGGTTGACCAATGTCATACTTATGTCACACTTCAGTGAGCTGGTTGACCAATGTCATACTTATGTCACGCTTCAGTGAGTTGGTTGACCAATGTCATACTTATGTCACGCTTCAGTGAGTTGGTTGAATGCAGTACACACTTGAGAAATGTCATGTCGCAAAGTGAGTCAGAAAATGTTACACTTCAGTGAATGAGATCTGTGCTTTCAAATTGGTGCAATATATCCCGAAAAAAAATATCAATGGGGTAAATTATGAACTTTCCTCTGATAATGGTTATGTTTTAAAACCTGTGCAAACAATTTAGCAATTGTCTGTAGGTGACCACAAAACTAGAAATCATCTGTCCTTAGATAACTTGTTGATATCATGTGATGTAACATAGGCTTTCTAGCCTAAAAATAGATATCATCTGTCCTTAGATAACGTGTTGATATCTTGTGATGTAACATAGGCTTTCTAGCCTAGAACTAGAAATCATCTGTCCTTAGATAACGTGTTGATATCTTGTGATGTAACATAGGCTTTCTAGCCTAGAACTAGAAATCATCTGTCCTTAGATAACGTGTTGATATCTTGTGATGTAACAGGCTTTTTAGCCCCAAGCGTCTCTAAAGAAACGCTTTCATATTTGACTAATTAAGTTTTTATAAATCATTAAAACAATTATCTATTATTCCTACTTTACCTTATAACAAATTAAACAACTAATAAGAAAACCGATGAGGTTTAAATACTTTGACTTCATTGTATGACAAGTAGAATTTGGGTTGTGGTCATTCCCTTGATATTTTATATATACAACAACTGAAGGCTACATCAATACAGAAAAAACCTATACTTACCTATGATATTAAACTGTCCTTATTTTTGAGTTTCAAATCTTGTTTACATTAAATGTGAAAAAGATAGACCAATCAGACTTAAGTATGAGTAATGTCCTCTCTGTCATGTGACCAAGCATGGACCTTTCAGACTTAAGGATGAGTAATGTCCTCTCTGTCATGTGACCAAGCATGGACCTATCAGACTTAAGGATGAGTAATGTCCTCTCTGTCATGTGACCAAGCATGGACCTATCAGACTTAAGGATGAGTAATGTCCTCTCTGTCATGTGACCAAGCATGGACCTATCAGACTTAAGGATGAGCAAAGTTCTCACTGTCATGTGACCAAGCATGGACCTATCAGACTTAAGGATGAGCAAAGTTCTCACTGTCATGTGACTAGGAATGGACCTATCAGACTAAAGAAGTAGGTTGTCATTGATGTCATGTCAGATATCTTCCACTGATCTCATGTAGAGATACCTTTCCCTGTTTTACTGTAAAAATATCTTTCTTTGTTTTAGTGTAGAAATATCTTTCCCTGTTTTACTGTAAAAATATCTTTCTGTTTTAGCACAGAGATATCTTACATTATTTCAAAGTAAATATATCTTTTTCTACTTCAGTGTGGAGATATTGTTCTGTTTCCTGTGTAGGGATATCTTTCTCTGATAAAGTATATTTGTCTCCTGCACAGTCTGATTAGAATGTCTTCCATTTAAGAGTTCAAAGTCCTACATAGAAAATATCATGAATTTCATTTTTTTCCCTAAATACTTCCTAGAGTGATAGTAAACAGTTCCCATTAGTTACAATACAAGACAGTTTGACAGTGAAGGGTTACTAGATTGCTAACCTGGTGACCAACCAAACTCTTCCTATTGTAATCTTGAATATTGAAAAAAAATCACTAAGATTTGCCCATCAGAGAAAACTGTGAGAGCCAAAAACTATAGTTAGATTGAAAAGTTTTGAAATAATTGAAAATGAAAATAAAGGGAAAAAATTTTTTTTTTAAAAAATTGAGAAACAATAAAAAATACTCCTTACTAAATGTCTGATGGAATATAAGTTAAAAGCACAATCATTGCTCCCATGTGACAGGTAACATGACTGGTCATGTGACATACCTGCTGCTTCCTGGTCCTGACATCATTACCCGTAGACTCGCTCGCATTGGAGGTGCTTGTGCACTTGTTTTTTGGAATGGACTTGTTGTTGATTTTTGTACCTCGTAATATCAATTCACTCGTATCTTGTTCATCTGTAAAATACAAAATCATGTCACTCGTACGAAAAGTGAAGACCACAATCCCATTATATGTAACTCCATATAATGAGATACAATTTACAACAAATTCAGTTAAAATCCGTTTAAAATAGATTTCTATAACTTCCCCTATTTGGCTTATTTCTTCTGCTGAGAATAAGGTCTTTGTTTCTGTAAAACATGCACACAATGTTCCTCTGGACTACATTAGGGGGAATTAAGGAACATTAGGGTGCAAAATTAAAATTAAAATTCTAAAAGATAAACCTTTCTGACCCCTTCTCCCCAGTTCCCAGGGGTAGAATCAATTTTCTGAATTTAAGAAATGATTGTCCACTCCGTATGATGTTTCAGTCCAAATTTGGTTGAAATCAACTGAGGTGTTAAGGAGAAGTAGAATTTTAGAGGAAAAGTTTACGGACTGCATGCATTAACTGATGAGACACAAGGTCATCTAGGAACTTCTGGTCAGAAAAAAAAGTCAAAACCAGTATCCCAGAGACTTGATACTTTTGTTCCTTATACAAGTATTTACCCATGACAACACACTGACAATTACTTGACTAATACAACAAAATTTTCTTCCAGGTTTGATGTGAGAGTTGTCTCCCTTTAGTGCTAGCTTACCTTTGTCCATGGGATGGATTTTGGCTTTGCTGACTGAGGAGGGTTTATCTACAACCTCCTCCATAACTCTCTCCACCCCTCCATCACTCCCTGAGCTGAGCAGTGGCTCTGAACATGACGGGTCGATCCTGTAACGTGAATACTTCATCATCATATCAACTGACGGGTCAATCCCGTGATGTGAATACTTCCTCATGGTGTCTACACAGTCTACAGTATCCACTGAGATATTGTATACACACAGTCTACAGTATCCACCGAGATATTGTATACACACAGTCTACAGTATCCACAGGGATATTGTATACACACAGTCTACAGTATCCACAGGGATATTGTATACACACAGACTACAGTATCCACAGGGATATTGTATACACAAAGACTACAGTATCCACAGGGATATTGTATACACACAGTCTACAGTATCCACAGGGATATTGTATACACACAGTCTACAGTGTCCACAGGGATATTGTATCCACACAGTCTACAGTATCCACAGGGATATTGTATCCACACAGTCTACAGTATCCACAGGGATATCGTATACAGTCTACAGTATCCACAGGGATATTGTATCCACACAGTCTACAGTATCCACAGGGATATCGTATACACACAGTCTACAGTATCCACAGGGATATTGTATCCACAGTCTACAGTATCCACAGGGATATTGTATACACTTGGGCTACAGCATGCAAATGGATATCGTATCAGCAATAAACAGTACACTAGGGGACTGCTCACAACCATTCACCATTTCAATACATCCAACAGAGTATCACTTCTAAAGTGAGACTTTATACTATACCAGCCAAAACTATTTCTCAACAATAAAATTCTAGAGAGATTTCTACCCAATGGTAAAAGTTTAAACACATACTGATTCTCTAATCTTCTCACCAGACCAGTAGTTCAAAGTCTAGTTCACTTGACATCAAGTTAATACAAAAATCTCATCAAATACATCGTTAAAACTATCAAATTTCTTAAGTCGAACAGCATATGTAAACGTTCATCACCAGCACCTGTAGACAGAATATAGATACAAATAAGTAATATCCATTTCTCTGGTAAAACAGATGTGGCTTGTTAAGCTGACCAGACGTTACACAATGAAAATGTTAATCCCATTCTAATCCTCTATTTAGATTGAAGTAACAACCTTGAGGTCTCTGAGTGTCCAAGCTGTGGGTGTTTTAATCTAATTACACTAAGGTCATAGACACAATTAATCCGCTTTGAGAGTTGTCCAGATATTTACTCCCTTGTAAGTTAACTGCAGCTAATTATAAACCTATATATTTCAACATCCCATTTAAAACAAGTGAAGAGAGAGAGTGAAATTATCCTCAAATATCAACGCTAAAAAATCCCTATAGCTCTTCAGATTTTTTTTCTTTGTTTTTTACACCAGTGATTTCTAAAGACAATTATACTGTATCTATGTAGTTAATGCTAACCTTGTTAGTGCACATATCACATCCTAACCTCATTAGTACACCTGTTATATCTTTACTTTGTTAGTACACCTGTTATATCCTAACCTCATTAGTACACCTGTTATATCCTAACCTTGTTAGTACACTTGTTATATCCTTACCTTGTTAGTAAACCTGTTATAACCTAACCTCGTTAGTACACCTGTTATATCTTAACCTCGTTAGTACACCTGTTATATCCTTACCTTGTTAGTACACCTGTTATATCCTAACCTTGTTACTACACCTGTTATATCCTTACCTTGTTAGTACACCTGTTATATCCTAATCTCATTAGTACACCTGTTATATCCTAACCTGCTTAGTACACCTGTTATGTCCTTACCTTGTTAGTACACCTGTTATATCCTAACCTCGTTAGTACACCTGTTATAATCCTTACCTTGTTAGTACACCTGTTATATCCTAACCTCGTTAGTACACCTGTTATATCCTACCTGAGCTCACTTTCTGTGATAGATGAGTTACACATTCCTCCTGAGTCTATCTCTTTCACACACATTTCTTTTCCACTTGAATTTTTAAACTTATTCGCTTTTAACTTGGCATTTTTCTTCTTATGGAGATGAAGTTTATAGGCAAAACATGGCATAGTAGGCGTATTTACAGTGCTGGAAGGAGTTGTGGCGCTCGACGTCGATTTCACATTTGGGGTGAAATCTAAGTCTGTTGCTAATGCATCAAAGTCATCGCTGTGGAAGCTTTCTATGCGCGCGAGGGGCATCTGAAACATTTGTCGTGTGGGTGTGTTCGGCATTACAAGATTATAGAGTGACATGTTGGAACAACGCGTTGACACAGAGCTGCGCCCATCCTCTAAATAGGCCTCTACATCGGGGCTATACTCGAGTGTATTCATCAACTCACTGGAGCGCCGATAATGCAAGCCTCCTGGGCCGTTCTTTGGAGGAGGTACATGTCCCTCCCCTGTGGATAAGGTGTCCTTCCCATTCACTGCATCCTTTTGATCTTTATTACAGCACACCACACCACGATCTGTGATTTCCATTGACGAAGGTTCTGGAAGGTCCACCATTTTAGTGGCCCCCAATAATTCTGTAGTACTATCCACCTGGTCCTCTGGTATTTCCGAGTCCACCGTAAACAGTTGTGCGTCACTGTTGCTGGCCTTGTTACAATCTGACACATTTAATTCACAACATTGAGCACATCGTATCCGTGGATTCCTATCCTCACTTGATTGCATAGATGTAGATACCACACGCTCCAGCGAGCTTGCTGACAGTGTCGTCCGTGAATCACACACATTACTAACTTTTGACGTCACTATGTGCTTCTTGTCCTGTTTTGTTGACACCTTTGGTCTTACGATAGATTTAATGTCTACTAATGCAATTCGCGCCTCGACGGAGTCAATCCCATCCTCCATAAGTGATTCTAGCTTATCATTGGATGACATTTTGGCTTCAGCAGCTGATTTCTGCCCTGAATCTACAGCATCCAATGATACATCTACTTTGTTGGGATCAATGAGTGCCTCAAGAGAGCCGGCACAGCTGAGCAGTTCTGTAGTGGAGCAAGGATTTGAACTGTCTGAATTATTTCTACACTTCTCTCTTGGGTGCATAACAGGTCCATTAATATTTGTATAGGAGGAACTCTTGTTGGCAGGGACATGAAGAGAGAATGGAGACAAGTGGTAACAACCCTTCACGCTCAGGTCTTTGGGACGCTGGATGGGGAGGGGGCGAGGTGGGTCAATACGTATGGAGGGACTGAGCAGGGTCGTGGGACTGTTGGGTTGCGAACTGCTAGAACCTTGCACATCTTTGAGACTGCTTGTGCGACGATTTCCAGGTCCATAAGAACTTGACCGTTTCTTTCGCTGCGATGAGTTGCGACGACTGAAAGAGCGACGATTGAAGGCCATCTGTCCTGGTTGTCCCGGCGACAGGAGGTTAGGATTGCTCGGGTTATTAGGAATAGTGTTGATCGTATCGTTGCTGTGGCTGGGATCCTGTAACATAGTATTAATCATAACAGTTAATTACATGTAATATCACACTCAAGACTCATTATGATAGTAACAGACACAATGATGTTCTTTGACAGCTAAGACACTTTGTGATAGTAACAGACACAATGATGTTCTTTGACAGCTAAGATACTTTGTGATAGATACAGACACAATGATGTTCTTTGACAGCTAAGACACTTTGTGATAGATACAGACACAATGTTGTTCTTTGACAGCTAAGACACTTTGTGATAGATACAGACACAGTGATGTTCTGTGACAGCTAAGACACTTTGTGATAGATACAGACACAGTGATGTTCTGTGACAGCTAAGACACTTTGTGATAGACACAGACACAGTGATGTTCTGTGACAGCTAAGACACTTTGTGATAGATACAGACACAATGATGTTCTGTGACAGCTAAGACATATTGTGATAGTAACAGACACATTGACATTCTATTATGGTTATAGATACTTTGTGATAGTTAAAGACACGTTGAGAACTCTATGATAATATTTACCGATGTTTGATTAGGGGACATAAGCCTGTTGTATCGTAAAGACCGCCTTGGTTTTGATCGTTTCTTTTCTGGTCCTAACCAAGATGGGGCACTGCACAGGGCCATGAAGTCAAAGCTGGCACTGACTTTGTGTTGTTCGTTGGGTGGTCCTTCCCCGGTCTGACCAGTTTTTGGTGACAGCTCATTGGCATCAGCATGATGACCAACTACAAATAGAACAAACATAATCTACATTATGCCTATGATCTGTTTGAGTTAAGGGTATATGTTACCTTACACATTATACCTATGATCTGTTTGAGTTAAGGGTATATGTTACCTTAAACATTATACCTATGATCCGTTTGAGTTAAGGGTATATGTAACCTTAAACATTATACCTATGATCTGTGTTGAGTTAAGGGTATATGTTACCTTACAAATTATACCTGTAATTAACATTAATATGCAGGAGGAATATGGATAATACTATTGTTTACTGTGAAATTCAGTGAGCAATCTTACCATGGTTACCACGTGATGACCCACCCTCCAACTCTGCTGTCCTCTGCTGCATAGACTTTCGCTTGTGTTTCTTTGTTTTTATGTCAAGCTTCTTTTCTGGCTGTGTTGTGTAGTCAATTTCAAACAAACCTGGAACCAAAACAACATGCATTATTGAACTAGGTGTGTCAGTGTAACATGGATGCTCAAAACTGATACCGGTTCCTACTCCTTACTGGTGATATATATATATATATATATTATCCAACAACTAATCATTTTTCATTAATAAGAGTTCCAGAAAAGTCTTCAGCTATATTCTCTCCACATATAGACAATTTTTTTGCAGACATCTGATTCATTGACAAATAAAACCCATTTACCTTTCTCACTTCTTTTTGTGTCCATGATCATATTAAACATGGCTGACAGATCATCACATTTACACTCGTGTACAGTCTTTTCCACTTGGTCTTTTTTCATACTCAGCATGTCTGATAGCTCATCCATTACCTGTAATCAAAGGTGTTAACGAGGCTTAAATCACAAGAATATACACATCTTATCCAACAAATCAACCAATACTTACAGCTGTTGATGTTTGGATCTCTTTTGAATGGAGATGAGGGGGGCCAATCAACCTCAAACATCAACAATTAGGCATGGCTGAATCATTTTTGATTTCATTGTCACTGCTAACATACATGTTGAAGTTAATAATCATGTATGTGTAAATTATTTGGTTGTTCATCTTTACACCTGACTGGTTTCTTGTATTTATTTGTCTTTTTACAGATCACAAATTAAAGTGGTCAGGACAGGAAGTTTTCTCCTAAACTAGACCAAGTCCGATAAACTACAATAAACTACCCTAAAATGTGCAGTTGTCAGGTATCTGGGAATCAAATTCCTGTCACAAAATTTTATTGTAGTAAAAACTTGTGCTGCTTTGTCAGTGAGTTAGCATTTTTCATCAGCCTGGTTGTAGTATCACAGAGATATTGTGATAGTCATTGTTATATGCTATACAATATATTATATACTTTTATATATCTAGATACTTTATTGAATTATCATAAATAACTGCCATTGACTGAGTGACTACTCCCCATCCCCCCTCCCCTATCCCCACTCTGTCCCCCACTCCCAATCCCTGAAATAAATGGTACATGTCTATTATAAAGAATCATCATTTTATATTTTTCTTTCAAGTTATTGATTTTTCAGACAAGTTATTTTGCCCCTTGGCATTATTACATGTTTAACTTTGTTACGGTTTCTATGAACCTAAAATAAAAAGAAATACAATTTTTTGTCTGCCACACATTACTGGGTAAGGAAAAAGAGCAAATTAAGGCATCGCTAAAAAAATTGAGAGCTTTTGTCTCTCTCTTTTTTTTCCTTTTTTTTTGTTTTTTTTCTTAAATTGTGTTTTATGCACAAAATTTTTTTGAAATTGCTGATGCACCAAAATCAATGACTTGGAGATATAATACCTTTTTTTACAGTATGCATATTAATGAAGAAATTTTCATATCATACATAAGCACATCTCAAAACATGAAATTTTGTCTGCTGGCAAACTAACACCTAATCAAATTTGATGTGTTTCATTTCAAATAAGATTTTTTTTTTATATGACTATTTTTTTCCCCTGAAAATTCCCGATACAATTTAAAAATTTGATTCTCTTGTGTTGAAAAGGATTTCAGCTCAATATTAAAAAATCCTGTTGACTTTTCTATCCCTTTAAATAGAAATTGTGTTTGTCGATGAAATCACCTAAAAAATTTAATAAAATACCTGCATTCAATGTTACCTTACAAAATTGCTGTTTTAAAATTTTCTGTATGCTAAGCTACAAAATTCTTATCACAGATTTTGAATTTTTCCTCAAAGTTCTGAAAGTATAATAAAAAATTTTCTTTCAGTTTTTCACAAAAAAGGTCATCTGACATAAAATACAAGATTTTAAATTTTGAACTTATTTCACCTGGATTTAAGAATCAAGGGCACTCAGCCACCACCTTGAAAGTGGGTTAAGGCTATTCATTTCAACAAACTTCGTAAACCTTCATCCCAGCATGCTACAGGCAAAATATCATGTCACGATCATTTCAGGTAAGTTGAGAAGTTGAAAATGTGTTTTCAATGTATTTTCAAAATGGCGGCCATGTTGGATTTTGGACCTACCCGAAATTAACAAACTTTGGTCAGGACCATGTCACAATCATTTCAGGTAAGTTTCACCTCAATGAGAACTTAAGAAGAAGTTGAAAATGTAAATTGTTTATGCCGGACGCTGGACGCCGCCGGACAAAAGGCGATCGTACTATGAGCAAAAGTCTAGAAATGTGATAAGTTAAATACATACTGTATTATATAGTTAAAATCTATTGAAATAAAGTTGAATTCCAGAGAAATCTTATGTCCACTGATTACTGATTTATTCTGTACAATTCTGTTTACAATAATAATCTCTGCATTTGCTTTCATTCATAAAATGTCACTGAGACATTAGACATTATTTTTTTAATCCTCAATATGAAAATGATTTCCTAACGTGAAAGTATATAGACTGATTAATACTGTAACAAAAAGAAAAAAAGCAATCATTTGTTAGGAATTAAAGTTCTTTCAGAATTGAAATAATGTTTGTCAGATTTTTACCTTTTCTAATAGTAAAATACCTGGCACATATGAACTAAAATATTTTTCATCGAAAGTACAACAAATACTTTCATGGAAAATAGCATCAAAATATTCTCATTGAAAATAACAGAAAAATATTCTCATTAAAAACAGCATGAAAATATTCTCATTAAAAACAGCATGAAAATATTCACATAGTGAAGCATGAAAATATTCTCATTGAAAATAGCATGAAAATATTCTCATTAAAAACAGCATGAAAATATTCTCATTAAAAGTAACATGACAATAAATGATCATACTAGAGCATCTTTGATGATTAATGGAAAAGAAAAAATTGAAGTTTGACTTTGTCACAGAGTAAAGTTTACATAACAATCAGTATATATATGAATGCAGCATACAGTACAATGTCAGATGAGAGTGTTCCATGTAGGTACACATACAGCTCAATGTAGCAGAGGTCAAGTAGAGGTCAAGTGTATGGACATAATGATGCTGTAAATAACCTGCACATGAAAAAGGACAAAGACAGATATCTACGACAAATGTTGTCACATGCTGCAAAATGAAACAAAAGCAACAAAGTTGTTTTAACAAGTCTGCGAAGACAGACAGAATGTAAACATGGTGCCATGACCAGGATCTGGAAGAGATTATCACCTTGTAATATCTGATCTCCTAATCTCTGGGAAATCTATTCAGGTAAAATCATTCAGGGAATTTCTAACAGGAAAATGCACTGAACAAGTATTTTTTTTTTGGTTCCACAAGCAGTCGACAAGTGGCATTATTTCTTAACATCAAACACATACCACAATAAACAGAAATAATATTAGGAGGAAAATGAAATAGACCTGAAATTTTAACATCACAGATGCATTGATGTCAACGGAATACAACCATCAGATGTGGATCAAGATGCATGACCATAATTTTTGTGACAGGCATTCGACAATATGTATAGAAACCTGTTTACCTCCTGTTCTAACTCATCGTCACTCTGGGGCGTGGCCTAATGGGCAAAGTGATGGCAAATGTTTAATGTACAAACAAAAAGAATCAAGGGAGGTAACCATCACTATAACGGAATGTTTGTTAAACAAATACAGCTTTACATAAAACCAAGGGGAGGTAACTGCGTCATTACTACAAAAGAATGTTTGTTACACCAAATACAGTTTTACATAAAACCAAAGGGAGGTAACTGCATCATTACTACAAAAGAATGATATGTTACACAAAATACAGGCTTATACACAACAGAAAGAAAAGAATTCATAAAAGCAAATTTAAGCAAAATGGCCATTGAAATACAATTAACAGATTTTAATTATCTACAATATATAGTAATTAATAACTGACCATCAGTAAGGTCAGAGTTCATTGGTTACAACCATCAATAAGGTCAGGGGTCATTGGTGTGGACTACAAGGTCATTGGTGTGGACTGCAATTATTAACTATTAGTAAGATCAGGGGTTTTTCGGTTTTTGACCATCAATAAGGTCAGGGGTCATTGGCGTAGAATAAAAGTTACTAATCATCAGTAAGGTCAGGGGTCATTGGTATCAATATTTGCATCTATTTAAACTACCTTTATATACCACATCACCATAACAACAATGATTGACCAATCAGAATGAAGTGATGACATTTTTTTTAAACTTGAGTGTTTGTAGGTAGTGATATGTAAAAAGTTGTTTCAAAAAAAGATATTATGTATGATGTAACAAATAATGATTTAAATGATCGAGAATATCTTTTTAATGCCAAACAATCCTTTCACCTGATACTTAACACAATTTTTTAGAAATCAAAAAAAGTATAAAGTCAGAAAGAAAATCTACAATACCAATGTTATTAGATACAGGGAAACCAAAAAGCTGTAAGTAAACAATGTGTAGCTACTCTGACTGGAGAAGAATGTGACGGTGTAAATCTTACTGTTTTTGAGTGTGGTGGTCGGGAAGAAAGGGCGGGGCCTTGTTTAACACAACCCATTGTTAGTGACCGATTCAAACTTCCTGCTGCTATGTGAGATGTAGACTGACCTGGTGAATTCTGGGAAATTGGAACATACAGACATAATACAGAATATGTTTGTTTTTGTTTTTTTTTTCTAATCCAGAGAAAATTTTCTGAAATTCTCTCTCTATTTCTATGCAATCACACATAACAAACAGCTGATTCTGGCAGAATTACTTCACAAATAGCACACAAGGCCCTTTAGGGGTGTGGGGTGTGTGACAGGTGGATGTAGGTGTGTGTGAGGGGGGACACTTGCAAAACAAAACAAGTCTCATTTCTTTGCGAATTTTGATTTTCACCCCTTCCTCCCCCTCATGCCCTGTCTATAGATGATAGTGACAATCACCCCTTCCTCCCCCTCACTCCCTGTCTACAGATGATGGTGACAATCACCCCTTCCTCCCCCTCATTCCCTGTCTACAGATGATGGTGACAATCACCCCTTCCTCCCCCTCATTCCCTGTCTACAGATGATGGTGACAATCACCCCTTCCTCCCCCTCATTCCCTGTCTACAGATGATGGTGACAATCACCCCTTCCTCCCCCTCATTCCCTGTCTACAGATGATGGTGACAGTCACCCCTTCCTCCCCCTCATTCCCTGTCTATAGATGATGGTGACAATCACCCCTTCCTCCCCCTCATTCCCTGTCTACAGATGATGGTGACAGTCACCCCTTCCTCCCCCTCATTCCCTGTCTATAGATGATGGTGACAATCACCCCTTCCATTCCCTGTCTATAGATGATGATGACCCCTCATTCCCTGTCTACAGATGATGGTGACAGTCGCCCCTTCCTCCCCCTCATTCCCTGTCTACAGATGATGGTGACAATCACCCCTTCCTCCCCCTCATTCCCTGTCTATAGATGATGGTGACAATCACCCCTTCCTCCCCCTCATTCCCTGTCTACAGATGATGGTGACAGTCACCCCTTCCTCCCCCTCATTCCCTGTCTATAGATGATGGTGACAATCACCCCTTCCTCCCCCTCATTCCCTGTCTATAGATGATGGTGACAATCACCCCTTCCTCTCCCTCATTCCCTGTCTACAGATGATAGTGACAATCATGCCTTCCTCCCCCTCATTCCCTGTCTACAGATGATAGTGACAATCATGCCTTCCTCTCCCTCTTTCCCTGTCTACAGATGATAGTGACAATCATGCCTTCCTCTCCCTCTTTCCCTGTCTACAGATGATAGTGACAATCATGCCTTCCTCTCCCTCTTTCCCTCTTTCAGTAAACAATTTTGTCTAATGAAGTGACTGAAGAAGTGTACTCGAAAATTCATGGTGTTAAGATGAAACCGTGTGATGATATAAATGATACTGACTCAATTCTCTACACTAGAAAAGCTAGAGTTGTCCCCCTTCCATTATAAATCACAGGCATAATTCTTGTCAAATATAACTGATGTAGAATTTGTGTTCTGGTCTCTGACAGCAAAACCATGCATCATTGCCCATCCAAATTGATAATAAAACCAAATTTTCATTAAAGAAAAGAAAAAAAAATGGCATCCAGTCTTTTCTAACATGTCAATTTCCGAAACTAACAAAAGTAGGTTGAAGGATTAAACCACACAAGGGGAATGTTTTTTTCTAAAACTTAAAACATTTCTTTCGGGTTATTTAATTTCTTGACATCAGATCAATTTATTATTTCTAACACATAAAAATATTACAAGAAACATTTAAGGACGGTAAATTTCTGTTAAAGAAGTGTACTAGCAACATGTAGGTGAACAAATATTTTCAAGACAGTAGCATTTCCGTCTCACTAGAACAAAATTATGAGAAACAAACCAAATGTGGCCTGGACTTTGAATCACATCACTGTAAATCACTTCAGATGTCGTAAATACTTTATTTTACAGACTTACCTTCTGTGACATATTTGTGTATATATGAATTCATGACAGGCTGATCTAGAAATGATTTAAGGTTCACGAACGATGAGCTCTAAGAGACATCGAGTATTCAACACTTGGATATTGGGAACGGAATCAATAATATCTGAGTACAATTTCTTAATGAGCTATCATGTTCTGGGTTTTTTTTTTAAATCATACACTTTAATCCATAGATAGAGAACATATAAATATATAAACACTCAAAACTCATGCTGATGTTTTAGGGACAATGTCCCACCTCACCTTGGCTTTCATGTCCTAGTTTAGAGATAATATCACACCTCACCTTGGCTTCCATGTCATGGATTAGGGACAATGTCCCACCTCATCTTGGCTTTCATGTCCTAGTTTAGGGGACAATATCCCACCTCACCTTGGCTTTCATGCCCTAGTTAAGGGGACAATGTCCCATCTTACCTTGACTTCTATGCCCTAGTTAAGGGGACAATGTCCCACCTTACCTTGGCTTTCATGCCCTAGTTAAGGGGACAATGTCCCATCTTACCTTGACTTCTATGCCCTAGTTAAGGTGACAATGTCCCATCTTACCTTGGCTTTCAAGCCCTAGTTAAGGGGACAATGTCCCATCTTACCTTGACTTCTATGCCCTTGTTAAGGCGACAATGTCCCACCTTACCTTGGCTTCTATGCCCTAGTTAAAGGGACAATGTCCCATCTTACCTTGACTTCTATGCCCTTGTTAAGGCGACAATGTCCCACCTTACCTTGGCTTTCATGCCCTAGTTAAGGGGACAATGTCCCATCTTACCTTGACTTCTATGCCCTAGTTAAGGGGACAATGTCCCATCTTACCTTGACTTCTATGCCCTAGTTAAGGGGACAATGTCCCACCTTACCTTGACTTCTATGCCCTAGTTAAGGCGACAATGTCCCACCTTACCTTGACTTCTATGCCCTAGTTAAGGGGACAATGTCCCACCTTACCTTGACTTCTATGCCCTAGTTAAGGCGACAATGTCCCACCTTACCTTGGCTTTCATGCCCTAGTTAAGGGGACAATGTCCCATCTTACCTTGACTTCTATGCCCTAGTTAAAGGGACAATGTCCCACCTTACCTTGACTTCTATGCCCTAGTTAAGGGGACAATGTCCTAGTTAAGGGGACAATGTCCCACCTTACCTTGACTTCTATGCCCTAGTTAAGGTGACAATGTCCCATCTTACCTTGACTTCTATGCCCTAGTTAAAGGGACAATGTCCCACCTTACCTTGACTTCTATGCCCTAGTTAAGGCGACAATGTCCCACCTTACCTTGGCTTTCATGCCCTAGTTAAGGGGACAATGTCCCACCTTACCTTGACTTCTATGCCCTAGTTAAAGGGACAATGTCCCACCTTACCTTGACTTCTATGCCCTAGTTAAGGCGACAATGTCCCACCTTACCTTGGCTTTCATGCCCTAGTTAAGGGGACAATGTCCCACCTTACCTTGACTTCTATGCCCTAGTTAAGGGGACAATGTCCCACCTTACCTTGACTTCTATGCCCTAGTTAAAGGGACAATGTCCCATCTTACCTTGGCTTTCATGCCTTTGTCCCGAGGAAATGCATGGAAAGCATAGAAAGGCATCTTCTCATTGAATGTGACCCAAGGATGCTTTTCTATCTCCACTACAGACAGACGGAGGTCTGGGTTTGGCTCCAAGATCTTCCTTAAGATGTCTTTGCAATCTTCAATGTAAGAAAGGTGATTTCAGGAAAAAATCATGTTTAATCCCTATGCATCCCATCTTTAAGGTAAATTTCAGTGGCCAACCTCTTTCCTATCCCATCTCAAAGCCCTACCTCAGTTCCTATCCCATATCAAACCCCTATCTCAGTGCCCAACTTTTCCATCATTTTCCCTGTCTTTGTTCCTTACCCTTCTTCTTTGCCCTTGTTTTCTTACTTAAACCCTCTGTCCCTGTTCCTGTTATCCTATTTATCCTTCCTAAGCCCTTTACGGGTTTGATTCAGAGTACCATCCTTCTGTCTCTGTCTCAGTGCCCTACCCCTCCGTCCTCCTTACTGCAATATAACTCTGCCCCTGACTCAGTGCCCAATTCCTCCACTCTTGGCTTACTGCCCACTCTGCCCCTGTCCCCTGAAGTAACCTACCACTGGTGATGTGAGCCATCTCTCTGTTGTGTTGCTCTGTGAGGCCTTTCTCTATCTGTTGTAGCAGTTTTTCCCTGCGGTATTGGTCTGTGTAAGGTGTGGTGAAGGGAAGTTTACCTACCACTACTGCATACAGTACTATTCCTCTGTAATATCAAAGGTCACAGGGGTCAAACATAAAACAATTCAAACATATACCAAAGCAGTTTCCATTAAATAAATAACTTTGTTTTTCACAAAAGAAAATTCTAAATATTTTTCCTCATTTTAAAGTTTTACAAACAAGCTTACTTTACCATTTCTTTTGGATAAGGGATTTCCTTTGTTTCAAGACTTTAAAACTGGACAAGATGTTTCTACAGTTGTTAACCTTTCCAGTGAGATAAGGGGTTTCCAAAAAAAATTTTTTTCAAAAAATTTTTTTTTTTTCAAATGGAAGAGGGGTTTTTAAAAAAATATTTGTCATGTGCCACTTGCTGTGTTGGTCTACTTACATACTCCATATGTCTATTTCTGGTCCATACTTTCCGCCTGTAGTAAAGAGTTCTGGTGCTGCATACTCAAGTGAACCACAGTGCGTCTTCATTAACTCATTAGGGTTGAAAGTATTACTAAGGCCAAAATCTGAAGGTATACAATCATAATTTATGTCAACATCGTTTTTAATATTAGTAATAATAATAATAATAATATCTCGCATTCTCTCCCAAATGTTTCCAAACTGTAACTGGAGTTGTCTCCCTTACACTGTGAACAACCTGTGTGGGCAGAGATAAAAGGTTGTAGAGATAATGGCTGATTCCTTATCAGATTCTAATTATCCTGCTGTCTAGAAATGTCACGCATGGTGCATTAGTACTGTTCAATGGACATGATATATGAGGAGTTAATTACTTGGAGTCTCTGAAGTGACCGCTGGTCTGAGGGGTCAGTCTGTATTCTGCATCAGTAGCAGCCACTGCAGCCCTAATTAAACTCTAGTTGTTGGTTAGTTAGAATACCTCCATTTATCACTGACCATCAAACTCCTTGTCCTGAGAGGTCAGGTATGGGTCAGTTCAGACCCTAAACTCTTTGGCTGACCACAGTGTATTTTCCTCCTGCTAACCACCTGTTTATAAAGCTATTTCTTTGGTACTTAACTTCTCCATCGAACACTCATATTCTGATATACAAAATTTTAACTAAGATTATACTCAGCTCTCAGGAAAAATTATAATTACTGCAAAATGAAAACATGGATTCAATAACACAAGATATCAACTAATTCATCTTGATTTGTTTAAGACGATATCTTCAGTTTGATAAGATATATAATTATTACCAATTAAATCGCAGCAGGAAATTTTGATAATCTGTTCAAAGACTGTTTAGAGATAACCATTGGTTAGTGAAAATGTTTAAATACGAGCCAAATAAAATTAAAAACATTCCATATCATTAGATTGTTATGATTTTGTTTAGAAAGGCTAGACACCTAATTTTGACTCTAATGCTTTTGTTTTTTCAATAACAACAATTTGGTTTTTCACTAACCACTGATTAACTTAGATCAACCACTGAACTAACGGGGCCTTATAACAACTTTTGCTTCATAACAACTTTTGGCGCATGACCTTGACTTTTTAAAAAGATGTTACAACAATTTTTGGTCATGTTGGTTATTTAATTTCATGAATTTGTAACTTTGGTTTTTTAACCAATAAGATTGTAATTTCAAACAAAGTAAATATAACGAGAATGATGAAACCAAATCTCTTTTTCCAGAATACAGACATTTTGGGAAAGTTTAAAACTAAACTCAGTTGAAAGAGTATGACGTTAGAAACAAGACACCACAGGCAAGAGGCAGACACAATGAGACAGACCAAGATGTCTGAGAAAAGATACCACAGGCAAGAGGCAGACACAATGAGACAGACCAAGATGTCTGAGAAAAGATACCACAGGCAAGAGACAGACCAAAGATGTATTAGACAAGACACAATGAGACAGACCAAGATGTATTAGACAAGACACTTCAGGCAAGAGGCAGACACAATGAGACAGACCAAGATGTCTGAGAAAAGATACCACAGGCAAGAGACATATCAAAGATGTATGAGACAAGACAACACAGGCAAGAGGAGACTGAAACAACGAGACAGACCGAGAGACAAATAAAGGGAAAATTTGTAACACAGTTAGTAATATTTCTTTTGTATAATCAAACAATTGTAGAAAGCTTAACTGATTCTCATCAACCCTCCCTCCCTCCACACACAATTATACTCCTTGACCTGGTTCCATCCCCTAGATTTCCTCTCACAGATCAATATTTGTCCCCCAAGTCTCATTCTAGTGCTGAGATAAGGTTGATCCGAGTCAGATGAATGCTTTATTACCATATCTATAATCACTGGACATTACTACAATATCAAGCACCACTGGCACTCTGTTATAAAGCAGCTGTTATTGAGGACATAAATGTCTATTATCCAGACTCAATATAACACACAGACACAAACATATGTCAGGGAAAGCTACTAGCCTTGCTGGTCATACCAAAATACAACAGAAAGAAAGCAAGTACCCTTACTGGTCATACTGGGATATCAACCTTTACAATATTTTTTTTTTTTAACGTTAAGCAACAGTGACCTTGACTTTTGGTCAATGACCTTCACATGCAGACTTGTTGAAGGAGTGACGAGAATACTTACCAACAATTTTAATGTTTTTCTTCTTTTCATCCAGCATTATGTTTTCCATTTTCAAATCTCTGAAAAGACAAAAAAAAAAATCATTCCTGAGAATTAATTGTGAAAGATGAATGAAGTAGATAAGTAATTCACCAGCTGGAAAAGTTCACATCATCTCAATCTAAAATTGGCCAAAACTCTAACACGTGTGCTCAAGATGGTGCATACTTTTTCTCCAACACACAACAATCTTTCGTTCTCACCCCACTCCCAAATGTTCCACAATAAAAATTATACACACAACAATGTACTACTGCCCCTAAAACCATTCATATTTAGAATCATACTGTCTTGTTATCTGACCCCTGAGTTCTATACCACCTGTATATCCTGACTACCTGTCTTATCCTGTCTGTCATTGACTATATCTGTCTTGTTATCTGACCCCTGAGTTCTATACCACCTGTATATCCTGACTACCTGTCTTATCCTGTCTGTCATTGACTATATCTGTCCTGTTATCTGACCCCTGAGTTCTATACCACCTGTATATCCTGACTACCTGTCTTATACTGTCTGTCATTGACTATATCTGTCCTGTTATCTGACCCCTGAGTTCTATACCACCTGTATATCCTGACTACCTGTCTTATCCTGTCTGTCATTGACTATATCTGTCCTGTTATCTGACCCCTGAGTTCTATACCACCTGTATATCCTGACTATCCTGTCTGTCATTGACTATATCTGTCTTATGACTACCTGTCTTATCCCTGTCTGTCATTGACCTGTCTTATACTGTCTGTATATCTGTCCTGTTATCTGACCCCTGAGTTCTATACCACCTGTATATCCTGACTACCTGTCTTATCCTGTCTGTCATTGACTATATCTGTCCTGTTATCTGACCCCTGAGTTCTGTAATGCCTTTGTCATTGAGAAACTAAGAAACACATGTGTTTTTTTTATGTCCAATCAGGAAAGTAAATGTGTTACTACCAGACCATTTGATCAGTTAGTAATATCAGGTGGCTAGAGAGGATAAAAACACTGGGAGCTCAAAACACAAATATTGGGAGCTCAAAACACAAATATTGGGAGCTCAAAACACCAATATTAGGAGCTCAAAACACAAATATTGGGAGCTCCAAACACTAATATTGGGACCTCAAAACACCAATATTGGGAGCTCAAAACACAAATATTGGGAGCTCCAAACACAATTATTGGGAGCTCAAAACACATATTGGGAGCTCTAAACACAATTATTGGGAGCTCAATACATAAATATCGGCAACTTTGTACAAAAACATTCAGAGCTCAAAAGATAAACACTAGGTACTTCAAACACAGACACTGGGAGCTTGAAACACAAATACTGGGAGCTTGAAACACAAATATTGGGAGCTCAAAACACAAATACTGGGAGCTTCAAACACAAGTATTGGGAGCTCCAAATATAAACACTGAGAGCTTCAAAACCAAGACTGGAAGCATCAAACACATACATTTGGAACTTCATACACAAACAGGAAAAGGCCTAAGAACAATGAATGCCTTTGATGTGACTGTACATGTTTATCATCAATACTTTTAATTAGGTTATGCTGTCTGCAGGGTTAAGTCATGACAATGTCAACTTTGTTTTTTTTCTTGTTCTGAATTACCGAGTGGACTTTTTATAAACAAGTCCATTGATTTCTATAACTGTTTTTTCAGACATCAAACTCAAACACAAACTCACTAGATTTTATTTCATTTTTGTGAACATTATAAAGCATATCACTTAAAATGAGACTGACAGACTGGAGGTATATATACACTGTGAAGGATTAATCTTAGGATTACCACACATCTGTCAAAACAACATCAACCTGGTGCCACAGGCCCCCAAACCCTAGTACGTCCTCTCTAGTGTTTGATGACTAGGCTTTGATAGCCATTTACATCTAGAATATTTTACTCATTTCTGCATGCAATCAAATGCAAATGATTCAAACACACCGAGATAAAAATCAAAGTCGTGAAAGGATTATCATAGCCCCTGTTCTTATTTGAGCATTTTACCGGGTGCAGTTGCTGGGTACCTAGGGGTCTCTGTTTACACAGTATATCTGTCTCCCCAATAGTAGACAGCCCTATTCTATAGGTATGGACATAGGTATAAGATAAGTTTCACAAGTATACAAGAGATCAACAACAAGAACTAGTATTCCGCAGATAAAGTCACTTAATGGCCTTCTAATAAGGAGATAGGGAACCAAGGTAGGGACACCAGCAGAGGACAAGTCTAGGACAGAGTACTGCTGATAACATAGACACTGGCAGAGATCAAGCTCTCCCACTAAACAATACTGGAATCCTGGTGTGCTGGGAGCCTGCACCAACATGGGATCTACACCAGCAAACAAGGGAATCAATCACTGCTGATAATCAGTCAAAAGATTTCCTGCTTCTTCATGTTCAACACAAATGATACATGTTTCGTTGATAAGACGTGTGAAAATTTAGGATTTTATTTTCACAAAGAGTTGTGTCCCCTTGACCATTCATGGTGTGGTGGATGATTTTGTCCATTAAGGAACTGTTGACCTATCTGATCTCTGATTAGGCGAGTTAGTAGGAGGGGAAGCCCTGAAGCAGACCAGTGGCTTTCTATGGTTGACCAATTAATGGACCCAGTAGGTCATCGACCAGACAAATGAATAAATTACATTTCTATAAATGTTTGCTCTCCTCTTCCCCTCTTATTCACTTAGAGTCCTTGACCATTCAGTGTCAAATTCATATTTTTCTTCTTTTTTTTTTTTATTTTTCAAGTGAATCTGTGAACAAATTTATATAAAGCAAGCGGAAAGTATTTTAATCACTTGCCAGACTAGTCCATCAGATGATATCTCTACATATCTAATAACTTTCTAGGGACAAGTTTGTGTTTTTGTTGACCTTGTGTAGTAGTGAAGGTTTTTTTTTCTGGTCAGGCCTAATGTCCTTCGGTTACACTGGACCATCACAGAACGTTGATCCTTTCAACTTTAAGAAATACACATGAAAAGGAAAGTCATTGTATCAAATATTTGTGTATATACAGGCGCCCCGACTAAGACTATTAAATCTGACCACCGGTCAACCAACATACCTGTCCTAATGATGGGGTATGAGGTTACAAGCTTGTCCAATCCTCTATACATCAAAAGATCCAGCAGCAAAATTAATGACCTCATTCACTCCCTTCTCAATATGTATGAGCCTTATGAATTGAAAAGCATGCTAATATTCTGACTTATCTATTGTGGGTACCATGGAATCTGGGAATTATCCATCACACCTGGATTGTATAGTCTACCTATATATATAGGTATCCCTAACACCTGGATTGTATAGTCTACCTATATATATATAGGTATCCCTCACACCTGGATTGTATAGTCTACCTATATATACAGGTATCCCTCACACCTGGATTGTACAGTCTACCTATATATACAGGTATCCCTCACACCTGGATTGTACAGTCTACCTATATATATAGGTATCCCTCACACCTGGATTGTACAGTCTACCTATATATACAGGTATCCCTCACACCTGGATTGTAAAGTCTACCTATATATATATATGTATCCCTAACACCTGGATTGTAAAGTCTACCTATATATATAGGTATCCCTAACACCTGGATTGTAAAGTCTACCTATATATATAGGTATCCCTAACACCTGGATTGTAAAGTCTACCTATATATATAGGTATCCCTAACACCTGGACTGTAAAGTCTACCTATAGATATATAGGTATCCCTCACACCTGGACTGTAAAGTCTACCTATATATATAGGTATCCCTCACACCTGGACTGTAAAGTCTACCTATATATATAGGTATCCCTAACACCTGGATTGTAAAGTCTACCTATATATATATAGGTATCCCTAACACCTGGATTGTAAAGTCTACCTATATATATAGGTATCCCTAACACCTGGACTGTAAAGTCTACCTCTATATATATATAGGTATCCCTAACACCTGGACTGTAAAGTCTACCTCTATATATATATAGGTATCCCTAACACCTGGACTGTAAAGTCTACCTATATATATAGGTATCCCTAACACCTGGACTGTAAAGTCTACCTATATATATATAGGTATCCCTAACACCTGGATTGTAAAGTCTTCTTATACCTACAGGGCAACAATAATCACTTTTATCATTGATGGCTCCGGATTAATTTGAATGGATGATAAAATAAAAATTTGGCAGTGATTTTGGGTGTTTGACTGCTTTACTGCTCACTTTTAAGTCGATGGCCTCCTCATTGACCGTGACTTGACCGGCCAGAGACCCAAACACTGACCAGTCCACACAGGCTGGACAGCACAGAAGCCTGGCTGAGTTTTTCAGTCCATCTATATAGATTTATTTTCAGGCTAATATAGATCTAAAAATCTATCAATGATGTATAATTAGCCATGTATCACACCTTCCTCATCCTTAATGTAACAATGAAATTTGAAATATCAAATGTTATGTACTGATGGAAGTGATGGACAGCTCCTGTGTCTTAATTTAGCATCAATGTTATACACACCTAATGGCATGATATAAGGGTTTAGGGGGTGGAGATGGGGGAAATCTAAGGGATGGGGATGGGGGTGATCTAAGGCGTTAGGGGTTGGGGATGGAGGTTATCTAAGGTGTCAGGGGGTGGGGATGGGGGTGATCTCAGGATTGTGGGACATATTCAAACTACAGGTATTGTCTGTAGGGCAGTAGGGCTGCGGAACACATTCAGGTTACAGATGCTGACCCCCAGGACAGTGGAACACATTCAGGCTACAGATATTGACCCCCAGGGATGTGGAACACATTCAGGCCACAGATATTGACCCCAGGACTGAGGAACACATTCAGGCTACAGATATTGACCCCCAGGGATGTGGAACACATTCAGGCCACAGATATTGACCCCAGGACTGAGGAACACATTCAGGCTACAGATATTGACCCCCAGGGATGTGGAACACATTCAGGCTACAGATATTGACCCCTAGACTGAGGAACACATTCAGGCTACAGATATTGACCCCAGGACTGAGGAACACATTCAGGCTACATATATTGACCCCCAGGGATGTGGAACACATTCAGGCTACAGATGCTGACCCCCAGGACAGTGGAACACATTCAGGCTACAGATATTGACCCCCAGGGATGTGGAACACATTCAGGCTACAGATATTGACCCCAGGACTGTGGAACATACACTTTAGGTGAAATGAAACAACAAGAAGTCAGGTCCAGTATATTGATGATGTTGTAAGGTAGGAGATACGATCTGGTCATTGGTTTAGCTACAGCCTTGTCTGGTATTGATGTTACTTCAATCTGTAGAGCATGTGTTTTAACAAGGATCAAACGTCTACAATGAATGGCCATACCTCATCTAAAGCACTTTCTCACAGAACCACCACCCTCACTTCTGAACCACGCTGGTAACATTTTTTTATATGAGTTTCCAACATGACATCAATAATCTCCTCATACTTTAACTCCAACCAAAATATTTTCCTACATGACATGCTTTCAATGAAAAAATTTGAACCCTATTATACAATATCAGCTCTGGGAGGTGGATAGTCTCTGCCAGGCCATAAATTGGCTTTGGTCCCTGTCAGGTCATTTGTAAGCTCTGGTTCCTGTCCGGTTATTTGTAAGCTTTGGTCCCTCTCAGGTTATTTGTAAGCTTTGGTCCCTCTCAGGTTATTTGTAAGCTCTGGTTCCTCTCAGGTTATTTGTAAGCATTGGTCCCTATCTGGTTATTTGTAAGCTCTGGTCCCTGTCAGGTTATTCGTAAGCTCTGGTCCCTGTCAGGTTATTTGTAAGCTCTGGTCCCTGTCTGGTTATTTGTAAGCTCTGGTCCCTGTCAGGTTATTCGTAAGCTCTGGTCCCTGTCTGGTTATTTGTAAGCTCTGGTCCCTGACAGGTTATTTGTAAGCTTTGGTCCCTGTCTGGTTATTCGTAAGCTTTGGTCCCTGTCTGACTTTTTATGGGCCCTGATACCTGTAAGGCTATTTGTTAGGAAGCAGGCCATATTGTAGTACAAGGTTATCCAAGATCTAGTGGTGTCACCGGTCAGTCTGGAGAGGCATGGTGCATGGTCAGTAAAACAGAAATACCAGCTGTAAGGGTCATTAAGATGAGCAAATTAGTCAGTTATTCCGTTCAAAAAACGTAGAAAAATAGGTGGATTGCCAGGCCAATTTTCTCTCCTTGTGATAGTTTTTCCCGCCAATAAAAACATAAAACTACCCGTCTGCTTTTCTGAAAAAAAGGTTATTCCAAAAATTTTGGCTGGAAAAGATTTAAGTCAAAATACATTTCCCAGAAACAGGTAAACCAAAGTTCAAGAGTTTGGAACACTACTCTCAATTGTCCAAAGCTTTTACAGAATCCTGTGTGGTAAGGACCACATGGATGTCCAACCCTTTAGTTACTATATGTCCATGACTAAGAATCATAAAGACACAATTACCACAAAGTTGTCAGATATTTTACTACTGAGTTCAGGGCAAGTTAATGAAATCCTGACTGCTTGATGTTCTTCATCATTTAGGTATCATTTTAGTGTAGGATGTAACATTTCTTCAACACCAGTATATTCAAAGGAAATTAGAGTAGGAAAAATGGGCAATTTGGTACAACAGACAGAGATTTGAAGGAGGTTAGGGGGTGGGGATGGGGGAGGTAATGGATAGTTAGGTATAACAATCAAAGAAAAACACAGGACAATTCAGACAGGGTATTACATAAGATTCTATTCCATAGACGATGTTTTCTGCCCACAGTAGGGAAGGGACATGTTGTTTTAGACAACTACACAGTAAACAAATTCATATCATATGACATTTTTTATTCAGAAGATAAAAAAAGCAGGGAAAATATTTGTACACATCAGTGCTTGCTAGCTGGTATGATTTCTACTTTCCTGAATACATAGATCAAAATTGTATTTTAGCTAAAGAGAATTAAAGATTCCATCAAATTCTGGTTATTTTTCAATCTCTTGTTTTGTAGTGAAATCATTTTTCAATGTGTTTTGATTACGGACTGATGGTACAAAACTCAACACGGTAGATAGCAAAAGGATTATGCAACTCTGGAATATTAGAGTGAGAGGGTGAACAAAATCTTAGTATAGGGCAAGATTGAACAGAACCTAAACAATACTGAGAAAGATTGAACAAAACCTTTACAATACAGGGGAAGTTTGAACAAAACTTCAGTATAGGGAAAGATTGAACAAAACTTCAGTATAGGGAAAGATTGAACAAAAAATGTATACAATACAGGGAAAGATGGTACAAAGCCACAGTCTTATACAGAAATATGTAGTATTATTTGTTAATGTAATGTAAAGGCCAGAGATGTGATATTCTAAAATGTTATAGAAATAGACACTACTACAACTGTACATTAGCCTACTGGTTTCTGTATTCTGGTTATGAATTAGATCTAATTAATGTTTGGTCTTCAGGTTAATGGAGAAGTAGTAACACTATCCCTGATCAGTGTCAAAGTGTGACTTCAGCCAGAGACCTGTTACTGTAAACAATTTACACTGGGACGTGACCGTTTGAAATCTGAACTGCCTTTCCAAAAAGTTTGAAGAACACCCATTTTCTGCTACCAAATATAACCCAGAAAACACATCAGCAACAAGGACCACTGGTGATAAAGATGAAAGCAGACGATTTGCCACATTTTTGTGGTCTGGCACCCTAATTTAAGTACAAGAGAGAGAGCAGTATATCCCTATTTATTCTGGTAGGGGCCTGAGGCAACTTTCAATCCCTGGTCCAGAGGTCACTTCCCCAACTTTGCCCCCAAAGCCTAATCGCAGAATCAGGCATGTTCACCCTGATACACTAAACAGATCCCCGAGTGTATGTCTCTAATGAGAAGCAGTACCCCACACCCTGTCACACTCCCCGACCCTCCCAGCTTAGTCACCATAGAAACCTTCACAAAGACAAATCCGAAAACTCGGAATAGATAGTGTAACATGTGAAGATCAGGTTTATAACTGATAAACATATCCAGTTGATGACTTCTTCTATTTGGAGGCAATGTTGTACAATTTAAACAAAACAAAACTAACCAGACTTGAGAAATGCTATTCTGATTCTCAAATTCAGGTTTCAATATACACAGTGCAAGTTTGAGCGGGGAGAAAGCTAAACATGATTGATAAATAAACTTGTTGTGTTAATCCGATACTGACCAGTGTTAATACAAACTGACCAGTGTTAATATATACTGACCAGTGTCAGTTTAGATCTGTGATGTCTGCACTCCTTAATGTCAAACTAGAGGTCAAACAAACACCATTGCTGTGATCAAAGGGAGATAATGTGTCCCAGCCTCCCTGCTTGTGCACATCATTAACATGGATTAAAGCTGGTTTAATGAGCACAAGGTCCTCTTCTACTGTAAGAGAAGTCTGTTGTTAATTGAACTGTCCAACCACAGTATCAACAAAGAGAAATACAGACTTGGTAGAGTAACTAATTGTCAGGTTATAAACTGGTGTCTTAAGTAATACGTAAAATTCTATGGTAAAAACATTTGATGTATATATTGTCCATGATTAAAATCGCACCTAAACTTTAAAATTGTATTTCATGAGTCAGTTCAACTGTTATTATCTTGCACTGTTTCTAAGTGAAATTTAAATTGTTTGACGAAAAAATTGAAATTCAAAGTATCTTGGTGAAAAATTGAAATTTAAAGTGTCTCAGGCAACACTGAAATTCAAAGTGTCTCGAGAAATACAACAATATTGAGTGTCTTGGGAAACATTGAAATTCATAGTGTCTTGAGAAATACTACAATATTGAGTGTCTCAGGAAACACTGAAATTCAAAGTGTCTCGAGAAATACAACAATATTGAGTGTCTTGGGAAACATTGAAATTCATAGTGTCTTGAGAAATACTACAATATTGAGTGTCTCAGGAAACACTGAAATTCAAAGTGTCTCGAGAAATACCACAATATTGAGTGTCTCAGGAAACACTGAAATTCAAAGTGTCTCGAGAAATACCACAATATTGAGTGTCTCAGGAAACACTGAAATTCAAAGTGTCTCGAGAAATACTACAATATTGAGAGTCTCAGGAAACATTGAAATATCTAAGCTTCTAGAATAAAACTTTTACAGTGTATTTTTTAAAAGTGTCCTACTTTCAACTGGTTTTTATCAGAGTTCATATCAATGAGTGATATTACAGAAGTCACTGATTTTTGTAAAAACTCCTGAGGAAGTGAGAGAGTGGGGGAGGTGTTAGTGGGTCAGCAGGGTTAGGGTTCAGTAGAGAGTCACCGGGAAGTACCACAATGGCAGCACAATCACAGTAACAGCTGGGTAATGAGAATAAAATCGTGGCCCTGTACAGTTGAACTCCTCTGACCTGCTACTGCATGTGTATTGTGTACAGACTAGAGACTCCAGTACCGGTCACTTCACTGGTCAGAATCTGCTCTCCATAACACATTAAAATATTCATAATCCAGATTCAAGTAGCAACATTAATATATGAATAATGTTTTCCTTTGTAGAACTATAGTGTTAAAGTCCTAAATATATTCAGAGAGAATTTGTTAAGATAATTCTTAGTCTGATCAATATAAATCTGACCAGTCAGTGACCCTGATTCAGACTGACCACCATTCATCTATACCTGGCATACCAACACCCCTAGAGGAAGATCAAGTCATAAAAAAGGAAATAAAGATGGAGCCTCCCGGTTTGTTACGATTATTCGTCAAAGACTGAGTCTGCTTGTCAGAAAACATTGTCAACATCTATATGTCAATGATTTAGCCTGTTTTTTTTTTATACATTGGTACCATTATTTGTGAAAGATCGAAAACAAAGTCAATAACTATATGACAAAGATTGAGGTCGCTAGTTTGAATACAATGAGACAAAAATGTGTAAATGATTGAAAATTGTACCTTCTTCGCGAATTATAACAAAACTCCAGCTTTGCCTCATTTCTCTCTCTCTCTCCTCTAGGGATAATTGATTTCTAGTATCTGTCCTCTCGTTAATGTCGTTTTACTTTTTAGCGAGTAATGCAGTGTGACACATCCGTTTCTATGGTGATCACACAGAAATGTAAAACTTTATAACAATTAAACATGACACACCTAATTGAGTGATTTATCTAAAACTTTACACAAACCCTCACTTCTTCCAGTCAACAGTAGTGAAGAGAAAGGTGGTATTTCTCAATCAATACTGACTTCCATACCGACGTCACAAAGCTCTGTCAAATCACTCGATTACAAAGCGCTCACTTCTTTGTAATTGTTACAATAATATATATATATAAGAACCTCTCCTAACTCAGAATAAAAAAAAACAGTATAATTTTTTATTGAATCTGATAGCTATAGCCAACAACAGCAGTCCCAGTGTAAAAGTTACCTCCCTTTATACACATATTAGAAAAAGGAAACCATCATATCCTAACTGCCCTCAAGGAACCACCCTCAGATAGATGCTATAATTTGCCACACCCCTTGAGCCAGTTGTCCCAGAGGTTAGAGGTCATTGTAGGTTACCACCCCTTGTAATGCTGTATCAACATGTTCCTCTTCAGCTGATCTCTTTTCCTCCTGAACCAGTGGTCAACAGAGGTTACTGGAGCCTGCTGTGTGTGCCCTGGTGTGGTGCTACATAGAATGACCAATACATCTCTGTAGCTGGCTGTTTGATGGTAGATCTCCTCTCCTCACCAACTTCTAACATTTAATTTATGTATCTACAAAGCCCCTTTAATCCATTGATATCACCATTAAACTTGGTTTAGGAGTAGATAGTACAGAAATATCAAAATATCTGGTCCATTGGTGATTGAGAAGAAGTTGTTTAAAGGAAAGAGTTGATGCTGGACGAAGAATGCTGCGCCATTGCAGAAGCTCACCTGGTCCTTTGGGCGAGGAGAGGTAAAAATGAACAGGATTAGTTCGGAACCGTTTCTGACTTCATTATCTATGCAGCTCCAAATGAATTCATCATAACTTTGCAATGATATAATTACATGCTTTTATCCTGTTTACGAAGATCAATTTTAAATAATCTAGCCTTACAACTGATTCTCAATAGTCCTTTCACTAAACATCAACTCGTTCCTCCTCTCCCGAGGATTAAGTCGCCATCACTATCACGGCGATTAAGTCTGTATCCATGACAATGACACCTGTGGTAGAATTGGTATATGATCAGATTGACAGTATACATACAGACTGGATTGGTTGTGATCCCGGGAGACCTACCCGGTCCGTCTGTGATGTAATCATTCCCTATCAACTTCTGCATTGCACTCTTCCTTCCTCTGGTCTCTCCTCTATGTACACAGATCTTAGTGGCCTGTTCAAATCATGTTAGCTAATTCACCTATCAATGGCTTTTTGTTTAATCTGTATCCTTCTGCTGGTGACATACAGAAAGGTATTAGTGTCTCCATCATGTGTCACCAGCTGGAGGGTGAGGAGGGGACTGGTGTCTCCATCAGGTGTCACCAGCTAGAGGATAAGGAGGGGACTGGTGTCTCCATCATGTGTCACCAGCTGGAGGGTGAGGAGGGGACTAGTGTCTCCATCATGTGTTGTCAGGCTGGAGGGTGAGGAGGGGACTGGTGTCTCCATCATGTGTCACCAGCTGGAGGATGAGGAGGGGACTGGTGTCTCAATCATGTGTCACCAGCTGGATGGTGAGGAGGGGACTAGTGTCTCCATCATGTGTCACCAGCTGGAGGGTGAGGAGGGGACTGGTGTCTCCATCATGTGTCACCAGCTGGAGGGTGAGGAGGGGACTGGTGTCTCCATCATGTGTCACCATCTGGAGGGTGAAGAAGGGACTAGTGTCTCCATGTGTTGTCAGGCTGGAGGGTGAGGAGGGGGCTAGTGTCTCCATCATATGTCACCAGCTGGAGGGTGAGGAGGGGATTAGTGTCTCCATCAATTGTTGTCAGGCTGGAGGAAGAGGAGGGGACTGTTGTCTCCATCATAAGTTGTCAGGCTGGAGGATGTGGAGGGGAATGGTGTCTCCATCATGTGTTGTCAGACTGGAGGATGAGGAGGGGGCTAGTGTCTCCATCTTGTGTCAACAGCTGTAAGTGAGGAGGGGACTGGTGTCTCCATCATGTGTCAACAGCTATAAGTGAGGAGGGGGTGAATGTTTCAGTGCAGATGGAGCTAGTGTCTCCATAATGTGTCGCAAGGCTAAAAGTTGAGGAAGGGGAGTCTGACACCACAGGAGGGAGAAGAACAGATGATGGGGGATCACAGGGTGGGAGGGGCTACTGATCCATCCCACAGCTGCTGAAACTGGCTCATACCAGGTCCCTTAGTCTGGGAAACTAGGGTTCATTTGCTCCATCAAAGACTTTTCAACAAATTAATGATCAGATTTGTCCTGTTTTTGCATGCTCCGCACACAACCAAAAAGCCATTTCCTCCATTCTAAAGAGAAAATATTTATCTTAAATTCCTTCTAATCTTTTAATTCCTAAATTACAGCCCACCTCCTGTGAAAGATGAAAAATGTATTTGTCATATTGTGTACATAGACGAAATAGCCTGGTATATGTTGGTAATAATACAATTCTTCCTACAGCCTGTTTAAAGGGGTAATTGGAAATAGACGAAAGGATTTAAACTTTCTTCTTAAATAACTATTAATTTACTTTAATTAAACGTAGGTTTGTCAAGAAAGATACACTAAAATGCTGTGTAGATATTGGAGCTAATAAAGAGATAGGCGGTAATCCTTACTGGAGAAGGCTTACTCTGATCAAACAGGGCCATGCGTACCGAGATATCGGAGACATGCCTGCTTTCAATCTAACCTGTTGCCTATTTACCTGATCGAGGTGGGATTTAAGTTTTGGATATAGGTCTATATACTTCAAAGTCGCTCTGGTATTTCCTCTGTCACATCATTATTAAACACAAAACAAGCAGAATCATTATCAGTTCTTGTTTATTTGCGATCGGAGTAATTTACAGACTCAGCAAGAATAAAGCCTCCTAGTCAAACGTCACACCATTGTTAAACTAACAGGTTCAAAACATCCCACGGCTATCAAAATTTAAATGGAAAGTGTATATTCATCGTGGTTTATTTAGAAAAACATGTTGTTCTTCACAATCTGATTGTGTGGCTCTATGATAATAGAAAACACCAGATTACGATAATCTGCTTAAGTCAAGCGGACACTGTAATCTACAGAAGGGAAATGGGTACACAAGAAACATTTGAAAATGGTAGGGGTTGGGAGGGGTAAAAAGGGGTGGGTTGGGGTGGGGTGGGATTGGTTTCTCTTTCCACACTTGAGAAGTGGACACACCCATTACAATCTAAACTTACATTTATTGTTTTTCTCTAATAGACTCATCATCAGTCAACCAATACAGGTAGTGTTGTAAAGGAATGGTTAATACATTCACTCTATTTCTTCACTGAAATAATTTCATCAACTGCTTTTACATTAACTCCAACGAGATAAAGAATTTGTAAAAAAAAAATTGAGAACTTCTGCGAGAGAGAAAGATGTCCGATGGATCTTCATCATATTTCAAGGTAACTTATTCCATTTGTAGCAACCATCATTGGCCATTTCACTAGAACTGGTCAAAATAATAGTTAGAATAATGACCTTGACCCACTGACCTTGACAAGGTGACAGGTTAGTATTTGCCAACAGATCACGACTCTCAACAGTCACAAAAATCTGACTGTTCATTGGTCAATAATGATGATATCTGGACAGCAATTGGCCATATAATATGTCCTTAGTGATCGATCGATCAACCCTCAGGAGATGGCCTTGACTGGCCCTCACTGATCATCCAAGTGAGTCCCCTCTTTTTCTGGGTGACTGCCCTCAGTTATTTCCCTTGGTGATCCCCCCTCATTTGATTTGGGACCGTGGATGATCAAGTGTAACACAGTACATTTACTCCCTGTGATCCATGACTCTGTATTGTGTTAAATACTCACCTTCTTGTTTATAACATAACTTGGATGGAGATCAAAATCAATTTTAGTGGCAAATTATATAGCTTTTTACACATTTCATCACATCACACGAATCCATTCTACAAGAATATGCCAATTTTGTGAGATTTCATCCTGTATTGAGACCGCTGCATCTGCCTGTGATGTTGCGACCGACAGTAATGAGGTTAACACACAGTCTTTGTCAGGGCCTCACCAAGTCTACACATTTATCAGCAAATCAAAGACATATTGGTAAAGAGGCAAGGCTAAGATTGAATTATTGTGGTTGGGAAGGCTCCCAAATGAGGGCCTACCCTGATCTGGTAGAGAGCTTTTATCTCAATATTTAATGTACAAAATAATGATGTTATAGTCTGTGGTCTTTTGTTTTAATTAGAAATCAACTTCAAAGCCATAAAATTCATGGAAATAAAAGTTTGTCTGAGGAGTTGACTACCACATCAGATAGTTCCTTAATGAGATGACAAGCTGCAGATTTATCAAGTTAAGTGACTTGTCTACCTGTCCTGCACACCTGAATCACACAGGTGCAAACACAAGGTGTTTAAATAAAGATAAAAAGCATATTAAAATACCCATCTAATTTTTTTTTTATAATTATTTATTGCTTGAAAACCTATAAACGTGTCAGAACAGACTACAGATATTACGTTTTATTTTGGATTACTGTGGGATGGCTGGAGTTTCCTGACTGACAACGTGGACAGTCCCTTATTACAGAGGTATGCTGACTTTGTGTACAAGCTTAATCTGCTCATTTCCTTTTCTTTGTGTCCATTCATCAGGGTGACAATGAGGTAGGTAGATAGGTGTAGATGATCATCCTGATCTCCAGGTAAAACTGACCTTCCTCAAAGTCGGCCTTAATCAGCTAGATGATATACTTATCTACCTGAGTACATGGGTCACTTTGGCAGAACTGGACATATATACATCAATTGACTGGTCATCCTTAATCCACACTTATCTCCTCTCACACCTAAGGGGCTAGAAATATTCTAACTGAAATACCAGGCCATATTTAAACTGACTACTACAACAATAACAGTGATAAGACATCCTGCCCTTCAGGCTTGTCCAGTCAGTTGGTCAGCGCTGACCAGTTCAGGTATTGTTTAGTCTGTGCAATACACCACACAATGAGATCAAAACCAGGTTTATGTGGAGGCGGGAATCCTTTGGTGCTGGGCATTAAGTCCAAAGCCAGCAGGAGATGCTGGAGAAAAGCTGATTTCTCTATTAGTGTGTTTATACAGATTATATGTTATATCAGATATCGTAGAAAAGCTGCCTGTCTCTACTGGGTTGGAAAACATGAGATGATCAGCATATTTTAAAACATTTAAGTGCTAATAGTCCCTTAAACATTATTTTTCCTGTTTTTCAAGTTTCCATAAATGACAAAGTCATTTCATATTTAAGTCACCCATAGCCACATAGTTATTCTAATAATTATATAGAAACTTTTGTCAGTAGCTTATTTCATTGAAATTTAGAAAAATCACAAATAAGGTTACAGTAAACAGGATAATAGAGTGTCCACTGTATACAGGTGTCTGTATCTATCACAGACTACAGAGGGTCCACTGTACACAGGTGTCAGTATCTATCACAGACTACAGAGGGTCCACTGTACACAGGTGTCAGTATCTACCACAGACTACAGAGGGTCCACTGTACACAGGTGTCAGTATCTACCACAGACTACATAAGGTCCACTATACACAGGTGCCAGTATCTACCACAGACTACAGAGGGTCCACTGTACACAGGTGTCAGTATCTACCACAGACTACAGAGGGTCCACTGTACACAGGTACCCCATATTGAGGTGATCACTATATATATTGAGGTTAGAATACTTTGAACTGTAATTAGACTTAATGAGTGTATATTATACTGATGATTGTGTACACCCGAACCCATTTTAACAGGGAGCATTTTATCTTCTTGTTCCTATTTGCTGAAGGGCAGCCTACATAGAGAGTGATCTGAAACAATACTGACCATCCTAAGTCACACCCAAACACACAGTCCTACCAAGTCAAGCAGGCACAGCACCTACTATACATAGTCCATTCACCAATCACAAACACTTCATACCCTTCCAGTCATACACGTGCAGTCACTCCCACACCTGTTTACTTCAACACCAGTACAATTACTTGCAATACAAACACAAATTTGCCCCAGATGGTATCCTGAAGATTGAACTCTCCCCTCAGATATCAATTCCTTCTTCCAGAACTATGACCACATCAACACTTATTAATGTGTCTCACCATTACCTTTATGTGGCTCTTACAATAATTTTCTAAAACAGTTTTCTAAAACACACCAATTCTATAATTCTGTTGAACTAATTACTCATTTATCAGTCGAGTAACATTATCCACCAAGGGACTGCTTTAGTAAATTGTCTTATGGAGTGGTCTCCACACCAGGAACTACTTTAGTACAAGACCTGTGGAGTGGTCTCCACACCAGGTACTACTTTAGTACAAGACCTATTGGGGTGGTCCCCATACTGGGTACTACTTTAGTACAAGACCTGTGGAGTGATCCCTGTACCGGGAAATATTTTTGTACAAGACCTATTGAGTGGTCCCTGTAACAGGAACTACTTTAGTACAAGGCCTATGGAGTAGTCCCCATACCGGGAACTACTTTAGTACAAGACCTATGGAGTGGTCCCCATACTGGGTACTACTTTAGTACAAGACCTGTGGAGTGGTCTCCACACCAGTTACTACTTTAGTACAAGACCTATTGGGGTGGTCCCCATATCGGGAAATACTTTAGTACAAGACCTGTGGAGTGGTCCCTGTACCGGGAAGTATTTTTGTACAAGACCTATTGAGTGGTCCCTGTAACAGGAACTACTTTAGTACAAGACCTGTGGAGTGGTCACTGTACCGGGAAGTATTTTTGTACAAGACCTATTGAGTGGTCCCTGTAACGGGAACTACTTTAGTACAAGGCCTATGGAGTAGTCCCCATACCGGGAACTACTTTAGTACAAGACCTATGGAGTGGTCCCCATACTGGGTACTGCTTTAGTACAAGACCTGTGGTGTGGTCTCCACACCAGTTACTACTTTAGTACAAGACCTGTGGAGTGGTCCCTGTACCGGGAACTACTTCAGTACAAGACCTGTGGAGTGGTCCCTGTACCGGGAAATACTTTAGTACAAGACCAGTGGAGTGGTCCCTGTACTGGGAAATACTTCAGTACAAGACCTGTGGAGTGGTCCCTGTACCAGGAACTACTTTAGTACAAGTCCTATGGAGTGGTCCCTGTACCAGGAACTACTTTAGTACAAGACCTATGGAGTGATGATGCACTGATCATCAAACACATGGATGAGGAAATGGTAAATTAAGTACAAATCATTTGATACTAATGAAGAACATAAAATTTTGAAGTGTGGTATATATTTTTCTAGCATATCGGTTTTTTAAAATTGGTCTTGTCATTTGAAACCAGCTACAATGATAAGGAAAATGAAATAAATGAATTAGGTGGCACCCTGCTGGGTAGCCATGTTGGAAAGGCATCTTACTCCTCACCCTACATATATTTAATAGCCATGTTTTGTAGGAAGAGAGATAAAACTGCTCACCTCTCCTCAACCCACATGTCTTGGTCAACTAACTTAATTTATCTGAAATCTAGAAGATTTCTTGTAATACATACATCTCTATTTATAGAATTTTATTTCTTTTTTAAATCAGTCAATCTCAGAAATAAATCATAAAGTGATTATTCTAGGTCACAGGGAACATATGTCAACACATTAAGTTCAAGTATAACCCATGTTAACAAGCATTGCTACAAAATTGGTTAGCCAAGTTGATAAGAGCTGCTACAGACTTGGTTAGCTGTGTTGACAAGAGTTGCTACAGACTTGATTAGCTGAGTGGACTAGAGTTGCTACAGACTTGGTTAGCTGTGTTGACTAGAGTTCCTACAGACTTGGTTAGCTGTGTTGACTAGAGTTGCTACAGACTTGGTTAGCTGAGTTGACAAGGGTTGCTACAGACTTGGTTAGCTGTGTTGACAAGAGTTGCTACAGACTTGGTTAGCTGAGTTGACAAGAGCTTCTACAGACTTGGTTAGCCGAGTTGACTAGAGTTGCTACAGACTTGGTTAGCTGTGTTGACTAGAGTTGCTACAGACTTGGTTAGCTGTGTTGACAAGAGTTGCTACAGACTTGGTTAGCTGAGTTGACTAGAGTTGCTACAGACTTGGTTAGCTGTGTTGACTAGAGTTGCTACAGACTTGGTTAGCTGAGTTGACAAGGGTTGCTACAGACTTGGTTAGCTGTGTTGACAAGAGTTGCTACAGACTTGGTTAGCTGAGTTGACAAGAGCTTCTACAGACTTGGTTAGCCGAGTTGACTAGAGTTGCTACAGACTTGGTTAGCTGTGTTGACTAGAGTTGCTACAGACTTGGTTAGCTGTGTTGACAAGAGTTGCTACAGACTTGGTTAGCTGAGTTGACTAGAGTTGCTACAGACTTGGTTAGCCAAGTTGACAAGAGCTGCTACAGACTTGGTTAGCTGAGTTGACAAGAGCTGCTACAGACTTGGTTAGCTGAGTTGACTAGAGTTGCTACAGACTTGGTTAGCCAAGTTGACAAGAGCTGCTACAGACTTGGTTAGCTGAGTTGACTAGAGTTGCTACAGACTTGGTTAGCTGAGTTGACTAGAGTTGCTACAGACTTGGTTAGCCAAGTTGACTAGAGATACTTGAGCTACTCATCATTTACATCGGTACTTTGTTACAAAAAAAACTTGTATCACACTATGACAAGTGCTTTATCTCTTTAATACCAGATCCTACATATTCTGATCCAAGATGGACATGTAGACTACTGCCTACGACAGATCACTGTCATCCTGGAACAATCTCCCTGTGCTCTACCTGGCTTAGTCCAGCTAGTACTGGGGGGCTAGGGACTTCCTGTCCTATTGTCCCAGACATGTACAATAAATCTCTACTCTCAGTAGTTAACACCCCTAAACATACAGCAAAATTTGCTCACAAAGCCACCGCGAGTAACCTGTGAGATAGAACCAATTTATAAGATAGGAAAAGTGAGTGATTTACCTATTGAATACCTATAGCCTACATTCTGTGACGTTGTGGTGCCAAATATTGTATCTATTGAAGCATAATCTTATTAAAATGATCGACTAACCTCATCAAAATTAAAAAATCCAAGCGTAATCTTATAATCATGATTTACCTTACATGTCAGAATTAAACGATTAGAACACAGTCTTATAATACAAGTATACCTAATAGGTAAATAGTCAATGAATACGAAACTAGTTTAGTCTCATTATTACACCGCCAGACTAGTGTCAATTTTCATTTATTTCTTTTCATCATATAAGTTATGTACTTAAATGTTTATTTATATCAATTTAAGAAAAAATATAGAAAAATAAAATAAAAATGTCACACAGCTTAATGGATTAATCATGTTGTTATGAGCAGAAGGCTTTTCAGGAGAGGAACTCGAGACAATTATAAGTTGTGCTTTGACAGTATCACTGACAAAATCCTGCCCTTGTCTGTTTTTGTAGACTTTAAGAACAGCGTCAATTATGTCAGATCTTGTTACAAACTCACCAGATAATTAGGGAATTAGTTTAAACAGATGTGTAAATACCTGACTATTATACTAAATCATCATACAATCTTCACCTGATAACTTTCCTCTTTTAAGGCATTGAATTTCACCCTGATTTTACAAGCAATTTCCTTAATTTACATTTCTGCTGGTCATTGTGACGTCAAGATATATAACAGACCATATCATGATCAAATACCTTTTATTTGTGACAACAATTCAGGTTTTTTTTTTGTTGACACCTCACACAAATCTGAACTTTGAACCTGCAAGGCCTCAAGGTCATCCAAGGATGATGAAGCTGACTCTGTGTGCCATACCAACACCATAGCTATACAACATAGAGAATGCTACCCAGTGAAATATTTTCTCATGGTATTTTTTTCGTATTACGTAACGACTTAGAGTAAGGTACCCAGTGCAATCTTTCCTCATGGTATTATACTGTATGATATAATACAATACAGACAGTTCTCATGTTGTGACAGGATCTAGGTGGCAACTGAGTCAGACGGACACCCGAACCTCTCGTGGGTCAGGTGACCAGGTAACAGTAATGAAAACCTCGGACAACGGTACACATTGTATGTACAATAATGCAGCGTGGATTTATTCACACAATCATCAGCCAGGTCTATATAAACTTCACCTCCGGTTCCATTAATCAAGTGTAACCTATATCTTTATGAAAACATAAAATATATTGTATAATCTAATGCTAAGATTTCTTTTATTTCTCACCCTGCCAAGAAGACAACGGAACAGTCGAATACAGATCTATTTCTTGTGTGTACTGTCTGCGAGTGTATGTAAATCACAAGTCCTATAGCATTACACAGGTCAGTTTACAATACATTTCTAGCTTCTGGTGACAGGACATCAGATTGGGGGTTCATAATACATCTGATCAGGTTCATCAATCACAGGATCAACCTCAAGATATGTCTATATAGTACAGGTCAATCAGTCCAGGATCAGTGTTACACACTGGAGGTTGTCCTCCTCTGTACCAACTCACCCCTCCTTACCCCCATCCAATCTCCTCCCCCTCAACCCCTCCCACTAATTCATTCACCCATTTTACTTTTACCTCCCTGACCTCACCTGATCATCCCCCAATCCTCATCCCATCACCCCTCTAATACCATCAATCTTCCCTGTACAACCTCAACACACTACTGTCTCTTTGTGGTAAATTTTCACTGTACAACCCCAACACACAACTGTCTGTGTGGTAAATTTTCACTGTACAACCCCAACACACAACTGTCTGTGTGGTAAATTTTCACTGTACAACCCAACACACTACTGTCTCTGTGTGGTAAATTTTCACTGTACAACCCCAACACACTACTGTCTCTGTGTGGTAAATTTTCACTGTACAACCCCAACACACTACTATCTCTGTGTGGTAAATTTTCACTGTACAAACCCATCACACTACTGTCTCTGAGTGGTATATCGTCACTGTACAAACCCATTACAACCCTGTCACACTACTGTCTCTGTGTGGTAAATTTTGGCTGTACAACCCATTAACACACTGCTGTCTCTGTGTGGTAAATTTTCATTGTACAAACCCATTACAACCCATTATCACATTACTGTGTCTGTGTGGTGTACATGTCTATTCTCTAACAGTGCACATCAACCTGAAGTGCTATTCAAGTTGTCTTTGTGTTTTTCTGTCTATATTGTTCACGTTATTTATTATTTACTTTGATTTCATTAACTGCTTAAATATGATACTCACATGCATAAGAGATTGAATGAGAGTTAATTCTGGCTTGGAGTAGGTGTTGTGCAGTTAATTTGGTACGGCTCCACATAAATTGTATTAAGACAGGGTCAGGTGAAAAATGCAGGTAAGTACTCGGTACCTTATAGTACCATGATTAACAAAGGTGATTTTATCGAGTCCGAAGAACAAAATTGATTATATCTACTTACCTCATGTAAACAAATAGAGTTTAGCAAGGCGACGTTTGACACGCCCAATAGTTTTGACTGGTTTCGAGACGCTACACACGATGTGGCCTTGGAGCAGTAACCTCAAAACAGCAGGACAATGCGAAGCATTTATATTGAAAGTTAAAGGGACTGCCAAAAAGGATGGAACACCTATAGATCCCTCAGCATTTACATACATTTGTTACATTTACATATAAAACCCACTTGAACTACGTAAATACCGTTATCCAAGGTTAGTATTGCAAGAAATCACGTCTAATCACTGCCCTCACTCTGTAATGATGCCAAATTACAGACACTCATATTTACCATCCCCCCTACGATGTGTCCAACATGAGGTGAATTCACACCCGAGACACGCCCTCATTAGCCCTCATATTCCAGTGTAAGGCCCTGTCTCCTGAAAACATCCCACTCCAACACACTATAAATCATCTACACAGCCACTGACAGCTTACAAAAGTGTATGGAAATCAGATCTAAATATTAGCAAAAATGCTCAATTCTTCATCGATTCTTCTCCTTTTCACTTTTACAAAACTGTTTTTAATGTGACATGTATCCATTTGTCTGTGAGCTTCAGTCAAGATAAAAAAGTCAAAGGTCAATAATGGGTTCTTTCCCTTGACAAAAAACCCTTTTTGACCGAAATTGAGGTTAACACTTTCAGAATACAACTTCACAAAGCTGATTTCTATCCTTAAAATTCCAAATATGTGAAATTCTAACATCACAGTTCTACAAAGTCTCACTCCTACCTGTCTGATATCACAGATCTATGAAATCACAACTCTATGAAATCACAAATCTGTGAAATCACAACTCTATGAAATCACACTCCCAACTGACTGATATCACAACTTTAAGAAATCACAAATCACACAACTCTATGAAATCTCAAATCATCACAGCTCTATGAAATCACAACTCTATGAAATCACAGGTCTACGAAATCTCACTCCCAACTGACTGATATCACAGCTCTATGAAATCACAAATCTATGAAATCACAACTCTATGAAATCACAGGTCTACGAAATATCACTCCTAACTGACTGATATCACAACTCTATGAAATCACAAATCTGTGAAATCACAACTCTATGAAATCTCACTCCCAACTGACTGATATCACAGCTCTATGAAATCACAAATCTATGAAATCACAGGTCTACGAAATCTCACTTCCAACTGACTGATATCACAGCTCTATGAAATCACAAATCTATGAAATCACAGGTCTACGAAATCTCACTCCCAACTGACTGATATCACAACTTTAAGAAATCATCAATATGTGAAATCACAGCTCTATGAAAATCACAATCTGTTATGACAGGGAAAATCTGCCCTTGATATCTTGTGTATATGTGAAATTGAACTTTGCTTTTTTCTTTTGAATTTTCAAATATTTCTGATAAACATTATGATAACTGTTTCTTTTTCCTGAACAGTAACATTGAGGTCTAAGTTTGATTTGTTTTGGTATGCTGTGGAGAAGACAAGTTGAAACAGGAGAGTATCACATCAGCAGGTTTTCTGGACCACTCGGGTGAGACAAAGCTGATTAATCAGATATTGCCAAAGGCAAAAAGGTGATGTGTATGTGTTTAACTGTCGGAATTAAAGCCAGGTATATCTCTATACTGCCGGATTAGGTGTACTGACAACGGCATTAGAACACACAATCAGCCCCGTAGAAGATAATCATTAGTATCAGAGTCTAACTTGTCAATGACACTTATACAGTTAGTGTAAAAGTACATCGCTGCCAAATGTCTCCTAAGATTAATGTTACCAAGTAATTGACAGGTGGTATCTACAGAAATATGATAAATTCAAAATCAGGACGTATTTTACATAGAGAAGTGTTCCATCACCTGGACGTATTAGTTCACCATATTGAGTTCTGCTTATGTTGGTGTTTTTACCTGAATTAACATGAAAGCAATACACAGACGGACAGGTAACAGGCCGTCATTGTTTAACTCTAGGATGTTGCTTACGTATTCCCTGGGTCTCCCGATACCTTATACCCCTCAAACAACACCAGATGCCTTATCAGACCATATTAAACTATTAAAAAGTTAAAATCCAAGTATATCTACCTGTTCAGGTTCAACTTGAGGTAGCACCTCTGCATATCAAAGCCCCATACTTGTCACCCGAATTAGCGCGACAGAAACAATGATATCAATGTCTGCACGAAATACATGCAGTAAATAGGTTAGAATGACAGTGGGAACCGGACCCCCTCCAGATGTGACGATTTAGTTACATGATTGGCTTTATCAGTTCTTTGTAGATGATGAGATTTGATTTTATCAGGAACTGTACCCTCCATGGAGGGTGATAGATCTATAATGGTAGACTCCAACATTCCTTAACCAACAAACCTCAGAGACCCTTTCCAAACATTGCTGTGTGTAAAGTAAGCAGTTTTTGTGAAACAGTCTAAACATGTCTCCTGTTCCTGTATTTTTTTTGCCGAGAAATTGAGTATAAAATATAAACCATTAATTGAAAAAATATTTGTAGCAAATGATAAGATCAACTGGTATTGAAAACAGGGATAAGATCAGGAAACGTGAAATATCCAAGATTGTATAATTACTTAGAGCACGATGCAGGTTACTGTGTTTATAGACAGAACTTAAGCCCCGAAAGAGCTGTGCAGTCGTCCTCTGTGTGTGAAGACATGACTAGAGAACATTATAGTACAGACGACAATTAAATAAGGAACAAAATATTAATTACTCATAAAAGACAATAAATATGGATGAGAGAAAAAAAATCCTAATTAATGATTAAAACCTAAATTATTCACACATGAAAAGCTATTTAATCATTAAAGGTGTCAGGCTTTGAAATTAACGTGACTCTGTTTTTCCTGTGTAAGCCTTTGTAGACACAGCAATCACATTATGATAATGAAATCGTTTACATTTAACATACTTCCCTATCAGGTATAGATAAATGAAATCCCACTAGACCAAGTCAAGTCCTAAACTCAAAACAAACCACGGAATCAAAATAAAATCCAAGGGCCATAACTCTGTATTTACTCAGTTTAAGAGATTACATTATTACAAGGCACCTGTGTTCATAACTCTGTATTCACTCTGTTCATCATATTTTACTCTCACAAGAATTCTGTGCACCAGTATCAATATCAAACAAAGGGCTACAACTCTGTATTTACTCAATGCACAATATTTTTCTTTCACAAGTTACATGTATCAGAATCAACAATGAACCAAGGGCCATAACTCTGTATTTGCTCTGTAAAAAATATTTTACTTTCAAAGGGTATGTATGTATCAACAACAAACCAAGGGCCACAACTCTGTATTCACTCAGTTCATGATTTTTTTCTATCATTAGGTGCCAGCGTACTAAGACTTTAAATAATTAATAAACATACAGTCCAATTAGCACACAGTTTACTAAAACAGCCATATTACTGTATGTAAGATCCTAGGACTTGGATGGAGATTCCTCTCTTACAACTTAGAAAGGAGAGAAGGAAATATGAAATGTACAACAAGAGGGAGAGGATGAAGAGATTGAGAAATATGCTGTACAACTAGAGCTAGAGGATGAAAAGAAGGAGAAATACACTGTACAACAAGAGGGGGAGGATGGAGAGAAGGAGAAATACACTGTACAACAAGAGGGAGAGGATGGAGAGAAGGAGAAATACACTGTACAACTAGAGTGGGAGGATGGAGAGAAGGAGAAATACACTGTACAACTAGAGGTGGAGGATGGAGAGAAGGAGAAATACACTGTACAACTAGAGGGAGAAGATGGAAAGAAGGAGAAATACACTGTACAACAAGAGGGAGAGGATGGAGAGAAGAAGAAATACACTGTACAACTAGAGGGGGAGGATAGAGAGAGGGAGAGGATGAAGAGATGGAGAAATATGCTGTACAACTAGAGGGAGAGGATGGAGAGAGGGAGAAATATTCTGTACAACTAGAGGGAGAAGATGGAGAGAAGGAGAAATACACTGTACAACAAGAGGGAGAGGATGGAGAGAAGAAGAAATACACTGTACAACAAGAGGGAGAGGATGGAGAGAAGGAGAAATACACTGTACAACTAGAGGGAGAGGATGGAGAGATTGAGAAATACACTGTACAACTAGAGGGAGAGAAGGAGAAATACACTGTACAACAAGAGGGAGGGGATGGAGAGAAGGAGAAATACACTGTACAACAAGAGGGAGGGGATGGAGAGAAGGAGAAATATTCTGTACAACTAGAGGGAGAGGATGGAGAGGAGAAATACACTGTACAACTAGAGGGAGGGGATGGAAAGAAGGAGAAATACACTGTACAACAAGAGGGAGAGGATGGAGAGAAGAAGAAATACACTGTACAACTAGAGAGGGAGGATGGAGAGAAGGAGAAATACACTGTACAACAAGAGGGAGGGGATGGAGAGAAGGAGAAATACACTGTACAACAAGAGTGGGAGAATGGAGAGATATGCTACACAACTAGAGGGAGGAAATGAAGAGAAGGAGAAACAACCCCTATCAGCACTAGGATTTCATTCACAAAAAAATATCAACTATTCAATCATCCAATGAAAAAGAAGAAATGTGAATAAAAAGAACTATTTATAAATGGTGACTTTGCGAAACAAGCACCCACTTGACAATGTTGCTGGTGAAGAAGCACATTTTGACAGACAGATAATTATTGTGGGACAGGAACGACTACACAGGATCCCATTTGATTGTAATGGGGACGGTTGTAATGATCCCGGTTAATAAGCATGAATTAGCAAGCTGCAACACCTTTCATGCTTTAAATAGATATAGATCACACGGAATATATTACTTCAGTTATAAAAAACAGCTTCATGACACATATTTAAATATCTACCAGACAGAAACAAAACTTATAAATCATCTGGAATTCAATGAATTTGTGAAACATGACATCATATGTGTATTTTTAGTAAAAATTGGGAGATTTCAAAGATTTCTACACGATGACTCGTAGTGTGAAGAAGCGGCACGGTTATGGAAAAGAATTCCATTTGAATATGCACGGGGAAAAAATATAGCATAATGTTAGGATATATAATACAGTTGTTGAGTGAGGATTACAATAAAAAAGGGAGCATTTATGAGCCATTATTATCTTTATGTAAAGTAAAGCTGTGGAAGATTGTATACAACAGATGTGGGGGGTGAAGGTCACATCTGTCAGAGACTCCCCAGGTCTGGTCCCCTCCTCCCCAGTCCCTTTCCGTCCACCCCCCCCCCCCCCCATCCCCACTTCCTCCTTCCCCATTCTATTTATGTCCCCTCCCCTGTACCTTCATACCATTCTCTTGTCCACTCTCATCCTATCTAAACCAATAATTTCTTTAGTTAGCCACCCATACTCCCCCAAACCCCATTCAATCCTTTTCCGGTTCCTCCTGCCCCCCCCCCCCCCTCCCCCCTACTACCTCCCCCCCCCCCACTACTACCCCCTCCCCCACTTCTCCACCTCCCAGATACTAACACTTTTTGGTACCAGATTAGTAACACCAAAAGCAGGTCACTAGAGGAGAAATTTTCCCAGACTTTTTGAGAAGTTGTGTTGCCTACATTTATTACAGGGAGTATGCTGCTTGTGACTTTAGAAGTGCATAAAACTGCTTTAATGAAAGTGAGTGACTCGGTGGGGTGCCCCTCCTCTCATATCCTCCCTGATAGCAGCCTCTATTACAGATAAACTCTTCATGTCTCTCCTCAGTTTAAATCTAATTACAGTCTGTTGAACATGACAAGTATTTGTAAATTTGTGGTATTAATAAATGGGTTGTGCCTAGCAGTGTACATGTTGGGTAGAAAGGGGCCTCTGTTCTGTGTGGATGTAGGTATGAATGGTGCAGTGACCTTTCCATTTTAATTACCTGGTCACATTTAATACTCAATACAAAACAACTTGCATGTCATTTAGAAATAAATCAGCTCACTATTTCACTTGGCTTCACCAAGACTGTCCCAGCCCAGGTGGGGTGGCACATAGTGTGTCAGCACTGTGCAGCAGCCGTAACTACACGGGCAATGATTACAGGTGATTCCTCTTCTGTCATAACCTGTCCCCTTGAGATTTTTACCTGTTTAAGTAGTATAGGTGTATTGTATACCTGTCTACATTGAACAGGTATATTGTTTACCTGTATAAATATTACATTATTTACCAGTGTAAACATAACAAAACAGTGAAAACACATTCCTCTTAAGCACCAATACAGCATTCGAACCCAGCTCCACAATAATTCTCGGCTCTACCAACTGAGCCAAGGAAACACGTGTAACATAAATCGTATTTAACACTATTGGTGTGTACAAGCTATACAGACCTGTTCTTTTTACCTATATATTTCCTTGTTTATCTGCCTATCCCAATTAATATATGTCATTTACGTGTGTATAACTGCACACTCTGTTGTATACATTTTTATAAAGTTGGTGCATCAGAGTAAATTAAAAAGTCTGTCAATATTTGTCAGTCATCTCCTATATATACACTCACCTGTCTACCTAATCATAACATTTATAAATACACCCGCATGTCAATAATTGCCATATTACAGGTAGTTATCCTGACAGGTACACCTCACCCATCGTCACACCTACAAGCAAGGTTAACGATTATCAATTGAGATACCGCTACATCTCAATAAATATGATATTGACAGGTAAATGACTTTTTTATCTTGTTTATAAAGTCAACAAATGTATTTAAGACTCTTTACAACATCCATTTGAGTTAGCTAGCTTAAGCTGAAATAGAAAAATAATTGCACATGTTTTTATATCAGTTACAAATATGGCATAAATCGATGGAAACACAAGGTGACACGTGTAAACTGCTGCTGCCTCACCTATTACTCGTTTACATATTATCAAACATCCAGATTTTATGATACATTGAATACTCTCATGTTATGATCGCAACATACATTTATATTCACAGTTTCTGTATCTGCTGAGAATTCACAAAGATCTACATGCTGTGTTCTGTCTAGTTTATATTGCCAAATTAATACAATAACTTGACTTACACACTGGTTGGCTGGAAGATTCACTTTGTATAGCAAGTCATTTACCTCATTTAATAAATTGATAATGAAATAGGATTATCCTTGGTTGTATATCACTGGTATATGTAGACAGATCCTTATAAGGATAAGGGTAAGTAATCCACACAAAAATAAGGGTCAGTAATCAATACAAAAATAAGGGTAAGTAATCAATACAAAAATAAGGGGTAAGTAATCCACACAAATATAAGGGGTAAGTAATCCACACAAAAATAAGGGGTAAGTAATCAATACAAAAATAAGGGGTAAGTAATCCACACAAAAATAAGGGTAAGTAATCCATACAAATATAAGGGGTAAGTAATCCACACAAAAATAAGGGTCAGTAATCCACACAAAAATAAGGGTAAGTAATCCACACAAAAATAAGGGGTAAGTAATCCACACAAAAATAAGGGTAAGTAATCCATACAAATATAAGGGGTAAGTAATCCACACAAAAATAAGGGGTAAGTAATCCATACAAAAATAAGGGGTAAGTAATCCACACAAAAATAAGGGTCAGTAATCCACACAAAAATAAGGGTAAGTAATCCACACAAAAATAAGGGTAAGTAATCCATACAAAAATAAGGGTCAGTAATCCATACAAAAATAAGGGTCAGTAATCCATACAAAAATAAGGGTAAGTAATCCACACAAAAATAAGGGTCAGTAATCCACACAAAAATAAGGGGTAAGTAATCCACACAAAAATAAGGGGTAAGTAATCAATACAAAAATAAGGGGTAAGTAATCAATACAAAAATAAGGGGTAAGTAATCCACACAAAAATAAGGGGTAAGTAATCCACACAAAAATAAGGGGTAAGTAATCCACACAAAAATAAGGGTCAGTAATCCATACAAAAATAAGGGTCAGTAATCCACACAAATATAAGGGTCAGTAATCCATACAAAAATAAGGGTCAGTAATCCATACAAAAATAAGGGGTAAGTAATCCACACAAAAATAAGGGTCAGTAATCCATACAAAAATAAGGGGTAAGTAATCCATACAAAAATAAGGGGTAAGTAATCCACACAAAAATAAGGGTCAGTAATCCACACAAAAATAAGGGTCAATAATCCACACAAAAATAAGGGTCAGTAATCCATACAAAAATAAGGGTCAGTAATCCACACAAATATAAGGGGTAAGTAATCCACACAAAAATAAGGGGTAAGTAATCCACACAAAAATAAGGGTCAGTAATCCACACAAATATAAGGGGTAAGTAATCCACACAAAAATAAGGGGTAAGTAATATAAGGGGTAAGTAATCCATACAAAAATAAGGGGTAAGTAATCCATACAAAAATAAGGGTCCACACAAAAATAAGGGGTAAGTAATCCACACAAATATAAGGGGTAAGTAATCCACACAAAAATAAGGGGTAAGTAATCAATACAAAAATAAGGGGTAAGTAATCCATACAAAAATAAGGGTCAGTAATCCACACAAAAATAAGGGTCAGTAATCCACACAAAAATAAGGAGTAAGTAATCCATACAAAAATAAGGGTCAGTAATCCACACAAAAATAAGGGTAAGTAATCCACACAAAAATAAGGGTAAGTAATCCATACAAAAATAAGGGTAAGTAATCCATACAAAAATAAGGGTAAGTAATCCACACAAAAATAAGGGTCAGTAATCCACACAAAAATAAGGGTAAGTAATCCACACAAAAATAAGGGTAAGTAATCCACACAAAAATAAGGGTCAGTAATCCACACAAAAATAAGGGTCAGTAATCCACACAAAAATAAGGGTCAGTAATCCACACAAAAATAAGGGGTAAGTAATCCACACAAAAATAAGGGTCAGTAATCCACACAAAAATAAGGGGTAAGTAATCCACACAAAAATAAGGGTAAGTAATCCACACAAAAATAAGGGTCAGTAATCCACACAAAAATAAGGGTAAGTAATCCACACAAAAATAAGGGTAAGTAATCCACACAAAAATAAGGGTCAATAATCCACACAAAAATAAGGGTAAGTAATCCACACAAAAATAAGGGGTAAGTAATCCATACAAAAATAAGGGTAAGTAATCCATACAAAAATAAGGGGTAAGTAATCCATACAAAAATAAGGGTCAGTAATCCACACAAAAATATGGGTCAATAATCCATACAAAAATAAGGGTCAATAATAAGTTTTGTGTCACATCCCTCTAACTTTTACCTTAGGCAGAGGTTTGTGCATTCAAATTGTGATAAGTTACATCTGCTTGAACACAACTGTAAATAATCTTGTGAAATTAAGGGTCTAAAATCTGGGGTCTTTGAGTGCGTTGACGTAATCTAATGGCGTCTGTCAATATTGTAACACCAGTTTAACTGAGAGAAGAACCCAGCTTTCTCCACTATCTCAGCCTCCATTTTTATTCCACTTCATTCAATTTAATTGCCAGAAGTGTCCTTCCTAATTTAGGAGACTGTTGATGGCAGTGTTTCCCAGGAACTGTGGAACGGGTGTTAGAAGCCAATACCATGACTAGCCCCTCAGCTGCTTGTTTTGGGGTTGTTATAGAAAATAATTTGTTTCTCCCATATATTCTCACATTCACTCCGAGTTGTAAATGCTTTTGCACCACAACATGTGAAACAAGCTGTAATTCTATTATTAGATGATAAGAAAGTTGAGTCGATATAGTTACTGTCTCCACTTAAGTGACGCCCTGGGACTACATCTAATAATCTATCAATGGTGTTTGTTAGAGCAAAGTCTATATACTTCTTGTCTACAGATGCATCTTCTTTAGATATATCTCCCTGTCTCTCCCTCCCCCCTACCTCCCCTCATGCTCTCTCTCTCCCCTCCCTCCCTTCATGCTCTCTCTCTCTCTCTCCCTCTCTCTCTATCTCCTTCCCTCCCTCCTACCTCCCTTCATGCTCTCTCTCTCTCTCTCTCTCCCCCTCTCTCTCTCTGTGTCTCTCTCCCTCCCTCCCTCCTAGCTACATTCATGCTTTCTCTCTCTCTCTCACTCTCTATCTCTCTCCCTCCCTCCCTCCTACCTCCCTTCATGCTCTCTCTCTTTCTCTCCCTCTCTCTCTGTGTGTCTTTCTTCCTCCCTCCCTCCTACCTACCTACCTACCTTCATGCTTTCTCTCTCTATCTCTCTCCCTCACTCACTCACACACACATACACTCTCTCTCTCTCTCACTCTTCCCTCACATTCTTGGTTGTTCCCCCTTTCCCTCATCAAACCTCTTTAACTTTTATAGAACAGAGCCAAACTCAGCTAAGTCACTACAGAGTTTGGACTGGTTTAGGAACTGAGTGCTTGTCTCAGCCAAGTCTCCACACATTTTTGAATGGTTAAGGAAGTCTATTAAATTGTGCTAGACTCGGCCAAGCTAAAATCTGGATTTGAACTGATTTACAAGATCTATAACATAGTGCTACACTCAACAAAGTCACTGCAGAGTTTGGACAGGTTTCAAAACACAGTGCTTGTCTCACCCAAGTCACTACTGGACAGGTTTAGGAGCTCTATTACAAAGTGCTTGTCTCACACAAGTCTCACTGGACAGGTTTCAAAGCTCTGTTACATAGTGCTTGTCTCACCCAAGTCACTACTTGACAGGTTTCAAAGCTCTATTACACTGTGCTTGTCTCACCCAAGTCACTACTAGACAGGTTTCAAAACTATATTACACAGTGCTTGTCTCACCCAAGTCACTACTAGACAGGTTTCAAAACTATATTACACAGTGCTTGTCTCACCCAAGTCACTACTAGACAGGTTTCAAAACTATATTACACAGTGCTTGTCTCACCCAAGTCACTACTAGACAGGTTTCAAAGCTCTGTTACACAGTGCCTGTCTCACCCAAGTCACCACAGTGTTTTCGACTGGTTTAGGAGCTCTATAAAATCTGTAGTACACTATAGATAAATGAATCTCCTCTCTTCGCCTATTATAAAATCAATACGTGGTGTGTGTGTGTACATGCGTGTGTGTTATCTCCCCTTACTCTACCACAGCAGACAGTGTCCAGAAGAAGTATATGTAGCACACTCAGAAAGCTTGAATCCTTGAAGAGAAATCAATAGCAAAGAGCATGATCAAAGTGGAGCAGTATATACATGATGTTTAACATAGGAATTTAGTACAGACACCATGGCATGTTTCACACACCAGATCAAAACTAGCACGGTGAAATTCTACTATAGATGTACAAGGATTTGTTTTATAATCACATATTTGATGTCAGGTAAACACGTCTGTTAAATCACACCTTATGATAGAATTACAGGGTTACTCCATATCTGTATCACACCTTATGATAGAATTACAGGGTTACTCCATACCTGTATCACACCTAATGATAGAATTACAGGGTTACCCCATACCTGTATCACACCTAATGATAGAATTACAGGGTTACTCCATACCTGTATCACACCTTATGATAGAATTACAGGGTTACTCCGTACCTGTATCACACCTAATGAGAGAATTACAGGGTTACTCCGTACCTGCATCACACCTAATGATAGAGTTACAGGGTTACTCCGTACCTGTATCACACTAATGATAGAATTACAGGGTTACTCCATACCTGTATCACACCTAATGATAGAATTACAGGGTTACTCCATACCTGTATCACACCTAATGATAGAGTTACAGGTTTACTCCACACCTGTAACATCATCTACAGAGGTTTCATGGCTGATTAACATCAAATAGTTACACCCATTATTTCACATCTTAGCATCTATCTATAGTTACAGGAAACTGTAAACTCTCCTAGTTACATTTTAACATATTACCATAGTTACAGGGAATCAAAATATTTCCTAGTTACATTTTAACATATTACCATAGTTACAGGGAATCAAAACATTTCCTAGTTACATTTTAACATATTACCATAGTTACAGGGAATCAAAACATTTCCTAGTTACATTTTGACATATTACCATAGTTACAGGGAATCAAAACATTTCCTAGTTACATTTTAACATATTACCATAGTTACAGGGAATCAAAACATTTCCTAGTTACATTTTAACATATTACCATAGTTACAGGGAATCAAAACATTTCCTAGTTACATTTTAACATATTACTATCGTTACAGGGAATCAAAACATTTCCTAGTTACATTTTAACATATTACCATAGTTACAGGGAATCAAAACATTTCCTAGTTACATTTTGACATATTACCATAGTTACAGGGAATCAAAACATTTCCTAGTTACATTTTAACATATTACCATAGTTACAGGGAATCAAATCATTTCCTAGTTACATTTTGACATATTACCATAGTTACAGGGAATCAAAACATTTCCTAGTTACATTTTAACATATTACTATCGTTACAGGGAATCAAAACATTTCCTAGTTACATTTTAACATATTACTATCGTTATAGGGAATCAAAACATTTCCTAGTTACATTTTAACGTGTTTCCAGTTACAGTTATTGTAAACTCTCCTAGTTACATTTTTATATATTTCCATAATTTTAGGGAATCGTAAACCCTCCTTGTTACATTTTAGTACATTTTCATCCTCACAAGAACAGTTATATATCTTATCTGTAGTTTCCTAAGGTTAACTTCTCTGCTGTTTAAATAAGAAACATTGAATGTTTGTTGTTTGCTTTCCTTAACAAGCAGAAGAAATCTGCTTCATTAAGATTTGTAGAAGGGCTCCCTAGAATTAATTATTACCTCGTTATCATTCAGAATCCTAGAAGCTTGTTTGAATTGTAAATGGATCCGACAGATTTTAAGGCGTACATATCACAAATAATTAACACACCTGCAAAATTTTGTTCGTTCTATCATGGAGGAGATATAAAGACAGAGTGGAATGGTCTCTACTAGAACATTATATGACATGTAAGAGATCTCAATCCCTTCAACATGTGGATCGGTTTATTGACCTGTGCAAGGAATGGGGTCGGGGATGTGTTACACATCATAACCTTCTCAGTAGTACCTCCCATCAACCAAATATTTCTAAAACAAGAAGACATGAACTCTTAATGTTTCAAAGTAAAACATTAAGGCAGGCAGTCAAGGTGCTTCTCTCACATATAAACTGACTTAGATAAAAAAATCTTTGTAATTTTACTGTGGTCATTAGTGGATTCAGCCTACCAGAAAGTAGATTCAAAGCTTTATAAAGGACCTATACAGGACATTACAGGACTTTTAAAAGACCTATAATAGACTTATGAAGGACCTATAAAGGACTGATAAAGGACTGATAGAGGACCTATAAAGGACTGATAAAGGACTGATAGAGGACCTATAAAGGACTGATAAAAGACCTATAAAGGACTGATAAAGGACCTATAAAGGACTGATAAAGGACTGATAAAGGACCTATAAAGGACTGATAATGGACTGATAAAGGACTGATAGAGGACCTATAGAAGACTTATGAAGGACCTATAAATGCCTTATGAAGGACCTATTAAGGACTTATGAGGACCATTAAAGGACTTATAAGGAGTAATTGACAGGTGCAAAATAATCCTCTCTTCTTCAGGTAATTAACACAGACACCTTGTATAACTCCAATGTTTAAATCCTTCCCTTGCCAAACACTTAATTAGTTTTGAATTTATTAAATTGATTTATAATCACTTCAGGACATCAATTATCATATAAAGTTACTTAATACACAATCTGAGACCAATCTCAAGAGAAATATCTACAAAAAACTGAAACAGAAAATTACAGGTAAGAATTTGATTACATAGAGATTACAGGTAATTCTCACCTGTCACCTTTACATTTAATATTGACTGCAACCTCAACTGCGACCTCATCTGTGTAAAAAGACAGACAGTCACTGCCCAAAACTAGGTCATTTGTTTTATGGACATAATACATGACAAATATTTTATATATAGGAACATCTCACTGCTTCACAGACTCTTACTTTTCAGTGTCTAGGATAAACTATATGGCAGGCGACACGTGGGGGACGACAATCAGGAGAGACAACACGTTGGGGACGACAATCAGGAGAGACAACGCATGTAGGGGACGACCATCAGGAGAGACAACACATGTAGGGAGCGACCATCAGGAGAGACAACACATGTAGGGGACCACCATCAGGAGAGACAACACATGTAGGGGCGACAATCAGGAGAAACAACACATGTAGTAGAGGACAATCAGGAATGACAACACATGTAGGGGACCACCATCAGGAGAGACAACACATGTAGGGGACGACCATCAGGAGAGACAACACATGTAGGGGACGACCATCAGGAGAGACAACACATGTAGGGGACGACCATCAGGAGAGACAACACATGTAGGGGACGACCATCAAGAGAGACAACACATGTAGGGGACGACCATCAGGAGAGACAACACATGTAGGGGACGACCATCAGGAGAGACAACACATGTAGGGGACGACCATCAAGAGAGACAACACATGTAGGGGACGACCATCAGGAGAGACAACACATGTAGGGGACGACCATCAGGAGAGACAACACATGTAGGGGACGACCATCAGGAGAGACAACACAAGTGGGAGATATGTCTGGAAACAGGACATGAGTGTTGGAAATGACTATCAGGCAAGAGAGCACACAGATAAAGTGTCTCTGAATACACACAAGGCGTGTATGCAGTCGGAAAATCAATGTTTCTTCAAATAATCAAGACCTAATATTTCATAATTACAGAATAAACTGAATTTACTTTGTAACAAATGCTGGTGGTGTGTTGGGAGTCCCTCACCAGCATGCACACAAATCAGGGTATATTTAAACTGTACACAGATGTGTACAAATCAGAGTATATTTCAAAATTCTACAGATAGATACAAATCAGAGTATTTCTCCAGTTTGTTCAGACAAAAAATTGGGATAAATCTCAAGTTTGTACAGATGCACACAAATATTGATGTCAAATCTTCAACACAGATCTAGGTCTTGGAGCTAGAGTTCATGATACCTCTGGGTCACAAATATCAAAGGTCAGTCTGACACAGACTAGAGTCCCTTTGTCTTCTTGATACATTCTCTTTTTCAAGGATAGAGAGCTCTTTCAGGGGAAGTAATTGTACACTGTAGCCACCTTAATTGCACCTTGATTAAGATAAGTTGAGTCAATCCAGGAAAAATTTATGTCTTCCAGAGCTGCATCACAGTAAAAGTCATTGTTAAACATTTCAACTATAAAATATATGGTCCAAAATAACATAGCAGATGTGATGCCAAAACATTCCCTGACACCAGAATAAATTCTCAGGCACAAGTAGTTCAGTGTCATAAGATGTGTCCACCCTCAGACAACTGCAAGGTGTCACATTCTAATGAGGGAACATAATATCCAACATCTCAATATGTGACTATCATGACAACCTTATAGACTTCAGTATAAAATAAATCATAACCAGGTTTTAACCACAGTTAATTATAACAAATCAAACCCGGAGTTAACAATTGTTGATCATACCAAATCTTACTAGGACTTAACCTCTGTTAATTATAACAAATCTAACTAGGACTAAACCACAATTAATTATAACAAATCTAACCTGGGCTTAACCTCTGTTAATTATAACAAATCTAACTAGGACTAAACCACAGTTAATTATAACAAATCTAACCAGGGCTTAACCTCTGTTAATTATAACAAATCTAACTAGGACTAAACCACAGTTAATTATAACAAATCTAACCAGGGCTTAACCTCTGTTAATTATAACAAATCTAACTAGGACTAAACCACAGTTAATTATAACAAATCTAACCAGGGATTAACCTCTGTTAATCAATACAAATATAACCATAACCAAACGATAGACTTCAGTACAAAAAAATATAACTCGGTCTTAACCACACTTCATTATAACAAACCTACAACTGATTTTTTTTTAACAATACCATCTGTATCAACCATGCAATACAACTTTCAAGTCTTTTTTATTACTGTAAAAAGACCCCCACCTCCTCCTATGATGGTGGTTATTTCGCATTTGTGTCTAAAATTCTGCAATATTCCTCAAATACCAGCAAACCTTTGATGAATTTAATACACGACCATGATTTTTAAATCTCAAGTTGAATCAGTTTAGATTAGGTATAGTTCAAGGGCAGCTATGGTTTACCTACACATAGCAGAAATATTTTATCCTGTACCTTAACCAAAGGAGGTACATTAAAGGCATTCCAGCCCCACTCCACTTAACCCTTATAGACACACGGATTCTAGGCCACTTTCATAACAATGTCCTGACAGATGAACAACTCCAGAAATCAAAGTTCACTTTTATCTTTCGTCAACTTCCTATAATAACTATCAATCAGGTAATATGATTTTAAGGGGACAGCTATTTTCCACACAGACCTGAAGATCTCAAAAATGAAGTGAAATCATGACTGTGTTATTTCTTATTAAGTCATAAACACAGGAAATGCATTAATGATATGAGGAAATTGTTTTTGAAAAAAAACATGATATTAATTCAAAAGTGACTTAAACTTAATAGAGATATTTACCAAAATTTGGTATTGATCAAAATTTGTGATAACCATCGTGTATTTCATATCAGATGAAATCTAGGAAACTGATACAGAGGCTGACTGATGGGTGATAGACCTTGATGTGACATATCATTGAGGCAGAAAAGTCAGGTGCTGTGGTCCATAGTTGTGACATTGAGCTGTCTGATACTGAAGCAGAGATGTCAGGTGCTGTGGTACAGAGTTGTGACATTGAGCTGTCTGATACTGAAGCAGAGATGTCAGGTGCTGTGGTACAGAGTTGTGACATTGAGCTGTCTGGTACTGAAGCAGAGATGTCAGGTGCTGTGGTACAGAGTTGTGACATTGAGCTGTCTGGTACTGAAGCAGAGATGTCAGGTGCTGTGGTCCATAGTTGTGACATAGAGCTGTCTGGTACTGAAGCAGAGATGTCAGGTGCTGTGGTACATAGTGGTGACATTGAGCTGTCTGGTACTGAAGCAGAGATGTCAGGTGCTGTGGTACAGAGTTGTGACATTGAGCTGTCTGGTACTGAAGCAGAGATGTCAGGTGCTGTGGTACAGAGTTGTGACATTGAGCTGTCTGATACTGAAGCAGAGATGTCAGGTGCTGTGGTACATAATTGTGACATTGAGCTGTCTGGTACTGAAGCAGAGATGTTGGATACAGACAAAAGGTGTAGAGATCAGAAATTCAGCAATGGATTTTTATATTACATATGACCACATCAGTGTATAATTTGGTGTAGGGACACAGAAGTGCAGCAGGGTGGTGATGTCGCTGAAGCGCGCAATACAGCAGCTGCAAGGCAATGACCCATGGTGAAGAGGAGGCCCAAATTATATACAGAAACTCAAGGCTATACTTTTTATGTACGCCATCATATCAAATATTCTCTCTTCCTTCCCGTACACGAGAGTAAATATGATGATTTAGCAAATTGTAGATGAGTGTTATCTGCTGCATAAACACCAACAGACTACTCTGGGCCTAAAACACAGATTGTCAATTCTCTGGCAACATAGTAAATAAAATTGTTTCCTTTGTTTTTATCAACATATTTCTAGTAATATATCCGACATCTCTCTTCCAAATATACAACATGAATAGGTATAAAATTGGCCCAATCATGCTACCTATCAGTAGTATATACGCGGACAGTCTTAAAGACTTACGCCATGCGATATCCCTACTTCTCAAATTAAAGTGTTTAACAATCTCAAAAGGTTTTCCAGTCAATGGTTTTTACTGATTAGAAAAAATCTTTTCTTAACGGCATTCTATTAAAGAGGTAAATATTTTCTTTCGTTCTACCCTATTGTCAAGCCAAAATGACTCAGAACATGACACATCCCTGCTGACCTTGCATTTCTGTGGCCAGCAAAGAAAACACTGAGAAAAGGGTTAAGGATCCCAAGGTAAAAAAAAAAAACTGCTTTATCCTTTGGCTATTCACCGATTAGACAGACTTTAAATATTTGTGTAATCTTCGCTATTTTGGGGTCAGTGACAACAGAATAGGGTATAGGTAGGGGATATAACTGTATATAGTGACTAGGGAGTCCTGACACCTTCTTGACACTGTGACTCACTACATTATAACACCTGTACTATTTCTACTTACCAAGGTAATTATCTCAGACCTAAATACACCAGTACTATCACATGAATCATACCTGACCAAGTTAAAAGGATTAAATTTTGCGGTTTTGTCCAGTTTTATTATATTTAGACGTACTGGTTCACACTTGGCCTGAGAACTGACGACCAAAGACTTCCCACCTTAACTCTAAGATAACCTCTCTATCTTCGAAATACCAGTCTGTCAGTTGTAGCATTAAAATTACTCAAATATTTTATACTGTAATCATTACTTCATGAAAACTTTCCCCACAGGTATGTGTGTCTGAATTATTAGTCATTACCTACATATGTCCAATACACTACTGGCAGATATATATCACTCAGTAAGAAATAACGGTAGTTGGAGTAATAAACCTACCTGATACTGACAGAAGGCGACCCCCAACTTATTTATAATTTGCATCAGGACATGAGTGTTCCCTGTTACTAAAATACATCCATTAGTACTTTCTATAATTAATTATTAAATCGCAGAATCCTATCCACTTAAATATATATTCTTTACTAATAAATAATTGTTGTCTATATATTCTATTTTGTTGTTACCTGGTAAAGATGAAAAAAAAAAACCTATTGATGCTTTTATGAAAATTTTTGAGTGAGGAGTTGCCTCCCTTGCTCTGTGTCTGATGGGGCCCCTCTCTCACCTGTCAATCACACCTGTCCTTATATTACCCCAGTCTGGTAACGAGTAAGGCATGATAATTGAGCACTTCAGACATGCATTTTCCCTTTTTATTTATTTTCTCTTTTGCTTGCTAACAGTGTTTTTGGATAATTATGAGGATACCATGATAAAACCACTTCCATCTATAGATTCTATTTAAAATATCTACATTATGTTCAATCAAACTCAACCTAATAACTTTTAAATGCTACATACAGGAATTGTGAAAGTCATTCACACAAAAACTCTTTTTAAAAGTTCCTAAAAATGTCTATTCAATAAATCTGTACCTTTTCATTTCCATTTCACCTCAAAAAAGCACTTTTGAAAAAAAACACATTCATGACAAAACTTGATTACTTTTATTTCACTGGTATTTGTGCCATACGGAGAGTTTAACAAACAAGGCAGCGTTTATGCTACGTCCCTCAATAAACATCTCCCCTTTAGAGAGTCTATTGGAGTCTATTGTTGTCCCTAATTATACAAACGGGATATTTAAATGGTAACAATCAGCACCAGTGTGCTTGTGTACATTTTTACTCCCTGCCATGTCACTGGTCTAACATCACACTCTCCCCCTCCACAATACCAGCCGTTCCTCCCAATCGAAGCCAGCTTAACTGTACCAGATCGAGGTCAAAAACTCCAACAACACACAAACAAATGTAGCTACTTTATCTAACCTATAATTTTCTCTACAATGCCTTTTTTGGCAAGTTTTTGTGAACCTTTTTAGCACGATCTGAAAGCATATTAGCTGGTTAAATATAATTTTTTCATAAAGGAATGAAAAAATTATTGGCAGAAAATTACATTATAATTTCAATGTTGATCCTTACAAAGCTGATAGGTGTTCATGCTTACATCCTACATCCATTGTGGGGGGGGTAAAGGAGCTCCCCAGGCTCGTACAAGTACTCCATCCTAAAACATATTTACACTTACAATAATCTGATAAGGTCGCTTGCTACATTACTAGCAATGTTGACCAGCTATCTGTGGTGACATGTCCCACACTGGCGAGGAACATTAACGATTTGTCCCACAGTCTCAGTTTCAGTCTTTGACTCTTGGCTCAATGCCTGTCTATGTGTGATATACATTGACAAATGATCTATTTCTAAAGAACAAAACTGTTGATGTTACAATTTAGGGATTTGTGGACTTTACGGGAGAAGGTTCCCACACCACTGCCCTCTACAGTAAACAGTTACTAATTGTCCTGCTGGGAAGGTAACATTTCTAGCCAATTCACTGTGAACGATGGTTTTCGATGGTTATCGAGGATAACTTACCGATATCATCTTCCATGTTCCAGTCATACAAATCTATTGTTGAGCCAATAGTTACAACTTTAAAGGCCTCAGTGATTTCCTACATACCAATGACTTTATCTCAGTGTATTTTAAAATACGATCACGCAGTTTTGATGCGTTTCACAAGAAAAGGACAAATAACGTAAACGCAAAAAATACCTATTTACCATCCCGTTGAATGACTAATAGAGAAGTTACAATCATTAGCATGATGTTGGCCACCCATAATAATGATAATATGACCCCTCAGTCAAAAACATCGGATACAAAATTTGAACACCCATGAGAACACAAATATGACTTGAGTCAAAAAAGTCAGAAAAAAAATTTGAACACCCATGAAAACGCAAATATGACTCGAGTCAAAAATGTCAGATATAAAATTTGAACACCCATGATAACGGTAATATGATCCTAGTGAAAACACCAGTTATTAAAATTTAACATCTATGATAACACTGAAATGATCCTAGTCAACACTTATGGTAGAGGTATGAAGCATCTAGTGTTACAATTATCTCAACATACAAATTACTCAGAATCACAACATCAATGTAATGATAATTCCAACACTTTACGATCAATGACATCATTCTGTCTGTGACCATCAGAATCACCAGTCCAGTGAGGATTTTTGTTTCTTACAGGGACTGTACATACAATCTCCAGCTCCCCTATCTGGAAGTACCCTATTGTAGAAAACTAGAAGGTCAGAAGCTAAATAGTTGACTTTTATACCTATTTACAATGAAATGTGCAGATTTGTCAACCATCTTGCTTTACTGGTAAAGAAATCACTAATTTTGTAGTCTATGAGTAGGACAAGAAAAAAACATAATTTAATTACATATCCCAAGTTACTGAATCTATGATATGCTGTCATGATAATGGTGATGAGGGCAAAGTTCATTAAGGTTTCCATGACAACAGTAATGAGGTTAAAGTTCATAATGGTTGACATGACAATGGTGATAAGGTCAAAGTTTACCAAGGTTGGCCTGACCATGGTGATGAGGTCAAAGTTTACCAAGGTTGTCTCATGACAATGGAAATAAGGTCAAATTTCACAAGTACTTGTCACCATGTCTATTACCATGGTGATATCCTATCCCATCACTACTTATCACACCATCTTTTACCACAATGACGCCCCACCCCACAGGTCACAAGGGCGCTGACTAGACACAGGCTCTAGCAGTCACTGGGTAAAGGTTGAACAGTTCAAGGTCACACATCACTAATTGTAAACTAGTGATGTCATCAGTCACTATGGCACACAAGGCAATACACTATACAAGACTGTCACAACAGCTGTGTTCTACAGCGGAAATACTACTGTAAACAGAAAAGTTTCCGAGAACACTTAAAACAATGTGGTTGACCTGGGGCCATATAGGTAGATTTGTCTAGAACAGGTGTCGCACATTGTCTGGGGAAGCTCTGAAGTCTGGCAGTAAGAAGGGGGAGGAAGAATGTCGTGACAGCTATAGGTATATAGTGTCACACCTGGTTCTGTCCTCCATTAATTAGCTCCCCACCCCCTCAACAAGTCAGCACTTGGTTTCTCACAAAAAACATGGAAGCAGGCCGTCTTTGGGTCAGTGATCAAAGCTTTCAGCTGACAACTAGCATTGTTTTGGATAAATGAGGGTCACAAGATCTAACATTGTAGGAAGCTGAAAGTCCTCCAATCTCTTATGACAAACTTGTGGCTGACTGTAGGTAATGTCACATTATCTGTTTAGAGAATAAACCAACACAAATAACCTACACAGACATGTAAAATGAAACACGGAAATCGTGTCTCTATAAATAGGGGTCAGCTTTATTAGAATAGATGTCGCCAGTAAGAAGAGGTTGCCACACCAGTTTTATTTAGTACATATATAATACAACCTAGAATACAACCTGCTTCAAGTGATCTCTTAAATAGTTAAATTGTGTAAACCAGATCACAAATCATTTACTTAAGTTATCACTTCTTCTCCCTCTCCATACCAGACTATCTCCACCTCCATACCAGACTATCTCCCCTTCCCCCTCCATACTAGACTATCTCCCCCTCCATACCAGACTATCTCCCCCTCCATACTAGACAATCTCCCCTTCCATACCAGACTATCTCCCCCTCCATACTAGACAATCTCCCCCTCCATACTAGACAATCTCCCCCTCCAAACTAGATAATCTCCCCCTCCATACCAGACTATCTCCCCCTCCATACTAGACAATCTCCCCCTCCAAACTAGATAATCTCCCCTCCATACCAGACTATCTCCCCCTCCATACTAGACAATCTCCCCTTCCATACCAGACTATCTCCCCCTCCATACCAGACTATCTCCCCCTCCAAACTAGATAATCTCCCCCTCCATACCAGACTATCTCCCCCTCCATACCAGACTATCTCCCACTCCCCCTCCATACTAGACAATCTCCCCCTCCATACAAGACTATCTCAACCTCCCCCTCCATACCAGACTATCTCCCACTCCCCCTCCATACTAGACAATCTCCCCCTCCATACAAGACTATCTCAACCTCCCCCTCCATACCAGACTATCTCCCCCTCCATACTAGACTATCTCCACCTCCCCCTCCATACTAGACAATCTCCCCCTCCATACCAGACTATCTCCACCTCCCCCTCCATACTAGACAATCTCCCCCTCCATACCAGACTATCTCCCCCTCCATACTAGACAATCTCCCCCTCCATTCCAGACTATCTCCCCCTCCATACCAGACGATCTCCCACTCCCCCTCCATACTAGACAATCTCCCCCTCCATACCAGACTATCTCCCCCTCCATACTAGACAATCTCCCCCTCCATACCAGACTATCTCCCCCTCCATACCAGACTATCTCCACCTCCCCCTCCATACTAGACAATCTCCCCCTCCATACCAGACTATCTCCCCCTCCATACTAGACAATCTCCCCCTCCATACTAGACCATCTCCTCCTCCATACTAGACAATCTCCCCCTCCATACTAGACAATCTCCCCTTCCATACCAGACTATCTCCCCCTCCATACTAGACAATCTCCCCCTCCAAACTAGATAATCTCCCCCTCCATACCAGACTATCTCAACCTCCCCCTCCATACCAGACTATCTCCCCCTCCATACTAGACTATCTCCACCTCCTTGCCAGACCATCTCCACCTCCCCCTCCATACTAGACTATCTCCCCCTCCATACAAGACTATCTCCCCCTCCTTGCCAGACCATCTCCACCTCCCCCTCCATACTAGACTATCTCCCCCTCCATACAAGACTATCTCCCCCTCCTTGCCAGACCATCTCCACCTCCCCCTCCATACTAGACTATCTCCCCTACTTGCCTTGTCTACCCTACCTGCCTGACCTGAAATGTGAAGAACAAACGACATGACAATGACCTTACTGTGACCTTTTAAAACAATCTAGAAGTATGAGATTAAAATTGTTTTCGAAAGCCTTATAATATCAATTTATAAATGACAAAGTGGACTACTATGAATAACCTCTAACTCTAAGTATAATTTACAAGCAGGTCTTCGATTTGGAGGATGGCATGGGTAGGTATGGCTGATGCAGCCTTCTACATGTCAGTTTATGTCAGACTCACTACATGTTTAGGAACTTTTCATATACAATGCAATGTTCAGGTCAAACATATAGAAAACTCATAACATATCACCACACCCTGTTGGTCCTATATCTGGCCTGCTGATAAAATGTAAAAAGGTAAATATCACAGGTAAACTGCAAGGTAAATATCACAGGTAAACTGCTAGGTAAATATCACAGGTAAACTGCCAGGTAAATATCACAGGTAAACTGATAGGTAAATATCACAGGTAAACTGATAGGTATATAATTATTACAGGTAAATTGTTAGATAAATATCACAGGTAAACTGATAGGTATATAATTATTACAGGTAAATTGTTAGGTAAATATCACAGGTAAACTGATAGGTAAATATCACAGGTAAACTGATAGGTATATAATTATTACAGGTAAATTGTTAGATAAATATCACAGGTAAACTGATAGGTATATAATTATTACAGGTAAATTGTTAGGTAAATATCACAGGTAAACTGATAGGTAAATATCACAGGTAAATTGCTAGTTATATAATTATTACAAGTAAATTGTTAGGTAAATATCACAGGTAAACTGATAGGTGTATAATTATGACAGGTAAATTGTTAGCTAGCAGGTATTCATCAGATTTCCAATGCTCGCAGTCTTGATTGAAGGCTCAGAAGAAAAATATGTAAGAATATCAGAAATTTGATATGTAAATATCACTTTGTAACTACAAATGGTGCATCTGTGAACAGCTGCTTTGATATAGTTTACATAAATCATGGATAAATATTTAAAAAAACGAAACAATAAATCTTTAAATAGCTGTTGTACAAACAGTTTACATTATGTGTTTGTTAAACACGCCCATATCTCACGATCACATGGAAACCAGAACCAGTGTTTTGACCGTGATACAATTAAGTATCACCAACTATGATCCTTGGGTAGTAAACCTCTCCTGTGTAAGGGACACTGTATCACTAACAGATCCCTAACAATATGTAGTGTTCTTGTTCATCTTTAGCATGTGACACCCAGATTTTCATACCTGGTCCACGCGAGAAAGTGGACCTGCTAATATCTCACCTAGGTAGAAATGCTGACGAGACAGCAAATCTACCTGTCAAATTTGCTACAGCACAAAATTTTGTGAAACCTTCCCGTTTTCCTTCCCTTTTGATAGAGATATAGTTCATAAAAACAAAGATTTCCCATGGATAAGTTTATTTATGAATTTTACAAATTTCCTGTTCGTTTTACTCAATTGTGGTGCATTAATACATACCAGCCAGTAATAATATAGACTGTATTGTTGGAGGAGAACACTATCATCTACTGTACACTGTGATCATGTCTGCTGCAGTTGTACATAGTAGTGTCAGAAACAATAATATTAGAGACCCTATCGTTGGTGGAGTACACTATTAACACAACTTCAGTTTAGTCATAACTTTGATGTAATATGTCAACTTTTTCTACTTTATTGCAGAATTTTCTCATTATTATCATTTCATGCAAACTTTTTCACCTCAAAATTAATCGACCATTCACAGATTTATTTCTTTTCAGCAATATACATCAATGTAGATTCGTAATTTGCATAAATAAGATATTTTCTTGCGAGATCCTGTGTTCATTGATAAAATCCAAAATACAGCTGGCTATCAGTAGAAAAATCTACTCCTCATCATCTGTCATCACACATAAGTTTACGTAAGATGTTTTTTATATGTTCACTGAATCTGGGATAAATGACCTTGGTGATATGATAAGGTCGTTGGTATGTGTAAGTAAAAGGTTGATAACTCTGATGTGATCCTAGAGTCTCAGTATCATAAACTAGGTTTAAATCAACTTCAAAAATATGCATTTTGTGTACCATGCTGAAACTTGTCACCAAACTACGTCGTGGAATGTTGAACAATGTCAGGACCAGGAATGCATACACAATGTTTAATGACAGCAGGCATTTTAAATCTTCCGATAAAAATTACCACACTTTGTAGAGCTAGACTTCAATTTAGCGGGGCTTAACGACACCCAAACCTTTTCCTGTTAGAGACACATGCTGTATCACTGACAACCAACATGCCATGAACAGCTCAGGATTTCATTGACAAAAATGACACAGAAAAAAAAACCCAGAAGGTAAATTGATTACACAGAAAACAATAAAGTTTACACATCAAAAGAATGATCTCATCCTCAGGTACGAACTTGTGTTGCTTTTATAAAAACTGCACACCCATTGTACCTTGTCAGTCCTGTCGAGGTCAAGGTCCTTCCCTACTAAATGACAAACAGCCCTCTAGTTCTACAGATAGTTCCAGTGGAGCCAGTAGTTAACAAGGCCTCCGACAGGTGTCAAACGGTAACCACAAAACTAACCATTGAAGGAAATGTAGGAGGAAGTTAGTGAGTGATAGACAGGTGTTGTCAAGGTAATAAGAATTGTAGCCAATCACCATTCGTGTAACAAAAGGTAAAGCAGAGCCATTTTATGTCCCTGTGTGGGATTGACCACTTCCAAATCTAAAGGGCAGGAAATGTCTTGGGCCTTCGGACTGAGAAGTCCGGGTTAGAAGTCAGCCAATGAATACAACATGTCCCAAGTCGTTCATAAACAATGTTTGTGAAAATCATGTGACTGCCTGACTGTAACTGTTGCCTTCTGGGATACTTTGAAATGTGACTGCAGGTACAAGTTACCCTCTGAGACAATTTGACTGTGTCTGTAGACACAATTTACCCTCTGAGACACATTGACTGTTTCTGAAGGCAGAAGTTACCCTCTGAGACACCTTGACTGTGTCTGTAGACAAAAGTTACCCTCTGAGACACATTGTTTCTGAAGGCAGAAGTTACCCTCTGAGACACCTTGACTGTGTCTGTAGGCATAAGTTACCCTCTGAGACACTTTGACTGTGACTGTAGACACAAGTGACCCTCTGAGACACCTTCACTGTGACTGTAGACACGTAACCCTGAGACACCTTGACTGTGACTGTTGGCAAAAGTTTCCCTCTGAGACACCTTCACTGTGACTGTAGACACAAGTAACCCTGAGACACCTTGACTGTGTCTGTGGGCAGAAGTTACCCTGAGACACCTTGACTGTGTCTGTAGACACAAGTAACCCTGAGACACCTTGACTGTGTCTGTTGGCAGAAGTTACCCTCTGAGACACCTTGACTGTGACTGTAGACACAAGTTACCCTCAAATACTCCCTTGGTGCAACTGTGGATCCCAGTTGTCCTCGAAAACAACACCTTGACATTGACTGTAGGCCTCTGAGACACTGTACCTAAGCTGCCCTTAAAGACACCCAGAGTGTGACTGTGGATCTCAGTTGTCCTCTGGGACACCTTGACATTGACTGTGGGCCTCTGGGACACTGTACCCAAGCTGCCCTTGAAGACACCCAGAGTGTGACTGTGGATCTGAGTTTTCCTCAGCGACACTCAGTTCTCATACTTAATGTTCACCACTTGAGTCAAGGTCATACAACAAGTGAAAACACAGCTCTCAAACTTGTCATTATCCCTCTTTGGAAATTAAAACACTGATAAATATATCTAAACAACATTGAAGTCATTCTATCCTACAAATCGCATCCATCAACCAGAATTACATTTTTCTACTGCTGCTTTTCTAATTACCCAAGCCTAAAAGAAGGACCAGAAACTTGTAGTAAATGGAATAGGACATCCTGATGGCCTGATAGGCCGATCTACAACTTATATATTAATCTGTCCTTCCAAATGTTCTTCAGGCGAATTTCACTGAAGTGTCTATTAGACAAGTAGGGACCAATCAGTTAGTATGGATCTAAAATATTCACCACACTAGTGCCAACTTTTAGTTCAAGATTAAAAATTAAGCAATTTCAACCAAAATTTAATCAAATTTGGAATGAAGAATGAAATTTGGTACCAGATATAGAGAAGGCAGAGGTGCTGTGATTTGAAGCTGTGATTTGGTGTAGAGGTTTTAAATCCTTTCAGTATCACAGCGTCAGGGATGTTGGCTGGGGATGGTGATAGGGGCTACAGGTTGCCAATGATTTTGTACCTGTTCACCAGGTGAGACATCACAGGTGAACTGTACAATGATCCTTTATAGAAATTAATCAATGGAAAGCAGGAGGGCTTATTGGAGAGATTGAACATGATTAGTTAAAAATTTTCCAATCATGCTGCTAACTAAAAATATATGGAGGTCACAGAGTACCTATGGAGCTGAAGGTCGTTCTAGTCAATTAACAGAACTAGGTTATTATAATCAACTGATTGAACTAAGTTGCTACAATCGAGTGATGGAAATAGGTCACTGTAGTGTGTTGGAATAAGATCAGCTTAATCTAGTGATGGAACTAGGTCACTGTAGTCTGTTTATAAAATGAGGTTAATGCAGTTGAGTGAGGAAACAAGGTCATCTTAGTCTAGTGATAGAATGAGGCCACTGTAGACTAGTGATGGAACTAGGTCACAGTGCTCTAGTGAAAGAAATGAGGTCACAATAGTCTAGTGAATGAACTAGTTAACTAAAGTCTAGTGATGAAATGAAATGACATTAATTCAGTAAAACTAGGTCATTTTAGTCTACTGATAGAAATATGTCACTGTGGTATTGTGGATGGACAAGGTAACTGTTATCTAGAAATAGAACAAGGTCATGTAGTCTAGCAATGAAAAGTCATTTGAGACTTGAACAAGTCTAGAAATGGGCACTGAATACTAGACATTTTCCAGTTCTGAGTCCGAACACCAACAAATACCTGAGTAACAACACCAAAATCAGATTGAGAATTTTCTGACTGAACTAGTTACAAACAAAAGGCAGATCCTTGTGTCTTGGTTCTGTGTGTAAAAAAAGTGACTGATATCAGGATATGTTGGAACCTGTATTTACAACCATTGATATTACACACTGAAAAAACCTATGTAATTTTACTGTTTTTATCTATGATTCAGTAAAAAATAACCAGTTACTGACCTGGTTTACTATCTACAACTCACAATTCTACTTGTGAATTCTAGGTATATAATACATTGCTGGTTATTACTAATACTTAAACAGATTACTCTTTTCTACATGTTTGTCACACATAAATCTGAGTCAAAGTCTCCAGTCAGTATGATAGCTGTATTTGAGATCTATCGTCAGATCCATTTTAAATGCCAGAAGGTATAGTATCCAAGTCTTTTCATTTTTTTTTTCTTGTTTAAATTCCAAGTGTATTCTGAGAACTCCAATCAAATTAGTGCCGCACTACAAAGTGACATAGGCTATCACTACCATCTCACTCAATCTCACGCTCCTGTAGTCCTAGTGCAGTGTTTATTGTTTGTCACAATATTTAGAAAATCAGGTGACCCTAAACATAAGGGCCCTCCCTATAACTGTAAAGTCTACCTGGTCACGAGATCGTGTGCTTATAACAGGACTCTAATTTGCTGACTGGTGGTTTATCAAAAGGTATATAATATACTTACTCAGATGGGTTATTTCCCCTTTACCAATCTCAATGGAATGGATTATCTTCCCTTAATCCCTTGATGGTACTGTTGGCAAAACTTCTTACCAAGTTGTTTACAACCCTTCTTTCTTGGATAGATTATCTCCCCTTAACAGTTGTCTTGGTAACACTTCTCGCCCAGTTGTCTACAACCCGTCTCACTGGGAAGGATTATCTTCCCTTGATCCCTTGACAGTAGTACTTGGTGACTCCTCTTACCCAATTATCAATAATCTCCCTTTGACAGTAGTGGGATTATCTGATAGTCCACGCCAACCCTTACTGAAATGGATTATCTCCCTTTGATGGTACCATTAAGTGTGATATGTACTACTGAAATACAAGACTAATAGTGTTAAGTTGCTTTTACCAGTAAAACAAACTTCCCAATTACAAACTGGAGGCAGCACGATATAGGCTGGAATGGTGATAGACATATCTCTAATGGCGTCCATTAACAGGCAGCCATTTAATGACAAGATATACAGTTTCAGTTAGTACAATATACTCTATGTACACAACAACTATGCAGTAGCATGCCACAGAGGTTTCATTTAATTCTGGATTCAATAATCCATTTTGTCCAACTGACTGTTTTGTTCAGGAAAACCAAGCCATTTAGCCTGTTGAAAATGTCGGATTCTAGAAATAGCAGTCCAGTATTATTTCTGCCGTCAGGGATTTTTTTATTATTAATATCATTTTATCCCTTGTAACAGTAATTGACTGATTTGTCTGGAGTGTGTCTATAACAGGCTTGTTAGCTCTGAATAGAGTTATCACAGACTGTGTGACAGAAATAGAACACCATGTTTCATAATTACATCAGTGACATTGTTTAAATGTTATCAGTGACATTGTACAGATGTTATCAGTGATATCGTATAGATGTTATCAGTGACATTGTACAGATGTTATCAGTGACATTGTACAGATGTTATCAGTGACATCGTACAGATGTTATCAGTGATATTGTATAGATGTCATCAGTGACATTGTACAGATGTTGTCAGTGACATTGTACAGGTGTTATCAGTGATATCGTATAGATGTTATCAGTGACATTGTACAGATGTTGTCAGTGACATTGTACAGATGTTATCAGTGACATCGTATAGATGTTATCAGTGATATTGTATAGATGTTATCAGTGACATTGTACAGATGTTATCAGTGACATTGTACAGATGTTATCAGTGACATCGTATAGATGTTATCAGTGATATCGTACAGACATTATCAATGACATTATACAGACTTCAAAATTTACATTGACTAAATGTCATTATTAAAATTTGTATAGATCCCGGAGTAGTTATTGTATAAAAAAACATAATTAAGTCTCACAATAGAATGTCAGTTTTGTCAATGAACTGATTACAAATTGACATTCCAAACACATTCTTCGGTAGCACTAAACTCCTTGTATAATTGCTCTGGCTTAACATCTTACTGTAATATTGATATATACAAGGTGATCACAAACGAGTAAAAGTGATACCATGGTACATTGGAATCATGTCAGTGTTTGTATTACATGAGGAATGTGAAGAGTGTTGGAGAAGCAGAATAAGTCCTCATTTCCCAGGCACCCAGTTGATATGGAGTCAGATGTACCCAGATAGACTCTACCGGGAGGGGGACGAGGGGGATGAGGGTGATGAGGAGGAGTGGCAATATTACTTTTAATATCACTGATTCACATGGGAACCACAGAGATGAGGAAGTGTACTTATTATCCAAGTAATACTGTTTTTATCACACATGAAAGACATAATGGAGGTGTGTAATGTTTCTTTAATGTCTTTTGGTGACTGATCTACACCATGTAAGATACTCAGCTCAACCTCAAGAGAATCAATGGACCAACACACATCACAAGGAGAGGCAGTCCAATATGGAATCAGAGGGGTGAAGGTGTTTATTACAATAAAACAGGATATAACACAATGTTGGCTTAATTGTTTGATATACATGATAACCTGGTCAAATTACTTTTTTTATTAAAGGTGATAAGCTTGTCTCCAAATACACTCAGCCTCTTTCTTCAGTGAAAATTCTCACCTGCCTACCCAGGTAAAGTTACCACATGGAATCACTTCACATGTATAGGGATCTTATATCGACTGTATCACCATGTCATCTAATCACTATTATACCTCTGTTTCATACCTGATCATCCCCACTCACCCTATTGACCTTACATCCCAAGTCAGTCCCACATAACAGAATTAGTCAAGCTTACCATCTATACTTCCCTACTTACTACATATCTACCACAACAACAATACATCCTCTGTGTTTGTGTTAAACAACATACTGTTTAAAAGTAACAAAAACCTATCATTTTCCTGTCAAAGTGTATCAGAGGAGGACGGTGTAAGCCTGAACACATGCCTGACCGTTCACAGGTTCAATAGTACCTTCACGTAGACGTCTCTTGTCTTATTTCCGATATCTTCAAATCTCTGACAAATTCCCAACAAACAAATCTCATTATCTGTCTTTAATGTCCTTTGTGTAAATTTTCCAACATGCAATTGACTTGGCAGTCTAGAAAACGTTAAATCAGGTGAAAACTCTGATTACTGTAATGGCTCCACACATATTATATATACAGGTGAAACTATTAACAGTGTTATAGTGTATGATTGATAAAAAAATTACTGCCTGAAAGGTTCTACTGATCCAAAACTACTGATATATTGCTTATGTCCACACCACTTATAATGGTAAACCAACCATCGCTCTGTATCAAGTTTCCTTTTTTATTTACAAATTACCTCCCATTAGCTTTGTAAACTGAGAACAGCACTCTGTTGCGATCACACATCTCATAGAGATCTATACGTTATTTAATTAGCTTTCTTGGCTTATTAATGCGAACCTCCTCCTCTTACACTACACCTCCTCACCTAACACTACACCTCCTCACCTAACACTACACCTCCTCACCTCACACTACACCTCCTCACCTAACACTACACCTCCTCACCTCACACTACACCTCCTCACCTAACACTACACCTCCTCACCTAACACTACACTTCCTCCTATAACTCTCGCCTAACACTACATCTTCTCATCTAAAACTTCATCTCCTCACCTAACACTACACCTCCTCCTCTTACACTACACCTCCTCACCTAACACTACACCTCCTCTACACCTCCTCACCTAACACTACACCTCCTCACCTCACACTACACCTCCTCACCTAACACTACACCTCCTCACCTAACACTACACTTCCTCCTATAACTCTCGCCTAACACTACATCTTTTCATCTAAAACTTCATCTCCTCACCTAACACTACACCTCCTCCTCTTACACTACGCCTCCTCACCTAACACTACACCTCTTCACCTAACACTACACCTCTTCACCTAACACTACACCTCCTCACCAAACAATACACCTCTTCACCTAACACTACACCTCCTCCTCTTACACTACACCTCCTCAACTAACACTACACCTCCTCACCTAGCACTACACCTCCTCACCTCACACTACACCTCCTCACCTAACACTACACCTCCTCACCTAACACTACACTTCCTCCTATAACTCTCGCCTAACACTACATCTTCTCATCTAAAACTTCATCTCCTCACCTAACACTACACCTCCTCATTTAACACTTCACCTCCTCACCTAATACTACACCTCCTCATCAAACACTTCATCTCCTCACCTAACACTACACCTCCTCATTTAACACTACACCACCTCACCTAACACTACACCTCATTTAACACTATACCTCCTCACATAACACTACACCAGCTCTCCTAACACCACACTTCCTCATCTAACTCTCGCCTAACACTACAACTCTCATCTAACACTTCTTACTGTTTCTACTGCAGCGACTGACTATCTACCTGCTCTGATAATTTATTGATTTACACAAGTAAATATAAATAAACTGCTGCCTCCAGGCCAGTTTTCTCACCTGTACAGCAGTGATGAGGGTTACCTCCCCTCCTTAGTCAGACCTGTAATATTGGTTGTGATAGAAAACATATATCTTCATAGCGTGTACATAGGCACTTGCTTTTAACGTCCTTGTATATATATGTGTAACAAACAAACCATTTAAATGTACAAAGTAAACATGACAGTCGCTTGATCTATCCCATCCGTTCAACCTCATTTGCTGACAGTTAGAGATTGTTTTAATATTCAACAGCTAGAGCCTGTGTGCCCAGGGGATTTGTTACATTGTTGGTGTAAATTTGTGGCAATTAATATGTAATATACGATGTAAGTGTAGTTGAGGGCGAGCCCCAAAACAGACCATAACAAACAGTAACTCATTAGCCTCAATCACATAACTACCAGTAAATTAACATCACACATAACTACCAGTAAATTAACATCACACATAACTACCAGTAAATTAACATCACACATAACTACCAGTAAATTAACATCACACATAACTACCGGTAAATTAACATCACACATAACTACCAGTAAATTAGCATCACACATAACTACCAGTAAATTAATCAATCACACATAACTAGTTATAACTTAACATCACACATAACTAACAGTAAATTAACATCACACATAACTACCAGTAAATTAACATCACACATAACTACCAGTAAATTAACATCACACATAACTACCAGTAAATTAACATCACACATAACTACCAGTAAATTAACATCACACATAACTACCAGTAAATTAGCATCACACATAACTACCAGTAAATTAGCATCACACATAACTACCAGTAAATTAACATCACACATCACACTACCAGTAAATTAACATCACACACACATTAACATCACACATAACTAGTAAATTAACATCACACATAACTACCAGTAAATTAACATCACACATAACTACCGGTAAATTAACATCACACATAACTACCAGTAAATTAACATCACACATAACTACCGGTAAATTAACATCACACATAACTACCGGTAAATTAACATCACACATAACTACCAGTAAATTAACATCACACATAACTACCAGTAAATTAACATCACACATAACTACCAGTAAATTAACATCACACATAGCTACCAGTAAACTTTCAATATATATTTTGCTACAGGACATTGTACACTAAACAATGCACCTACACATGCATTACTCAACCCTCAGATAGTGTACCCAGACATGTATTACTCTTCCCTCAAACAATGTACCCACATATATATTACTCTGATCTCAGACAATGTCCCTACACTTGTATTTCAGACATAACTGCCCTCAGACAAAATACCTACACATGTTTCACTCTGCCCTCAGACACTGTTCTACACATGTACTTGGTCTGCCCTCAGACACTGTTCTACACATGTACTTGGTCTGCCCTCAGACACTGTTCTACACATGTACTTGATCTGCCCTCAGACACTGTTCTACACATGTTCTTGGTCTGCCCTCAGACACTGTTCTACACATGTACTTGGTCTGCCCTCAGACACTGTTCTACACATGTACTTGGTCTGCCCTCAGACACTGTTCTACACATGTACTTGGTCTGCCCTCAGACACTGTTCTACACTCAGACACTGTTCTACACATGTACTTGGTCTGCCCTCTGTCACTGTTCTACACATGTACTTGGTCTGCCCTCAGTCACTGTCCTACACATGTACTTGGTCTGCCCTCTGTCACTGTTCTACACATGTACTTGGTCTGCCCTCAGACACTGTTCTACACATGTACTTGATCTGCCCTCAGACATTGTCCTACACATGTACTTGTTCTGCCCTCAGACACTGTTCTACACATGTACTTGATCTGCCCTCAGACACTGTTCTACACATGTACTTGGTCTGCCCTCAGTCACTGTCCTACACATGTACTTGGTCTGCCCTCAGACATTGTTCTACACATGTACTTGATCTGCCCTCAGACACTGTTCTAAACATGTACTTGGTCTGCCCTCAGTCACTGTTCTTGACATGTACTTGATCTGCCCTCAGACACTGTTCTACACATGTACAATATCTGCCCTCAGACATTGTCCTACACATGTACTTGGTCTGCCCTCAGACACTGTTCTACACATGTACTTGATCTGCCCTCAGACACTGTTCTACACATGTACTTGATCTGCCCTCAGAAAATATTCCACATATGTACTAGTCCACCCTTAGACAATGTAACCACATTGACAAGGAAAGGCTCAGACAATGGGCCTACACATATATAAGCAGAAATCAAAGAACCAGGCAAAACCAATTTAAAAGCAGGAATGATGAAGCAGCTATATAGCCCCTGGGAAACCTTTATCTGGCCCTGGCTCAGAACCACACACACGGAGCTTCCTCACAACATACAGTCGGAGATTACCTATAATATCTTTCTATATTCACTAAACACATTGAACCTGTCCATCCTGTCTGGTAAAAACCTGTTGATTCTAAACAGAAACCAGGAACCTCACCAACAAAAACTGGGAACCTGTCCATTCTGATCAGAAACATGAAACCTGTCCATTCTGATCAGAAACATGAAACCTGTCCATTCTGATCAGAAACACAAAACCTGTCCATTCTGATCAGAAACACAAAACCTGTCCATTCTGATCAGAAACACAAAACCTGTCCATTCTGATCAGAAACATGAAACCTGTCCATTCTGATCAGAAACATGAAACCTGTCCATTCTGATCAGAAACATGAAACCTGTCCATTCTGACCACAAATAAAGAACCTGTCCATTCTGAGCAGAAACATGAAACCTGTCCATTCTGACCACAAATAAAGAACCTGTCCATTCTGAGCAGAAACATGAAACCTGTCCATTCTGATCAGAAACATGAAACCTGTCCATTCTGACCACAAATAAAGAACCTGTCCATTCTGAGCAGAAACATGAAACCTGTCCATTCTGATCAGAAACACAAAACCTGTCCATTCTGATCAGAAACATGAAACCTGTCCATTCTGATCAGAAACATGAAACCTGTCCATTCTGATCAGAAACATGAAACCTGTCCATTCTGATCAGAAACATGAAACCTGTCCATTCTGATCAGAAACATGAAACCTGTCCATTCTGACCTGTCCATTCTGACCACAAATAAAGAACCTGTCCATTCTGATTGAAACCTGATCAGAAACATGAAACCTGTCCATTCTGACCACAAATAAAGAACCTGTCCATTCTGATCAGAAACATGAAACCTGTCCATTCTGATCAGAAACATGAAACCTGTCCATTCTGAGCAGAAACATGAAACCTGTCCATTCTGATCAGAAACATGAAACCTGTCCATTCTGACCACAAATAAAGAACCTGTCCATTCTGAGCAGAAACATGAAACCTGTCCATTCTGATCAGAAACATGAAACCTGTCCATTCTGACCACAAATAAAGAACCTGTCCATTCTGATCAGAAACATGAAACCTGTCCATTCTGACCACAAATAAAGAACCTGTCCATTCTGATCAGAAACATGAAACCTGTCCATTCTGACCACAAATAAAGAACCTGTCCATTCTGATCAGAAACACGAAACCTGCCCATTCTGATAAAACCACACGTCCGTTCCGACTGGAAAAAGTGCTCCTGTTCATACTGACCAGTACGGTAGGATTTCTGCTGTAGCTCCAGTGTAACCCATTGTGTGATTCAGTCATTCCTTACCTGACCGTCCTGGTTTTGACATATTTTAGCACTGTCTGGCTACCACCCTATATAGTACGGAAGCTCTCTAAAACGTGATGGATTGCTGAGGCTTGTAAACCCTACAGGACCAAAACCTCCGCCAAGAAATAGGCTCCCTCTATGTAAAGTCATCATTTATCTTGATTTGGTGTCAATTCTGAAACACATTTCGATAGTGCATGACCTCTAGACCAAACCTTGTGTCTTAAAGGTCTCAGACTACATAAATCTCAAGATTCCATACATCTAAGACGGTAATGTTTTAGTCTCAGACTCAATACTCCTCAGACTACAAATGTTTTAGGCCTATAGGGCTAAGTTCTCTAGGTCTCAGACTACAAATGTTTTAGGCCTATAGGGCTAAGTTCTCTAGGTCTCAGACTACAAATGTTTTAGGCCTATAGGGCTAAGTTCTCTAGGTCTCAGACTACAAATGTTTTAGGCCTATAGGGCTAAGTTCTCTAGGTCTCAGACTACAAATGTTTTAGGCCTATAGGGCTAAGTTCTCTAGGTCTCAGACTACAAATGTTTTAGGCCTATAGGGCTAAGTTCTCTAGGTCTCAGATTACAAATGTTTTAGGCCTATAGGTCTAAGTTCTCTAGGTCTCAGATTACAAGTGTTTTAGGCCTATAGGTCTAAGTTCTCTAGGTCTCAGACTACAAGTGTTTTAGGCCTTTATGTCTCAGTCCTACAGTGACAGGTACACTACACTGACAGGTACACTACACTGACAGGTACACTACACTGACATGTACACTACAGTGACAGGTACACTACAGTGACAGTAAAGTACAGTGACAGGTACACAACACTGACAGGTACACTACAGTGACATGTACACTACAGTGACAGGTACATTACACTGACAGGTACACTACAGTGACATGTACACTACAGTGACAGGTACATTACACTGACAGTAAAGTACAGTGACAGGTACATTACACTGACAGGTACACTACAGTGACAGGTACACTACACTGACAGGTACACTACACTGACAGTACACTACACTGACAGGTACACTACACTGACAGTACATTACACTGACAGGTACACTACACTGACAGGTACATTACACTGACAGGTACACTACACTGACAGTACATTACACTGACAGGTACACTACACTGACAGGTACACTACACTGACAGTACACTACACTGACAGGTACACTACACTGACAGTACATTACACTGACAGGTACACTACACTGACAGTACATTACACTGACAGGTACACTACACTGACAGTACACTACACTGACAGGTACACTACACTGACAGTACATTACACTGACAGGTACACTACACTGACAGTACATTACACTGACAGGTACACTACAGTGACAGGTACATTACACTGACAGGTACACTACACTGACAGTACATTACACTGACAGTACATTACACTGACAGGTACACTACACTGACAGTACATTACACTGACAGGTACACTACACTGACAGGTACACTACACTGACAGGTACATTACACTGACAGGTACACTACACTGACAGGTACACTACACTGACAGGTACACTACACTGACAGTACATTACACTGACAGGTACACTACACTGACAGTACATTACACTGACAGGTACACTACACTGACAGTACATTACACTGACAGGTACACTACACTGACAGGTACATTACACTGACAGTACATTACACTGACAGGTACACACTGACAGGTACACTACACTGACAGTACATTACACTGTACATATACACTGACAGGTACATTACACTCACAGTACATTACACTGATAAGCACTTTATAACAGTTACACTGACAGTACACTACACTGACAGGTACACTACACTGACAGGTACACTACACTGACACATTACACTGACAGGTACATACACTACATAAAACTTACACTGACAGTACACTACACTGACAGGTACACTACACTGACAGTACATTACACTGACAGTACACTACACTGACAGGTACACTACACTGACAGGTACACTACACTGACAGTACATTACACTGACAGTACATTACACTGACAGTACACTACACTGACAGGTACACTACACTGACAGGTACACTACACTGACAGTACATTACACTGACAGGTACACTACACTGACAGGTACACTACACTGACAGTACATTACACTGACAGGTACACTACACTGACAGGTACACTACAGTGACAGGTACACTACACTGACAGGTACACTACACTGACAGTACACTACACTGACAGTACATTACACTGACAGGTACACTAATGTGACAAGAACACATAGTGTCCTATAGACCAGTATGACTCACAGGTTTTTTAACCCTTGATGTCAAGTGATAATTAACACAGAACAAAAAGAAATATGGCTAATTAAAAGACTGCAGTGTACTTTTATATACATCTGGTATACACAAATCATGGTAGGTATGGTGAGACATATCTGTGATAAGCACTTTATAACAGCTCACCTGTCCAGGTGTTCGCTATAGCTGTGGACTGTTATGATCAATGATCCCTCAGCCCTGGACACTCACCACCCAGAGCTTCATGTCCCCTCACATCCGGGTCATCAGTAATAAAACTTCCAGAAAGAAATGTGCCACCAGCAGCAAAACCTGGATGCAGGAAGTTATCATGCAAAACCCAATTTTCTATTTATAGTTACAGTGAACTTGACCTTCAACCTTTTGACAGCAATCCAATGCAACACTTTCCATCAGCAATGAAGGTGTGGAGTTTGGGTTTGATGGACACAAGTGACCATGTTATCATACAACAATCCATGTTTGGGCAACATAACAAACGGCCAAGTTTCTAGACCTGAAACAATGCCTTCACAGGAAAAACAAATTTTTGTATTTTTTTTTCCATTGGCTTCTTGAAAGATTTCATAACAATTACTTTTGATGAACATATCTAACCCCATTGGTCCAGTTTGGTGAACATGTCTAACTCCATTGGTCCAGTTATACAGACCTACTTTTGTGAACATGTCTAACCCCATTGGTTCAGTTATACAGACCAACTTTGGTAAACATGTCTAACCCCATTGGTCCAGTTTGATGAACACGTCTAACCCCATTGGTCCAGTTTGGTAAACATGTCTAACCCCAGTGGTCCAGTTTAGTGAACATGTCTAACCCCATTGGTCCAGTTTGATGAACATGTCTAACCCCATTGGTCCAGTTTGGTGAACATGTCTAACCTATTGGTACAGTTTGATGAACATGTCTAACCCCATTGGTCCAGTTATAGAGACCTACTTTGGTGAACATGTCTAACCTATTGGTCCAGTTGTACAGACCTACTTTGGTAAACATGTCTAACACCATTGGTCCAGTTATACAGACCTACTTTGGTGAACATGTCTAACCCCATTGGTCCAGTTTAGTGAACATGTCTGACCCCATTGGTCCAGTTTGATGAACATGTCTAACCCCATTGGTCCAGTTTGGTGAACATGTCTAACCTATTGGTACAGTTTGATGAACATGTCTAACCCCATTGGTCCAGTTATACAGACCTACTAAGAGGTTTACAGTAACAGCACAGACGTCCAGCTATATATAGGTGCCCAGCTTTGTTTAGGTGTCCAGCTATGATAGGTGTCCAGCTATATATAGGTGTCCAGCTTTGTATAGTTAGGAGTCCAGCTTTGTATAGTTGTCCAGCTATATATAGGTGTCAAGCTATATATAGGTGTCCAGCTATATATAGGAGTCCAGCTTTGTATAGTTGTCCAGCTATATATAGGTGCCCAGCTACATATAGGTGTCCAGCTATATATAGGTGTCCAGCTTTGTATAGGTGTCCAGCTATATATAGGTGTCCATCTATATATAGGTGTCCAGCTATATATAGGTGTCCATCTACATATAGGTGTCCAGCTTTGTATAGGTGTCCAGCTATATATAGGAGTCCAGCTATATATAGGTGTCCAGCTATATATAGGTGTCCAGCTATATATAGGTGTCCAGCTATATATAGGTGTCCAGCTATATATAGGTGTCCAGCTATATATAGGTGCCCAGCTTTGTTTAGGTGTCCAGCTATATATAGGTGTCCAGCTATATATAGGTGTCCAGCTATATATAGGTGTCCAGCTTTGTATAGGTGTCCAGCTATATATAGGTGTCCATCTACATATAGGTGTCCAGCTTTGTATAGGTGTCCAGCTATATAAAGGTGTCCAGCTATATATAGGTGCCCAGCTACATATAGGTGTCCAGCTATATCTAGGTGCCCAGCTATATATAGGTGTCCAGCTATATATTGGTGTCCAGCTATATATAGGTGTCCAGCTTTGTATAGGTGTCCAGCTATATATAGGTGTCCAGCTTTGTATAGATGTCCAGCTATATATAGGTGTCCAGCTATGTCATGTTTACATGTTTCTAAGTATAGATAACTACAGGTAAGGACTCCAAGCCATTTTATCATAATTCTGTGTAAATAATGATATCATACTCTGAACCCCCGCTTGCCCCTCAGCCCCCTTAATCCCTTATTCCTCACATCCTTCACCCTTCACCTTTCACCCCCTAACAATGACCTCTGACCATTTGACAACACTCCTGTATAAATAGGTAACATAATTACAGAAGTAATGAGTTTCTCCTCATACCTGCTTCGTTAACAGCATGTCAAACAGTCATCAGTGTATCTGGGGAAAAAAGCACTAGTACAATCAGAAACTACTCAACAACAGAACTTCTTCTGGTCAAAAAACTTGGGCCGTTATAAATGTTTGAAGAGATGCTGTGATGAGGTAGCTGCTAGACTGTGTAGTAATTAGGCTTGTGCATATTTCCAGGCCTTTGTCATTAGAGCAGCTACTGCAGATTGTGGGGACAATATGTTCACCAAACACCCGTGGACATATGAAGGTGTGCTGCACAGGTATGCTGGAACTCGTTAACTAGGGAACTGACGGTGTGAAAGCTGCCTAAGCTGATGAGGCCAGCAATGAAAATAGCAGGGACAATTCTGCGGTGTTTATTTCAAATCTTTCAGGAAATTATTGTTTTTTCTACAATGGGAATTGCTCAAAAAGACTTATATTTTTGGTCAGAAAAACTCGCATTTTAGATTATAAAGACCTCTCACTCTTTTTAAGTGTATATAAAGTTTTTTTTATCAGAAATCTGGATTACAGAAAATTTTACAGAATAGACATGGTTGTACAAGCTTCCATTGTGTTGAGGAACAGTAAAGGCCCTCCCACACAAACCCAGCCACTGTAACAGGCTCCAATATCAGACTTACAGTCACCAGTGGCACTAGGCTCAGGAGATGGGATTGAGAGCTTCACACAGACCCACAAGACAGGTAACAAAGGGGGTGTGGGAAGAAATCGTGAGGAGCACCTCCAGATATAGCATCCACAGATATCAACTCAGTAGTGCCTCCTGATTGGCTGGTTGCATGGATATAGCTTGACATTAAACACAAACATTATCACTTTGTCTTTGTTAACTATTATATAAGATTCGAGTATGGCTTACAGAACAATGTTAGGCATACACCATCACACAACCTCATAGTTACATCATACACATGTATTTCTCTCCTTCAGAATAAACCAACAGTCTTATCCAAATCTTCCTGTATAAATTATCCTCCCTCAGGCAAAACAAGCCTATGTCACATGAGTTTTATCTCACTAATCCTAAAGTTTCTGTGTTATATGAAAAATCTTGTATATCCTACACTTTCGGTGTTATATCAGAAATCTCTTATATCCGAATTTTTTGTGATATATCAGAAATCTCTTATATCCGAATTTTTTGTGATATATCAGTAATCTCTTATATCCTAATTTTTTGTGATATATCAGAAATCTCTTATATCCTAATTTTTTGTTTTACATCAGAAATCTCTTATATCTTAATTTTTTGTGTTACATCAGAAATCTCTTATATCCTAATTTTTTGTGTTATATCAGAAATCTCTTATATCCTAATTTTTTGTGATATATCAGAAATCTCTTATATCCTAATTTTTTGTGATATATCAGAAATCTTTATATCCTAATTTTTTGTGATATATCAGAAATCTCTTATATCTTAATTTTTTGTGATATATCAGAAATCTCTTATATCCTAATTTTTTGTGATATATCAGAAATCTCTTATATCCTAATTTTTTGTGATATATCAGAAATCTCTTATATCCTAATTTTTTGTGATATATCAGAAATCTCTTATATCCTAATTTTTTGTGATATATCAGAAATCTCTTATATCTTAATTTTTTGTGATATATCAGAAATCTCTTATATCCTAATTTTCTGTGTTATATCAGAAATCTCTTATATCCTAATTTTTTGTGATATATCAGAAATCTCTTATATCCTTATTTTCTGTTTTACAATTTTTTGTGATATATCAGAAATCTCTTATATCTTAATTTTCTGTGATATATCAGAAATCTCTTATATCCTAATTTTTTGTGATATATCAGAAATCTCTTATATCCTAATTTTTTGTGATATATCAGAAATCTCTTATATCCTAATTTTTTGTGATATATCAGAAATCTCTTATATCTTAATTTTTTGTGATATATCAGAAATCTCTTATATCCTAATTTTCTGTGTTATATCAGAAATCTCTTATATCATAATTTTTTGTGATATATCAGAAATCTCTTATATCCTAATTTTTTGTGATATATCAGAAATCTCTTATATCCTAATTTTTTGTGATATATCAGAAATCTCTTATATCCTAATTTTTTGTGATATATCAGAAATCTCTTATATCCTAATTTTTGTGTTATATCAGAAATCTCTTATATCCTTATTTTTTGTGATATATCAGAAATCTCTTATATCCTAATTTTTTGTGTTATATCAGAAATCTCTTATATCCTAATTTTTTGTGATATATCAGAAATCTCTTATATCCTAATTTTTTGTGATATATCAGAAATCTTTTATATCCTAATTTTCTGTGTTATATCAGAAATCTCTTATATCCTAATTTTCTGTGTTATATCAGAAATCTCTTATATCATAATTTTCTGTTTTACATCAGAAATCTCTTATATCCTAATTTTTTATGTTATATCAGAAATCTCGTACATCCTAATGTTTCTGTGTTATTTAACATATCTCTTATATACTAATGTTTTTTATTTTACATCTGAAATGGAAAAGCGAAATGTGAATTTCAGTTCTAGGTTAAAAGAATCCTTATGAAATGAATGCGAAGTTGACTGAAAACGTCTCACGAATTCTCCCCCTACAAAATGGAATCTCAGAGGCAAGCCTGATGAAGCTGCATCTTAATGACATACAACCGGTACACAAGCTTTCCCTGTAAGAAATTACCAAGAGCAGAATTTGGAATTCAAAATTCTATAAGGTGCCTTTGGCAGGTTCAGAGAATACAACGTACACCATCTCCATGACCAGAAGGGGCTCGCACTGCTTCAGGGGGTGGGGGAGGGGAGCTAGCTACTGGGTCTGCTGGAGGACTAGATACAGGGTTAGCTGGTGGGCAACCTACGGGGTCAAGTGGAGGGCTAGATACAGGGTTAGCTGGTGGGCAACCTACAGGGTCAGGTTGAGGACTAGCTACAGGGTCAGCAGGTGAGCAACCTACAGGGTCAGGTGGAGGGCTACCTAGAGGCCCAGCTGGTGGGCAACCTACAGGGTCAGGTAAGGGGCTAGCTACAGGGTCAGCAGGTGGGCAACCTACAGGGTCAGGTTGAGGGCTACCTAGAGGGCCAGCTCAAGGGCTGGCTAAAAGGCCTGGATGAGGCTAGCTACCAGGTAAGATCAAGGGTTAGTTTGTTATATCTTTCAATCAAGTAACACTTTAATCACATATCACTCCAAAGATTTGTATAATATATACACGACTTCAGGACTAAAACAGATGTTTTGTATTTCCATTACATTACAGAATTGTGTGATTATGACAGATTATGTGGAGACACTCTAAGTATTCAGCAACAGAGCCTCAATCTGACAGTCATTAACCTTTGACCTATTAACATGGCTGACAACTTTATGGTTATACATTAGTACATAGGCTCCATCTTGCTTTATTACTTAATGACCTTTCCTGCTGCTGACTTAAACAGGTGATACGGAAACATTTATACTCTTACCTGTAACAGGTAAAACTAAATCAGACCCCCAAAGGTGTGTCTTGTTAGTCTGTTCTTACTTGTAAAAGGGAAAACTAAATTAGACCCCCAAAGGTGTGTCTTGTTAGTCTGTTCTTACCTTAACAGGTAAAACTAAATTAGACCCCCAAAGGTGTGCCTCGTTAGTCTGTTCTACCTTAACAGGTTTAACTAAATAAGACCCCCAAAGGTGTGTCTTGTTAGTCTGTTCTTACCTGTAACAGGTAAAACTAAATCAGACCTCCAAAGGTGTGTCTTGTTAGTCTGTTCTTACTTGTAAAAGGGAAAACTAAATTAGACCCCCAAAGGTGTGTCTAACTAAATAAGACCCCCAAAGGTGTGCCTTGTTAGTCTGTTCTTACTTGTAAAAGGGAAAACTAAATTAGACCCTCAATGGTGTGTCTAACTAAATAAGACCCCCAAAGGTGTGCCTTGTTTGTCTGTTCTTACCTGTAACAGGTAAAACTAAACCAGACCCCCCCCCCCCTCCCCAATGCCCAAAAAAAAAAATAAAAGTTGTGCCTCGTTAGTCTGTTCTCACCTGTTACACCTAGAACTAAAGTAGACCTACAGAGGTGTGCCTCGTTAGCCGTTGTAAGCTGACACTCAATAATCCCTATATACCTTACACTATGTATTTGATAAGTAATTAATAAGTAATTAATTTCACAATGATGAACCAAATTACCTGTAGTTAATTTGACATAAAATGTTTCTTAGGTAAGTTAATGATAAAAGTGATTTATAGCTTCATTGACAAGATAGCTTCATAACAGGACAATTGACCATCCGTCTTATACTATCAGAACTTTATCTCACTGCTGTCCACTCCCACAGTAATGATCAGTAAGTGACCAGGGAAGGATCCTTAATAGGGTCACATTTCAACGTTGGACCTTGTGACTTCCGGACTGATACCTACCTACCTACTGCAATAGGTTACAGGTATGGTCATCTGTTTATTGACTAAAGCATAGCTTGATTTAATAAGCAATTGTCCCTTCTATATATCATCACCAAATCATTAAAGATTTTGTCAAAATTCTTTTATCAAATAGGCTGCAAATAAAAAAAATAAATAGGAAAATTATTAAAAAAAAAACCCAATTTTTTGTGGGAAAAAAATGTTTTGTATACTGAGCAGTTTAAAGGAAGTGTTGATCTGAAATCTCCTGATCCCTGGGTCAACAGGGGGTGTGTAGGTCCCCTATTGACTAAGTACTACAGTTATCAACAGTCGAGTAACACAACCTGTCACCTGGGCTGTATATATATCTATCATTATAACCTCCACGGACAACATTACTGCCATGGAAATATGTCTGAAAGTTCACCGGATGTAATACCATTTCTATATCTCCTTGGTTTTAGTGCCACATCAGAAAAATCTATTTGGATGTTTTAGAAGGATTGAGACATTTTTTGTCCATCATGGAACTGCAGAATCATCTCCGAACCTCCCATAACAGCCAGCAATGTACATAAAATGTGTCACTATCGTAGAAATGTGTGGCACAGTAGATTGTATATAAAACTACACTCTTCGTCAACTCATAAGTATCGCATTGTCATTTACACTCTGTATCTATTACCAGGAAATCGCAGACACATAACCTAGAATTATCTCCCTTCCCTCCAACTAATTTCTCCCACATTTTAATCACTACTAATATTTCATGTAAACTTTTACTGGTAAGTTATACAGAAGAATCACAAACTGTTCCAGTAGTTTTCCTGGTTTTCATCATTCATGATTCAGCCAATTTTCCCTGTTTCACTTTCCATCCCCTGGTTTCACCAACTTTCCTTATATCTAACTTTAATGCTCCTGGTTTAGCCAACTTTCCTTCTATTTCAATTTTCCTACCCTTGTTTAGCTAACTTTCCATCTATTTCAATTTTCCTACCCTTGTTTAGCTAACTTTCCTTCTATTTCAATTTCCCTACCCTTGTTTAGCTAACTTTCCATCTATTTCAATTTTCCTACCCTTGTTTAGCTAACTTTCCTTCTATTTCAATTTTCCTACCCTTGTTTAGCTAACTTTCCTTCTATTTCAATTTTCCTACCCTTGTTTAGCTAACTTTCCATCTATTTCAATTTTCCTACCCTTGTTTAGCTAACTTTCCTTCTATTTCAATTTTCCTACCCTTGTTTAGCTAACTTTCCATCTATTTCAATTTTCCTACCCTTGTTTAGCTAACTTTCCTTCTATTTCAATTTTCCTTCCCTTGTTTAGCTAACTTTCCTTCTATTTCAATTTTCCTCCCCTGGTTTAACCAACTATACCTCTATTTAATTTTCTCTCTCTTGGTTTTAGCAAAATTGCAAAATTTTTATTTATTTTAGTCTCTCTGGCAGGATTCACCTTATCTTCTTTCCATTCTCCTATTTCATAACATTGCTAAATGTCTGCCTCTCATTGTAGCCACCATTTGTCTAAAGGTCGTGTGGCAGATGATTACGACTTTAACTTTGATAATTGTCGTGATCCATTAACATCCTTTATCTACGTAGACGAATTCTACACTTTCTGGTTACAGTGGCCAACACCCTGTTTTGTATAATGAAGATCATGTAAAAGTTTCAATAGCTGCCATTACCACTAATGATTGGCATTGGATATCACCACCAGGGGGCAGTAATAAAGCTATCAGGGGCCAGTGTGTTTCCCAGGGGCTCTGTGATTAGGCCTAATTGGACCTGATTACAAAGCCTAATTAATTACAATATTTAGTTCACCGCTGTCCACCAGCCCTAGAGATCTATGACCCACCTGCTTGGTACAATCAACCTGTCCATCACAATACCTGTATATATCTGACATGTCCCCAATCACCTGCCCAATCCTTATACGTGTGTCAGCAGTAATGACCACGCATTATCTTCACACCTGATTGCCCGCATGACTTTGTGTTTTGTTGACCCCATCATTGAGCGAGAATCAGTGATTGCAGAGAGACCAGCATCAGCTTGACAGCTTCACAATGCCTGATAAATGGTAACTGCCGCGGTTAAAACATAATGAATTAAACATGCTTTGGCAGTCGTCTATATCATGTCATCTCGTTAACAAGCCATGTTTAATCTGTCTGTGCTGTATCCTATATACAGGATTCAGTTTCAGGGAACTACTCCCATGTTTACCCATCCTGATGAGAATCTGCAGCCATGGGAAACACATATGTACATAATCAGAAAATTGTCCGTTCTGTTAGAAATAAAGTTGATACATATTTCGCTTGCATGAGTACGTCAAAATATCTGAATTGTAGATATCTTAACTGTAAGTGTTTCCTGCTTATGTACCTTCTGTTGATAAGATCGTGCACAGGTTCCCACAGAAGTGGACCTGTCATGTTCAACTGTACTGAGATTTTGAGGCTGCAAGGTACTTTTAAATTTAAGAAAAAATAAGTGATCTTTACAAAAATACCCCGATCCAATGCTAGATGTTTCCATTGGGATCAATCCTCAAAAATTGTCGTTTGCCCTCTGTTTAGAAAATTTTTTTTTCACAATAAAACACTCCTATATTAAGATATCTACATTCCTGAGAGTTGTACAAAAACACCTGTATATTTACACATTTTCATTCCTGCTTGTTGTACACCCACATTACACAATAAAACACCTGTATATTTACACACTTACATTCCTGAGAGTTGTGCACCCACATTACACACTTACATTTATCTCATGTTAAAACCATTGCAAGACAATCTGAACTTTTCTCGCTGTAAAACCTTGACCATTAAATTCCAATTGTTATTAATCAATAATTTAATATTAAAAGTTACATTCACTGATCTGATCAGTTCATGTAGTTGTGATGTGTAAACTGCAATGAAAATCCGTCAGCTTAGAAATTATTACACAGATCCTTAAATATCTTACTGATCCTTAATTGTTTCACAAATCCTTAATTATCTCACAGATTCTTAATTACTTGAATTGCAACCACAAAATTAAAAGCCACATGAACTGACGGAATTTGATGACAGATGCATGCTGATATTTTCTTAACAATTTTCAGAATATATATCAAACAGTATATCATACAATTTATTTTTTTATTTTAACGGGTTTTACGACAATATTACAACCTTTCAGTCTTCCAGCGGACGAACATCATACAACGGCAGTAATTCATTTTTATAAGAATTACCTCCCTTCTAAATCAGAGTCTGTACAGTTCTGTACTGTTGCTGGGAAAGTAGAACATGCGGACTTACCTGTGGGCCACGCCTTTCTCATGTAGGTAATGGACAGCAGACACCAACTGACGAAGGTAAGGACGAGCACGATCCTCCGGAAGAAGAAAATCCTTAAATGTTTTTATATATGCTAGTAAATTCCCACCGGAAGCACATTCTAACACTAGACAGTAGAGTGTGGTAGCCTGCAACAAACAAGAGGAAAACCATTGTAATAATAATTCTCATGTTAAGTATCTACATTACCTTAATTCTGCTATGTATACATTTTAGTCTATAAACTGAAGTTATACCGCTAAATAATTTATCAGCGAAATTATACAATTAATTTATCTATCAGCGAAATTATACAATTAATTTATCTATCAGTGAAATTATACAATTAATTTATCTATCAGTGAAATTATACAATTAATTTATCTATCAGTGAAATTATACAATTAATTTATCTATCAGTGAAATTATACAATTAATAAATCAGAGAAGTTATACAATTAATTGATTTATCTGTGACATTATACAGTTCATTCATTTATCTATCATGTTATACAGCTAATTAATTAATCTGTGAAGATCAAACACGGTTGACCTCACTTCATCAGATTCAATATAGGCACAGTATGCATCAACATCGATATTTTTTTGTTTACTATTGTTAGAAAAAAAATTAAATGTATACATGTTTCTTCGCTAATATTGTTAAAATGCTATCTACACAGAGCCTGTAATTGACACCACCACGGTGTTCACTACAAGCTAACAATACTACACTTCATTATGTATATAGTGTCCCTGCATCAGGAGTGAAAATAAGTCCAGTATCAAATGATATTCATGAAATCCCCAGTGTGTTAAAGAACAAAGAGACCAATAGGTTGTTATAGTGATTTTAGTAACGACTTCTTGCTGAAATTAAGTAACTGACTACATCGCGAAAAGTTTACTTTATAATGTTAACATTGTATTGTGTAAATGGTACACCCAAAAACACAAATTTTTAATATAAAAAGTTCCAACCCATAGTTTTACATAATTATATATAAATTTATTCAAACAAAACCAAAAGAAACAGGAAGATAGAGATGAGATTTCACAAATCTGCATGTGTGTGCCTTGATGTTTAATGTAGATGGTACATGCGGTAACCCTCATATCAGTTAAGAGCTAGCAAGCAAAAGGGTTTCATGTCCTAGAAAGGACATCTCTAAAATACATCTATTCTAAGGTTTCATCTGCTTCCTGTCCATAAATTCAGCTCTAAAAACTTCCTTCTGTAAAATAATTATTTTGAAAGGGACAGGATTAGTTCAAAATTTGTCACTTATACACATCAAATGAGGGATGACGGTGGGGGGGCTAACTCCAGTTAATTACCATGTTGTAAGTAAATCTAGCTGGTATTTTTACAATAGCTCTAACACCCTATCAGGTGGGAGACAGGGCTATCCACTTACCCTGGCACCATTTGATCTGGCACTAGATAGGCTTGTACTTGTGAGAATGATAACTGTGAGGGAGTTATGGGGGGTCTACATCATTATTTTTCTCTAAATTAACAGCTCCCTTGGGTACCAGGTATTCTAGGGATATGAAGGAAGTAAGAAAATGAACAGTGACCCCCTAGAGGTTTGAACTTCTCAGATACACATTTTTGTGGGTGTGAAATTGGCGAAGAATTTTGCCTAAAAGCCATTGGTGGGTGTGATATTCCCAGAGAGGAGCTACAAAGACTCCACAGCTTACAAGTTTACAAACAATCTTCCCAGGGGAGAGGTTGCAACAGACTCCATCTTCTGAGCTGTAGCCCACACTCCCTCCCCAGGTCCCAGGGGAGATAACTGTATATACAGCCCTTAAATGATATTATATAAACAGTCTTTGATGGGTGATATTCCTGTGGTGAATTACATATCTGCAACTTGTTTTATCTATAAACTGATTAACTTCTCTCTCTGTTATTATTCTACATCCATCAACACTTTCTCGTATCCAATCAGATCCCACGATAACCCAGCCAATCAGTCTCACTGTCTCACAATAACAAACCAATCAGACTCCACAACATCAGATATTGATAGGCAAAGACTCAAATTAACAGAATTTTCTTCCCAAATTCTGAATCAATGAAAACAATAAATAGACTTTATTTGTCTTTTCTGTTGTGTTTTCTTCTCATGTTGTGTATTCCAGGAAGTAATTTTTACACCGTGATATTGAGAAGTTCAACAGCTACATGTAACATCACAATATACTTGGACCAATGTTTGGCAATATCTTATCACTTTAAATTTAACAAATACGTTTTATCAATAGAAACACTTAAATTTGGTTGTAGAAAAATGTTTATATTTGGTTTAAGAAATATTCTTATGTTTGCTAATAAAAACATTCTGATGTTTGTTAATAAAGGCAGTCTTATGTTTGCTATTAAAAAATTATGATTTCTAACAAAAGCATTCTTACTTTTATTATTACAATAATTCTTAGTTAAGCTATACATGTATCTGCAATATTCTGTCAAGTTACAGTAACGATTTTTAATAGTCACATGAAAATTTGTAAGTTTCATGTATGCAATATTTACTTACATGAACACACTTGCATTCAATTACATAAACACTTACGGTTTCATTATATCAACATTTCTTAAATTCCACGCAATCCTAACGAACGAAATCAAGAATGGAAGCTAATTAGAGAAACATTCTACCAAGCCACGCACCAGAACTATGAAAACTTGTTGGTGAAATAAAAGTAATAAATGACCAGCTCAGTACGGACAATAATTGCGACGAAGCAGGCGATTTCTCAATCCTGTCCCCGATTTCGTCTGATAATGGCTAAAACACTAGCCACATTAACTAAATCAACCAAAATCACAGGAATATTTTCTGATATTTTCTGTACATCATTAGTGTGCCAGTACTCAGTTCAATGATGAGATGTCTGTCATTGGGAGGTCTGACACGTATATTATCTGATCACCACAAGCCCACACACCATTATATACCTCTACAGCCTGCTCTCCTAATCTTCATGTAACTATCCTCGCCATAATGCATGCTAGTTTTATTTTAATTGTTGTTTTGAAGTTTCACTTTGATTCTATTTAATTGAGTAAATTTTCAAACTTAGAGACTAGATGATACAATAAGATAAATTCTGCTCCCATCGAGGTGAATGGAGTAAACTTTCAAACTTACAGACTAGACCAAACAATAATGAAAATTCTGCTCCCATCGAGGTGAATGGTCGATTTAATTTCCCTATCTTGATGGACCTATATCATTAATGTTTTCAAGAGTGCAGCAGTATCTGAAAAGGGTCATCAGGTGAAGAGTAAACTTTCAAACTTACAGTTTAACAACAATAGTGAAGCAGTAGTGAATGGAGTAAACTTTCAAACTTACAGACTAGACCAAACAATAATGAAAATTTGTATCAGGTGAATTGTTCAAACTTAAGTGACCAAACAATAATGAAAATTCTGCTATCGAGGAGAATGGAGTAAACTTTCAAACTTACAGACTGACCAAACAATAATGAAAATTCCACTCCCTCGAGGTGAATGGAGTAAACTTTCAAACTTACAACTGACCAAACAATTCTGCCCCTGGGTGAATGGAGAACTTTCAAACTTACAGACTAGACCAAACAATAATGAAAATTCTGCTCCCAGGTGAATGGTTAGCCAAACTTACTACCAAACAATAATGATTCTGCTCCCATCGAGGTGAATGGAGTAAACTTTCAAACTTAAGACTAGACCAAACAATAATGAAAATTCTGTACTCGAGGTGAATGGTCAGATTTAATTTCCCTATCTTGAGACCTATACATTAATGTTTTCAAGAGTGCAGCAGTAACCCCCTACCCCTGTGTCCTACTACAGCCCTGGGGTACTGAATGTTAGCACAAGACCTTAGTCCCATATAGTTAACCCCCTACCCCTGTGTCCTACTACAGCCCTGGGGTACTGAATGTTAGCATGAGACCTTAGTCCCAGATAGTTAACCCCCTACCCCTGTGTCCTACTACAGCCCTGGGGTACTGAATTCTCGCATGAGACCTTAGTCCCATATAGTTAACCCCCTACCCCTGTGTCCTACTACAGCCCTGGGGTACTGAATGTTAGCATGAGACCTTAGTCCCAGATAGTTAACCCCCTACCCCTGTGTCCTACTACAGCCCTGGGGTACTGAATTCTCGCATGAGACCTTAGTCCCAGATAGTAAACCCACTACCCCTGTGTCCTACTACAGCCCTGGGGTAATGAATGTTAGCACGAGACCTTAGTCCCAGATAGTTAACCCCCTACCCCTGTGTCCTACTACAGCCCTGGGGTACTGAATTCTCACATGAGACCTTAGACCCAGATAGTAAACCCACTACCCCTGTGTCCTACTACAGCCCTGGGGTAATGAATGTTAGCACGAGACCTTAGTCCCAGATAGTTAACCCCCTACCCCTGTGTCCTACTACAGCCCTGGGGTACTGAATGTTAGCACGAGACCTTAGTTCCAGATTGTTAACCCCAATAGTTCATTCAATCTTAATTTGTCCAGTTCTGGACCCCTAGTTGATCTGGACCCCATGTTAAATGTCAGTCACACGTAATCACACCATAAAAACAAAAGATTTGTCTGTGAGGAGGAATAACCCAGCCTGATCCCTCCTGTAATTACACCATATTAAACCCAGTGATGTAATCAAAGGGAGCGTGTTGGCCAGTTTTCAGGAATGTTAATTAAATCTGACAGCAATATTCATGACAAGGCATTAACAGTGTTTTAAGGGTTACAAGGTCAACTGATACAGCAGCTGAGAGGGTTCAAAAGGTCTTCACACAGACAGCAATTGATTAAAGTTCACTGTGCAAAACAAACTTAAGGTTACCCAATATAATTAGTGGAAATTAAACAGACACTTTATTAAATGTTCACATGCTTCTTAGTTATTATATCCATGTAACTTATATCTTTTCCTGTCTCTCTTTGGTACAGATGATTTTTCCCATGTCACATACCTGTAGAATCTCTTTTCCCATTACATGTTTACCTACAATAGGTGTATATTTCTCCCCTTGTTTGACAGTTGCCTCTCCAGGTTTAGTTTGACAATAACCTGTACAGGTTTAGTTTGACATTTACCTGTACAGCTGTAGTTTGACATTTACCTGTACAGGTGTAGTTTGATAGTTACCTGTACAGGTTTAGTTTGACAATAACCTGTACAGGTGTAGTTTGACAATAACCTGTACAGGTGTAAGTTGATAGTTACCTGTACATGTGTAGTTTGACATTTACCTGTACAGCTGTAGTTTGACATTTACCTGTACAGGTGTAGTTTGATAGTTACCTGTACAGGTGTAGTTTGACAATAACCTGTACAGGTGTAGTTTGACAATAACCTGTACAGGTGTAAGTTGATAGTTACCTGTACATGTGTAGTTTGACAGTTACCTGTACAGGTGTAGTTTGACAGTTATCTGTACAGGTGTAGTTTGATAGTTTCCTGTACAGGTGTAGTTTGACAGTTACCTACCAGTACAGGTGTAGTTTGACAGTAACCTGTACAGGTGTAGTTTGACAATAACCTGTACAGGTGTAGTTTGACAGTAACCTGTACAGGTGTAGTTTGACAATAACCTGTACAGGTGTAGTTTGACAATAACCTGTACAGGTGTAGTTTGACAGTTACCTGTACAGGTGTAGTTTGACAGTTACCTGTACAGGTGTAGTTTGACAGTAACCTGTACAGGTGTAGTTTGACAATAACCTGTACAGTAACCTGTACAGTGTAGTTTGACAATAACCCAGGTGATGACAGTTACCTGTAATTACACCATATTAAACCCAGTGTGTTGACAGTTAGTACAGTTGGCCACAGGTGTAGTTTGACATGTTAATTAAATCTGACAGCAATATTCATGACAAGTTTGCATTAACAGTGTTTTGACAGTTACTGTAAGGTGTAGTCAGTTACTGATACAGCAGCTGAGAGGGTAGTTTCACACAGACAGCAATTGATTAAAGTTCACTGTGCAAAACAAACAGGTTTACCCAATATAATGTAGTTTGACAATTAAACAGACACTTTATTAAATGTACAGGTGTAGTTTGATGTAACTTATATCTTTTACTGTCTCTCTTTGACAGTTACCTTTTCCCATGTCACATACCTGTAGAATCTCTTTTTTACAGTTACCTGTACAGCTGTGTGTAGTTTGACAGTTACCTGTACAGGTGTAGTTTGACAGTTACCTGTACAGCTGTAGTTTGATAGTTACCTGTACAGCTGTAGTTTGATAGTTACCTGTACAGGTGTAGTTTGACAGTTACCTGTACAGCTGTAGTTTGATAGTTACCTGTACAGGTGTAGTTTGACAGTTACCTGTACAGGTGTAGTTTGACAGTTACCTGTACAGGTGTAGTTTGACAGTAACCTGTACAGGTGTAGTTTGACAATAACCTGTACAGGTGTAGTTTGACAATAACCTGTACAGGTGTAGTTTGACAATAACCTGTACAGGTGTAGTTTGACAATAACCTGTACAGGTGTAGTTTGACCTGTACAGGTGTAGTTTGACAGTAACCTGTACAGGTGTAGTTTGACAGTTACCTGTACAGGTGTAGTTTGACAGTTACCTGTATAGGTGTAGTTTGACAGTTACCAGTACAGGTGTAGTTTGACAGTTACCAGTACAGGTGTAGTTTGACAGTTACCAGTACAGGTGTAGTTTGACAGTTACCTGTACAGGTGTAGTTTGACAGTTACCTGTACAGGTGTAGTTTGACAGTAACCTGTACAGGTGTAGTTTGACAATAACCTGTACAGGTGTAGTTTGACAGTTACCAGTACAGGTGTAGTTTGACAGTTACCAGTACAGGTGTAGTTTGACAGTTACCTACCAGTACAGGTGTAGTTTGACAGTTACCTACCAGTACAGGTGTAGTTTGACAGTTACCTACCAGTACAGGTGTAGTTTGACAGTTACCTACCAGTACAGGTGCTGATTATTTATCTGTGATGATTTTATACAAAAGAAGAAATGGATGTAACACTGCATTAACAATGTCATGACACTGAGTAAAGTAAACATTTAAAGAGAAAACATTTTATAGAAAATTATCATTAATCATAGAGTTAAACAGAGAATCTGCTGACTAAGCACCTGTGAACTGTCCCTATCTTGTTCTTAACAGGTGAAAAACATTCTGTCACACAAGTCACCAGATATCTGACCTCCCTAATCAGCCTCTCATATGTAAATTACTAAAATTTAAAGTTAATTCAAGGTTTATTTCAATTATAACCTTAACACTTATCTACAAAAGTCTGAGTGTGGCTCCAAACTTCTCCTAAATAAGGGGATTGTACAATAGGGGGCTGACCCCTACCCGACACGCCCCAGACACCTCGTGGATTGTGAGTCCAACCCACCCTACAGAGCACTGTCAGGATGTAATATTTCAAAAAGTAGAAATAATTATGGGTCTGACTGACAATATAACTAGTTATTACTGTTGTTGGAGGATGATTGTACGGCGAGGAACAGCGATTACATCTCCTGTAGTATAGAGAGAAATAAAACTAGTGTTTAATACACTGTTAACAAACACATAGGTGAGTCTGATGAGCTATGACAAAGGACACCAATACACAGTCACTGACAGGCAAGTACACCAATATATATATGGCCCAAAATTACCCATATCAAATTGTCATCAGGCATGCCAGGTGTAGCACAGGAAGTGTCCATCTGTCTGATCACCCTCAATCAGGTGTGTGCAAATCGTTAAGCTGTGTCGCCTGTTTCTAAAAACATCTTATACTCATTGATTAAATTTAGGGTTTTTTACCTTCCTTTAAAAGCATTTTTATAATAGGTTTATACTTTATTGATGGCTCCTGTAAACTTTACTTACCTGTAAGATATATACCTACTCTCACCTGGCTGTGGTAAGTCTTCAGGCATGGCGAGAGATTAATTACGAGGAAGTACGAATCATCGCATCTCAATTGTCCTTCACAAAAAGATTAAGTTCAAAGCCAATCCGTTAATCCCATCAGTTCCTTCCCTATTACAAGTTCAAAGTGAAATTTGAATATCTACTTTGCTGTCTCTACAGCTTACAGCTCGCTCAACCAGGAGAGTTACTTAATTTGCAGTGGTATCACATAGGTACATTGGGACTGCAGTAATTATATATGTCAACACTTCCGTTAACACTAAATTAAACCTTTATCTTTTATTAAATATATAAAGAGGATTACACGCATTTTCTCTTCATTAACTTTCAAAAGTAACAAATTTAAAAGTTTAAAAGAGCGATAAATTACAGGAAATTCTCTAACAGAGTATATGACAGAGTATTGTAATTGGGTTCAAGTGGACTTATATGTAGAATCTAGTGCACTACATGGGTCAAATACACCATACTAATCTTCTGTTTCAACCATATCCTAACCGTCCTGTTTGTTTCTATATCAAACCAGACATTATAATGATGCTTTATCTGAACTTACCACATCAAAAGATTTATCTGGACTAACCATGTCAACAGATTTATCTGGATTAACCATGTCAACAGATTTATTTGGACTAACCATGTCAACAGATTTATCTGGAATAACAACAGATTTATCTGGACTAACCATGTCAACAGATTTATCTGGACTAACCATGTCAACAGATTTATCTGGATTAACCATGTCAACAGATTTATCTGGATTAACCATGTCAACAGATTTATCTGGATTAACCATGTCAACAGATTTATCTGGATTAACCATGTCAACAGATTTATCTGGACTAACCATGTCAACAGATTTATCTGGACTAACAGATTTATCTGGACTAACCATGTCAACAGATTTATCTGGATTAACCATGTCAACAGATTTATCTGGACTAACCATGTCAACAGATTTATCTGGATTAACCATGTCAACAGATTTATCTGGATTAACCATGTCAACAGATTTATCTGGATTAACCATGTCAACAGATTTATCTGGATTAACCATGTCAACAGATTTATCTGGACTAACCATGTCAACAGATTTATCTGGACTAACAGATTTATCTGGACTAACCATGTCAACAGATTTATCTGGATTAACCATGTCAACAGATTTATCTGGATTAACCATGTCAACAGATTTATCTGGATTAACCATGTCAACAGATTTATCTGGACTAACCATGTCAACAGATTTATCTGGACTAACAGATTTATCTGGACTAACCATGTCAACAGATTTATCTGGATTAACCATGTCAACAGATTTATCTGGATTAACCATGTCAACAGATTTATCTGGACTAACCATGTCAACAGATTTATCTGGATTAACCATGTCAACAGATTTATCTGGACTAACAGATTTATCTGGACTAACCATGTCAACAGATTTATCTGGATTAATCATGTCAACAGATTTATCTGGACTAACCATGTCAACAGATTTATCTGAACTAACCATGTCAACAGATTTATCTGGACTAACCATGTCAACAGATTTATCTGGACTAACAGATTTATCTGGACTAACCATGTCAACAGATTTATCTGGACTAACAGATTTATCTGGACTAACCATGTCAACAGATTTATCTGTTCTATTCTCACCAAACTTTTATTTGAACTAAACATATGAAGAATAGTAAAAATGTTGAGAGAAACAGAAAGTAGAATGGTTGATGAAACTTATCTGTTTCATCAACAGGTGTGTCTCTGATACCTACTGGCCCAGGTATATACACCAATGACAGTCTGCACACATCCTTTCTTTAAATAACAATTTTAAATGTTAAGTGAAAATGAAAAAGATACTTCAACTCAATTTATATACCACAGCTCCTCTTGTTCAAATATTCAATACTGAAAACCAGACAGGGGCTGGAGGCAAGTTTAAATTGAGTTTCAAAGCAATCTCATTAAGACTGGGTAGATTTGTATGTACAGGAAGAGTGAAGACGAAACACTGTGCACATAGATCACCCAGGGCGAACCCGGTGATTACTGACGATTACCTGTGATGTGGAGCGAGGAGGGACAGGCCCCCCTGTGGCTGCCTGTCACAGTTTCCGTTGCAGGGGCCAATATTTGTCCCCTCGAGACACACTCATCCCAAGGTCAGACCTCGAAGGTCAGACACCCGACACAGCACACAGAGATTTTAGAGTGGGTAACCACCATTCCTGGGTGTAATGTAACACATACCAGAGGGATGTTGAAACAGGTATAATACATGTAAGTAACGGGCTTATACCAAGTCTCGTCTTCAACTCTGACATTTGCATATAGAATGTCGGATGACCTATGACCCGAGACATTGATTCCGTACCCCTATTGCGAGACAGTTTTTTTTATGTGCTGACAATGACAGTGAAACAGGAGCCACAATATTAACGTAGTTCATCAGATAACCTACACCCGTCTCTCTCTCTCCCGTCTCTCTCTCCCGGTAGATTAAACCCTGATGCTGTATAACACCATTCCCATCTGATATTGATAACTTTTTTTAATGTCTGTCCTGTTAGATTTCAGTATATTATGACAAGTCATTTGAGGAGATGAGGTGGGGTTTTTTTTTCAATCTTGCAAACAAAAAAATAGTTATTACACAGGTTGTGAGTCTGGCTGATCATGTTGGTAAATTTCAGTGGTAACATGACACCCACATTTGTCGAAGACAATGTCATTTGGTCTGAACATCATGATTTGGCCACAGCAGACAGAATAAAAATGATAGCAGATCAAATTGCTCTAACGCACCTGAACATGCAAGATACAATCAGGTTGAAAACAGCATCTGATCTAGAAGTGGCGATACAGGTATAGAAATTAATGTCTGATCTCGTAGCGTCCATACAGATATAGAAATTAATGTGCGATCTCGCAGCGTCCATACAGGTATAGAAATTAATGTCTGATCTCACAGCGTAAATACAGGTAAAGAATTAATGTCTGATCTCGCAGCGTCGATACAGATATAGAAATTAATGTCTGATCTCGCAGCGTCCATACAGGTTTAAGAATTAATGTCTGATCTCGCAGCGTTGATACAGGTATAGAAAACAGCGTCTGATCTCACTGTATCTGTACAGATAAATAAAACAGCGTCTGATCTCACTGTATCTGTACAGATAAATAAAACAGCGTCTGATTTCACTGTATCTGTACAGATAAATAAAACAGCGTCTGATCTCACTATATCTGTACAGATAAATAAAACGGCGTCTGATTTCACTGTATCTGTACAGATAAATTAAACAGCGTCTGATCTCACTGTATCTGTACAGATAAATAAAACAGCGTCTGATCTCACTGTATCTGTACAGATAAATTAAACAGTGTCTGATCTCACTGTATCTGTACAGATAAATAAAACAGCGTCTGAGCTCTCTACATCTTCAGTAGAGATTCCCGTCTTTTTTGAAATATTATGTAACAATAATGTCTAGAACCCTATATTGACTATCATCTGTGATGTCATGTTTTAGTCTAAGAGGATTTAAGTTTAGGGAAACCATTCCAGAAATTCAGTAATATGTTAGGTTGAAACAACATCTCTTTACATATTCTCAAACTATCTCTTAATAATCTTACTACCTCATACTACCTGAAATGTCACACACCTGTCCTGTAAGTAATAGTTGTGTATCTAGTGCTCAGGTGTGCAGATTTACAAACAGCACTAATAGACAGTTTTAATTTATTTTTTTATCATTTGAAAAATTAAAAATATCAACATCATCATATGTCACCTATCCTCACTTCTACGCAGTTTAATTTTCTACGGAAACAGCTTGTGATCCAGCTGCCCTGTGGGGTGAATGTCCCTTCAATTTTCAGTCCCAATACCACAGGGGGTGTATACTTACCACCATCTGGTGCCTCCACCGGTATTTTAAATCTATACATGGTGTTTATTGGTTGATTTTTATTTGGCTACCATCTGTTGTATCTCCTACATTTTGACTCAACACCCTGACACGATCTCAACATTCAATATCATGCTTACGTTTGCATCTAATCCCACCAATACATAATAGTGTAGGACAATCACAAATACATTTATTTTCCCCGTTTTAAAAAGATATGTACTTTCATTTCAAATGTAGCAGATGTCCCCTTGTAATTGTCAAATTCACGATTTTTTGTTATCCATATTTATCTGAGTGCCCCTGTACATTTAAAAGTCTACCCCATGCAACAGATGGTAGTGATCGTCTGGCTCCTCTGTGATCTACACACTGTCAACAAGTAGCAGGTGGCATCCCTAAAACCCTCTTCTCATTACCTTTCTCTATATCTGTTCTTTCCTTCCCTAAAAATCAACTTTTAAAGTAGAATTTAAGTGAACACCACACCTTCTTTCTACCTATTTGTGTCAAATTTTACCCAGGTAAAATTATGTTTCACTTGAACAGGTTTACTGACTAAAACAAAACAGATTTTATTAATTGACTCCAGAAGAAAATTTAATATTGACTCTAGTAAAACATTTGATATTGACTCAAGTAAACCATTAGGCATTGACTCAAGTAAACCATTTCATATTGACTCGAGTAAACCATTATATATTGACTCAAGTAAACCATTTGATATTGACTCGAGTAAACCATTTGATATTGACTCGAGTAAACCATTATATATTGACTCAAGTAAACCATTTCATATTGACTCGAGTAGAACATTTCATATAGAGTTTTAAGGAAAATAAATGTGCATACCAATAACAAATTTTACATCACTAAAATGATTTTACAAGACCATAAGTCATTAAGTCTTGAGACAAGTATATCAGATTTCTCTTATTAGTACAATTATCTTCAACTTAAATCAAACAGAATAAATCTTTACTCGACTCAGAAATCACTACATAATCATGACATATCTGTATCTATATCTGTGTAATTTCATATTCTGACACCAGTGAAACAACATCACAGAGTTTTACAGGAGACATTTAGGTAATGTTTGCAGATTAGGCACAGGTAATGAGAATGGACCGTCACATAGCTGACGGCTCCTAACTACCCAACAATCAGTGAAAGACTGAATGCATTCCATTTACTCTGAATAACAGTTATCATAGCAGAATTCATCAAAGCCTGGTAACAAACATCACCAACACTGTTCTCTCTCTTTTATCAATTGCGATTCCTGGGGACAGAAATTAGGATTAATTGTTAATAATTAATTTTACTGTAAAGTGGATTGGCAAATATTGCAGTCAGTGCTGTATCAATAAAGCATTTATATTCCTCAATTGAAAATCGATTATCTTTCATTCACAGCTAAAATCCAGCCCAAATGGAAAGAGCCAACAAGCAAACATTAATTAAGTATATGATCTGCTTTTCTAGGACTCCTTCTAATCTCTGCCTCTCTCTCCCTCTCTCTGCCTCTGTCTCTCTCTGCTCTGCCTATCTCTGCCTCTCTCTGTCTTTGTCTCTCTCTCTGCCTTCGTCTCTCTCTGTCTTTCTCTGTCTCTCTCTGCCTCTCTCTTTCTCTCTCTCTGCCTCTCTCTGTCTCTCTCTCCCTCTCTTTCCCTTTCTCTGCCTCTTTCTTTCTCTCTCTCTGCCTCTCTCCCTATCTCTGCCTCTCTCTCCCTCTCTCTGTCTATCTCTCCCTCTCTTTCCCTTTCTCTGCCTTTCTTCCTCCTTCTTTCCCTTTCTTACCCTCTCTCTCTGCCTCTCTCTCTTTCCCTATCTCTCCCCCTCTCTTCAGCTTCAGCATCTCACTCTTGATATTCTATATACACTCCAAAGGATCCTCTGTCTCTAAACAACTCATGTAAACCCACATTTTTCAGCATCTCGAGTATTTCATGTTGATACAAGTTTTCTGAAAAAAATTTGACTTTTTGATGTTGACACCAATTTTTGGAACATTCAGGCCATTGAAAGGTCGCCCCAGGTTTTTGATCAATTTTGGCTATTTAATAGTGTCCGCAGGTTTTTCACCACACCTGTCTGTTGCTACCTTGTGATATAAAATGCCCAGGAGATTCTTTTCATCGCCTGTCTACCTTAACTTCATAAGCATTTCTATCTCTATGGATGCCAGTATTGAATTTTTTTTTTATCTGTTAGCTATTTATCAATTGCCTTTTCAAAAGATGGAATTTCTGCTCCAATACACAAAGATTTTTTGAGGCCTTGTCATTTTGTTTTCCTCCCACCCTACCATGAGGGGACAAGTTGTCTACACTGCAGCATAAATAACAATACAAATCGAGTATACAAGTCAGCCATACAACTGTGAACAAAAGCCAGAAAAGTAAAAAAAAAAATGCCAAGGTTACAGGTTCTAAAATAACGGAAAACCACGATAGAAATAAACGATAAGACATAATTAGTGACTCAGATGATCGACCATGTGTGACCACCCGATCAGTCTCCTGTTGTCCTCAGTGATGTCGCTATTGTCCTTTGTAGGTATCAGCTATTGTGTAGAAAAAAAATTTGAGTAGATAGATACGTTCTCCAACTGTTATTTCGCCCAGTCACACACCATCTTAACTTCTTTACTGGTGTCGGGTTATTTTAAATATATAAACATATATGGCCGACTCCTAACTGTTTCTATTCATATGTAATGATGTATGAAAAGCTGTAAAACATTAAAGTAGTGTTAGCTACACACAGATATAGGGCTTGGTTCTTGGGGGTTTGACATACAAACAGCTGCCGGGGGGCCGTTACAATCAGATACTCAAGGTTCAACAAAACTGTTCAGAGCCACCAACATTAATCATACCAGGTTACCAGGATGAATCCTGCTCCCATAAAACATCTAAAATTTCATTATCAAAAGGGGCTCAGCATTGTTTTCTTTCATAAAATTCAATTATCATTTTCTTCTATTGGTTGCTAAAGGCCATTTATATAAATATCTCCAGAATTTGTCACCAATAAAGGTGAGTCATACTTACATTGAAAATACACAGATTTATTTCTAATTAAGTACATATATGAATCTGGTATACACAATGGTGGCCACAAGTATGTCTATATGTGGTGATCATCACAGCCAATATATCCATTAGTCAAAAAACATCTAACAGTACATGTTTTACGTTGCATGACTCAGCGACAGATATATATAAATTATTATCAAAAATCTTGTCCTTTTCTGTACCAGTTCGACTCATGTCTCCAATCACCTATCTACTCTGATGATTGCCCCTTATGAAATAAAGCTATACAAATGTACAGCAAACCTCTATCCGTAAAAGCTGTCTGGACCAATATCTACAAAACACTGACCTTGATTACACACACTTATACAGCAGACTTTCGACGTTTGTATAATAATTTATTACCTGTTATAGAAAGTGATTTCTGATACCACTGATTTCCTCAGATAAACTTCTGATATATACAGTCGGGCTGGATCAGTTTAACTTAATGACACTTCATCCAATAGCTGACCTGTTTTTAAAAACTCTCATCTAGATTTTTACCAGAAAAGGAATTTTTCAGGAATAGATTTGCCTTAAAAGAAATTACACTGATTAAACATTAATTCAACAGCCAAAAAAAAAAAAAAAAAGAGTCAAACTGACATCTCCTTCCTGACATTGACAACTGCCAAACATGTTGGTTACATCAGTCCAGACATTGACAACTGCCAAACATGTTGGTTACACCAGTCCAGACATTGACAACTGCCAAACATGTTGGTTACATCAGTCCAGACACTGACTTCAGTCAAACGTGTTAGTTACAACAGTCCAGACACTGACTACAGTCAAACATGTTAGTTACAACAGTCCAGACACTGACTACAGTCAAACATGTTAGTTACATCAGACCAGACACTGACTACAGTCAAACGTGTCAAACGTGTTAGTTACATCAGTCCAGACACTGACTACAGTCAAACATGTTAGTTACATCAGTCCAGACACTGACTACAGTCAAACATGTTAGTTACACGTGTTAGTTACATCAGTCTAGACACTGACTACAGTCAAACATGTTAGTTACATTACACTACAGTCAAACGTGTTAGACACAGACACTACAGTCAAACATGTTAGTTACATCAGTCCAGACACTGACTACAGTCAAACATGTTAGTTACACGTGTTAGTTACATCAGTCTAGACACTGACTACAGTCAAACATGTTAGTTACATCAGTCCAGACACTGACTACAGTCAAACGTGTTAGTTTCATCAGACCAGACACTGACTAGTCAAACATGTTAGTTACATCAGTCCAGACACTGACTACAGTCAAACGTGTTAGTTACATCAGTCCAGACACTGACTACAGTCAAACGTGTTAGTTACATCAGACCAGACACTGACTAGTCAAACATTTTAGTTACATCAGTCCAGACACTGACTACAGTCAAACGTGTTAGTTACATCAGTCCAGACACTGACTACGATCAGACATGTTAGTAACATCAGTCTAGACACTGACTACAGTCAAACATGTTAGTTACATCAGTCCAGACACTGACTACAGTCAAACATGTTAGTTACATCAGTCCAGACACTGACTACAGTCAAACGTGTTAGTTACAACAGTCCAGACACTGACTACAGTCAAACATGTTAGTTACATCAGACCAGACACTGACTACAGTCAAACATGTTAGTTACATCAGTCCAGACACTGACTACAGTCAAACATGTTAGTTACATCAGTCCAGACACTGACTACAGTCAAACATGTTAGTTACATCAGTCCAGACACTGACTACAGTCAAACATGTTAGTTACATCAGTCCAGACACTGACTACAGTCAAACATGTTAGTTACAACAGTCCAGACACTGACTACAGTCAAACGTGTTAGTTACAGTGGGACTCTAATTGCATGCTTGGATATGTTTCCTGCTTCGCCCTTTGAAGATGATACACACGACCTCGCGTGTAACAGGTACAAGTAATCAGATGCTTCGTCCTGTTTTATACCATATATGTACACAAAACATCAGCAAATTGGGGATTAAAATTGGCCAGAAAACTCTCCAATCAATAGGCTTCAGTGTGATCAGAGCAGGCAGAACATGGTTACATCATAATTACCGACAGGAAAAATTTCTAAATAGAAGACAATCCTAAATATAATCTACTTCATTACGAACACAATTTCATTAAAAATGACAAAAAACAATTGACAAAATTTTTATATGCTGGTATTGGCCTGTATATGTCACCTTTCTATCTCCTATCTGTTATCATGTGAATATATGGACAGGCCACCCAACAGAGCTGTGTATATACCAGTATTGATTCCGTCCTTATGGGCAGATTTAAGAAATGAAAAGGAATTAAGGAAAAAAATTCAATTTCCACCATTGTTATGGAAGTTAAAGAGTTCAGAATCAGAACGCAAAATAATCAAGCAGTGCTAAACAACACACAGATCTGAATAAAACACAATGTAAAGGTCATGATCTGATGTTCGGGGCCAGTATCAAATGTATTGTTACAGATATTAAGACAATGAAGGTCAAGTTTCTACAAAGGTCAGGGTTACAGATATAAAGACAATGGAGGTAATGGTTACTACAAAGGTCAGGATTATAAATATAAAAACAATGAAGGTCAAGGTTACTACAAAGGTCAGGGTTACAGATATAAAAACAATGAAGGTCAAGGTTACTACGAAAGTCAGGGTTACATATATATATAGAAAATGAAGGTCAAGGTTACTACGAAAGTCAGGGTTACATATATATATATATAGAAAATGAAGGTCAAGGTTACTTTAAAGGTAAGTGTTTCAGATAAAAAGACATTCCAAGTCAAAATTTCTACAAAGGTCAGGGTTAGATATGAAGACAAGGAAGGTCAAGGTTACATAAAGGTCAGAGTTATAGGCATTCAGACAATGAAGGTCAAGGTTACTTAAGAGGTCAGGGTTACAGATATTATGACAATTAAAGTCAAAGTTTCTACAAAGATATAAAAACAATTCAGTTTTGACTTCCAGTTTCACATTATCCCCACCATGTCCATCAGATCTGGCTCCACCTAAGTATGTGTATCATTCCCAGATGTGTTTTATGGGGTGCAAGGTCCAGCCTTTGTAGTGAGAACAGACTCGTGTGAAAGGGGGAGTCATCAATAACCAGATCAGAGTACATTTAAAGTGAAGGGACAGTTACAATGTTACAATGATTCCGTTTAATGTGTTACAGCCCAATATATGTCCTTCATGTATGAGCTGAATTCTAATTTCCTATCAATGAGCTTCTTTACATTTCCTCTACCGATCTGGGGGGTACACCATTGTCCAGCTGCAATACTGCATCCCCTTTACCCCAGGGTTGACCTCCGAACAGTACCCACTGACCACAATAATTTGACCGGGTCTCGGTCCATCTTCTATAGGGAAGAGGACAATGTTGATGGCCACCCCCCACTTGACTGGTAATCTCCTCTGAAAGCTGACTGGGAAAGAAAAGGCTGAAATGTGGGACTGATTATACCTCAGTTGTCCAGTTATGAGTGACCATAGAGGACCAGTGACCCCTAAGCCAGGGAATGTTAGTCCTGTCATGTCCCATCTCTAGTGTCAAACCCAATACATAGCGAGTCCACCAGTCTTTTTAAATCACAACATAATATTTGTAAGTTTTAAAACAGTTTTTACAGGAGATTTATATCCAGGCATTGAAATTTGACAGGCTGTGTGGTACTTCTATATCATACAAAGATCAGTCCCTCAACCATCACAGCATCACAGTGACCCACATAAGATTTTTTTTTCCGTGGCAAAAGAAATAAAAAAACTCATTCTGCAGTTATCTCCTTGCTAACCCTTATACAAATAACAAAGCCTACAGGGATATTTTCAACTACACAGTTGTGATGTATTGAAAAAAAGTTATTCATATTAAAACAATTTTGAAACAAGTTATAGTGCTTGTATTGATTTTGTTTTCTGGGATGGAATGGCATGAGGGTCTTAAAATAACGGAGGTCAAGGAAAAATCCAACGGGTCAGGCAGACGACCTTTAACCTTTTCATGTCTGATGAGGAATGTAACACTAGTAGCCAAGATGAAAGGTAGTGCAATACACTGCGCCACCTGGCCATCTGAATGCTGTTATACATACAAACTACAAATATAGAATTTTTAGAGTCTAGAACTTAAGGTGGTTCACAACCACAGGTAATGAACATCCAGTATCTAGAACTCTAGGTGGCTCATAGTCACAGGTAATGAACATCCAGTATCTAGAACTCTAGGTGGCTCATAGTCACAGGTAATGAACAGCCAGTATCTAGAACTCTAGGTTGTTCATAGCCACAGATATTGAATGTCCAGTATCTAGACCTTTGGCTCTTAGCCACAGGTAATAAATGTTCAGTGTCTAGAACTCTAGGTGGTTCATAGCCACGGGTAATGAACATCAAGTCTCCAGAACTCTATGTAGTCATGGCTACTGGTATTGAACATCCAGTATCTAGAACTCTATGTGGTTCACGGCCAAAGGCATCAAGGGAGCATACAGTCAATGTTTTACAGGTCGGGCAGTTATTAATAACTAATGAGCTGTTTATCTCGGCAGCTGGCCAGCGGTCAAATTTTAGCCCTAATGGTCAACATTTATTGGCCTGGCAATTTCCTGAAAAGCATAAATGATGTAAGATGTTTGTAATGAATATAATGACAAGAGTACAGCAGTTTCTTTGGGTCGACTATTGACATCATGCCATCTTCCGTAATTCCAGCCATTGCAAAAAAGATTTGTCCTTTACAAGGCTGACCAGAAATAAGGACCAAAACCTTTGTGCTCTCTACAACTTTTTCCCTACGGTATCTGAATCAAATTTGGTCTTTCTACGCGTATTTTTGTAGACACTTCCACTGGAATTCACTGATGCTGGGTGTTAAGTTTGTCTGCTGTTGAATCATGACTGAAAAAGAAAGTTTACAAATGTTTCATTTAGTAATAGCAGTAACACTGTGGAGTCTATTGAACAGTAGTGTCAGTAACGTGTTAGTCATCATCGATTGACAAGTCTTCGTCACAGACAAACATATTTTCAATGTTATTAAAATGCTGATGGCCATAAAAATGGAAAAGACGAAAGAGCATTTGTTCCCAGAATGCATTGCTGTATTCCCTGAGAACAAGGTTTATTTGTTAAATCACTATCAATGAAGGGGCTACATCACCCAATAATAAGTCAGCCAAGCTGAAGGCAATGAGGGAACAAATAGTTAGATTACTGCGGCCTTTCAAGCTCCGTCTGTTGGTTTGAACTGTCCAATGACAGACCTCGTCCACAGCTGATGGCACTATGGCATGCAAGCCCAATTCCAGCCTCATTGTGTGGCTGGGACCCTAAAGTCTACAGCCCTGACTACATCGGCTGTCCCCAAACCTGGCCAATCAATAAACATCATAAAACCAAGCAAAATGACCGTAACACTGGCACAGCTACCTTCACCTTCAAGTCCACAGGAATCCTACAATCTGTTGTCAGTAGCTAAAATACATCAATTCTATATCTGTTTTATGGAAATAGAAGCATACATACGCAGACAAGCAGCATGTGATTTCTGATCTCTTAAGACCAGTCCTGTACATTTTGTGTGTTCAGTGCAACTGGCACGGTACACTATGTACAGTTTATTGGACTCTCTGTACACTTTGTAGTACAACTGGCACTGTACATTTCTTACAACTGGCTCTGTACACTTTGTAGTACAACTGGCTCTGTACATTTTGTACAACTGGCACTGTACATTTTGTACAACTGGCTCTGTACACTTTGTAGTACAACTGACTCTGTACATTTTGTAGTACAACTGACTCTGTACATTTTGTAATACAACTGGCTCTGTACATTTTGTACAACTGGCTCTGTACATTTTGTAGTACAACTGACTCTGTACACTTTGTAGTACAACTGGCTCTGTACATTTTGTAGTACAACTGACTCTGTACACTTTGTAGCACAACTGGCTCTGTACATTTTGTAGTACAACTGACTCTGTACACTTTGTAGTACAACTGGCTCTGTACATTTTGTAGTACAACTGACTCTGTACACTTTGTAGCACAACTGGCTCTGTACATTTTGTAGTACAACTGGCTCTGTACACTTTGTAGTACAACTGGCTCTGTACACTTTGTAGTACAACTGGCTCTGTACATTTTGTAGTACAACTGGCTCTGTACATTTTGTAGGACAACTGGTTCTGCACTTTGTAAGTACATGTACAACACAATTGGCCCTGCACACTTTGTATGTACAGTCCAACCTGTCCTTGTACACTTTTTCTGTATTGTGCGACTAGCTCTGTACACTTTGCAACAAGCTCTGTACACTTTGCAGTACACCCCGTCCTGCACAATTTGTACAAGTACAGCACAACTGGTTGTGTATACTTTGTATGTACATTATGACTATTACTGTACACTCTGTTGTACACCTGTACACTTATGTTTGTACAATACAACCAGCCCTGTACTCTTTGTTTGTATATTATCAAATGTCATTCATCACATCATTAATGAAATATCATTACCTCACTAAGGTGTTGAACATTTTGAACTCACTACTTATTTTGTGTTGAACATTTAAGACTCACTACTTAGGTTGTGTTGAACATTTTGAACTCACTACTTATTTTGTGTTGAACATTTAAGACTCACTACTTAGGTTGTGTTGAACATTTTGAACTCACTACTTAGGTTGTGTTGAACATTTTGAACTCACTACTTAGGTTGTGTTGAACATTTTGAACTCACTACTTAAGTTGTGTTGAACATTTTGAACTCACTACTTAGGCTGTGTTGAACATTTAAGACTCACTACTTCGGCTGTGTTGAACATTTTTGAACTCACTACTTAAGTTGTGTTGAACATTTTGAACTCACTACTTAGGCTGTGTTGAACATTTAAGACTCACTACTTCGGCTGTGTTGAACATTTTTGAACTCACTACTTAGGCTGTGTTGAACAATTTGAACTCACTGCTTAGGCTGTGTTGAACATTTTGAACTCACTACTTAGGCTGTGTTGAACACTTTGAACTCACTACTTAGGCTGTGTTGAACATTTTTGACTCCCTTCATTGATTTTATGTCCTTGTCACTCCTTAATTATTACAATGCAATGTTAGAATTTTACGACATCAAAGCGTCTGGCACCAGTGTGAACAATGGAAGAAGCGTTGTGGACATTTTTTAGCAAAATTCTCTGAACAATAATGAAGATACCCAGCAAACCATTAAAATGCTCTTAATTCTCATCAATATCTTTCATGATGCACAAACATCATTTGTTAAACACCTTCAAGTGCGATAATGTGATAGTGGTAGTTCCAAGGTCAGAGGTTACAAGGTCACGGATACAAGGTCAGGGAAACATTGCATGATAGCTAAGACCCCTATCAAGTGGGCTTTCCCTCATCCATATTCAGTTTACTGGTAACTACCCTGATCTTGCTGTCTCCAAGGTCACTCCAGACAATTTCTATGGCCTGTCATGGGAGACACCCTACCAGTTTTTATGGCGATGGTTTTGCCCCTATAAGTCTGTGATTTCAGACGTATACTACTGTTTCTTCATGCTCAAACACAAACAACAGAAGGAGTATAAGTAGGGTTCCAAAAACATCACCTGAAACCTTCATTTTAAACCATGTAACAAAACAACCGAAGTGTTCTAACAAAGATTCAGTTAAAAATTCTACTTAAATTGGAATTGCTAAATAAAGGCTTAATAATTCTCAGTTTCTGTGATACCCAGTAAATGTGTGTGGTGACATTCTGTGATACACAATAAATGTCCATGGTGACATTCTGTGATACACAATAAATGTGTGTGGTGACATTCTGTGATACACAATAAATGTCCATGGTGACATTCTGTGATACACAATAAATGTGTGTGGTGACATTCTGTGATACACAATAAATGTCCATGGTGACATTCTGTGATACACAATAAATGTGTGTGGTGACATTCTGTGATACACAATAAATGTCCATGGTGACATTCTGTGATATACAATAAATGTGTGTGGTGACATTCTGTGATACACAATAAATGTCCATGGTGACATTCTGTGATACACAATAAATGTTCATGGTGACATTCTGTGATACACAATAAATGTCCATGGTGACATTCTGTGATACACAATAAATGTTCATGGTGACATTCTGTGATACAAAATAAATGTTCATGGTGACATTCTGTGATACACAATAAATGTTCATGGTGACATTCTGTGACACTACAATAAATGTTCATGGTGACATTCTGTGACACACAATAAATGTTCATGGTGACATTCTGTGATACACAAGAAATGTTCATGATGACATTCTGTGATACACAATAAATGTTCATGGTGACATTCTGTGACACCACAATAAATGTTCATGGTGACATTCTGTGACACTACAATAAATGTTCATGGTGACATTCTGTGACACTAAAATAAATGTTCATGGTGACATTCTGTGAGACCACAATAAATGTTCATGGTGACATTCTGTGACACTACAATAAATGTGTGTGGTGACATTCTGTGACACACAATAAATGTCCATGGTGACATTCTGTGATACACAATAAATGTTCATGGTGACATTCTGTGACACACAATAAATGTTCATGATGACATTCTGTGACACACAATAAATGTTCAAGGTGACATTCTGTGACACACAATAAATGTTCATGGTGACATTCTGTGATACACAATAAATGTGTGTGGTGACATTCTGTGATACAATAAATGTTCATGGTGACATTCTGTGACACACAATAAATGTGTGGTGACATTCTGTGATACACAATAAATGTTCCTGGATGACATTCTGTGACACTACAATAAATGTGTGTTGTGGCATTCTGTGACACACAATAAATGTTCATGGTGACATTCTGTGATACATAAATGTTCATGGTGACATTCTGTGACACCACAATAAATGTTCATGGTGACATTCTGTGATACACAATAAATGTTCGTGGTGACATTCTGTGATACACAATAAATGTTCATGGTGACATTCTGTGATACACAATAAATGTTCATGGTGACATTCTGTGATACACAATAAATGTTCATGGTGACATTCTGTGATACACAATAAATGTTCATGGTGACATTCTGTGATACACAATAAATGTTCATGGTGACATTCTGTGATACACAATAAATGTTCATGGTGACATTCTGTGATACACAATAAATGTTCATGGTGACATTCTGTGATACACAATAAATGTGTGTGGTGACATTCTGTGATACACAATAAATGTTCATGTTCATAAAGACGTAATCATTTAATCCCCACTAATACAGATTAATTTGGACTGACCAAAAACTGTTGTTGACTAAGTGTTCACAGTGTTTGATGGCCTCATTATATTGACTAGGTTTACCTCAACAAGACTGATATTTATTTGGGATATTGGATGACATCATGCCCAAGGATAGACAGCAGTAGGTTCATTTGGAATCTGATTGTCCAGCTATACAAGCAGGCAGATTCCTATCTCTCAGAAAAACCTACAATAGTCTGTGTTTACCAAGGAAACCATCTACCTAACAATAAGTCGCGCCGCCAAGTGATGTAGGCCTCCACCTAACTTGGAGTCGGACACCACCGGCCTCACCAATCAATCCCATTCATTTATCTCAGACTATAGCCCATAATTAAAACAAATCAATACACTGAATACACTGATCTGGCTGCAAGCTTCTACAGGATTCATTATACAACTGACTTCCTAAATGTCTCTCTACATACCTCCAGTACACACCTGTCTCCTCACCTCCCAGTACACACCTGTCTCCTCACCTTCCAGTACACACCTGTCTCCTCACCTTCCAGTACACACCTGTCTCCTCACCTCCCAGTACACACCTGTCTCCTTACCTCCCAGTACACACCTGTCTCCTCACCTCCCAGTACACACCTGTCTCCTCACCTTCCAGTACACACCTGTCTCCTCACCTCCCAGTACACACCTGTCTCCTCACCTTCAAGTATACACCTGTCTCCTCACCTCCCAGTACACACCTGTCTCCTCACCTTCCAGTACACACCTGTCTCCTCACCTCCAAGTACACACCTCTCTCATCTCCCAGTACACACCTGTCTCCTCACCTCCATGTACACACCTGTCTCCTCACCTCCCAGTACACATCTGTCTCCTCACCTTCCTTTATATAAACCTAAGCTGAATCCTAGCTGTACACCTGTCTCTCCAACACACAATCATCTGGACTCCTAACTGTACACCTGTCTCTCTAACACACACTCGTCTGGAGTCCTAACTGTACACCTGTCTCTCTAACACACACTCGTCTGGAGTCCTAACTGTACACCTGTCTCTCTAACACACACTCGTCTGGAGTCCTAACTGTACACCTGTCTCTCTAACACACACTCGTCTGGAGTCCTAATTGTACACCTGTCTCTCCAACACACACTTGTCTGGAGTCCTAACTGTACACCTGTCTCTCTAACACATACTTGTCTGGAGTCCTAACTGTACACCTGTCTCTCTAACACACACTCGTCTGGAGTCCTAACTGTACACCTGTCTCTCTAACACACACTCGTCTGGAGTCCTAACTGTACACCTGTCTCTCTAACACACACTTGTCTGGAGTCCTAACTGTACACCTGTCTCTCCAACACACACTCGTCTGGAGTCCTAACTGTACACCTGTCTCTCCAACACACACTTGTCTGGAGTCCTAACTGTACACCTGTCTCTCTAACACATACTTGTCTGGAGTCCTAACTGTACACCTGTCTCTCCAACACACACTTGTCTGGAGTCCTAACAGTACACCTGTCACTCTAACACACAATGGTCTGGAGTCCTAGCTGTACACCTGTCTCCCTAACACACACCTGTACTAAATCCTAGCTGTACACCTGTCTCCCTAACACACACCTGTACTAAATCCTAGCTGTACACCTGTCTCCCTAACACACACCTGTACTAAATCCTAGCTGTACACCTGTCTCCCTAACACACACCTTTACTAAATCCTAGCTGTACACCTGTCTCCCTAACACACACCTGTACTAAATCCTAGCTGTACACCTGTCTCCCTAACACACACCTGTACTAAATCCTAGCTGTACACCTGTCTCCCTAACACACACCTTTACTAAATCCTAGCTGTACACCTGTCTCCTTAACACACACCTGTACTAAATCCTAGCTGTACACCTGTCTCTCTAACACACACCTTAATTAAATAATCAATTTAATATCTGTATCAAACTTTCATTTAATTTTGGTAGGAGACAGACTTGACAATGAAGCATGGTTTTAAAACCCTTAAATATAAGTAAATAAACCATTTTCTGATAAAAATTAATCCAAACTTGTTCATGTCCAGGAAATGAATCACAGTTAACCTTATCCCATATAACAAACTACTCGTTCTTCGACCACTGTACAGGTTGTAAGGCACCTCATGTCAGATCTTGTGGACATATTATTAGGGACTGGCTGTTCAGTAATGACCCCTGCTAAGAGTGTAATTCCCATCATCTTGCCAATACTTGACCTCTATCCACCTGACTGTAACCAGAGTGTAATCCCCACAGTTTGGTCCATCCTTCTTGATCCTCCGCCCACCTGCCTGTCCCCTGAGTGTAATCCCCAGTTTGGTCCATCATACTTGACGTCCATCCATCTGACTGTCCCGAGTGGTATCCCCATAGTATGGTCCATCATACTTGACCTCCATCCACCTGCCTGTCCCCAGAGTGTAATCCCCACAGTATGGTCCATCATACTTGACCTCTATCCACCTGCCTGTCCCCTGAGTGTAATCCCCACAGTATGGTCCATCATACTTGATCCTCCACCCACCTGCCTGTGCCCTGAGTGTAATTTCCAGTACCTGGTCCTTACTCATCAGCAATGTAAACAAACCAAACTAACAACATTACAACATCCGATTTAATTTGTTAAAAGTGTTGTTAGCTGAAAATTAAGTTCCTCTCATAAAGCTGTAATACAAATGGTGGCCTAGGGGAGCTTTCTGAATCAAACAATGGCTGGCATCTACCCGATCCTCAGCAGAAATCAGGATCATTGTATTAGTAGTCATGTGATCCTGGCCTTGCTGCACTCAAAGATCTATGTTAACAGTACAAAATGGCTGCCGCACAATGCCCAGGTAAACCACTCAGCAACTTCACAGTATCTGACAGCTGCTCACAGATTCTGCGGCATTTGCCAGATTGCTTCTCAGCACTTTTCCATTTGATTTAATTTTTAACAACAGATTTCACAAAACTGCACCAATCTACATAATTGTCTTCCACAAATGGATTAATCTGGGTTTAAAACGTCACCGAGTGATCACAAAAATAAAAATGCTTTAAAGATCTGCCATCTAGCTAAGAATAAATGACAAGGAATGAGTTTTGGTGGTCAAGGTTTTAAGGTCCGTTAACACAATAACAACAAATTACCATATCAATCCAAAATAACATCAAATTACCATATCAATCCAAAATAACAACAAATTACCATATCATACCCAAATAACAACAAATTACCATATCAATCCAAAATAACAACAAATTACCATATCAATCCAAAATAACATCAAATTACCATATCAATCCAAAATAACATCAAATTACCATATCAATCCAAAAAAACAAATTACCATACCATACCCAAATAACAACAAATTACCATATCAATCCAAAATAACAACAAATTACCATATCAATCCAAAATAACAACAAATTACCATATCAATCCAAAATAACAACAAATTACCATATCAATCCAAAATAACATCAAATTACCATATCAATCCAAAATAACAACAAATTACCATATCAATCCAAAATAACAACAAATTACCATATCAATCCAAAATAACAACAAATTACCATATCATACCCAAATAACAACAAATTACCATATCAATCCAAAATAACAACAAATTACCATATCAATCCAAAATAACAACAAATTACCATATCAATCCAAAATAACATCAAATTACCATATCAATCCAAAATAACAACAAATTACCATATCAATCCAAAATAACAACAAATTACCATATCAATCTAAAATAACAACAAATTACCATATCATACCCAAATAACAACAAATTACCATATCAATCCAAAATAACAACAAATTACCATATCATACCCAAATAACAACAAATTACCATATCAATCCAAAATAACAACAAATTACCATATCAATCCAAAATAACAACAAATTACCATATCAATCTAAAATAACAACAAATTACCATATCAATCCAAAAAAATAACAAATTACCATACCATACCCAAATAACCACAAATTACCATATCAATCCAAAATAACAACAAATTACCATATCAATCCAAAATAACAACAAATTACCATATCAATCCAAAATAACATCAAATTACCATATCAATCCAAAATAACAACAAAATAACAACATCAATACAAAAAGAAATGAAATCCAGGTAGATATTATTGTAAGACCAATGAAATATCTTTGTTGACTAACATTTCTTAACCAGTTTGAATGAAGCAAATATCCTAGCCTCATTTTAGTTACATAACTGGCACTGAGATACACATCATAATGTATTTTCCATACAGAATACCGGGTAGCCACAATCCGCAGTTTATAACATAATCTACTTCTAGCCAGCGTTCTTCTCGTCAAGCTGTTGGAATTTTCTTGTAGGTAGGAAATTTCTCACCTCCACTTTTTTCCATCAGACATCAACTCAAAAGAAGTAATTTAATGAGTCCCAAGGGCTACTTCCCACAGAAAATAACCACCTGCGCAGGAACCCAACAACCTCTTTGTATCTTCATGCAAAAAGAGTTCTAGAAAGTATTTCTGCCAAGCCTCACAACATTTTGCTCCATATAGCAGAAAGGGATGTTTCAAAAAGTTAATTATAAGCAAGCTACAACATTTTTCACAGAAGTACTAGCTAGAAACTTCTAACAAGGATGTTCTCAAAAGATTGAAGTCCTTTCACATCCATCCCCTGATAGTTTTGTTGTAGGGTCCCGACCCCTGATAGTTAGTTCTGTTGTAGGGTCCTGACCCCTGATAGATAGTTCTGTTGTAGGGTCCTGACCCCTGATAGTTCTGTTGTAGGGTCCTGACCCCTGATAGTTAGTTCTGTTGTAGGGTCCTGACCCCTGATAGTTCTGTTGTAGGGTCCCGACCCCTGATAGATAGTTCTGTTGTAGGGTCCTGACCCCTGATAGTTAGTTCTGTTGTAGGGTTCTGACCCCTGATAGATAGTTCTGTTGTAGGGTCTCGACCCTCGATATTTAGTTCTGTTGTAGGGTCCCAACCCCTGATAGATAGTTCTGTTGTAGGGTCCTGAACCCTAATAGATAGTTCTGTTGTAGGGTCCTGACCCCTGATAGATAGTTCTGTTGTAGGGTCCCGACCCCTGATAGATAGTTCTGTTGTAGGGTCCCGACCCCTGATGGATAGTTCTGTTGTAGGGTCATGACCCCTGATAGTCAGTTCTGGTGTTGGGTCCCGACCCCTGATGGATAGTTCTGTTGTAGGGTTATGACCCCTGATAGTCAGTTCTGTTGTAGGGTCCCGACCCCTGATAGATAGTTCTGTTGTAGGGTCCCGTCCCCTGATGGATAGTTCTGTTGTAGGGTTATGACCCCTGATAGTCAGTTCTGTTGTAGGGTCCCGACCCCTGATAGTTAGTTCTGTTGTAGGGTCCCGACCCCTGATAGTTAGTTCTGTTGTAGGGTCCCGACCCCTGATAATAAGTTCAGTTGTTGGGTCCCGACCCCTGATAGATAGTTCTGTTGTAGGGTCCTGACCCCTGATAGATAGTTCTGTTGTAGGGTCCTGACCCCTGATAGTCAGTTCTGTTGTTGGGTCCCAACCCCTGATAGTCAGTTCTGTTGTTGGGTCCCAACCCCTGATAGTTAGTTCTGTTGTAGGGTCCCGACCCCTGATAATAAGTTCAGTTGTTGGGTCCCGACCCCTGATAGATAGTTCTGTTGTAGGGTCCTGACCCCTGATAGATAGTTCTGTTGTAGGGTCCTGACCCCTGATAGTCAGTTCTGTTGTTGGGTCCCAACCCCTGATAGTCAGTTCTGTTGTAGGGTCCCAACCCATGATAGTTAGTTCTGTTGTAGGGTCCCGACCCCTGATAGATAGTTCTGTTGTAGGGTCCTGACCCCTGATAGTTAGTTCTGTTGTAGGGTCCCGACCCCTGATAATAAGTTCAGTTGTTGGGTCCCGACCCCTGATAGATAGTTCTGTTGTAGGGTCCCGACCCCTGATGGATAGTTCTGTTGTAGGGTCCCGACAATGATAGATAGTTCTGTTGTAGGTATCTGACCCCTGAAAGATAGTACTATTGTAGGGTCCTGACCCCTGATAGATAGTTCTGTTGTTGGGTCCCGACCCCTGATAGATAGTACTATTGTAGGGTCCTGACCCCTGATAGATAGTTCTGTTGTAGGGTCACGACCCCTGATAGTTAGTTCTGTTGTAGGGTCCTGACCCCTGATAGTTAGTTCTGTTGTAGAGTCCCGATCCCTGATAGTCAGTTCTGTTGTAGGGTCCCGACCCCTGATAATAATTCTGTTGTTGGGTACCGACCCCTGATAATAAGATTGGTTGTTGGGTCCCGACCCCTGATAGATAGTTCTGTTGTAGGGTCCTGACCCCTGATAATAAGTTCTGTTGTTGGGTCCCGACCCCTGATAGATAGTTCTGTTGTTGGGTCCCGACCCCTGATAGATAGTTCTGTTGTAGGGTCCTGACCCCTGATAATAAGTTCTGTTGTAGGGTCCCGACTCCTGACAATAAGTTCTGTTGTAGGGTCCCGACCCCTGTTAGTTCTGTTGTAGGGACCCGACCCTTGATAGTTAGTTCTGTTGTTGGGTCCCGACCCTGATAGATAGTTCTATTGTAGGGTTCTGACCCCTGATAGATAGTTCTGTTGTTGGGTCCTGACCCCTGATAGATAGTTCTGTTGTAGGGTCCCGACCCCTGACAGTTCTATTGTAGGGTCCCGACCCCTGATAGTTAGTTCTGTTGTTGGGTCCTGACCCCTGATAGATAGTTCTGTTGTTGGGTCCTGACCCCTGATAGATAGTTCTGTTGTAGGGTCCCGACCCATGATAGTTCTATTGTAGGGTCCCGACCCCTGATAGTTAGTTCTGTTGTTGGGTCCCGACCCTGATAGATAGTTCTATTGTAGGGTTCTGACCCCTGATAGATAGTTCTGTTGTAGGGTCACGACCCCTGACAGTTCTATTGTAGGGTCCCGACCCCTGATAGTTAGTTCTGTTGTTGGGTCCTGACCCCTGATAGATAGTTCTGTTGTAGGGTCCCGACCCATGATAGTTCTATTGTAGGGTCCCGACCCCTGATAGTTAGTTCTGTTGTTGGGTCCTGACCCCTGATAGATAGTTCTGTTGTAGGGTCCCGACCCATGATAGTTCTATTGTAGGGTCCCGACCCCTGATAGTTAGTTCTGTTGTTGGGTCCTGACCCCTGATAGATAGTTCTGTTGTTGGGTCCTGACCCCTGATAGATAGTTCTGTTGCAGGGTCCCGACCCCTGATAGTTCTGTTGTAGGGTCTATTTCGTGATAAATTGTATTACAACATGATACAGTGTTGTAATTAAATTCTACTACACTCATTGCCCCAATATTCCACCAGAATTGCCAATATTTAAATCAATATTCTAGTCCTCACTGATGCATTTGCTGTTTCAGTCTAAGAACTTACGTTTACTGATATACCCTGCAAAATTCTCCTGCATAACTTCACTGTGTTCCAAATCAAAATTTGCATTAGAGTCCTTTGCATGTGAAAGTGATTTCAACAAGAAAACAAAGTACAATTCGTGTTTGTATACATACCAAATCAATCAAACTAAAGTCTTACATTTACAGTTAAACCTGTCTATAAAAGCCACTCAAGGGAGCTGAGAAATGTGGCCTTTGTAAACAGGTGGCCTTTATATAGAGGTTCAATTACTATGAATTACATTACAAAGGGAACCAAAAAGTGGCCTTAATAGTCAGGTGGTCTTTAACTCAGGTTTTATTGTAGTTACATTTTATCTTACTGGTCCCCATTAGTTGTTTACATTTAAGTTTAAGATCAACAAAAAGAAAAATGATGACTTCACAAAAACATTTCATGGTTTAAAAAAAAAATTCGATGAAAGACAAATAACTGAAAGAGTATTCATTGGCCAAAATTACACTGTTCAACAGCTAAAATACTTCCATCACAGTCTTTGGCCAAAATACTACAAGATCATCATTCATTGTCTCAAGTTTTACATGAGGATTAAATCTCTTTTATGTCCAAAATACTACAAGAGTATTAATTGTCAAAAGTGCCCAAAGATCAATAAATAGCAAAGACTTACTGTGAAATCATTTTTTTTTGTGAGTGATATATCTTATTTCAATTGGTCAGTCCTCTAAATCCACAGATGTCTAGGATATGATAAAAGAAAAAATTAATATGGATTACAGCAGAGAGCAGGAATTATCCACGAAATCATGTGCCCACAAAAATGTATATTTTGGAAAACCTGAAAATTTGAACCCCATGAAAATATGTGTTTCTACATTACACATAAACCAAAAAACAGTGTACTGCAAACTAGGTAATCTGTCAACGTTCATTGGCTAACATTTCTCAACAGCATACATCAACAAAATTGAAATAAGTGTTTAACTTCAAGAGTATTTAATCATCAAACTTATACCAGACCATCAATATACTGTGAGATTACTTATAGGTCAAACGTCTTCAAGGAAATTCAAATAAATCATTTTTTTACTATAACATGTTTATTTATACTACAACATACTTCTACCTATATACCAAAACATACTTCTACCTATATACCAATATATACTTCTACCTATATACCAAAACATACTTCTACCTATATACCAAAACATACTTCTACCTTATATACCAAAACATACTTCTACCTATATACCAAAACATACCTATATACCAAAACATACTTCTACCTATATCTACCTATATACCAACATATCATTTGTAACTTTATATGGAAATATACTGGAATCTTTAAACTAAAACATATTTGTATGTTTATATTAAAACATACTTGTATCTTTATACTAAAACATATTTGTAACTTTATATTAAAACATATTTGTAACTTTATACTAAAACATACTTGTATCTTTATACTAAAACATACTGATAATTTTCTTTCAAGATTAGCAATTGTAGCCTACCTATATTGAAACTATTTATCAAAAAATCTTACTGATATTTTTACTTTTTATAACCGAAATCTTTGTGTAACCTCTATTTCTATCTTTCGAAATCCTATCAGTAATTTCACAATTTGAAGCAGAAAGTTAAAATTAGAACACCAATCCATATCAAGAATGTTGTGTCTAAAGTTTCCTCGTGTAAACTATTTCAGAACAAGTTGACCTTTGACATTTATAGAAAGCAAGTATTGCACAATACTGAAACTGTTAGCAGTCATGTTTCAGAGCTTCAAAACCCAAGATTTCTCCAGGCCAAACTGCTAAACCTAAGAACAGTTTTCTATCCTACATGAAAGGCTAACTACACGATAATTCATGTCTTTTATATTAGTAGCAAACAATATGAACACTAAGGGGTCCTCCTTGGACGATGGTCAACCCCTCAAGCTGGTAGCTACTCCATTCTCTGAGGTTTTCTCCTCTGGAGCAAAATAGAGAGCACTGATGTTCATCATCCCTGCTATAACATCAAATTAACTTTTACATTTTAAACTTAGCCAGTCAATAACCAAAATTACTTTGGGTCTTATCATGTTATTTTGCCTAACAATCGTGTAATAGATTTTAGACATGGTGCTGGAAATGTTTCTCACAAAAAGTTTGAGCGATTGATTGACTGTATAACGGTATGAAACATGGCCGTCTGCTAGGCGTATTTGTCCGTATTGATCACTGGTTCCCACTGGCGATATAGATGCATGCTATATAGAGTAGATTTTATGATGCCTTTCCAAGATAGTGCATTGAATAAAAATACAGGCAAAACAGTTTTGGTGTGTGTGACAACTGCACTACTATCGATCTGTGACTTAAGACTAGTAACAATACCCTATACTCGTGCCCATATTTGGGGTTTGATGCCATGCCACATACTATTCAGACACCAACAACATACCAACAAGTCTGCTTACATATACACCAAGCCAATTTCAAATCCTTTCTAGCTAATAGATCTCTCACTGACTTATTTTAGTTCATCCATATTCACTATACTCATTTTCTGTGCAAATCATTTTCGGCGAGGCTGCGGTTGCTAGGAGGTTTTACAGCAGGCCTATATGGGATAGCGAAAGAATTCACCTCAATGTAGATACATGACCCAAGCACCTCCCACAAGGTATTACATCACTAAAGAATATATGCTTCAAAAACAAAAAAAAAAACAAAAAAGGAAATTGTTGAATATAAATTGAAATTTACATGAACAGGTCCTATTTTGTATACTGACATTACACAAGGAGGATTCCTTTCCCCGGGAACCTGAATCTGTTGAAGAATACTTTGGTGCCACCATTTCCAACAATGGCTCCGGAAGAAAGCATTCTCTAACTCATGAATCATCCAATACTGGCGGATTGTTAGAATGTGGCATTACCAATCAGGTGACAGGGATAACAAGAGACACCGATCTGACATCTCCCGAGCCTGGTGTCCACACTTCCTTAACAGGAACATAATGACATAGCACTCGTTCTACCATCCATCATCAACTCCAACTAAACTGGCATATTTCAAAACGACTGATATAGATGTTGGTCCTTAAAAAATCAGAAGTGAATTCCTGGAGTTTTCTAATTGGAAAATGTTACAAATAAATCTGCATACAATAAATACCTTGGTCCTGAAAAGAACCCATAAAGTCAAGCTAGATAAAAACCCTGTACACAGTTATAACCCAGTCTTGATAAAAACCCTGTACACAGTTATAACCCAGTCTTGATAAAAACCCTGTACACAGTTATAACCCAGTCTTGATAAAAACCCTGTACACACAGTTATAACCCAGCCTTGATAGTAACCCTGTACACAATTATAACCCAGCCTTGATAATAACCCTGTACACAGTTATAACCCAGTCTTGATAAAAACCCTGTACGCAGTTATAACCCAGTCTTGATAAAAACCCTGTACGCAGTTATAACCAAGCCTTGATAATAATCCTGTACACAGATATAACCCAGCCTTGATAATAACCCTGTACACAGTTATAACCCAGTCTTGATAAAAACCCTGTACACACAGTTATAACCCAGCCTTGATAGTAACCCTGTACACAGTTATACCCAGTCTTGATAATAACCCTGTACACAGTTATAACCAAGCTTTGATAATAACCCTGTACACAGTTATAACCCAGCCTTGATAATAACCCTGTACAGTTATAACCAAGCCTTGATAATAACCCTGTACACAGTTATAACCCAGCCTTGATAATAACCCTGTACAGTTATAACCAAGCCTTGATAATAACCCTGTACACAGTTATAACCCAGTCTTGATAATAACCCTGTACAGTTATAACCAAGCCTTGATAATAACCCTGTACACAGTTATAACCAAGCCTTGATAATAACCCTGTACACAGTTATAACCCAGCCTTGATAATAACCCTGTACACAATTATAACCCAGCCTTGATAATAACCCTGTACACAGTTATAACCCAGCCTTGATAATAACCCTGTACACAGTTATAACCAAGCCTTGATAACAACTCTATATACAATAATAAAGCATGCAATAAATACGATCCCTGATATTGTAAAATCCTCATGTTAGATACAAATTAAGGGAAAGTTCTGCTCTGGTTTTGAAGTGCATATTAAAAAATCAATATTGCCAGGCAAATACTGGAGAATGTACCACACAAGGATGTCCTTTATTTACGAAACATTGTTTTTAAGACAGCAAATTTACAGCACTGTGTTCCTGTTGAATGGTACAATTTAAAACACTGTGCCCTTTTTGAAAAGGATAGTCTTGGGTCCTGTGTTCCTGATACAATTTTAAAAACTGAGTCCCTTTTGAATAGGATGATCTTGGCTCCTGTGGGCAGTATCGTGACAGTACAGTAAATGTACATTGACAGAACAGTCGTGGATAATGACACACCAAGGTGGTACAGTGACGGTACAGTGACGGTACAGTGTCGGTACAGTGATGGTACAGTGACGGTACAGTGACAGTACAGTGATGGTACGGTGATGGTACAGTTACAGTACAGTGACAGTACAGTGACAGTACAGTAATGGTACAGTGAGGGTACAGTGACAGTACAGTGATGGTACAGTGACAGTATAGTGATGGTACAGTGACGGTACAGTCATGGTACAGTGACAGTACACTTACAGTACAGTGACGGTACAGTGACGGTACAGTCATGGTACAGTCATGGTACAGTCATGGTACAGTGAAGGTACAGTCATGGTACAGTGACAGTACACTTACAGTACAGTGACGGTACAGTGACGGTACAGTCATGGTACAGTGACAGTACAGTGACGGTACAATGACAGGACTGTGATAGATTAGCGATGGTATTTTACAATGCTGGTTTAGTGACAGTTAAGCAATAGTTCAGCCTTAGTATTTATCGAGATCCTTTTTGACAATACATGAGATTTCCTAATTTTTGCCTTATGGCACTCTGTCCTGTAGTCAAACAACTAACTCATCTCAAACTGGTTTCTTATTCAAGAAGGCCATGACCCAAAGACATTTCTGGAGATAGCAAAGGCTATTGATCAAAGTGCTAATTTTTATCTTAATTATTTTCACTAAAAAGTGAACTTTTGTCAAATAAATATCTCACTTCTTATCAGTCACATTTTCCATCATTTCCCTATCCTTAGTCTATTAACATGAACAAATTACTTGCTTTGAAACCATCAGAATGAATTTTGGCTATATACAATGATGTTCATCACTTCATAATTCATTCAGTTATTTACCTATGTATTTAACTAACAGGTTTTACATCCACTATTATAGCTGTTTGGACTTTCAGCAAGGGCTCCATAACAATACAACCCTGCCTATATATATAGCTCCATCCTTACTGCCCCTGCTATATATAACTCCATCCTTAAAGCCCCTGCTATATATGGCTCCATCCTTACCACCCCTGCTATATATAGTTCCATCCTTATCTCCCCTGCTATATATGGCTCCATCCTTACCGCCCCTCCTATATATAACTCCATTTTTACCACCCCTCCTATATATAACTCCATTTTTACCACCCCTCCTATATATGGCTCCACCCTTACCTCCCCTCCTATATATAACTCCATCCTTACCACCCCTCTTATATATGGCTCCACCCTTACCACCCCTCCTATATATAACTCCATCTTTACTACCCCTCCTACTCCATTTTTACCACCCCTCCTATATATGACTCCATCCTTACCACTCCTCCTATATATAACTCCATCCTAACCACCCCTTCTATATATGGTTCCATCCTTACCACCCCTCCTAAATATGGCTCCATCCTTACCACCCCTCCTATATATAACTCCATTTTTACCACCCCTCCTATATATAACTCCATTTTTACCACCCATACTATATATGGCTCCATTTTTACCACCCCTCCTATATATGGCTCCATCCTTACCACTCCTCCTTAATATGGCTCCCTCCTTACCACCCCTTCTATAGATAGCTCCCTCCTTACCACCCCTACTATATATGGTTCTATCCTTACCACCCCTCCTAAATATGACTCCATCCTTACCACCCCTCCTATAGATAGCTCCCTCCTGACCACCCCTCCTATCTATAGTTCCATAATTACTATCTCTCCCATGTATGGCTTCTTTGATTATCACTTGATACTGACTAATTTGAAGACAGAATTAGTAGTTACTGTTTTTAACCGATAAATCTGCATATCAACACAAAATCTGAGTAAATCTACAGATAGAGAAATCCTAACTGTACAGACATTGATAAAGGGAATCACACACTACTAAATGTGAAATAAGTCTGTGTTTCTCTCTCCATTCGGTACCTGGAAGACACATGTGTGTTTCAATTTGATATCTGAAGTCTTTTTGTATGACTGTATAGCAAACGAAACACAGAAAGTAGCATATGTATTTGTAACCATTAAATCTCTTATATGACTATTTTTGGCATCTGTGAAAAGTGAGATCACATTCCATGGCAACCAAACTTTGATATTCAAATATCCTACAGCTGTTGCCATCTTATTTTTGTAGCAACGCGAAAATCAATAAATAAGCAAATAAATAGATTTAACCAAAATTCTGCTCCACTGTGGAGATGTTCTGGGTTTGTCACTATGGAGCTGTTCTGGCTCTGTCACTGTGGAGTTATTCTAGCTATTCAATACAGAAGAGTTCTGCCTCTGTCACTATGGAGCTGTTCTGCATCTGTCACTATGGAGCTGTTCTGCATCTGTCACTATGGAGCTGTTCTGCATCTGTCACTATGGAGCTGTTCTGCATCTGTCACTATGGAGCTGTTCTGCATCTGTCACTATCAGTTGTTCTACATCTGTCACTATGGAGTTGTTCTAGCTCTGTTACTATGGAGTTGTTCTGGCTCTGTCACAGCTGAGGTTTATCTGGCTCTGTCACTGCTGAGTTTTATCTGGCTCTGTCACTATGGAGTTGTTCTGGCTCTGTCACTATGGAGTTATTCTGGCTCTGTCACTGCTGAGTTTTATCTGGCTCTGTCACTATGGAGTTGTTCTGGCTCTGTCACTATGCAGTTGTTCTGGCTCTGTCACTATGGAGTTGTCCTGGCTCTGTCACTGCTGAAGGTATCCTGGCTTTCTCATTGTGGCAGCGTCCTGGTCAGTACATGCAGCTAAATGTTTTTTTCAGGAGAGATATATTTTGGTTTGAATTTGATGCTGACCAGTGCTGACAAGGCAGAACGCATGCTTTGTGAGGGAGAATCTGCTCTACTAAGGAATGATGTGCAGGGGGAAAAAGGTATTACAAAACCATTCTCAATTTTAAATATTTCCTGTCATGGAACCTTTGATTAATTGATTGAACGGTTACCAATAGTCATGGAAATATTTACTCAAACCCTGAATGCTTTTCTTTAGAAAAACTTTTATCAGTGCCACTTTTTTGTCTTGAAAATTTCTTTTGACAACTTCCCTGAAAATTTCTCTTTATCTTGATCAGTCAATCATGTGTTCAGTAATATAGAGGTTTGGGGTTCGATCCCTAATGGAGGTATCAAATAATGACGTCTGTGGACTGTGGGTAACTTTTGAAAGTTGGCTGAGGTTCTAGAATCACCTGGTGGTGAGTTACATGGTTATAAAATGTTCTATTGCCTAAAAACTATTTCTCTAAATATTAATGAAATTTTTTTTTAATATGAAACATTATGAAAGGAGAAACACAGGAAGAGTAAATTTGAACTGAAGTCATTATTAGAGAAACACACTGGATTCAGAAGGACATTAAGACATCCCATCCAGGTACTTCTTTTGCAATCCTGGACCAAGCAGTCGTAATACTGGGTATGGAAGCATGCATTCATGTACGTACCTTCAATGTCTCGTACAGACGGACAATATTAGGGTGACGTAGCTGACCGAGGATTCGAGCCTCACGATGAAGGTTCTGACGCACATACTCCTCCTTTATTTTTCTAGTATCTATAATCTTTATAGCCACCTGTAAATAAAAAAACAAAAAGAAAAAATTAAAACGGTAACGTAACGTACAGCTTTATTGTAAGTCTTCATTACTGGGTATACAACTATGTTAATCTACCCTAATTATAAAACTTCTACACAAGTTTAATCTTAATTGATTCAATCACCTGAAATATATGACCTGTGAGGACAGGTAAAAACCCAATAATGTCGGCTCTATATGTAGATACCATTAACGTGTGATTTGTCATCATTTACAACATCTGTAATGGAAGGTAAAAGCTTGTAGAACACATCTCCGACAGTTCTCCTTAGAACACATCTCCGGCAGCTCTCCATACCACATCCTGATAACATCCCATGCACACACAAGCACCATCAGCAGGAAACCTTGGTTTCTAACTCTTTTTCAACCACATATTTTGGTTTCTTAACATTTCTATTCTAAATCTACTTTTTAAAAAGATAATTTCAGCCACAAAAACATTTTTGGCGGGGAAAAAAATCAAACAATTTGGGAAACAGTTGATTACCACAGAAACTACACTTTTATGGCATTTACAGTGGGATGAATACATTAACAAATATATATTCATTTCATTGATTTAAACTAAAGCTTACATGGCTATCAATCAGACACTTGGAAATATATTCCCTGAAACTGACTGTGTAATTTCTTCCCCCAGGGTAACATATACCATTTTTAGATTTCATGTGTAAAACTGACCCTGTGTAATATGTACTGTGTGTAAAACTGACCCTGTGTAATATGTACTGTGTGTAAAACTGACCCTGTGTAATATGTACTGTGTGTAAAACTGACCCTGTGTAATATGTACTTGTGTGTAAAACTGACCCTGTGTAATATGTACTGTGTGTAAAACTGACCCAGTGTAATATGTACTGTGTGTAAAACTGACCCTGTGTAATATGTACTGTGTGTAAAACTGACCCTGTGTAATATGTACTGTGTGTAAAACTGACCCTGTGTAATATGTACTGTGTGTAAAACTGACCCTGTGTAATATGTACTGTGTGTAAAACTGACCCTGTGTAATATGTACTGTGTGTAAAACTGACCCTGTGTAATATGTACTTGTGTTATAATTACCCTGTGTTGTATTTACCCTGTGTAATATGTGTAATATGTACCCTGTGTAATATGTACCCAGTGTTATAATTACCCTGTGTAATATGTACCCTGTGTAATATGTATCCAGTGTTATAATTACCCTGTGTAATATGTACCCTGTGGTATATTTACACTGTGTTATAATTACCCTGTGTTGTATTTACCTTGTGTCATATGTACCCTGTTTTATATTTACCCTGTGTAATATGTACCCTGTGTAATATGTACCCTGTGTTATATTTACCCTGTGTAATATTTACCCTTTGTAATAGGTACCCTGTATTATAATCACCTGTGTAATATGTACCCTGTATTATAATCACCTGTGTAATATGTACCCTGTGTATTATGTACCCTGTGTAATATGTACCCTGTGTTTAACAGACCAAGTGGAATCCTATGTAATCTGTATTGTACATCAACTTTGATGTCACTACAGCAGTACATGAAGTAAGGACAGAAAGCTTTCATTAAAATAACAATTGATCTTCAATTGTACAAACATGTTCAATTTCAATAATGGAATGTGCTAGAGGATTACATTCTTATCATAGTCATTCCTAAATATGGGAGAATTCTCAAATACAAAAAAAATTTATTTGAACTCCAGCTAATGGAGGTGAATTGTGATTGTTAGGCTTATTTTTTATCAAAAATAAATTTGTGAAAATTAATTAACATCATTTAAGAAAATTATTAATTTTCAGAAGGCTTTCTATAACAATGATAACCAGGTATAAGCAAGATGGACTCTTGTTTAGAAGTTCACCATAATACAGAATGACAAAATTCCATCCACCCAATAATCACTGAGTTGTGACACGAGAAACAGAATCAATGACTCTAGGGAATGCTTACAAAGCCACTACTCCAGTAGAACACTGTTCTATATCTACTATGTCATCAATCAATACACCATTATTTGTCACACTTGGACTATTTTCAGGTAAATTTGTTCCAACATGGTTGATAGGAGCTGAGAGAAATTGTAAGCATTATCCACAGAGACAGAATCTGGTATTATCCCTCAATGTTTATGGTGTGTACTAGCAGGCCGCCCGACAAATGTGTGGAACTCACCATAGATGATTGAATTTGCTATATCTACTTCAACAAAGTAATAAAATGTATGCATTATTAATCCAGCAGTCTTGTTACAGCTTCCATTGGGAAGGTATTACTCCACATTACATAGTAAACAACAGTACAGTCAATATAACATATACCTCTACAGGGCCTGTAAACAACAGATATAAACCCAGTACAGTCAATATAACATATACCTCTACAGGGCCTGTAAACAACAGATATAAACCCAGTACAGTCAATATAACATATACCTCTACAGGGCCTGTAAACAACAGTACAGTCAATATAACATATACCTCTACAGGGCCTGTAAACAACAGATATAAACCCAGTACAGTCAATGTAACATATACCTCTACAGGGCCTGTAAACAACAGTACAGTCAATATAACATATACCTCTACAGGGCCTGTAAACAACAGATATAAACCCAGTACAGTCGATATAACATATACCTCTACAGGGCCTGTAAACAACAGTACAGTCAATATAACATATACCTCTACAGGGCCTGTAAACAACAGATATAAACCCAGTACAGTCAATGTAACATATACCTCTACAGGGCCTGTAAACAACAGTACAGTCAATATAACATATACCTCTACAGGGCCTGTAAACAACAGTACAGTCAATATAACATATACCTCTACAGGGCCTGTAAACAAAAGATATAAACCCAGTGCAGTCAATGTAACATATACCTCTACAGGGCCTGTAAACAACAGTACAGTCAATATAACATATACCTCTACAGGGCCTGTAAACAACAGTACAGTCAATATAACATATACCTCTACAGGGCCTGTAAACAACAGATATAAACCCAGTGCAGTCAATATAACATATACCTCTACAGGGCCTGTAAACAACAGATATAAACCCAGTACAGTCAATCTTTTTGATTTGTCTAGATTTATCGTAACAATCCTAGTATAACAACACTACTGATCTATCTCAAATCAACTTCTTTAAAAAAATGATACTTTCTTTTCCAAATAACCTTGTTGGCTTTCAGCCTCTCATATAAAGCTAAAGCATTCTCCTAAGATGATTTTGTGTCAGTTAAATCTCTTGAAACTGTTAAATTGACCCCTATTCTACATCTGGTTTTATGGCCCCCTACCCAACAGATGGTGCTATTTACCCCTTATCCATAGATGGTGCTATGGACCCCTTGTCCACATATAGTGCTATAGACTACTTATCCATAGATGGTGTTATGAACCTCTTATCCATATGTCAATATGAAAGCCTTTTCCACAAATGATGTTGTAGAACTTCCTATTTCACTGATGGTGCTGTAGACATCCCTATTCCAAAGATGGTGCTGTAGACATCCCTATTCCAAAGATGGTGCTGTAGACATCCCTATTCCAAAGATGGTGCTGTAGACATCCCTATTCCAAAGATGGTGCTGTAGACATCCCTATTCCAAAGATGGTGCTGTAGACATCCCTATTTCACTGATGGTGTTATAGACATGTCTATTCCAAAGATGGTGTTGTAGACCTTCCTGTTCAAAAGATGGTGTTGTAGACATCCCCCTTCCAAAGATGGTGCTGTAGACATCCCTATTTCACTGATGGTGTTGTAGACATGCCTATTCCAAAGATGGTGTTGTAGACCTTCCTGTTCAAAAGATGGTGCTGTAGACATCCCTATTCCAAAGATGATGCTGTAGGCATCCCTATTTCACTGATGGTGTTGTAGACATCCCTATTCCAAAGATGGTGCTGTAGACATCCCTATTCCAAAGATGGTGCTGTAGACATCCCAATTTCACTGATGGTGTTGTAGACATCCCTATTCCAAAGATGGTGCTGTAGACATCCCTATTCCAAAGATGGTGCGGTAGACATCCCTATTTCACTGATGGTGTTGTAGACATCCCTATTCCAAAGATGGTGTTGTAGACCTTCCTGTTCAAAAGATGGTGTTGTAGACATCCCTATTCCAAAGATGGTGTTGTAGACCTTCCTGTTCAAAAGATGGTGTTGTAGACATCCCTATTCCAAAGATGGTGACATCCCTATTTCACAGATGGTGTTGTAGACATCCCTATTCCAAAGATGGTGATGTAGACCTTCTTGTTCAAAAGATGGTGTTGTAGACCTCCATACTCCACAGATGGTGTTATAGACCTCCCTACTCTACAGACGGTGTTGTACATCTCCCTACTCCATAGATGTTGTTGTAGACCTCCATACTCCACAGATGGTGTTATAGACCTCCCTACACCAAAGATGGTGTTGTAGACCTTCCTGTTCAAAAGATGGTGTTGTAGACATCCCTATTCCAAAGATGGTGTTGTAGACCTTCCTGTTCAAAAGATGGTGTTGTAGACCTCCATACTCCACAGATGGTGTTGTAGACCTCCCTACTCCATAGATGGTGTTGTAGACCTCCATACTCCACAGATGGTGTTGTAAACCTCCATACTCCAAAGATGGTGTTGTAGACCTCCATACTCCACAGATGGTGTTGTAGACCTCCCTACTCCACAGATGGTGTAGACCTCCCTAATCCACAGATGGTGTTGTAGACCTCCATACTCTACAGATGGTGTTGTAGACCTTCATACTCCAAAGATGGTGTTGTAGACTTCCATACTCCACAGATGGTGTTGTAGACCGTCATGCTCCAAAGATGGTGTTGTAGACCTCCATACTCCACAGATGGTGTTGTAGACCTCCATACTCCACAGCTGGTGTTGTAGACCTCCCTACTCCACAGATGGTGATGTAGACCTCCCTATTTTTAAAATGGTGTTGTAAATCTCCCTACTTTACAGATGGCGTTGTAAACCTCCCTACTCCAAAGATGGTGTTGTAGACCTCAATACTCCACAGATGGTGTTGTAAACCTTCATACTCCACAAATGGTGATGTAAACCTCCATACTCCACAGATGGTGTTGTAGACCTCCATACTCCACAAATGGTGTTGTAAACCTCCATACTCCAAAGATGGTGTTGTAGACCTCCCTACTCCACAGATGGTGTTGTAGACCTCCCTTCTCCACAGATGGTGTTGTTAACCTTCATACTCCACAAATGGTGTTGTAAACCTTCATACTCCACAAATGGTGTTGTAGACCTCCATACTCCACAAATGGTGTTGTAAACCTCCATACTCCAAAGATGATGTTGTAGACCTGCATACTCCACAAATGGTGTTGTAAACCTTCATACTCCACAAATGGTGTTGTAGACCTCCATACTCCACAGATGGTGTTGTAGACCTCCATACTCCACAAATGGTGTTGTAGACCTCCATACTCCACAGATGGTGTTGTAGACCTCCCTACTCCACAGATGGTGTTGTAGACCTCCATACTCCACAGATGTTGCTGTAAACCTCCCTACTCCACAGATGGTGTTGTAGACCTCCATACTCCAAAGATGGTGTTGTAGACCTCCATACTCCACAGATGGTATTGTAAACCTCCCTACTCCAAAGATGGTACCTTCATACTCCACAGATGGTGTTGTAGACCTCCCTACTCTACAGATGGTGTTGTAGACCTCCATACTCCATGTTGACCCTCATGAGGTTAATCATCGGAGGAGCCCTGACTGCAGGCAGAGTGATGGTGTTGAGACAGATCAATAACCTAATCAGCTCCACATGACTGTTTGGTTTAGTGGTAATGTAGAAAGATTCTAGTCAAATTAAACAGGCCTACAAACACATCAGTGTTTTACTTAGTCACTTGTATCCTCCTTCTAGTTCCCATTGTATCATTTCCACAACATATTGAATCATTTTAATGGAATTAGCGACTGTTTTGATTCAAATATCTGGTTACAAACCAGCATATTCAACCATACATAAAAATTACTGGTGCCTTTCTTGTCACATTGGTACAAGTAAATATTGAACCTACCAGGCCTGTTCTAGTCACACTGATAAAGGTAAACATTGAACCTACCAGGCCTGTTCTAGTCACACTGATAAAGGTAAACATTGAACCTACCAGGCATGTTCTAGTCACAATGATAAAGGTAAACATAGAACCTACCAGGCATGTTTTAGTCACACTGATAAAGGTAAATATTGAACCTACCAGGCATGTTCTAGTCACACTGATAAAGTAAACATTGAACCTACCAGGCCTGTTCTAGTCACACTGATATGAGTAAACATTGAACCTACCAGGCCTGTTCTAGTCACACTGATATGAGTAAACATTGAACCTACCCGGCCTGTTCTAGTCACACTGATAAAGTAAACATTGAACCTACCAGGCCTGTTCTAGTCACACTGATAAAGTAAACATTGAACCTACCAGGCCTGTTCTAGTCACACTGATAAAGGTAAACATAGAACCTACCAGGCCTGTTCTAGTCACACTGATAAAGTAAACATTGAACCTACCAGGCCTGTTCTAGTCACATTTGATACAGACAAACACTAAACCAACCTGACCTGGTCACGTCACAATTGTCCATATAAACATTGCAGCTGCCTGTTCTTGTAACGTTGGCATAATGTAACGTCATGGTGCCAGTATGTCATTAAGGTCATGGTGCCAGTAGATCACTAAGGTCATAGTGCCTGTAAATCACTAAGGTCATGGTGCCTGTAAATCACTAAGGTCATGGTGCCAGTAGGTCACTAAGGTCATAGTGCCAGTAGGTCACTAAGGTCATGGTGGCAGGTCACTAAGGTCATGGTGCCAGTAGGTCACTAAGGTCATAGTGCCAGTAGGTCACTAAAGTCATAGTGCCAGTAGGTCACTAAGGTCATGGTGGCAGAAGGTCACTAAGTTCATGGTGCCAGTAGGTCACTAAGGTCATGGTGCCAGTAGGTCACTAAGGTCATGGTGCCAGTAGGTCACTAAGGTCATAGTGCCAGTAGGTCACTAAGGTCATAGTACCAGTATGTCATTAAGGTCATGGTGCCAGTAGATCACTAAGGTCATGGTGCCTGTGGGTCACTAAGGTCATAGTGCCTGTAAATCACTAAGGTCATGGTGCCTGTAAATCACTAAGGTCATGGTGCCAGTAGGTCACTAAGGTCATAGTGCCAGTAGGTCACTAAGGTCATGGTGGCAGGTCAAAAGGTCATGGTGCCAGTAGGTCACTATGGTCATAGTGTCAGTAGGTCACTAAAGTCATAGTGCCAGTAGGTCACTAAGGTCATGGTGGCAGAAGGTCACTAAGGTCATGGTGCCAGTAGGTCACTAAGGTCATGGTGCCAGTAGGTCACTAAGGTCATGGTGGCAGAAGGTCACTAAGGTCATGGTGCCAGTAGGTCACTGAGGTCATGGTGCCTTTAAATCACTAAGGTCATGGTGCCAGTAGGTCACTAAGGTCATGGTGCCTGTAAATCATTAAGGTTATGCTGCCTGTAAATCACTAAGGTCATGGTGCCAGTAGGTCACTAAGGTCATGGTGCCTGTAAATCACTAAGGTCATGGTGCCTGTAAATCACTAAGGTCATGGTGCCAGTAGTTCACTAAGGTCATGGTGCCAGTAAGTCACTAAGGTCATGGTGCCTGTAAATCACTAAGGTCATGGTGTCTGTAAATCACTAAGGTCTTGATGCCAGTAGGTCACTAAGGTCATGGTGCCAGTAGATCATCAAGGTTATGGTGCCTGTGGATACTTCAGGTCATCTGGTGTATGTGGATACCTAAGGCCTGGTGTGTGTGGATACCTAAGGTCACAGTGCTTGTGGATACCTAAGGTCATGGTGTCTGTGGATACCTAAAGTCATGGTGTCTGTGGATACCTAAGGCCTGGTGTCTGTGGATACCTAAAGTCATGGTGTCTGTGGATACCTAAGGCCTGGTGTCTGTGGATACCTAAGGTCATGGTGTCTGTGGATACCTAAGGCCTGGTGTCTGTGGATACCTAAGGTCATGGTGTCTGTGGATACCTAAGGTCATTGTGTCTGTAAATACCTAAGGTCATGGTGTCTGTGGATACATGGTGTCTGTGGATACCTAAGGTCATGGTGTCTGTGGATACCTAAGGTCATGGTGTCTGTGGATACCTAAGGTCATGGTGTCTGTGGATACCTAAGGCCTGGTGTCTGTGGATACCTAAGGTCATGGTGTCTGTGGATACCTAAGGCCTGGTGTCTGTGGATACCTAAGGTCATGGTGTCTGTGGATACCTAAGGTCATGGTGTCTGTGGATACCTAAGGTCATGGTGTCTGTGGATACCTAAGGTCATGGTGTCTGTGGATACCTAAGGCCTGGTGTATGTGGATACCTAAGGTCACAGTGCTTGTGGATACCTAAGGTCATGGTGTCTGTGGATGCCTCAGGTTACAGTACCTCTGGAAGTCTAATGTCATGTTGTCTGTTGATAACTAAGGTTAAAGAATCTGTGGATGCTTTGGGTCATGGTGCCTGTGGATGACTTAGATCATATGAATTATGAATGTCTAAAAGTGGTCATCTGCCTCTGAGAACTTGTACAATAATTTATAATGAGTTATTGAAATAGACATTCCAACCTTTCCAATCATCATTATCTAAAGCAAATAAAAAGAAATCTGACCTACAAAAATGCTTTTCTGATGGTGGCCACAATAAACAAACTTTCAGAATAATTTACTATATCTAAGATGCATGCTTAAAAATATCGAAAATAGAGAGAAAATTAATCAACATCACTGTAATGGGCTTTGTGTTTTCCAGTCTTCCTCAGTGCCTTAAAGGCAAACTGTGCAATCCTATTATCAAAATTACACTGTTCTTTTTGCAGAGCTGCATCCACTGGTTTTCTTAGATGTGCTGTACATCAGGTCAAAGATTCAAATACTTTTCAACCCCTGTTATAGATAAGTTCAAAAGTTCAAAGCTATTTCTATGCTGCTGTAGGTAAGGTCAACAGTTCCAATCTTTTCCTTATATTGCTGTAGAAAAGGTCAAAGGTTCAAATCTTTTTCTACTCCTGCTGTAGAAAAGGTCAAAGGTTCAGATCCATTTCTACCCCTGCTGTAGAAAAGGTCAAAGGTTCAAATCCTTTTCTATCCCTGCTGTAGAAAAGGTCAAAGGTTTAGATCCATTTCTACCCCTGCTGTAGAAAAGGTCAAAGGTTCAAATCCTTTTCTATCCCTGCTGTAGAAAAGGTCAAAGGTTAAAATCCTTAACTATTCTTGCTGTAGAAAAGGTCAAAGGTTTAGATCCATTTCTACCCCTGCTGTAGAAAAGGTCAAAGGTTAAAATCCTTAACTATCTCTGCTGTAGAAAAGGTCAAAGGTTTAGAACCATTTCTACCCCTGCTGAAAAGCCTGGGTATTGGTGAACAATCTTTGAGAACGTGTACTGCATCTCTCTGTGCATTAGGTGTTAAAGATCATATCAGAGTTCCAGAGGGAAGGATATTTTTTTTATTTCAATTCACGAGTCTAAACACCTCAACTGCTTCCTGAGAACGATATGGAAGTTCAGACACTGTTTCTCTCATTTCCAACACTTCTAGATTGTATCTCAAATAACTAGAACATGATGAGAGCCCTCACTAATAGCCTACCCTCAATAAAACTTGCCCATCTGTGTAACTAGAGACAGAGACAAAATTAACTGACAATCAAAAGATACACAATATAAGAAGAGTTCAACAGGAATAACATTCACATCAAGCTACAAGGTAACATCTTCTGAAACAGGAAATTTAATTGTGTCCTTGGAAACACTTCTGAAACAGGAAGTCTCAGTTTCCATGAATACATCCATGGAAATGACCTTATGAAACAGGAAGTTAGAATATTTCCATGGAAACGACCTTATGAAACAGGAAGTTCAAACACCTCAATGGAAATTCGTATTGAAACAGGAATGATATTGTGTCCAAGGAAATAATTGGAAAAAAATGGAAAGAAAAACAGGAAGAATAAATGTTCATTATTGAAATCTTAACACAACAATATGACTGTAGAAAAACTTCCTCCTGGTTAAGTAATGGGATACATCTCTCCATTCCTCCAAATAAATCCCTGCTTGCATATTTCCATTTTTCAAGTACAACAAAAACCTTTCCTTATGTTTTTCCATTCTTCTTCTGCAAAAAATATCTATGTTTGTATGTCGCTATTTTTCTGGTACACAAAATGTCATCTACTTGGACATTTCCAAATTCTTGGATAATAAAATTCTCTTCTGGTTTATTTCTATTGTTTTTGTACAACAAAAATCTATGCTTACATATTTCAACCTGATGTTGTCAGTCACAGCATTCATCAATACATTCTACACTTGAGAATAATAATAAGTTATCTTCTAGTACTTGTTTACCAGTCGTCTACTAGTCCTTGCCTACTAGTACTTGTCTACAAGTGCTTGCCTACTAGTACTTGTCTACAAGTGCTTGCCTACTAGTACTTGTCTACTAGTCCTTGCCTACTAGTCCTTGTCTACTAGTCCTTGTCTACAAGTGCTTGCCTACTAGTACTTGTCTACAAGTGCTTGCCTACTAGTACTTGTCTACTAGTCCTTGCCTACTAGTACTTGTCTACAAGTCATTGCCTACTAGTACTTGTCTACAAGTCATTGCCTACTAGTACTTGTCTACAAGTGCTTGCCTACTAGTACTTGTATACTAGTACTTGCCTACTAGCACTTGTCTACAAGTCATTGCCTACTAGTACTTGTCTACAAGTCATTGCCTACTAGTACTTGTCTACAAGTCCTTGCCTACTAGTACTTGTCTACAAGTGCTTGCCTACTAGTACTTGTCTACAAGTGCTTGCCTACTAGTACTTGTCTACTAGTCCTTGCCTACTAGTCCTTGCCAATTAGTCCTTGTCTACTAGTCCTTGCCTACTAGTACTTGTCTACAAGTCATTGCCTACTAGTACTTGTCTACAAGTCATTGCCTACTAGTACTTGTCTACCAGTCCTTGCCTACTAGTACTTGTCTACAAGTCATTGCCTACTAGTACTTGTCTACCAGTCCTTGCCTACTAGTACTTGTCTACAAGTGCTTGCTTGCTAGTACTTGTCTACAAGTCCTTGCCAACTAGTCATTGTCTACTAGTCCTTGCCAACTAGTCCTTGTCTACTAGTCCTTGTCTACAAGTCCTTGCCAACTAGTCATTGTCTACTAGTCCTTGCCTACAAGTCCTTGCCTACAAGTCCTTGCCTACTAGTCCTTGTCTACCAGTCCTTGCCTACCAGTCATTGTCTACAAGTCCTTGTCTACAAGTCCTTGCATACTAGTCCTTGTCTATAAGTCCTTGCCTACTGGTCCTTGTCTACCAGTCATTGCCTACTAGTCCTTGTCTACTAGTACTTGTCTACAAATGCTTGCCTACTAGTCCTTGTCTACAAGTCCTTGCCAACTAGTCATTGTCTACTAGTCCTTGCCAACTAGTCATTGTCTACTAGTCCTTGCCTACAAGTCCTTGCCTACTAGTCCTTGTCTACCAGCATTGCCTACTAGTCCTTGTCTACCAGTCCTTGCCTACTAGTAGTTGTCTACCAGTCCTTGTCTACCAGTCATTGTTACCACACTGTGAGACAACCTGTGGTATTTTGTTAGCATACTGTGAGACAACCTGTAGTACTTTTGTAAGCACACTGCGAGACAACCTGTGGTATTTTGTTAGCATACTGTGAGACAACCTGTGGTATTTTTGTAAGCACACCGCGAGACAACCTGTAGTATTTTTGCTGTCAACACTGAGACAACCTGTGCTATTTTTGTTAGCACATTGTGAGACAACCTGTAGTATTTTGTTAGCATACTGTGAGACCTGTAGTATTTTTGTTGTCTCAACTGTGAGACAACCTGTTGTATTTTTGCTGTCCACACTGTGAGACAACCTGTGGTATTTTTAAGCATACTGTGAGACAACCTGTAGTATTTTTGCTGTCCACACTGTTAGACAACCTGTTGTATTTTGTAAGCATACTGTGAGACAACCTGTAGTATTTTGTTAGCATACTGTGAGACAACCTGTGGTATTTTTGCTCTTCACACTGCGAGACAACTTGTGGTATTTTTGTAAGCACACTGTGAGACAACATGTGGTATTTTGTTAGCATACTGTGAGACAACCTGTAATATTTTTGCTGTCCACACTGTGAGACAACCTGTTGTATTTTGTAAGCACACTGTGAGACAACCTGTTGTATTTTGTTAGCACACTGTGAGACAACCTGTGGTATTTTTGTTAGCATACTGTGAGACAACCTGTAGTATTTTTCTAAGCACACTGTGAGACAACCTGTAGTATTTTTGTAGGCACACTGTGAGACAACCTGTGGTATTTTTGTAAGCACACTGTGAGACAACCTGTGCTATTTTTGTAAGCATACTGTGAGACAACCTGTGGTATTTTTGTTAGCACACTGTGAGACAACCTGTGCTATTGTTGTAAGCATACTGTGAGACAACCTGTGGTATTTTTGAAAGCACACTGTGAGACAACCTGTAGTATTTTTGTTAGCATAGTGTGAGACAACCTGTGCTATTTTTGTAAGCACACTGTGAGACAACCTGTAGTATTTTTGTTAGCATACTGTGAGACAACCTGTGGTATTTTTGCTATCCACATTGTGAGACAACCTGTGGTATTTTTGCTATCCACACTGTGAGACAACTTGTGGTATTTTTGTAGGCACACTGTGAGACAACCTGTGGTATTTTTGTAGGCACACTTTGAGACAACCTGTTGTATTTTTGCTGTACCCACTGTGAGACAACCTGTTGTATTTTGCTGTCCACACTGTGAGACAGCCTGTGGTATTTTGTTTCCCACACTGTGAACAACCTGTAGTATTTTTGATGCAAATATTATGAGACAACTTACAGTAAGTCTTGTATTTTAGTAAGCCACTTTGAGAAACCTGTAGTATGTTTTGCCCACACACTGTGAGGCAACCTGTAGATTTTTTGTAAGCAAGCTGCAAGTCAAACTGTAGTGTTTTTGTAAGCCACTGTGGTACAACCTGCAGTATATTTGCAAGTACCCTGTAAGTCAAGCGGTTTTATATTTTGTATTTTTTAATGTATTTTTTGAAAGCCACTGTAGGACAACTGCAGTATTTTTGTAAGCACACTGTGAGTAAAGATGAGTGTTGTATTTTGTAAGCCACTATAAGACAACCTGCAGTATTTTTGTAAGCACACTGTGAGTAAAGATGAGTGTTGTATTTTGTAAGCCACTGTGAGACAACCTGCAGTATTTTTGTAAGCACACTGTGAGTAAAGATGAGTGTTGTATTTTGTAAGCCACTATGAGACAACCTGCAGTATTTTTGTAAGCACACTGTGAGTAAAGATGAGTGTTGCATTTTGTAAGCCACTATGAGACAACCAGCAGTATTTTTGTAAGCACACTGTGAGTAAAGATGAGTGTTGCATTTTGTAAGCCACTATGAGACAACCTGCAGTATTTCTGTAAGCACACTGTGAGTAAAGATGAGTGTTGTATTTTGTAAGCCACTATGAGACAACCTGCAGTATTTTTGTAAGCACACTGTGAGTAAAGATGAGTGTTGCATTTTGTAAGCCACTATGAGACAACCTGCAGTATTTCTGTAAGCACACTGTGAGTAAAGATGAGTGTTGTATTTTGTAAGCCACTATGAGACAACCAGCTCAACCAACTTGTTGTGTTTTTTCAAGTACCTTATTAGTCAAGCTGTTTTATATTTTGTTTTGTTTAATTTTTTTTTTTTTTTTTGCAAGCAAACTGCAATCAAGTTGAAGTATTTCTATATTTTTGTAAGCCAAAATGAGATAACTTGAAGCATTTTTGCAAGCACCTTGTTAATCATATATTTTTATATTTTGTATTGCTTAAATTTTTTTTTTTTTTGTAATCAAACAGCCAGTCAAGTTGTAGTACTTTTGTAAGCCACTCTGAGACAACCTGTAGTATTTTTGCAAGCAACTTGTGAGTGAAGCTGTTTTATATTTTGTTCTTGTTTAATGCATATTTTTTTTTTTGTAAGCCGCTGTTTGAAAACGTGTAGCATTTTTTATAAGATGAAATTTTAGTGTCTGTTCCACTGTGGTGTAACAACAGTGACCAAATCCTTCCTGTGATGGAGGCGTGCCGTGAGCCAGACGGCTACCCGCCTAACCTACACATCTTGTGCCGTACCAATTTGCAATTATAATGTTGTAGCAGCCAGTGGTCTCTAACTAATGTAATATTTACGGTGGAATGTTTTGGTACCGTGACACGGGTGCTTCTCCGGGTGGCCATCCTTCACCCGTGACCGTCACGCTTCGCCGACCACCCAACGTGCCTTCCGACATGCCTGTTGTGGCGAGCACCTGTCGCTCAGCATCAGCAGCAACCCTCATTAGCATTCTTTTGGTAAATTACATTGAACACATAGAATTTTAGTTGTTTAAAACGACGTCACTTACCTTACAAGCGGTAACTCCATGTGTAGCTAACTCCACGCGGGCAAAGTTCCCCTTACCCAAGGTAAGGCCGTCCATCACATAACGCCCGATACATTGAATTTTCTTCCCCATTTCTTTCTTAGATGACAGATTTCTTCCATTTCCAATAATTTCTTTCCATTGAGTCTAACATTCTTACTTTCCACGACCCACCGTAACTATCCATTTTGGCGAAATAGTTGGACATTTTCGCTGGATTTGAAAACAATAATGGCGGGCATCATCATTGAAACGCCCCCTTTCTTAGAACGGCATCAAATCCATAGTCAGATATCAAAAAAAGGAAGGAGAATATTATTTACAAAGTATTTCACTGGATAAAATGTTTATATATACACGGCGATAATACAGTGGATCTCACATAGCATTATGTAAACAACATCAACTACCCTTCATACGAAATTCCAATACACTGATGATACCGTCACGACAAAAGCTTGTTGAATTTCACGTGTGTGAGACTATTTTGGGGGGCGAGGCGCTTCCTGTGGCTGTTTGCCCCTCCAACATGTTACCGTTGTATCCTGGAACACGGCGGCTATCTGCCCCAAACGTCACGACGACTTCCAAACGTCAGTCGGCCTCACAGCCATTGCTACCACCGACATGATCTTCTCGGAGAACTTCGCGATACCCAAGTCACATGACTCAGTAATTCATGAAAATTTCATCCGCATTTAATATGATAATGCAACGAGTGGTACCGGGAAACCATGACAACCAATCATCTATCTAATAACACGTTCGATTTTCCGAGAGTAACGTTTGCATATTGCATATATTTGCTGCAGTGGCTTGTGTTTGTGAACCAAGAGAGACGACTGCCGTTCTGGAGCGAGGAAGCTGATCAATCGAGCGATAATTACACAATGACATAAACAAAAACAATAACAGGGACGGCCATGCTTTCCCGACTTGCCCGTGGGAAGGGCAGGACGTCACAGGAAAATCAATGACGAAGATGGTTGAGAGAGCGCCGTGCAGTGTCGGTCGCTGTTGATAACTTCTCCATGATAAATATTCTTTGTAGGGTCCATTGTTTTATTCAGACATATATTCCATCGTGATGTTTGGCTTCAGCACGCCATGATATAGGCTACTGTATACTTGGTCGTGTACTAATACAGCGGCTGCCATATATAGCATATGTACTTACACGTGTGCTCTGGTACTAATACACTAGCTTTCTCAAACTGTACTAATACACTAGCTTTCTCAAACTGTACTAATACACTACCCCACACTGTACTAATACACTACCTACCTCAACCTACCTCACACTGTGCTAATACACTACCTACCTCACACTGTACTAATACACTACCTACCTCACACTGTACTAATACACTACCTACCTCACACTGTACTAATACACTACCTACCTCACACTGTACTAATACACTACCTACCTCACACTGTACTAATACACTACCTACCTCACACTGTACTAATACACTACCTACCTCACACTGTACTAATACACTACCTACCTCACACTGTACTAATACACTACCTACCTCACACTGTACTAATACACTACCTACCTCACACTGTACTAATACACTACCCATCTCACACTGTACTAATACACTACCTACCTCACATTGTACTAATACACTACCCCACACTGTACTAATACACTACCTACCTCAACCTACCTCACACTGTGCTAATACACTACCTACCTCACACTGTACTAATACACTACCTACCTCACACCTACCCTCACACAATGTACTGTAATACACTACCTACTGTACTAATACACTACCTACCTCACACTGTACTAATACACTACCTACCTCACACTGTACTAATACACTACCTACCTCACACTGTACTAATACACTACCTACCTCACACTGTACTAATACACTACCTACCTCACACTGTACTAATACACTACCTACCTCACACTGTACTAATACACTACCTACCTCACACTGTACTAATACACTACCTACCTCACATTGTACTAATACACTACCTACCTCACACTGTGCTAATACACTACCTACCTCAAACTGTACTAATACACTACCTACCTCACTGTACTAATACACTACCTACCTCACACTGTACTAATACACTACCTACCTCACACTGTACTAATACACTACCTACCTCACACTGTACTAATACACTACCTACCTACACTACCTACCTCACACTGTACTAATACACTACCTACCTCACACTGTACTAATACACTACCCCACACTGTACTAATACACTACCTACCTCAAACTGTACTAATACACTACCCCACACTGTACTAATACACTACCTACCTCACACTGTACTAATACACTACCTACCTCACACTGTACTAATACACTACCTACCTCACACTGTACTAATACACTACCTACCTCACACTGTACTAATACACTACCTACCTCACACTGTACTAATACACTACCTACCTCACACTGTACTAATACACTACCCCACACTGTACTAATACACTACCTACCTCACACTGTACTAATACACTACCTACCTCACACTGTACTAATACACTACCTACCTCACACTGTACTAATACACTACCTACCTCACACTGTACTAATACACTACCTACCTCACACTGTACTAATACACTATCTACCTCCCACTGTACTAATACACTACCTACCTCACACTGTACTAATACACTACCTACCTCACACTGTACTAATACACTACCTACCTCACACTGTACTAATACACTACCTACCTCACACTGTACTAATACACTACCTACCTCACACTGTACTAATACACTACCTACCTCACACTGTACTAATACACTACCTTCCTCACACTCTACTAATACACTACCTCACACTGTACTAATACACTACCTATCTCACACTGTACTAATACACTACCTACCTCACACTGTACTAATACACTACCTACCTCACACTGTACTAATACACTACCTACCTCACACTGTACTAATACACTACCTACCTCACATTGTACTAATACACTACCTACCTCACACTGTACTAATAAACTACCTACACTGTACTAATACACTACCTACCACACTGTACACACTGTACTAATACTAATACACTACCCCACACTGTACTAATACACTACCTACCTCAAACTGTACTAATACACTACCTACCTCACACTGTACTAATACACTACCCCACACTGTATTAATACACTATCTACCTCACACTGTACTAATACACTACCTACCCCACACTGTACTAATACACTACCTACCTCACTGTACTAATACACTACCCCACACTGTACTAATACACTACCTACCTCAAACTGTACTAATACACTACCTACCTCACACTGTCACACTGTACTAATACACTACTACCTCACACTGTACTAATACACTCTACCTCACACTGTACTAATACACTACTGTACTAATACCCTACCTCACACTGTACTAATACACTATCTCCCTCCCACTGTACTAATACACTACCTCACACTGTACTAATACACTACCTACCTCACACTGTACTAATACACTACCTACCTCACACTGTACTAATACACTACCTACCTCACACTGTACTAATACACTACCTACCTCACACTGTACTAATACACTACCTACCTCACACTGTACTAATACACTACCTACCTCACACTGTACTAATACACTACCTACCTCACACTGTACTAATACACTACCTACCTCACACTACACTACCTACCTCACACTGTACTACACTACCTACCTCACACTGTACTAATACACTACCTACCTCACACTGTACTAATACACTACCTACCTCACACTGTTCTAATACACTACCTACCTCACACTGTACTAATACTACTCAACCTACCTCACACTGTACTAATACACTCTACCTCACACTGTACTAATACACCTCACACCTACCTCACACTGTACTAATACACTACCTACCTCACACTGTACTAATACACTACCTACCTCACACTGTACTAATACACTACCTCACACCTCAATACATTATCTCACACTGTACTAACCTCACACTGTACTAATACACTACCTACCTCACACTGTACTAATACACTACCTCACACTGTACTCACACTGTACTAATACACTACCTCCCTCACACTGTACTAATACACTATCACACCTACCCACTGTACTAATACACTACCTCACCTCACACTGTACTAATACACTACCTACACTGTACTAATACCTACCTCACACTGTACTAATACACTACCTACCTCACACTGTACTAATACACTACCTACCTCACACTGTACTAATACACTACCTACCTCACACTGTACTAATACACTACCTACCTCACATTGTACTAATACACTACCTTCCTCTCACTGTACCAATACATTATCTCACACTGTACTAATACACTACCTACCTCACACTGTACTAATACACTACCTACCTCACACTGTACTAATACACTACCTACCTCACACTGTACTAATACACTACCTACCTCACACTGTACTAATACACTACCTACCTCACACTGTACTAATACACTACCTACCTCACACTGTACTAATACACTACCTACCTCAAACTGTACTAATACACTATCTACCTCACACTGTACTAATACACTACCTACCCCACACTGTACTAATACACTACCTACCTCACACTGTACTAATACACTACCTACCTCACACTGTACTAATACACTACCTACCTCACACTGTACTAATACACTACCTACCTCACACTGTACTAATACACTACCTACCTCACACTGTACTAATACACTACCTACCTCAAACTGTACTAATACACTACCTACCTCACACTGTACTAATACACTACCTACCTCACACTGTACTAATACACTACCTACCCCACACTGTACTAATACACTACCTACCTCAAACTGTACTAATACACTACCTACCTCACACTGTACTAATACACTACCTACCTCACACTGTACTAAGTATAAGAATTCCCTTATAAAAAGCCGTTTTGTTTTTGAAGATGACCTTGATGGGCAGGTTTAACTGTTTATTGTTCTGCCTGTGGTTAAATGGTACTTGTATTATAGGTGTGCTTTATTTGTGTATTCTTTGAAGACCATCCGAGATTTATCGAACGAATCTCGGTACTGATGGAGGCGACTAGAACAATGTGTTGGAATTGTCTCTCTTTGGTTGCTGAAGCTGGATAACAATTGTCGATCCATTGTTTCTGTCGGCTTTGGGCTATCACCATAATGTGACGGTACTATTCAGCTATTTATGAACCTGACAGCTTTTATTGTGAATCCCACGTTATTATCATATCAATACCTAGTTAAATCCGGGTAATAATACGACGTTACTAATAATCACTAATATCAGGTTTGCATCGATAGATTCGGAAGTATTCGTCACCAACTCTCATATCACTGAAATAACATCTATTGACAGACAGTCTGACTTTTTATTTTAACATTACAAAAAGGCGCCAAAGTTACTGAAGTGGCTTAAGTTCATGTCCTTATAGAAACACACACTACCATCTTCTATATAATGTCAGTTCGTGTTCCCGCGATATTTTAGTCAAATATTTAAATAACTAAACACGCACATGCCAGTTCCACTGTCCGGTATGTTTTACATAGTTAACTTCTGAGACAATTCTTAACCAACTTTAAAAACGTACGGAAGGACATCTCGTTCTAGTATATCCTTCATTCCAAACAAACCGCCAGCTGTTTGTTAATGTTTTAACCTGGATTTTGTTGGTGTTTTGCCGTTCGTTATGTGATCTGCATGTTGAGAATGAATGATTATTAACACAGTGATGTAAAGTAGATATATTTAATGATACTTAATCAATTGCAGTGGGATATTGTAGATTGCTATCGCGTAGATAAGGTTACTATGGTGTATGGTAGGTTGCTATGGTATATTGTAAGTTGCTATGGTTTATAGTATGTTCATAAGGTATATTGTAGTCTACTGTGGTATATAGTAAGTTTCTACGTTGCTATGGTAAAAAGAAGGTTGCTACGATATATTGTAGTTTGCAATGGTATAATGCATGTTGCTATGGTATAATGTATGTTGCTATGGTATAACGTAGGTTGCTGTGGTATATAGGTGGTTGCTTTGGTATATCGCACGTAAATAGGCTATTTAGTAGGTTTCTAAGGCATAAGTAAAACCAGCCCGTTACACATTATCCCTGTGAGTATCATGTGAGTACCACGTGATACACGATTGCTTAACAGCCCGTTACACATTATCCCTGTGAGTATCATGTGAGTACCACGTGATACACGATTGCTTAACAGCCCGTTACACATTATCCTTGTGAGTATCATGTGAGTACCACGTGATACACGATTGCTTAACAGCCCGTTACACATTATCCTTGTGAGTATCCTGTGAGTACCACGTGATACACGATTGCTTAACAGCCCGTTACACATTATCCCTGTGAGTATCATGTGAGTACCACGTGATACACGATTGCTTAACAGCCCGTTACGCATTATCCTTGTATCATGTGAGTACCACGTGATACACGATTGCTTAACAGCCCGTTACACATTATCCTTGTGAGTATCCTGTGAGTACCACGTGATACACGATTGCTTAACAGCCCGTTACACATTATCCTTGTGAGTATCCTGTGAGTACCACGTGATACACGATTGCTTAACAGCCCGTTACACATTATCCTTGTGAGTATCCTGTGAGTACCACGTGATACACGATTGCTTAACAGCCCTATACACATTATCCTTGTGAGTATCCTGTGAGTACCACGTGATACACGATTGCTTAACAGCCCGTTACACATTATCCTTGTGAGTATCCTGTGTGTACCACGTGATACACGATTGCTTAACAGCCCGTTACACATTATCCTTGTGAGTATCCTGTGAGTACCACGTGATACACGATTGCTTAACAGCCCGTCACACATTATCCTTGTGAGTATCCTGTGTGTACCACATGATACACGATTGCTTAACAGCCCGTAACACATTATCCTTGTGAGTATCCTGTGAGTACCACGTGATACACAATTGCTTAACAATTTTTAAAAACATGTTTGATCGATACAGTGTGATTTAGAATCTTTTCCTGGTGTTACGTGTATTCTGTTGCAGTGTTACGTGTATTCTGTTGCAGTGTTACGTGTATTGTGTTGCGGTGTTATTGTGTTGCGGTGTTACGTGTATTCTTTTGCAGTGTTACGTGTATTCTGTTGCGGTGTTACGTGTATTCTGTTGCGGTGTTACGTGTATTCTGTTGCGGTTTTACGTGTATTCTGTTGCGGTGTTACGTGTATTCTTTTGCAGTGTTACGTGTATTCTGTTGCGGTGTTACGTGTATTCTGTTGCGGTGTTACGTGTATTCTTTTGCGGTGTTACGTGTATTCTGTTGTGGTGTTACGTATATTCTGTTGCGGTGTTACGTGTATTCGGTTGCGGTGTTACGTGTATTCTGTTGCGGTGTTACGTGTATTCTGTTGCGGTTTTACGTGTATTCTGTTGCGATTTTACGTGAATTCTGTTGCGGTGTTACGTGTATTCGGTTGCGGTGTTACGTGTATTCTGTTGCGGTGTTACGTGTATTGTGTGTCGGTTTTACGTGTCCAATGTTCGGGTTATGTGGTGATCCATGTGACACCATGTGACACCATGTATCCACAGATCATACAACATGAGTCCTCCCATATGGAGCCGGACCTAGTGGCCCGTTGTTACATTTAAACAATAAATCTTGCTTTTTTCGATTTCATGGGGTGATGAATTGAGTTGCTCTTGAGACAAATTTGATTAACCGTCGCAGTTCATTCAGTTTGTCTCAAGGGCAACTCAATTTATCACCCCATGGAATCGACAGAAGCAGGAACCGACGCTTATATTCAAATTAAGACGGTTTCTTTTCAATGTTTTGAACAAATCCAAGTTTGCAGTTACTTAAACTTGTGCAAGTCTAAGGAAATTCGTTAAAAATATAGTCCGAAATTTTTAAGCACATGATGCTCAAACGGTTTTACTCGGGTAAAATACGATTATGCAACACATTGAAAATTCAAAGCAATATGATTATATTGTAATCATTTATTTTGTCAAAATATCTTAGAAATTGTAAAAATTCTCCGACAGCTTCGCGGAAGAATAACGTTTTTACTGAGTCGTGTTCCGCTTCGCTTCGAAATGGCGGCAGCTATTTTTAGATTGTCGTGGGGTTTGTTTTGTGACCTTTCTCTGTAGCCTATGTATCCATGACATCAAGAACTTAGTTAAGAAGCAGATTTGTATCAAATTTGTTCAATGGACGCTCTTGGTCTTGTTGGACATTTTCGTCGTGCTGTGAAAGGTTAAAAAAATTGTGTAGCAGACGACAATATGATATTTTCAAGGTCTCGAGCAGATATCAAAATATGGAAAATAAATCTATTCTGCTAAAAATTACCATAACGTTATATTTTGAATTATTTAATGTTTATTAAATATGTTGTTTATCTTTATCACATTATATTATGCAAACCTGGAGCGATTTTTTTTTTTTTTTTTTGTTAAGTTTAGCATCAAAACAGTGCGCGGGTTACTCCCTCAGAATCTGTAAATGATGTATTCATACGTCCTGACCAATCTTAGTCAGGTCAAACTCGTGGACAAATGAAACAGACCTAATTTGGTAGTTTCACCGAGTCCATCATCAGTAGAAATTGAATTGCATTAGTTTGGGACCTCCGTTGTTTTCTTGTACAAGGAAAAGAGTTTTAGTAAAGACACGTATTCCTGGAAGCTTATCAAGCATATTAAGTACAGTCAGTTTCCGGTGAATTTATTTTAACACACATAAAAGTGCGTATATAAGTCGTCGAGTGGTGGTGCATTGAGTGTCCGACACTAGACAATTATACAACTGTCGTGTCCGACACCAGACAATTATACAACTGCCGTGTCCGACAACAGACAATTATACAACTGCCGTGTCCGACAACAGACAATTATACAACTGTCGTGCCGACACCAGGCAATTATACAACTGCCGTGTCCGACAACAGACAATTATACAACTGTCGTGCCGACACCAGGCAATTATACAACTGCCGTGTCCGACAACAGACAATTATACAACTGTCGTGTCCGACACCAGGCAATTATACAACTGCCGTGTCCGACACCAGACAATTATACAACTGCCGTGTCCGACACGAGGCAATTATACAAATGCCGTGTCCGACACCAGACATTTATACAACTGTCGTGTCCGACACCAGACATTTATACAACTATTTAATGTTACCTAATGTAAAACGAAGAGAACCACTGGAGAACAGTCGGAGAACAATTGGAGAGACTTCGGAGAACAATTGGAGAACCTTCGGAGAACCATTGGAGAACTTTCGGAGAACCACTGGAGAACCTTCGGAGAACCACTGGAGAACCTTCGGAGAACCACTGGAGAGACTTCGGAAAACCACTGGAGAACATTCGGAGAACTTCGGAGAACCATTGGAGAACTTTCGGAGAACCACTGGAGAACCTTCGGAGAACCACTGGAGAGCCTTCGGAAAACCACTGGAGAACCTTCGGATAACCACTGCAGAACCATCGGAGAACCACTGGAGAGCCTTCGGAGAACCACTGGAGAACCTTCGGAGAACCACTGGAGAACATTCGGAAAACCACTGGAGAGCCTTCGGAGAACCACTGGAGGACCACTGGAGAGCCTTCGGAGAACCACTGGAGAACCTTCGGAAAACCACTGGAGAGCCTTCTGAGAACCACTGGAGAACATTCGGAAAACCACTGGAGAGCCTTCGGAGAACCACTGGAGGACCACTGGAGAGCCTTCGGAGAACCACTGGAGAACCTTCGGAAAACCACTGGAGAGCCTTCGGAGAACCACTGGAGAACCTTCGGAGAACCACTGGAGAACCTTCGGAAACCCACTGGAGAGACTTCCTGGTGCATCTATCAGTTGATGCAAAGACCAAGGCCGCGTCCTACGTGTATAAGAGCACACTGTATAAAATAAATCATGTTCCTATTTTATAACCCCTTGTGTCTGAACCGAGATCCTGTGGCTAATGTGTATTATGATTGTGTTCCACTTTTTTCATAGCAAAAACGACAATACCAACATGTCAACAAAATCATAATCCAAACTCAAATTCAGCAAAACTACGGTAAAAGATGAACAAAAAAGATTTACACGGAAATCCATGAAAAAGTACAATAATAAGACCAGGTGTTCCGGAGGAGTAAGCGTCTACCGCTTCATCGACGACACCCGTCATGTTAAACCGTGGTCAATCCAAGTAAGTAATGTCACGTTCCCAAATGAGAGTAACGTATACAACAACAGAACCAAATAGATGCAGAACTGAGGAACCTCTGGTGCGATTCTTGTAACCTGAATGTATCCGTCTTTTCATGCTTAACAAATTGCAATCAGTTTAGCTGAAGTTCTCTGTTGCCGCTATGCAAAAACTGAAGACACACATTAAGAAATACAATTTTTAAAAAGACCTGTTTCCAAATGTTAATTTTGTGTCATTAGGTATTAGACATCTCAGTTCCTTGGCTCATCAATCTCAAAAAATAAAAAAAAAGTATATTTCAGGTTTGTTAGTGCACTCTCTATTTAGGTTACTGAAACTTGTGTACTTCTAAACATTTTATTTCCTTTTATCAAGATCGCGAACTCAATCTCCAGTTGACAAAAAGTCCAGGACACTTTTAAAGTTTACTTCCTGTTTCAAATGAAACTGGCAGACCATGAATCGTAGGTTTCGGTTTTAGTCTTCCGTGTGGTCGCTATGATATAGGAAGGAGGTGCCTCTCACATGTATCCGGCCTGTACTGGAGGTTGTCAACTCCGTATCACCACGATAACACTACACAACAAGATCATTTCTCGGTATCTACCGAACGGATAAACATTTCCGCTGAAAAAACACGCAATCGTTCGGATCTTAGTATAATACCAGCGGGTGGTCAGGTTTATGAGTTGACAATATCGTTTCTTACTCGGGTTTGATTTCCCGGTAATGTCGTGTAATAATTTCTGGAAGTTCAGAGAATAGATACTGATAAGTTAATACTACTCCGAACTCTGAATCGAATGAAACTCTGCACTCAGAATCGATGAAACTCAGAATCGACGAAATGAAAGTAAAACATGAACAAGAGGAAGTACAGGGAGAATTAGATGTAGGCGTCCTCACTTCATCAACTACACCGTCCGCCATGTAAATCTTGGTCTGCTCAAGTGAACAATGTCACGTTCTCAAAAGGAGAACAACGGAAACAACATGTACTACACATCGAAAGAAATATTTTCCTATGAGATCACAAATACAACCATAAAACTTCTCTGCAATCTTCTCCAACCTGCATCTCTCGAAATCTTGTGTTGTTATTTTTCTGTCACCTGGCGACATCTTTTATGTAAGTCATAATATTGGGAATTTCGAATCAGCTGCGACATATAAACACCATAGATCGGGAGGTAGTGATATTACTATTTAACAATAAAAAATATCACATTGGGGAAATTATATCATGGTGAAAAATTGTTCATATTTGTTGTGTGTGTGTGTGGGGGGGGGGGGGGGCGGGATCGGGGTAAGTGGTTGATATAGAAGAGTTTATCGTGTCCTTGATTTCCAGTTCTATAGGTTATTATGACAAGACATTGTCGATATATCTACAATTGAAGTTGAAGAACTTTGCATTTGTAAATAGTAATCATTTTACGATACAGAAGCAAAACACATCATCAAAACCATATCTTAATTCTCTACGTTACGTTATGTTACGAAGTGTATAAAACGTCACATATTTAGCACATTATGCAATGTATAAAACGTCACATATTTACAGAACTTACAATGTATAAAACGTCACATATTTAGCACATTATGCAATGTATAAAACGTCACATATTTAGCACACTATGTTAAGTATAAAACGTCACATATTTAGCACACTATGTTAAGTATAAAATGTCACATATTTAGCAAACATCTCACAATGGATTAAATTCATATCCAGCACATGGGATATTTAAAATATCACTTTCTAAAACTAGACACATCTTGCTCGTGACTAAGACTTTGTTCTAAATGTCAGTTGACTGGAAATCAGGGTCTTTGATTTTATCAAGAATCATTCGTAGGTTTCGGTGACCGTTCTCGCTTCATTTTCCCTGTGTTTATGTATCTCTTAGATGGCGCTGTTTACAGATAAGTTTATGGACAGATGTGTAATTATGTAAGTACACATGAAATGGTGACAAATTGTTAAAATCACATGTTTACATGAGTGAAACAACAGTTCGGCAAAACAACATGATTACGGCACAGAGGTGTTACATCGTGTATCTACGTATACAGTTGTAGATGTGTGTACAAATCAATGCATATATTGTTGCCTTCTAGTGTTTAGCCACTAAGTTGTTCTAATGTGTGTGTTTACAGCGCGCTGACCTAGTCAGTTTCTACATAATCATCATTTCATCTGCTAATTGTCAATTCTCCTTTCGCCTCAAGGGCCAGCTGGTCTGTGGTGCGATGGTCAAGCCTCTAGCCATGATTCGGTAACATTGACCAGTACACGCCAGGTAGACAGGTGACCATCTCATTCAAACCTTAATTGACCTGACCTATTATATCTTTTCGTCAATTCAGGTAATTCGGGTCAGTTTTTCCAATCAATGGACTAGACATAATGATACCCATTTACAGGTAAACATCAATGGAGGGGAAAAAACGAGTTAGAATAATTTCCACGGAATGGTTCTCTTATGATTGTCACTGACAGAAGACCCATAATAGCACGAAATGTCAATACCAGTCATTTAAAGTATATACTATTACCGGATATAGATGCCTTCCAATATTATATCACTTGTTATCACAGAAATTCGATAAATAAACATAGAACCATACTCAGTCACGAAAATATCGAGTTAACAAGGATATGTCTCGTTCATAACCAATTTATAGGTCGAGTTAGCAGGAAATGTCTCGTTAATAACCACTTGATATGTCGAGTTAGGAGGGTATGTCTCGTTAAATACCACTCTGTATGTCGAGTTAGGAGGGTATGTCTCACTATATGTCGAGTTAACAGGGAAGTGTCTAGAATATCTATAGGGTATGTCGAGTAAGCGGGGAAATAAAGTTATCGGCCCCCACCCCGGAGTCGGCTAGAGCGTGAAACAGGAATCAAACTGAATTTATCTTAATGATCTATTAGTCACACGCGGTAAGTTAATCAAACTTATAATTGGGGAAATGGCAATTTAAGAGTAAATTCAGATTTATGTTACCGTAACAAAATATCACTATTCAATGTCTGATTTTGTGATGATCTTCTCTTCAGCGAGGTTGGTATTTAAATGACGTTTGGCTGTAACTAAGTCGATATCCATACTGATATGGTGTACGGTCAACGACTGGTCAAATGTGAAATAAATATCCCCGTCCATCTCGACAATCTCAGGGCCGTAGTCAGATGTATAATATTTGTAAAATTTCATTTTTTGCTGTGTCGATGATAAACTTCTATCATTTTCGGGACATCTCAGCATTAGACTAAATTCCTTTGAGGTATAAGGTTAAATTTAGATGCGACCGTCCATCACCACGCTAATGTATTTCTTCACTGGCAAGTCAAACTATGACAAAGTACACGCTAGGGTAACTGACCGGCCTCTGGACAGTCGACCTTGACCAGTTGCTAGGGGTCACCTCTGCCTTAGTCTTGAAACGACGGTATATACTGAGGTGTGTATTTCCAAATTATAAATAATCAAAAACAAACTAGCCATGGTGACGTAACTATATTATAGCAGTATTTTATACGCCTCCTTCGTGGAATTTTGACAAGCGGTTCCTGGCGTGAAACGATAGGAAGTGGGAAGGTGAAATTCGGAAGAAAGGTATTAGAGGGAGGGATGGAGAGGGGACGCGGACGAAGGCTCGAGGAATGAAGCGAAACACACGAAGATGCTTCTAAACATAATTTATCATTAAGCCATAAAAGTAATTTATCTTATCTATTTTGTCAGTGATTACCTAACCCCAATAAAAACAGATTAGAGAGGTGTATAAATTATGACTATATCGCGCCATTTCTGGAGTCCCTTCATATATAGGACCTAATTAGTGAGGACTCTCCGGGACCTCACAGGTCGCGGGGCCGGACACAGAGGGACCACCGCTTCCTGTCAGTGAATATTGATTTGTTTCTTTTCATTTGAAACACAAACAAATGTGGTGGTTGAGTTCGAACTTTAAATTCTTTAGTGCGGTCTGATCAAAGGCTGTGTTAGAATAGCTGTAGATATAGGTAGATCCCTGTTAGGCCAGGGACACTGGGGTGTTCCCCTGATAGTACACAGCCACCACGCGGTCCCTTTGATGTGACCAACCCCATACCTTGTTTATATTGGGCATTATACCTGGTTACGTTTTGGTGGCCTCGTCCATCTGTCGTGTTACGTCACAGCCGGACGGACATCCCGCCTTCAGTCAGTGTCCAGTCGCTGTTTTATGGCATTTAAACACACATTATCAATTATAGGAGACTGAACGCTCCGAGTTAGTGACCGTGGGTTCTTCGCAAAGCGTTATCAGCTTGACTGTGTCACAAACGAGACACGCTACTTTAACTGCAGCATTCAATTAAATTACACACTAACTGTTGTATAGTTCAACTATCTTCGACAAGGCGTGATTTTTTAAATCAATGTTAAATGTCGGTGCAGGGTGATTTTCTGTGTACTATTTTGTATGCTAAGCGAGCCACCAGACTCAAGATGCGTAACTCTGTCTGGATCGACAGAAAAGCAAACATTGACCTACCTTGGCGTGGCTGAAATGTTGGTAAATAAGAATAAACTCGACAATTACCTGTTCGACAACACCTGTATCACCTTGCGATTGCCGAGAAATATTTACCAGGTAAACGTAGAGACATTCTTAACATCTTAAATCAGCTTTAGTCTACACTATACATAGCGATTTCCCGCCAATTCGGGAGAATGTGTCAGATACGTCGGTGATCAACTGTATCTGAGCGTACAATATTCTTCAGACCATGAAATTTTATCAAAAATACACAGTGCTTACAAGATATTAACTGATTCATACATAAAATGATAAAAAAAACTTTTGACTATATCACAAGGTGTCTGTTGTGAATGTTCTCCTTTTCACTCTCCGTGAGACGGCAATAACGACTGCTGATGACTCTCAAAGCTGTTGACTCCTCCGGGGCTCACGTCATTGAAAGCCATTTTGATTTTTTTTTATTTACTGAATAATACATTTTCGGTGTCACCTGTGTACACTGCCCGATGTTTTGCCCCTTGGTCTGGCTGCGGACGTACAAACCACAATAATTACTAAAACACAACGTGACTTTAGTAACCATCAATCATGTCTAATCAGATAGCGTCTGTCCGAAACTTCAAATGGACACTGACCAGCGGTCATCGCGATCGATTTATGGGACGTTTTCAATATTACCTATCATTAATAGAAACAACTGCAATTTGTTGGCTGTTAACTGATGCGTATCGTATACACAGCTATAGACCTTGATCACGAGATGATGTTCTGTACACAGAGACAGCCTAGACCAGGATCACGAGAATTTTTTTTATACACAGCCTAGACTAGGAAATGTAATTAGAGCACATGTCGGACTAAAAATGTAGTGGACAAGCCTTCTTGCAGCTCCTTGCAGTAAACTGTGTATTCGTGACACAGAATGTATATTCGCGAGACAGACTTACATTATAAGCGCCAGGATACCCTAGTCACCATCTCGCCATGCTCTGGTGATTATCTACAATAAACGTTGTCACTTCTTACACGAATAACGGAGGCCAGGGTTACTCGGTGTAGGTAAAGGAGGCCGAGGATAGAAAAGCGCGGGTGTGTCGAGATTACCACGTGGAGCCAAAATGAAAACACGAATAATAGTGATTCTGACCACACAACTTCCGGTCTGACAATACACATCGCATGTTATTCAGATCGCTTGTCAGTGCGTGCTTGTGTTTACCTCGTGTCAAAAATCTACGTTGTTGTATATGTATATTTTTACATGAAAGTTCATACAGTACTAAATTATACCAGCTCATCAAAGCTGGTAAAACCCATGTGTACACTTGAGTTTGGCGTATCGAGTTAGGCATAAACCGCTTTATCTTAGCCACATCAAGTCGAAATTTCCTCGAGCATGGAGAAACAGGCGTGCACCAGGTACGACCAGACCACAATATATATAACTAGTACTTCCAGATAGTGTTTATGGCCCAAATATACAACATTAAATAAACGTAGAAACCTATCACGGAAACATATACAGGCAGACGTATAGAAACTGGTGTCAAATATACCTTTATTAAAATGTTTAAATCTTTTAATAATTATCGTTTAAGGACTGAGCAGTCTCGGATTTGACACATCTTTCACATGCGCTGATAGTCGTTAATATCCACAAGCGCACGCGGATCTATTGATACTGCAGGTTGAAGTGTAACTATTTATATGTGTGCAGGTGTCGGTCTGTAACCTGTCTAGATTTCGCGTGGAAGACTGTAACTTCGTTTTCCTGGATTCAAAACTTCCGTAACCATCACGGAATTATCATGCCTTATCCGTTTAAAAAATGTTTTGTTTTTTCGTCCTAATAAAATCATCACATGATCGATGTAAGATATCGATATACCTTAACATCGTGGTCATCCGTTCCGGCCAGGTGGTCAGTTTGACAGGTGTCACGGAAACAGCAGGAGGCGTAACCAGGCAACATAGCACCTGGCACAGTCGTAACTCATCAGTTCACACACGTATATGTTAACAATTATCAGATGGAAATGAGTAGACGATATCAAAACTTCCTACAAAAAAATGTTAACAAACTTGGGATTATGTACACCAGAAGCGATTAATATCTTTCGTGAAGTGTAAGACTGTTTTTAATCTTTTTGTATGATTAGGTGGCATATGACAACACTTACTCAGATCGACGTATGATAAAGAAAAGGTGTGTATGAAATGTATGGTCTTCAGCTAAACGTCATATCTCTTTATCAAAACAATTGTCAACTCACCTAGCGACATTTTTTTCCATAAATGATAAAATTGAATATTTGCCAAGTACCCGCTTACCGAGTACTTAACATATTGCAAGTTACTAGGTCCGAGGGTGGGAACAATATCTTGGTTTACTTGGTGTTGGTCGGGGACAAGAAGACCACTTAGTCATGTTTTTAGTCAGCGATATGTGGGCTGGTTATTGGTTATTTAACTTCCCCACAGAAACAAGGTCGTTTTAGTACGTAAATATATGCACTGTAGCATGTGAGCGCTTTGACACAATTCGGTTTTCCAGCGTGTATGTATATAGTTTCTAAGTTTGTAGTGTTCCAGTTACGACGTATTTAGGTTGTGTTACGAAGTATTAGTCGTGTATGACTCAATTACTGCCCATAATTATGTGTACTGTGATATCCAAGTCAGTACTGATATTTCTCATTACTCATAAACATCATTACCGCCAGTCAAATCACTTCTGTCACAATTTAAAATTGATATACACACGACTCGTTCTAAATTTACATTAAACCAGACAGTTGACACGCCAGAAGTGCATATTGAACTTTGATGGTAGGTCCTGCCTCACGGTCTAGGTTCATTTGTCGAAGTTAGCCATCCAGCCTATTCTCCAATTAAATCTGGCACTTTGAAACGTTCACAGGCATTATAAGCGCAGTTGTCAATCGGAGGTGTCATAATCACGTTTAATTAGCAATTAGCACCATTAATATATATCCTCCCCGCAAAGTTAGTCTACAAATATCCCTAGGCCTCATATTCAAATCTATCAAAAACACCTCTTACAATAAAGGCGAGTCTATCCCTAAGTCAATAATGTATTTAACACGTTAAGTCACAATTTTCCTACATCCGCTGGTAATACATACTGCAGGCTGACGATTATACAATGTTTGCATTGGAAAGCACTCAACCGTGAAAATTCACAATTATGACACTTAGAGTTGATTGACAACTGTAGGCGTGGCCAACTCCACGTGATGGCAAGTAAACACGCCGTCAGTACACATGTGTACTGTCTGGGCTTATAATACACATATCACTCTTGTTTATCAACATATAACAACAACCAGAATTTGTAGAAAATTTGTTGTATTTTTTCACTACAACATAATAATATTAATATAAATGAATGCACAATTTTGGATGTGCAAAATAATATTTACATTTGGCTTGTTTTGTTTTTCCTTGCCATACGTAAACACTCTTGTTCGTTGGATATGCATATCACACTCGCTAGCACACTCGCCGATGGGCATTATACTTATAAATAACAATCTTACTAGCACAATAAATAAACCCCATCCTTTTGTACATTAATCTTTTCAGATTTAGTTATCTTTCTCTACAAAAATGCTTTGTTTTAAAATAACATAATAGAAAATGTTATAAAATCGTGTGACGATGGTACCGAGGTTTTTTTTATAATAAAATACAGTCTCTCATCACATTTCTACAAAATGTACAAAAAACTCATGGATTTGTTTCAACATATACTCTCTCTGAAAAATTTACAATATTTACACGTTATATTTCGGATATTTCCTAATACAAAGTTCCCTGCTGTTTAACAAGTACGGAATATGAAAATATACTTTAATGAGAAATATCCCACGGGCATTTTGTACCAATGGTCAGATACGCATCAACAGTTATTGCATTTCATCGGCTAGAAAAAAATTGCGGTAGAAAAAAAATGATTGAATTTCGATGATTTACTGACCTGATCTGGTGTCCGTCCACCGGTAAAATTGACCGTCCGTTATAGTATGACTCTATATACACTCACAACACACATACAGTGAACCACACAGCCCTATATTAACTTAATATATACATTCTCCATCGGACCTAGTGGAGCACTCTGAATGACAGTATTCCTCCCAACAATTTTTGCAAGTCCTCACTATTTTGCACATTGTCCCGTTTATACACACATTTGCACAATGAATGAAAGATCGACATATATTATGTAAGTACCATTGGTAGTAAGAGCGTTCTCACCAACACAGCCAGTCTAATGGGCAGCAATCGATCCCAGCACTGAAATGTCCAACCACTCGTTTTCCAGACCGATCATTTCGGACACTTCTGGTGTGGAATAATCCGGGAATTCAAAATGTGATCCATTGCTTGATGTGGACATAGCACTGGAAACATGACAGGACTGATGTGCCTGTTGTATATCAAAGTTTGGGAAGTCTGTATCGGCTAGTTTACTGAGATCCAGATTTCCGAGTTCTAGCTGCCAGTTGGTAGGCATTTGTAAAACATCCGTAAGATTGTCGAGATCCGCTAGGGAGGACCCGTCCCCGTGTTGGGAGGGTCCATGGTGAGGTAGACTGGTCTTTGCGGGCTCTTCCTGCGGAGAGGCTGCCGGGGTGTCGTAGATTTCCTCTGGGTAGAAGCTTGTGGACTCCGGGGTTGGGGGCGAGTACACCGAGGGACTGGACGGCACTTTGGCGGGAGGGGTGAGTTGACAGGAAGACACGGGCACATGCCGACTCGCTTTTATACTGTCTTTGAACTTTTTATCAATTGTCAGCTTAAGTCTGAGTCGACTGTCAGCATTAGCAGTGTTCACATTGAGATTGTTCGTGGCGTTTAAAAAGCCCCTGTTCACCGATTTTTGTCGGTGTTTGTCATGTCTGTGTTTACTTGAGCTTTTGGTTACTTTTCCACTCTCTGGTTTACCCACTGGTTTTGCTTTTTTCCTAGGACGGTACTTGTAATCGGGATATTCCTGCATGTGTAGCAGCCGTAGTCTCTCGGCCTCCTCAATGTATGGCTGGCGTTCGGTCTCCGTCAATAATTTCCATCGTTTTCCGAGTCTTTTACTTATCTCAGCATTATGCATATCCGGAGACACCTCTGAAATCCGTCTCCTTTCGATCTGAGACCACACCATGAAAGCGTTCATTGGGCGCTTCACATGATTAGATGCTTTTTTGCATTGAGTCGCATCTGTGTATGGAGTGTGTGATTCTGGATCGATCTGCTGTGAGCCAAAATTACCTGACGACTGGCTCGCCGGGCTGTTCTGTGGAACCATTGTCACTGTATATAATTTATCACACTGTTCTTAAATTCCAAACGAAGAAAAATAAACCAAGGTGGGTACAGTGCCTTCGGTAGAAGGACTGTTTCCCTGTGTACACACTGTTCGGTATCACTTCATAAACTGAGAATCTCGTGGCCTAAACCTCTTTCTATACACGCGGGTTAGCTGTATCACGTGACATTATGGTTTCGAATTCGCCCAATCAGCTCGGGGTCTTGTAACTCCGCCCATCGAGGGCGTTCCTCATATTAATGTACCAATGATTGAGGTACAAAGCAGGCAGTATATCAATTAAAATTCCAACCTACTTTTCCTGGATACTCGATGAAAACTTTAACAAAAATAGACAGAGGCAGTGTCCAGTCATGGTTACTTATGAAGTCATACTTTGGCTTAGTATAGATTAAATCTGTGACAATAGTCTTGTGCTTGAGCGGTTTTAATTGTGACATAGTCAGAAAGGCACTGATTCTTATCAACCATGTGGATTTCAGACTCGGTGTTTTTTAAATCTTTAAGAATAAAACACTGTAATGATTTAAAAATCGTTAGTTTTATGGAATATTTAAATAGAAAATATTCAATTATTGAGTTTCTTTTATTTAAATATTCAAAATTTAAATATCATTCGAAAGTAACATGTGGCATGCGACGTATTGAACACAAATAATTGATGAGTAAATGACACTTCCCAGCAGGTGTTTATAAGGCTATATACAGGGATCCTTGATAACCTTACTGTGCAGGTATAAGTAATTGCATTGGTTTTCACCTGTCTTAACTTTATTTTTTTACGACGTATTTGTTACTCTTGTCTTTTTTTATATTTTCAAATCGCAAAATTATCTTGACATTTGAATTGTGTTTTTTCGCTTTCTTTGAGGAAACAAGTTCTTTGGTAGTTACTTATAAAAAAGTGCTTGTCAAATTTATCACGTTTTAGTCCGTCCGTTTGTTTCCTGCATTTCTATGTGCTATTTATGACAACTTCAGCGCGGAACTGATGCTAGCTCTTATCAGTATTTTACGGCTGAGCGAGCGAGGGAGAGGTACCCAGGTCGTCAACTCTCTCAAGGTCATATTTCTTCAAAAATGAGTCACTGGCTGGTGCTGACGCTGGAAAGGCGGCGTCATCCCCAGCACGAGAAGGCTGACACACTCTTGACCCGCCTCGCTCGCTGTCTGAAAAAACAGAAATCCCGAACGCGTCGATATCAACATTTTTAGTCAACAATCTTTTCACCGCTGGTTCCAAAACAGTTTTCCGTTCAGAAATAGGCAAATTTTTAATTTACTTAATATACTTGATTTTTATCGGGTTGTCATCTGACACCTCGTGCGGCAGATCTCATTTTACGACACGCGCTTGTGCAAAATATTTATATATTGGTTTTGAAAACGAACTTACGCGTCTTCAAATCGTGGGAACCTAGCATTATCGATTAGCTGGGTTCACATAATACCGCATTATGGGTAGATTCAATTTAAACTTAATCATGTGACCTTACTTGGCACGCGTCGTTTCTAATTTGCATATGTAAGGGTGCACGCGACTCTCTCGTGTGCGCGTGCCCACTTCAAATTGGAAGACATTCACAATCCGTTTTTAACGAATCACACTCGGTTTCCCACCCATACATTAGAGTCACATGACGCCATATGGTATCTCGTTAAAAATACCCAACAAAGGGAATATGAAAATGGTCTTTGGAAAGGGAAAAAATATGGTCGTATTTTTTTTATTACAAAACAAAATAGGAGTAACCCATGCCTAGTGGTACTTATTGAATGACGTTGTGCTGAATTAATAGGAAAGCACTATACGGCATTTAGTACAATCTTTACAGCTTTAACTAAAGAACAGAAAACTACAATTAGATTCGCCAATCTGTTTTGATCAGGAAGTTTTTTTTTCTTTTTCTTTTTCTTTTTTTTTTTTTTTTTATAAAATTACAGATAAGATGAAACGTATCAACACATTATGACATATTGCCCCGGAAAATAATAATAATAATAATAAAAAAAAATTCAATCATTTGTAAACAATTTTTTAATGTATTGAAATAATCAGATTTATACGTTCGAGTGGACTTCCGAGTGGTCAGTCAGGCCGGGTTGTCCTGCAAGTGTCAGTGACCAATAGTTGACCAGAAGCTAACCTGTACATGAACTGGTTTCTCGTTCAATTTGATCAGAAGTTTGGGTGTCGCCGAGGCCAGCAAATTGGCCGGATCTGAAAAGAAATTTGCGTTTGTGAAGCCGTCTTATGTGCCATTCAGAATTATTTTCAATAGATGTAAATGGCTAAAGGTTTCAATAGGGTTTAGCTTTTCATGTCCCTCCTTCAGTTGTGACGTCACGGGCAGGTGCTGCGGTAGGTGTAGCCTACGGATGGGCACGCGACCTGCGCCAGCTGTCGCCAGAACGAACCAATCACATATCTGCTTTGCTACACGACAACTGATTATGACTGTGAACAGGATGATAGCCGAAATTTAGTAAGGCCCTATGTTATGTTCATTCAGTTATTATTGCTATAAGACGAGAAAAGTGACGGCGGAACATAACACAGTCAACCGTGCACGCACGTGTCCCCATAATTAGTAAACTACATATGATTGGAGTAGCCGTCCTGGTTTAGTATCACAGCATCAGTGAAGGATATAAAATTTCATACCCGAAATTCTTTTCTGATGAGGCCAAGTTTTCGATCGATAATTTTGAACTTGAACTGGAAACCGACAAGCACGTTCACTATTACCAAGTCCGGCTTCGTCACCAGTTTTCTGTTGTCAGCGAAAATAACAGTGCTGAAAAGCATAACCATAAGAATTAAAGGGAGAAAGAGAGAAAAAAAAATCAATACATGTATTTAAGAGAATGCACCAGAAAATTTGGACGGACAAGGAAATTCGTAAGACAATATAGAAACAGATAAGTCGACAGATGGTCGGCACCATTTAAAACATCAGCATAGGCCGCTAGCTCGTCAATGGCGTAAGATTGTCACTTTAACTTGATATGGATGGAATGCAGATTTCAGCATATTTTATCAAAAAAAAAACACCACTGAAAACACAGTATCATGATAATCTAAACACGTACTCTAAAATGACGACAGGATCATAAAAATGAAAGGAATAAAATAACTAAACGCATCATGAAAGGACCATCACAAAAATATCACTATAGCATCACTACATGATGTCCAACACCCCCCCCCCCCAAAAAAAAAAAAAAAAAAACTGATTTAAAGCACCACGACATAACCGTCACAAAACATCACTAAAGACACCACGACATGACCGTCAGAAAACATCACTAAAGACACCACGCCATGACTGTCACAAAACATCACTAAAAACACCATGACATGACTGTCACAAAACATCACTAAAAACACCATGACATGACTGTTACAAAACATCACTAAAGACACCACGACATGACCGTCACAAAACATCACTAAAAACACCACGACAGGACGTCACAAAACATCACTAAAACACCACGTCATGATTGTCACAAAACATCACTAAAAACACCATGACATGACTGTCACAAAACATCACTAAAAACACCATGACATGACTGTCACAAAACATCACTAAAAACACCATGACATGACCGTCACAAAACATCACTAAAAACACCACGACAGGACGTCACAAAACATCACTAAAACACCACGTCATGATTGTCACAAAACATCACTAAAAACACCATGACATGACTGTCACAAAACATCACTAAAAACACCATGACATGACTGTCACAAAACATCACTAAAAACACCATGACATGACTGTCACAAAACATCACTAAAAACACCACGACATGACTGTCACAAAACATCACTAAAAACACCACGACAGGACGTCACAAAACATCACTAAAACACCACGTCATGATTGTCACAAAACATCACTAAAAACACCACGACAGGACGTCACAAAACATCACTAAAAACACCACGACATGACTGTCACAAAACATCACTAAAAACACCACGACATGACTGTCACAAAACATCACTAAAAACACCACGACATGACTGTCACAAAACATCACTAAAAACACCACGACAGAACGTCACAAAACACCACTAAAACGCCACGGTATGACGTCACAAAACATCACTAAAACATCACGAGATGACCGTCACAAAACATCACTAAAACATCACGAGATGACCGTCACAAAACATCACTAAAACATCACGAGATGACCGTCACAAAACATCACTAAAAACACCACGACATGACTGTCACAAAACATCACTAAAACACCACGTCATGACTGTCACAAAACATCACTAAAACACCACGTCATGACCGTCAGAAAACATCACTAAAACACCAAGACGATTACGAAAAGTGTCCAATGGCGACTTGCTTTCTCATTCGACACTGGACTCTGCACGTGTACGCTTGTCTGATATACAGGTGTGTCATTATGTTTTTACATTATAAACGTGTCGTAATTGCATAATTGCGTACGATGCACGTGTATGCATGTGAGAATAAAGGGGTTATTCAGTAGGAGTTTGGTAATTGAAAAATATATGTTCGTATCGATGTATCATATATCACTTGTATTTTTAATTATCGGACAGGATGTTCTGTCACATTTGTACTCTTGTTGCCAAGCGAAGGGTCCACTTGAAAACTGCACTTGGGACATGGGACACTACAGTGATGTTTGGCCTTCATCAGCTGTTAAACAATCGAAAAGGTGATAAACGGTAACAGATCACCTCTAATTTGTCTTTTGTTATATGGGGTCTCAAGTGAGCTGACGGTGTCGAGACAACTCGTGAGCTGAAAATACGGAGACATTTCGTCTCGTTGCCATTGTAGTGGGAATACACTATTAATAATGAGCTTTAGGTATCAAGTCATTTCGTCTAGTTGCTACTGTAGTGAGAGTAAAGTGTTAATAATGAGCTGTAGGTATCAAGTCATTTCGTCTCGTTGCTATTGTAGTGAGAGTTAAGTGTTAATAATGAGCTGTAGGTATCAAGTCATTTCGTCTCGTTGCTATTGTAGTGAGAATAAAGTGTTAATAATGAGCTGATGGTATCGAGATATTTCGTCTCGTCCCTATTGTAGCGGAAGTATAATGTTGTCTATAGTGAACTGACGGTGTCGAGACATTTCGTCTCGTCCCTGTTGTAGTGGGAGTATAATGTTGTCTATAGTGAGCTGACGGTGTCGAGACATTTCGTCTCGTCCCTGTTGTAGTGGGAGTATAATGTTGTCTATAGTGAGCTGACGGTGTCGAGACATTTCGTCTCGTCCCTATTGTAGCGGGAGTATAGTGTTGTCTATAGTGAGCTGACGGTGTCGAGGACATTTCGTCTCGTCCCTATTGTAGTGGGAGTATAATGTTGTCTATAGTGACGGTGTCGAGATATTTCGTCTCGTCCCTATTGTAGTGGGAGTATAATGTTGTCTATAGTGAGCTGACGGTGTCGAGACATTTCGTCTCGTCCCTATTGTAAAGGGGGTATAATGTTGTCTATAGTGAGCTGACGGTGTCGAGACATTTCATCTCGTCCCTATTGTAGTGGGAGTATAATGTTGTCTATAGTGACGGTGTCGAGACATTTCGTCTCGTCCCTGTTGTAGTGGGAGTATAATGTTGTCTATAGTGAGCTGACGGTGTCGAGACATTTCGTCTCGTCCCTTTTGTAGTGGGAGTATAATGTTGTCTATAGTGAGCTGACGGTGTCGAGACATTTCGTCTCGTCCCTGTTGTAGTGGGAGTATAATGTTGTCTATAGTGAGCTGACGGTGTCGAGACATTTCATCTCGTCCCTATTGTAGTGGGAGTATAATGTTGTCTATAGTGACGGTGTCGAGACATTTCGTCTCATTACTTCTGTAATAGGAGTATAATTATATCTATGGTGAGCTGACGGTGTCGAGACATTTCGTCTCGATATTGCTGCAGTAGGAGTATTGTAATATTTATAGTGAGCTGAAGGTGTCTAGTCATTTCGTCTTGTTACTGTTGTAGTGGGAATATAACGGTATTTATAGTAAGCTGGCGATGTGAAGACGTTTCGGCTATAGTACTTAGCGGTTTAGATCACGCGAACATACATTATATTTTTTAACGGGAAGGAGACAGGGCTAGGTTTGAGAATACGTGTGACTGAACAGGATTGAACCATACGAAGACAGAATTGGATTCTTGAGAGGCATAATTTATAGTTCTAACAGTACAGGACTGAATTCTTATCGAGGCAGTATTGAAATCTGTGCAAACAGGATTCAATTCTGCGGAGATATGATTTAAATCTTATGGAGACTTGATTTACTTTTCATTTGGATAGGTATGCGACAGCTGCTTCTGTCGTGACGTGAACTTCACTGTTTCCTTTTTCTCTACAAAAAAAATATTCAATGTAATTGCCAAGGGAGTAAAATATGCTGAGGTCTGCAAGCTGTGTTCTAACTTCACCCCCAAAACCCTGAGGCCACAGGTAAACCTTCCACACCTGTCCCTGTTGGCCTACTTAACGGTTGAGTGGGGGTTGCGTACACACGACTTCCAATCCCGAATCTTTCCCCTTCCAATCATGTCCTCGGAGCCAGTGGGCGGAGCCACACAGAACGTGCGCACACCCCGTCACACGGGCGACCTAGCATTTTGGCCATGATGTATTGGGGTACCGTCTGTCACCTCTCTTTGATCTGCCGCCTTTGGCACGCGACAAACTTATACCTAAACAATCGCAACAACGACCACATGTTTAACGGTACCCCACACCTGTCCCCCGAGGGTCGTCAAATAATGCCATCTGTCGCCAACACCTTTGGGTAACCAAGTAGATAAATTACTCCCGAAACATCGGACAATACCTTCCTTCACTTCACAAACTATTTATAGAAAGCTGGCTTGGTTTTAACGCCAAGGAAAACATTGTTATGAATATTTCTAAATATTAATACACTGAAAAAAGGCTCCAACTAGAATCTATTTTTAGGAACTCGACTTAGATGCAGTTCCCATCATTCTTATGACTCCTCCGAAAGTTACCAAACTAAATCTGAACTTTCAAATCCGGGTGACAATAATTAACTAAGTCCAGATTACGAATAAAAGGACCTCAGTGTATGTATGTTTGGTTATAGTTTGGAGTGAAGTCCCTTGTCGCGACTTAAAAGTGCATACCCCAGTAGGCTGTGGGATCTTGCCCCTTTCTGGTAATTAGGGGTTAATCCATGGGTTGTCTGATTTAGATCGAAGCCCTTGTCCAGCAGATTCAGATTTCTCCTTATTCTGAGTGATTTGGGGTAGTAAAATCCCTTGCCCAGCTGATTTAGAATGAAGCCCCTTGCCCTGGCTGATTTGGGGTGAAGCCCTTTGCCTGGCTGATTTCGAACGGTGAAGTCCCTTGCCAGACTGAACTAGACATTTAACGATTAGGTTCCGACAGGACTTTTGACAGCTCCTGTCACTGACCGACACTTCATCGATACTAATCGATAAGTGACAGAAATTGTCGATTGTTTGTCAGGGTAAAACTTCTTCACGTGTCGTGTTTATCACAACCTTAGGCCAGATCTACTGTATCTGTACACATATATACAGCGTATATATATATATAAACGCAAACAAAAGAACCAACAGAAAAAACCCAAATAAATAAATGAATATGACTCCATCTCGTAGGTTTAACAAACGTAAAGCGTGTGTATCTATATAAGAACACACACATAAAAGTAAACACGAAAAAACACAAATGAATAAATACATATATATGACTCCCTCTCGTAAGTTTTACAAACGTTATAGGTTTTGCTACGTCTATCATGCGTTGATATAAATCGTTGTTTTTATCCAAGCATTTTACACAACTCCAACCATGTAAAGTGTCTATAAACTTATTCTGATATTGATAAAATATCAATCGGTATGTAGAGCTTATACACTGTAAATTATCGTGATCTGTTCTAAAGACTATAAGAATCGGATAGATATATCTGTTCTATAATATAACTAGAATCAGACTTTTCAATACTAGATTTTGAAATTTAATATGATACAAAGATTAACTTAGTGTAAGTTCGGGTTAGCTGTGGTACAGGTGTATGAGGGGTAACTAACAGCTGGTGTGTTCTTCACTCCGACATTCCGTAGTCTATCGGACACCTGTCATTGGTCAACTACGACACTTACATGTCATAGGGCAACAGATGGAGACGACAAACGAAGACAATTATTGACTGATTGGATTATAGAAGTGATCTAGAGTAACCATAGCGACAGCCATTTATTTAGTAATTGATCTTAGTCTTTGGAACGCTTCATTGTGTAAAAGTTATATAATGTTTCACAAATCGCACCTGAGAAGCTCAGTTTCCAACATCAATGAAACATCTGAAAGATTGTATCTAAATTTGTCGGTAATAACAAAACTGCTTGAGATTATTTTGTATGTCTGCAATTAATGAAACACACACAAAAACAAATTTATCTGTTATGTAAGTATTCCAGTCCCCGTGTTAACTAACTGCATGTTGTGTGCTGACAGCAATTCTCAATGATGTATATAACATACGTCTCTGACTTCACGTATGGGGTGGAAATTTTATACAACGACGATATATGTCTTTGTGAAATTTCGAATTAGATTAGTTTAATATTGATTAATAAGAGACGACTTGCATACATGGATGATACTTTCTACCGTGTGTTGTATATATAGCAAGCGGTGTTTTGGGTTAGGAGTATATGAAAACAGGTGATGAGTTATTTCCTACGGTCGTAAAAACAGGGAAATGGGTCGGTGGGGGTCAATAGTTAATAGAAAGGACGAAACTCTGACATGGAACTGTTTCCCGATGTTCACTCGTACTAGCTTCCGTTTAATCCCCTCCCCCTTTCCCTATAGACTGCTGAAGTGACAGACCCCCTTCCTCCCCATACAGACCGCTGAAGTGACAGACACCCATCCTCCCCATACAGACCGCTGAAGTGACAGACACCCTTCCTCCCCATACAGACCGCTGAAGTCACAGACACCCTTCCTTCCCATACAGACCGCTGAAGTCACAGACACCCTTCCTCCCCATACAGACCGCTGAAGTCACAGACACCCTTCCTCCCCATACAGACCGCTGAAGTCACAGACACCCTTCCTCCCCATACAGACCGCTGAAGTCACAGACACCCTTCCTCCCCATCAGGCCGCTGAAGTGACAGACCCCCTTCCTCCCCGTTAGGCCGCTGAAGTGACAGACCCCCTTCCTCCCCATACAGGCCGCTGAAGTGACAGACACCCTTCCTCCCCATACAGACCGCTGAAGTGACAGACACGCTTCCTCCCCATACAGACCGCTGAAGTGACAGACACCCTTCCTCCCCATACAGACCGCTGAAGTCACAGACCCCCTTCTTCCGTCGCTAGTAGATGAGTATCTTTCCGTAATACGATACGCGACATCAACGCTTAGAGATTTTTGCATGCAAATGGCATGTAGTTCGTGTGGCAGTCGCTAGGTTACTGGCACAGATTCTAGGATAAAACACTAACTTTACAATGTTTTAAAATGTTTTGCAAAAACACCTGGTTCATCGTCTGAATGGCCTTGTCTCAGCCGACAGATGTATTTCTGATCACAGGGTTTACACTTGTCACTTTCCTCGTCGTCACTACAACAGTCCTGTCATCTTCATCTGTGAACAAATCGTTTGTGTTATCTTCCCGGGGCCCAGCGTGTCAAATGACCGTCAGTGTCTCGCGTTACGTTGCATCGTAAATAAGACAAGCGTACAACGTCACCAACACTCTGTTTAATAGTTAATGTGAGAAGTCACGACCCTCAGAAAACGTACTTTCGGATTTTCATTCTTCACAAACGGTATTACATAGTTGAAACCCGCGCTCAAATCTATTTCACGTCTCCTTTCGCTCTACTCCATACGTCCTGTCACCCATACACGCGCTCCTTCCCCCAGGGGAATGCAGCCTTACGTCGTTACACAGGGAACATGACGATCGGTTGAAGATTGAGGTCGAGGACTGCGTCTGCGCTCGGCTAAAATCACTTCAAAGTTGTACTGTCGTCAAGCGACGCTGCCAAAACACACTCGAACCTTAAGTCACGTGATTTCGGCACGTGCCCGGGGGATTTAGCCATGTGGCGGAGAGGAAATACCAATTCTGAGGTCTGATAAGAAACAATTATTTTGAAAGCAGTGACTCTGAAAATTTTTGCCTTATTTCTGGTGACAGCTGTTTTAAATAAAATCTTAAGATCATTACACCCCAAGACAGCCATTTCCTTCTGAACTCTGACCTCCAACGAGGATCGCATTTCGCTGCGAGGATCCCCATCCCTGCGCCCTCCGTGTCATCTGAAGCTTGTCAAAACTTCTTCACAACTATTCGCACATGTAAGCACAAAGTTGAAGCGGCCAAATCTCGCCTGTACCTCTTACACAGGTCTAGAATATAATATACACAGATCGTCCCAAGGGTCAGGGCTGTTAGCAAGACCACTGGTCAGAGAGGTCACGGGTATATTAGATGACCTGTCCGTGACTGATTCAGAGTGTTGCGCCACTTGTCACAATATTGATTCGAACGTGTTCAGGAGTTCACTATCTTACACTAGGTGGTTAGGTGTGGTCGGGGGTCAGGTGTGGTTGAGTGTGGTTAGGGGGTCATAGTGGGTAGGTGTGGTCAAAGTCAGGTTAGGGGCCATGGTGGTTAGGAGTGGTCGGGGGTCAGGTGTGGCTGAGTGTGGTTAGGGGTCATAGTGGGTAGGTGTGGTCCAGGTCAGGTTAGGGGCCATGGTGGTTAGGTGTGGTCGGGGGTCAGGTGTGGCTGAGTGTGGTTAGGGGTCATAGTGGGTAGTTGTGGTCCAGGTCAGGTTAGGTGTGGTCGGGGGTCAGGTGTGGTTGAGTGTGGTTAGGGGGTCATAGTGGGTAGATGTGGTCCAGGTTAGGTTAGGGGCCATGGTGGTTAGGTGTGGTCGGGGGTCAGGTGTGGTTGAGTGTGGTAAGGGGCCACGATGGTTTGGTGTGTGTCAGGGGTTACGTGTGACCGAGTGTGGTTAGGAGTCATAGTGGGTAGGTGTGATCGGGGTCAGGTGTGGCAGAGTATTGTTAGGGGTCATGATGAGTGCTCTTGTTTGTTTGATACTTATTAACAAGATAAAATGTATTTCATAATTGTTGTTATACAGCCAAAGAACTGGGGTGGGAGATCTTAATATGGCGCGGGGTGGGGTTTGGGGTGCTTTTTATATATTCTACCAACAGCGCAGAAGTGAGTGATCCTACCACGGCGCGGGGGTGGGGGTGTTCTACACCCAATGCCATTCTATCCATATGCACATGCGCAATTGTATTGTGTTACGATTTCAGTTAGTTTCATAGTGCAGTATTTTATACTTGGAAACTTGCCTTGGAATTCTCTTCTTGCCGTGTTGGGAAAAGTTGGTGCCATTCGCCATAAACTTTGTACATCGTGTGTAGCCAGTTTTGATTGTCAGTAAATTCAACTTCAAAACCACAACTAATGAATCCATATTGGTATTTCAAAGTCGGCCATAATATAGTGACTGTTTGAAGTGTGTAGACAGAGCGCCTAGTGCCGTGTGGATACTGGAAACTGCGCTTTATATCCACAAATCTTACACAAACAAACCAGATTACAGACTCCTATGGAATATAGTTGACAGGATCTGTGAACCTGTCCATGACGTCACAGCTTAATACAAACCTAAATCCTAAATTGATTTACATTCAGTTATCACAGTAAAATTCGCGGTATGCATGTTGTTACCCTCGATCTGTCGATTCTATAAAGGCGCGTGTTATTGTGGAAATATTGACTATTCAAAATAAACAACAGTATCTTGTTGTCTCAAGACACCTGGCTAGTTGTTGTCTCCCTACACACCTCTGGTTAGTCTGTTGTCTCCCTACCCACCTCTGGTTAGTCTGTTGTCTCCCTACCCACCCGTGGCTAGTCTGTTGTCTCCCTACCCACCTCTAGTTAGTCTGTTGTCTCCCTACCCACCTCTGGTTAGTCTGTTGTCTCCCTACCCACCTCTGGTTAGTCTGTTGTCTCCCTACACACCCGTGGTTAGTCTGTTGTCTCCCTACACACCTCTGGTTAGTCTGTTGTCTCCCTACACACCTCTGGTTAGTCTGTTGTCTCCCTACCAACATCTGGTTGGTCTGTTGTCTCCCTACCCACCTCTGGTTAGTCTGTTGTCTCCCTACACACCTCTAGTTAGTCTGTTGTCTCCCTACACACCTCTGGTTAGTCTGTTGTCTCCCTACACACCCGTGGTTAGTCTGTTGTCTCCCTACACACCCGTGGTTAGTCTGTTGTCTCCCTACACACCCGTGGTTAGTCTGTTGTCTCCCTACACACCTCTGGTTAGTCTGTTGTCTCCCTACCCACCTCTAGTTAGTCTGTTGTCTCCCTACCCACATCTGGTTACTCTGTTGTCTCCCTATCCACCTCTGGTTAGTCTGTTGTCTCCCTACCCACCTCTGGTTAGTCTGTTGTCTCTCTACTCACCCCTGGTTAGTCTGTTGTCTCCCTACCCACCTCTGGTGTCAGTATATTGTCATGATGTCACCTGTACGGGATGCCGTTTCTCTGGTAGTGGTAGTGTCATGATAGCCGTACTAAACAGAAAACGTTTCGACCCTGGATTTCCGGTTAAATGAATGGAAAGACACATAACGTATTCATATATCGGTCTCCACATCCGGTTAGTAGCCCCACGGCGTACTGACATTTCCGGCTGCACCAGAATTGTTTACGATTGTGTTGTTGATGAAACAGATTCGGTACGAGATGATATGTACCTATCGATCTACTCGGTGATACAGTCAGCTAGGTTTGTCTCCGCCATCTCTGACATTTAATGACGTTCATTTAAAGAGATAAGATTTTAGACAGCTTTTTTTATGTACGTGTATAATATGTAGATGTCCCTTTATGTATGTGGACAGATTCTTCAGATGTGGTACACAGACAGTATATATCATCATAATTAGGACACCAATTTCCGGTCCGCCAATATCACATCACCTGTAAATTTATCTCAATACTTTCACCAAGATGGCAAGTGAGTTGTGATGCAATCGGATATCAAGTTTATTTTATGTCAGTTTAATCTAACCTAAAAACTTTTTTAAAGTTAGTTTGCAATACCAACGGTACAGATTAGAGTGCATTGCTCTCAAACTAGAGACAATTTAGCTAGCTGATCGTGCCCGGTCCTGGTAGAAGCTTACCGAGCTATCAAACAAGAGACAATTTAGCTAGCTGATCGTGCCCGGTCCTGGTAGATGCTTACCGAGCTATCAAACTAGAGACAATTTAGCTAGCTGATCGTGTCCGGTCCTGGTAGATGCTTACCGAGCTATCAAACTAGAGACAATTTAGCTAGCTGATCGTGTCCGGTCCTGGTAGATGCTTACTGAGATATCAAACTAGAGACAATTTAGCTAGCTGATCGTGCCCGGTCCTGGTAGATGCTTAATGAGCAATCAAACTAGAGACAATTTAGCTAGCTGATCGTGCCCGGTCCTGGTAGATGCTTACTGAGCAATCAACACGAGTGATTAGTATATGTTAATATAACTTGTTGTAAATTAATAAAGTTTATCAGGATGAGCTATCAAACTCAAAATCAAGGAACTAGGAAGATGTAGCCGATAAATTGTCCGTGTGCTGTGAACTATCAGAAGAGAAACTGACGATGTCTGTTAAAATCAACGCGATTAAATAAAGACTCGTGTCTGATCCGGTAATTCAGATATACAGAGTTGATGCATGTTTCAGACAACTTTCAGGAGCGTAACGGGAATTTAATAAACATACAAGCGAGGACAATGTTTGTTATTGACCACGCGCTGACCTTCGCAATATTTATCACAGAAATAGCAAAAATCGATTCAGGTTCGTTGCGGAGGAGGATCAAGTATCGTTTGACCAAAGGTGAAGGACAATCAATAGAGATGTCCGCACTAAATAAATCTCGTGGCACTGGTCACTTCCGGTAACTGAAGCGACACCATGACAACAGATCTAATAAGTGAGGATTTGTGTCAATGGTTTTCTGCCCAATAACATGTAGTATGTGAACCGCTCCGGGCAATAATATAGGATCGTAAACTTTATAAATAACAGGATGTAGACATCTATTTATAAGTCAGTTGTGTCAGTAGTGAACCTCCACACCAAACAGATTTCATGTCACACCATTACAGAAAGAGTCCATAACGGCCATACCAGTTGTGCAATAATTCTGTCAAAAAGACGTGAAAGTATACAACTCTACACAGTCTTCTTCGTGGAAACTTGGGGAGCAGAAAAATACATATATGGCGATAAATTATTTCCTGATGAGTGAAACGAAAGTCCAACAAGACTTCGAACATTTTCTGTTCCTAAGTTTCAAAGTCTGAGCCCGTGTTCTCGGAGGACAATCGATGTTCTGTCGACACTACTGAGTCAGCCTAATGATGAAACCTGTTCCGAACGACAGATACTTATGTCTATCACTGACGCAACGTGACAGGGCGAGGAAGGCATCTTACCCAACTCTCGTCAACGCCTCTCCTCGCCTGGGTGTGAAATCATCGTGTTACCGAATGTACCGATCTCGTCGTTACAGTGAGTGATACTTATATCCATGATGGAGCATCTTACCGATTCGCGGGACAGAAATAGCCAGCACGTGCTAATACATCGGTAACTTGTTTACATAAAACATACATCAATACAACAGAGTCAATACATCCTCAACATCTGACTGTAGGCTGCAACACTACACAAGAGGCGAGCATCTCCGAAAGGTGCCTTTTTTCAAGCTTTACTCGTAATTTACACCTTACTCCATCTACGACAAACAACCGAATGCTTATATTCATTAATAAATGATTTAACTGATGCATTGATGAAATTCCACAAATTTGAAAGTGGAATAAACATACTAATCATGTAGTTCATGCATCCAGTGACTTCCGGTAAGTGTATACAGCGAGTTCCCTTCACTGTAGAAAGTGAGTTCTGGTCAGTGCACACAGCTAGTTCCGGTCCGTGTAAAGAGTGTGTTCTGGTCAGTATGCACATTCAGTTCCGGTCCGTGTTAACAGCGAGTTCTGGTCAGTGTACACAGATCATTTCAGTCCGTGCAAACAGTGAGTTTCAGTTAATGTATGTCTGTGAACAGTTCTCAGTGAAAGAGTTCAGATCAATGTGAAAATTTAACTGTGTCCGTGCTCTTTGTTTGCTATAATCCAGGTCCGTGGACAAAGTGAGTTCCGGTCTGTGGACAAAGTGAGTTCCGGTCTGTGGACAAAGTGAGTTCCGGTCTGTGTACGCTGTTAGTTCCTGTTGACTGAAAACAGTATATCCACCGTACAAATTGAACACTAAAGCTCACAGACGATGATTTTCGGGAGTACAGAAATAGTCGACTGGTGTTACTATGGACGAAACCGCGGAGCTATAGAACACCACACAGACAATCGGGATCAAATCAACACAATCCTGTTTTTATGTCCCAATAAATCTGCCTGGAGTAACCTGGCTAAACTCAATGCAGCTTTTCCTACTTATTTTGACATGAAGTTTTGTGCAACAGTATATAAGACGGCGTTTCTCGTGATGCTCTCGCTGGTAGCCAACAATGCAATTACCCGGATGTATCATTTTGGCAGAGTCCTGATCTGTGTTAGGTCACGTGTCTGGTCCGAAAGGTCACCAAGCCATTTGATATCTTGGTCTCAAGGTCGAGTTATGTTTTGAAGGTCACATCTGAGATTGTATAGCCATGTCAGCACAGATGCTCATTATGACTTTCGTGACCGGAAAAAAAAGTTTAGATATTCTGTAATATGGGAGCACGAAAGTGGAACAGTTTTAGCAAAGCTACTGTCCTCATCATAACCATAACCTTTCTTGTGGTCTAGCAGAAATGTTACAACATATTATCTAAAAATATTCTTTTACCTTAAAAGTTGGTTAAAGTCCTTCATCATTTCAAGAATTCTCATAGTATCTCACTTTAGTTTTCATTAGACAATACATACCGTCGGTTGGCATTCATGCGCAATATGAATGCCAACTGGTAAAAGTAACATTCAATGAAGCATGCTGGATGCTGATTTTATTTTACTTTAATTTTCTATTTTGATTTTTTTTTTAAATAATCGAATACTTTCGTTTTTTCAGTCCATGGTTGTGGTTTTAATTAATTCTGCATCTTTATTGAACCTTAATTGTTATAACCTATGTAATGACACATCTGTTTCTTGTTATCTCTTGTTTGTAAATAATATATGGATGTATATGGTGTTGGCTGCACTTTTCCATCTTAACCATTAAAAAAAGAATAATCTTGTCAAGTCACAGGACGTGTATTTTCAGCCCTCCTCGACTCCTGTATAGAAGGTATGATTGAGAACACTACAAGCGGTAGGGGGCTGCTGCGTAAATTAGTAGTAATTACCGAAAGTGCCTTGGGATCAGTTAATTGTTTGTAGGTAATATATAAAAGTGTAAGTTTGCGATGGTGAGCGACAATTCCAAGCATAAGTTGAATACTCACAGCCATTTTGGCACGTTTGCTAAATACACGCGCACTTTTTTTTGTCAGCCATACTAAGCATTCCACCTCGAGCGCTTTATGTAAAGATGTCAATAGTATTGTCTATATAGCTGATGTCAATAAGAGTTGTCAGGTTCTAGGTAGGAATAAATATTGGCGGTCTGCGTGCCTCTCGTCATTTAACGTCCATCATGTAGCCCGACCAGAAATTTCATACAATATCGCTTATTTAACCCGACAAGAAAGTATTTGTTACAGCGTCCTTCCAGTAACCAGACAAGTTTTTTCATACAGAACCACTCGTGTAACCAGACAAGTTATTTCATACAGAGCCACTCGTGTAACCAGACAAGTTATTTCATACAGAGCCACTCGTGTTAAGTCTAAATATTTCATACAGAGCCACACGTGTAAACAGTCTAGATATTTCATACAGGGTCACTCGTGTAAACAGTCTATATATTTCATACAGAGCCACTCGTGTAAACAGTCTAGATATTTCATACAGAGCCACTCGTGTAACCAGACAAGTTATTTCATACAGAGCCACTCGTGTAAACAGTCTAAATATTTAATACAGGGCCACACGTGTAACCAGACAAGTTATTTCATACAGAGCCACTCGTGTTAAGTCTAAATATTTCATACAGAGCCACACGTGTAAACAGTCTAGATATTTCATACAGGGTCACTCGTGTAAACAGTCTAGATATTTCATACAGAGCCACTCGTGTAAACAGTCTAGATATTTCATACAGAGCCACTCGTGTAACCAGACAAGTTATTTCATACAGAGCCACTCGTGTAAACAGTCTAAATATTTAATACAGGGCCACACGTGTTAACAGTCTAGATATTTCATACAGGGCCACACGTGTTAACAGTCTAGATATTTCATACAGGGTCACTCGTGTTAACAGTCTAGATATTTCATACAGGGCCACACGTGTTAACAGTCTAGATATTTCATACAGGGCCACACGTGTTAACAGTCCAGATATTTCATACAGGGTCACTCGTGTAAACAGTCTAGATATTTCATACAGGGTCACTCGTGTAAACAGTCTAGATGTTTCATACAGAGCCACTCGTGTAAACAGTCTAGATATTTCATACAGGGCCACACGTGTTAACAGTCTAGATATTTCATACAGGACCACTCGTGTAAACAGTCTAGATGTTTCATACAGCGTCGATCGTGTAACCCGGGGGGATGGGGGATGGAGAACTGTTTTCACTCGTTTTTATTGTGACATCGATTTGTTTGTCCAAAATTTGGTCAAGACACAGTACTTCGGACCCGAGATTGATGAAGGTCGTTAGTTGCCAGACTACACTTTCATGCTCACGTGTGTTTGTAAGGTCGCCATTTCACACCGAAGTTTCACATTTCACCACTACGATGCCAGCTGACTCGACAGTTTGAAGACCCCAAGCGTCGTGATGACCATTGCTGTCAGCGTCCAAGACCCACAAGTGGCTAGTTCTGGCTCTGGCCCTCGCGGAACTTGAGCGAGTGGTGTCACATCGCTAATGACCAGAAAGGTTTGTCTGTTAAAGGTATGAATGGTGAGAATATCTTACAAAAGGTAACAAACAATTGATTTGTGTAACGTGTTAAGTACCGGCTGGGGATCCGCGTACGTGTAACGGGCGTGTCTGATTTTGTAGGCCAAACAATACCAGCCTTTGCAGGACATGGCACCTTGGTTTGGTTGGTGACGTCCCTGACATGTGCCCTAGTGTGTGGGATCGCTCCATGTTCAAATGTCGCATTTGTTTTCTTTGGCTGTTTAGGAGTAAAACTTATAACTATGGTATAGATAAAAAGAAAGAAAGAGAGAGAGAGAGAGAGAGAGAGAGAGAGAGAGAGAGAGAGAGAGAGAGAGAGAGAGAGAGAGAGAGAGATTTGTATGATTTGTTGAGACCCTGTGTTTATTTAGCTCCCGTCCTTAACCTTGGTATGTTTTTTTTTGTTTTATGAGCATAGCGGAAGCAGTGTTGTGTGGTGCTGGACAGAAGCACCAGATCAATAATCCGAAGGCAGGTACAACAGACACCACCAGACAATGAGTACGACCAGTGTTAGGTCATCCAACTTGTGCCAATCACTAGTTGACCTCAATAGTCGGCCTATGTAATCAATTAATTATCCCGTCTCAGACAGACAGTGGACAGTGATTGGCTATGACGTCATCATCAATACCTTCCAAGGTCTGATACATCATTCATCAGCCTGGTACCCCGAGTGGCCTATGACATTCAAAGTTCATCAACATCAGTTCTAAATCATTACTAAAACCAACATGCATGATACTAAATAATCATATCCATTTGTAGACGACAGTTCCCGGAACCAGCATCTGCTCAAATAAGCATAACTCAGAGATAGGTCTTCCGGTTCGCAGAAGCTTCCGGTCGTGTTCCAGTTCCGGTTGACAATTGTTAGAGAGCGCATCAAGCCCAGACTTCCGATTACATGTAGAGTTGAAAGATCACAGCGTGTCATAATCGGACATAGTCCTCCTTATGTCAAGGCTATTCCCTAATCCGGAATATTCCGAAGAACTCCCGCCGATGTCGAGGCTGGCCCCTAATCCGGAATATTCCGAGGAACTCCCTTCGATGTCGAGGCTGTTCCCTATTCCGGAATATTCCGAAGAACTCCCGTCGATGTCGAGCCTGTTCAATAATCCGGAATATTCCGCGGTATTTCTGTATCCCAATGGCAAGGTCCCTAACTCGGGATACCGCAGGAGTTTTGTCTCCCAACGTCAATTTCCCTATTCCGATATATCCAAGATTATCTGGCTCTCATTGTCGGAATCCGTGCACCAAGATCTCTCAGGAATTCTGAAAGTTAACGTCAACGTCTCTTAATACCCCAGGAATTCTGTCTGTCAAGGTCAAGGTCTTCAATATGGGATACCGTGGAACTTCCGTCTATCAATGTCAAGGTCTCTAATCCGGGATACCACGGGAATCCTGTCTCTTAATGCGTGCTAACACCAATTATAGATAGATATATAAAGGTGTTGATTGATTACATGGCAGTTATTTGTTTTGAGTTCATAATCTTACATCTTGAAACAACAAACGTGTTTATATAATAAACACAATACATACCCCGCTCATGTCGGTCATTAACTAGTAAACACAGGAAGGGCCAGTCAGTAAGTGGTAGACATAGGAAGGGCCCAGTCAGTTAGTGGTAGACACAGGAAGGGCCCGACTCAGTTAGTGGTAGACACAGAAAGGGCCCCACTCAGTTAGTGGTAGACACAGAAAGGGCCCCACTCAGTTAGTGGTAGACACAGAAAGGGCCCCACTCAGTTAGTGGTAGACACAGAAAGGGCCCCACTCAGTTAGTGGTACACACAGGAAGGGCCCGACTCAGTTAGTGGTAGACACAGAAAGGGCCCCACTCAGTAAGTGGTAGACACAGAAAGGGCCCCACTCAGTTAGTGGTACACACAGGAAGGGCCCGACTCAGTAAGTGGTAGACACAGGAAGGGCCCCACTCAGTTAGTGGTACACACAGGAAGGGCCCGACTCAGTTAGTGGTAGACACAGAAAGGGCCCCACTCAGTTAGTGGTAGACACAGAAAGGGCCCCACTCAGTTAGTGGTAGACACAGGAAGGGCCCGACTCAGTTAGTGGTAGACACAGAAAGGGCCCCACTCAGTTAGTGGTAGACACAGAAAGGGCCCCACTCAGTTAGTGGTAGACACAGAAAGGGCCCCACTCAGTTAGTGGTAGACACAGAAAGGGCCCGACTCAGTTAGTGGTAGACACAGAAAGGGCCCCACTCAGTTAGTGGTAGACACAGAAAGGGCCCCACTCAGTTAGTGGTAGACACAGAAAGGGCCCCACTCAGTTAGTGGTAGACACAGAAAGGGCCCCACTCAGTTAGTGGTACACACAGGAAGGGCCCGACTCAGTAAGTGGTAGACACAGGAAGGGCCCCACTCAGTTAGTGGTACACACAGGAAGAGCCCCACTCAGTTAGTGGTACACACAGGAAGGGCCCGACTCAGTAAGTGGTAGACACAGGAAGGGCCCCACTCAGTTAGTGGTACACACAGGAAGAGCCCAGTCAGTAAGTGGTAGACACATGACGGTCCTAGTCAGTAAGTGGCAAATGGTAGCCCTGTCATTAAGTATTAGGCACCGGACGTGTTCCAGTAAGTGGTAAACACAGGAAGGTCCTCAGTGAGTAAGCACATGTTGTATGGTAAAATGCATGCCCGTGTACTTTATCGGAAGTGGACTGAGGTCAATTATAACATTTTAAGGGAGGTTATCACAATAATGTACAGTGTATATAGGTGTTGGCGCCACGTACAGGCGTACAGAAGGGTCATATCGTCGATACACGAGGTTATACAAGAATATTGGAACCATATCAATAATTTACATTGCCTGGCGGTTATTGTTTCCAAAAAGTACAACAGGTCGGGGAAAGTCAGCCCGATGTGCTGGAACATCTCGGAGATATCAGCCCTAGAACTCTCTCCACTGACACAAGACGGCGTTGTGTTGATGAGCGAGATCAAAATAACCGCGGATTATACCGCTTAAACTGTTCTGACGTCATCCTGGTACAGACTTCCTTGATTTTTGGCGTCCTTGCCCTTGGAAGGGCCCGTTATAGACACACACGTGTGCCGTATCGTTATACTTATTATTTGAGATACAGGTCAATGTATTGACATAGAGGGACCTATTCTATCAGTACTACAAGGTCATTGACCATCTTCACAATCGTTCATTGTCGTGTAGATAAACTTACAATTATTGTGTATCAATCCGCCTCAAGCAATTAGGCAGTGTGTGTACCACAACAAGTGTCCATCCGCGCGTTTGATGTATCTGGTGATTTTCATGACTTATTTACTGAAATATTGTGATAGGTTCCAGGGTTAACGACTTCAATACTATGGCAGAATTCCCAACTCTTGACTGCTATCAGATTTACACGCCCAATACGTGTGGGCCGAGATCGCCACTCAGTGAACGACCAGTCGAACGGGCACGCGCGGCCAGCGCACGCTCGCGTGACGCAATATTGATTGCCTACGTCACAGTAGAATGTTTCTACGATCATATCGGAAAAGTTTGTTTTCATAAAATATTTCTTGGCGCCTATGTTCGGAATTGAGAGACTACTCTTAACAAAAACACTCAGTGGAGGTTAGTGCTCCAAACATAAACACGCTAAGGACCGCCCTGCATCTTTTAGAGAAGAAACACATACACATTTAGCTACAGACGTGAACATGCAGCTACATACTACCAATAACTAATAAATATAGATATTTATAAACATTTATTTTTATTTCCTTCCGTTCGAACATCGATTTTTTTTCGTCTGGAATAATTTCAGTTTATTTTAAGTTGTGTGTCTACCTAAGGTTACACGTCGGTAACAGATAGGCTATTTTAAGTCTAAAACTGTGCCATAAAAACTCGCCGGCGTTTCTCAGACGATTAGACCTCCCGGGGTCCCTAATAGCACCGCCCTAATCTTACACAATCAGGGGAAAAAAGCTGCTCTTGTTCTAGAGTATAGCTAGACGATTTGATTTCCTACCCAGACAAGTTTACGGTCCGCTCCTCGGACATCGATCTCTCGGCTACAAGTTATTCATCTGTTTATCTATTTATTTATTTTTGCTACACGATCTTCAAAAAGAAAAAAGGTCAAAGCCTTATCACACGATGTTAAGTCATGTGACCTAGTTTCGGGACAAATAGATCAATGTGTAAATTGCAGAATGTTGATTACTAGACCAGTTCGAGGGAAATATTTTACATGAAGTTGATCCTATTACGTGTTCGTAACTAATATACAAAATGACCTATATCTATATATACCTATCTAGGTCTCTGATCTGTTTTAACCTTTTTTTTTATCCAATTAGAAAATCTCCTACCAATACAAGGATTTCTATATTTATGGTTGGATGATACATTTCAAATCAGCGGGACACAAAACGTGACCAGCTTTTCCAACGGTCAATATTCCGTTTCTTCTATTGCACTATATGAATGTATATAGATCGGTATAATTAGGTATGTGTATTGGGTTTGAGAGAGGAGAGTAACCCGACTCTAATACTGCCAGTAGTTGTTGACTTTGGTGTAACACAATTAACTACGGAGCGGATCTCTTCAGGTGGGCGTGTACCCGGTAAGACACTGACCCTACTGGTCAATGGTCAGAGGGTCTCGGGCCTATGGTTTTCACTGATCGATATTACTCAGCATCACATCAATAGTCCCTGTAGCAAGTGTCAGTCGGTTGACATTTTACATTTAGGTCATCCTGAATCAGGAACAATAATAGGTAGATAGGCCTATCGGGCCTGTAGATACACAAGCCCACACGTTACCATCCACATTAAACAAGAGGTTCACAGGGCCTGCACATTACCATCCGCATTAAATAAGAGGTTCACAGGGCCTGCACGTAACCATCCACATTAAATAAGAGGTTCACAGGGCCTGCACGTTACCATCCACATTAAATAAGAGGTTCACAGGGCCTGCACGTTACCATCCGCATTAAATAAGAGGTTCACAGGGCCTGCACGTTACCATCCACAGTAAACAAGAGGTTCACAGGGCCTGTGCGTTAACACCCACATTAAACAAAAGGTTCATGGCCTCCACGTTACCAACAACATTAAACAAAAGGTTCACGGCCTCCATATTACGATCCACATGAAACAAGAGGTTTACATGGCCTGCGCGTTCCCACCAACACTAAACAAAAAGGTTCAAAGGGCCTGCAATTTTAAACTTTGAACAAGATGATCGCCTAGCCTGTATGTTGACTCTCAATCACAGCTGCTTTTCTGTTTTATCAGTCTTTTTAAGGTATTCTGTGGGCTCATCTTCTTTTGAACTGTCTGTCTAAGGTATCATGTATGTTCCCCATTTCTGTCTAAGGTATCATGTATGTTCCCTATCTCTAACTGTCTGTCTAAGGTATCATGTATGTTCCCTATTTCTGTCTAAGGTATCCCGTCTGCTCCCTATTTCTGTCTAAGGTATCCCGTCTGTTTCCTATTTCTAACTGTCTAAGGTATCCCGTCTGTTCCCTATTTCTAACTGTCTAAGGTATCCCGTCTGTTCCCTATTTCTAACTGTCTAAGGTATCCCGTCTGTTCCCTATTTCTAACTGTCTAAGGTATCCCGTCTGTTCCCTATTTCTAACTGTCTAAGGTATCCCGTCTGTTCCCTATTTCTAACTGTCTAAGGTATCCCGTCTGTTCCCTATTTCTAACCGTCTAAGGTATCCCGTCTGTTCCCTATTTCTGTCTAAGGTATCCCGTCTGCTTCCTATTTCTAACTGTCTAAGGTATCCCGTCTGCTCCCTATTTCTAACTGTCTAAGGTATCCCGTCTGTTCCCTATTTCTAACTGTCTAAGGTATCCCGTCTGTTCCCTATTTCTAACTGTCTAAGGTATCCCGTCTGCTCCCTATTTCTAACTGTCTAAGGTATCCCGTCTGCTCCCTATTTCTAACTGTCTAAGGTATCCCGTCTGTTCCCTTTTTCTAATTGTCTAAGGTATCCCGTCTGTTCCCTATTTCTAACTGTCTATGGTATCCCGTCTGTTCCCTATTTCTAACTGTCTAAGGTATCCCGTCTGTTATCTTGCATGTCCCCTATTTCTAACTGCCTGTCTTGGACATCCCATACATATTCAATATTTTTCCTGATTCACCCAAGGCACAAGAACAGTTGCCGATTTGGCTGTATTCAGCTGACCACTGAGGTATGCCGGTTGTGTACCTGTATGTCAGTTACTGGTGTTTTGTTGTCAGATCTGAGCCAGTCCGTAAAAATATCCCCCAGCCAAATGTCATAAAAATATAATAATGATAATCACAAACGAGCACTTTTCTGACAACACAAAAACAATGACCTTACTTTGATCCTATCAAATGGTTGATCTTTTTATAATTAATTCTACACATCTATAATTATTCCTGGGCGACCAAGCATGAAATAGGCGATACCTGTGTCCCCACGTAACCCTTTGAAAACACCATGAACCAACATTTTGCTGTGCATGATGTTTCAGCAAATACCAGTCTAGGAAATTTTATTTAACAGTAAACACATTCAGTCCGAAGGGTTATTGATCTAGTCATGACCCCAGAGACAAAATCTACACTGCTACCCCTAAAGCTATATTTTGACTAACAGGGTACATACAAAAAACTTTCGAGTTCCATATAAGGAAATAGAACGGACATAGAGATGAAGATAGAACACAATTCCTAAAGGTCACATGACATGTCTTACAAATTAAAGGTCACATGACAACAATTGTGAGATGTGCATTACCCTATTCACCTAACAGATAAGAGAGTGAAAAGTGACAAGTCACTATGTGATTGAAAGAGCCCTTAATCACCTAGGAAATAAGACTGTGACAGACAACAAGTCACTATGTGATTGAGAGGGCCCTTAGTCACCTAGGAAATAAGACTGTGACAGTCAACTAGTCACTGTTTGATTGAGAGGGCCCTTTGTCATCTAGGAAATAAGACTGTGACAGTCAACTAGTCACTGTCTGATTGAGAGAGCCCTTTGTCATCTAGGAAATAAGACTGTGACAGTCAACTAGTCACTGTGTGATTGAGAGGGCCCTTTGTCATCTAGGAAATAAGACTGTGACAGTCAACAAGTCACTGTTTGATTGAGAGGGCCCTTTGTCATCTAGGAAATAAGACTGTGACAGTCAACTAGTCACTGTTTGATTGAGAGGGCCCTTGGTCAACTAGGAAATAAGACTGTGACAGTCAACTAGTCAGTTTGATTGAGAGGGCCCTTAGTAATCTAGGAAATAAGACTGTGACAGTCAACTAGTCACTGTTTGATTGAGAGGGCCCTTTGTCATCTAGGAAATAAGACTGTGACAGTCAACTAGTCAGTTTGATTGAGAGGGCCCTTTGTCATCTAGGAAATAAGACTGTGACAGTCAACTAGTCACTGTTTGATTGAGAGGGCCCTTTGTCATCTAGGAAATAAGACTGTGACAGTCAACTAGTCACTGTTTGATTGAGAGGGCCCTTTGTCACCTAGGAAATAAGACTGTGACAGTCAACTAGTCACTGTTTGATTGAGAGGGCCCTTAGTCACCTAGGAAATAAGACTGTGACAGTCAACAAGTCACTGTTTGATTGAGAGGGCCCTTAGTCACCTAGGAAATAAGACTGTGACAGTCAACAAGTCACTGTTTGATTGAGAGGGCCCTTAGCCACCTAGGAAATAAGATTGTGACAGTCAACTAGTCACTGTTTGATTGAGAGGGCCCTTAGCCACCTAGGAAATAAGATTGTGACAGTCAACTAGTCACTGTTTGATTGAGAGGGCCCTTAGTCACCTAGGAAATAAGACTGTGACAGTCAACTAGTCACTATGTGATTGAGAGGGCCCTTAGCCACCATGAAGATAAGATTGTGACAGCTAACTAGTCACTCCTATAACAAAAAACATGTGTTGTTGATAATATGAAAGCTTACTTCTATGATTCCCACAATCTCCAGTGATAAGATGGTAGACATTGCTACCAAGCAAATTTCCTATTTCCTGGGAACTTTTCATTCTGTTTTCTGATGGCATAAAGGTCACAAGCATTTCTTCAAGCATCAAAATAATTTTAATACACTTCTGAAGTGTCTCTCTCTCAGAGGTTGAGATTCTCGTTAAGTTAGAGCCCCGTGTCTCTATTTTGATCTACGAAGAGTAAATTAAAACAACATGACTCTGTGTAAGAGGAGAGAAAAGGTTTAGTTCACATTTATTTGATAGTAAGATCGGGATTACATCACAGTGTATAAATACTGACAGCACCAGATAAAGAGGAACCTTCAGTTCTATACTCAACACAAATACAGATTTTCACTAGGCAATAAAAAAAAGTTAAAAATCAAAGTGTGAGAGATCTTATTCATTCAACAGTGGTAAAATTCGAGTTATGATGCTGGCGACAGAAGAAGAGGTTAAACACGACTATTTTATATACAAGATAATTTTAGATAAAATATGTCAGGTTTTATGTGTATGACCAGGAAACGACTCGGAAAAAGTCTGCATCTCTAATACAAGGTAACCTGTCTTGTCTACATGTTGCTTGCCAAATCGTGCTGACAGTGTTTATTCTATAAACCACTATTACTTTTGTCCAATTTACATACAGACAGACGTATTGACTTAACAGACTACTTAATACCTGTGTTTTTTAAACACGGTGACAAAATGTTAACTGTATGATATTCCTTTATTTGCTGTCCGATATGTAGGTTACTGACCTCTGTACCTAAATTTTATAGTCAATACTGAAGAGAATGACCACAATATGTCCTCCAAATTAACTCCCAAACTGACCGCTACAAGAAGGATTTTGACCTCAATCTATTTGGAGGAATCCTGTTTGAGATCATCAGATAGTCCATCACCATACATAATAAAAAAAAATTTCTGAGAGTTTTTCTGTTTAAAAAAACCTTTATTTGTATCATTCTTTAAAATTCTTAACCATAAAACTTTCCATAGTTTTTATTCCAATGGTTACATCTAGCTTTTGTATAATTTCGACTGTTTGTTTCTTTATTGAAAAAAATGTGAGCTTAGCGTTGAATAACAATACGCAATATAGCAGCATGACCTCCAGGGCTTGACACAAATCATTTTGTGTCAATTCAAATGTGGAATTAAGGACAAATAAGAAATTAGAATTTGATGTCAACAGCAGCCACCTCTAGTGAAGATTTCTGGTTAATTCCGGGATTATCTCCAGACTTGGGTGATGTCCAAGAGTTCTTGTGTTCCCTGTGGCTTTCCTTATCGAGTTGATATATTCACTATTGTCTCCACGGATAAGACAATCACCTATAGTTTGTGGACCAGACTTCCAGCTGCTGAAGCCATAGTGTCAGTGACCTCCAGGCTGACAGCGTATTCACACAATTCTGTCAGTCACCAGCCTACTTATTTAGTAAATATACTTTTCTCAAAAATGCATTTCCCCTGGTAAATCTTCCTCATCAGCACAGAAACAAGCTACTACCAGAAGGTGTACTGGTTCATCGCTGATAAAGCAGTAAGGCTTCCGTCAATACCCTCACCGTTCAATATCACCTGAAACAGCCATGTCTTAGTCAGTCTCACAGACGAAGGACCCCAGACTTTCAGGTCACTACACCTGCAAATAAAAATAGAGTAAAAATAGCACTCATCTGTAATACTGGCATATTGTTTCTCTGATGTAGTTAGAGAGGCAACCAAGCTCTCATAAAAACTAATGTTCTCTTATCAAGTCCTGGAGAGGAAACCCAGTCTCTCAAATCTAGCATGGCACAGGAAACCAGGGTCTCCAAAATCTAGGTAGAAGTGGATGTCAAGGTCTCCTAAATCTAGGACAAAAGTGGAAACCAGGGTCTCCTAAATCTAGGACAACTGTGGAAACCAAGGTCTCCTAAATCCAGGACAACAGTGGAAACCAGGGTTTCCTTAATACAGGACAACAGTGGAAACCAGGGTCTCCTAAATCTAGGACAAAAGTGGAAACCAGGGTCTCCTAAATCTAGGACAACTGTGGAAACCAAGGTCTCCTAAATCCAGGACAACAGTGGAAACCAGGGTTTCCTTAATCCAGGACAACAGTGGAAACCAGGGTCTCCTAAATCTAGGACAAAAGTGGAAACCAGGGTCTCCTAAATCCAGGACAACAGTGGAAACCAGGGTTTCCTAAATCTAGGACAACAGTGGAAACCAGGGTCTCCTAAATCTAGGTCAAAAGTGGAAACCAGGGTTTCCCTAATCCAGGACAACAGTGGAAACCAGGGTCTCATAAATGTAGGGCATCAGTGGAAACTAGGGTCTCCTAAATGTAGGGTATCAGTGGAAACTAGGGTCTCCTAAATGAAGGGCATCAGTGAAAACTAGGGTCTCCTAAATGTAAGGCATCAGTGAAAACTAGGGTCTCCTAAATGTAGGGCATCAGTGGAAACTAGGGTCTCCTAAATGAAGGACATCAGTGGAAACTAGGGTCTCCTAAATGTAGGGCATCAGTTGAAACTAGGGTCTCCTAAATGTAGGACATCAGTGGAAACTAGGGTCTCCTAAATGTAGGGTATCAGTGGAAACTAGGGTCTCCTTAATGCAACAGAAGAGGCCCAGAATTGACCTCGAAATGATTGAATTTTGAACTGACCTCAGACACTATGACACTATCAATGCCTGAGGGACAATAAAACTGGAGCCTCCACCAGACCTTGCCAGTAATTTCTGGCTGTTGTACAACACATCCATTTTTTATTTAATCTAAACCTCTGTCTACATTGTTACAACAGAATTCCACCTACAAAGGGACATCCTGCTTCCTCTACATCACCAGATGGAGAGCCACAGACACCAAAACATGCAAAATGATTATTATAGGAATGTGCATTGCCAAGCGTTGTAGCAGTTTACCAAGCCGGGAAGGAAACCTGAACGCAGACATCTAACATTAATGATATATTAAACTATTTTTTCGACAATAAACATTTACTTTGATTAGTTTTATTCCCAACTGCTGCATCGGAAAAAATTAAAATGTGTATCATGGCAAGCATTTGGAATGAGGGCACATGGTTGTGGTGCTGCATGCCTGGCATTTGTGAGTTGAACCCCATCAGGGGGCCATGTAGCTATGTCGGTCCCTGTATATCAGCTCTTTATCTACCATAATATATCATATCTCTTATTTCTCCACAATAATAACATCTCCAGTCGACACTAAGAAACATCAATGTGATGATAAACAACTGTCACTCTCTCTGAACATTTTATGTGGTACCCCTGTTTTTTTTTTTTTTTTAAAATTTACATTTTAATATATTCTTGACCTTGACCCTTGACAATCATCTGAGGTAATTGTGTAAGGTCGGAGTACCCTATGATTAACTCCTACTATACCTTCAGTGTGACCTGGTTGTTGGGTCAGTCGGTCCACTGAGGTGACTGTGTAAAGGTCGGACAGTTCTAATGTTCTAACATAATTGTAATCAAACTTATGTTTTTCTGTCTGGTGACGGGGATAATTCTGCCCTATTGGTCTATATTGGATTTTACTGATACTTCTATAGAGTTGATGCCCAATTGTCCGCATCTACGATAAAAAGTAGAGTCTCCAGACTTGTGAGCCAGCTCTTGGGGCTTGTCAGTAACACAATTCTGTAGCTGTTATATTATTCTATCAGGGAGTTAGAGAAGCTGTATAACAAAGGGGATATCACCTTTAGATGTACAGCTACTAAATTCAATGTTTCTCTAATAATAAAGGCAATTTTTGTTTCTTGTCTGAAAACATTTCTGTGTTCCAAATTGAAGTAAAGAATTATTGACCTGGGAGGATGACTCACGACAAAAGAATTGGTCCTTAAATCACAAAACCATGTAACCAACGTCTGGTCTGGTACCAGGATTATACCTGTTATATAGTCCACACAGGACAAACTGTACCACTACCAGTAATATACAGAGGACAAACTGTACCACTACCAGTAATATACAGAGGTCAAACTACCACTACCAGTAATATACAGAGGTCACTATACCACTACCAGTAATATACAGAGGTCAAACTACCACTACCAGTAATATACAGAGGTCAACCTGTACCACTACCAGTAATATACAGAGGTCAAACTACCACTACCAGTAATATACAGAGGTCACTATACCACTACCAGTAATATACAGAGGTCAAACTACCACTACCAGTAATATACAGAGGTCAAACTACCACTCCCAGTAATATACAGAGGTCAAACTACCACTCCCAGTAATATACAGAGGTCAAACTACCACTACCAGTAATATACAGAGGTCACTGTACCAATATCAGTAATATACAGAGGTCACTGTACTACTACCAGTAATATAGAGAGGTCAAACTACCACTACCAGTAATATACAGAGGTCACTGTACCACTATCAGTAATATACAGAGGTCACTGTACTACTACCAGTAATATAGAGAGGTCAAACTACCACTACCAGTAATATAGAGGTCAAACTGTATCACTACCAGTAATATAGAGGTCAAACTGTACCACTACCAGTAATATATAGAGGTCACTGTACCACTATCAGTAATATACAGAAGTCACTGTACCAATATCAGTAATATACAGAGGTCAATGTACCACTACCAGTAATATACAGAGGTCACTGTACCACTACCAGTAATATACAGAGGTCACTGTACCACTACCAGTAATATACAGAGGTCACTGTACCACTACCAGTAATATACAGAGGTCAAACTGTGCCACTACCAGTAATATACAGAGGTCATTGTACCACTATCAGTAATATACAGAGGACAAACTGTACCACTACCAGTAATATACAGAGGTCACTTTACCACTACCAGTAATATACAGAGGACAAACTACCACTACCAGTAATATACAGAGGTAAAACTGTACCACTACCAGTAATATACAGAGGTCACTGTACAACTACCAGTAATATACAGAGGTCACTGTACCAATATCAGTAATATACAGAGGTCAATGTACCACTACCAGTAATATACAGAGGTCACTGTACCACTACCAGTAATATACAGAGGTCACTGTACCACTACCAGTAATATACAGAGGTCACTGTACCACTACCAGTAATATACAGAGGTCAAACTGTGCCACTACCAGTAATATACAGAGGTCATTGTACCACTATCAGTAATATACAGAGGACAAACTGTACCACTACCAGTAATATACAGAGGTCACTTTACCACTACCAGTAATATACAGAGGACAAACTACCACTACCAGTAATATACAGAGGTCACTGTACCACTACCAGTAATATACAGAGGTCACTGTACCACTACCAGTAATATACAGAGGTCACTGTACCACTACCAGTAATATACAGAGGTCAAACTGTACCACTACCAGTAACATACAGAGGTCAAACTGTACCACTACCAGTAATATACAGAGGCCAAACTACCACTACCATTGACAAACTACTGGTAATATATCTCTATTTTTTAAATATAATTTTCTTACATCTTTTTAAAATTAAGAGGGAAGTTTGCTTAACCTGTAACAACACCATGAGGGAAGATTGTTTAACCTGTAACATCAAGAGGGCAGTTTTTGTAATCTGTAGGATTAAGAGAAGTGTTTGTTACACCTGTGAAATTAAAAGGATTATCATTTTAAGACAGATAGAAGACACAACCTTCGCGAGGGTAAATGCCAGATTTGACCTTGAGGCAATATTAACATATTCACAGATATATTCTCACTTAACATTTAACAGAACAACATAAGTCTTGTTTTTCTACAGTAGAAATAGCTTTGACGGCATGGACACCACTGAGCAAGCAGCAGACGATCAATTTCATGTATCAACCCTCCCAATCAAATTTCTTACCTTCAATACTAAAAGGTTACTCCTGAACATGTTCAGTTTGAAACTATGAAGTTAAATATTATCCAATAAAATGTCAGAGATGGTGATTTAAAGGCTAAAATGTCTGCTGTTATGTCATATGACCTTGGCTCCTAACGTCCCATCAGATTCCCCCTCCCCATCCTCTTACTAACATCAGATCCCCCCTCCCAAACCTCCTCTTTACACAGATCCCTCCTCCCCATCCTCCTACTAACATTAAATACCCCCTCCCCATCCTCCTCCTTATATCAGATCCCCCCTCCCCATCCTCCTACTAACACTAAAAACCCCCTCCCCATCCTCCTCCTTATATCAGATCCCCCCTCCCCATCCTCCTACTAACATTAAAAACCCCCTCCCCATCCTCCTCCTTATATCAGATCCCTCCTCCCCATCCTCCTACTAACATTAAAAACCCACTCCCCATCCTCCTCCTTATATCAGATCCCCCCTCCCCATCCTCCTACTAAAATTAAAAACCCCCTCCCCATCCTTATATCAGATCCCCCCTCCCCATCCTCCTACTAACATTAAAAACCCCCTCCCCATCCTTATATCAGATCCCCCCTCCCCATCCTCCTACTAAAATTAAAAACCCCCTCCCCATCCTTATATCAGATCCCCCCTCCCCATCCTCCTACTAAAATTAAAAACCCCCTCCCCATCCTTATATCAGATCCCCCTCCCCATCCTCCTACTAACATTAAAAAACCCCTCCCCATCCTCCTCTTTATATCAGATCCCCCCTCCCCATCCTCCTAACATTAAAAACCCCCTCCCCATCCTCCTCCTTATATCAGATTCCCCCTCCCAAACGTCCTCCTTATATCAGATCCCCCCTCCCCATCCTCCTACTAACATAGGATCCCCCTCCCCATCCTCCTCCTTATATCAGATCCCCCCTCCCCATCCTCCTACTAACATAGGATCCCCCTCCCCATCCTCCTCCTTATATCAGATTCCCCCTCCCAAACGTCCTCCTTATATCAGATTCCCCCTCCCAAACCTCCTCCTTATATCAGATCCCTCCTCCCCATCCTCCTACTAACATTAAATACCCCCTCCCCATCCTCCTAATAACATAAGATCCCCCTCCCTGCCCTCCTCCTTACAATATATTACAGACCATGTAACAGATACAGAAGTTGATGAAGAAATACATCTCATTAAAGTTGTGTTATAAATGACAGGGATTTTTGGTATTAACCCACTTTGAGGGGTTTAACCCATGACCCGAGAGGTTAACCAATCAACCAAGATGTTATCTCATAACAGGTGTAGTTAACATATAACCTGAGGGGTTAACCATTCAACCATGGTGTTATCTCATAATGCATAATTGCAATCATGTCCTGTATAGTTGTCAGATCCTTATGTCTCTTACCTTACCCTTGTGTTTGTCAGAATCCCTTAACCCCTACTAACCTGTACAGTTGTTAGCCCCCTTTCCTGCCCTGTACAGCTGTCAGCCCACCCATCCTACCTTGTACAGTTGTCAGTCCCCTTGCTCAGTAGTTTTCAGCCCCCTCTTCCTGTCCTGTGCAGTTGTTAAGACACAAGGTTTGGGTCAAGTACATGGGGTAATTGCCCCTTCCCCTACCCTGTACTCCCCCTCCCAATCTATACAGTTAACCTCTCCTCTGTCCTTGCCCCTTCCCCTACCCTGTACTTCCCCTCCCAATCTGTACAGTTGTTAACCTCCCCCCTGTCCTTGCCCCTTCCCCTACCCTGTACTCCCCCTCCCAATCTGTACAGTTAACCTCCCCTCTGTCCTTGCCCCGCTCCCTGTCTTGTACACTTGTTATTCTCTACCATACACTTGCCCCTCCCCCTAACTTGTACTCCCCCCTCCCACTCTGTACAGTTGTCAGATATCAAAAGCTTTATTGGAGACCCTAATCAGATGTGATTTTACACAAGCCATTATATCCAATACATCTCAACTCAAATTCAAACTTTTATGACATTGGTAAAATATGTTCCTCTTGGGTCTGCCAGAGATCTTAACACTTCAAGTGTAGATCTTGTGAAGTTGGATTTGTCAGCAAGAAAGATTCAGTGAGTTTAAGTGTTGTTAGCCTTCTTTTCCACAGATCTTTATATTTATGTACTTCAACTCCACGGGGAAGAGATTTAAAACAGCAAAAACCTCATCATCCATAAATACCGGACTCTTTGTGTCTCCCTCCTGTCAAAGCCAACACTTCTTAGACTAAAAAGAACTCAGAAATCACACTTTTATCAATATTAAGTCAATATATAGATGTCATATCAGTGGTTTACTTTCAACCTTGCTGGACGAAAATCATTTTATAAATGTTACCTGTAAACTAGGGATGTAACACACAGGCAAACTAGTGATGTAAAAGACAGGTAAATTAAGGATATCAAAGACAGGTAAACTAGGGATGTAAAAGACAGGTAAACTAGGGATATTAAAGACAGGTAAACTAGGGATATTAAAGACAGGTAAACTAGGGATGTAAAAGTCAGGTAGAGTAGGAATGTTATCCACTAGGGATATCAAAGACAGGTAAACTAGGGATGTAAAAGACAGGTAAACTAGGAATGTCACAGACATGTAAACTATGGATATCAAAGACAGGTAAACTAGGGATGTAAAAGACAGGTAGAGTAGGAATGTTATCCAAGGTAAACTAGGGATATCAAAGACAGGTAAACTAGGGATGTAAAAGACAGGTAAACTAGGAATGTCACAGACATGTAAACTATGGATATCAAAGACAGGTAAACATGTAAACTATGGATATAAACTAGGAATGTCACAGACATGTAAACTATGGATATCAAAGACAGGTAAACTAGGGATGTAAAAGACAGGTAGAGTAGGAATGTTATCCAAGGTAAACTAGGGATGTAAAAGACAGGTAAACTAGGGATATCAAAGACAGGTAAACTAGGGATGTAAAAGACAGGTAGAGTAGGAATGTTATCCAAGGTAAACTAGGGATATCAAAGACAGGTAAACTATGGATATCAAAGACAGGTAAACTAGGAATGTAAAAGATAAGTAAACTAGGGATATCAAAGACAGGTAAACTAGGAATGTAAAAGATAAGTAAACTAGGAATGTTATCTCAGGTAAACTAGAGAGAAGAGGTTCACTGTCCTGTAATCAATATTAATACTATAACACCTTACAGTTTGTTTTCTATAGTGATGACCTGTTTATAGGCAGAAAAGAGCATTCACTCACATTAAGTCAGTCATCAAACAAACATCTCTCACAAAACAGAATATCAACATTAACTGGCCATATACTGTTGTGTGTATTATATAGTTCAGGTGTTCTGAATCGGTCACATTGAACTGTTAATTACCAACGTGTCTGTGTAACGGTAATTGTCAACACTATGAGAAGGGGTGATGACCGAAGATATCTGTGTACTGTAGTCCAACATCAACAAAAATATCAGCGTCTCAATCCAAGTCACAAAACTAGCAGGGAATTACAAATAATTGATCTGTCACCCAAAACCCAAAGCTTCAACAATTTTTATTTTTAATGAGAAAAACAGCTTCCAAATGCATTTAAGCCAGAATAATTGTGAAGTTTCTCTCCCCTCATCTGCGACATGTCTGCCCGACTTTGTCTGAGGTCCCCCACAGTCTTGTTTCAGACATGGCCCTAGGCCGGTCAAAATGTTGACCTTTGTGCCACTTCCTTTGCTTGATGAGAGAATGACCATGACAAAGGTCATTCAGGTGTACAATTATTAGTGAATATTTAGAAGCTTTAGAAATCAAGAAGCTTAAATCCTTTGAGAAGCTGAGCCGTGGAGACATTCCCCTAATGAGCCCCACTTAACATGTCCTCTGTCTGGCCGAGGAATTCTATTCATTAGGCTTTGACAGGTACATTACTCATCACAAATCAATACTACAAACTTCACCATACTGTGCTTCCATTCCACTTTGTGAGTCTGTCCCCTCCCCTCTACCCCCTCCTTCGTTACCATTTCCCCTCCCCATACCATGTGAACTTCCCCTTTAAGCCCAATATCATCTCACTTTCTCAACACTGTCTCCTCCTGCCTACATCTCACTCCTGCCTACACATCACTAATGCCTATACCTCACTCCTGCCTACACCTCCTCCTGTCTACTTCCTGAACCATCTCTCCGTCTCCTCTGACCCTAATACCGTCCCCTCTTCCATCTTGCTGCTTCACCTTCCTACATCATCTCTCTCTACCCTTCCATCCTAATACCATCCCCTCCTCTTTTCTCCCTATACCATCTCTCTCTACTCTTCCATCCTAATACCATCCCCTCCTCTTTTCTCCCTATACCATCTCTCTCTACTCTTCCATCCTCATACCATCCTCTCCTCTTTTCCCCCTACATCATCTCTCTCTACCCTTCCATCCTCATACCATCCTCTCCTCTTTTCTCCCTTTACCATCTCCCTTTACTAGCCTCCCTGTCCATATCCATCACTCATGCCTACACATGATCCCCCACTTAAGCCTTATCCAGGCCTTTAATGCCTATATAACCTCATATTTTTCTGCATCTATGTGACAATTTCCACTTCCTACCTGCCTCTGATCCTGTCAATCTCACTCCAACACTAACTTTCCCTTACCAAATATGGATTTGAAAATTTGAATAAAATAAAACTGAATAAGCATATAGATGGTATCATATTTGATAATTTTCTCAAATTTTTTATCAAATTTAAATCCAAATCAAAACTTTCACAAATTTATATCTGTCCGAGAACCCCTGATGGTGTTGAGTCGTTTGGCAGCCCTTTACTGTCCCTGAGAACCCCTGATGGTGTTGAGTCGTTTGGCAGCCCTTTACTGTCCCTGAGAACCCCTGATGGTGTTGAGTCGTTTGGCAGCCCTTTACTGTCCCTGAGAACCCCTGATGGTGTTGAGTCGTTTGGCAGCCCTTTACTGTCCCTGAGAACCCCTGATGGTGTTGAGTCGTTTGGCAGCCCTTTACTGTCCCTGAGAACCCCTGATGGTGTTGAGTCGTTTGGCAGCCCTTTACTGTCCCCGAGAACCCCTGATGGTGTTGAGTCATTTGGCAGCCCTTTACAGTGTTTCTATGAGAAATTTTATGTTACATGGCCTCAATCACAGGTTAAATTTATCTCCACTCTCATTTAATCACTCCTCTGTGTCTACCATATTCTTGTATTTCCATAAAAATCCCTCCTTCCTTTTTTAAAAAAGTATTTCAATTCCAAACATGTGGTTGACCTTGAATGTTTTACAAATCTGTGTCTTTATTGAGTGTTTGATGGTCATGGACATTTACTACACTTCCCCTTATACAACCCATGACCTTGGAATTCTTCTAACCTATATCAGAGAGTAATCCAGCTAGCTGACAATTGTTTGTCTGATCAACGATGTAACAGGGGACTTTCCTGTTGAGGTAAAGCCCCTGGGGTGTACTAGTGAATGGTCCCACCCCAGGGGCACCAGGTGTGTCACTAACCACCATTATGATACATGATTGTTTACACACAGTTTCTCTAGAGTCAACACCTGTGGTAAAACATACTTGTCAATTACAATAACCATCTCACTCTCGAGTCAACATTACTGTTGTAAACACAAAAATCTTACTGTCACAACATTTCTGTTATAAACACAAAAATCTTCCTGTCCCAACATTTCTGTTATAAACATCAAAATCTCCCTGTCACAACATTTCTGTTATAAACATCAAAATCTTCCTGTCACAACATTTCTGTTATAAACATCAAAATCTCCCTGTCACAACATTTCTGTTATAAACACAAAAATCTTCCTGTCACAACATTTCTGTTATAAACATCAAAATCTTCCTGTCACAACATTTCTGTTATAAACATCAAAATCTCCCTGTCACAACATTTCTGTTATAAACACAAAAATCTCCCTGTCACAACATTTCTGTTATAAACATCAAAATCTTCCTGTCACAACATTTCTGTTATAAACATCAAAATCTCCCTGTCACAACATTTCTGTTATAAACATCAAAATCTTCCTGTCACAACATTTCTGTTATAAACATCAAAATCTCCCTGTCACAACATTTCTGTTATAAACATCAAAATCTCCCTGTCACAACATTTCTGTTATAAACATCAAAATCTCCCTGTCACAACATTTCTGTTATAAACATCAAAATCTCCCTGTCACAACATTTCTGTTATAAACATCAAAATCTCCCTGTCACAACATTTCTGTTATAAACATCAAAATCTTCCTGTCACAACATTTCTGTTATAAAACATCACAACATTTCTGCCAAAAACATCAAAATCTTCTTACATTTCTGCCATATCTTCCTGTCACAACATTTCTGTTATAAACATCAAAATCTTCCTGTCACAACATTTCTGTAAACATTTCTGTTATAAACAAATCTTCCTGTCACAACATTTCTGTTATAAACATCAAAATCTTCCTGTCACAACATTTCTGTTATAAACATCAAAATCTTCCTGTCACAACATTTAAGCCAAAAACATCAAAATCTTCCTGTCACAACATTTCTGTTATAAACATCAAAATCTTCCTGTCACAACATTTCTGTTATAAACATCAAAATCTTCCTGTCACAACATTTCTGTTATAAACATCAAAATCTTCCTGTCACAACATTTCTGTTATAAACATCAAAATCTCCCTGTCACAACATTTCTGTTATAAACACAAAAATCTTCCTGTCCCAACATTTCTGTTATAAACATCAAAATCTTCCTGTCACAACATTTAAGCCAAAAACATCAAAATCTTCCTGTCACAACATTTCTGTTATAAACATCAAAATCTCCCTGTCACAACATTTCTGTTATAAACATCAAAATCTTCCTGTCACAACATTTCTGTTATAAACATCAAAATCTTCCTGTCACAACATTTAAGCCAAAAACATCAAAATCACTGTCAAAATCTTCTGTCACAACATTTCTGTCACAACATTTTAAAAACATCAAAATCTTCCTGTCACAACATTTCTGTTATAAACATCAAAATCTTCCTGTCACAACATTTCTGTTATAAACACAAAAATCTTCCTGTCACAACATTTCTGTTATAAACATCAAAATCTTACTGTCACAACATTTCTGTTATAAACATCAAAATCTCCCTGTCACAACATTTCTGTTATAAACATCAAAATCTCCCTGTCACAACATTTCTGTTATAAACATCAAAATCTTCCTGTCACAACATTTCTGTTATAAACATCAAAATCTTACTGTCACAACATTTCTGTTATAAACATCAAAATCTCCCTGTCACAACATTTCTGTTATAAACACAAAAATCTTACTGTCACAACATTTCTGTTATAAACATCAAAATCTTCCTGTCACAACATTTAAGCCAAAAACATCAAAATCTTACTGTCACAACATTTCTGTTATAAACACAAAAATCTTCCTGTCCCAACATTTCTGTTATAAACATCAAAATCTCCCTGTCACAACATTTCTGTTATAAACATCAAAATCTCCCTGTCACAACATTTCTGTTATAAACATCAAAATCTTACTGTCACAACATTTCTGTTATAAACATCAAAATCTCCCTGTCACAACATTTCTGTTATAAACATCAAAATCTTACTGTCACAACATTTCTGTTATAAACATCAAAATCTTACTGTCACAACATTTCTGTTATAAACATCAAAATCTCCTTGTCACAACATTTCTGTTATAAACATCAAAATCTTCCTGTCCCAACATTTCTGTTATAAACATCAAAATCTCCCTGTCACAACATTTCTGTTATAAACATCAAAATCTCCCTGTCACAACATTTCTGTTATAAACATCAAAATCTTACTGTCACAACATTTCTGTTATAAACATCAAAATCTCCCTGTCACAACATTTCTGTTATAAACATCAAAATCTTACTGTCACAACATTTCTGTTATAAACATCAAAATCTCCCTGTCACAACATTTCTGTTATAAAGACCAAAATCTCCCTGTCACAACATTTCTGTTATAAACATCAAAATCTTACTGTCCCAACTTTTCTGTTATAAACATCAAAATCTCCCTGTCACAATTTACGTTACATTGTTGTGAGGTGATATTAAAATATCAGCAGATTTTCAGCAAAGTTCAATGAAATATAACAAAGTTATATGATATAATACAAAATATCTAATACAAAGAAATATCATAAACAAACATTATATAATACAAAGTTATATCATAAACTACTTAGTTCACGATTTCACCACCTGTTACTGACGGGGAAAGTTTACATAAAACATTGATCCTAATTCTAAACTGGGGATCCTACTTTCTTCACTTAAGCTGTTCATGTAGTACAGTTCTTTGAATTTGGAATTGGGCCATAAGATGAATTTTAGGAGCCAGGAAGTTTAATGACTGCTATTTTAGGTATTCTGTTTGGGAAGGCATCCATATTTACAACATTAATCCCTATACATGTAATAATGGCGTCTTCCCCATACTGGAATCCCCACAATTATCAGCCCGTTAGCTTATGTCCCAGTTAATCTTTCTCATCTAATTCATCTTCCTCATCACCACCTTCCTCACCGTTCTCGTTAACAGCCCTATCTCCCTGAACATGATGATTACATCAATACTTTATACATCAGATTCTAGTGTTTTTCCAACGACTTCATGAATGGGGAGCGTTTCTTGTACCAGATACCTAAAATACACATATGCAACTTGTAAAATGATGAGACAAGAGATCTCCAACAATTCAGATTACACGTTAGCGGTCTCCCTAACATGAAATGGCTATAACCTTCACAGAAGGGTCATGTATTACACATACATACACATGCACTCGGGTGCTGCACTAAGATGGAGGGGAGGAAATCCCTGCCATCAGATGCGAGCTCTCCAGTGTTAAGGCTGTTGACTTTGATGTGTGAACTCTATGGGTACATCTCTAAAGACTTTCTATCAACTAAATGTGCTACACTAATTTTGTGATCATGAATTATCGACAAATCTGACTTGGTACACATTCACCTGTACAGGTATACTAAGTGCATTTATGTAGCACTTACCTACCTACCTACAGGTGAGGTGCAGGTGTAGATTGACTGAGGGTTGTTTCTGTGGATAGGGGAACATCAGGGGAGGGGAAGGGTGGGGTATCATAACAGAGATGTCAGTCTGGGTTAATATTCAACAGGTGTTTAGTAGGTATAAAACAAGATACATGTTTACATCCAACACAAATACCTCTGAAATCTACAGGTAATGCAAAAGTTTAGTAATGCACTCTCTCAGGGTAATGAGATATGTTAAACATCTGTCATCAGAGATATAAAGTTTGAGAGAAGAATAGGGGTGGATTGTGGGTTGCGTGGGGCTGGGGTTGAGGGAAGTTTTGAGGGCAGGCAGGGGGTGTGTGTGAGGAAGGGGGAAGTTGGGGAAGTTGAACTTGGGTAACCTATTTTTTGTGGAGGGTTACAAGAAGGGTGGAGTGTTTGTAGGATAGAGATGGGAGCGAGAGGAAGACTTGGGGTGGGAGGGGAATTGGAATTAGGATGGGGAGATAGTAGAGAAGGGGAATCACATGAGGATTACTTACCTGCTGAAGTCAATGTAACTATATTCTGTACTGGCATGCTGCTACAGGGCTAAATTATGCTATTATATCTTACAAAAGCTATTTTCATTGCTTTTGGACATCAAAGACGTTGTTTGGCAGTGTTACTTCATTGGGTATACTGACAGGTCCCTCACACAACAGACACAGGGTTCAAACCCATTGACAACATTACATTAATACATAGTCCCATTATACACACACTGCCATGTACATTTGTAAAAATGCTATCATAAATGTTTATATGTATCGTGTGAGATCAAAGCTTCACTGAATACTTATACAACTCCCTTTATGGACAGCAATCACCAAGAAAACACCTATATGTCTGGGCTACACAATCCTCGGGTTGTATGGGGCCAGCAGTCGACCAAAGACCCATAGATGTCCCGACAGATGAAAGAGGAAGTCGTAATGTATCACAATTACCAATCAATAAGGACCATGATACTGAAATAGGTCAGGATGTACATTATTGCTGTTTTTATCTATTTATTCAAATCAAATGAATGTGATGTAAATATAGATGATGGCATAGGAATTAAAATCGATATCAACGGCTATAAAATTTTAACGGTAACGAGTAGGGAGTACTTCGGGACCCCATCCAGGGCGACATTCTCTGTTGTAACTTCACAGCTAAGTGGATCTTGTCTGTAAAATCATTCTGAATCGGTTCATTAATAAACAGACTGGTTCACCTCAGCGTATGAAGCGTATCATTCATATGCATCATCATTCCATAAGTAACTGCACAAATATCTGACAAAACATCTCAATTGTTGCTTTTCAAACAATATACACATTAAACGGTTTATCAACAGAAAATGACGTCAAATTGATTTACCTGAAACAAACATCAATCATTCGTATGAATAGAAAAGAAGTCAGTTCAGTCAGGAAATGTTTTTTTTATGGGGAATGTTTATAATGTCTTGTTAATGAGAAGTGAAGTTGTGTGGTCTGAGTGATGTGATGGAGCCTTTCTTGGGGATGTCCAGCAGTGTAAAGGGAGGGGGTGGCAGCGGACAGGGTGGTAGGGTGGAGGGGTAGGGGAGGGGGTAGTGGGGAGGGTGTGGTAGGGGGTGAGAGGAATGTCAGTCAGTGCTTGGGGGATGGGATCTGGGGAATAGTAGAGCGGTTAGGGGAATGTTAAACAGTAATGGAGGGGATGGGACAGTTCAGGTAATCACAAACTAGCTGGTAAGTCAATTGTTAGAATTTGCAGCATATGTTGCTGACAAGTCAGTGCTTCTCTGATGTTATACAAGGTGCAGCCAAATATATATCAAAAGTTTCCTAGGTACATCAAAAGCTTTGTTGATACACAGTCTGGTAGTCTTTGTATTGATTCTCTACAGACTGATGTGTTGTTGATTGATTGGACTTATTAAGTGATTGATTTGAAAATTGATCATATTGATTAATTAACTGATTGATTCAGTCTGGCTGTGTGATGGTTGGGGTTTGATCTTGCACTAGTGTCAGACACTTGGCATGGAGAGACTGTAACACCAGTACTGTTGGGGTCAGACCCTGGGTGATGAGACTCTGTAACACCAGCACTGTTGGGGTCAGACCCTGGGTGTTGAGACTCTGTAACACCAGTACTGTTGGGGTCAGACCCTGGGTGAATAGAGACTGTAACACCAGTACTGTTGGGGTCAGACCCTGGGTGATTGTTGGGGTTTGATCTTGCACTAGTGTCAGACACTTGGCATGGAGAGACTGTAACACCAGTACTGTTGGGGTCAGACCCTGGGTGATGAGACTCTGTAACACCAGTACTGTTGGGGTCAGACCCTGGGTGATGGTTGGGGTTTGATCTTGCACTAGTGTCAGACACTTGGCATGGAGAGACTGTAACACCAGTACTGTTGGGGTCAGACCCTGGGCGAAAAGAGACTGTAACACCAGTACTGTTGGGGTCAGACCCTGGGTGATAAGACTCTGTAACACCAGTACTGTTGGGGTCAGACCCTGTAACATCAGTGCTGCTGGGGTCAGACCCTGGGTGAGAAGACTCCGTAACACCAGTACAACTGGAGTCAGACCGTGAGCGAGGAGACTTTGTAACACCAGTACTACTAGAGTCAGACCATGGAGGAGGAGACTCCGTAACACCAGTACAACTGGAGTCAGACCGTGGGCGAGGAGACTTTGTAACACCAGTACAACTGGAGTCAGACTGTGGGAGATGAGACTCTGTAACACCAGTACAACTGGAGTCAGACTGTGGGAGATGAGACTCTGTAACACCAGTACAACTGGAGTCAGACCGTGGGCGATGAGACTCTGTAACACCAGTACAACTGGAGTCAGACCGTGGGAGATGAGACTCTGTAACACCAGTACTACTAGAGTCAGACCGTGGGAGATGAGACTCTGTAACACCAGTACTACTAGAGTCAGACTGTGGGCGAGGAAAGATTGTTATACTTTAGATCTATACCTGTAGATAAAATACATGAAGTAAGTGCCAGCAGTACAACTGGGTCAGACTCTGTAACACCAGTACAACTGGAGTCAGAGGAGACATGCTAACACCATCATGGAGTCAGACTGTGGGAGACCAGCTATATGTACACAAACATTTCCCACTTGAGTCACTTGAGGTGCCTTATCTAACACCAGTCACCTAGAGTCAGACACTGGTGTCACCTTCATTACATCATAATCATACACAGCTATGTTGGCTATAATTGCCACTAAGAGTAACAGCGACAAGACCGTGCATAATATTGCTGCCACCTTCTCATACATAGTCATCAATCTACAGACTTTCCAATACATGCTTATATCTGACACTTCACCAGTATAGTCATAACTTACATAACATTCTATTTTTAAAACCTCCAATAAAATACATGAAGTAAGTGCCAGCAGGACGAGTACGGGTCACTCAAGGTTTACATGCTATCGGCCATCATGGTGTCAGTGACTCCTACTGACCAGCTATATGTACACAAACATTTCCCACTTGTACTTCACTTGAGGTGCCTTATCTCAATACACCTGTCACCTAATTAACACTGGTGTCACCTTCATTACATCATAATCATACACAGCTATGTTGGCTATAATTGCCACTAAGAGTAACAGCGACAAGACCGTGCATAATATTGCTGCCACCTTCTCATACATAGTCATCAATCTACAGACTTTCCAATACATGCTTATATCTGACACTTCACCAGTATAGTCATAACTTACATAACATTCTATTTTTAAAACCTCCAACTTTAAGCATCATAAACCTAACAAGAGATCCAGGGGGATGTTGGCACCCTGCATTGTTTTCATCTGTTAACTTTTCTGATGCATTAGTACACGAGTCCTAAAAAGCTGATTGCTTACGCAACGTTGATGAAATTATTGTTAAAAAAAAAAACATGTTAGACTACCATCAACCGATTCTTTAAAATAGTAGCAATATTGATGTCAAAGCTCCCTTAAAGCTACAGTTTTGAGACAGCAATTAATTGGTCACTATATCTTTTCTATAAAGAAAATGAACAATTACAATCACATTACTCCCCCTGAAATCTATGATGGCTATTGCTCACTGTAACTTTCTTGTTTGTCACAAATAGTAATACATGTCTGTATACATAAGAAGGATTGAAAAGTCATAATGACAAACTTTACTTCTCAAATTTTCTTGTAGGCATCTTGTTTTTCATAATTAAGGGACTCCCTGAGTAAGTAGCATCTGACTCATAGGTAATGGAGAATTATTTCTGTACAGGAAATAGAAAAAATATTTTTGTATTTCTATAAAGGTAATGGAGGACTGTTTCTGTAGAGGTAATGGAGGACTATTTTTTTAAAGGTAATACCTTTAAAGGCAGTACCAGTGTATTTGCTTCCCCCCTTATAAAGCAGATACATTTGTTTTATTTATTTCTATCAATAAACAGATTTACTGTTATAGTCACTGGTCTTTCACAATCAATAGTTTTTTTGTAAATGAATAATTCACTTTAACATTGTTCTAATTATAACCTTTTCAAAAATTAAACATTAATGAAATGAATGATTTTTCTTTACTTGTTAATGTTTGGTATCAGGGCAGTGAGGAGACCCCCCCCCCTCCCCTCCCGTTACAGTTCACCTAATCAGAGGAGTATGTCCTAAAACACTGAGGTAAGCAGCTCTATATAGGTATGTCTGTGACGGCTTTATAGCCTTGTGTTATCATCATACTGACACATACCTACAAACAAATAATTAATGACACAAGTGATGGGGGCTAATTATCACATTATTTACCATTTCGATAAAAAACTTGTATAATTTTACAGACATTTTCACAGGCTATTGTTGGCTACAGCTCTACCTAGTCCCAATATACCGGTTGATAAAGGATATTGATTGGCTATTTTGACGACTAGACAGTGAGACAGGAATGATCAGTGGAGATATGTATTAGAGCTAGCTAGCCTGTTATCACCCCTAAATGGAATACTGTGATCGCCAAGTGTTTAAATCTGGAACAAAAGGGATCTGGTCTGCACCTGCCGTTTGCTAACGGGACAGGTATTCTCCAGCCACTGACCAATCAAGTAAGCCAATACCCATCCTTGGAGATATACAAGCAAGGGGACAGATGATATACAGTGTGAGGGGACAGATGGTCCAAACAGTATCCACCCTCTTATCACATTCAAAATCCACAGAAATGGTGATCAAGTGTAGGCGACCATTGTACTCAATAGGTGTTTGTTTGTGTCAGGGGCTCCTCATACCAGCTGTCTTTACTGGCCGGGATACACACAGCTAACTTACTATTGTGTTACCCTGGCCGACTCCTCAACCCAACTGCTTGCATCAGCACTAAAATTAACTTTAGGTTATAGGGTTCACCGCTATAACAGAGGACAGCCTGGGCTCAGGTAACTGAAGTCACAAATGATAGAAGAGTAGTTCTGATAAAACAACCATCACCACTTCTAAAACAAATCCTTCTGTACTATAGGCAGACAGAATTTTTTTTTAAAAACTTAAGAGTGTTAGATTTCACTTAATTCAAAATAAGGAATCACACCTGGGCAGGTTAACCAGATAGCAGGAACCCAACAAGGATAGGGGCCATGCAGGCAGACAGGTGATAGTTTAGTAACCATGGTGATATAATCTTATCTAGAGATCTCAGCCCCTTTACTTTAGGGGCCATCAGATTTCCTACCTTATCTGGGCTGTACATGCATGATACCCTCAGAGTGCCTCTTAACCTACACTTGAAAATGTCTGCCAACCCATGGACAAGGAGCTGCACCTATACAGGCCGTGGTGTAACAAGTTATGCAATTTACGTTGTATACAAATGTCAATAAATGTTGATTGCCTCCTTTCAGTTCTCTGACACAATTAAATCACACGACAGACCATGTATGTTATGACCTGTTAAAGTGCAGACAAATATTGTCTTTTATCTCTAGTGAGTGTATGTAAGTATAGCTGTTTCCCTACAGTCTGTGGGTCTACAACAGTGACAGGTAGACTGGTAGCTCCCATCTCTCCCCATACACATTTTTTACCTGCTACAGGTTAATTACACATAGATATGTAACATAACTATAACTCATTTATGCAGACAGAAATGTCAAAACATTTATTAATACGATGATCTGGGGTTGTCGATGATGCTTTCCGCGTGTCAGAGATTTTAGAAGGCTCTATGCTGTAAATGTCTTAATCAATGACATGAATAAACTTCTAGTGCATTTTTTGCATGTTTAAATGGGTCCCTGATTGTGCAGTAACTTAACAACGCTGTACATCCAGTTGACCTCAAAGACAGCTATGTCTGACAGCTGTCAATAAATCCAGGATGTCGAATTTAATGTCGGTTTGGAAGGTTTTCACTTTTATTTTAACAGTCTAACACCTACTTTCTACCTCACCTACAAGACACATCAGTCACGGTTTATTTTTTTGAAATCGAAGATGTATTAAAAATTCATGTCATGGATTTTTCACCAATATGGAATAGTAAGAGAGGCTATATATTGATGATGTGTATGAGTTGGATGTAGTGTGAGGTAATGGGACTACATACTTCCTGCTAATCACACGATGACTAGTATACCTGGTGAGTACTTCAGGCTGGTGTCATCACCTGAGTCAGGGGTGCCACATCTGGTTAACATCCAATCAGGCATACTACCCTCAGGTGCTACCACCTGGGGACTGGGTGGAGTCTGTGTATTAGTATGGTGAAGTGGGCTCAGCAGCCTGGCAGTCAGTGGCACAAACAGTACCAGAGGTGCTGTGGTATTTAGTACAACAGATAATGGTATTTAGTACAAGAAGTACTGGTATTTAGTATGATGGTAACTCAGTAGATCCCTAAATGACTTTATGATTATACTAATGTGATTGACAGCCTGACTGATGTGTATCCATCAGTGTTACTAATTAATTGGTTAGCAGTCATGTAACACTTACAGAGCTTATAAATGTATAATAGCTCCTGTGGATCAGGGGCCTGTCACTTCTTTAGATCAGTGCTTTGGTGATTTTCCAGCAAATATGATATACTAGCCCCTGTGGATCAGGGGCTTGTCATATTTTAAGATCAGAGCTATGAGTATTTCCCATCAGATTTGGGACCTGTCACGTTTTGAGATCAGGCTATGGGTATTTCCCATCAGATTTGGGACCTGTCACGCTTTGAGATCAGGCTATGGGTATTTCCCATCAGATTTGGGACCTGTCACGATTTAAGATCAGGGCTATGGGTATTTCCCATCAGATTTGGGACCTGTCACGCTTTGAGATCAGGCTATGGGTATTTCCCATCAGATTTGGGACCTGTCACGTTTTGAGATCAGGGCTATGGGTATTTTCCATCAGATTTGGGACCTGTCACGTTTTGAGATCAGGCTATGGGTATTTCCCATCAGATTTGGGGCTTGTCACGTTTTAAGATCAGAGCTATGGGTATTTTCCATCAGATTTGGGGCCTGGCTTGATCAGGCTATGGGTATTTAAGATGGAGCCAGAGCTATGGGTATTTTCCATCAGATTTGGGGCCTGTCACATTTTAAGATCAGAGCTATGGGTATTTTCCATCAGATTTGGGGCCTGTCACATCTCTAAATCACAACTTAACTGGCTGTTTTCTGTCAGTTTTGATTGATACTCTAAATCCGGTATAAATGATACAACATTAGATCCCATCTTATTGCCAACTTATATTACCAATATTATCATAAAAAGTAAACTTACAAATCCGATTTTTATTCAAGCCAGCCACATCTGATAATCTCATTTTCAGGTTGGTGGTTGATCTCTCTGGACATATGTCTGAGGATTATACTTAAACAACCCTATTATATCATTATCTATCTCCACCATTGTACTCAAGGCTGCAGGTCGAGGGAGAGCAGTGGGGAGTGGTTAGGGAGAGGAGATCCCCAACCCATCGTTGATGGGTTAAGTAGGAGGGAGGTGAAGATTGTACCCCCAGGGACCGGTATAGCAGCTGTGGGGTTGGGATATAAAATATCCCTTTCCATCATGGACAGAAACAGTTGGAGGAAAATGAAACAGCAGCTCCCAGAAAAGTTGTGTAATAAATACCATCATTTTAAAGTCATTTTATCTTTTTATTACAAGCAAAACCAATCAGGAGACTTACCCAGACAATAGTGTTAGAGAGTATCCTGTCTTACATCTCTCAGTACATGTCTGCCAGAGCTCCGGGCTGTTAATCCAAGATTAATGACCCTATTAGACAGGTGTCCGCACTTCTATAGGATTAACTAGGTGTGCAGGCATACATTACATATGCTTGGTAAAAAACTCTCATGGACACCTTACTTATCAGAACAATGGATAGATCATTATATAATGTTGTTTATTTTTCACAATATAAACATATTTTATCTACATCAATAACAATCTATCAGCTGTATTCTGCAGCCGGTGCCATCTTGGGAACGTTTAAGTTTCCAATTTACAGTAAATCATTTCATAATTAAAATAAGTGTGAACAGAAGTGTAGTAATGTAGCTTCATAGCAACCATTGTTAGTCAGGCTTGTAACACAACTCTGTTACTCAGGAATCAGGATACTCTTTCAGACAGTGTAGAACTGTGACTAGAATCAGTACCACCCATTAAGACACTGTAGGTCTGTGACTAGAATCAGTAACACTCTTTAAGACACTTTAGGTCTGTGACAAGAATCAGTAACACCCATTAAGACACTGTAGGTCTGTGACTAGAATCAGTAACACCCATTAAGACACTGTAGGTCTGTGACTAGAATCAGTAACACCCATTAAGACACTGTAGGTCTGTGACAAGAATCAGTAACACCCATTAAGACACTGTAGGTCTGTAACTAGAATCAGTACCACCCATTAAGACACTGTAGGTCTGTGACTAGAATCAGTAACACCCATTAAGACACTGTAGGTCTGTGACTAGAATCAGTGACAGCTGTTAAGACTCTGTAGGTCTGTGACTAGAATTTGTGACACCCTTTAAGACAGTGTAGGTCTGTGACTAGATTCAGTAACACCCATAAAGACATTGTAGATCTGTGACAAGAATCAGCAACACTCTTTAAGACAGTGTAGAACTGTGACATGAATCAGCAACACTCTTTAAGACAGTGTAGAACTGTGACATGAATCAGCAACACTCTTTAAGACAGTGTAGAACTGTGACATGAATCAGCAACACTCTTTAAGACAGTGTAGAACTGTAACTAGAATCAGTGACACCCTTTAAGACTCTGTAGGTCTGTGACTAGAATTTGTGACACCCTTTAAGAGTGTGTAAGTTAGAGATCCCTGAATCTGAAGGTCTCTCACTAGAATCTCTTTCTGTGTGAGTCACTGCTGTATATGTTGGTGATCTATCTCCCCAAATCCACTTTGCAATGATCAATATAGTAAGTGTGGTTTGTCAGTGAGTATACCCTAATGATTCCCTGCCACATGTACACCAATGACATATGATCAGCACTATAGCCGATATAAAATCAATATCTCTTTCTCAAATAAATCTTTGTTACAGAGGAGGCAGAGAGACCCTGGTATCAGGAGGGAAGGAGAACTACCACGGAGGCAGAGAGACCCTGGTATCAGGAGGGAAGGAGAACTACCACGGAGGCAGAGAGACCCTGGTATCAGGAGGGAAGGAGAACTACCACGGAGGCAGAGAGAGCCCCCTTCTACCAGAAGGGAAGCCAGAGAGTGACCCGGGGACAGAGGAACCTGGTACCAGTAGGCAAGCAGGAGAGTGACCAGGGGCAGAGGGCCCTGGTACCAAGAGGGAAGCTGGAGAGTGACCAGGGACAGAGGGACCTGGTACCAGAAGGCAAGCAGGAGACTGACCAGGGGCAGAGGGACCTGGTACCAGAAGGCAAGCAGTAGACTGACCAGGGGCAGAGGGCCCTGGTACCAAGAGGGAAGCTGGAGAGTGACCAGGGACAGAGGGACCTGGTACCAGAAGGCAAGCAGGAGAGTGACCAGGGACAGAGAGACCTGGTACCAGGAGGCAAGCAGGAGACTGACCAGGGGCAGAGGGACCTGGTACCAGAAGGCAAGCAGGAGAGTGACCAGGGGCAGAGGGACCTGGTACCAGAAGTGAAGCAAGAGAGTGACCAGGGGGCAGAGGGACCTCGTACCAGAAGTGAAGCAAGAGAGTGACCAGGGGGCAGAGGGACCTCTTACCAGGAAGGAAGTAGGAGAGTGATCCAGGGGCAGACACATGGGGACCAGGAAGGAAGCAGGAGTGTGACATGGGAGAGAGAGAGAGCCCCTGGTAACAGGAGGGAAGCATGAGAACTACCAGAGAGCCAGTGAGAGCTCCTGGTACTAGGAGGAAAGCAGGATAGCGTTCACTTGACAGTGTTATCAGAGCCAGTATGTAAAGATAAACAAAAACAGTTTCCAACACAACAACCCCAATTCTCTGACATCATCCCTCTTACATTACCATCAGCTCTATTTATAGTGGTCTACTTCCCCACTGACCTACATATAGGTAAGTGATCTCTGTATTAATTATAGCCTTATTTCATTGATCAGCTGACCCCTGGCTATAACTACAAACTTTGTCAGTGTTTTGCTTTAGACTGGTTTTTTTGTGGGCCATCTCTATGCCTACAGACAGGTGTGTATGTCACCTGTAACACGGTATGTTGTGTATTGGTGTAGACATGTTATCTACCGTACTGATGTCTATCCATTAATGTCATTCCTCTACGCTCCATATAGCAACAACGGTGACCAGATTTACACGCCACGACACGATCAACCCAGACAATGTTGTGAAAACTTTTATTGAAACAAATTTTAATACGAGACATTTAACTTACCATACTGGTCCCGACAAGTCTGTGTTTCACTCTGCTAACATGATGGATGCTAAAACCTAGCTCAGTGATGGAACTCCAGTTTCTGGATGGAATCTCCTCCTTGCACGGTTCAACCATTACCCTTCGTAACATTACCAATCAAGACCTGTTCAGGAAGATGAAGAGAAAGGACGACTTTTAACTAAAATAGATTTTTTTTTTTTTTTTAAATTGCAGCATTGTTAACCAGCTAACATCTCGTGTGATATAACTTTTGTCCCTTGACTTGAAACAGATGTATGATACCATATGTATGTTATGCTGCAAAGCAGAGTTTTATTTTTTCAAATTTCAAGGGCTAGTAACAGATGTTGCTCAAGTTTGCTATCCCTCCCCTTACATGACAGATGGAACATCAAATCCCCATACAAGACAAACTGTTCACCTGAAGTATTCACAAGTTCTCCCTATAAGGCACACTGTGCATTGGTTCTTCCTAGATGACACACTTTACACTAGCTCTCCTACAGAACACACTTTACACTAGCTCTCCTTACAGAACACACTTTACACTAGCTCTCCTACAGAACACACTTTACACTAGCTCTCCTTACAGAACACACTTTACACTAGCTCTCCTACAGAACACACTTCACACTAGCTCTCCTACAGAACACACTTCACACTAGCTCTCCTACAGAACACACTTTACACTAGCTCTCCTACAGAACACACTTTACACTAGCTCTCCTACAGAACACACTTTACACTAGCTCTCCTACAGAACACACTTTACACTAGCTCTCCTACAGAACACACTTCACACTAGCTCTCCTACAGAACACACTTCACACTAGCTCTCCTACAGAACACACTTCACACTAGCTCTCCTACAGAACACACTTCACACTAGCTCTCCTACAGAACACACTTCACACTAGCTCTCCTACAGAACACATTGTACACTATTTCACCTAAGACACTTGTTCCCTTTACATCACACTAAGCTATCTTCCAAACAGCTCTTTAAAGCAAACTGTACACCAGCTCCCCCTACATAGCAAATTGAACACTAGCTCCCCCTGTAGGGTGATCTATACAACAGTTCCCCTTATAGGACAGCTCCTCCTATTTGACAAACTGTACACAAGCTCCCCCTACATGGTTACTGTACACTCCCCCCCCCCATGTAGGGCGATCTGTACAACAGTTCCCCTTATAGGACACCTCCCCCATTGAACAAACTCAAACTTTATACCAGCCTTCCTCCTCCCTGCATGACAAATTTTACACCAGTTTGTTCCTCTTACAAGAGAAACTGTACATGTACACCAGCTCCTCTTACAGGAAAAATTGGACACAAGCCCCCTACACACTTAACACTAACACCAGCTCCCAAAAACAGGAAAAAGTTAGTTCCCTAGTTGAGCCTGAAGAAGGTAATACTTTCTCAGCATTAACTGTAGATATTCATTCTGGAAGTCCCTTTTAAAGTCCCTAATGATTTGAAATTGAAAATACAAAAGACAGAAGAAATAAAAACAGCATGGTAATGAGTCTAGGGGCTTAGTATTGAAAACTTGATGAAGTAAGACTAAACAGCAATACACATTAAACTCATTTCCTGTCCCTTATGTACAGCAGTACACCAGATGTTTCTAACCAGCAGGAATAAAGTGAAAACATTTGTACAAACTTAGCCCCCCTCCCCTAGGGGAGGGTCAATCAACTATCATGCTGCTCTATACATCTCAAATCTCATCTACATCTAAGGCTGATTAGGTTACACGCCACTACAACTATACATATTTATATACAAACTACTGGCACTTGTCCCCAGATTTTCGATGATTTAAGGTGCCATCCCACCAAAGGTTAGCAGGACAGGGTCAGATCACTGTTCATATATACACAGAACTATTTAGCCTCAGTGATGCTTAAAGTGATGTGGTGGTGGGGTTGTGGTGGTGATCAGGTTGAAATGGTGCTGGGGTTGGGCAGGTGCTGGTATTGAGGTTGAGGTAGAGGTGGCTACAGGGTTGAACTGTTGGTGAGGTTGAGGTGGTGATCAGGTTGAAATGGTGCTGGATTTGAGGTAGGGGTAGAGGTGGTGATGGGTTTTCATGTAGCAATTGATGTGAGGCAGTGTTATTGAACTGGTGGTGTTGGTGGTGGTGATACTTGAGAGCAGCCGATACTAGTTCAGATGATGTTAAAATTTTGGTAGTCCTGGAGTGTGATAAGGTTCAGGAAGGTATTGGAGACAGTGAAACTAGGTCCAGACGACCCCTATAAATTGTGTAGTGAAATAAGTTTCAATGACTTATAATTAGTAACAGTGACCTTGACATGCTGACACATGAACTCATTCACCTTTGAATTATAGAAATGAAGCTGATGATGTGATAATAATGATTCATACCTGGGTACTTAAGTTAATTTTTATATTTGTCTTCAGATGGATTAATTTGATTTATTCAGATTTGATATTACACGTGGTACAGCCTGTTTTCCTCCCAGGTTTGTGAGGGAGGAAGAGGAAACATGCTGACGGACCTAGACAGCATTGGTAGTATCAGACAGCCAGCCTCCTGTGCAGGTGTAGCCAGTCTGAGCTGGGAGAGATGACCCCTAAACCATCCTGTACAAGTAGAACACATGGATCATTGGCCTGTAGAAAACAATTACTCCTGTAGGCCTTGCCCCAAACTTCAAAGCCTGCTTCTATGAGATATGAGTTTCCAATGGCCCCAATAGTTTTTATACATCCCCAGGTGATAAATGAACTGTCTTACGATTCTCTGTCTCCAGTCAGGTGAAGGTGACACACCATATCCAGGTCAAGGTCACAGCATCAAACCCAACATATGTTATCTATAAATAGCAGCTTATTTTACATGATTTAAACGGGGAAAAAATGACTGTCAAAATTTATCATAGAAGTATTGGGTGGTTATTGTAGGGCAAACCTATAAGTGTAAACAGACAGCCCGCACAGAACACCAGCACAGCGTTACGTCATCCCCGATTACAGCTGGCAATTTTCTTTCCCTTGATAATCTATAAAGCTATAGTTATATTTAAACTATTTTATCACCCTGATTACTTTTTACAAAACATGAACTCAGTCAAAATATAAGGAGGCCTAATGTCTAGCTGTAGATGCTGACTAGGAGATTTTGTTCCAAAAGAAAAAAAATCCCTCAATGTACTGTAGCTGCGAGTGAATCATTGCCGACTCTCACGTGCATGTACTTTGTAAGCTCTTCTCAACACACAAATTTCCCATTTAAATTACTCTTCCAGGTCAAGGTCACCATTACCGTAGTTAACATCAATGTCAAGGTCAATCTTGTAAAACATAACTGCAAATTTGATGTCACCAAAACCATAGCTCATCAATGTCAAGGTCATCGTCACTGTAAACAACTTCAATGTCACAGTGACCGTCCTTACTTCACATGGAGAGGGGTACATAAGTATGGCCCATAGATCTTGACTCCCTGAGGTGTCAACAGCTGGCCATGTGAGTCTAAATCTTACAAACAGTAGCCATGGAACAATATGATCTCGGAACACTTTTTGAATTCAGATAGTAGCTTTCGGAAGTGAGATGAATACACAGTTCTCCTGGTCATCTTAATCCCTTCCGCCACAAATAGCTGAGGACGTCAATTCATATTGTTCGTATGAGTGTTTCCTCAATCACTTCCTGAGTAGGACTATTGAGTTTGGGTTGGTGTGTATGGCTGTTCTCATAAGTATTCCAATGATTCCCCATTTTTGATTGGTATACAATAGCTGTAACCTTGAGTTTCCATGTTTTAGATATGAAACAGGATCAATAGATGTTATATTGTACCCAGAGGACCTGCCCAAAAGTTCCATCTGGCTTTTCACACAGCCCACATAGTAAGGGTTCATTAGGGAAATCACACAAGTTATTTACAAGTGTTAACAATAAGATTACAACCAACACTGCATTCTTCTCCTCATACTCTGACCTTGGAACACCACATTTACATCAATTGTTGTCCTAGAAACAGTGACATTGTAACTTAGATGGTAACAGTATAATTTGTAACTGAGAAAATCATGATGTAATTTGTAACTGAGAAAACAATGTAATTTGTAACTGAGAAAACAATGTCATTTGTAACTGAGAAAACAATGTAATTTGTAACTGAGAAAACAATGTAATTTGTAACAGAGAAAACAATGTCATTTGTAACTGAGAAAACAATGTAATTTGTAACAGAGAAAACAATGTCATTTGTGACAGAGAAAACAATGTCATTTGTAACAGAGAAAACACTGTAATTTGTAACAGAGAAAACAATAATGTAATTAATAACTGAAAAGAACAATGATGTTATTTATAAAAAGGATGATGTAATTTATAACTGAGAAATTGATAATGTTATTTGTAACTGAGAAAACGATGATGTAATGATGATGAAGATATTTTGTGATTATGAAAAAACTTATGTAGATTGATATATATATATACATGATACCATTGTATTTAAATCCAAATACCAATGTTAAGAAAGTCTAGCAGTGTGAGGTGAATATACTGTTCATGAGAAAGAAGCTAATCATATCCACATGTAAATTAGGATTAAACTCCTGAAATCACTTCATAAAAGAACACATATAAAGTAGTTAGTTTTCTCCATCTAATTTACTCTTTGACTCTAAAACCTACTAATCCTCGCTTGGAATTCTCATCCATGCTTCAGTTTAATCATTCTACAGAAAGGTTGTTGTAACCAGCCACATTCAACACAGATTTTAAGGAGGAATATCAGATACGTTACAGGTTCCAGGGGAGGAGAATGTATTTACATTTACATCACCTGTCATCTCACAATTCTCAAATAGGTATCACAGAATTTCAAGAATCTGTTTATTTGATTAAGATGTGTGTCCTGTACTACCACAATGCTCTGTCAACTTCCTGATTACAACAACAACAACAAACAGGACACTTAGCTCAGTGACCAAGCATGGTCCTAGTGCAACACGAGTGCATTTTAAGTATGTCACAAGAGTTTGTTTGTGGTAGCCGTGTACATATATACCTTCATGTGAACATGCTCATGGCAAAGTCACCACGAGCACTAAAAATATCTCAAACACAAAATGTAACAAACGTGTCAATTTCAGGTTATTTATAAGAAAATTTGATCCTAATATCCGGATATGGTGCACCACGAGGGAGATGTACTTTTGTGACACCTGAACATGTGTCAATATCCATTTTAACCGCTCAGATGTCTTGGCCGTGTGACTGTCCTTCAATTAATTACCCCTGCGGGTGTAATGAGTGGCAGGAACCCCTAACCAAGTGTTACCTCCTATACAAACACTCACTGTATACCTGAAACGACTTAATCAGGATAAATATCATCTCCTTTTCACGTTTTATACATCTGCCTCTTACTGTTTCAATAATGTTCAAACGAGTCTCCACTTGAGTTTTAAGAAAACACCTGACGGAAACTTTCAAGAGTTTCAGCTTGACTGGGATGGATTAACAAGTGTTGGATTTCCTTCTCACGGAAAAAATTCACATACTTTTACCTCAGTGTCAGAAAGTTTATCTAAATAAATAGATAACACATCTACACGTATAACTTAATACCAGGTAGAAACACCGATTACCATCAGGTGGATTCTAGGTATAAATTCTACAATACCAGGTAGAAACACAGATTACCAACAGGTGGATTCTCTAGGTATAAATTTTACATTACCAGGTAGAAACACCGATTACCAACAGATGGATTCTCTAGTGATAAACTCTTTATCACCAAGTGGATTCCAGGTATGAATTCATTACCACCATTTAAAGTTCTAGGAATATATTCAACACTACCAAGTAGATTCAAGGTATATATTCTAAATAAATAGATAACACATCTACACGTATAACTTAATACCATAAATTACCACATTAGGTATAAATTCTACAGGTAGAAACACCGATTACCAACAGGTGGATTCTAGGTATAAATTCTACATTACCAGGTAGAAACACCGATTACCATCAGGTGGATTCTCTACGTATAAATTCTACATTACCAGGTAGAAACACCGATTACCATCAGGTGGATTCTAGGTATAAATTCTACAATACCAGGTGGAAACACAGATTACCAACAGGTGGATTCTCTAGGTATAAATTCTACATTACCAGGTAGAAACACTGATTACCAACATGTCGATTCTCTAGGTATAAATTCTACATTACCAGGTAGAAACACCGATTACCATCAGGTGGATTCTAGGTATAAATTCTACATTACCAGGTAGAAACACCGATTACCAACAGGTGGATTCTAGGTATAAATTCTACATTACCAGGTAGAAACACAGATTACCAACAGGTGGATTCTAGGTATAAATTCTACATTACCAGGTAGAAACACCGATTACCAACAGGTGGATTCTCTAGGTATAAATTCTACATTACCAGGTAAAAAAACACCGATTACCAACAGGTGGATTCTAGGTATGAATTCTACATTACCAGGTAGAAACACCGATTACCAACAGGTGGATTCTAGGTATAAATTCTACATTACCAGGTAGAAACACCGATTACCAACAGGTGGATTCTCTAGGTATAAATTCTACATTACCAGGTAAAAAAACACCGATTACCAACAGGTGGATTCTAGGTATGAATTCTACATTACCACAGATTACCAACAGGTGGATTCTAGGTATAAATTCTACATTACCAGGTAGAAACACCGATTACCAACAGGTGGATTCTAGGTATAAATTCTACATTACCAGGTAGAAACACCGATTACCAACAGATGGATTCTCTAGTGATAAACTCTTTATCACCAAGTGGATTCCAGGTATGAATTCATTACCACCATTTAAAGTTCTAGGAATATATTCAACACTACCAAGTAGATTCAAGGTATATATTCAATATTGGTAAGCAGTTTTTTTCTAGTGTAAATATAATATCCAATGATTTACAGGTTTCGTGACGCAAACTGGACACACACACACATATATATACACACACTAATGCATGTTGGTTCCAAAGAGTAAGATATAATTAGTCTGTCACCATTCATTGTTTAGTGTTTTACATCTGTATGGTGTTTACTACATGCATGTATAATTATATCTCTTAATTAAAATGCCACTTAATAATTTACAAACCACCAAAACATCTAGTTAGAATTTTAATTTTAGAGACACTGTACCTACCAGACAGATGAAATCCATATTAGAGCTAGCACCATCAATAAACTATTGATAAAAAACTCTGGTTAACTTTAGATATTACAAGAATGTGCCCCATCCTCCCTCCCTATTTTAAATTTTTTTAAACTGAACTTGTTGCCTAATTGAAGAGTTATCCTATACACGTGCTTTTTATATTGACACTGGCCAAGGTTGACCTTTACCCTTTAACCTTGACCAATGATTACTGAAATCTTACTAAGTAAAGTTACTGGTTGAACATGGTGTATATTATTGGAATAGCTACAGTAGCGTTCTTACTCTGTAGTAGAGTGTTCCTACACTGTGTTGCTAGCCTATGGTTTAGTCAACAAAGAATGTAGAGTGTTGCTAACCTGTGGTAGAGTGTTCCTTCCCTGTGGTAGAGTGTTGCTACTCTGTGGTAGAGTGTTGCTACCTTGTGGTAGAGTGTTCCTTTCCTGTGGTAGAGTGTTGCTAGCCTATGGTAGAGTGTTCCTTACCTGTGGTAGAGTGTTGCTAGCCTATGGTAAAGTTTAGTTAACAAATGGTAGAGCGTTCCTTCCCTGTGGTAGAGTGTTGCTAGCCTATGGTAGAGTTTAGTTAACAAATGGTAGAGTTTAGTTAACAAATGGTAGAGTGTTCCTTCCCTGTGGTAGAGTGTTGCTACCCTGTGGTAGAGTGTTCCTTCCCTGTGGTAGAGTGTTGCTAGCCTATGGTAAAGTTTAGTTAACAAATGGTAGAGCGTTCCTTCCCTGTGGTAGAGTGTTGCTAGCCTATGGTAGAGTTTAGTTAACAAATGGTAGAGTGTTCCTTCCCTGTGGTAGAGTGTTACTAGCCTATGGTAGAGTGTTGCTACCCTGTGGTAGAGTGTTGCTACCCTGTGGTAGTGTTGCTACCCTGTGGTAGAGTTTAGTTAACAAATGATAGAGTGTTGCTACCCTGTGGTAGAGTGTTGCTACCCTGTGGTAGAGTTTAGTTAACAAATGGTAGAGTGTTGCTACCCTGTGGTAGAGTTTAGTTAACAAATGGTAGAGCGTTCCTACCCTGTGGTAGAGTGTTCCTACCCTGTGGTAGAGTTTAGTTAACAAATGGTAGAGTGTTGCTACCCTGTGGTAGAGTGTTCCTTCCCTGTGGTAGAGTGTTGCTACCCTGTGGTAGTGTTGCTAGCCTATGGTAGAGCATTCCTTCCCTGTGGTAGAGTGTTCCTTCCCTGTGGTAGAGTGTTGCTAGCCTATGGTAGAGTTTAGTTAACAAATGGTAGAGTGTTCCTTCCCTTGAGATAAGAGTTATGTAATGATACCTCAGCATCTTGTAAGAGAAAATCAATAGAATGAAATTTATTGTTACTTGTGACAACTATGCCGTTTCACACAAATGAACTCCCAATCAATACACTAGTGGAAGTAATCATCACAGCTGTATGTTTAAATCATTCCTACTTTTTTTTACCATCATTCCGTAACAATCTTGTTCTATGATATCAATGATGAGTCTTGAAAATCTCATAACAGCAGTTCTATGACCTTGTAAACCAAATCCATGCAAAAATGACCTTGAGAATCGTTCCACTAACCTAGACTAAAAACAATCTATTTTCCATTTTGAAGAACACAAAATGTTGATAAATATAAGAGTGTCAGATTGGGGAATGAGACCGTCCACATTTACAAACAGATTTTCCAATACATTGTCCTCACACAGTTCCCAGATTTTTTCTTACTTTACGGTAACGATCAGATCTGGTAGCACGTCTTTTTTCAAGTTACTGGATATTTCTTGAAGAAAACACGAAGGATTTTATTTGAGAATGGTCCTTGATTCTTTGCAGTTATCGTATGCCAAAGCTGATGATTATGGTGTAAAAATCTTTACTTGTCTATGTTAAGGGGCTGCCACTTCTAAAGCAAGTAAACAAGAACTTTTTTCCACACTAATGAAAGTTTCAAATAACTGTGCAGGCATCAAGTAAGTCATGAGGGCCTATAGGATACACTTATGAAGGGTTTTGAAGGCTGTACAGGTGCTGAGGATGTCATGGGGTCTACAGGATGGTAATGACGTTACATTGGAAGGCTGTGCAGGTGCTGAGGATGTCATGGGGTCTACAGGATGGTAATGACGTTACATTGGAAGGCTGTACAGGTGCTGAGGATGTCATGGGGTCTACAGAATGGTAATGACGTTACATTGGAAGGCTGTACAGGTGGTGAGGATGTCATGGGGTCTATGGGAAGGTAATGGTAATTCATTGGAAGGCTGTACAGGTGCTGAGGATGTCATGGGGTCTATGGGAAGGTAACGATGTTTCATTGGAAGGCTGTACAGGTGCTGAGGATGTCATGGGGTCTACAGGATGGTAAAGATGTTAGATTGGAAGGCTGTACAGGTGCTGAGGATGTCATGGGGTCTACAGGATGGTAATGACGTTAGATTGGAAGGCTGTACAGGTGCTGAGGATGTCATGGGGTCTACAGGATGGTAATGACGTTAGATTGGAAGGCTGTACAGGTGCTGAGGATGTCATGGGGTCTACAGGATGGTAACGATGTTTGATTGGAAGGCTGTACAGGTGGTGAGGATGTCATGGGGTCTATGGGAAGGTAATGTTTCATTGGAAGGCTGTACAGGTGCTGAGGATGTCATGGGGTCTATGGGAAGGTAACGATGTTTCATTGGAAGGCTGTACAGGTGCTGAGGATGTCATGGGGTCTACAGGATGGTAATGACGTTAGATTGGAAGGCTGTACAGGTGCTGAGGATGTCATGGGGTCTACAGGATGGTAATGACGTTAGATTGGAAGGCTGTACAGGTGCTGAGGATGTCATGGGGTCTACAGGATGGTAACGATGTTTGATTGGAAGGCTGTACAGGTGCTGAGGATGTCATGGGGTCTACAGAATGGTAATGTTTCATTGGAAGGCTGTACAGGTGCTGAGGATGTCATGGGGTCTATGGGAAGGTAACGATGTTTCATTGGAAGGCTGTACAGGTGGTGAGGATGTCATGGGGTCTATGGGAAGGTAATGGTAATTCATTGGAAGGCTGTACAGGTGCTGAGGATGTCATGGGGTCTATGGGAAGGTAATGATGTTTGATTGGAAGGCTGTGCAGGTGCTGAGGATGTCATGGGGTCTACAGGATGGTAATGTTTCATTGGAAGGTTGTACAGGTGGTGAGGATGTCATGGGGTCTATGGGAAGGTAATGGTAATTCATTGGAAGGCTGTACAGGTGCTGAGGATGTCATGGGGTCTATGGGAAGGTAATGATGTTTCATTGGAAGGCTGTACAGGTGCTGAGGATGTCATGGGGTCTACAGGATGGTAATGATGTTTGATTGGAAGGCTGTACAGGTGCTGAGTAAGTCCAGGAGTCTATGAGAATAAATTGGTGTTTACTTTGAAGACTGTACAGGTGCTGAATATACCAAAGAGTAGGTGGGAATAAAGTGGGACGATATTAGGAATGAACAATGACAATATTATAGTTTAAAATGTACTAGGTTCAAACCTAAGTATGGGTTGAAGAGTCATCATGACATTTGTACAGGAATTTACGGCCAGTGAGTTTGTTCCTATCATATATTAATGTTTTGTTAGTATTTCTATAAACAAATTATAAGCTATAAGATTTCATAGAGAAAACAGTTGACATTTAAATCCTACACAGTTAACTCGATACATCCTGTAGATTTCTAAAGACTTGTAACTGATATTAAATCTTTTTTTATCAAAACAATACTTGCCTGTTACGGTAATATGAAGCATAAATAATGTTTGTTTGTCTGTCAGTAAGACTGTGTACTGATTTGTAAGTGTAATCAATGTCAATTGACTACTAATGCTGTCAATATTATACGCAAACAATGTTGTGACATATTGATTTTAAATGAGAATTATTTCACACGTTTATAAACAGGTAAATAGTAAAACACAAGCCGGTGACTTATCTCTTCATCAAAACCAAAACTTAAGGAACAAGTCATATTCTTCATTTCACGTATAAATTCTGTTATTATCAAAATTGAAAATCAGATATATCTAGTTTGGTGTGTGCACTACGACAGGCAAAACAATTACATGGCACATGCCAGGTACTCAGATAGTTCATAGCCAGTACACAATCATAGGTGTCCGGGTCAGCAAAAACACGCCCTTGTATGGAGTAAGTTAGGTGTGTATAATGAGTTAATGACTGTCACACAACGAACCAGTGTTTCCGACAACATACTGGTAGATATAACCTGCTGACACCCCAAACTCCATCTTTCTTATAGGGTGGGGTGTGTAAGCATTGACAACTGATCCCGAACTTTATCCAATATATAGGGTGGGGTAGGGTGGGGCTTGCACCCTGACTGACCCCTGGGAACTTTTTAATTGATACTGGGCAGGGGTATATATATATATATACATATATATATAAAACACAGAACGGGAAGGATGAGATCTCCGACACTATCCCTGATATAGAGAACAGAATGTGGGCAGATTAGATCTCAGACACCATCCCTTATATAGGGAACAGAATGTAGAAGGATGAGATCTCAGACACCATCCCTGATATAGAGTACAGAATGTAGAAAGATTAGATCTCAGACACCATCCCTGATATAGAGAACAGAATGTAGAAGGATTAGATCTCAGACACCATCCCTGATATAGAGAACAGAATGTAGAAGGATTAGATCTCAGACACCATCCCTGGAAGGATTAGATCTCAGACACCATCCCTGATATAGAGTACAGAATGTAGAAAGATTAGATCTCAGACACCATCCCTGATATAGAGAACAGAATGTAGAAGGATTAGATCTCAGACACCATCCCTGATATAGAGAACAGAATGTAGAAGGATTAGATCTCAGACACCATCCCTGGAAGGATTAGATCTCAGACACCATCCCTGATATAGAGTACAGAATGTAGAAGGATTAGATCTCAGACACCATCCCTGATATAGAGAACAGAATGTAGAAGGATTAGATCTCAGACACCATCCCTGATATAGAGAACAGAATGTGGGCGGATTAGATTCCAGACACCATCCCTTTTACAAGTGGTGTATTAAGGTGTAATCAATTGACCTTGACCTGCAACCCTGATATTAAGGATGAGATCCTTACACCATTCCTAGTTAAGGAAGGGATGTGTAACATAGTCCTTCATATGAAGTTTATATAGTATATAATAAGTATGAAGAAGTAGACCTGGAGAGACTCAATTAACGTCGTTTTCATTATAATAATGAAATTTCACGGAAGATGAACATAATGTTCGTATATAATATGAAATTAAAACACAGGATATAAGATTTTTATTTTGATATCAGATGACATGACAGCACACCTGACTGAATCTATCAGACAAGCTGTCACCTTAAACAATTTTTTTGCCACAGTGAATATTGACCCCCTACCTGTTCCGCAGCTGTCAGATGCAGCACATGTTACAAACTTTCATACACCTAGGGTTCAGACGTGTATTGACGAAAACATGCAGACAGTAATATAGATCATCTACAACCATCCTCATGTGATCAATAGAGAGTTGTCACCAATATCACTGCAGCAGAACTAATCAGGCAGAAAGCTCAACCTATATCAATTTCCGTCACAGAGAGTGAGGCTAGGTGTGGACCCACTGCCCTGTGACACTAATGTCTCTTCAGGGCCTCATATAGCTGACTGTTTTGAACTTCCTATCAACTTGTATGTTCTGAAAATATCTGTTTTGCATGATCAAATCAGTTTGAGACAACACTGAGCCTGTGGATGTATATATGACTATGGTTGACACTGGATCACACCTTAGGGCTGTTACACTGAAGCTGGACACTTCCACAGCCATTAATGTGATTTCCATAGTGGGCATTCTCAGTTTTCATCAGTAATCATCATTGGTATGATTGACCAGCTGAGAAAACTACAGTACGGTGTTGTAATTAAAATGTGAGGTGTATCCAGGTTAATTCTTCTTACTGTATAAAAACTGAACAAAAATGTTTCAATGGTGATCTGGGAAAAGCTATGTCCCCTTCGTAGCGTAAAACAGGTCTCCATGGTTACCAGGGAGGAGTGGTCCATGGGTAAAGGGGAATAAACTAGGTCTCCATGGTAACCAGAGAAAAGTGGTCCAGGGATAATCAAGAGAAAGGTGTCATACTAAAAGATATCAACATTATATAATATAAAACATAATATAGAAATATGATCAGATCAATTCTAAGAGACATATGTAATTCAGTAGGAGTCACAGTTACTGACGAGTCATAGTGACGTGGTGCAGGAGAAAGGGATAGGGGTGCAGGTCACAAGGTCAACAGGACACTGGGTAAATCAAAATATTTGTACAGACGACTGACATCAACAAATTCTCTAAGAAGGAAGATTTGTTTTGAGGTGAGAAAGTAAGCAAATAGGTATACATTGAAAAGTTTGTGTAGATATATATCCTGATTGTGTGGTTGGTAGATAGCACCTGACCTCGACTCCACGATAAAGACAGGCTCCACACCGCTACCTGTTGCCGTAGTAATTAATTACTCTCCTCTTATCGGCCAGTTATCTCATTATGACACTCCCGTTTTACGTAATTTTCAATTCTACCAATACACAACAGGCCAAACCAAACATGTTTATGTCAACATGTATACATGTCAACACAAGAAAAACAACGCCTCATTAAATAAAATCTTTTTATACCTAACCTACTTTTATACATCTCATTCTACTCCAATTCTCCCGCTGATTCTATATATACATAAAACTGAACTCGGTGCCCCTGCCTTCTCACTGCCTTGTATTAATGCTGGTATTGAGTTGTTACACACATAACTCCTCACATCATCTGTATTGGTTTGCAAAATAGTGGAGAAGTATGCACTAAGATTGTACTGGAACAGCGTCATAAAGTAAGCGGAGCAGAAATGGGTGGGTTTTTTTGTGTATGTGAGTTGATCCTATCCTACAATAATGATCCACCCCTAACACTGTTGTATGTGTTGGGATTCTGGACAGTTAGGAGTTATTAGATAGGTAAGACTAGGTAGGTACAGACAAATTGCCAGTCACTCACCATTCCTGGGAAACAAACATGTAATTAATGGCTAGGCATGATGCAGCCTGATTCGGTCATTAACTTTAACTATACTCTGCATGTAAGACAATATGATTTCAGCAATAAATGTCTGCTAAATCAGGCCGTGCTGTGAGCATCTTGGAAATCTTGAGTTTCACTTCAAACCAAGCTTAACTTTTCTTATGTCTGGGTCAGTGTTATAGCTGTGGATATTTATATCTTCCTCGCCACGATTTTGTCTCGGTTAGGAAAAAGCCCCCTATAATCTACTTCTGATCAATTTTTTACCATTCTGCGATCTCTCTGCGAGAATAAAAACACACCTGTGACCTCACCTTGACAATCCGGGACACAAAGGTGACGATTTCCTGTTTACTGATTTAGACCAATTACTACTCCCTGTCTAATTGATGGCCTACTTTTTGCTATTAATCATCAGTGGTAATAACATAATTGGCGAGGTGGACTCACCTCTGTGTGGGGTGAGTGACGTTGGTGTGACGTGGACCATAGGACATTATCAACAGTCATCAGTGTGTTAGAACCGTAGTCAGCACTACTAGCTGGGATTATAATTATTATTATTTCTGGAACTCCCAGCATCTGTTGCTATTGGGTCATCATTACATCATGGAGACTTTACTCATGCAAGTGTGTTACTCCCTCAGGTTATCAATTTTCTATTAAAGACAAATCATTACTTTTTATGTATTTATGAGCTTGACAATCTCTGGTCCAAAAACCTGACAGTTTTGTAGCACCAATTATTGGCCAGCTACTCAATATATTCAGCTGACTAACATGTAAGCCCTAGATGGGGTACCTAGAGCACACAAGTATCTCTGACACAGTTTACCTCCTGACATCCTCAGGCACATGTTGGCCTGGCTAATAACATACACTATAACAGGCTATCAATTGTAGATATAAACCAAATCCCCTACATATAGAGCACTGTACATGTTATAGCGAAAACCATAGCCTTGTCAATAGATGTCATTCATGTGCACTGGACATCGGACTACTTACCACCCAACAACTGGACCATCAACTTGTGGCCCTCACTACAATACTGACCACCCAACAACTGGACCATCAACCTGTGGCCCTCACTACAATACTGACCACCCAACAACTGGACCATCAACCTGTGGCCCTCACTACAATACTGACCACCCAACAACTGGACCATCAACCTGTGGCCCTCACTACAATACTGACCACCCAACAACTGGACCATCAACCTGTGGCCCTCACTACAATACTGACCACCCAACAACTGGACCATCAACCTGTGGCCCTCACTACAATACTGACCACCCAACAACTGGACCATCAACCTGTGGCCCTCACTACAATACTGACCACCCAACAACTGGACCATCAACCTGTGGCCCTCACTACAATACTGACCACCCAACAACTGGACCATCAACCTGTGGCCCTCACTACAATACTGACCACCCAACAACTGGACCATCAACCTGTGGCCCTCACTACAATACTGACCACCCAACAACTGGACCATCAACCTGTGGCCCTCACTACAATACTGACCACCCAACAACTGGACCATCAACCTGTGGCCCTCACTACAATACTGACCACACAACAACTGTGTACCTCTGTAGTGTGGTCAGTTGGTATGATGTATACCTCTGTAGTGTGGTCAGTTATGATATGTACCTCTGTAGTGTGGTCAGTGGTTTTGATGTGGACCTTTGTAGTGTGGTCAGTTGTTATGATGTATACCTCTGTAGTGTGGTCAGTGGTTTTGATGTGGACCTCTGTAGTGTGGTCAGTGGTTATGATGTGTACCTCTGTAGTGTGGTCAGTGGTTTTGATGTGGACCTCTCTAGTGTAGCTATTATGGCTAATCAAATAAAACATGTTTTCTTAAGACTAAATCATTATCCTTTTCTTAGTGAATTTTATGGGATTTTCCCCCATTATTCCAATTAGGAAAATAAAGATATTTCTAAAGAATACAACATTCTGTTTTCACCTTAATGAATCTTTAAGGAACCCTGAAATGTTGTAGATAATGAACACATTGCACTTGGTGGCAATGGAAGTAAGGATGACAGAGTACACATAGGTATCTCAGGAGACTTGGCAAGAGTTACCTCCCTGTAACATCAGCCTTTATTGTTTTAACTGTGTGCTGAATAAACCATTAGCAACGGTATATTCATTCTTCATTGATTAGCGAGTATTTCTACTGCGATATACTTGTTTTCGGTACACGAACAGTTCCTTCCATGTAATACTGCAATACAATTTATTGAATTTCTACCATGCAACATTAAACTGGCTTGGAACACAAATTTGGTTTTTTAATGAAAAATCTGTTTTCGTAGAGAAGCATAATAGCCAGCTGTAACTTGGTGCAGACATACTTCTATTAACTCTGCACTACAAAGTCACATCAAAAAGCCGCCATTTCACATGAATGATTTCATGTGAAATCTGGGATTAAAGTCGGAAGTTGATGTTGTTTACAAGTATTGTACATTTGGATGTTGTACTTTCTGCTCTCCCAAAGGGAAGTCAAAGAGCCCAGACAGTGCTGATCCCGATAGATACACAGCAACACTCCAATATCAGGAGGAGTGGGGGACGGTTCTGTAGTACATCACAGAGACTAGGACAAGTGGGAGGGGGTTATATAGTACATATATCATGAATGGCGATTTTGACTCTACTAACATAGGGTTATACTTTAATCACTCTGTCTGAACCAGGTGTGGTCAGATAGCAGCCCCCCTCCCCCACTCTCATTAGTAAGGTTACCTATACACCCCCTCTCACAGGTAGGGTCATCTACAAACCTCTCTCACAGATATGGGGTCATTCATAAACCCGTCTCACAGGTGAGGTCATCTTCAAACCCCTTTCACAGGTACAGGGTCATTTATAAACCCCTCGAAAAACCCTCACCTATATTAGTTGGAACCTATAAAATGGGTAGGGTCAAAACCCCCACCCACTATAACTTGGGACCTATAAAACAGGTAGGGTCAAAACCCCCACCCACTGTAACTTGGGACCTATGAAACAGGCAGGGTCAAACCCCCACACACTGTAACTTGGGACCTATAAAACAGGTAGGGTCAAACCCCCACACACTGTAACTTGGGACCTATAAAACAGGTAGGTTCAAAACCCCCACCCAATGTAACTTGGGACCTATAAAATAGGTAGGGTCAAAACTCCCACCCACTGTAACTTTGGACATATTTAGGGTCAAAACCCCCTTCCACTATAACGTGGGACCTATAAAATAGGTAGGGTCAAAACCCCCACCCACTGTAACTTGGGACCTATAAAACAGGTAGGGTCAAAACCCCCACCCACTGTAACTTGGGACCTATGAAACAGGTAGGGTCAAACCCCCACCCACTGTAACTTGGGACCTATAAAATAGGTAGGGTCAAAACCCCTACCCAATGTAACTTGGGACCTATAAAATAGGTAGGGTCAAAACTCCCACCCACTGTAACTTTGGACATATAAAACAGGTAGGGTCAAAACCCCCTTCCACTATAACGTGGGACCTATAAAATAGGTAGGGTCAAAACCCCCACCCACTATAACGTGGGACCTATAAAACAGGTAGGGTCAAAACCCCCACCCACTGTAACTTGGGACCTATGAAACAGGTAGGGTCAAAACCCCCACCCACTGTAACTTGGGACCTATGAAACAGGTAGGGTCAAACCCCCACCCACTGTAACTTGGGACCTATAAAATAGGTAGGGTCAAAACCCCCACCCAATGTAACTTGGGACCTATAAAATAGGTAGGGTCAAACCCCCCGCCACTGTAACTTGGGACCTATAAAACAGGTAGGGTCAAAACCCCCACCCACTATAACGTGGGACCTATAAAATAGGTAGGGTCAAAACCCCCACCCACTGTAACTTGGGACCTATAAAACAGGTAGGGTCAAACCCCCACCCACTGTAACTTGGGACCTATGAAACAGGTAGGGTCAAACCCCCACCCACTGTAACTTGGGACCTATAAAATAGGTAGGGTCAAAACCCCCACCCAATGTAACTTGGGACCTATAAAATAGGTAGGGTCAAACCCCCCGCCACTGTAACTTGGGACCTATAAAACAGGTAGGGTCAAAACCCCCACCCACTGTAACTTGGGACCTATAAAACAGGTAGGGTCAAAGCCCCCACCCACTATAACTTGGGACCAGAAAATGTTTAACCTTCCCTCTGTACACAGGTGTCATGTAGTACACCTAAGTAAAAAAACATAAACACCAACGCTTCCGAAAATATCCCTTTGACAAATAAGGTCAAACAGTCAGACAGATTTGGAAAACCAGAAAGAAGATATACACACTATAGGTGATTATAGATAAACAGACTTGATATAGGTCTAATACACGTGTACCTAAGCCAGTAACAACAGGACAGTCAACAACAATAAGTACTGCTGATGAAGAAATACACCAGTGATTTTTTTCTGTTAACGAGGTAATCTAGCAGTAAACAGGTGAATCCTCATGTTAACGAGGTAATAGACAGGTCATTCTTTCCGTTAATGAGTTGACACTCCTTATTCTGACCAGTATTTATGACCAAAGTCAGACCCTGTCTTAATGAACAAACTCAGTCTCTTTATTAATGAACAAACTCAGTCTCTTTATTAATGAACAAACTCAGTCTCTTTATTAATGAACAAACTCAGTCTCTTTATTAATGAACAAACTGTGTCCATTCTTAATGAACAAATTCAGTTCCTGTGTTCATGAACAAAGTCAGTCTCCTTATTAATCATCAAACTCAGTCTTATTAATAAAGAAATGACCAAACCCAGACTCCCTAACAAACCAGTAAATAGTGAGCTCTTCTTGATACACAAACTCTGACACTGACAAACAAGAGGCAAACAGGGCCTGTTAAAGAGGCTATCTTTATCAGACCACAGTATATATGAGTAGGAAGTGGCACATAAGTCCTGACTCATAATTTTATTCCCATAAGTGGCCAAAAAAACCTAAAAAAAGTTCACTGGGTCCAGCTTGGAATCAGAAAATATGCCTCACCTTGTATTTTAATGTCCTACATTAAGTCCACACCCTGATTTGAGAAAAAAAAAAAAAAAAAATGTTGGCTCCCTTGGCTTAATGCAGGATATATATGGTAAACTGACACAGCTTTCACCACAAGACCTACAATGAGAGGGATCGTTCACTTCAAATCATGGGGCCCGTTCTACACCAGATAACACTGTGACGACATAATGTAACTATTGGGATCAGTGGTGAGGACAGTCATACTAAAGACTGGGGTGACTTGGTGTGTATGTAAATCCCCTGGGGTGAAGGAAATCATTGCTGGGGGGTCAGTTAGTATCATAAAATCACAACTCAAGGTTGTAGTTTTTTTATGTTTTCTTTCAATGTAAAATAGTTTGTATGAAAGATGCATTTTTCATATAACAGATTGAAGTGTTTTTTGTGTCATTTCCGACTAGGATTATTGAAACTGAATCAGACAGGGTAAAAAATTTACATAATTTGCACATTAATATTCTACACAACCTTGGAATACATACACCGACACCAATAACACTTAACCTAGTCATCATAGATGGTGTATTGTAGGGGATGTGGACCATATTCTGGTCCTGTCAAATATCATGGGACCGGTGTCTGCAATGAACCCTGGACAAGGTCTGTTCACCACAACGAGGGGTGTGGAGTTCAAAGGAGCACCGAATTGACAGTGATGGACCTGAACAAGGTCTGTTCACCACAACGAGGGGTGTGGAGTTCAAAGGAGCGCCGAATTGACAGTGATGGACCTGGACAAGGTCTGCTCACCTAAACGAGGGGTGTGGAGTTCAAAGGAGCGCCGAATTGACAGTGATGGACCTGGACAAGGTCTGCTCACCTCAACGAGGGGTGTGGAGTTCAAAGGAGCGCCGAATTGACAGTGATGGACCTGGACAAGGTCTGCTCACCTCAACGAGGGGTGTGGAGTTCAAAGGAGCGCCGAATTGACAGTGATGGACCTGGACCAGGTCTGCTCATCTCAACGAGGGTTGTGGATTTTGAAGGAAAGCCAAATTGACAGTGATGAAAGAAATGGAATGAAAACTTTGATTCTATAGTGAACTTGATCCTACAGTGTGACCTTGACTCTACAGTGACCTATATTTATCTATTTATTTACTTAACAGGTTTTAGGTCCACTATTAAGGCCTTTCAGCAGATGACAACAGCGACCTTGACTTAATTGTAATATTATATTGCTACCTAGCTTTGACCTTGACTCTGAAGTGACCTTGCCTTTACTGTAATTTCAAGCAGTTACATAACATTGACCTTGATTTTTTTCACTGTGAACTTTAAAATGACATCAAACAGATATATTTCATTATAAACACAACTAAAACAAAAAGTAAACAAAATAAAGAAAAATAAGAAAAAAATAACACGTGGCCATATAAGTTAGTTAACAACTAAATAATCCATTTCCTTATATGGAATTGGTCAATGCTTGGAACATCACTCGGTACAATACTATATTTACATCAGAGAAACAACCTTTGTCGGTACATGTCTAGTTGGTATTTATATTGACTAGACGCCAAACAAAAACATTTGATGTATTAAATATACACAATGTAATACATAAGATATGTTACCAGTTTTGTACTCAAATGTTTAACATATAACTGGTGTGTCAGAATGGGGCGAGCCTGTTGGTGTTTGAGCCTGGGTGGCCGGCAAGCTGTGCCGGAGACTGGTGCACATTTACATAATAGTTATATACAAAGCCAGCAATCAACACTATTACTGGTGTTTATGGGAACAAGCTGATTCAAGTATAGACTAAAGCTAGGCAGGATATCCAAACAATTGTCCAATCAGCTACAGCTCAAATTGCATACACCTTCGCCTAAAATCGTAACAGCGGTTTCTATACAGAGCCAACTATTTGGAATTTAAAGTACAGAAGGGTGCTGCTATTGGATAGCCTACCCTCAAGAGTCCGTGGAGAGAGTGTTATTTTTTGTTGAATTTAAAGTAACTGTCGCTAGAATTTAAGATCATAAGAAGACAGCCTAACATTGTAATCATTTCTAGTTAAATAAACTTGAAACGGACACATGAAATTATCCCATAAACATTAAATAAGGCTGTATATACAGCGCTACACAACCCTTACAGATTGAAGCAAAACCTACGTTATTCTGAAGTCCGATGAAATCTTTTCAATATTTCATTCTGAAACAACGTGCATCATCATTTCTATAAATATAAATTTTTGTGGGGATTTTTTTGGGGAACATTTTCTAAAGTGAGCTAAATTATAATTTACTTTTAAGAAATTTTTAAAAAAAGTTTACTATAGAATACACAAAGGATAACCAGATATATTTCTGTCCTTACCCCCGCCTCATCCTCGACGGATTAACCCCTCGTCCACTTCTCAATTTTCTTTGTAAAAGAAATATGAAATCCTATATTTACTGAAAATAACAAATTATGATTTGAATCAGGTGAACAGACAAAAGAATAATTACATGATTTAGTTTATGACAGAGCTGTATCTATCATGTTGTACTTAAAGCTGTCAGTACCATACAATCTCTGATACCACACAGGTGTTGTTTGTGATTTTACACCAATAAAACAAACAAATTTACAAGCCAGATATTTTACCGTCATATATATGACAGCTCTACACCAGCCCCAATAAACCAACTAAACCCCCATATAAATGCGCATTATCGTAAAAGGATTTGTCAATTAAAACTCAATGAAGTGATAACTCCGGTTTAACAATATCTGCTGCACTTCAAAGTTAAGCCTTAAATGTACATATAATGGATCGATAGATATACTCAGCAAATATGACTTTACAAAGGTCAGCAAACGCCACCGTCACAACATCATCGTACACCAAACCTATCATATCAAAATCAATGTTATACGTGTGAGTAGGTGCATTTTTTTTGAAAATGGAATTGCGGAGTATTTGATATAAAAGGCTTGCATCCCCTCAGCGACTTACAGATAAATAATGTCCCTAACCTGTGTATAACTCCTCACAGAAATTGAGGACGGTGCTTTTCTGTAGCATGTCCTTGTAATAGCATGGTATCCATACAACTTATACCACAACTTACCAATTCTAACAAAACATTGCTGCTATAACTGCACTTACACAATCAAATTCCCACAACCCTTGAATCACTTGTATGATTTCAGAGAACTTGTTAATAGTGAGTCTAAACCTATGTTATCTAATTTTACCCTTCTTATTTAAATTTCCTGTGACAAATTTTCATATCAATTAATTTTTCCTAAGGCCAGATCTTAAATTTGAATTCAATTTTTTTTCTGTAATTTGATCCCCAGCATTTTCATTTCATAGAAATTCTCTTTGGACAAAATATCTGATTATATGGGACATAAAAATTACTGAAGAGGTCAGTCTGAAAATCTGGTATGTATGAGTGGTCAAGCCTGGTATGATTTATTAGGAAGTGACCACCACAGCTGCCTTGACCAGTGTGGTCCTGTGTCAGTTTTACAATTATTTATCTATGTAGCTCATCGCCATGTCCACTATATAAATGTTTATTTCTGCTGCTCATGATCCCCAGCTGACCAAGGTGGCCCAAGTCCTCATTATCTAGTGTTGGTCATTAGAATATGTCTCATTACCACCACCCCCTCGGGCCACTGACCAAGTGTCTGCTGGACACCACAAAACATAACTGGTAACAGAAATCTTATTTATTTGTCCACTAGATACAGCTGTCCACACCTTATGGCCAAGAAAGTCAGTGGACAGATGATGGCGTTTTCACAATCTGTCAACCTTTCAACTTCAATGTCTTTAGACAAACATTACAATGATAAGTAATCCTTCTGTGTAGCTCTGGTTTATTTCAGCCGAGGGAGGGAGGGGGGAGGAAGAGAGAGAGAGAGAGAAAGAGAGAGATGGGGAGGGTGAAGCCAGGGGCAGAAAGGAGAGTCAGGGGGAGGGGGCCAAGGGGAGAGAGGGAATTAGATAATTCAATAAAATTTTCCAAGCACAAGTTTATCAGGATTTGGATACTGAACAGAATATATTCTTCTTCTAAATGGTTTGCAGTAGAGTGTGAATGAAATTCAAAACAAATTAACTGATAGGTCAGTAAGGAATGGTCAGGAACCAATCATATTTCAGTGTTTGAATTCAAATTGTTTTGACCTGGAGTAATTACTGTTTGGAGTTATCTACCTGACAGACATGGAATATTGATTGACCATGATGTCAGGGTTAAATTGGATTAGAGCTTGTGACCTGCCACTCTCTGACCAGTAGATCTGGATAATGACCAGTGTTTTCTGACCACTGAATGGTCAGTGCCAGCTCTCCCACTGTTACACTGCACAGACGGGTTAAGCTTAGCTAACTTTAAGGAATCAGATTTATGGCTGTTACAATTATCTCCTTACCTAAGGCACTGAAGTGAACATCATGTCACCCAAGACACATCTCAAGTGGAGTCCAGCTGTTTTGGTCAGCTTAACCTCTTAATGCCCACTGGTCTTAGTAAATGGTCAGCTAGGTATACTGACACTGGCAGGGACAAGTTGTGGTCATCCACACTTCCACTGATCAATGGTCAAACTTGGCAGTAGAGGTTATGTAATTCCATACTGACCACCCACACAACTATGTATTCTATGTTATACAGCTTCTCAAATGAAATGAAACAGAACTACTGCGAAAAAAAAGAAACATATTTTGGGGAAAAACATCAAGATTTTTTTTCTATAGGAAACCATATATGCATCAAAACAATTTACACAACACAACTGTAGAACATGTGATGTTTCCTTTGAAGCTGATAAAACACCATGTACAGAAAGATTGATTGTGTTCATCTGCTCAGCACTGCACTTTACCCCTACGGCATTTCAATGATTTTTCATTCTGAAAACAGTTTGATAATTTTATCTATAAATAATATATATATCTATGGTGTGGAGATATCACCCTGCTCAATTGTTTATAAAATGGTCTAGTAGATTTGAGTGTAAACAGAGTGTTCGGAGAGTAAACATCCTGTTTGTACTTTTGATATTAATTGTCCAACTATACTTTGATCCCTATCAACAGCCCAGGAAATATAACAATACACTACATCCCATTAATGTTCCTAACACATCTCGATCTACAGCTACAACTTTTTAATAATAATGACAATTTTTTCTCATCTTATTTAAACAAGGCATTTCAAATGAAAAATGACATTATGATTCTATATGATTTATTTCTTTTAAAATTACAATAGTACAAAATGATTATTCAGGTTATAAAAGATGTGATACTTGAAATTTTTTCTGTCATTAAATTTATGAAGAATGTTGGTTATATAGCTGAAGGTCTTGTGGATAGGAGCTGATAATTAAGTTGTGAAGCAGGGACAATGCCAGCTAAAGAGTTCTGTCTGAAGGCTGACGATTAGTCTACACAATCAGAAGGGTTTCCATGGATTCTGCACTACTCCAGTTTCCATGGAATCCGTAATATTTCTGTGGAATCAGGGATACAGCGGGAAAGTGTTTGAATTGAATGAGAAAATGACCTCAAAACTGACCCCCACATTGATATGCAGAATGTCAGAGATAAGAAAACATTTAGGGGAGGCTGTTAACCCAGGGTTGAGTGCCACCATTGAATTACAGGGACAGATACACTGACAGCTCCCTAATCCCTACTACACATCCATCAACTCCCATTTTAATCCGAAGCTCCCTAGGGAGTCGTCAGGAATAATATTAACAGCAGTGGGCCCCACTCTCACCCTGACCAGCTACAGCCTCAGGAACTGAACACTGGAATCAATCTTGCACGCTCATTCCAACTAATTACAACACAGCTGTAAGTCAGCAGAGAAACTGACTTGAGATTATATCTCAAACCTTTAATTGTAGAAATGGTTCATCTGATTATGACATTTCCATAGTAACTATTGTTCAACTGACTAGCCAATTTCCTCACATTCTCTGTAACCATGATTAAGTTTCCTTGACTTATGAAAAAAGATAATCATTATCTTTCAAATAACAAATTTGACTCAAACAATGAGTCATGCGAGGCGTAGAGTATCCCTCATCTCCCGACAGTCGTTCACCACAGTGTCACATGCTTTTATTGGCAGAAATTGTCGTGATATGCAAATGAACCATTATCATGGATAAAACCTATAAGAGGAAAGGAAATAAACTGTGCTTTATCAATATCACACTGCCTGGCTGCTGATGATAATTTTCTACATAGATTAATGTATTGGATGAATGCATATCTTGTCAATTTTTATTAAAACTGCTCTGTTCGGGTTTTTACGATTCAGCAGCTGTAACAATGCACACCAGTGCCGAATTGAGTCCTTAATCACACAGACATCAGTCGTGCATAAATAGCCACTTATTAAAATGTTTCAGTGACACAGGCATAATTCTTCCCAGCACATGACACGTACAGAATTAAGCTAATATAACGTTCCTTTTGATCCAATCATTTCTGAACTTTTTAATACAATGTTATGCATGCAAGACTGTCATATATCAAAACTCCCTCACCATTCCAGTTGTCATCCTACATAGTAACATCTCTTCAGTGTGAGACGACTTAGACAATCTTATTTACAAACAAGTCTTGTGAACTTTAATCTCTCCCCTTTTAAGGACCCTGAATAGATGCTATAATGCCAGTTTTTAATCTAATACTATAAAATCCAACTTTTCATTCAATCTAGCTGACCCATAAACTGTAATAACAAGCACATTTGAAAGTATTAACACTTTGCTCCCTGTGCTCACTGACCGTTGTCCATCACTGAGCTGGTACAGCAGATCTATAATTTCTGCCTCCTAGCCTTGACCAGTGTATCATTAACTAATGGTAGTTTCATGTCATTTGCATATCTGTAGCCTTTCATCTAATAAACATAGATTGTCACAACCCTTGGTGACAACAGACATGATGATGACAGATAGGCATAACTGGGCAAATTATATCTTAACCTGGGAGATAGTCAGTCATTATAACCAGGGAACCAGTCAGTCACTGTAACCAGGGAACCAGTCAATCACTGTAACCAGGGAACCAGTCAGTCACTGTAACCAGGGAACCAGTCAGTCACTGTAACCAGGGAACCAGTCAATCACTGTAACCAGGGAACCAGTCAGTCACTGTAAACAGGGAGTTGGTCACTTTAATCAGGTAACCGGTCAGTCACTGTAACCAGGGAGACTAGTCAATCACTGTAACCAGGGAGATTGGTCAGTCACTGTAACCAGGGAACCAGTCAGTCACTGTAACCAGGGAACCAGTCAATCACTGTAACCAGGGAACCAGTCAGTCACTGTAAACAGGGAGTTGGTCACTTTAATCAGGTAACCGGTCAGTCACTGTAACCAGGGAGACCAGTCTGTCACTGAAACCAGGGAACCAGTTAGTCACTGTAAACAGGAAGTCATTTTAACCAATCAGACTAGTCTATTACTGTAGCCAGGTAACCAGTCAGTCACTATGACCAGGTATCTGGTCTGTCACTGTGACCAGGTAACCAATCAGTCACTGTAACCTATCAATCACTGTAACCAGGTAACCAGTCAGTCACTGTAACCTGTCAATCACTGTAACCAGGTAACCAGTCAGTCACTGTAACCTGTCAATCACTGTAACCAGGTAACCAGTCAGTCACTGTAACCTGTCAATCACTGTAACCAGGTAACCAGTCAGTCACTGTAACCTGTCAATCACTGTAACCAGGTAACCAGTCAGTCACTGTAACCTGTCAATCACTGTAACCAGGTAACCAGTCAGTCACTGTAACCTGTCAATCACTGTAACCAGGTAACCAGTCAGTCACTGTAACCTGTCAATCACTGTAACCAGGTAACCAGTCAGTCACTGTAACCTGTCAATCACTGTAACCAGGTAACCAGTCAGTCACTGTAACCTGTCAATCACTGTAACCAGGTAACCAGTCAGTCACTGTAACCTGTCAATCACTGTAACCAGGTAACCAGTCAGTCACTGTTACCTGTCAATCACTGTAACCAGGTAACCAGTCAGTCACTGTAACCTGTCAATCACTGTAACCAGGTAACCAGTCAGTCACTGTAGCCTGTCAATCACTGTAACCAGGTAACCAGTCAGTCACTGTAACCTGTCAATAACTGTAACCAGGTAACCAGTCAGTCAATGTAACCAGGTAACCAGTCAGTCACTGTAACCTGTCAATCACTGTAACCAGGTAACCAGTCAGTCACTGTAGCCTGTCAATCACTGTAACCAGGTAACCAGTCAGTCACTGTAGCCTGTCAATCACTGTAACCAGGTAACCAGTCAGTCACTGTAGCCTGTCAATCACTGTAACCAGGTAACCAGTCAATCACTGTGACCAGGTAACCAGTCTGTCACTGTGACCAGGTAACCAGTCAGTCACTGTGACCAGGTAACCAGTCAGTCACTGTAACCTGTCAATCACTGTAACCAGTCAGTCACTGTAACCAGTCAGTCACTGTGACCTGTCAATCACTGTAACCAGGTAACCAGTCAGTCACTGTAACCAGTCAGTCACTGTAACCAGGTAACCAGTCAGTCACTGTAACCAGTCAGTCACTGTGACCTGTCAATCACTGTGACCAGGTAACCAGTCAGTCACTGTAACCTGTCAATCACTGTAACCAGGTAACCAGTCAGTCACTGTGACCTGTCAATCACTTTAACCAGGTAACCAGTCAGTCACTGTAACCTGTCAATCACTGTAACCAGGTAACCAGTCAGTCACTGTAACCTGTCAATCACTGTAACAAGGTAACCTGTCTGTCACTGTGACCAGGTAACCAGTCAGTCACTGTAGCCTGTCAATCAATGTAACCAGGTAACCAGTCAGTCACTGTAACAAGGTAACCAGTCTGTCACTGTAGCCAGGTAACCAGTCAGTCAATGTAACCAGGTAACCAGTCAGTCACTGTAGCCTGTCAATCTCTGTAACAAGGTTAATTATGAAATCTCCTAGCAGTATTAAACAGGTCCAACTTTGACCAGAGAAGAAAGCCATATTATATTAAATATGTCAGTAATTAAAAGTATGACAAGTTAATTCTCAATAGGCCCGATCTAGATACTGGCCAGATCGATGGCATTTACTGATACAACTGATCAGGCCTAGTGAAGGGGAAGCAAGCCAGGCTGCATAAGGTCTTCCATAGCACCAGGAGATCTATCTTATCTGATCAGTGTTCTAATGCGGCATGAAGGGAAACTTGGCCAGCTCACACCTGCCTACAGATTCTGCCTCATGTTATCTTACAAAATTCAATTCTCCAAATTAGATGCACCTCAATCTTAATGAAGCCACAGTTATTTTTTTTCTTCAAAGCTTTCTTTTTTATTATTGTTTGAAAATGAGGGCACTAGACTGCTGATCATCAGCAACACACACACATTTGTGACATATATATAGTTTATAGATGGACCAGTGTCAGTTTAGACCATTAAGAGTAGAACACAACTTTTAACTAGATTGAGGGATTGTGAAGGAGCCAGCCTCCCCGTTAGGGAGACACCCTCCGACCAAACACAGTCATCCTACCCATCAGAAAGACACCCTCAGACGAAACTAAACCTTACCTTTATTCTACTGACACTGTCAGTTTCAAATCTGCATGTAATGACATTGGTGTTATTCACACCCATCTTGCTTTGTGTGTCCCAGTCTAGAATCAAACACGCAACTTAGTCCGCATATAGCAAATATCAAACGCCCCCTTATGTCTAAATAAATAGCATGGAAATTCCCAAAACTGGGGTTAGCTGCCTTGGCGGAGGCCTATCATCACAAAAAAATCATCTCAAATGGAAAAAATGCAAACGAAACAAAACGATACACTTTGGTCAATATATCTTATACCGGTGACACAGATCAAAGTCACCTTGAGGTGACCTTGAAAATTACCTAATCAGGTTATTGGAGTAGTTGATTAATTGTTGAGATTGTGAAGATTGGGCCATCTGTGGAAGCTGAAGTGACCAAAGTGTGGTTGGTACAGGAAAGTAGAGTCAGCTTAACTCCCGTCTCATGGTAAAATGTCTACACATCAGGCTGACAAACCATACAGGAATTCCAATTCATTATACTCACTATCTACAAATGATTCTAGTTGATAATTTGAAGAATAGGAAGTAAAACTTTCAAACCAAAACCGTGGTTTTCATGACGATTATACATTGAGTGTCAGGCTTGGCCAGGCACAGAGATGAGATCATTTGGCAGCACACAATCAGTGATTATCAAACTATGTGGGATTGTAGAACTGGGACCTACCCAGGTCCCGTATCCCATCATTACATCATACAGAATAGTAAATAAATATAACACTGGAAAGGTCAACATGTACTGTGTCTGGGAAGGTCATCAAAATGGTTTTAATTGCACTAGGAAGATCACCAAAATGTTTGTATGCTCCTGAGAAGGTCACCAAAATGTTTGTATGCTCTTGAGAAGGTCACCAGAATGCTTGTAAGCTCCTGAGAAGGTCACCAAAATGTTTGTACTGTCTCTGAAAATTTCATCAAAAAGTTTGTATGGCCTCTGACAATGTCATTAAAAAGCTTCTGAGAAGGTCATGAAAATGCTTGTATGCTCCTAAGAAGGTCATGAAAATGTGTGTATGCTCCTGAAAAGGTCATGAAAATGTTTATACTGTTTCTTGGATAGTCATTAAAATGTTTTGTTCTGCTCCAGGAAAGCTCATCAACATATTTTTACTGCTCCAGTTAGGGTCATCTAAATGTTTGTACTGCTTAGGAATAGGTCACCAAACTGTCGGAAAGTACCAAATTCTATGTTGTAAAAATGTTATTTTTTCAGTTCTAATTACGGCAAAAATATTTTTCTTTGTATTTTTTGTCTAAAGTCATCCAAATCTATCTCCGTGCAACAAATTTTTACTTTTTATTTTTCTGTCACCAAAATGCTTGTACAAGAGCAGATAATGTAAACGATCATGAGATATGTAGGCTCTGAAGAGATGGTATTCACTGAAACATACAATTGTCATTTTTGACCTTACAACTGGTTTGATACGATCAGTTACTGGTACTTGACTTTCTTTAAGAGTTTCATTATGTCTATATTTAGATCCCTGCTGCGGTAACCCATTAGAGGTGACCTATACTCTGAACAGAGTTTGTTATTGTTTTTGAGATGACCCCCAAAAAGCATGTGTTTATTTCGAGATGATCTTCAAGCAAGCCATAGGTATTTATGTTTAGTGTGCAGAAGTCAATCTATCAAGGTAATGAATGCAACTATCTAGTTGTAGAGAGATAAGGTAGTTTAACTAGTAATGAATGCAGTTTGTGTATTTGTAGGAATGACTTGGGTTATCTAGGATGTCTGACACCTTCTGTAAAACTTAACAGAACATTACACTATCTCCTTCTATTCCACCAAGCCTCATCAACACTCCCAATCACTTGTCTAATTAACAAACTCACCTCTTAAACAATCATATAATTACAAATCTCACCTTTCAAACAATTGGCTAATTACAAAACTCACCTTTCAAACAATCACTTAATTACAATAGCTACCTTTGCCACTCATGGCTAATTACTAGCTCTCACAGTTAAAATTGCCCTGATTTCAGAGCATTTCATCTCTTGTGACTACAGAGAGTGAAAACCACCAAGGTTTTCTAAACCAATGACCCAAAATGATAAGTGTCGTTGTTAAAAAATTGGGAAAAGCCTTGTGTTAACTATTGGTGCAGTCTTAAACTTATTTGAAAAAAAAAAGGTCTCAAATCTCAAGCCTGTGAAAGCAGTCTACACCTTCCATAACAGTATGATGACGATGATGATGATGTTTTTTTGTCTTCCTTAACAGTACTTCACACCTCAGTTTTTTATCCAACACAGTCACATCTGACACCTCAGTCTAACAACTGACACCTTAGTCTCACAGCTAACACACCAGTCTCACAACTTACACCTTAGTCTCACAGCTAGCACACCAGTCTCACAACTGACACCTTAGTCTCACAGCTAACACACCAGTCTCACAACCGACACCTTAGTCTCACAGCTAGCATACCAGTCTCACAACTGACACCTTAGTCTCCCAGCTAGCACACCAGTCTCCCAGCTAGCACACCAGTCTCACAACTGACATCTCAGTCTCACAAATGAAACCTGGTATTTATGGAATAACTGCTATGAAAATAAGACTGTAAATAACTTAATACAGCAAAAATTTAATGAATAACATGTTCAAAATTTATTATTTAAAATACAGAATTCCCCCAAAGTAGCATTGTACCAGCATTTAGTAAATGATTTAGGGCGGCAATATTACCTAAAAAACCCATCAATCAGTTGTGTAATAGTATTTCATGTATTTGACTAAGTTCTCATAAGCTGAATACTGAAGGTGGAAGATACAAGTTTCATTTTATACTTGAAGTGTCTTATTTATGCAGATTCATAGGTGAGATACCCGAAGCCATATTACCTTCCTCATCCCCGTGTTTTTAAACTTGTTCAATTGCTCAGTATTAATAATGTAAAATGTTTTTAAAATCTTGGTAAATATGTAACATTTGCTTTTAAGAGGCACTCTCAGTCACTTTAGTAATATCACTTCCTTGTGTTTGTTTGTCAGTCTCGTGTACATCATTACATCATCATTCTGTTTAACATGTTAATAGGTATCAATGTTGTGTATTGTATCTTACTGTATGGCTTCTGATGTCAGGTGTGAGACAGAGGTTAGTAACTCAATTCAGGTAGTTTATCCTGTAAGTCCTACTGTCTCTTATCATGTCTAAGCCTCACACCTGATGCCTCAATCACACACCCAACATCTCAGGCCATCAGTAATTTGTAGTAGAGTCAGTCATGTCTTCGATTAGTTCTGCAGAAGCACTGATACAACATATGGACTTGAGGATTGTGAAGGTGGGTCAACTACTGAAGTTTGTTTCTGTAGAAGAATACCGTAGATGATGGATTAATAACGGAGAAATGGATAATGCCGTGTATTGTACATCAGAAATACTTTGTATCAGGATCTGTGAGAAAAGTACTACAAACTGATTCTATTTTGAGATTGTGTCGGGCTATAGAGATGTATGTTAAATGTGTCACTCAAGCACGTGACATTGGGCACACACTTTACAATCTCTAGATCTCAATCTCATTAACCCGACTTGTTATCTATATTTACTTCAGCAATGTCAGTGGGTGAATTCTCTCAATAATCTTCTTCAACATGGATTGGTACATTTAGTCCAGAACACGTCCAATCAGAACATATTTCAGCCAATGTTAAATTTTCAGAACTTCCATTAAAGTTTTTAAAACTTCCACTAAAGCTTAATGTAAAATAAAAACCTAAGTTGCAGTGAAACCTGTAAAAAATCAGTCCTGTTTGGTTTAAATTCGACAAAAAACAAAAAGTATATAATTTGTTTATATCTGATTCTAATGGAACAACAGAGAAGTATGACAATACAATACAGGATCATCACTAATGTGTAATGTGTCAGTAGTAAATATGTGGGGTTTGATCAAAATCCTAGAAGGAAAAAAACACTGCAAAACCACAGATTTTCTAAAAATAGAAATGGTGACCTTGGCACTCAAACTTGTTCAGGATGTTTAAGCATTTGTAAAGTCTTGTGAACATTGATGAAAATCCTTGGTGATTCAATCCTGCTAAAGCTCCGACAGTCATTTTCTAAAAATAGAAATAGTGACCTTGACCCAAGAACCCTGAAATTCAAAATTGTGTAAGACATTTTGATGCTTTTAAAAGTGTGTTAAGTTTGATCAGAATCCCTTAAAGAATGAAGCCTTCAGAACATGGAGACATTTTGTAATCAGCTCAGGAATGAACAGACAGACGGACAGAGGAAAACTAGTCCCCCCTCCCCCCTTGGCAGGGGGTTAATAATGCCAAAGTCTTGGTAAAGCTTGTAAAATGATTCTTAAGTGACAGTTTATAAGAGATTGCCAGCAACCTAAAGGCAAATCCCCTTCAGCCACAGTTTGATAGAATTGTCAACCAATGTGAAGGTCAATTTAAATGCAAATCTACGTCAGATAAGTAAGCTACAAAGATAATATTTCGATCAAAAGATTTTGTTTAAACAGTTTAAATGTTTCAAAAGATTTATGGCTCCTGGTATGCATTTGTGCACATATCTTGTGTGTGTAATATAATGGTTTGATGTGGTGACTTTTAGACATCTCCTCTACCTATCACTGTACATCTAACACTGATAACACACAAATTACACCTGTCTACCTATATTACTTGATAATGATTTGAAGTGTTTTAGATTCTATCTACATGTATCTGTTTGATGTAAACATAAACACTTAAAGATGACCAGTTTGTGTGACAATTCTTACGTTTAGAAACATATAATGCTGCTCCAATATATCCATTAAACGGAGTGTCTTGTTTTTGAAGGTGTTGATTAATTAAATGAAACAAAAATTGAGAAAAGAAGATTGCTTTGATCTGAATCCAGTTTGATGATAACACTGATAAGTAACATGTAACAAACACTTCATGTCTGCGTATCTACATATCTAAGTTTCCATATCAGTGTATAATCACTGTCAGATGTAATGATCAATTTTGACCATCACTAACGAATGCTACCAGGATGAAACAGCTGTATGATGCAGTTCAAAAAATTTCTTCAGGTAAACCCTGTTCCGTCTTTATAATTACCTTCTGATGTCCACATGAGAATGAACTCTTTGGTATTATGAGATGACCTCATGTAGGCATACAGGCCAACCAATGGTTTGTAGATTATGATGGGCAGTTTATGTGTGATGAATGAGTGTCCATCCATAAATAAACTGTCACCTCTGTAAGTACAGTGGCCTCAGATTCTCCCAGCGGTCATTTTTTGAAACCTGTTGACAAAAACCTATTGCCAGTGGTGATTCTGATGTCTAGCAAGTAGAAACGTGTTTTTTTCCCAGTAAAATCATTGATCAGATATATAATTGTATTGTAAAGATTGCGGTTTCTGATAATATCTTAAATCAGGGCTGTTTATCACAAACTGTTAAAGTCAGTAATGGACCTTGTATAAACACTAACTTCATCATTTAATTACCTAAACATTTTCTGATCACATGGAACAGGTGAAAATTCTAAAATATAAAACTACCTGTGTGAGCATCACTAGTCGGTACAATTCTTAAATATCCTTACAGAGAAACCGTAAGTCTGCAGGCAAGTTTTCCCAACAACCAAGGTCTGTATGACAAAATATATCATTAAGATTTGTACTGCTGATAACACTCAATAACCTCCCAAGTTTTGAGAGTTAGATAAAGGTTTAATGAATTAATCAAAAGACAATAGGATCACTCAATTAACAAGAGATCCCAGAGGGATCTCTGCGCCCACTATTGTTTTATCTTTATTTGCTCTTTAAATGTTAAAATGAGTTTTTTCCTTCTGTTCTCTTCTCTGTTTTTGCTCTTAATGAAATAAAACATACAATATATATGAACATACAAAATCCAAGACGGTCATCTATCAGGCAATTTGTTTCCTTGATCCCAAAATCACACAGGCACAACTTGAGACCACGAGAAACTTACATATAAAATTAGAAAAAGATCCATCCAGTTCTTCTCAAGAAATGGTGATAACGAACCTTCTTTTTCAAAATCCAAGATGGCTGCCTATCAGCCATATGGTTTTTCTGATCAGTCCCAAAATCAAACGGGCACAATTAGGGACCAAGGGGATCCCACATAATAACTCTGAGAGACACATCTAGTACTTACGAAGAAACAGTGACAACAAAAATTGTTTAAGGACAGATGGATTGACGGAGGATGGACCACAGATGAAGGGCAATTAGAATAGTCCACCATCTGATAATGGAGGGCTAATTAAAAGACAACTAGTTTTGATGAATTATCCACAAGTCGAACAGAATTAAATACCTACCAATAAACATAGAACAACTTTAACCAAAAGACAGATGGTTGTTGTACAGAATGAACTGCTATACCTAGACTGTCAGGCTTAATAATTTCCAATGACAGTTCATTGATGATAAATCACAGATGACCTTTAGGGGGCTGATTTTTTTTATGAGGTTACCCACCCAGCCGACCTTAATTGGGTTGTGTACCTGTACTACCTGTACGCTACACTTGTTAATTACATACACCGATTACAGGTATAAAGAGGAACCCGCGCTGTGACCGACACAGGTATTCAGACAACTCTAATACACACGAGGCTGTTGGCGTGAACTGCACTTCCGTCCCTATGACACTATCTAATATCGGTATTCAATCTCAATGCTATGATCAAAGTCAGCTGGTGACAAATGTGAATTCTTAGATGTCTCTGCATTATAGTAGTTGAACTTTCAAAGAAAACAAAGTTTTATTTCATGAGTGTATCATGTATTGTAGGTAATGATGTTACCCCTGACTGATTCTGCTATTGGCGGGGCCCAGTGTTACAGTACAGGCTCTGACTGGCTACCCGAATACAGTCTGATATGACAAGTCCACTGTTACAAGAACAGACAACTTCTACTGTTTCAAAGTGGCTACTGAACCAAATAATCAGCTAAAATCTAAATGTCCATTATTAATTTTATTTTAATGACTCGTGCCTCGTCACTGGTTTGGAGAGAAAGTCTGCCTAAGGCAATGCGTGATAACTATCACATCAGCCCCTCTCTTCCGCTCCACATATACACAATCAAAATTTAAGTAGATTGAAAAATGATATAGAGGATATTATCTACTAACATTTTTATTTGATGACTCTAGCAAGTTTTATCTTGCTGTGTATGTTGAGGCCACGAAGGTGGCATCTTTATGTTTCTCCAGACGGTAAGTTTACATCAACAATCGCGGGACACATGCTCTTTAGTCAAAAAGTTTAGTCAGATCAAGTAGAGCCAAAAAGAAGTAGGCATGAATTTATAACAGCTGCAGCATAGCCTACATGTCCCTCTTATCCACTGAAGTCAGTCCCAGCCTACATGTCCCTCTTATCCACTGAAGCCAGTTCCAGCCTACCTGTCCCTCTTATCCACTGAAGTCAGTCCCAGCCTACATGTCCCTCTTATCCACTGAAGCCAGTCCCAGCCTACCTGTCCCTCTTATCCACTGAAGTCAGTCCCAGGCTACATGTCCCTCTTATCCACTGAAGTCAGTCCCAGCCTACATGTCCCTCTTATCCACTGAAGTCAGTCCCAGCCTACATGTCCCTCTTATCCACTGAAGCCAGTTCCAGCCTACATGTCCCTCTTATCCACTGAAGTCAGTCCCAGCCTACATGTCCCTCTTATCCACTGAAGTCAGTCCCAGGCTACATGTCCCTCTTATCCACTGAAGCCAGTCCCAGCCTACATGTCCCTCTTATCCACTGAAGTCAGTCCCAGCCTACATGTCCCTCTTATCCACTGAAGTCAGTCCCAGGCTACATGTCCCTCTTATCCACTGAAGTCAGTCCCAGCCTACATGTCCCTCTTATCCACTGAAGTCAGTTCCAGGCTACATGTCCCTCTTATCCACTGAAGTCAGTCCCAGGCTACATGTCCCTCTTATCCACTGAAGTCAGTCCCAGCCTACATGTCCCTCTTATCCACTGAAGTCAGTCCCAGCCTACCTGTCCCTCTTATCCACTGAAGTCAGTCCCAGCCTACATGTCCCTCTTATCCACTGAAGTCAGTTCCAGGCTACATGTCCCTCTTATCCACTGAAGTCAGTTCCAGGCTACATGTCCCTCTTATCCACTGAAGCCAGTCCCAGCCTACATGTCCCTCTTATCCACTGAAGTCAGTCCCAGCCTACATGTCCTTTTAGTCTAGTCTACCTGTCTTTCTATTCCCATAAAGACAGACCCATTCCTCTATGGTCATCCCTAGCCTGCCTGTCCATCTTGTCCTTTATGGTCATCCCAAGCCTACCTTGTCTGTTTTGTCCCCTATGATCATCCCTAGCCTACCTGTCTGTTTTGTCCCCTATGATCATTCCTAGTGTACCTGTCCATCTTGCACCTATATGTGCCTGTTATTCCCAATAGTTAGTATCAACCTACCTGTACCTTTAATCCACCGAGGTAGGCCTAAGTCTACCCATCCTACTTATCCCCACATGTCACCTCCAGTAGGGATATATAACATAAATAAAGTTTATGAAGTAGGGACACAGGGACTTGCGACACAGAAAAAAATGGTGAGGAAAGGACATAGGGACACGTAACAAAGATAAAGTTTGTGAAGTTGGGACACTGGGACATGTAACACAGATAAAGTTTGTGAAGTTGGGACACTGGGACATTAACACAGATAAATTTTGAGAAGTTGGGACACTGGGACATGTAACACAGATAAATTTTGTGAAGTTGGGACACCGGGACATGTAACACAGATAAATTTTGTGAAGTTGGGACACCGGGACATGTAACACAGATAAATTTAGAGAGGTAGAGACATTGGGATTCTAAAGATGTTGCACCTTTATAAGTGCACTGAATTCACTCTGCTGAAAAGTAATACACAACCCATCATCAAACACAATTAAACGAATATTAATTCTCCACCAAGACTGAACAAGTCTTTGGCAGGGAAACACATTTAAACAAATCACAACATAAACACATTTTTTTTATATCTAGGCCGTGAGAAAATGAGACGTTTATGTCACCTTAGTATAAAAATATCTGCATTCCTGAGACTTTAAAAGTTTGAGTTTTCCGTAGAGATGGATTTCTTGTCTGTTCCTGTACTACAGTCAAGCTATCTACCTTAGATCTACTGATTGTCCAGGTAACCACAAAGCAAATAAATATATTCCAAATCAAACATGTACACACTTATCTCATGGTGTTACTTACTCACACAAACAAGCGACACAGTTATAACTAAAAAATAGTGATCATGTTCGGGAGACAAAACTTTGCCTAGGAGACACACACGACTGTATAATCAGGGAGAGTAAAATGTGAATTGATAGAACTGTTTTAGATCACATTAAAGCACTTGATTGGTAGGTAGGTGTAAGTGTGTCACCTGCTCTCGGCTATGAAGGGGCTGCCTGGACAAGGCAGTGTAACAGAATCGCCACATCAGCTGGTTACAAAGTAAAGTTAAAACAACTTTTCAAAAACATGACCACCAACACGCTTTCTAATTTTTGTAGAATCAAACCGAAGGAATCTAGCAGGGGTATAATTTAGGACTAAACACCTCCTTCTCCCTCCAAAATCTGCTGGGCACAGAGAGAATGGGATATGTCTATTGTTATACCAACATGAGCAAGCAATTCTCTTTGACATCGAACCTCTCCCATTTCAAGTTAAATCAGTAAAAGTCATTGAAAGACAGTATATAAATAGAAATCTCACAATCTTTTATTGTGAACCATGTAACTAATAGGACTCAGCACTCTCATACAAGGACATGATGATTATAGCCACTGGTGTACTCTCAGAGAAATCACTGTTACTAAAACCCTTGTGTACTCTCAGAGAAATCATTGTTACTAAAACCCTTGTGTACTCTCAGAGAAATCACTGTTACTAAAACCCTTGTGTACTCTCAGAGAAATCATTGTTACTAAAACCCTTGTGTACTCTCAGAGAAATCACTGTTACTAAAACCCTTGTGTACTCTCAGAGAAATCATTGTTACTAAAACCCTTGTGTACTCTCAGAGAAATCCCTGCTACTAAAACCCTTGTGTACTCACTAGATTGGTTTATTCCACCACATGTTCTTTTCACAGGACATTAAAAGCGACAGACTCCAGTGTTGTTTGACCAGCTGTAATGGATCAATACAAACCAACGACTTGAAGGACACTTTTAATTTAGGGTGTATCTGATTTTTTAAAAGAACATTTTCACATTTTATCTACTTTATTTCTTGTGTATCATTTGTGTAATCATTCATAACAAATATTACTAGATAATAATAACTCTGAAATTGAATTATTAAATTTTGTTGTACAATATTAGGAAAAAAATGATATATTCAAATGAAATGTGTGTGGGTGGATCAACAGGTGCTCTACGTATATAATCATATCAACAACATGTTCACATACAGCAAGCAGGTTTTTACAAAAGTTATCATGTCAAACTACATGGATTTGATAACATTTAATTTTCTTTAATATCAATACTGGTATTGAACTCTTGTTTTTTTTATGTAAATAGTAACAGAGAGCCAATCAAGTGTGACTGATACGTGGTAATTTTTCTGTACTACAGAATATCAAATTAAAGTATGAAATACTTCATTCAAACATTTTTATTACTGAACTGTTGACAAGTGACTCCATATAGGGTAGACTTGGTATATAAGAGATATATATGTACGAATGACAATACTGTGTTGTTCATTAGGTATTGAAGTGAGTGTGATTCTCACCTGGTACCAAACAATCTTTAAAGTGGACAGAGCAGGTGAGAATGGGTGATAATAACACACTCTAACTGTTTAATATCTTAGGGGGATTTTTCCCCCTGCAGGGTAATTAGGTCGAGTTGTTGGAGGTACAGGTAAATCAATGTGTAAGTATGGATGGGCAGCGTGACGGTGTGAGAGGGTACACCTGTTCCAGCTGGTGACATCAATCAGTCTACATACCCCGCACGCGACCACCACTAGGCACGGCCAATACCAGGGTCGCAGCTGATTGTCACCTGCCTCCGTCACACTTGACAGCACACACATAATAACACTTATCAAATTATCAATAAAGGGTAAGTTCTGTCGTACCTGCGGGTAATCAAACCTCGGCCTTTTGAGGATAAAAAATCTCATAAACACTGGAGAGAATTTTCACAGTATTTTATTTGATTAATTGGTTAGTGATCCTGATATTAGAACATGTGTCGATATCAATGTAATAACCCAAAATAAAGCGTGTGTCTATGGCTGAGTGTTTTGATTAGACTCATACTTTACATACAGTTGGTGCTGCGGTTACACCAGGTGTACATCTGATAAAGCTTTAAAACAATAATAACCGTTACAGCATTTACCTATAAAACAATACATAAGCTGGTGATACACCTGAGGGACAGGTGAACTCGTCAGCAGCACATTTTAGAGAAATGCATTATCTGGCTAATTTTAGCATGAAATTACAGTATAACATCACATGTGAATGGGCACACATCCAAACAACTTTCATTATGTTTTATGATAAAAAAAACCATCATATTACATAAATATTATCTGGGCTATCGTTGACAGAAATTACTGAAATTGCCAATAAATATACATCAGCATTTAGAGTTAATTTTAGATATAAGTTATATCAGTACGAGATTGAAGATAGGTAAATATGAATGATGAAAAAGAGAATGCAAGAGAAAAGAAAAGTAAAGTAAAGTAATTAATGAGAAAAAGAAGAGGTGGAGGGGGGGGGGAGATAGAGGATGAAAAACAGAAAGGAAGAGCCATGATATATCTGTAAGAGAAGGAAGCTGGAATAAGATGAGAGATGAGAAGAGAAGGGAGCAAGGTAGGATTAGTCACAGCAAGGAGGAAGAGAAATAGGAAATAAGAGAACAATATGATAGGGAACTTGTGAAGCTTTATCTAACACAGTTGATGCTACTACATTGTACAAACTAGAGGTGACCTAGGGATTTAGTTGTCCATCACATTATTATCTTTATTTGTTAATAATATGTTGAATCTTTTCACCTTCTACTTGAATTCTATTTGCTTCAAGCAATAATGAATTTTAACTTTCAAAATCATAGAAAACCATCCTTCAGCTGTTTTTTTTACAAATTTTCCTTAACAAAAATGGTTTCAGGACAAACAGCGGACAATGGATGACGAAAAGCAAATCATGGACACATGCGATTTGAAGTCAGTTGGAGATGGACTCAACAAGGAATTTTAAACCTGATATTTCAATAAAAAACAAATCATTATAAGTGTCACAAACACATACACAAAACGAATAGGTACTTGGAATATTCAAAGATTTGAGTATTTGTCAACATCCCTCATATTTACATACTACGCGAGTCATTAAAAGATTTGTTCATATTCATGAACACAACAACTAAATGACAACTTACGAGTTCTAAACCTAGCTCCCTTGTTCAAAGTCCCACAATCAAAATACATCAGAGCAATTATATCCACTCGTAAGACAAGGATCTCCATAAAAACTCCATAATAATTTGATAATAACCTTTGTATTGCATACAATCGTATCCACTCATACTGGCAAACAACTGCTATACCAAAATGCAGGCCATTCATCAGCACTTGAGTTAAATTGACCTCAGTCCTTTACAGAAATATGACTTTGAATGTTATCTAAACTTATCAGGAGCTCTTCAGATTGGCTGTTTAAGTATTTTATTGCCTTTTACACTTGACTCTGCTCTACTTTCTCTCTACAGTAGGCATTTCACTAAACAAGGATGTAAAATAGTCTGAGCAGTCAGTATCTGTGGTCAGTGAGTATCAGTGGTCAGTTCCAACACCTTTGATCTCTAAACCGGACATATCCTCATTCACTCAAACAAATTGATTTTCTGGGTGAAGAGGAGGGGACATGACCAGGTCAACGCCTCCCAAGGTTGGAGAATGGCCAGGGTTACTGAGGTCAGGTCACCATGCCACGAAACCTGTGGTGCAAGGAGGCGGATAAGACATTGGCATTTCTGGTAAGGGGACAATAAATACAAAGATGATTATAGCCCTCCCCTAAAATCTGCTGACTTCACAGAAAAACAGACTGAAAGGTGGGAATTTTGTAATGGGAGGTATTCCTATACAGACATAGAAAGGCCTGTGTTAAGGGTAGGGTACCTGTTAGGAAGGATTTAGGGTTTCTGTACAAGTTAACTAACTCCTGTGTTGAGGATTTGAGATTCCTGTCCTGTGTAGAGAGTTCTGAATACCTGTCCTTTTTTGAGGGATTTGGATTCCTATCCTGTGTTGAGGGTTAAGGACATGTGTCCTGTGTTGAAGATGAGGAAACTTGCCCTGTGTTGAGAATTTAGGACACCTATCCTGGTTTGAGGGTCCAGAAAACCTGTCCTGTTTTGTGGGATTAGGATATTTGCCCTTTGGTCTGTGTTTAGGACATATGTCTGGTGCTGAGGGTTTATGACATCCATTCTGTTTTGCGGGGATTAGGTTAACTGTCCTACGTTTAGGTACACTGGATACCTTATCTATATTGAGAATTGAGATACCTGTCCTGTTTTGAGGGTTTAGTCCACCTGTCCTGTGTTGGTTTAGTACATCTGTCCTGTGTTGAAAATTAGGATACCTCTCCTACAATGAGGGTCAGGATAAGTGTGTTGAAAATGTAGGATACCTGACCTGTGTTGAGAATTAGGATTCCTGACCTGTGTTGAGAATCAGGATACCTGTCCTACATTGTGGGTCAGGATAAGTGTGTTGAAAGTTTAGGATTCCTGTCCTATGTTGAGGATTAAGAATCCTGTGTTGAAAGTTTAGGATTCTTGTGTTGAGGTTTTTGAGGATACCTTCTTGTGGCAAGGTTAATTTATTAATGTTTGATGCACCCATTACAATACTGATATGAAAATGCTGTTTGACACATCTGCCAGCAGCACATGCAGAGAAACATGCACCCTCATAGAAAAAATTGATGTGCTCATAAAAACGTACAGCAATGTGCATGTCATCATGGAAACAAGGAGCCTTGAAACATCTGTTTTATAGACCTAAAAACGTCTACATGGTACTGCTAAATTAATATTAGCAGTATGTGACCTACATTACAAGAATGACCTTACGCAAAAAAAAAAAAAAAATCTGGACCTTTTGCCATCGACATGTTAATTAATGACCTTGTAAATGTGACCTTGATTACCAGATATCTTATATCAAATTTTATTATTGATTTTAATCTTGTGAATGACCTTACTGCCTCTGAACTATTGATTTTTTTGATTGACCTCTATGTCCTTGCACCCTGTTACTTGTACCTCCAGCACAGGAGAGTTCCACACTGTTGGCACACATTAACCATCTATGATCCTACCTGAATTGGTTTGAACACATCTAGAATATAAATTACACATTTCATAAAATCCTTTAAAAAATATTTTGTAATTGTCATTAATATGTAAGTTTATTACTATTTGTAGTTTCATTTGAATAAATATGGGATTAATGGGAAAATAAATATATGATGGAGTATTATATGTCCTACCAATGTGAGCTCTACTGCACATGCATAGGTCTAATTAAACCATTCATTTGTTTTATTACCTCAGCCAGCTACATTACAGAATAATTCATATCTATCAATCTACACCTTAAGTTACATTATTATCTTGTCAAAGAGCACAATTTTAAAGTAAACCTTTTTAAGTCCATTTTTTTTTTCAAGATTCAAATTGTCAAGGAAAGCCCCATCTGTCTGCAATCTGTCCATGACCGAGGAAACAAGTAGCTAAGATAAACATTAGAAAGTCTCATTAGGAAATAGAGGAGCAGCTGGCAGATCCCTCTTCTGGAGAGTGTCAGGGAGAAGAAGGTGACACTGGTTCAAGTGTATGGGGGAGAAGAGGGGGATTAATCCTCACAGCTTCTAGGGAGAGCTGTCCCTGTGAAGGGAGGGGGACAGGGATTAATCCTCACAGCTTCTAGGGAGAGCTGTCCCGGTAAAGGGAGGGGGACAGGGATTAATCCTCACAGCTTCTAGGGAGAGCTGTCCCTGTGAAGGGCGGGGGACAGGAATTAATCCTCACTGTTACTAGAGGCAGCTATCACTGTGATGGAGGGGCAGAAATTAATCCTCACTGTTACTAGGGGCAGCTATCACTGTGATGGAGGGGCAGAAATTAATCCTCACTGTTACTAGGGGCAGCTATCACTGTGATGGAGGGGCAGAAATTAATCCTCACTGTTACTAGGGGCAGCTATCACTGTGATGGAGGGGGACAGGAATTAATCATCATTGTTACTAGGGGCAGCTATCACTGTGATGGAGGGGGACAGGAATTAATCCTCACTGTTACTAGAGACAGCTATCACTGTGATGGAGGGGCAGAAATTAATCTTCACTGTTACTAGAGGCAGCTATCACTGTGATGGAGGGGACAGAAATTAATCCTCACTGTTACTAGGGGCAGCTATCACTGTGATGGAGGGGCAGAAATTAATCCTCACTGTTACTAGGGGCAGCTATCACTGTGATGGAGGGAGACAGGAATTAATCATCATTGTTACTAGGGGCAGCTATCACTGTGATGGAGGGGGACAGGAATTAATCATCATTGTTACTAGGGGCAGCTATCACTGTGATGGAGGGGGACAGGAATTAATCATCATTGTGATGGAGGGGCAGAAATTAATCTTCACTGTTACTAGACTGTTACTAGGGGCAGCTATCACTGTGATGTAGGGGACAGGAATTAATCCTCACTGTTACTAGAGGCAGCTATCACTGTGATGGAGGGGCAGAAATTAATCCTCACTGTTACTAGGGGCAGCTATCACTGTGATGGAGGGGCAGAAATTAATCCTCACTGTTACTAGAGGCAGCTATCTCTGTGATGTAGGGGACAGGAATTAATCCTCACTGTTACTAGAGGCAGCTATCTCTGTGATGGAGGGAGACAGGAATTAATCCTCACTGTTACTAGAGGCAGCTATCACTGTGATGGAGGGGCAGAAATTAATCCTCACTGTTACTAGGGGCAGCTATCACTGTGATGGAGGGAGACAGGAATTAATCCTCACTGTTACTAGAGGCAGCTATCACTGTGATGTAGGGGGACAGGGATTAATCCTCACTGTTACTAGAGGCAGCTATCACTGTGATGGAGGGGGACAGGAATTAATCCTCACTGTTACTAGAGGCAGCTATCACTGTGATGTAGGGGACAGGGATTAATCCTCACTGTTACTAGAGGCAGCTATCACTGTGATGGAGGGGCAGAAATTAATCCTCACTGTTACTAGAGGCAGCTATCACTGTGATGGAGGGGCAGAAATTAATCCTCACTGTTACTAGAGGCAGCTATCACTGTGATGTAGGGGACAGGGATTAATCCTCACTGTTACTAGAGGCAGCTATCACTGTGATGGAGGGGCAGAAATTAATCCTCACTGTTACTAGAGGCAGCTATCACTGTGATGGAGGGGCAGAAATTAATCCTCACTGTTACTAGAGGCAGCCATCTCTGTGATGGAGGGGGACAGGAATTAATCCTCACTGTTACTAGAGGCAGCTATCACTGTGATGTAGGGGACAGGAATTAATCCTCACTGTTACTAGAGGCAGCTATCTCTGATGTAGGGGACAGGAATTAATCCTCACTGTTACTAGAGGCAGCTATCACTGTGATGGAGGGGACAGGGATTAATCCTCACTGTTACTAGAGGCAGCTATCACTGTGATGGAGGGGACAGGGATTAATCCTCACTGTTACTAGAGGCAGCTATCTCTGTGATAGAAGGGCAGAAATTAATGATGGAGGGGGACAGGAATTAATCCTCACTGTTACTAGAGGCAGCTATCTCTGTGATGGAGGGGCAGAAATTAATCCTCACTGTTACTAGAGACAGCTATCTCTGTGATAGAAGGGCAGAAATTAATGATGGAGGGGGACAGGAATTAATCCTCACTGTTACTAGGGGCAGCTATCACTGTGATGGAGGGGACAGGGATTAATCCTCACTGTTACTAGAGGCAGCCATCTCTGTGATGGAGGGGACAGGGATTAATCCTCACAGTTACTAGGGGCAGCTATCACTGTGATGGAGGGGACAGGGATTAATCATCATGGCTACTAGGGAGAGCTGTCCCCAGGATGGAGGGGACAAATTTTAATCCTCACTGTTACTAAGGAGAGCTGTCCCTGTGATGAAAGGGGACAGAAACTAATCATCATGGCAACTAGGAAGAGTCGTTCTTGTGATGGAAGGGAAGAGAAAAGTCCATTTCATGAAGTCTTATCCCTAACCTTGGCAGCTGGGTAAACTTTTCCCCTGAGTCATCAATTAAAAAGAAAACAAACTAAGCCATATTTATGTACAAATGAATGTCCATCCATGCACGTTATTTATTCAACAAATATTAATAGAGAAAGTGTCCAGCCAAGCATTACTTCAATTACATGACACAATCGTAATTAAGTGAATAATTTCAGTTATCACCAATTGTCCTGAATCCCCCTTTTTTTCTCTCCCAATGACAAATTCCTGCTGTGGGTTTATATGCTCTGTTTCTTATGTTATCTGGATAGGTTGTTGCCCTATATGTTCAATCGACCTATCATTGAAAAAAAAATGATCCTAATTAGACATCATTATGTCCCCAATCTATGCTAGAATGGCTTCTCTTACTCATCAAAGCCAGCCAATCAAAGATGTCAGGAAAATTCTCCTGTATCAAATTTATATATAATGTTATGACTCAATATGAAATTTGCATCAAATAAGGGCTGGATATGACAAGAGCTGGTACAGAATGCCAAATGCAAGTGTATTTCTGGAAATCAGAATAAAAGGGTAGATATTACTGGCTGTGAAAGAGGGAGACAGAAAACAATGATTTTTTTTTTCAATACTTCGTACAAATCAGCTAAGAAACTTAAACGTATAATGAACCTGACTCCAACATTGTGAGAAATGGTGACAGATGTATATATTCCTGAGAGCTCGGAAGGAAAAGTTTCAAATTGGAAATTTTCTCTCCACAATTTAATCCCATAACTTGAAAAATGTCTGTAAGACATATAGGCCTCCCCCACAAAGACCTTGACCATAACAATGCCCAAAGTATACTCATATTTGATCTTTGCATGAATTCCATGAAAAAATGAAATTGCACCAAGTTTAAATTGAATCAGTTGATGATTTTCTCTCTCTCTCTATATACATATATAATATAACAACGGTGACCTTGACATTGAGCCCCAAAGATGTCAGAGGTATACTCACAATAGATCTTCATAAAGTTTGACCAAATCTGTCAAAGAATGAAGTTGCTAGGTACTTGTGTTGAATTGGGACTAGACAGAACGGAACGTGAAAGGATAGCCATGGACAATGCTATATGCCCCCACCCCTTACATTTTACAGCAGGGGCATAGAAATAATTCATTATATAATAAAATAAAAATAATCCCCCCCTCGTCTTCCTTAGATTGCAATAAAAAATTGGGAAAACTTTTTAACTCTAGTTTCACCTTCAGATGTAAATCCATGCCAATAAACTGGTAGTGAAGAAATTCATCATGTATGCATTTACTTATTGCTCTGAGACAACAGAATAGAGTGTGGACATATGGTAATCTCAAACTTTGACCTTCGACCTCAAAAGTAATCCCCAGGATGCACTTTCTTTGAGTCAGCAATGGCAGAAGTATGAAAGAAATTGGCCATTAAGAACTCCAAATATTGTGCAGAAATAAAAGTGGAAAGGACCGACAATTTCCAGCAATTACAATATCACCTTCCCATCTCTGACTCTGGCATTTATAAAGCTATGACACATGCTGAGATTATGATGAGACATACTATTATCAGAAACAAGTAAGCCAACATGATAAGGAAACCATACACAAATTGGACTGATCCAAGAGCTGCAATACTGGAGGACAACAACATGGAAAAGGTAATATACGAATGTATTCATAATTCAATAATCACACCAAAGCTGAACTTTGTAAAAACTTCTCGCAACAGTACTGGTACAGAATGACCAACACGGGAGATTGACTGCAGCAAGAGTACATGGCCTGTCAGACCCTAAGTGAGACGGTCACAATAGACAAGTGTTTCACCTTTTGTATAACTTGATGGGACTTATGATATGTCAGTCACTTTATTGTAGAATCAATTATTTGTGATTTAAAAGGATTGCTGACTCAGAATTGACTTGTTGGGGCTAAGAGAAAGAAACAGTCTTTACACTGTACCAGTCAGGTCCACAAACGCTATCCCAGCAAGCTCCAACATCTACCTCTCTACACCTACAGTTTGAAAGACGCCTAGGAAAAATAAATACAAACTAGACGCCTGTCTGGTGGGTGACAATAGTCCAACTTTTTGTATATAACACGCGGGAGACATCAAGGCATAGCTGACAAACACATTTTAATGACTGTGTACCGTTACAACAAAAGCCCACTATCACATTTCATTTGTCAACACTTTTCACCTTTAGATCTCCATCCACCTGCCAGAGTGACCTGCCCCTTGCAGACCTAATCCTTTCTAGATACTAAGTATACTAATGTTGCAATGTCAAACAGCCATTTCTCTCTCTCTTCCATTTTGGTTTGTTCCCATGGCACAGTAAGGTAGAGTACAAGCTAGTAGTGCATGTGGATCTCCTCATTCACAAGGTCAAGCTAATCTCTCAACCCTTGGACAGTTCTGTCTTCAGTACAACTGTGTGAATGAAATCCAAATAAGAAATGTTGACTATAAGCCCAATGCAAATATCAAAATAAACATTTGACCGAGAGATTCAATCCAATTAAATATTAACAAGACTCTGTTGTAGACATCCCCTAATGACAATTAGCCATTAACAAGAAGTCTCAATTGTAGACCTACCATAATGAAAATTGCATTTCAGGGACCTAACATGTACGTTTGGCCCTGCAAGTCATTAAGCACTACAATCCTGTAGGAACCCATCCAATGAACCAGTTTAAGTGACAATATAGAGTAATCCTGATAAAACAATGCCAGACAATCATTTCTATTTAACTCTTGCTGTACTCATTTTAAATTTCACTGTCACTAACGGATGTGATTTCTGGGTCGGCACTTTGCGCACAATGCAAATCGGAACACATGGCTGTAGTTCTCGCTTTGATAACATGATTATTTACAACTTTGTGGTGCCTATGATATCAATATGTTGACATATATTTGCTGCAATCCATCGTATGAAATGAGTTGAAAAGTTTTTACAGAATATCTGTAAAATCGTTTCATGACATCTCAAGACGTCACTACAATGGGACAAGGACATGCTTATCGCGACATCTCAAGATGTCACAAAGGATACGGAAGCATTTTGTGATGTCTCAAGACGTCATGAATGCGCAGAGTTAATATTGATTTTTATTACAACGTAGTCCCTGCAGCACACATATTTACTGTAATTCAAACTGATAAACCTAGTAAGTATGGCATAACAGTGAAGTAAAATTAATTATCAGAAATGTTTGTTACCATGGTAACAAGGAAGTAAAAAACTAGCAGTGCTGGTGCTATCCTCCTAACAAACTATCCTCTTTGGATCATACATTAAATATCCATGTCAACTCTTGATAACACTTTCTAGTAGCATGGAACACATCATATCACATTTTGTCTTATGTAACTTTACAGAGAAACAATTTACAAGGAACTGCAGCTGAAGTAGCACCTATTGTCTACATGGGTAAAAATGAAGACTGGTGCATGTAACTAGATCTGTTAACACAACACCTGCTGTCTACATGGGTACAATACTAGGACTTGTGTAGGTAACATGACCTGTTAACACAACACCTGTTGTCTACATGGATACAATACTAGGACTTATGTAGGTAACCTGACCTGTTAACACAACACCTGTTGTCTACATGAGTACAATACTAGGATTGGTGTAGGTAACATGACCTGTTCACACAACACCTGTTGTCTACATGGGTAAAATACTAGGACTTGTGTAGGTAACAAGATCTGTTCACACAACACCTGTTGTCTACATGGGTATAATACTAGGATTTGTGTAGGTAACATAATCTGTTAACACAACACCTGTTGTCTACATGGGTACAATACTAGGACATATGTGGTTAACATGACCTGTTCACACAACACCTGTTGTCTACATGGGTACAATACTAGGATTTGTGTATGCTACAACATCATTTTCTAATGCAATTCAGTGTTATTATAACTACTAGTAATTGTGATATTAATACAAAATCCAAACTCACATGTATTTGAAAAAGTTGTAAATAAACAAATACAAATGCTATTATGTTGAGTGAGGCCAGTTCTCATCACACCAGTTCAGAAAGAAGAAACAATTGGTAGACCTCATTGGCAATTATAACATACACCTTACGACCATAAAGAATTCTCCACTGTAGATGGACATTGTTGAGACAGTGTAAGGACTTTGTAGCTACACTTGAGGATATCCTAGTATACTGACTTGACTTTTGTGACCAATAAGGGGTTACCACATTCATCTTGATTTACGTTTTGAGATTTTTGCGAGCTCTGGAGTAGCATTAAACTTGTCACAGCCACCAAACTGTGTCCAAATTACAAAGTCAACGACAGGAATATATGCTTCTCAGACACAATTAATCTAATTACCTCCCTTTGATTTAATGCTGGCTTGTAAGTTGAGGATTTATATCTGTTTTACTGCCCTGACTGATCAACCCCATTGGATTCGACCATGCCTAATCTTATAGGCATAACAAAATTGTCTAATAGTTTAGAGTTAAAGGAGGGTTGGACCTCTCGGTAAATAATCTAATAAACTATTAAGATATATTATGAAATCTCCAAGGCATAGCAACCTAATATAAAGAAAGAGAAATCCACAACATGTAGTGTGACTAATATCTCACCACAATTGTTTCTGGGTCTGATGGCTAAAAATACCATCATATCAGACAGGTACATGAATAATCCCATGGCAACTTGTTGAAAGAAAGTGGAAGTAATTGTATTAAAATATATTCCATTAAACAGAGTATTCACAATAGCATGATTCTTCCTCAGAGCTAAATAAAGGACAGGAGATCCTTACATTCTGCTAAATAAAGGACTGGTGATCCTTAAATTCTGCTAAATAAAGGACTGGTGATCCTTAAACCCTGCTTAATAAAGGACAGGTGATCCCTAAACCCTTCTAAATAAAGGACAGGTGATCCTTAAATTCTGCTTAATAAAGGACAGGTGATCATTAAACCCTGTCTAATAAAGGACAGGTGATCCCTAAACCCTCCTAAATAAAGGACAGGTGATCCTTAAACCCTGCTTAATAAAGGACAGGTGATCCTTAAACCCTGCTTAATAAAGGACAGGTGATCCTTAAACCCTGCTTAATAAAGGACAGGTGATCCCTAAACCCTCCTAAATAAAGGACAGGTGATCCTTAAACGCTGCATAATAGAGGACAGGTGATCTTTAAACACTGCTAAATAAAGAACAGGTGATCCTTTAACCCTGATAAGTAAAGAACAGGTGACCCTCCTTAATAAAGGACAGATGATCCTCAAACTCTCCTAAATAAAGGACAGGTGGTCCTTAAATTTTGCTAAGTAAAGGACAGGTGATCCTTAAACCCTGCTTAATAAAGGACAGGTGATCCTTAAACCCTGCTTAATAAAGGACAGGTGATCCCTAAACCCTCCTAAATAAAGGACAGGTGATCCTTAAACGCTGCATAATAGAGGACAGGTGATCTTTAAACACTGCTAAATAAAGAACAGGTGATCCTTTAACCCTGATAAGTAAAGAACAGGTGATCCTTAAACCCTCCTTAATAAAGGACAGATGATCCTCAAACTCTCCTAAATAAAGGACAGGTGGTCCTTAAATTTTGCTAAGTAAAGGACAGGAGATCCTGAAACCTGCTAAATAAAGGACAGATGATCCTTAAACCCTGCTAAATAAAGGACAGGTGATCCTTAAAACCTGCTAAATAAAGGACAGGTGATCCTTAAACTCTCCTAAATAAAGGACAGGTGATCCTTAAACTCTCCTAAATAAAGGACTGGTGATCCTTAAACCCTGCTAAATAAAGGACAGGTGATCCTTAAACCCTCCTAAATAAAGGACAGGTGATCCTTAAACCCTCCTAAATAAAGGACAGGTGATCCTTAAATGCTCCTAAATAAAGGACAGGTGATCCTTAAACTCTCCTAAATAAAGGACTGGTGATCCTTAAACCCTCCTAAATAAAGGACAGGTGATCCTTAAACCCTCCTAAATAAAGGACAGGTGATCCATAAACGCTCCTAAATAAAGGACAGGTGATCCTTAAACTCTCCTAAATAAAGGACTGGTGATCCTTAAACCCTGCTAAATAAAGGACAGGTGATCCTTTAAACATAACAGAGGACAGGAGATAATTGAATCCTGCTAAGTAAAGGATGAGATATTCATAAATTCTATTTAGTAAAGACAGCTAGCTCATCCTAAATTTGGAAAATAGAGCATGAAAGGTCCTAATTCAGCACAGTAAATCATTTGGGACAGGAAATCCTATATGTTTGAATTGACAAGGTCCCCTTATAGCCCACTCATTTACATGTGAGGTCAATGGTAACAATTAACACAGAATTGTGAATGTAATGTATAAAAAGTTGGCAGAGTTGAGCCTTTATTGACAGTTAATGTGTGCTGACCACTGGGATCCATTGTGACTGGAGCTGACCACTGACAGTTACAGCTGGTCACTATTCTCTGGCTCCTTCATCCACTCTCTGCTGACTAATTGATTTGAAATTTTAATGACAGTAAAAGGTGTATCACAAGAGGCCAAAGGTATGACAGAGCCTGACCATAAACTTTCACTGCTATTATCACATGGACAAAGTGACCTGGCCAGGTAAAGGTCACCAGCTGACCAGCTCAAATTAGGCTGGACCAATGATTTATATGCTGTTCAGATAACTACTTTGACAGACTTAGTCCAAGCAGACATGCAGACCTGTCCAGGATTCATTAAGAGTGTTTTGATATAGTGAACTTTAGAGACCTACTTACTGCTGGGTATTTGTTCTACAGGAATAACTTGTCCTATTGGTATGAAAAGTGTCTTGTCTCGTTAACAGCCTTAATTATCCTCCATTTTCATCAATCAGAAATAGTGTAATCCACAGCATTCTCACACAAGATTGTGGTCATTAAAAGCTTCTCTTTGTGGAACCTAAAACGCAGGAAAAATAACACATCAATTAATCATTATAAAGAAACAAGTCAAATACTACAAAATAAAAAGTCAGCTATTAAAAAGGACAAAGTCAGATATTACAAGTAAAAAGTCAGATATTACAAGTAACAAGTCAGATATGACAAGTAACAAGTCAGATATTACAAGTAACAAGTTAGATATTACAAGTAACATGTCAGATATGACAAGTAACAAGTAAGATATTACAAGTAACAAGTCAGATATCACTTTGTAACCATTTTGATACAAGTCTGATATCACTTTGTAACCATTTTGATACAAATCTGATATCACCTGTAACCATTTTGATACAAGTCTGATATCACTTTCTACAAAGTCTGATATCACTTTGTTTGCCCTTCTGTTTCTGATATATAATGAAATTATGAAATAACAGAATGCAATACTGGTAACAACTCTGGAGATGAACGTGGACAGAAATGTGTGACAGAGTTGGTGGTCTACCTGGTAAATGATTTTGTTTATGTAAAGGTTACTGTGTTTCAGGCTGAACTGTAACCTTTCGTATTTAATCCTACAGCTCACATACACATAAAAGTAAGCCATTTTTATCAGAATCTAGATCCAAAGGTAGAATTTTTATTGTGTTTTATGTTTTAATGTGAAGGGTTAGTACCAGCCAGCTGTATGCCTGACATACAGGGCATCCCTCCAAGGATAATCTCTTTATTCAAATACCACAAGTTTTAAAATATCAATGTCTGTATAAAAACCGAAATGGCGTACCACAAAATATACCCTCATAGCTCACTCATAAAACTTACTTCTAGTCTCTGGCCGGAATCACTCAATCATCATATTTAGGGATATGTACAACCTTTTGTGCCATACAGACATAACATTACCGAGGACCTCAGACTTGAAGATTAAAAAAAATTGATTTTTTGCCTTATTTGGACAAGGAGACTTAAGGATATCGAGAAAGTCAGACTTGTAGAATTGAAGAGACTTAATAATATCTAGGAACATAGATTTGAAGATGAAAGAATATCTATGATCTTATAAGGACAGGGAGACTTGAGGATATTTAGGACCTCAGGTTTGAAGAATGAAGAATATCTACGATTTTGTCAGGACAAAGAGACTTAAGGATATTTAGGACCTCAGATTTGAAGAATGAAGAATATCTACGATTTTGTCAGGACAAAGAGACTTAAGGATATTTAGGACCTCAGATTTGAAGAATGAAAGAATATCTACGATTTTGTCAGGACAAAGAGACATCAGGAAATTTAGAACCTTAGACTTGTTGACTTAGAATATCTTTGACCTCATTTCAAGAAGTTGTTTTTTTTCATTCGTTTGTTTTCACTCACAGGAGACAATGATATTCTCGGAGAGGTGCTATTAAGAACCTGTACAAATATGCCACAGAGTAAATCACACATAAAAAAGGAACTCTATAGAACACAAATCGTGTTAGACATCCATGGACCTGTGTAATGATAAAGGTGAGGGTATATAAAACCATTTTAATCAATAGCTTTTGCTGCTGCTGTAGGGAAAATGTTCCGATGGGAATATTTCAAGTAACAGTGACATAACCTGTACTGATAACACTCTTTATACATCAATAGGTTCCCTGAAACCTACACTAAAATCATCTTACATAGGAGGAGCTTTCAGGTCAGCAAGACTCTTGGAATGACTCAGGAATCTGTAAGGGGTCTTTTGAGACTCTGGGGTCTGTAAACATCTTGAATGGCTCATAAGAAACTATTTGGACCCTAGATTTATGTAAGGGCCTTGAGTCTGTTGGAATCCTTGGGGTCTGTAAAAGCACAATCAGTGACCCTCAGAGTCTGATAGGTCTACAGGGACCCCTAGAGGTCTGTAAGGGCCTAGTAATGTGACTCTTGATGTCAGTAATAATCTATTGGAACCTTAGAGATCTGCAAGGCCCTTAGGTGACCGTTGGGAGTCTGTAAGATCTAGACACCCTTGAGGTAAACATGTATGTTAAGACCCTTGAAGACTAAGGACATCATCGGACCCTAATATTTAAGGGTCTGTAGGTACTGTGGAAGTATAAGGTTATATAGTGATCCTAAAGGTCTGAAAGCATATCTTTGGATTTTGGAAGGTCTAACCTTTCCCTAAGATTTTAAGGTGATCGTGTCATGATCAGCTGAACTACAGACAGAATCCATTATTGAGGACAGAAGAATGACCTTTACTATAAGCATTGGAACAGATCCTCACCTGATTCTATCTGTGGCCTGAAATTGACACTTAAGGTTCTCAGTAATCAGTGCAAAAAGTCCAATCACTGAAGAGCTGTTATACACCAGGGTTTACATAGGGAACCATTCCAAGAGTAATCTTATATATGGTAAACGTTTCTAGACTAAGCCAATATCTAGGTATGTCTATTCCTATAGATTGTTCTATGTTTGAACGGTAAAGAATTTCTCTATTTCCGTGTCAAGCGCCGAGTGTCACTACATAGTAAGAGTTGAAATATTGAGCAAATTTACACAGGTCATTGATACAAAAGTTTCTATTTTTTTGTTCCAAAAGTGAAAGGATAAAAAATATTGGCTCTAAGAGCACTGAACAGGTTAGTGATCTAAGGGACAGGACAGGAGGGGAAAGTAATCTAAGGCACAATATATAGGACAATTCTAAAACAGGCCAGTACCTATTGTCATATAACTGGAAGGAAGGGGACAGTGATCTAAGGGACAGGAAGGGAGGGGAAGGGACAGTGATCTATGGGACAGTGATCTATGGGACAGGAAGGGAGGGGAAGGGACAGTGAGACAAAAAGGGAGGGGAAGGGACAGTAATCTAAGGGACAGGAAGGGAGGGGAAGGGACAGTGATCTAAGGGACAGGAAGGGAGGGGAAGGGACAGTGATCTCAGGGACTGGAAGGGAGGGGAAGGGACAGTAATCTAAGGGACAGAAAGGGACGGGAAGGGACAGTGATCTAAGGGACAGGAAGGGAGGGGAAGGGACAGGAAGGGAGGGGAAGGGACATTAATCTAAGGGACAGAAAGGGAGGGGAAGGGACAGTGATCTAAGGGACAGGAAGGGAGGGGAAGGTACAGAACAGGAGGGAGGGTACAGTGATCTAAGGGACAGGAAGGGAGGGGAAGGGACAGTGATCTAAGGGACAGGAAGGGAGGGGAAGGGACAGTAATCTAATTGACAGGAAGGTAGGGGAAGGAACAGTGATCTAAGGGAAAGAAAGGTAGGGAATGGACAGTAGTCTAAGGGACAGGAAGGGAGGGGAAGGGACAGTAATCTAAGGGACAGAAAGGGAGGGGAAGGGACAGTGATCTAAGGGACAGTAATCTAAGGGACAGAAAGGGAGGGGAAGGGACAGTGATCTAAGGGAAAGAAAGGTAGGGAATGGACAGTAGTCTAAGGGACAGGAAGGGAGGGGAAGGGACAGTAATCTAAGGGACAGAAAGGGAGGGGAAGGGACAGTGATCTAAGGGACAGTAATCTAAGGGACAGAAAGGGAGGGGAAGGGACAGTGATCTAAGGGACAGGAAGGGACAGTAATCTAAGGGACAGGAAGGGAGGGTAAAGGGACAGTGATCTAAGGGACAGGAAGGGAGGGGAAGGGACATTGATGTAAGGGACAGGACAGGGGGAAGGGACAGTGATCTAAAGGACAGGAAGATAGGGGAAGGGACATTAATCAAAGGGACAGGAAGGTGGGGAGGGACAGTGATCTAGGGGACAGGACAGGAGTGGGGAAAGTGATCCCCACAAGAGGGACAAGAAGGGACAAGAGTGGTTGAAGGAGGGGACAATGATCTTAATAATGATAATGATAGTGGTAGTGTTTAAAGGGTACGTAACCTATCCTTAGTTCGGGGTAGAGATAGAAATCTTAGGGACACTCAAGACAATATCCCATAAGAACCAAAGAAATCAAATAAAAAAAAATGTTTGAAGTCAAAGACAATTTATTGTAGGCATATTATCTTGAATAAAAAAATAAGGTTTTCTTGTTTTGTAGTATCTTGGCCTGGATTAACAGTGACTGATTACATCATCAGCCCAGTCATATCTCCTGGCAAACCAGTTAACTTCATTAAGATTTCACCGAAAATATGTTCACAACCTTCTTAAAGGGGAATAACTCTCCGAACATCACAGAAATAGTTTTCAGTGTAGAGATAATCATGATAACATATCAACATGACAGAGTATGAAATAGGTTAATTTCAATTCTAAACAGGCAACAAAATAACACCAGATGTTTCTGATACTGGGGCCTGTTATAGATACACCAACAAAAGCTCAGTTTTACAAATATCAAATTCTTTCTGAAAACGGAAAATCTTGCCAAGTCAAGTAGGTAATAGGATTGAGCGAGGTACCATTATAGCTTCATTGTGAATTAAATTATGGACTGTATCACCTCGAAGCAAGCTTTCATCTCTTCAAGATTCTGTAATTATATTTCCAATAGGAGATCCGGAGCACACGAGTGGCCTATGAATATGACTTCAATAGGTTTGTTTGATAAGGATATGACAGGAAATGAGACTGTGGTCAATGAATAGTAGGGAAAGGTGCTATTTCACCTTTAGCTTACCTGTACAAACTTTGACACTCGCCCAGAAGGGCTAACAGTCTACAGTAAATAAAACTTAGACTACCTCAACTTTTGTAAGATGTGTGCTAAATATTTGTGTGAATAGTTATACCCAGCCTACCCTGACAGATGGTCAGCACAAATATTGGCATAATTACTGTGAAAACACTCGCCTCCACTTGCCACATGGCCCTGTACCAGTAATACACAATTTACACTTGACTGTAAACCAACAAGACCAGTGTGATACATTCTCTGATACATTTTAATAAAACAATATATTTAAATATTTGATCGTCCCAACAGGTGTAAGAGCTTAAAAATGCTCCTAAAACCTTGTGGATGTAACTGAAATCCCACCTTGTCATGTGGCATGTGTTCATTTCCAAGTGACAATATTATCTAGTTTAAACTGTAAAATCTCGATAAAAATTTCAGCTTAGAAAGGAAACAAAAGTTGAAAACAGTCTAAATTTCTCTACAGGATAATCTGTATATCGCTATTGTTTGTGAAATTAATTTTACTGCTGTCCTCTGCACTATATCCTGTAAATATTGAATGGAAATCGGCTAAAATCCGTAATTGATTAACAGTTATAATTGCATACGCTTTTGGAAGCAGTTAATCAATTACATAATTGGCTGACTGTGTGATCAATATTTATACAGAGTGAATACTTTCTACATTGCAGTGTTTTTCTCTATTTTGTAACTTAACCCTAAAATACCAGACTTATCTAGAGTTTGCACAAGAACAAATATTATAAGTGACTGGCATTTATCTAATGCATAATTTCAGATGCATACATGTGAAACATGAATGCGCTGATGATCGAGTATGAAAAATTTCAATCAATCATCATATTACATGAGATTTAACATTAATCAGTCATCTCTGATCATCGTCCCATCACTATCAGCAGATAGCCCTGTCTACTCTGTAGACACCCCCAGAACCCCGTAGACGCCCCCAGTAACCTGTAGACACCCCCAGTACCCTGTAGACACCCCCAGTACCCTGTAGACACCCCCAGTACCCTGTAGACATTCCCAGTACCCTGTAGAAGCCCCCAGTACCCTGTAGACACTCCCAGTACCCTGTAGACACCCCCAGTACCCTGTAGACGCCCCCAGTACCCTGTAGATATCCCACTACTCTGGTGATATCCCATACGACCCTGTATACACTCCCAGTACTCTGAAGTAATCTCAGTGATATGTACAACCTCCAAGTACCTTGTATATAATCCAGTACTCTATATATACCCCTCTACTCTGTAGACACCCTACTGCCCTATAGACACTCCAAGTACTCTATATATACCCCTCTACTCTGTAGACACCCTACTGCCCTATAGACACTCCAAGTACCCTATATATACCCCTCTACTCTGTAGACACCCTACTGCCCTATAGACACTCCAAGTACCCTATATATACCCCTCTACTCTGTAGACACCCTACTGCCCTATAGACACTCCAAGTACTCTATATATACCCCTCTACTCTGTAGACACCCATACTACACTATAGACACTCAAGTACCCTATATATACCCCTCTACTCTGTAGACACCCTACTGCCCTATAGACACTCCAAGTACTCTATATATACCCCTCTACTCTGTAGACACCCTACTGCCCTATAGACACTCCAAGTACTCTATATATACCCCTCTACTCAGTAGACACCCATACCACCATACAGACACTATTAGTACCCTATATATACCCCTCTACTCTGTAGACACCCATACTACACTATAGACACTCAAGTACCCTATATATACCCCTCTACTCAGTAGACACCCATACCACCCTACAGACACTGTTAGTACCCTATATATACCCCTCTACTCAGTAGACACCCATACCACCCTACAGACACTGTTAGTACCCTATATATACCCCTCTACTCTGTAGACACCCCACTACCCTATAGACACTCAAGTACCCTATATATATCCCTCTACTCTGTAGACACCCATACTACACTATAGACACTCAAGTACCCTATATATACCCCTCTACTCTGTAGACACCCACACTACCCTATAGATATTGTAAATACCCTGTAAACACCCCTCTACTCTGTAGACACCCATACAACCCTATAGACACTCAAGTACCCTATATATACCCCTCTACTCTGTAGACACCCATACTACACTATAGACACTCAAGTACCCTATATATACCCCTCTACTCAGTAGACACCCATACCACCCTACAGACACTGTTAGTACCCTATATATACCCCTCTACTCAGTAGACACCCATACCACCCTACAGACACTGTTAGTACCCTATATATACCCCTCTACTCTGTAGACACCCCACTACCCTATAGACACTCAAGTACCCTATATATATCCCTCTACTCTGTAGACACCCATACTACACTATAGACACTCAAGTACCCTATATATACCCCTCTACTCTGTAGACACCCACACTACCCTATAGATATTGTAAATACCCTGTAAACACCCCTCTACTCTGTAGACACCCATACAACCCTATAGACACTCAAGTACCCTATATATACCCCTCTACTCTGTAGACACCCATACTACACTATAGACACTCAAGTACCCTATGTATACCCTTCTACTCCGCAGACACCCCACTACCCCAAACCATCCTGTAAACACTCCTAGTATGAAGAAATCTTGGTGAATGTACAAAATCCATATACTCTGTAAATACTCCCAGTACCCTGTAGATATGCCCAGTACACTGTAGATATGCCCAGTACCCTGTAGATACTCCCAGTACCCTGTAGATATGCCCAGTACCCTGTAGATACGCCCAGTACCCTGTAGATATGCCCAGTACACTGTAGATATGCCCAGTACCCTGTAGATACTCCCAGTACCCTGTAGATACGCCCAGTACCCTGTAGATACGCCCAGTACCCTGTAGATACATCCAGTACCCTGTAGATACACCCAGTACCCTGTAGATACGCCCAGTACCCTGTAGATACATCCAGTACCCTGTAGATACTCCCAGTACCCTGTAGATACGCCCAGTACCCTGTAGATAGGCCGAGTACACTGTAGATATGCCCAGTACCCTGTAGATACTCCCAGTACCCTGTAGATACGCCCAGTACCCTGTAGATACTCCCAGTACCCTGTAGATACGCCCAGTACCCTGTAGATAGGCCCAGTACACTGTAGATACGCCCAGTACCCTGTAGATACTCCCAATGAGCTGCAGTCACTCCTAGTATCCTGTGTATACTCCTAGTACTCTGTGCATACTGTTAGTGCGAGTACTGTTAATATGAGATAATCTAAAATTTTCCAAATTCCATTCACAGTCAAAATGGTATGACAAAACACATTTCATTCTTTCCCAAAAAACTTCAAATAATTTTTTTAAAGAAAATTCCACTTGAGTTAATGAGGAATAGGATATAACTCAATAACATGAAAAATTACTGAAATTGAATTTTGATGCGGCTGACGTTTAAGAAGTGCATGCTGGTAGACATGAAAGTGTGTGCTGGGCTAAGTAGGTCAGGCTTCCCTTTGGAATGAAATTTCCATTATCCAGTAAATTTCTCTAGATTTCTGCTAAATTACAAGGAGGCCCCTAAAGACATTCCTTACCAGAGGGAACAGAAAAATGTCCTTAGTTAATGTTTTACGAGTCAAATCTGAAAATCAAAATAGTATGTCAAGGAGAAACGAGAAATTTCCGTGTATAGAGAATGTCTGCTAGTGTTGGTGAAGTATTGCCTACCAACAGAGAAATCACAGAGATATTAAAATCTGAATGTTGTAATAGGGGCCAAACAGAATTTCATTGAACACAGCATGAAATGATATGAAGGAGAGACCTTTACTAAATAATATCCAATGAAACTATGTAGAAAACTTAATTTCCTAAACAAATCTTAAATAACAAAGTTTATAAATGAAAAGGCATTACTTCAAATTTACTTCAGCCCATTTTTTTATGGACAGAAAATGGATAACACATGAAGGGGTTACATTTGACAGGTAACAGAACACTAAGTAGTTAGGCTGGACAGGTAATGGAGCACTTAGTAGTTAGACTGGACAGGTAATGGATCACTTTGGGGAAGGACTAGACAGGTAATGTAACACTTAGGGGAAGGATTAGACAGGTAATGCAACACTTAGTGGAAGGATTGGACAGGTAATGCAACACTTAGGGGAAGGATTAGACAGGTAATGGAACACTTAGTGGAAGGATTGGACAGGTAATGGAACACTTAGGGGAAGGATTAGACAGGTAATGGAACACTTAGGGGAAGGATTAGACAGGTGTTGGAACACTTAAGGGAAGGACAGGACTGGTGTTGGAACACTTAGGTAAGGACTGAACAGGTAATGGAACACTTAGGGGAAGGATTGGACAGGTAATGGAACACTTAGGGGAAGGATCAGACAGGTAATGGAACACTTAGGGGAAGGACTGAACAGGTAATGGAACACTTAGGGGAAGGATTGGACAGGTAATGCAACACTTAGGGGGAGGATTGGACAGGTAATGGAACACTTAGGGGAAGGATTAGACAGGTAATGGAACACTTAAGGGAAAGATCGGACAGGTAATGGAACACTTAGGGGAAGGATTGGACTGGTGAAAGTAATTTTCAGAGAGAAGTATTGGAACATTTGAGTAGGGTCAGCTTTGATAAGCTTCACTGCAGCATGGGTCAGTTAAGTATCACACAAGCTACGGTCCACTGATGTTTTAAATGGGAAGGTACTTAAATCAGGGCTGTTAAAACGAAGGTTTTCCCACATCAATAATTAAGAGGATGAGTTGGTGGAATAAAGTGACAAGCAAACTAACATCTTATTAACCTGCCTGTGTTGTCTGCCAGATCAAACGTCAATAATTCATACAGTGCGCTGCAGCTGGGAAAATACCACAATTATAACACTTAATGGCCAAGTGTCATATCCAACACAAACCTTCTAGTCTTTACAAATAATGGAAATTTCAAAGTGAAATTTCAAAATACAATCAAGTCGGGTAAACTGAGTAAATTTTCTACTGCCAACAGATCCAGACAGCTCAAATCTTAGACTATATATTGGATTTATTTAGTTTAAATGTTAGGCCTGATTGTATTTGTCAGACTCAAATCAAGAATGAAGGACAAGCTCAAATAGGTCAGTTTTTATGCTAAAATTGAGGAAAGACTGAGGTGAATTTGATGAGTGCTTGAAAGAGCAAATAGAGGAGCAACTAATTCTAATGAGGTAAAATAAAGGATCTCATGTCATTATCCACCATAATTAGAGACTGTCTGATTGTCAGTGTAAGTAAGACATGTGACTTAGCTCAAATAGAAGACTGCTTGATTGTCAGTGTAAGTAAAAAGTGACTAAGCTCAAATAGAAGACTGTCTGATTGTCAGTGTAAGTAAGACATGTGACTTAGCTCAAATAGAAGACTGTCTGATTGTCAGTGTAAGTAAAAAGTGACTAAGCTCAAATAGAAGACTGCTTGATTGAGCTCAAATGGAGGCAACAGGTTTGAGCTCAAATAAATAATTGTTTGAAAATGCTAAAGCAGAGGACTGTTTAAATGAGCACACAAGAAAATTGCTAGAATGCGCTCAAATAAAGAATTGTTTGGACGAGCTATAACACAGAATTGTTGGTGCTAGAAAAAAATCATGAAGGCACATTGATTAAAACATTGCGATTAAATAAAATCTAATGTTGACCGACAGTAATTAATACATTGTAATGTTCGAAAAAATGCTTTGTGACCGAGGTAAATTCAGACAAAAAGTGAATATTACAGTTTTATGCCTTTCAACAGAAAATGTGCATGTATTCGAGTCACATTTTAATAAAATGAAAGATTTGACTTAATCGTCAATGATTTCTTTCAATTCCGTCTTTAGAACTGGATGTTACCATTACTCTTTATATCTTTATAGGATTTTGATATGCAATTCAGATTAAATAAGTATCTTAAAACTTGGAATTCCAAGAAATCGATATAAACCATTTATTTAGCTTGAAGTTGTTGGTAGAATCTACCACATAGCTTTCAGGCCCTGGTTAATGTAATCCCACAGCTAGAAGTCTGTACAATGCTGGTACTGCAACATTGTTAAATGAATTTGCCTAAACCTGACCGAACTTTCAAATGAGACATTCAGCTAGTATCTAGGTCATTTGAGAAGCATCTGTCAGGCCTATTGATCCAAAAGGGGACAGGAAGGCCTGGGGATGGGTGTTATATAGGGGCTGTGTGGCAGTCAGGCATGTATAGTGTTCCTCTACAAGTCAACACTAATCACTTCGCCATTGTGAGCCCACTTTAGCTCTAATACATTACATTATGGCTTCGACAGAATCTATTAGGGTAGTTGTGAGGGCTGCTGGGGGTTTTCTTCTCATCCTATCTTTTACAAAATGAGCCTTATAAAGGTTATTTCCTGTCAAAGGTCAAGGCTGTTTGTTGTCACATACGTCTTATATTTAAAGTTCATGGCTAGTTTTTTTTTATACATGTCTGACTCCACATCAATTAGCAGATCACTTAGTTTTACAGAACGTATAGCCACCTTTACTAGCCTTTTCCAGAAGGTTTTACAATGGCTAAGATCAGACAACAACAACATATGTATTATAAAACTTGTCAGTCTAGTAAAACAAAAATGTGGAAAAGCCCAGAAATATGTCACCATGGTTTCCGACCAGTACATCACCTACATGACCCTTGCACTGATGGCGACCTCCGCAGAGCTTGTATTCTGCACATGTCTATCCACTGATACCCATGCATACAAACATTTCATTAGATTCTGATTAACTGGCGTTTGTCGGGCTTTAATTTCAATTTACTGGATACGGGGATCTTTTTGACAAAAGTTAAGGGTACCACATTTTTCATCCCCATCTTCAATTCCCCCTCCCTGTACAAAGACGAAAACGGTGAAAATTAAATAAGGGTAAAAATTTCCCAATAAACAATATCAAAAATGAATTGAAATAACAAGATATCAATACGTCACAGAATTGTGTCCTTACTCAAAACAAACCAGAATATATTATTTCTATATATTTGATTCATTTTATATATTTACTGAATTTTATTTCCTTTTTCTGTCACAAACATAAAACACTCCTGGTACTAGTAGTGCTTTGTCCAGTCTCAATTTTTTAAAAATTATTTTCATAATGTTTCTGAATTAGGTAGACTGCCGTCTCCAATATTTCTAAGAACTTTAAAAAAAACTCATTTTCACTGCCGTCATCAATGCAACAAAACCAATCCTTCAAACATCAATTAAAAAAGAAGCCTTCTTAACCTAAATCAATCTACAAAATACAATTGTACAGAAATCTGGATTGAACAAGTTAGTCATCTCCAATACCTCTCCAACTCTGTACCAATACATTTCTTTTTTGTCAATACACAAACCTCAACAGATGGCCATTAAAACCAATTTTCATTTGTCAGGAACAAAACGTGTGTTTGCCTGGGGCCAAGATCGGAGCCAGACTGACGATAACGTTGCCCTGATTGACAACACTGTCATCTGTTCAACTTGTTAAGTTCATACAGAACACAAAAACTACTTAACTAACTTTCTTTTTTCTTTAGAAGATTTTTTATGACAAAACGCTCACCTGCTATTTCATTCATAAAACTGTACATACATTTTTTTTTTATTAAAACAGAAAGTAATCCAAAGATTCATAACACAGTTTCTCGCCTGTGTATGTTATATTGTCCTCAATTTTTCCTATACACAGAGAAGACCTTTGTTTGTAGACAGCAGAAACACGTTTGTGTCTGAAGAGGCACCTCTAGTGTTAGCATACTTTAACACATTCAAAGAAATAACCTCAGGTCCGGATGCATTTTCTTGTCAATCAGTCCTACTGTTTTGTTCAGATATTGTACCAGTACTCTGGCCCAGTCGTCAGAACTGGGTGTCAGTTCTACCGTTTGGTGTAAGATATTGTACTAGAACTCCAGCCTTGTCAGAACTGGGTGTCAGTTGTACTGTTTGGTTCATATATTGTACCAGTACTCCAGCCCTGTCAGAACTGGGTGTCAGTTGTACTGTTTGGTTCAGATATTGTACAAGTACTCCAGCCTTGTCAGAACTGGGTGTCAGTTGTACTGTTTGGTTCAGATGTTGTACCAGTACTCCAGCCTTGTCAGAACTGGGTGTCAGTTGTACTGTTTGGTTCAGATGTTGTACCAGTACTCTGGCCTTGTCAGAACTGGGTGTCAGTTGTACTGTTTGGTGTAAGATATTGTACCAGTACTCCAGCCTTGTCAGAACTGGGTGTCAGTTGTACTGTTTGGTTCAGATATTGTACAAGTACTCCAGCCTTGTCAGAACTGGGTGTCAGTTGTACTGTTTGGTTCAGATGTTGTACCAGTACTCTGGCCTTGTCAGAACTGGGTGTCAGTTGTACTGTTTGGTTCAGATGTTGTACCAGTACTCCGGCCTTGTCAGAACTGGGTGTCAGTTGTACTGTTTGGTTCAGATATTGTACAAGTACTCCAGCCTTGTCAGAACTGGGTGTCAGTTGTACTGTTTGGTTCAGATGTTGTACCAGTACTCTGGCCTTGTCAGAACTGGGTGTCAGTTGTACTGTTTGGTGTAAGATATTGTACCAGTACTCCAGCCTTGTCAGAACTGGGTGTCAGTTGTACTGTTTGGTTCAGATGTTGTACCAGTACTCTGGCCCAGTCGTCAGAACTGGGTGTTAGTTGTACTGTTTGGTGTAAGATATTGTACTAGAACTCCAGCCTTGTCAGAACTGGGTGTCAGTTGTACTGTTTGGTTCAGATGTTGTACCAGTACTCTGGCCCAGTCGTCAGAACTGGGTGTTAGTTGTACTGTTTGGTTCAGATATTGTACTAGAACTCCAGCCTTGTCAGAACTGGTTGTCAGTTGTACTGTTTGGTTCAGATGTTGTACCAGTACTCTGGCCCAGTCGTCAGAACTGGGTGTCAGTTGTACTGTTTGGTTCAGATGTTGTACCAGTACTCTGGCCCAGTCGTCAGAACTGGGTGTCAGTTGTACTGTTTGGTTCAGATATTGTACCAGTACCCTGGCCTGGGTATCAGATGTGGGAGTCAGTCTGATCAAAATAAAATCATTACCGATATATGTGTTTTGTGCAGTTGTCCAGCTACCATTCAGATCCAATATATATGCTTTATCCAGCTACCTAGAACCCATGTACATGTTTTGTCTAGCTACCTAGAACCCATGTACATGTTTTGTCTAGCTACCTAGAACCCATGTACATGTTTTGTCTAGCTACCTAGAACCCATGTACATGTTTTGTCTAGCTACCTAGAACCCATGTACATGTTTTGTCTAGCTGCCTAGAACCCATGTACATGTTTTGTCTAGCTGCCTAGAACCCATGTACATGTTTTGTCTAGCTGCCTAGAACCCATGTACATGTTTTGTCTAGCTACCTAGAACCCATGTACATGTTTTGTCTAGCTGCCTAGAACCCATGTACATGTTTTGTCTAGCTACCTAGAACCCATGTACATGTTTTGTCTAGCTACCTAGAACCCATGTACATGTTTTGTCCAGCTACCTAGAACCCATGTACATGTTTTGTCTAGCTACCTAGAACCCATGTACATGTCTTGTCTAGCTACCTAGAACCCATGTACATGTTTTGTCTAGCTACCTAGAACCCATGTACATGTTTTGTCTAGCTACCTAGAACCCATGTACATGTTTTGTCTAGCTACCTAGAACCCATGTACATGTTTTGTCCAGCTACCAGGAACCAATATATGTTTTGTCCAGCTACCAGAAACCAATATATGATTTGTCCAGCTAACTAGAACCTAGGTATGTGTTTTTCCAGTCACCAAGAACCCAGGTATGTGTTTTTCCAGTCACCAAGAATCAATGTATATCTTGTATCTAACTTCCAGGCCCGTGTGTGTCTTTTGCATAAACATGGCAATCCTTTTTAGCATTTATCCTAACATATGGTTTGATTTGTCCTCTGCCAAAAACTTCCCCATTCCCTGCCATAGGAACACATTTTTCCAGAAACCTCACACATCTTTTGAATTTTTCTGTAAATAAAATTGCTAGGTATAGAAGGGTAATGACCGAGGTTTGAAATGGCAGGCAGTATTTTTTTCCTCTAGAACTGGTAATAGAATCGTGGTGTCCTTGTGACTGTGATGGATGCTGTAGTCTGGCTGTACACTGTCATATTACATGATTTATTCACTAAACCATCCAACATTTCTCCATAAATGTTACAGAATTAACCCAGAGGCCCAAATTCACCAAACTGAGAGATGGCAGGGTGTTATATTGTTATGAGTCACATATCTACAGGAATACAACATTATCTATTATACTCCTATAAAATGTCCATAGGGACATCCAATACAGTTTTCTAACAAGCCCTTCTGACACGCTTGGCAGTGAAGTCCAGATTAGACTAACATTAAAGTACAACAGAGTTAAACTATGCTAGTCTCCTTCCCCTCACATATTACACGCGAAAAAGGGACTATGAATATCCGAACACATTTCCTATTCAAATAAAATATAATTCCATTGTAACCTTAGTTACCATAGAAATGTCACTACGACATACCTTAGTAACCACACATAGATAACTAAAACGCCATAGTTACCATAGAAATGTCACTATGACATACCTTACTTACCAAACCTTGGTAACCCTGACACATCACGGTTACCATACCTAGCTAACAAAGACACATCCTTATTGCTCTACCTAGGTAACCATCAACAATCCTGGTTAAGCCACCTCCCTGTAACCATCATTAAACAATGTCCAGACCACCTCCCTGTAACCATCATTAAACAATGTCCAGGCCACCTCCCTGTAACCATCATTAGACAATGTCCAGAACCATCATTAGACAATGTCCAGGCAATCTCCTGGTAACCATCATTAAACAATGTCCAGGCCACCTCCCTGTAACCATCATTAGACAATGTCCAGGCCACCTCCCTGTAACCATCATTAGACAATGTCCAGGCCACCTCCCTGTAACCATCATTAGACAATGTCCAGGCCACCTCCCTGTAACCATCATTAAACAATGTCCAGGCCACCTCCCTGTAACCATCATTAAACAATGTCCAGGCCACCTCCCTGTAACCATCATTAGACAATGTCCAGGCCACCTCCCTGTAACCATCATTAGACAATGTCCAGGCCACCTCCCTGTAACCATCATTAGACAATGTCCAGACAATGTCCAGGCCACCTCCCTGTAACCATCATTAAACAATGTCCAGGCCACCTCCCTGTAACCATCATTAGACAATGTCCAGGCAATCTCCTGGTAACCATCATTAAACAATGTCCAGGCCACCTCCCTGTAACCATCATTAGGTCCGTTGACATTACATTGCATCCCTTTCATCATCAAGTTTTTTTTTAAAGTATTTGTTGGGGGAAAGTTTGTTCTGTGTTCTAGAGATTCCTGCCAGCTACAATGCTTCAGGTAAGCTGCATTTTTAGTGAACTTTAAACCCTAAAATTGATGGAATATGTGTTTATAAAATGTATGTATGTATCCATTACACAGTCACATGTTCCTTTACCCATTGATGTTTGATAACGTGTGTATGTGATCTGTACTTTAACCAACACCTTTTCTAACTGTATAATCATAGTTGCAGAAATGCCATATATCAACGATTTTCCCAACCCAAACCCGTAAGCGTTTTAATAATCCTGATTATGTCTCATTTTGAAGTCGGTGATCACCATGACAGATCGTGGCAAACAGTCAACCCTTAGGGGCTTTATAACTTCTACTGCTTTCATTACTAAAGCAATGGTGAATTTAATCATTGAATAAATGAGTAACATCCAGTTTAGTATCAGATTAAGAAATATCACATAAGTCCATATTTCATGCTGAAAAATCAAATATACTTGCATAGCATGAACAAAGTCATATTTTACCCCCCAAGGCTGGAAAAGTAAGGGTACCATTATTGGTTAAAAAATTATCTGGAGCACTGAAGCTATATCTATTCTCTGTCCTTAAATAGTAAAAACAGATAACAGAATTGTTTTATCTGTTGATGTCTTTTTTTTGTGTCAGTTTGTTGAATACAGCAATGTGATGTGTAACCTGTTCCTCCCAGATCTATAGATGTAGAAGATACCAAGCTGTTTCTGTCATAAAGAGTCCCCTCACACACAGTCAAACTTAACTGTTGTTATCTTTGATTGTTTAAAAATCCTCTTGTAGGTTGTTGCCATGCCAGCAGCCTGGCAGATGGCAGTAAAAGTTCCATTACTAAACCTCATGCTGGGTCCAATGCTGCCTCATCTATCCCACACTACCTTAGCTATAAAATAGCACTACTAATTGCCATTTATTTATCCATATAAGGGACTGTTTGATCCTTAATAATTTATTGGACTCCAGAATCAATTTGGTGGCATGATGGCTCCCCTTCAGGGAGAATAGCTACGCTTGGCCGATTCTGACACCTGGCGACACTTCCTGCCTGTCGTGTTCTCAGTTATTCTAATTTCTATTCCAAATCGATATGCATATTAATTATTCATAAGTATGACAAGAGCCAAGTGAGGCATGACTGAGATAACTATGGAATGCAAAAGAGTAATGGCTGACCTTGGACAGACACCAAAGTTGAGGGTTACAAAACTCACTTTGGTCATCAAACATTCAAACTTATGACTGTCACATGAACATTAACGATTGTATCTATATAGAAAATGGGCATACCATTTCTAAGAAAGATAGGGTCAGTATTTTCTTGGAAACTGGTTAATATTTATACCGAGAACATGATTTAGGCGAGCACAGTTTAAACCTTTTCAGAGACACGGGATGATATCGATGATAATTTCCTGTAAAATTATCAGGTAACTTCCTGTAAATCCAGGGCTTTTTGCTGAATATGGGTCCAATTTCCAAGTAGATTTTATTTCATAATATAGTCAAACTCCCAAAATATCAGTTTTCTTCTCAATATGAGATAAAAACCAAATTTGTGAAAGATGTTCTGGTAACAGAAAGGATCAGTATTAACTGAACTATCCCTCTGATCATGAATAATTCTCATCAAATTACTACAAATTAGCATGCAAGGAAGAACTGTGAAACCCTGGTGGTGAACACCTTCTAAAAATTTTAAACAGTAGATGTGACTGGCAAGAAACTTTAAAAACAAAAATTTCAACTAACTCTCTGGTTTTGCCATTTTGTCCAATCAGAAAATGGACATCACCACTATATTTCAGATGTCATACTACACCTACATGTCAAATTTTGTTAAAATCAAAATCTGGACCAATCTTCAATACAAGCTGCCTGTCATTCTGAAATTTGGTTTGGAAGACGTGTACAGCCAGCCCCCTATAACACTTTCCAGGCTCTCACTGCAGCCCAACAAACATCATAATCAATTTTTTTACATGAGCAATAAGATATGTTTACATCAACTATTACAAAAACCATTAAAGCAAGATTACTGAAGCATTTTGGATTACAGAACTATACAATGCACATGTAAGGACCTCCAGAGTGTTCACCAATAAAATAACAATTCTACAAAATTTCAAAAAGATTTAGTCAGGCTGAAGACATTACACCATCTGTGACACACATACTGCTGTATGGCCACAGTGTCTGACAGTCTGTCAGGAGGACGGGCTCTAGGGAGGGGGACATGAGGGATTGGAGGGAATCTAAAGGGATGGGGAGGGGAGAGGGGGATGCACTAAGGCCCTTTTAATGGAGGGGGACAAAAGTAAGGAGGAGTCAAGGGAATCAGAGGGTCCTTGGGAGGGGCAAAGTGAAAAGGATTGGAGGGAGTTTAGGAGAAATCTTTGGGAAGGGGGTAGTAGAGAAATCAGGAGGGGATAGTCAAGATGAATGGAGAACCCTGGGGAAACAGACACATACTCCAGGGAGGGGGACAACACAGGGGAGGGACACAGAAAATGAAGTTTTGAAACTTGAATTACCAGGCCCAGCATGTGTGTCCTTTGCAGTGCTATTCTTGCAGTGTTGATGGTACGTTTCCTGTATGAATATGGTGTGGACTTTAATGTTGGTGCCAGCTGACTCCAACTCTTCATTTCTGTACTGTCCCACAGACTGAAGTCTGTAGGGGCACCATGGGGGAAATCTTAGCATCTACTATAACATGTTCTTTAAACTGAATGATACAATCTCCAACAAGCGTTCAATGAATCACTCACTTTCTTAAACTTTATTCATAAATTTTATAAAAATCTTGATTGATAGCTCTTTAGTAAGATTTCGGTTTTGAATAAAAAAAAAGTACTACTTCACAGAAAAGTTTTGTTTGGATGTTTTATGAAAAGCAAACAATAGTAACACTTAATCATCATATCATGCTTGCAGGGAGCTGAACTAAGTGACTTTCATGCTTACACTATTACAGGTGATTGATAAACATAAGAGTTTGTTCTCCTAACAGATAACATAATGAGCTGTTAAGTACACATCACATGCTGACTAAATAAATCTATTGATCCTAAAACTCACAAATGTTCCTTTCAGAAAGGAAATGCTTTCAATAAGAAGAGATACAGAGAGAAAAGCCTATTTCCATTAATGTCCGCCAGTGCTGGGGTAGACATTGTCTCCAGGATGATGACACGTTTGTGCCGATGATTAATGATCCTATGATGCATCGTTTGGTATGCTGGCAAGTTACAAGCAATCCCTTGCTACTCAATTATCTATAAAACCCTTTCTCTAAAACAGAACTGGTCCCTGACACAGCAGCCACGTTGTCATGGGTTCCCTCTGAGAGGCTGCAATCCTGACGCGTGTGACAGTGCATTCCTAATCACCCAATATTGATTTGTGAATCACTGCACTAGGCTTCACCGGAGGTCATGGACCATCAGTAATTAGGAAGCTGTGATTCTTCGGTCTTAAATAGATGTTTTGATGGTCAGTCAGTCATGCTTCATTGAATGATTACTTACAAGACTATAACCCTCCTACTTAGTTCATTACATGAGTTGAGGTCAGTCAGCCACGCTCTACTGATTCGGCTGCAAGATTGTGACTGCTGGTGAATTTAGATATAGCCGATATAAATATACCAAGTGCAGTTCATGATTTTGTGGTCACAGTGTGTTAAGGTCCACTGACTTCCTCGTGGTGTTTACGCTATGATGAAATGATGTTTCCCCTTCCCATCATTTGCCTTGCAGCCTTGTTTACTTTTCCTGGTGCAGTAAGTGTGGAGGGGGGATATTCAGTGCTGTTGTCAATATTGATTGTTAAGGGAGAGAAGATCCATTGCTGTTGTCAAAATTACTGTTTAAAGATTTCTTTGATAAAATTTTGCAAAACATGTTTATTTTCATGAAAACAGATGTGTGGTTTTCTTCAACAAAGTTCATTATCAAATGAATCACATTATTGGTCTGGATATACAATAACAGATTAAACACTGAAGTAAAAGTCAGTTCAAAACATCTGTACAGGTAGGTATAAACTGTTGTAAACAAAAGCACATGGTGGAGGAAAGAGGGTGTGGCCTGTGGGTTAATAGGTCAGTAGTCACTTGTAAGTCAGTATAAGTAGCCAAGATGTGTAGTTCTCATGCAGAATAATACGAACTGAATGTGTAAGTGTGGGATACAGATGATCACACACAGAATGTGTTAGTGTGGGGTACAGATGATCACACACTGAATGTGTTAGTGTGGGGTACAGATGATCACACACAGAATGTGTTAGTGTGGGGTACAGATGATCACACACAGAATGTGTTAGTGTGGGGTACAGATGATCACACGCTGAATGTGTTAGTGTGGGGTACAGAGTGTGGGGTACAGATGATCACACACAGAATGTGTTAGTGTGGGGTACAGATGATCACACACTGAATGTGGAAGTGCAGGGTACAGAGTGTGGGGTACAGATGATCACACACTGAATGTGAGTGTGGGGTACAGATGATCACACACTGAATGTGTAAGTGTGGGATACAGATGATCACACACTGAATGTGTGGGGTACAGAGTGTAGGGTACAGATGATCACACACTGAATGTGAGTGTGAGGTACAGATGATCACACACTGAATGTGTTAGTGTGGGGTACATAGTGTGGGGTACAGATGATCATACACTGAATGTGTTAGTGTGGGGTAAAGAGTATGGGGTACAGATGATCACACACTGAATGTGTTAGGGTGGGGTACAGATGATCACACACTGAATGTGTGGGGTACAGAGTGTAGGGTACAGATTATCACACACTGAATGTGTTAGTGTGGGGTACAGATGATCACACACTGAATGTGTTAGTGTGGGGTACAGAATGTGGAGTACAGATGATCACACACTGAATGTGTAAGTGAGGGGTACAGATGATCACACACTGAATGTGTGGGGTACAGAGTGTAGGGTATAGAGTGTAGGGTACAGATGATCACATCCTGAATGTGAGTGTGGGGTACAGAGTGTGGGGTACAGGTGATCACACACTGAATGTGTTAGTGTGGGGTACAGAATGTGGGGTACAGATGATCACACACTGAATGTGTAAGTGTGGGGTACAGAGTGTGGGGTACAGATGATCACACACTGAATGTGTTAGTGTGGGGTACAGAGTGTGGGGTACAAATGATCACACACTGAATGTGTTAGTGTGGGGTACAGAGTGTGGGGTACAGATGATCACACACTGAATGTGTTAGTGTGGGGTACAGAATGTGGGGTACAGATGATCACACACTGAATGTGTTAGTGTGGGGTACAGAATGTGGGGTACAGATGATCACACACTGAATGTGTAAGTTTGGGGTTCAGAGTGTGGGGTACAGATGATCACACACTGAATGTGTAAGTATCGGGTACAGAGTGTGGGGTACATATGATCACATACTGAATGTGTAAGTGTGCGGTACAGATGATCACACACTGAATGTGTTAGTGTGGGGTACAGATGATCACACACTGAATGTGTTAGTGTGGGGTACAGAGTGTGGGGTACAGATGATCACACACTGAATGTGTTAGTGTGGGGTACAGATGATCACACACTGAATGCATTAGTGTGGGGTACAGAGTCTGGGGTACAGATGATCACACACTGTACACAGTACACCTGGATGGCAACATGATGTTTCCCCTTTCCTGTTTTCAATTTAGAGATTTGATTTAATAAAAAATGTTGAACCCATATAGGGCCAGTTCATAAATAGTTTTATTGTTCAGTTTAACACTGTCAATTAGAATATTATATTCTAATATCTTTATTCATAACTATTTTAAATTGCAAATATTTTATACAATTGACTTAACATAAAATTTTACATAAATTTAACTAAAAGAATTTCACAGTTACCAAACATTACTTACTAAATCATTCACTATTTACAGAACAAGCATAACTTTCTTGGTTATGAAACATTATAATTAAGTAGGTGATGAGACACCTCTCTAGGTCACAAAAACAAGTGTCTGAAGGTGGATAAACAAAAGTGACAGATTTTGATGTTCTGTTGAATACATACTCCAGATACTGTACGCCGTTGTGCAGCAAATTTTTTTACAAAGTATATCATACATCCTTAAAACAGCCATTAGTACTTTATTTCATTGTAATAAATATTCTTCCTGATGAAATTGCAAAGATGGAACAATTGTGTTTTACAAAGTAATTTGAGACATTCGATAAAACATGCTATCCCTAATCACAATTCCCCCCCCTTGGGCCTCTCCCTTAGACCAGACAGCAGATGGTAATGGTAAACAAGCCTTATTTTATGGCTACAGATGAATGAAGATGGAGAACTGCAAACCAATTTCCATGGTGTCAGTTTGGGTCAAGCACTGCTTATATGTAAACATGGAACAGACTTTGATCTGTAAGCCTCCCCTCAGTGTGACTTCCTCAGATTTGTCTGTAGTGTGACTTTATGAGTCCTCTTCTCTGTATGACATCATAAGACTTGTCTAGTGTGACTTCCCAAGACTTGTCTAGTGTGACATCGTAAGACTTGTCTAGTGTGACTTCCTAAGGCTTGTCTAGTGTGACTTCATAAGACTTGTCTAGTGTGACTTCCTAAGACTTGTCTAGGGGAACTTCCTGAGCCCTTTCCTCAGCGTGACTGATCTCTAAAGTGACTTCCTCAGCCCTCCCCTCAGAGTGATTCGTCTGTAGTGTGTCTCTGGACCTTACCTAAGTGAACTTCCTTTAACTGGTCTGAAGTGTGATTGCCCCAAGCCTGGCCTAGATTGTGACTCCCCTTTGAGCTTCTCCTGTAGTGTGTTTGCCCTCAATCTGCCCTGTAGTGCGTTTGCCCTCAATCTGCCCTCTAGTGTGTTTGTCCTCAATCTGCCCTGTAGTGCGTTTGTCCTCAATCTGCCCTTTAGTCTGTTTGCCATCAATCTGCCCTCTAGTGCATTTGTCCTTAATCTGCCCTGTAGTGCATTTGTCCTCAATCTGCCCTATAGTGTGTTTTCCCTCAATCTGCCCTGTAGTGCATTTGTCCTCAATCTGCCCTATAGTGTGTTTTCCCTCAATCTGCCCTGTAGTGCGTTTGTCCTTAATCTGCCCTGTATTACGACCGCCCTCAGCCAGCTGGCTTTAAGCAAACATTTAACACAGATAAGTGTTTGGTTTCAGAATGATGTGAATTAATACACTTTGAAAAGCATCAGGAAGTATATTCATATATTACATAAGTATGTCATAATTTATTTTAAGATTCAAAATTGAAATTTTTTTTTGTATTTTGTGCAATAAAATTAAAGTATAATCTGGTTTTATTAGGATAAACAGAAATCTGCACATCAACATGAAAACATTATGATCAGATTTGTTCACTGTACAAATTAAATAAATAATAAATTTCAATATCTCAGAATTCTTTACAAGTGAAAGATGAATTGGTCTAATGAAGATTGACGGCTGACCAGGAATTAAGTCATTAATGTCACATTACAGAGATTAAGTTTAGTTAAAATTTATCTTGTGTAAATTTTGAAATGATAACCAGCAAATTTATGATATCTTGTAAGTAATAACAAACCAATGTAAGCATTGATGTAGCAACATCTGTCAGGGCTTTTTCTGTATACAATACGGCAAGTTAATAGAGTGTTACAGTTACATACACAACAGTAAAATAAAATTGATGGGATATATATGGACATGTGCTATATAAATATTCCATACTGAACTTAGCATAGTAATAGAAAAAAAAACCCACAAAATAAATGGAAGGCAACAAAGATATATCCCCAATCCCCTCACCTTTTACACCTTTCATCCCCTCACCTTTTACAACTTTCATCCCCTCACCTTTTACACCTCCCTCCCCTCACCTTTTACACCCCCATCCCCTCACCTTTTGCACCCCCATCCCATCACCTTTAACATGTCCCATCCCATCACCTTTAACATGTCCCATCCCCTCACCTTTTACACCCCCATCCCATCACCTTTAACATGTCCAATCCCCTCACCTTTATCATGTCCCATCCCCTCACCTTTTACACCTTCCATCCCCCTCATCTTTTACACCCCCATCCCCTCACCTTTTACACCTCCCTCCCATCCCCTCACCTTTTACACCTCCCTCCCATCCCTTCACCTTTTACACCTCCCAACCCCTCACCTTTTACATCTCCCATGCTATCTTTTACACCTCCCATCCCCTCACCTTTTACACCTCCCTTCCATCCCCTCATCTTTTACACCTCCTTTCAATCCCCTCACCTTTTACACCTTCTATCCCCTCACCTTTTACACTTCCCTTTCAACCCCTCATCTTTTACACCTTTCATCCCCTCATCTTTAACACCTCCCATCTCCTCCATCACCTTTGAAACTTCCCTTCCTTCCCCTCATCTTTTACATCTCCCATCCCCTCACTTTTACACCTCCCATGCCATCTTTTACACCTCCCTCTCACTTACCTTTCACACCTCCCATCTCCTCAACTTCTTCACCCCCTTCCCATTCTTTCATGTTTTAAAACCCAACCCTAATTTGTTTTCTGACCTTTTACACCTTTTACCTCGACTGATGACCATAAAAATATGATCACATGTAGACCTTAGCAGGGCGATGTTATGTTGTGAATTTCAAGTTAATATGTCCATGGGTGTATGAAATATATTGTACATAAGATTCTGATGATGACAATGACAACAACATCGTACAAACGAAACATGCCCACACGTTGACGTACATAGAAAGTGATTACTAATACTCCCTATAAGGAAGTGGGAGGTATGATTCAATATTAAGAATTGGGAGATGGAGACCAAGTTTCTAAGTCACATTATAGTATGTATATATGTTACCTGTTGTAATGATTTGTATTCGACAATATCCGAATTCGTGCCTTTTTTATATGTCAAGAGTTTACCAGTTCTCTGTGCAGACCAATATACGCACTTAAAATTTCTACATCAGTGAACCTTCCATGGCTTAAGGATTAGACAACATGTGTAATACATTTCAGTCAGGTTTTTTTTCCTCCCCACCAGTGCTGAAGGGAGCCTGTAATTTTCAGCTTGATATAAATTGCTGCTGCACCGTTATCATAAACCTGAAACGTACTTATTAAATTTCAATGACACCACATGGCCAGGGGTGGCCCTTAAAGGTTAAAGGTCATCCTATGTGACCTAAGTCATGCATACTGAAGGCACAGGAAATTAATTTCCTCAAGAATATTTCACAGTTCATTGAAAATTGAAATAACAGGGTTTTGAGATGGATAAGGCACTTTGGTTGGCTATATGTATATTAGCTTGTGAGGTATCTGGTACCAAATTCTGGATCATACAGGCGCCGCCCCCTATACCTAATCTCTTTTTTCTATATATAAATCATGAAAAACTGTTAAAACAAAAATCAGTATATCCGAGAGATACCTGTAAGTGTATAATTTTATTTTTTAAATTATCTTGTTAAAGCCTTTAATCTTTATCACTCTATAATCCCGAAAAAAATGCCTGGAGTCTTGTTTTATGTTGCAAAGATTATTTTGATTGGACGAGAGAAATTTAGAACAATTATCATTATAAGAAGCGATCAAATTTCAGAACTGATTGTTCAACAAACAGAATAGCTGAGAACAGCCTCACACACACATCAAAAAACTAGCAATGGTATGATGTAAATCAAACAAGAACACATCAAATGTCCAATACACCACAAATGGTTTTGTTCATACTCCAGTCCGAGACCCAGATGTGAGTTGCTTTGACAGAAATAGGCAATTTGTAGCTTGAAAAGTCACGTGCCTAATCTCGTATGCTCTTTTGAAGTACGTATGGGGAAATTTGAAACAAATTTGTTCTTGTGTCCCGTGTAATTCAGAGATATGCAGATGAGGCATCGTTTACGTAACAATGATTTTCATGAAATGATGTGAATAATTTAAACAGGAATCCACAGACCTCTTCAAACTAAATGTTGATAATAAAGAACCTACACACACGTCCTCATTCACACATCACATCAATTTAAATTTGCAGACTTTTTATAATACTTCAAGAGGCAATTTAACAACAAAGATACAATATCATGTTAATGCTGACTTAACATGATTCATTAAAAAAAACCTTGTTAGCATGTCAAACAGTTGCAACTTTTCAGTGTTTTCACTGAGAAATTCTATAAAATTGATAACTTTTAAGTTTTTCTACCCAATTTTTTTTTATAAAATTAATAAATAAACATTGGAATGTTTGTAATTTGTTTCGGTATAGAAACTTATTTAAGAATTACTCGCTGCATCTCCTTCACTGGTGTATAGTCCCTTTGGGTATGTCTGTATTGACATCGACATCATCAATGTCCATCGTTCCTCAACTAGTAAGAGCAATAAAGAAATAAGCCATCACTGAAATCCATTATATTTCTCCAAAATTCTCAAAATGTGTTAAACTTTCTGAATCTCAAAACTTTTATTGTAAAATTAACAATACTCAACAGTACAGTTCTGACACCAGGAAGAACCAATGGAAGAAACCATTAAGAAAATGGCTGTAAAATAGGAAAACAAAAAACAGGACATGAATTGAGATGCTCCTCACTTGTCAGCTCAGAACCTGTCAAAACTGGAACATCTGAGTTATGATGTCAGAACAGAATGAGCATTGAATCCCGAGGGGTTGAGAGAAGGGAAAGAGGAGCAAAATCCAAGGACTAATGGAACCCTAACTGGTGTATTGTATCCCTGCCTACCTCACCTGTGTATTGTTTGTGATATCCCTGCCTACCTCACCTGTGTATTGTTTGTGATATCCCTGTCCACCTCACCTGTGTATTGTTTGTGATATCCCTGCCCACCTCATCTGTATATTTTTTCTGATATATCCCTGCCTACCTCACCTGTGTATTGCTTCTGATATATCCCTGCCCACCTCACCTGTGTATTGTTTGTGATATCCCTGCCCACCTCACCTGTGTATTGTTTGTGATATATCCCTGCCCACCTCACCTGTATATTTTTTCTGATATATCCCTGCCCACCTCACCTGTGTATTGTTTCTGATTTATCCCCCGAATACTTTTATCTTTTTACCGTTCCAAGGAATAATCATAGAATATACTTTTTTTTTAATCTTCATTTTATCAATAATCATTTCCTGCATCAGTAAACAATTTGGATTTGTAACATGGATAATTTTCTTCATTCTTCAAAAGACACTAGCTTGGTGTATTTGAGTTTCTACGGATTCCACATTAGCATGATAATAGGAGCAGTATTGATTTTTTCTTCATCAATCATTATACTGGCCTTAATCTCTCACTCAATCTCTTATTTCAATCTATTATTTCTGGAAGTTTTTTCCTCCTGCTAGTCGCACACCCTGCCATCTGCTCTGTGATTCGGAGGCTGTGTCTGAGGCAGTGGGGATTACAGGGATTTCGTCCCTGTCTCACCTTACATAGCAATTATAATCAGTTCATCAGAACTTCCTATCAACCCAGAATAATCCCTATCAACATTTATACAGCATCTTAATAACAACCCATTTTATGGTAGGAAATGAATATGAATATTTGTAATTTATATAAAATAGGTCATGGATTTTTTTAGTTGAATCGCTCTAGTTTACATGGTAGTGTTTAGAGTTGTTGTGTAAAAGTTTATGTTGTAATAACTGCGCTTTTGTGTTACATCGATCAATTCCTCCCGCATTACTTGCCTTAAAGTTTTGTATTAGGTAACAAAATCAAGTCTTCTCTCAAGAACCTTAGTAAAAATTGTTTGAAAAATGAATGAATAAATAAATAAGAACTCCTGAAGCCAGATTTCCAAATATATTCTACTTTCTTTTACAGCTGGTTGCCAATGCCTAAGGCAGATTGTTACAATGCCTTAGCTTACACAGTGTACATAAGGTAAGTATATCATTACAATAGAAAAATAACAGATTTGACATTATTTCAAGGCCTGACTGACTAAGTCATTCCCATAGGTTGTAAGAATGTATCTTTGTGTATAACTTATCTTTATATGAGGCATCGTTACTTATTTTCTTGAAAAATTTAACAAAAAATCAGAGGACACACTAAAACCAGGATAACTGAAAAAGGAAAACATTCACATTTGCATTTGGTGGGACTGTCACTAAAAAATAATAAACAATGATTTAAAAAAAAACCACAATGTAAAAACCCAAACTTGATAAAAGTAATACTATCATCTGATCTGGGTTGTTGTCCTTTTTAAGACACTGATGTGTGGAGGCTGCTAAATACACCTTAGTTTCAATCATTCATCACAGTAAGATCAAAATGAAAGCATCCATCTCTACAGACTTGTTAAATCTATATCTCGGTGATTACACATTACATATTGTTAAGCTAACAATACTGATATATTTTAACCAACACTGAATTTGCCTTTGATTCTTAAGCTGGTGATAGAAACAAACACCTGTATTTATCTTAAGCTGACGATAGAAACAAGCACCTGTTTCTTTATGCAAATTAGTAATGTTGTGATTGGTCAGGCTTGAGTTGACAGAAAAAAGATCCGACAAAAATGTTTGATCGATTATGCTATGAAAATCTAACAGAGGGGAGACAAATGTTATTTTGATAGGATCTGGTCAATGAGATTAAATGTCTCTCATATGACGAACCCACGAAGGTGAAAGGTGAAGTGAGCAGAGCTCAGAACATAAACACAGCTTCCAATCAATTCCATATATTACTTTCATATATCAATACACAGCTTCAATCATTTAAGTCAACTACATCTTTACAATAATATTTGGTGTTAAGTCAGATAAACAACTGCTATATTCCATGGCTTTATACAGGATCAAACTGTATGGTAAGGGAGATAACTTCTGCTACAATCACCTACTGACCGGTGATAAAGCTTGGTTAGATATAATACCAACAGAACTCACTGTAACATAACATCATACTTAACTCTAGTTATAGGATGAAATGTTTAAGTAAACATATACTAGATTAAAGATTAAGACTTATCGTTTATATTATAGGACTAGACACTTTTAATAATTTATAATGTAAGATTAGACACTTGTGATATATCATAATGTTTGACTAGACACTTGTGATATATCATAATGTTTGACTAGACACTTGTATCAGGTTATAATGTAAGACTAGACACTTGTGATATATCATAATGTTTGACAAGACACTTGTATCAGGTTATAATGTAAGACTAGATACTTGTGATATATCATAATGTTTGACTAGACACTTATATCAGGTTATAATGTAAGACTAGACACTTGTAATAAATTATATTGTAAGAATAGACACTTGTAATAAATTATATTGTAAGAATAGACACTTGTAATAAATTATATTGTAAGACTAGACACTTGTAATAAATTATATTGTAAGAATAGACACTTGTAATAAATTATATTGTAAGAATAGACACTTGTAATAAATTATATTGTAAGACTAGACACTTGTAATAAATTATATTGTAAGACTAGACACTTGTAATAAATTATATTGTAAGACTGGACACTTGTAATAAATTATATTGTAAGACTGGACACTTGTTTTAAGCTATAATTCAAGACCAATTATTCCTGCCTCAGTCCCTTTAATCTTCATTACACTTCTCTACAACCCCTCCCTGACATTGTCATGCAATCACCTTCAGCTCTCTCCAACTCTCCCTCCCTGACACTGTCCAACTCTCACTCCCTGACACTGTCAACTCCCCCTTCCTGACATGGTGTTATGTCGCTCTCTGAAACTATCTTAAAACCCTCCCTAACCTTGTCTAATTTTTCTCCACGACATTGTCTTATATCCCTCCTTGACACTGTCTTACTCCTCTCCCTGACACTGTCTTACTCCTCCCCCTGACACTGTCTTACTCATCCCTCTGACACTGTCTTACTCCTCTCCCTGACACTGTCTTACTCATCCTCCTGACACTGTCTTAATACCCTCCCTGACACTGTCTTACTCCTCTCCCTGACACTGTCTTACTCCTCTCCCTGACACTGTCTTACTCCTCCCCCTGACACTGTCTTACTCATTCCTCTGACACTGTCTTACTCCTCTCCCTGACACTGTCTTACTCATCCTCCTGACACTGTCTTAATACCCTCCCTGACACTGTCTTACTCCTCTCCCTGACACTGTCTTACTCATCCTCCTGACACTGTCTTAATACCCTCCCTGACACTGTCTTAACTCCTCTCCCTGACACTGTCTTAATTCCCTCCCCAACACTGTCTTACTTTCTTCCTTGATACTGTCTTACTTTCATCCCTGACACTGTCTTACTCATCCCCCTGACACTGTCTTAATTCCCTCCCTGGGACCGTCTGATTTTTCTCCTTGACACTTTCCACTTCCCATCTATGACTCTCTCCTACTCCATTCAGTCTGACCACACCCACCTAACATTGGCGATGGGATGGAGTTTGTCAGTGTATATCAATTCTCTATTGATAAGGTTGGGAGTTGTCTGTAGGAGATGCTGTTCTGTAAGATAAGGGACACGGAAATGCTATCCATTACCTTGTAATGTATTTCTCTACTAAACATTTAACTTCCTTTATAATGATTAAACTTACCCAGAAACCCAATTTTATTCTGAATAAAACATTTAGTCCCCACTACATTCATGAGTGAAATTTCTTCTCTAAAGCTCATTGCTCTCCTGTCATCTGGGTGGAAAGGACTCTTTTATTTACAGCCTGTGCACAAGGGAAAACACCCTGACAGCAGGGTTTTCCATTACCATGACAACAAGGCTCAAAAGAACAGACATGTCTCTTGACCTTTTTACCACGATAGAGAGTTTCTATTCTAGTGTTCATGTACTTCTCAAAATAACAAAGTGTTACATATTACCATGGTACTGTTATATACATGAGCATACAGGAAAGATAACTATGTTTATTTTGATACCCATGGGAATAACGGAGATATATAAAGTAATTTTCTTCCTGCCTTGGTAAAAAGTAGGGATACCTAACTACATCATGAATTGACCAAAGGAAAAAAAACTTCTCATCAATAAATCAATCAAGCTGAGATAAGAAAGGCTGATATAAGTGGGGAAATCAGAAGAACTTTGGTCTATATAGGGAGAAATGAGCAGAAGTATGGCTTATACAGGGAAAATAAAACCAGTATAACCTATATAGTGAGGTGGAAGAAGTGTAGCCTATACAGGGAGAGGGGAAGAGTAGAGGGTTATTGCCTATATGGGGAGAGAAGAGGGAAGTTATATAGCCAATATAAGGATGTGGAAAAGGGAAGGGTTATAGTGTATGCAGGGAGAAGGGACGAGGAAAGGGTTATAGTGTATGCAGGGAGAAGGGACAAGGAAAGGATAGTGTAAGCTGGGAGAAGGAACAAGGAAAGGATAGTGTAAGCTGGGAGAAGGTACGAGGAAAGGGTATAGTGTATGCAGGGAGAAGGGACGAGGAAAGGGTTATAGTGTATGCAGGGAGAAGGGACAAGGAAAGGATAGTGTAAGCTGGGAGAAGGAACAAGGAAAGGATAGTGTAAGCTGGGAGAAGGGACAAGGAAAGGATAGTGTAAGCTGGGAGAAGGGACGAGGAAAGGGTATAGTGTATGCAGGGAGAAGGGACGAGGAAAGGGATATAGTGTATGCAGGGAGAAGGGACGAGGAAAGGATAGTGTATGCAGGGAGAAGGGACGAGGAAAGGATAGTGTAAGCTGGGAGAAGGGACGAGGAAAGGGTAAAGTGTATGCAGGGAGAAGGGACGAGGAAAGGATATAGTGTATGCAGGGAGAAGGGACGAGGAAAGGGATATAGTGTATGCAAGGAGAAGGGACGAGGAAAGGGTATAGTGTATGCAGGGAGAAGGGACGAGGAAAGGATATAGTGTATGCAGGGAGAAGGGACGAGGAAAGGGTATAGTGTATGAAAGGAGAAGGGACGAGGAAAGGATATAGTGTATGTAAGGAGAAGGGACAAGGAAAGGGTATAGTGTATGTAAGGAGAAGGGACGAGGAAAGGATATAGTGTATGTAAGGAGAAGGGACAAGGAAAGGGTATAGTGTATGTAAGGAGAAGGGACGAGGAAAGGGTATAGCATAGAGCTGAGGGGGAGAGATGAGATACAGCCTATACAAGGAGGAGGGGAAGAAGTTATAGCCTATACAGGGAGAGGGAAGATGGGAGGTGTACAGCCTACATAGGGAAAGAGGACATATATTGTGCAGGGCAAGGTGGGGAGGGGGGGAGTATAGCCTATACTGTGTGTGTGATAGGGGAGGGGAAATGAGTATAGCATGTATATATAACGGTGGGAGGAACAAAGGGGGATAGCGTACATTGGGAGGTGAGGGGGTCTTCCTGTTTATACTTAAAAAAGATATGAATGACTCTGTCCTAACTCAGTTACACAGGCTGGGACAGATATCATATGTTTTTAATTGTGTGTACAGTATGAGAGATATAGAGTGCCCTGAGCCAGCATATCATCAACTCTCACTCAGATCTAACACACCAACCTAATCTTCACCAGTTTCAAACTCTTTATCAATTTACATAATGGCATAATCAGCTTGGGAAATTAAATGAATTTTCTTATGATAGAATCAAAAGTCTTTCCTTTTATGTGCAGGAGGGCATCAAACAAATACCTACTGGGAATCGACCAGTTTCCTGGGTAGACAAGTCTAACCAGCTCTCTTGGACCAAAATACTGCTCCTAACATAAATATGTTTTTCATGTGCATCTTCAAGAGATTGTATCTCAGTGTCCTTATAACAAACATCCCCCAGGCCTTGTATGTTATCACCAATCCAACATCAATACTGGACTCACTAGAGTTTGCATGCCTCAATTCATTTAGTAAATTGACGTGTACAGCTTAACAATTAATTGCAGTGAAAAAGCTATTAAATGACAGTAACAAAACATTTCTCTTTCATTGCTCTTGAATGTTTGAGAATTCTACCCGTTGTGGAAAAAGGGAAATTTTCAGCCTATTTTGAGAAATGGAAATCTCTGACAGCCCTTTTGGTCAGAATTCTAAACACATATGAATAAAATATGACAGTGTAGGGGTTAAATTGATACTTCTTTTTATCACAGCATGATTTGAAAATATGTGATGTATAAAATATGCTGATTAGCTCTGCTGAGGGAATGTTTTCCTACTTTGGTGAAATTTCTTGATGGGGAGCTAGAGAGGAAAACATATCATTCAGGAATACTATCCCTTTTCAAGTTGTAAAATTTGTCAACAGGAATCCCTGATTTCCTTAAAAAGATCCTGGCAATTTTTTTTTCATTCAGTGTAGAATGAACAGTATGATAACAGTAAATTTTCAAAAAGAATATTAATTTTTTTCATTGAAGTGACAACGTTCAACAATCAACAATTCTCTATATTGTCACTCTTTAATATTTATGCAAACAGCTGCATCATAATTAAAATGAGGGGAGACAATAAATGAATGTTTTAGTGATTTTATTCATATACAGTTTTGTCTATAGATTGTACAGCTTGAGACAAAACTAAACGGACTGTGATATTTGAAATTTGTAAGAGTTGTTGATATATCACATTAATGCATGTGTATGTAACCACAAGAGACTGATAAATTAAAGACTACAAACAATACAGTCCCCACTTAAAACTAGATAAGAATATCCGGATTTCAAGGACTCCATTTCAGTTCCATAAACACTTGTTATCTAACAAACAAATTTCATGTATTGCATTTAATTGGGACAGTGACGTGACACATAAGAAAGCTGAGCTGGACAGGATACTGATCCTAGTACTAGAGATTAGTGTTTATAATTATCACCTCCTCCCATCTGGAAAAAGGGCTCCAACACTTGTTTATCAGTGTAGTGAATTAACAATGCTAAACACTCACCAATCTGTCCAGATAAAATATATTACGGTGGAGTAAGGAGACTGTAGGTGCTTAGTGTAAGTAATCTAAGGGTAGGTACTTCACAGTTTAATGCCAAGCCTAAACATCATCGGGTATCACGAAACAGGGATTGACAGGTAAGAAGGATGTTAACTATGAGTGTTTATTGACTTGACCAGGTCAGCTTACCTTTAAGATTGTGTATCACTACTTCCTAATCCCCTCTACTATAACCACCCACCAGAGCCCTTTGAACCATACATCTACATTTATCCTACCTGGGACAATCTAACCTCTAGTGGGCTGTAAATGTTACTCATTATATTGTATAGGTAGGTCATCACAGCTCCCTAGCTCTGGGGTCAACAACTCCCAACTAGGTATAGTGATATACCCAGTGTAGAGATATACCCAGTGTAGAGATATACCTGTACTTACACTCCCAACTAGGTATAGAGATATACCCAGTGTAGAGATATACCCAGTGTAGAGATATACCTGTACTTACACTCCCAACTAGGTATAGTGATGAACCCAGTGTAGAGATATACCCAGTGTAGAGATATACCTGTACTTACACTCCCAACTAGGTATAGTGATGTACCCAGTGTAGAGATATACCCAGTGTAGAGATATACCTGTACTTACACTCCCAACTAGGTATAGTGATGTACCCAGTGTAGAGATATACCCAGTGTAGAGATATACAAGTGTAGATATTTACCTGTATTTGCCCCTACTTACTGTACACTCCTCAACAAAGTGTAGTTTTAAGAGCACTAAAAATCGTGACAAAATCATGACTTGATGATCATGTTTTTGGTTTCCAGTATTAAATATTATTGAGATAAACAGTTTTATCTTTCATTACATGTTTGTCTGCTGTCAGTGGGCCTCTTCACTCCAGGAAATCTAGTCTGGACAGTCGAGTGCCACCATCAAAATATCGTGACTGGTATCGACTTGTACAATTAATAACTATATTCATCATTAAATACTCCCAAAATATTTCTCAATTCTCTACCAGTTTCTGTGCTCCAAGTCTGTAGAAATACCAGTTTGTACCTTACACTTTACCCCAAATCATGTCTCAGGTCTAGAGAAATGTGATTTGTAGTGAGGCCATCAGGGGATATTTAGGGATCTCAATGATTCTTGCAATGAGGCCATCAGGGGATATTCAGGGACCACAATGACTCTTGTAGTGAGGCCATCAGGGGATATTAAGGGATCTCAATAACTCTTGTAGTGAGGCCATCAGGGGATATTAAGGGACCACAATGACTCTTGTAGTGAGGCCATCAGGGGATATTAAGGGATCTCAATAACTCTTGTAGTGAGGCCATCAGGGGATATTCAGGGACCACAATGACTCTTGTAGTGAGGCCATCAGGGGATATTAAGGGATCTCAATAACTCTTGTAGTGAGGCCATCAGGGGATATTCAGGGACCACAATGACTCTTGTAGTGAGGCCATCAGGGGATATTAAGGGATCTCAATAACTCTTGTAGTGAGGCCATCAGGGGATATTAAGGGACCACAATGACTCTTGTAGTGAGGCCATCAGGGGATATTAAGGGATCTCAATAACTCTTGTAGTGAGGCCATCAGGGGATATTAAGGGATCTCCATGATTCTTTTAGTGAGGCCATCAGGGGATATTCAGGGACCACAATGACTCTTGTAGTGAGGCCATCAGGGGATATTAAGGGATCTCAATAACTCTTGTAGTGAGGCCATCAGGGGATATTAAGGGATCTCCATGATTCTTTTAGTGAGGCCATCAGGGGATATTCAGGGACCACAATGACTCTTGTAGTGAGGCCATCAGGGGATATTAAGGGATCTCAATAACTCTTGTAGTGAGGCCATCAGGGGATATTAAGGGATCTCCATGATTCTTTTAGTGAGGCCATCAGGGGATATTATGGGACCTCAACAAGAGAGGCCATCAGGGGATATTATGGGACCTCAACAAGAGAGGCCATCAGGGGATATTATGGGACCTCAACAAGAGAGGCCATCAGGGGATATTATGGGACCTCAACAAGAGAGGCCATCAGGGGATATTATGGGACCTCAACAAGAGAGGCCATCAGGGGATATTATGGGACCTCAACAAGAGAGGCCATCAGGGGATATTATGGGACCTCAACAAGAGAGGCCATCAGGGTAAATTTAGGGATCTCAGGAGACTTGTAGTGAGGCCATCAGGTGAAATTTAGGGATCTCAGGAGACTTGTAGCGAGGCCATCAGGGGATATTCAGGAATCGCAAAGATTCTTGTAATAAGGCCATCAGGGGATATTAAGGGATCTCAATGATTCTTGTAGTGAGGCCATCAGGGGATATTAAGGGATCTCAATGATTCTTGTAGTGAGGCCATCAGGGGATATTATGGGATCTCAATGATTTTTGTAGTGAGGCCATCAGGGGATATTATGGGACCTCAACAAGAGAGGCCATCAGGGGAAATTTAGGGATCTCAACAAGAGAGGCCATCAGGGGATATTGTGGGACCTCAACAAGAGAGGCCATCAGGGGATATTATGGGACCTCAACAAGAGAGGCCATCAGGGGAAATTTAGGGATCTCAGGAGACTTGTAGTGAGGCCATCAGGGGGTATTAAGGGATCTCCATGATTCTTGTAGTGAGGTCATCAGAGAATTTTTAGGGATCTCAACAAGACTTGTATCGAGACCATCAGAGGATATTAAGGAATCTCCATGAGACTTGTAGTGAGGCCATAAATGGACATTATGCAATGTTGAATACCCACAGATCAGGAAACAACAGACTGTCCTGTGTACAATGTTACAATATCTCTGGGGAATCAGCCAGTTGTCTGTACATGGATCCGTGTTATTATGGATGTTTTTATTCACATTATTCTCTGTTTTGATAAGAAACATTCATTTATTATTTTTCCCTGAAGTTAATTTACTTTATTATAGCGCATAAACTGAGTATTTTAATTTGGTAAAAATGTCTGTTGGGACTTGGTGTGAACTGAACAGGCGTTTGGTTCCCCTTCATTGGCAGGAGGGCTGAAACATCATTAGGCTAATGATATGGGGCAGCTCAGAGCTCCCCATCTGTCCCTGTGTGCCAGCCCTGGCTCAGGCTAAAGCTGGAAGGCTTCAATTTCAAAAGACCCTTATCTCGGCAGATCTGGGGTGAAAATGAGATACACGTTTTCTATAATTCATGAAGACCCAGCCCTTTTAATAGGTACTTTTAAGGACACATATGGTTGGTATTGATTTCTTTGAAATTAATTTGAATATTTATGACTACAATTCAAAGTGTACTCCTGTTACAGACAGGAAGATATAAAAATAGGTATGGTCATGGCTGAATGGTCACAGTTATTACGTGTTCCATTGACTGATTACACAGCTGACGGTTGTTATTGACAACAGGATAATCACGACTATTACAGATATGATACATTTGGTAAAAATGTTATCGTGATGCACAGATACATTTAGTAAAATGATCAGTCACCATTAGCTGGTCATCGGTGATGACTACGTTCAGAGGCCGTGATTAATTCACTGCTTAACACTGACTCTGAATCACTGTTCAAACAAGTCAATCAGCATTTGTTTCCAGTATCATTAAGGCATGGACACATCGTTCGTGACATTTAATCACAGAGATGGTCATTGATTAACTGTTCCTGGGTTAGAATCAGGAATTGTACCATTGCTACTTATCCTGACATAGGATTTCCTGAAAAGAATAAACTTATTTTAATGGTAACCTCACTTTTAATATCTACAAACTGTAAGATGTCACTTTAGTAAAACTTTTTTAATATGAAAATTACCCTGTAATATCTCTTTATAAACAATCATTGCTTTCGCCTTCAAATGGTGATGTTCTCTGGAAATCATTTTAATATAGGTTGTTAATTATATGTGATTTGATATACCAACTCTACTTGTCCCTCTCCTCGGTTTAGGTATACAGTCCCAGGTATAATGACATACCCAGTGTAGAGATATACCCAGTGTAGAGATATACCTGTACTTACACTCCAAACTAGGTATAGTGATATACCCAGTGTAGAGATATACAAGTGTAGAGATATACCCAGTGTAGAGATATACCCGTACTTACACTCCCAACTAGGTATAGTGACGTACCCCGCGTAGAGATATACCCAGTGTAGAGATATACCTGTACTTACACTCCAAACTAGGTACAGTGATATACCCAGTGTAGAGATATACCCAGTGTAGAGATATACCCATACTTACACTCCCAACTAGGTATAGTGACGTACCCAGTGTAGAGATATACCCAGTGTTGAGATATACCCAGTGTAGAGATATACACAGTGTAGAGATATACCCAGTGTAGAGATATACCTGTACTTACACTCCCAACTAGGTATAGAGATATACCCAGTGTAGAGATATACCTGTCCTTACACTCCCAACTAGGTATAGTGATATACCCAGTGTAGAGATATACCCAGTGTAGAGATATACCCAGTGTAGAGATATACCCAGTGTAGAGATATACCTGTACTTACACTCCCAACTAGGTATAGTGATGTACCCAGTGTAGAGATATACCCAGTGTAGAGATATACCCAGTATAGATATACCCAGTGTAGAGATATACCTGTACTTACACTCTCAACTAGGTATAGTGATATACCCAGCGTAGAGATATACCCATTGGAGATATACCCAGTGTAGAGATATACCCAGTATAGATATACCCAGTGTAGAGACATACCCAGTGTAGAGATATACCTGTACTTACATTCCCAACTAGGTATAGTGATGTACCCAGTGTAGAGATATACCCAGTGTAGAGATATACCCAGTGTAGAGATATACCCATTGTAGAGATATAACCAGTGTAGAGATATACCTGTACTTACATTCCCAACTAGGTTTAGTGATATATCTCACTATAAGTTGTACTGACATCACGTGATGTCGTTGATGACCTCACTACAAGTTCTACTGACACCACTTGATGTCGCTGATGACCTCACTACAAGTTGTATTGATATAAGCTGATGCCCCCTGATGGCCTCAACACAATACAATGTTCTATAATATACAAACAATGATCTGTGTTCTTTCTGATATGAATTCCTAAAATGTGCTCTTTTACAAACACATATGCATTGTACTAGATATAATAGCATTGAACAGAAATAGGAATAAATGTATCAAAAATGTACTTTTTGTTTGATAGCTGTATTTCCCTATAAATGCTGATTTACCGATACTAATACTGATACAGATTAATGGTCAAATGTTCCTGATTATTTTTTTGTCTTTTATCACATCCTATATTCAATATAGACAAAGAAAAGCTGTTAGTTGAGATTATCCCAGTGTGGGAAATATCAAAAGTGCTTGTTCTCATCCAATTTTCTTCAGGAAACAAATTTTCTTAATTAATTTCCAAGCAGTGCCACCTCAGCTCAGTATTAAACAACAATTAAGTATTTACACAGCCTCCCAGCAGCTGAATCATACCTAGTACCCCTCAGCTTACAGTTCCCATTAACAGAAGGCTAGCATCACAGCTGATACACTTGTTTTTAATATATCACATATTCATTATTAACAAATATGTACCGCCAATGTAAATACCTGTATGGTTGATGTAAATACATGACACCAACCACTGATGGGAATACATGTATCACTGATGTAGAACATGTATTACTGATGTAAATACTTGGATTACTGATGTAAATAGAGTGATGTAAATACTTGGATTACTGATGTAATACTTGGATCTCTGATGTAAATATTTGGATCTCTGATGTAAATACTTGGATTACTGATGTTAATACTTGGATCTCTGATGTAAATACTTGGATCACTGATGTAAATACTTGGATATCTGATGTAAATACTTGGATCACTGATGTAAATACTTGGATAACTGATGTAAATACTTGGATCTCTGATGTAAATACTTGGATCTCTGATGTAAATACTTGGATCACTGATGTAAATACTTGGATCACTGATGTAAATACTTGGATCACTGATGTAAATACTTGGATCACTGATGTAAATACATGTATTACTGATGTAGAAACATATATCACTGATGTAAATACTTGTATCACTGATGTAAATACTTGGATTACTGATGTAAATACTTGGATCAATGATGTAAATACTTGGATCACTGATGTAAATACTTGGATCACTGATGTAAATACTTGGATCACTGATGTAAATACTTGGATCACTGATGTAAATACATGTATTACTGATGTAGAAACATATATCACTGATGTAAATACTTGGATTACTGATGTAAATACTTGGATCACTGATGTAAATACTTGGATCACTGATGTAAATACATGTATTACTGATGTAGAAACATATATCACTGATGTAAATACTTGGATTACTGATGTAAATACTTGGATCAATGATGTAAATACTTGGATCACTGATGTAAATACTTGGATCACTGATGTAAATACTTGGATCACTGATGTAAATACATGTATTACTGATGTAGAAACATATATCACTGATGTAAATACTTGGATTACTGATGTAAATACTTGGATCACTGATGTAAATACTTGTATCACTGATGTAAATACTTGGATTACTGATGTAAATACTTGGATCAATGATGTAAATACTTGGATCACTGATGTAAATATTTGGATCACTGATGTAAATACTTGGATCACTGATGTAAATACATGTATTACTGATGTAGAAACATATATCACTGATGTAAATACTTGGATCACTGATGTAAATACTTGGATCACTGATGTAAATACATGTATTACTGATGTAGAAACATATATCACTGATGTAAATACTTGGATTACTGATGTAAATACTTGGATCACTGATGTAAATACTTGGATCACTGATGTAAATACTTGGATCACTGATGTAAATACTTGGATCTCTGATGTAAATACTTGGATCACTGATGTAAATACTTGGATCACTGATGTAAATACTTGTATCACTGATGTAAATACATGTATTACTGATGTAAATACTTTGATCTCTGATGTAAATACTTGGATTACTGATGTAAATACTTGGATCTCTGATTTAAATACTTTGATTACTGATTTAAATACTTCTATTACTATAAATATATAAACTTTATTTGTTTTACAACAATTGCGAAACAAGTTATTTAAACTTATAATAATCACTCTTGTTGGCCCAGATGTAAGCGCGCGAGGGGCCTTATTGTGGGAGGAAACCGGAGTACCCGGGGAAAACCCACGCGGTTGGGCAGGTGACCCCTTACATTTTCACGTCCATTCCGGGAATCGAACCCCGGTCGGCTAGGTGAAAGGCGAGTGCGTTAACACTGCGCCACCCGACCACATCTATTACTGATGTAGAAACATATATCACTGATGTAAATATTTGGATTACTGATGTAAATACTTGGATCACTGATGTAAATACATTTATTACTGATGTAGAAACATATATCACTGATGTAAATACTTGGATCACTGATGTAAATACTTGGATTACTGATGTAAATACTTGGATCAATGATGTAAATACTTGGATCACTGATGTAAATACATGTATTACTGATGTAGAAACATATATCACTGATGTTAATACTTGGATCACTGATGTAAATACTTGGATCACTGATGTAAATACTTGGATCACTGATGTAAATACTTGGATTACTGATGTAAATACATGTATTACTGATGTAGAAACATATATCACTGATGTAAATACTTGTATCACTGATGTAAATACTTAGATTACTGATGTAAATACTTGGATTACTGATGTAAATACTTGTATCACTGATGCAACTCCACAGACTAATGATGTGAATACTTGGATCAGATTTGCTTGTATAAAACTGAATGAGGGATTAAACAATCTTGATTAATGTAGCTTCTTTAGAACAATGAGTTAACAGTTCTGATAAACACAATTTTACCAGGAAAAACTGAATTAAGCCTAGACATCTGACAGCAAATGAAAAACAAGCAACAACTGATGGAGGAAGGACATTAAAGTATCAGTCTTTTGAGCATGTTCTTACATAAGTGGTTTGTGGTAAGGCTGTTGAGGAAGTATCTACTAGGGGTGTAGTACTTTTGTCTTCCACATCTCTTGACATACATGTTATACACCTTGTGAGAAGATTTTATTACCGATGACTCACACAGCTTATGTAGAAGACCCATAAATATATTACATTCATATGATAATGTGTTCTACATAGCTTAGCCTTTATGCATCAACATGTGGCAGACTAATAATAATATATAAAGTTATGCAATAGAATAGTTTTAAAATTTCTAATGCCATGCTGAAGGATATGCAAGGAACCAATAAGAATATATGCCCTATAACTAATATGGTACAAGGGAAGCAACTCTTCAAAACCAAATACAATTGCTTTTCACCAAGGGATAGTGCCAAGAAAGATAACTCTTACATAAATTGCAATATTTAAAGAAAAAAAAGGAAAGAAAATGGGATACAATAGTTGTCTAATATCAAGGAGACTTTGTGGGGATACATTCCCAACAAAAGCATTTTCAACAGAGATATTTGAAATAGGAACATATTTTATGGAATTTGGGATTATTTCAACGCACAAATATTCAAAATTTAAATTTCATTATTCTAAAACAGTCCTGATACGAGGTATCAGCTTACATAAATCACTCGTGTTTCACTGTGGGAGAAAATCAGATCAACTGGGGAATACCATGCATTTGATCTTTATACTTTTTTCAATCTTTCCTATTTAGGACAGAGTCTTCCTATTTGTAACTGCAATATTTGAAATCAATTTTCAATAAATCTCCCAAATCATTCGATATTTCAATACGGTTTTTTCCAGGTTATAAGTCGCAACAGTATATGTACTGTAAAACCAATTTCATTTAAGTAATAATTACCATAACTTTAGTATGCAAATACAGTACCTACACCCATCTTTGTATCCCAACAACAAAAGATTCAAAACCAATTTTTAACCATTTTCTTCAATTTGATCCACATATTAGCTGCTCCGGAGTAAAAGTCACACCCTTTCTTATGATGTCGTAACCATTATGCAGGTTTTTCCATAATTTTGTTAGTAGAAGGCTGTGTAGTGAAAGTAGGAGGCTGGCCTGCCGTGTACGTGTAGTTGTGTATGAAACATTATTACGGAACTGGATTGGTGTAGGCGGCCAAATGATCAAAGTAGCCGGTCAAATTGGCCGGCAACCGGCTCTTATGGAAAACCCTGATTTTGTTGACCGAAGTTTGTTGATATAACAGACAATGGAGCACAATTTATCAAGATTGTCAGTGAAACATTTAATATAAGTTTGTAAATGAATTATATACTGAAAATTCTTTATTTTATTGATGTGTTTCAAAAATTTGAAAAGCAATTGTCGATAATCAAATTGTCAACTAGAACATCTAGCTTTAGTAGGTTAGGTTATTCCAAAGTATCACTTTGTCACAAGGTCTCTAAATACACTATTTCTGATGTTTGAAGTTGTGAACACATGCAATCTTGCTGACAAAAATACCATTAAGTTGGTTTAATTATGAATCTGTAAAATGACATACCTTAACATATCTGGTTCCTTCTTCATACCACTGTCCACACTCTGTAAAATAAAACATGATACTTAAACAAATCCAGCAGATGCCAGTATACACCTGTCCATTTCAGTATCATTGTATCAGAAGTGTATCTTGCCCTTGAAATTAGCACGGTATCTATGATTGCCATAACAGACATGATAGTTAAAAACATTTCCTAGAATCTGAAGATGAACTACAACATACACGAGTGTTTGTTGGATGTTGTTCTTGGATATATTTTCCCCTCTCTCAGAGATTTTTGCAGGCATCAAATATGGTAACTGCTTTATGCTCTAACAAAACCTTACTGACCTAGACCTTTTGTAATGTAGCCATGTGACCTTGACCTTTAGTAGCCAAGCAATTTGTTTAACAACATAATCATGTTTATTTTCCGGAAACTGTGACCTTGAACATGGGATCAGATGTTTGAAATGTGAACTTGCTAAAGATAACTTAGTTATTCACATCTTTACGAGGTTTCATAAGTTTTTCATCAAAAAAGTGTCTCTTAAGGCAATGACAATGAATTGTTCCTCAGATATGGGCATACCATAACAAAGAAACTTTCATGAACAGGTAGATCCTTCTTAATTGATTATTTACCTTAACAAAGCATTACATAGTTAGAGGACATCTTTCACCCTATCAAAGCTTTACAGGGTTAGAGAACATCCTTCACCCTAACAAAGCATTACATAGTTAGAGGACATCTTTCACCCTATCAAAGCTTTACAGGGTTAGAGAACATCCTTCACCCTAACAAAGGTTAACAGGGTTAGAGAACATCCTTCACCCTAACAAAGGTTAACAGAGTTTTACACAGATTTACAGAAAATCCTTCATCCTAACACAGCTTTACAGAGTTACAGAGCATCCTTCATCCTAACACAGCTTTACAGAGTTACAGAACATCCTTCATCCTAACACAGCTTTACAGAGTTACAGAACATCCTTCATCCTGACAAAGCTTTACAGAGTTAGGGAACATCCTTCATCCTAATAAAAGTTTAAAGGAGTTAAGGAACATCCTTTGTCTGATCAAATGCTTACAGATTATGAGTTACATAAATGTCCAAAGTGGTCAGATTTCTGAAAGCCAGTGATTTGCCTATCAAAATATATATTCTTATTACAAATGTCAGTAAGAGCACAAGAATTTCCCATCAAGTTTGCAAACATGCAATTTTTAATAAGCATTTATTAAAAAAAATTCTTATTACAAATGTCAGTAAGAGCACAAGAATTTCCCATCAAAAAAAGCATTTATTTAAAAAAAAAAAAAAAAGAACATGATAAAAGTCTTGTTCATTGTTAATCAATTTATTGATCTACCATATTCTATCAATTAATCTACTATTTATCCAGATTGTTTTTTTTTTTTAGAATTTTGTTAAAACAATTCAGCCTTGATATAATGTTTTAGCAGATTTTATCAATATTTTAAAACTGTCCTGACTAAGGCTTAATTAGCAATAAAAGTTTCAAAGTAATTTTTCTATGATACTATTATTTGCCTTAGCACTCACTGAGTACCTTACTTGAACTTCAGGTAAAGGGAAGTAACTCTTATTTCTTGGGTCTAAAGATATTCTCTTTCAAGTCTTATCACAATGATAAAATTTACCATGTTATCATTTCTATATGTTGACAAGTCGAAACACCTCTCATAAGTCTAAATATATAGCTATGTTACCCTAAAAACAGGCCTGAGGTGAATATACCAGTTCAAACCTGTTGCACATCTCACATATGAATATAACATTCCAATAACCTCATTTTCACACTCATGGGGTTAAGGGTTTCACTCAGTATAGCTCTCTGCATCCCTGGAACATTCATGTAAGACACCTTGTGGATAAGACAAGGACTAGTTTGATCCTTTGATGTACATCAAACAAATTTTGAAGTCCATAATGGTATGTTGTATTGGCTTTGAAGTTTGGTGTCTTCAATCTTTGCAATCTTCAAAGGAGCATATCAGTCTGAGATTGTTCAGTTGTTTTTTTCCCTAAAACCCATACTTGACCTATCAGATTTCTTTGCTGATGCCTTCAATTTTGTAAGGAAATGGTCCAGAGGTGTGAAGAGTTAAAGTGAGTCTAACCTCTGGAGTATCAAGGACATTACAGTAACCTCTGCTTCAGGATTGTAAATCAGAAACATGGATGGAAACATCACCTTCGCTGAATTATCACTCCTCATATTCACCTGAAAACATTTTTATAATCCTATAGTGTTGTAGGACTGGGTGTAACCCTGTACATAATGTCATATTCATTCAAACAGATTGAGTGCTCCAGTGACAGTAAAATTGGTTGTGTCTTGTGCCTAGTGCATATGCATGTTTCAGGAAAGATGTGATGAACTGTAGGGAATTTGCTGTGCTTTCAGTTTTAATATTTTTATTTAATTTTTTGTCATAAAAATATATCAGAGTGTATTCCAAGATGATACCAAACGTGTTTCCAAGCAAAGCTTTGAAAAATGTCTACCACTTCCTTAGAGATGACAGAGGGAAGATATTGTTATCATAGGCTGTCTCAGAAGAATTTGCGAACCAAATTTAATTGATTTTTTAAAATTTTATCTTGAAATGTATTCTTTTTAACTTGCATTGTCAGCTGGTGCTCCCAAGTATGAAACAGTCGCCTCCCTTTGTCCAATCCATATATTTTCATTCTGAATTTTGCAGTACAGTATGGTGATCTCCCCTTCTATTTTATTATAAACTTACAACCATCGATACATTCTGGTATTATGGCTTGTCTCTGCCCATTGGTCAGATATACAATTCTATATAAAGGTGATCTAGTGCTTGGAAGAGCATCATATTACTCCTCTTTTGCTGTCCCCTTACTCTCTTGAGTATTTGTGATCTAATCTGATTGGCTGGCTATTTGCAATATCTTTTTGGTATTTCGATCTGTTCATTTGTTGTTTGCATGCTCATTTCAGACACAAAACAATACCCCGAATACACACCCTATTTGAACACACACATTTAAAACAATCACACTCTTGAAAAACATTTACTCGTTAATTTTCAGTTTCCTAAATAATATTCTTTTATATCATTTTTCTGCAAAACAGTCATTAAACCTTGGGGCCTTTTTCATCCTCCTCCAACACAAAACACTATCATGAGATCAAAGAACCAATGACAGAGTGACTGGCATCCATGGGTATGCCTACACTGCTAACCTCACCCCAACCCCAACCCCCTCGAAGTTGAAGCTTCCAGCATTCATAACAGATCCAAATACAGTCACTGTTGTTTTTTTAATGGCAAAACACTGGGAGATTTGATTAACACTGGGAGATTTGATTAACACTGGGAGATTTGATTAACACTGGGAGATTTGATTAACACTGGGAGATTTGATTAACACTGGGAGATTTGATTAAAGATTGTTGCATAGACTTTGTGTTTTATACCCTGGATGTATCATCTAACTTCTGTTTCTGTCACATTCTCCCATCATATCAACATTTATAGTCACAGAGAACATCCCTTGACCATATCAGTCCTTCAAAGTGGAGTGAAGTCTGTATTTTATACAGGTGGGAGGTAAAGTGAAAACTATACAGGAGGGAGGTGGAGTGAAATCTGTACACATGGAAGGTAGAGTGTAATTTATACAGGTGGGGGGTAAAGTGAAATTTATACAAATGGGAGGTGGAGTGAAATTTATACAATTGGGAGGTGGAGTGAAATCTGTACACATGGAAGGTAGAGTGTAATTTATACAGATGGGAGGTAAAGTGAAATCTATACAGGAGGGAGATGGAGTGAAATTTATACAGATGGGAGGTGGAGTGAAATCTGTACACATGAAAGGCAGAGTGTAATTTATACAGGTGGGAGGTAGAGTGAAATCTACACAGGAGGGAGGTGGAGTGAAATCTGTACACGTGGAAGGTAGTGTAATTTATACAGGTGGGTATGAAATGAAAACAGGTTTATATATTTAATAAATTCGTATGAAATGAAAACAGGTTTATATTTAATAAATTCATATGAAATGGAAACAGATTTATTTTTAATAAATTCATATGAAATGAAAACAGGTTTATATATTTAATAAATTCGTATGAAATGGAAACAGATTTATTTTTAATAAATTCATATGAAATGAAAACAGGTTTATATATTTAATAAATTCGTATGAAATGAAAACAGGTTTATATTTAATAAATTCATATGAAATGGAAACATTTATTTTTAATAAATTCATATGAAATGAAAACAGGTTTATATATTTAATAAATTTGTATGAAATGGAAACAGATTTATTTTTAATAAATTCATATGAAATGAAAACAGGTTTATATATGTAATAAATACGTATGAAATGAAAACAGGTTTATATTTAATAAATTCATATGAAATAAAAACTGATTTATTTTTAACAAAATCATATGAAATGAAAACAGATTTATATTTAGTAAATTCATATGAAATGGAAACTCATTTCTATTTAATAAATCTTACTCTCCTGATAACCTAGATAGAAGTATGTGAAGTCTCTACCTGTGGGAGGAAACTACAGTACAAAGGGAAAACCCATGTATCAAAGTAGGTGACCACATTTGATCAAAGAATCTATACATTTCTAAAACCAGAGTCATGCAGTTTACCAAGCGCTAAATTAGAGATCATTTAAATTAGATTGTCAAACAACTTGTCCAGTTTAAATGCATCTGATATTTCTTTACACATGTATGCTAAAGTGACAGTTTTCATAACATAACAATATTGATAAAATATGTCATTACACAAAGGTCTTGAGACAATTTTTATCATGATACATATATACACTGTCCGGAGATTTTTGCAGCCGATTTATTGATGAAATTTCAGCTCGAGTGTAGCCTGTGATACATATAGAAATGTGTAATCATGTTTTATATGAAATACCTAAGGCATCTATATTCATAATCATTAACTTTCCCATTGTCACATGTTTCACCTCACTTTCTTAACATATTTAATATGTAACTGCAGTATGTAACAAATGAATCTGAAGACACAATCTATATTCAATATCCTACTGCAACACATCATGTATTGTATGGTCATTCCCAATCCTATATTATAACAGTATAATTACACACAAATGCAAATATTATATATATATATCAGTGGGAGCCACTTATGATATCAGATATTATGATAAGCTGCTTATAATATTCTTTCCTTGTACCATATACAATATACTCCATCTATAAATTTTGTTAATAAAAAAAGTATTTTGATATAGTTTATCTTAAAATATCAGTTATTATTACATTTTTTCTGCTCAGAATTGACTTTCGTAAGCTATATAACACATATATGACGTCTGGGCTATTCCTTGTGACCCCAACTGATAACTATTGCCCAAGGTGCCCTGAGGTAGCCAGTCCCACCTGCTACAGGTAAATTTCACCCCTTGCCGTCGGTAAACGACCCTGATCAAGTCACCCAGTTTTAGTCCACCAAAACCTTCACAGTCACCAATTACATAAATAGGACTTCTAATCAGGCCAACACTTTAAGAACAAGACAGAAACTGATTAAGCGAAAACTGGCTACCAAATTTTTCTAGCAGCCATTTTGTATCACTTGGTACTGCATCATTTGTAATTTTATGAATATTCAATGCAATGAAAGTAAGTGGTTTACATGACATTGTCCTATTTAGCAATGTTGGTTTTTTTCACAGCCATACGTTGCTTTCTACCAGAAATCCTACTTAACATATTGTTCTAGCTGCAACAGGGTGGAGATGGAAACAAATCAATGTTAACATCAGCATTGTATTTACATTTTTGCAGTGATTCATTCACAATATATGTCTGCATTCATATCAATAAACCAGTAATTTTAACTATTCTAAAAAGGAATTATTTTCCATTTTACATAACCTGTGACATGTTAGGTTCATTTCAGATCAGTTTGCCTATTTTTCCTTAATTATTTGACATAAAAAAAAAGTATGTAGTCATAAATAAGTCAAACATACTTACAATAGCCACTTAATTACGAATATTTGGGGAAAAAATCTGTCCATGTTTAACAGGGGTATTAGAATGACTTTTTTTATTTGAGATATTATCAGCCAGGTTTTTTTTCCCATCAGTCGCAATAATCAGTGATATTTGTGGTGTATATGAGCTACAAATAGTTAAAATTTGTATTCTACTCTTAAATACTTGTAAGAAAATCACATAGTTTGTGTTATTCTCTAGCCTTAATTGATACTGACTTCTTAAAAAATCATTTTCATCAATTAAAAACAATTATTTGTGCAGCAGAGGAAAACTCTTTGTTCTTAATAAGAATTAGTAGTACTAAAACGTTATGGGTTTATTTATCATTTTGTTCAATTTCTTGTAAATAAAATATCATAAAATAAAATCTTCAAGCAGTTCAAGACATAGAAATTCAAACATTTTAACAATGCATTCAAATTATTACTCACGATTCCCAGAGCTACGTACAGTAGACTGTTGCATGTCCGAACAAAGGACTTTGTTGATGGACAAAAAGCACGTGCGTGCATGTGCCTGATCTGTCAATGCTTGCATGCAGTACATATGTACACGATACTAATTAAATTAAATTGTGCATACGGTATATCATTGTGTTATCTAGCACTAGTACATACCACACGTGATGACGTGTTTTAAGTGACAACTTTCACAATCTCAACCACATTCCAACACATGCATTTTCTTTTGTTGGTTGGGAAACCCGGAAGCGTCCCAAACAAGGATAAACACTAGCAAGAGAACCTGATACTTGTCGGCTGCTCCAGAAATAGATACGATTCATAAACACGCGAAAACTGTGTTGTAACTTTGAAACAGTGTTTTAGAATTAATGTCCTACCTGTCACTGACAGTCCTTGAAAATGTCACGATATTATCAATAAAAAGTACTGCTTACTTCTAAACCACAACAACGTGCCACACCTCCTTGTTTGTATACTTTCACAATAACAATGTACTTGTTGTCCATATTGTTTGGCAAATCTGCTCCGTGACATCGTCTTAATCTAAACAACTTACCGTTTTCCTTTACTCTTTCTCTGTCTGGAGTGTCTGATGTGCGTAAAAATCCGTCTCTCGAATTGTGACATTGTTTTCATTGTCAGACCACGTGCGAACAAAGACACACCAAACTTGGAAGCAGCTCCCGCCAACTTCTTTGTCACTCCATTCACAGAACTGTCAGTTACGATCTGGTTATTGATTGGCTGAAATTTACCGGAAGACAGACTGCTTTCAAATCTCGCGAGTTCTCGCAAGGTGCCCCACGTATACACAAATCTCAACGTAACACGTTTCTTGCCGGTCACAGGAAAGAAAAGGTATTTGTTGAATAAGTAAGGTATCTTAGTAAGTTTAGATGTTAGCATGGTTATTGACAGCAGCAAGTAATGCTACTGCGTTTTCAGAAAATGGCTCTGCACAAGGCTAATATTCAGTATTAACAACGCCTATTGCTATATTTAGTAACATTCTATCACTGGGAATGGTAAAATAGAAAATTCTCTTAGACGATGTCACTAACACTAAGAGAGAGGCGTAAAACGGATCCGAAGAAAAGGGCCGGAAGACTTGCACGGCCCGATTTACAATTCCCAACGCATCCTGTACAAGTCTTTCCGCGACGAACGTCGCATCTTTTGATGTCTGCTGGATACTTTTGACATCTGAAAACGCTTTGCTGTCCTTTCTAACGTTACTGTCGGTTTTTGATTGACTTGTTGCTTCTGGTAGTTACACATCATACAATGATGAAAAGATCGAAACATTTATCTGCTAACATGCATTTGTGTCAAAGCTATTAAATGCTGTAAATCCAAATATTTCCTCTCGTTTTCATTAACAACTTTCCTTACCAGCATATTTCCAATGGTCACCGATATGCGGAATCTCTTAAAATTCTCGAAATCTCGAATTAGAAATCTCCCGAGAAGTTGCTTTTTGTGAGATTTATGTCTAGAGAGATTCTCCATTGTCTTAAGTACATTCATGAACTACACAGGACACAGTACAAATAACGGTATGTGACACAGACCATATTACAATCACACTATGGACACCACAGTACATAAGACTGATACACAAATGAACTTAACATACAATATGAACGCTGCCATAATACTATAATAAAACTGGAAACAGGCACCGAGCCTATATATCTAGATCAAAGTTACCATGAATAACGATCCTGAATATTGATCAGCTTGTTATCATCAATCTCATGATAATAAAAAAATTCAGGTTGCACCCAGTGTTTATCAAATCATGATTCAAACCTAAGATTTATTGGATGATCAATCATTGAAACTGACTTTGTATGTTAACGATATCTAGCCGATCATCAAAAGTCACTTTTTTACATCACGAAATCAAAATTATGCGTTGAAATGAAATGGTAATCACAGATCATGATGAAAGTGTGACACATTACTACTAGTTTCACCTAATGGTGGGACCCCTGACTTACGAAGGAAGTTTTTGTTTTAGTGCTAATTGTTATTTTGTCTAATTTTTCTTCCAGATGATCACAGACATACAGCTAGCAATATTTGCTAATGCTTTGGGAGTGACTTTGTTCCTTCTGGTGGTCCTTTACCACTATGTCTCCATCAACAACGTCAAAAAGCTTGAATAGACATTGTGTAGCACTGTATGTAAGTATATCTGTGGTATAAGACTGTATGTATGTAGGTCTAGTCTGGTAGGTAGAATGTAGCACTGTATGTAAGTATATCTGTGGTATAAGACTGTATGTATGTAGGTCTAGTCTGGTCTGGTGTAAACCATGCAGTAGGTAGAATGTAGCACTGTATGAAACTATAGGTCTGGTATAACACTATTTGTAAGTAAATAGCTAGTGTAACACTATACATAACTAAGTAGGTCTGATGTCAGGGATTGCCCAGTTTTACAGCTAAATAAAGGCTATTTCTCCTTGCCATGATGTGTGTTATTTTCTCCAAATGAATCAAAATCTAAGTAAATTTTTCACAATCTTATTTTAGAAAATTGAACTGTAGTTTCCCAATTTACGCAGGCACAGACTGCTATAAAACCAAAGAAAAAGTAACACTCTGTACACAGGTCTGATGTAATAACCCAGGTTTTTCATTAGAAATTCCATGGCCAGTAGGTTCATGGAAAAGGCCTAGTATATATGGACTTATTTCCAAGATTTCCATGGAAATTCCCTGGACAAAATATTATTTCTATGGAAAATCTACACTCAAACACATTAAAGAAACTTTTCAATTGTATTTACAGCTGTTTGAGACCGAGTAGGTGAAAGAGGGAGTGGGAGAAGAGAGACTGGCCTCATCTCATATAAAAAAAATGACATCACTGTGGACCAGAGACGAGATGTCTGAGGATCGCAGTATGCCAATCACAGCTCGATGTTGTTATTTTAATTTGTTAAATCAGGCATGAATTTTATTTATTAAATTCAAAAAAAAATTTACATAACACTGGTTTGTCATTTTTTGTTTCCGGTACTATGGAAATGATACCCATCATTGTCATAATCACAGTGTTAAAATACAGTTGTCTGAAACTCTTCCAGGATGTGTCTAATTGTAAGTTACCTGTATTTTAATTTTATGGTGATAGGTCCATGCTTGGTATTAAGCCCACTTATATATATATATATATATATTGTTCATAAGGGTAAAAAACCAGTATTACTTCGTTGTCCTGTAATAAGACCATTACACACCAAAGCGACACTCATTGTCCTGTAATAAGCCCACCCATATATATTACTGTTAAGTATTGCAAACCAATGTGACTTCATTGTCCTGTAATGAGAAGTTCACCTAAGTAGAAGCAAATTATATGCCCCATGGCTTATGGCGAGACAAACATGGAATGCTTTAAATCATTTACAAATTATCAATAGTCAAAAGCAAGGTAATTAGAAAATTCACTAAAAGGTATCACCAGAAGTCACCATTTGTCTCAAAATTTCACCAAATGTACCACTAGCTTACACCATCAGAAGAAAGGGTTTAATGTACGTACCATCCTCTAGGTAAAATCTCTACCTTTCTATCCTTTAATACATTATATTGGAGCATCTTGATAACAGATCGCTGGATAATGAAAGCAAATTTTCTCTTGCAAAATCTGAAGGCAAGTGGTATGATCTTGCTCAGATTCTGTTAGCATCAAAGTTACAATGAAGTCAGATATTGCATTCAGTTCTAAAACAGGAGTCAATGAATTTTCAAACTAAAGTTTTCATCCAGCAGATCAAATCAAAAATAGATTCTATTAAGACATCCTGAATTTAGTCCACTGTCTTACTTTTAGGCAGAAATTGTTTTCCCTTAGCTGTTCGGGTGAAAACACAATCTTGCATATCAAATGATCCTTTCGGTATTTTCCATGACAAAATTACACCTGTATTGTATAAATAAAATTTCATAAAGATCCTTCAAAGTACCTTACAAGAAATAAAACCAACGGAATTGTGAAATTTAAAATAACTTTTGTATGGGTCTTCATCAGATTCATCCTGGTCTTTGTGAAATGAAAATGATGGTACCAAATAACAAAGTTGATTTGAACAGCAAACCATCAAGGCTCCTGAACACTGACCAAGGAAAACAGAAAAGAGTTTTGAAAACAAAAAGTTGTTTATTTCCATCCATCATGCAAGTTTGTACACACAAAAAAAGAATGGTAGAAATGCACTTATAGTGTAAATGAAAAAGATATTTAAAATACCCAGAATTCAATAAATGCTTGCCGTTAAACTTTCTACAGATAATTACCTGTAGGGACACTGATTTTCTATAAATTAAAACATTTTATAGACTGGAAACTTAACAATGAAGTATAGTTAGGAACACATTTAAACTTGACATTGCTCTGTCATTAGCTATACATGTAATGACTATCATGTCTTAGACATGCAAGTTTCTTATCAAGAATAGCACGGATTTTTTAAGCCAAATTCGACGATCGATATTGCTTGTAGCACTGATAAGAGTTTTCTTTGGAACTCTTAAATTGTTAGCATCTAACAGCACTTCAGAAATAAATATCAGCACTTGTCCTGATACTGACAGTGATATGTAGACTATTATAATTAACCTCAGTATCGTCATCAATCCTTATTCGTGGTCTACTGATGATTGTCATCCTGGCCATTAACACTATCAAGAGGATGGAAGGGAAATTTCAATGCTTAAGTTGATTAATATAATTCTTGGTATATCTCATTGATGCTCCAGCACTACACTTGGACAAAGTCTATGTAGCTTACATCAACATCCAACTGTCGACCATTACTACTTTCTTCGACTACTTTCAGTAAATTCTTTGCACAATTTTTCAGAGAAAATGAAAAGCACCTACTGACATTTTACAAGTATGGACAAGTTTTTTCTTAAAACAATCAATTGAAATACACTTATGAATGTCTATTTTTCCTGTACAGAATTTAACAACAATTCTCGGACTGTAGGATACGAATGTCAGTATGTAATTGAAGCACCCCTAATGAAGTGAGAAAACACTTTAAATCCAGTGGTTTATTAGCAGTAGATAGCAGTTTTGATGACTGGTACCAGCAGACTACCATGTTCTCTGTAATGCATTAATAGAAGCAGGTTTCCTTATCTGTCCACCATGTTAATAAATTCACAAAATATCACAAGTTTTTTTTTAATGATTTGTAATAGTATAACTATGAAGATTTAAATCTGTGGATCAGACGTGGGAAAAGACCCCAACCGACGCTGTCATGAGATTGTTGTTTGAGGCGACATCTATTGGGTTTTATGTCATCCAAGCTGGACACCTGCCGCAGTAAGGTACTGTTGTAAGAAGGCCTGGGCTGGCTGCTCCAGGGCAGAGCTGATCAACGGAGGAACCTATAACAGAGAAAAAAATCACTTAAAAGGATAGAGAAACAGAAATAAGACAAGCAGTAGTAGTAGTAAGAACAATAAGTAAAATATTGAAATTCTTCGGTTTCAGAATATTATAACAGTAAATGAAAAAACAGGTAGCGCAACTGGCCTGATTCTCTCACCTGTTCTACAGTTTACACAGAAGCATTTATTAGTTCATAATTTCAAGTTCTGCAAACGTAATAAGATCTTTTCAGTTCTCAACACATTTAACACATGTAGCGTTGAAAGTAAGTCAAGGTCAATAATTTGAATAAATTTGTTAGTCCTTCATCTCTGCATTCTGGCCTTTTTTCATTCTTTAGAAGAATTATGCCTTACTTTGCCAGGATGAGCAGTAGAGAGTTTGCCAAGTTGTTTGGCCAGGTGTAATTTAGCATCTGGAATGGCTGCCAGTGGGTCTCTCTCCTTCTTACCAGCAAATGCCAGCTGTGAGTAGACTGTCTGGTAACCTAGCAACAAAGGTAAACACATATACATAAATAACAGCAATATTTAGGTCCAAAGAGAATCACAGTAACCATCGATTTTATGGATTATTCTTGAAATATTTCATCAATTCTGTTGCTCCATCCCTAAATCTATTTATATCTGAAAACATTGAAGTGGTGCACTACCTTTATACGACTGTCAAAAAATTATCTGCACAGAAAATAAGTTAATGCACTTTTCAAAGTCAGTAATCTGAAGTTTAGAGTGACATCTGTCAGGGATAGCTTCTTGTTTGTTATTTTTGAAATTTTACCAAAACATGAGCTTAGCCTTGTAACTTTTGAGAAATAGCTGATGAGATTTGAAGAAAAACTATACATGGTAGACATGAGTTTGTACCACAATAAAAGAACTTTTCTTATGGTAAAATCACTGTTCTCTATCCACTTGTTGTTTATGATATCAGGTAGGACATAATGATACAACCTGTTGTGGAATGTCACTAAATAATATACAAAACTGACAATTTCAGAAATAGACAGAAATATTATAATTTGTAACAAAATGAAGTAAGTAAAATAAAGGACATTTGTGAACTACTTTTTGCACATTATCACTGGGAGTTATAATGCGAAGGATTTTTTTATACAGAAGGAACAGTGTTGTCAGTGGTTTTGTCAGCATTGTCAGTAGTGTTGTCATCAGTGTTGTCAGTAGTGTTGTCATCAGTGTTGTCAGTAGTGTTGTCATCAGTGTTGTCAGCAGTGTTGTCATCAGTGTTGTCATCAGTGTTGTCCGTTGTGTTGTCATCAGTGTTGTCAGTTGTGTTGTTAGCAGAGTTGGCAGCAGTGTTTTCAGAAGGGTTGTCAGCAGTGTTGTTAGTAGTGTTGTCAGGGGTGTTGTCAGCAGTGTTGTTATTAGTGTTGTCAGGGGTGTTGTCAGTAGTATTGTTAGAAGGTTGTCAGGGGTGTTGTCAATGGATTGTCAGCAGTGTTGTCAGCCTTGTTGTCATCAGTGTTGACAGTAGTGTTGTTAACAGAGTTGTCAGTAGTGTTGTTAACAGAGTTGTCAGTAGTGTTATCATCAGTATTATCAGTAGTTTTGTCATCAGTGTTGTCAGTATTGTCAGCAGTTGTCAGTGTTGTCAGCAGTATTGTCAGTAGTGTTGTCAGCCTTGTTGTCAGCAGTGTTGTCAGTAGTTTTATCATCAGTGTTGTTTATGTTAAACATGCTAATATCAGTCCTCCAAACAAAAATAAAAATGATTCAAAATGTGTGTCAGTCCTTACTGTCTGTGTAAGAATTCCATATGATGATGTCTGTGAGTACAAAGTAATCCTGGGCAAAATTTGTCTTGTCAGCCAATGATGATGCGTTCTGGGTTTAATCCAAATGAATTACATTTTTTTGTAATGCAACCACTATAAAGGTTAACTGATGCCTTGGGAGTTGAATTACACCCATCTGTTGTGATAGAAATTCTAAAGTTTCGAATTTCCAAAATAAAAATGTGTATACTGACCAGGCGTATCTTCAATCTCAATAAAATGTTCATCATCTGGGACAGACTCGTCCTCAGGTAACTCAAACAGGCTGATCAGGGCCTGTAGTAGACGACCCCTGCATGGCAAACAGAAACAAATGTCAGGAACCTTTTGATGTGTTATAACACTATAAAATAGTTAACTAACTATAACAGAACATGTGTCTAATACTATAACACGGAGTTACCAGAACACACAACACACAATGTGTCAGTAGCAAAGTAACATAATTAACTAACTTAAACCTATCATGTGTCTATAACATGGTTAACTAACTTTAACCGATTATGTGTATATAACATGGTTAACTAACTTTAACCTTAACCAATCATGTGTCTATAACATGGTTAACTAACTTTAACCGATTATGTGTATATAACATGGTTAACAAACTTTAACCTACCATGTGTCTATAACATGGTTAACTAACTTTAACCTATCATATGTCTATAACATGGTTAATTAACTTTAACCTGTCGTGTGTCTATAACAAAGTTAACTAATCTTCATTTATCATGTGTTTATAAATCTTTAACAGTTATTTAAGTTTAATGCATCACATGTCTTTTACACCAAAAAACTTAACTGACCACAAGGTATCATAACTCTGTATCATTGCTGGGGACTCTGTGAGTATATTAGCCACTCCTACAGCACAAATCTTCCTCTCAGTATGTCCAGATACTTTCTGCAGATCTTGTAGGTATAACCGCTCTACTACCATTCCAAACATCCTGCAGGAAATAATCAAACATCTTATCAAATATCAATGGTCAAGCACCTCATAGAAACAGATCATTAACCAAACATCTTACTGAAACAGATCAAGGGTCAGGCACTTCATAGAAACAGGTTATTCATCAAACATCTTACTGAAACAGATCAAGGGTCAGGCACCTCAGAGAAAAAGGTTATTCATCAAACATCTTACTGAAACACATCAACTTTTCAACATCTTACAAGGCATCAATGGTTAAACATCCTTTCCACATAAATTTATAGTCAAACATCCTTTACACACGGATCAATGCCCAACATCCTTTATATACAGATTAATGGTCTACATCTCTTATACAATGATCAATGATCAAACATCTTTTACACACAGATCAATGGACAAACATCTTTTATACACAGATCAACAGTCAAACATCCAGAAGAAAAATATCACTGATCAAACCAGTAAATACAATAATAAATCAATGATCAAGCTTATTACAGACACAGATCACACAGTTAGTAGTGAGACACGTACTTTGGTTGAATACTGTCTATAGTGTCCACGAGATTCCCTGCTCCATACTTTACAGCAAACAGCCCGAAGAAAACCAACAAACCTAGAACACAGAACAAGAGATTTATAAGATATAATTGTGTATTAACACTTGTCTATAATAATTTGTGTTTGCTAACATCACTCCAACATTAATAACATGTACTGTTTCTTATCCAGTATTACTTACTTTTGATGTACTTTGTTGTTTTTGAACTTGAAAGTCTTTGGAATATCAAAACGAATATCTGTTTGGTGTACTGTGTGATGATTTCACTGTCAAGAAAATAAAGAAATTAAATCACATATAGGAAACAATATCGAGAAGCATTTTTCTCGTTTGTAATTTGTATGAAAAAATTCAACAATCACCTTTTAATCTGTTGAATCAATATTCTGCACTCTGTTATCCCGAATTTTGTAACGTTCTATACTGATCTCATTAACCCCAAAGACTACAATCAATTTCTGGTAATGTTCAAACAATTTGTTACTTTGCAGTCACATGCTTCACTAACTTCTGTGAAATCCTTTTTATTCTAACTCTCTATTTCTCAATCTTCTGTGTGTTCTATGTGATTTTCTAATCCTGGGGCCAATAACTACTAACTAGAGCATGTGTTCTATAATACTTCCTGTAACATGTGTTTTACAATACTTACTGTGGCATGTGTTCTATAATACTTCCTGGAACATGTGTTTTACAATACTTACTGTGGCATGTGTTCTATAATACTTCCTGTAACATGTGTTTTACAATACTTACTGTGGCATGTGTTCTATAATACTATTTAGTAAATAAAATCCTTCATGATCGTTGGCTTTGGAGGCAATAAGTTTCTGGAAAATTCCCAATAGACCATTCTGTAAGTAAAACAATGGATAAGATTTACAATTTGGTAAAGGATTTTCTTAAGAGATTTCAAATTTCAGGTCTTATCAATATATCTAGCAACAAATTCCTGTTGAAGTTACATCACAAAGTCAGGCTAAAGGCCAATGGTTATATCACAAAGTGAGGTTCAAGGCCACTGGTAATGTCGCAAAGTCAGGTTCAAAGCTACAGGTTATATCACAAAGTAAGGTTCAAAGCCACTGGTCATATAGCAAAGTGAGGTTCAAGGCCACAGGTTATATCACAAAGTGAGGTTCAAGGCCACTGGTAATGTCGCAAAGTCAGGTTCAAAGCCACAGGTTATATCACAAAGTGAGGATCAAAGCCACTGGTCATATAGCTAAGTGAGGTTCAAGGCCACAGGTTATATCACAAAGTGAGGTTCAAGGCCACTGGTCATATAGCAAAGTGAGGTTCAAGGCCACTGGTCATATAGCAAAGTGGGGTTCAAGGCCAAAGGTTATATAACAAAGTGAGGTTCAAGGCCACTGGTCATATAGCAAAGTGAGGTTCAAGGCCACAGGTTATATCACAAAATGAGGTTCAAGGCCATAGGTTATATCACAAAGTGAGGTTCAAGGCCACAGGTTATATCACAAAGTGAGGTTCAAGGCCACAGGTTATATCACAAAGTGAGGTTCAAGGCCACAGTTTATATCACAAAGTGAGGTTCAAGGCCACTGGTCATATAGCAAAGTGAGGTTCAAGGCCACAGGTTATATCACAAAGTGAGGTTCAAGGCCACAAGTTATATCACAAAGTGAGGTTCAAGGCCACTGGTCATATAGCAAAGTGAGGTTCAAGGCCACAGGTTATATCACAAAGTGAGGTTCAAGGCCACAGGTTATATCACAAAGTGAGGTTCAAGGCCACAGGTTATATAACAAAGTGAGGTTCAAGGCCACAGGTTATATCACAAAGTGTCATATAACAAAGTGAGGTTCAAGGCCACAGGTTATATCACAAAGTGAGGTTCAAGGCCACAGGTTATATCACAAAGTGAGGTTCAAGGCCACAGGTTATATCACAAAGTGAGGTTCAAGGCCACAGGTTATATCACAAAGAGAGGTTCAAGGCCACAGGTTATATCACAAAGTGAGGTTCAAGGCCACAGGTTATATCACAAAGTGAGGTTCAAGGCCACAGGTTATATCACAAAGTGAGGTTCAAAGCCACTACTAACTTTTTCCTTATGACATTTATATTCCTGATTTTCGTGACTGAAGCAAAAACTTCAAAATTTAGTCATTGCACATTAAAACTTTAACAATAAACCCAGATTTTTTTTGTTAATCTCCACAGGTCTGGACATTACCTTACTCGCTACTGATCCTGAATCTACAGGCACAATACATACAGCTATAGCAATTTGTTCAAATATGTTATCTGTTACAATAACAAGGTTGATATACTGATAACCCTAAAGTGGAGATCACTCAAAATTTTCATTTTGGTGACTGGGTTACCTTAACAGGAAATCATACAAGCTTTTAACTATTCTTGATCAACTGTCACACCACTATTGAAACAAAAACATTAAGACATCTAAATAATTCTTAAGTTTAGTCATCAAGGTTCCCCGCCCATGTTGATTTGTAAAATATGTACATTTACAGTGAACAACATAGAAAACTGGAAAAGAAATATGCGCAGAATTTGCCGATAATCAAACTTGAACAAGGGGTTCAGGTAACAAGTCTACCAAGCAAGTCTCATCATTATTCATCTGACCATTCAAATCCAACGTGTGGAAAGCATTCAGTTAGAGTGCCAAAAGATATCAGCCAATCGGGTCACAGCAGTCTCATAAAATATGCAAAGATTTGACGATAATCAAAGTCTGAAGTTGCCACAGTCTACAAATTTAATTACCTTACCTATGTCCCTAAAAAGCCCTCCAGCAGGCTTTTATGTTGTGGCTAAATTAGCAACTGTGTGTTTTTAATCCGCTGCACAATAATTACCAATATGCCAGATTCTATCTGTGTGCTTTTTTAATATACTGTACAAAAGTTTCCAATTGACCAGCCTCCATCAGTGTGTGTTTAGTATACTGTACAATATTTACCAGTTTGCCAGCCTCTATTTCTGTGTTTTAGTAGTGTACAGTACAAAAGTTACCAGCCTCTATCTGTGAATTTTCACTAAGCTGTACAATATTTACCAATTTTTCAGCCTCTATCTGTGTGTTTAATATGCTGTACAATACTTACCAATTTTTCAGCCTCTATCTGTGAATTTTCACTAAGCTGTACAATACTTACCAATTTTTCAGCCTCTATCTGTGTGTTTAATATGCTGTACAATATTTACCAATTTTTTAGCCTGTGTGTTTTTAATATGCTGTACAATATTTACCAATTTTTCAGCCTCTATCTGTGTGTTTAATATGCTGTACAATATTTACCAATTTTTCAGCCTCTATCTGTGTGTTTAATATGCTGTACAATATTTACCAATTTTTCAGCCTCTATCTGTGTGTTTAATATGCTGTACAATATTTACCAATTTTTCAGCCTATATCTGTGTGTTTAATATGCTGTACAATATTTACCAATTTTTCAGCCTCTATCTGTGTGTTTTTAATATGCTGTACAATATTTACCAATTTTTCAGCCTCTATCTGTGTGTTTTTAATATGCTGTACAATATTTACCAATTTTTCAGCCTCTATCTGTGTGTTTAATATGCTGTACAATATTTACCAATTTTTCAGCCTATATCTGTGTGTTTAATATGCTGTACAATACTTACCAATTTTTCAGCCTCTATCTGTGTGTTTAATATGCTGTACAATACTTACCAATTTTTCAGCCTCGATCTGTGTATTTTTACTAAGCTGTACAATATTTACCAATTTTTCAGCCTCGATCTGTGTGTTTAATATGCTGTACAATATTTACCAATTTTTCAGCCTCTATCTGTGTGTTTAATATGCTGTACAATACTTACCAATTTTTCAGCCTCGATCTGTGTATTTTTACTAAGCTGTACAATATTTACCAATTTTTTTCAGCCTCGATCTGTGTGTTTAATATGCTGTACAATATTTACCAATTTTTCAGCCTCGATCTGTGTGTTGCCTTTCTCTATGTACGCCTGTAAAAGTCGCACTAATGGAGGAATGTTTCCCGGGCGTTCCCACAGGGCAGGCACCAGTAGAAATGGGAAGAGAGCCATGTAGGTATTAGGGATCTCTCCCTGGTGATAGTCCATCAATAACGATAGCATTTGAAACACGTAGGGTACAAACTCTGTAAATACAATGGTCAGCTTTCATTCCTGGTGATACAGACATCAAACACAACTAAATTCACACCGCTTCTCTCGTAACAATGTGTTGCGAGTATTTCTCAAAGCAATCAACATCTTTCAATAAAATCAGAAAAAGCTGTTGACAACTGCAATATACTCGGTTGGGGGAAGCAAGCATGTTACTGTCTAGAAATAGAGGAAAATGTTATCAACATGCTTATCATATTACACGACTGTGTTGAAAGCTATCCTTGTGGGTTGTAAGGACAGATTGTGGTAAATAGCTATGATGAGGAGCTTAAGAGAAAAAAATTCTTTTCATTTAAAGACATCTGAAAGTGCAAGTAATGGACTTGGCAGGGTTTTTGTTACCTGTTTTGATAAGTTCTTCAATGAAATTAAGTACAGTATGAACACAAACATAAGCCAGGAAAGAGAGGGGCAGTTAGATCCCATGGTTTACTAATATTCTATCAGTTGATCATACAACCAATCTTAGAGCTACGTATCTTGGATGTCCTCTTGTAGGGACGGACAGAGTTACCTACCTTGGACATCAAGCTGCAGAATGTTTGTGAAAGGAGTGAAGAGAGCCTGCTCGAACTGGTAAATTGCCTCAGCACTGTGTTTACACACGGACCGAATACTTATGCACAGTGACTCAAACAGGTAATGGTTAAAATGAGGCTTGCTGGGATTCTGTCAAAAATCAAAGGTAAACATAACAATTTCATCGAGCCATATTTAACCATGGACCTGTAAGTACAATTTGTCTGTTGTTTGCATTAAAATGGTAAACTAATATCAAATTTTTACAAAAGACTTTGGTTTGGTTTTTACAGCCTTGGTTTTCCTTGACACAACAGAACCATCAATAGTACATGAATACCAACAAAATTGTTTGTCTAAATACAACCTTCAATCAATGTTTGTCTAAATACAACCTTCAATGTTTGTCTGAATACAACCTTCAAAGTTGTTTGTCTAAATACAACCTTCAAAGTTTGTCTAAATACAACCTTCAATGTTTGTCTGAATACAACCTTCAATGTTTGTCTAAATACAACCTTCAAAGTTTGTCTAATACAACCTTCAAAGTTTGTCTAATACAACCTTCAATGTTTGTCTAAATACAACCTTCAATGTTTGTCTAAATACAACCTTCAATGTTTGTCTAAATACAACCTTCAATGTTTGTCTAAATACAACCTTCAAAGTTATTTGTCTAAATACAACCTTCAATGTTTGTCTGAATACAACCTTCAATGTTTGTCTAAATACAACCTTCAATGTTTGTCTAAATACAACCTTCAATGTTTGTCTAATACAACCTTCAATGTTTGTCTAAATACAACCTTCAATGTTTGTCTGAATACAACCTTCAATGTTTGTCTAAATACAACCTTCAAAGTTATTTGTCTAAATACAACCTTCAAAGTTATTTGTCTAAATACAACCTTCAAAGTTGTTTTAAATACAACCTTCAATGTTTGTCTAAATACAACCTTCAAAGTTGTTTGTCTAAACACAACCTTCAAAGTTGTTTTAAATACAACCTTCAATGTTTGTCTAAATACAACCTTCAATGTTTGTCTAAATACAACCTTCAAAGTTATTTGTCTAAATACAACCTTCAAAGTTGTTTTAAATACAACCTTCAATGTTTGTCTAAATACAACCTTCAAAGTTATTTGTCTAAATACAACCTTCAAAGTTGTTTGTCTAAACACAACCTTCAAAGTTGTTTTAAATACAACCTTCAATGTTTGTCTGAATACAACCTTCAATGTTTGTCTAAATACAACCTTCAATGTTTGTCTAAATACAACCTTCAATGTTTGTCTGAATACAACCTTCAATGTTTGTCTAAATACAACCTTCAATGTTTGTCTAAATACAACCTTCAAAGTTGTTTGTCTAAATACAACCTTCAAAGTTGTTTTAAATACAACCTTCAATGTTTGTCTGAATACAACCTTCAATGTTTGTCTAAATACAACCTTCAATGTTTGTCTAAATACAACCTTCAATGTTTGTCTAAATACAACCTTCAATGTTTGTCTAAATACAACCTTCAATGTTTGTCTAAATACAACCTTCAATGTTTGTCTAAATACAACCTTCAAAGTTGTTTGTCTAAATACAACCTTCAATGTTTGTCTAAATACAACCTTCAAAGTTGTTTGTCCAAATACAACCTTCAAAGTTGTTTTAAATACAACCTTCAATGTTTGTCTGAATACAACCTTCAATGTTTGTCTGAATACAACCTTCAATGTTGTTTTAAATACAACCTTCAATGTTTGTCTAAATACAACCTTCAAAGTTTGTCTAAATACAACCTTCAATGTTTGTCTAAATACAACCTTCAATGTTTGTCTAATACAACCTTCAATGTTTGTCTAAATACAACCTTCAAAGTTTGTCTAAATACAACCTTCAAAGTTTGTCTAAATACAACCTTCAATGTTTGTCTAAATACAACCTTCAAAGTTATTTGTCTAAATACAACCTTCAAAGTTGTTTGTCTAAACACAACCTTCAAAGTTGTTTGTCTAAATACAACCTTCAAAGTTTGTCTAATACAACCTTCAATGTTTGTCTAAATACAACCTTCAAAGTTATTTGTCTAAATACAACCTTCAATGTTTGTCTAAATACAACCTTCAATGTTTGTCTAAATACAACCTTCAATGTTTGTCTGAATACAACCTTCAATGTTTGCCTGAATACAACCTTCAAAGTTATTTGTCTGAATACAACCTTCAATGTTTGTCTAAATACAACCTTCAAAGTTGTTTGTCTTAATACAACCTTCAAAGTTGTTTTAAATACAACCTTCAATGTTTGTCTAAATACAACCTTCAAAGTTTGAATTGACAATCTGAAATGTAAGTTCTCAGCTAATTTTACATAATTTCCAAGTGTACAATAATAAAGCTTTGTGATCATTAGTAATCATCAAACTATTAAGTTTGTATTTACAAGAAAGATTTTACACTGAATTGACTAATTACCTTTCAGTGAAGTAGAAATTTGTTTACAAATGTTGTCTGATTGAAGAATCTAAACACGATAAGATATACTCATTAAGTAAACCAATCATCACTGACCTCACACAAAACAAATATCAGTGTGAAAAATCAATCATTTTCTACATCTTACCTTACTGACTTGTATGAGTTTTTCTGTGAGAACGTTACCTTGCTGACTTGTATGAGTTTTTCTGTGAGAACTTTACCTTACTGACTTGTATGAGTTTTCTGTGAGAACGTTACCTTGCTGACTTGTATGAGTTTTTCTGTGAGAACTTTACCTTACTGACTTGTATGAGTTTTCTGTGAGAACTTTATCTTGCTGACTTGTATGAGTTTTTCTGTGAGAACTTTACCTTACTGACTTGTATGAGTTTTCTGTGAGAACGTTACCTTGCTGACTTGTATGAGTTTTTCTGTGAGAACTTTACCTTGCTGACTTGTATGAGTTTTCTGTGAGAACTTTACCTTACCGACTTCTATGAGTTTTCTGTGATAACGTTACCTTGCTGACTTGTATGAGTTTTTCTGTGAGAACTTTACCTTGCTGACTTGTATGAGTTTTCTGTGAGAACTTTACCTTACTGACTTGTATGAGTTTTCTGTGAGAACTTTATCTTGCTGACTTGTATGAGTTTTTCTGTGAGAGTTTTACCTTCCTGACTTGTATGAGTTTTTCTGTGAGAACTTTACCTTGCTGACTTGTATGAGTTTTTCTGTGAGAACTTTACCTTGCTGACTTGTATGAGTTTTCTGTGAGAACTTTACCTTACCGACTTCTATGAGTTTTCTGTGAGAACTTTACCTTACCGACTTGTATGAGTTTTCTGTGATAACTTTACCTTGCTGACTTGTATGAGTTTTTCTGTGAGAACTTTACCTTACCGACTTCTATGAGTTTTCTGTGAGAATGTTACCTTGCTGACTTGTATGAGTTTTTCTGTGAGAACTTTACCTTACTGACTTGTATGAGTTTTTCTGTGAGAACTTTACCTTGCTGACTTGTATGAGTTTTTCTGTGAGAACGTTACCTTGCTGACTTGTATGAGTTTTTCTGTGAGAACTTTACCTTACTGACTTGTATGAGTTTTCTGTGATAACGTTACCTTGCTGACTTGTATGAGTTTTTCTGTGATAACGTTACCTTACTGACTTGTATGAGTTTTTCTGTGAGAACGTTACCTTGCTGACTTGTATGAGTTTTTCTGTGAGCACTTTCATCAGCTGAGACATAAATGGTAGAACATTCTCCTGCATCATTGACATCGTCCTCATGATAGCTGTAAACCAGACATCAAGTTTTTCCAAATGTATCAACCTTCTGAGCCTTATCCTTACAATCTTAGTGTTTGATTTCGGGAAAGTGTTGTAATACTTAAATTAGACTATACACAAACTGACAGCAATTTATGAGAAAAAATGATAAAGATTATCAAACTCAAACGAACACTGGTCAACACTTGCTGTTGTCTCACCAGTCACTGTTTTGATCAGCGATTGGTCGAATTCATCACGTGACCTTTCAGAACCACATTGTAATCTGCCACTTTGTTAAGATTTCTAAATTTTTCTGCATGGGGCATGCACAATGACATTGTTTTCACACTCTGAATGAAAATGATATAAATTAGTGTTGGGTTGCTCCCATTTTATTTTTTGACATTTTTTATAAAATGGTTATGCAAACTGTTAAATATTTTAATTAACAGAAAGTTTTTAATAGATACTTAAATGTTACAATGCTGTTTATCAGTTATAAAATGAAAATCTTTACATTTAATCTCAAGTCAGACTTTTAAATAGATAATATATCTTCAGCTGTCAAGGTCGCAGTGACTAACATTTTATCAACAGGTATCAAAGTCAAAATGACCATTATTTTACCTACAGTGTAGTGTTTTCTTAAGATTATAACTTCATATAAAGTTTGATAACTGTTGAATTTCTTACATTATCATAAAAGTAAAAGAATTCTCAATAAATATATATTGTACTGACAGACAAACCAATATTAATGTTGCATCTGAGAAGCATTTCAAAGAATTGTAAATGAAGTTATTTTTGTCATTTCTTTATAAATAGGGATTTTGTTGATTACTAGATCTAACCTTACCTTTCATTACATATTCATTTTCTGTAGATCCTGGATGGTTCAACGCTTCCAATAAGTTATTTACCATATCACCAGCAAATCCCTGGATATCAGGATACGTCACCCTGTAAAGGATTTATTAACACTACATCACCAGCAAATCCCTGGATATCAGTATATGTCACCCTGTAAAGGATTTATTAACACTACATCACCAGCAAATCCCTGGATATCAGTATATGTCACCCTGTAAAGGATTTATTAACACTACATCACCAGCAAACCCCTGGATATCAGAATACGTCACCCTGTAAAGGATTTATTAACACTACATCACCAGCAAACCCCTGGATATCAGAATACGTCACCCTGTAAAGGATTTATTAACACTACATCACCAGCAAACCCCTGGATATCAGAATACATCACCCTGTAAAGGATTTATTAACACTACATCACCAGCAAACACCTGGATATCAGAATATGTCACTCTGTTAAGGATTTATTAACACTACATCACCAGCAAACCCCTGGATATCAGAATACGTCACTCTGTAAAGGATTTATTAACACTACATCACCAGCAAACCCCTGGATATCAGAATATGTCACTCTGTAAAGGATTTATTAATATGTCACTCTCAAAAAAGTATTCACAAAATATTCTTACGATATATTTCAAGGACATCATTTAACATTCATACATTGAATAGTGTTTACTAGACAGCAACAGATAAACAAAGACATATTCATCCCTCCCAGCTTGATCTGGTGGATATATTACAGTTGGTAAAACGATTCCAGTGTATACAGAACACTCACGCAGGCTTTCCAGTGTCCTGTATCCGGACCATGAAGATCCTCTCTATGGTATGAGCGGCGTATGTGTGTACCACCAAGCTGGTAGCCTTAAGGTATCGCACCAGGTGGGGCAGACTGGCTATTAAGGATTCCCGAGGTAACTGTAACAGAAACAAACATGTCAACATACCATAGTGTCATCAAAATGATAAGACTTTTTGTATGTCTGTCATTACAAAATTGTCAATATTTATCACACTGTAGTCCAAATGATAAGACTTTTTGTATGTCTGTCATTACAAAATTGTCAATATTTATCACACTGTAGTCCAAATGATAAGACTTTTTGTATGTCTGTCATTACAAAATTGTCAATATTTATCACACTGTAGTCTAAATGGCTTTTTGTATGTCTGTCATTACAAAATTTTCAATATTTATCACACTGTAGTCCAAATGGCTTTTTGTATGTCTGTCATTACAAAATTTTCAATATTTATCACACTGTAGTCCAAATGACTTTTTGTATGTCTGTCATTACAAAATTTTCAATATTTATCACACTGTAGTCCAAATGATAAGACTTTTTGTATGTCTGTCATTACAAAATTTTCAATATTTATCACACTGTAGTCCAAATGATAAGACTTTTTGTATGTCTGTCATTACAAAATTGTCAATATTTATCACACTGTAGTCCAAATGATAAGACTTTTTGTATGTCTGTCATTACAAAATTTTCAATATTTATCACACTGTAGTCCAAATGATAATACTTTTTGTATGTCTGTCATTACAAAATTGTCAATATTTATCACACTGTAGTCCAAATTACTTTTTGTATGGATACTGAATTGTGTTAATACTCATTTACAGATTTAACTATTGTAAAAATCTTTCGGTAAATTTTAAGTTTACAAAGTCAATCCCCCCCCCTCCCCTTCCCAAAAAAAAAATTAATGGCATTCTTCTTTTGCATAATTTTGAGAGATAGCCTACAATGTTTATCCAGCAATAACGCATGTCTGATAATAAGCCCACCCGTACATATTGCTGTTCAGTAAATCTATACAATAATGCGATATCCTTGTCTTTCAATAATTCCATCTCATGACTCATGATTCAGTAATGTGCTAGTCTGCTAGGGTTATGTCCTGAACTAAGCCCACCCCATGACTTTGATTCAGTAATGCGCTAGTCTGCTATGGTTATTGTCCTGTAATAAGCCCACCCCATGACTTTGATTCAGTAATGCGCTAGTCTGCTATGGTTATTGTCCTGAAATAAGCCCACCCCATGACTTTGATTCAGTAATGCGCTAGTCTGCTAGGGTTATGTCCTGAACTAAGCCCACCCCATGACTTTGATTCAGTAATGCGCTAGTCTGCTATGGTTATTGTCCTGTAATAAGCCCACCCCATGATTTTGATTCAGTAATGCGCTAGTCTGCTAGGGTTATTGTCCTGAAATAAGCCCACCCCATGACTTTGATTCAGTAATGCACTAGTCTGCTATGGTTATTGTCCTGTAATAAGCCCACCCCATGATTTTGATTCAGTAATGCGCTAGTCTGCTATGGTTATTGTCTTGTAATAAGCCCACCACATGACTTTGGTTCTATTATATGTTAGCCCCTGGCTGATTTCTGGGTACAAATTATAGTAACAAACCATTGCTATTCTGATTCAATGTACTGACCTGATTTCTAAACACCATTAAGTACTTTATAGCATCTGCTTTGAGAATGGGACTGACATTTACTGAAAAGTAGAACAAACACATATAATGTCAGTGGGACTGACATTTACTGAAAAGTAGAACAAACACATATAATGTCAGTGGGACTCACATTTACTGAAAAGTAGAACAAACACATATAATGTCAGTGGGACTCACATTTACTGAAAAGTAGAACAAACACATATAATGTCAGTGGGACTCACATTTACTGAAAAGTAGAACAAACACATATAATGTCAGTGGGACTCACATTTACTGAAAAGTAGAACAAACACATATAATGTCAGTGGGACTCACATTTACTGAAAAGTAGAACAAACACATATAATGTCAGTGGGACTCACATTTACTGAAAAGTAGAACAAACACATATAATGTCAGTGGGACTCACATTTACTGAAAAGTAGAACAAACACATATAATGTCAGTGGGACTCACATTTACTGAAAAGTAGAACAAACACATATAATGTCAGTGGGACTCACATTTACTGAAAAGTAGAACAAACACATATAATGTCAGTGGGACTCACATTTACTGAAAAGTAGAACAAACACATATAATGTCAGTGGGACTCACATTTACTGAAAAGTAGAACAAACACATATAATGTCAGTGGGACTCACATTTACTGAAAAGTAGAACAAACACATATAATGTCAGTGGGACTCACATTTACTGAAAAGTAGAACAAACACATATAATGTCAGTGGGACTGATATTTACTGTTAAGTAGAACAAACACATATAATGTCAGTGGGACTGATATTTACTGTAAGTAGAACAAACACATATAATGTCAGTGGGACTGATATTTACTGTAAGTAGAACAAACACATATAATGTCAGTGGGACTGATATTTACTGTAAGTAGAACAAACACATATAATGTCAGTGGGACTGATATTTACTGTAAGTAGAACAAACACATATAATGTCAGTGGGACTGATATTTACTGTAAGTAGAACAAATATCATTTTACATCAACTTCTTTATGCATTATTTGTCCAAACCTAAACCAGGAATTTTCTCCTGAACAAGATGATACTGAAAAATATCATGAAGAAGAAGACTAAATAAAACTATAATATCATCTCCCTTCATCAATTATACATTATATCATAAACAACTGTTCTGTGTTACTGATCTTGGTGATACTTACTATCACTGGATTGTAGATCTGGTGCTATGTGGGACTGGAAAAAGTCGGTGATGTTCACTAAACTGCTTGTCTGGGTTATACCATGCTACAAACAGAAAGTACTTAACACTAAACAAAGTTGCTGACTGAGATCAGAATATATTGTTTTGTTTATTTACTAAATATCCTGTTATTTTTCACTATCAATTACATTAATGTAACTAATTTTGCTAGTATTTTTCACTTCTTTATTTATGATAATCTTCAGCTCTATCTGTGTTTGATATTGGTATAATCATGACGGCTACAAACGACTCTAAATTTTAAAAGTAAGCGATTGTGAATGACTAGGTAGGAAAGATACTGTACCTTCTGTGTCTGGGCTTTGGCTGCCAGAGAGGTAACCAGATATAATGCTACGTCTTTAGATTTCCAGTTGCCTGTGGGGTTTTTAGAATACTCCTTCATAAAGAAAAATATATATACATATGTGTATATAGATTCCATATACATATATTATGGGATATCTCTGTTATCTTTACTTCTTTTTCCATCCATAAGACATCAAACATGAATGCCCCGTTGCCATGGAAACAAGGCATCAAATTCAACAAAAGTCCCCTTACAGTACCATTTTGCTGAACAATTAAGGAGATGGCCAATTGTCTGAGGTGTGATCATAATCTCAAAGAAGTGAAACCATGAGTGTACTGACAAGGCTTTGCTGAAGATAGTATTAGTGACCTTGACCTCACAACTCTACAACTCACTCTCTTCTGTGATAAACCTTTATATCAATGTGAAGATTGAAATCTCTCTAGAATGACCTTGACCTTACAACCAGAAAATTCAAAACTTGTCCCAAATATTACAATCATTCATAAACGCCTAATTGAAATCCCGCAAGAAATGAAACAGCTACAGTGCCAACAATGTTTTGCTAAAAATAGTAGCAGTGACCTTGGGGTCTCCGATTAGTCTGAGATACAAATGGTCCTTGTAAGTGTGTAAAGTTTGATGAAATCCTTAAAGAAGTGAAACCTATATAGCACTAAAAAGGATTTCATTAAAACAGCAGTGGTGACCTTGATCCAACATTAAAATTCTGTCTTGCAAAGAAAAGTAATGGTCCTTCATAAGTTTGGGAATTCAGATCAAAATCACTCAAGGAATGAAACCACTAGAATGCTGACAAGGATCAGTGTTACATACACACCTATATACATACAACATACAAAACATCTCTATTTCAGCTCAGACTTTCATTAAAAGAGGATAATTAGTGTCTTTGTTAACTTCCTTACATATGTCTGGATTACCCAAAGTATAACACTGAGATGAGCTTGTATATACTGAGAGATGTTCCTTTCCTCAATACCAAATACAGTGGAATTTCTCCAAACCATCCATGCATGGGACATGAATAATTGGCTGGATTAGGGAGTGTTGGGTTTGTAAAAGTGAACCAAGTTGACCTGTCAGAACTCGGATATAATTGAACTGATGCCGTTCTGTACATTACATTACTAATTCTATTCGCTTTCAGCATTTACACTGTACATGTCCAAATGAATACAGAAAAAAAAAGCTTTACAGAGCAAAAATATTTCACTTAAGTTATACTTTTATACCATATGCAGCTTTTGTTGAACTTATAAATCTGCACATTGACTGCCGATCTCAGAAGTATACACGGCCTGACATAGCCCCATTCAGATGGTCGGCTTGTCCGAAAGCGTTACCAACCAATATATTTGATGAATATTTGTTTTTGTTGATCAGTATAAAAAACATACCTTCAAAAATAACACTTGTTAAATATTTCTATTCTGTGTTAAAATGATACTATTCAATTATCTACATTTTAGATGCAAAATCGCAGCTTTCCAACTCTGCATTACTCCATATATCAGGATTACCCTGAGTATAACACTCACCGTGAGAAGGGCTTGTATGTACTGAGAGAAGTTCTGAATTACTATTCCCTCGAAGGATTTACTGAGTGCCTGAACTAAATCACAAGCCGACCGTCGCCTCGTGTCCACATCTAATAACATAAAACAAGTGTTAGGTACTTAATAAGATTGATTACACAACAGTGTACCATCAGTACATTAAGTTCTACACAACAGTGTACCTTCAGTACATTAAGTTCTACACAACAGTGTACCTTCAGTACATTAAGTTCTACACAACAGTGTACCTTCAGTACATTAAGTTCTACACAACAGTGTAAGTACAGTTCTACACAACAGTGTACCTTCAGTACATTAAGTTCTACACAACAGTGTACCTTCAGTACATTAAGTTCTACACAACAGTGTACCATCAGTACATTAAGTTCTACACAACAGTGTACCATCAGTACATTAAGTTCTACACAACAGTGTACCTTCAGTACATTAAGTTCTACACAACAGTGTACCTTCAGTACATTAAGTTCTACACAACAGTGTACCTTCAGTACATTAAGTTCTACACAACAGTGTACCTTCAGTACATTAAGTTCTACACAACAGTGTACCTTCAGTACATTAAGTTCTACACAACAGTGTACCTTCAGTACATTAAGTTCTACACAACAGTGTACCTTCAGTACATTAAGTTCTACACAACAGTGTACCTTTAAGTTTACACAACAGTGTACCTTCAGTACTAACAACAGTGTACCTTCAGTACATTAAGTTCTACACAACAGTGTACCTTCAGTACATTAAGTTCTACACAACAGTGTACCTTCAGTACATTAAGTTCTACACAACAGTGTACCTTCAGTACATTAAGTTCTACACAACAGTGTACCTTCAGTACATTAAGTTCTACACAACAGTGTACCTTCAGTACATTAAGTTCTACACAACAGTGTACCATCAGTACATGAAGTTCTACACAACAGTGTACCATCAGTACATGAAGTTCTACACAACAGTGTACCATCAGTACATGAAGTTCTACACAACAGTGTACCATCAGTACATGACTTGTATGTAGATAAGTAGTGCATTATTCTTTAGAAGTATTTGGACACAGTACTACAAGCGTCAACTATCATTTACTGAATGTAGCCTTTACACAAATAAGTCACACAAAAGACATGTTTATTTGTTTAAGTAACACAATGCTTGTCAGGCAATTTTCTAATCTCTTACATATCATATACTCCACCTGTTATCCAGTGATTTCATTCATGTATTTTATTTTATATATCATATATTTTTTGTATATCTTACTTGTGTAATATACCCTAGAGCGTTTTCCATTGGCTGTGCCACTCAGAAATTGATCACGATGTCATATGGACAATGACATTCTGTCATTAATCTATAATAACACAACAAAATGGTTGCCTCCATTTGATTTTGTCACTAATATTTTGACGTACAAAACCTTTAAAAAATGCTACTTTCTGAGCTATGTGATAAAATGTTTCTTAGAGGAGTTTTCAATTCATGTCAGATTTTATGAAATTTGACTCGGAAATTTTATATCTGCTCGCCAAGGTTCTCAAAAATAAAAATTTCAAAAATCCTTATATGATATATATACATCACCGTCATTTCTCAAACTTTGGCAGACATATCAAAACAACCAGTAGAAGACTGGAGTGTGACATTTCAATGACTATGCAGTCACCAACATCAGACAAATGACCAGTGTTGAGTGTACTTGCATCGACAAACGTAGTGTACGAGAACGGAAAGAATTGTTGAATTTTTACTGCTGTATTGTGATTCTGTGTAAACTAAGGTAGTGTGATGAGATGTTAAACAGATAACAGAAAAAAAAGAATAACTCATGATGATAACAATGTATTGTAATAAATTCAGTTACACTTTGTTGAGCCCCCTCATCACTGTTTAGTACTGGCCTGCTGTGGCATATTCAGATGGTCTCTTTAACCAGGTCATTCCTGTACCTTACTTATCTATTTACGGACATCTGCTGTTGGTTGTATCCATCATTGGTTTTTCTACTCACCAGAACCTTCGATGTCTCTCCTTATATATTCATCAGGGTTATCTTCAAACAATTCCTCGTCAGCATCTAAGAAATTCCAACAAACAAATTATTAAAATCACATTAGTTTGTTCAATAAAGAACACTCAATATTGCTAATACTCTCTTTTAAAGGGATACCAACATTCACTGCAATATTCTTTCATATTTTGATTTTGTTTTGTTCAAATAATGTGTAAACTTACCCCTAAATTGCATGTTAGGAACAATCACTTTCTCACAGATGCTTGACAAGGTCGATGGATCCTCAAACAGACTTTTGTATGACGGTCGCTCGGCAACAGAGGCTAAAAACTGGATGGCATTGCTGACTAACTGTTAATAAAAACAACATTAATTAAAAAACATATTTCCATGTTTTATGTCCTTTCACATGTTTAGTTTTGCCAAGTTTTGTTTATTCTGATCAAATACAATTTTTTTTATGAAAGAATTCTAAACAAGAATCTGTGCTAAGCACAAGTTCTCAATGTTGATGACATTTCTATACCTATTTATAAACACTTAAATCTTACTTTTTACCGGTTTTATAGACCCTTTGGCTTAGCTATAGACCAATATTATATTGAAAACTGTAGTTCTGGTACTTTCAAGAAAACCAAAAAGATTCTACTAAAGATACAAACATAAATTCTGGGGATATCCTGCCCAAGTTACAAAATTTTTGGCTATTCTGTAACTTTTAAGAAATCATTCTAATAACTTTTAAAACTATTGTCAGCATCAAAATATCTCTCCTGTGGCCAGTTTGGACAGATGAAATTGGTGGGAATACCCCAAGCCAAACTGTCTCAATATAGCACTTCTGGAAATCCAGAAATGAAAGGTCACTGGATAAAAGACTTTATGAGGAGAATTGCGTAAATTCACAAGTGTGTATTTGTTTACTGAAATTTCTGCTGGGGTTACAATTTTACTACTTCATTAGCCTTGTTTTCTGTTGATATTATAATTTACACAAATATTTCATTCACTTTGTCTTATAATGTAGACCTGTTTTGATGCAATCAGGGACGCTTGAATGTTTGTTAATTGATCTAGCTAGATCTATCACAAATTTCCACAAATTAAACATCATATGTTTGTTCAAATGGTAAACCGAGGTGTTCAATTTCCATAAGAAAATAAGTAGATAATTTTGGGCATTTTTCTTCAAAAGCATCCTTGAAATCCTAACTTGTGTGGAATTTCCCATTAAGTAGTTACTGTACACCACCTCTGTGACAATACAATAAAACAGTTCTATGTTTTGTCTTTACCAGATCATATTTGACTTGTTGCCCTGTAGTGACTAGGAGATTCCAGATGGCTGTGACAAACTGTGGCAGCTGTTGTGAGAATTCTTCATCATACTTCTGGGCATAGAGGGCAACATTATCACATATCTGTGATTTAACCTGTTCTAGAAGACCTGCCTCTTCCTCATCCTGCCAAAAAAAAAGTTGCAACAACTCAATATACAGCCTCAACAATAGACATTGCTCATGTCTACCTGTACAATAGAACTATCAGGCCAACGTTCCTGTCTACCTGTACATTAAAATGTCTAGCAAATGTTTCTGTCTACCTGTACAATGTAACTGTCTGGTCAATGTTCTACAGTTCGTGTCTGCCTGTACAATGCAAGTGTCTGGCCAATGCTTGTATCTACCTGTACAATGTAACTGTCTGACCAATGTTACTGTCTACCTGTACAGTTCATGTCTACCTGTACAATGTAACTGTCTGGTCAATGTTCTACAGTTCATGTCTGCCTGTACAATGTAAGTGTCTGGCCAATGTTTGTATCTACCTGTACAATGTAACTGTTTGACCAATGTTTGTATCTACTTGCACAATGTAACTGTCTAACCAATGTTCGTATCTACCTGTACCATAGTACTGTCTGACCAATGTTCGTATCTACCTGTACAGTTTGTATCTACCTGTACAATATAACTGCCTGACCAATGTTCGTATCTACCTGTACAATAGAACTGTCTGGTCAATGTTCGTATCTACCTGTACAGTTTGTGTCTACCTGTACAATGTAACTGTCTGGCCAATATTGGTATCTACCTGTACAATAGAACTATCTGGCCAATATTCGTATCTACCTGTACAATAGAACTATCTGGCCAATATTCGTATCTACCTGTACAATAGAACTGTCTAGCCAATGTTCGTAGCTACCTGTAAAATAGAACTGTCTGACCAATGTTCCTGTCTACCTGTACAATAGAACTATCTGGCCAATATTCGTATCTACCTGTACAATAGAACTGTCTGACCAATGTTGCTAACTACCTGTACAATAGAACTATCTGGCCAACATTCCTGTCTACCTGTACAATAGAACTGTCTGACCAATGTTCCTGTCTACCTGTACAACAGAACTATCTGACCAATGTTCCTGTCTACCTGTACAACAGAACTATCTGACCAATGTTCCTGTCTACCTGTACAACAGAACTATCTGACCAATGTTCCTGTCTACCTGTACAATGTAACTGTCTGGCCAATGTTCCTGTCTACCTGTACAGTTCGTGTCTACCTGTACAATAGAACTATCTGGCCAATGTTCCTGTCTACCTGTACAATAGAACTGTCTGGCCAATGTTCGTGTCTACCTGTACAGTTCCTGTCTACCTGTACAATAGAACTGTCTGGCCAATGTTCGTGTCTACCTGTACAGTTCGTGTCTACCTGTACAATAGAACTATCTGACCAATGTTCCTGTCTACCTGTACAATAGAACTGTTTGGCCAACGTTCCTGTCTACCTGTACAATGTAACTGTCTGACCAATGTTCCTGTCTACCTGTACAAGGTAACTGTCTGACCAATGTTCCTGTCTACCTGTACAATAGAACTGTCTGGCCAAAGTTCCTGTCTACTTGTACAACAGAACTGTCTGACCAATGTTACTGTCTACATGTACAGTTCATGTCTACCTGTACAATGTAACTGTCTGGTCAATGTTCTACAGTTCGTGTCTACCTGTACAATAGAACTGTCTGACCAATGTTTGTATCTACCTGTACAACAGAACTGTCTGACCAATGTTCCTGTCTACCTGTACAATAGAACTGTTTGGCCAACGTTCCTGTCTACCTGTACAATGTAACTGTCTGACCAATGTTCCTGTCTACCTGTACAATGTAACTGTCTGATCAATGTTCCTGTCTACCTGTACAATGTAACTGTCTGACCAATGTTCCTGTCTACCTGTACAATGTAACTGTCTGACCAATGTTCCTGTCTACCTGTACAATAGAACTGTCTGACCAATGTTCCTGTCTACCTGTACAATGTAACTATCTGGCCAATGTTCCTGTCTACCTGTACAATAGAACTGTCTGGCCAATGTTCGTGTCTACCTGTACAGTTCCTGTCTACCTGTACAATAGAACTGTCTGGCCAATGTTCGTGTCTACCTGTACAGTTCGTGTCTACCTGTACAACAGAAGTGTCTGGCCAATGTTCCTGTCTACCTGTACAATAGAACTGTTTGGCCAACGTTCCTGTCTACCTGTACAATGTAACTGTCTGACCAATGTTCCTGTCTACCTGTACAAGGTAACTGTCTGACCAATGTTCCTGTCTACCTGTACAATAGAACTGTCTGGCCAAAGTTCCTGTCTACTTGTACAACAGAACTGTCTGACCAATGTTACTGTCTACATGTACAGTTCATGTCTACCTGTACAATGTAACTGTCTGGTCAATGTTCTACAGTTCGTGTCTACCTGTACAATAGAACTGTCTGACCAATGTTTGTATCTACCTGTATAACAGAACTGTCTGACCAATGTTCCTGTCTACCTGTACAATAGAACTGTTTGGCCAACGTTCCTGTCTACCTGTACAATGTAACTGTCTGACCAATGTTCCTGTCTACCTGTACAATGTAACTGTCTGATCAATGTTCCTGTCTACCTGTACAATGTAACTGTCTGACCAATGTTCCTGTCTACCTGTACAATGTAACTGTCTGACCAATGTTCCTGTCTACCTGTACAATGTAACTGTCTGACCAATGTTCCTGTCTACCTGTACAAGGTAACTGTCTGACCAATGTTCCTGTCTACCTGTACAATAGAACTGTCTGGCCAAAGTTCCTGTCTACTTGTACAACAGAACTGTCTGACCAATGTTACTGTCTACATGTACAGTTCCTGTCTACCTGTACAATGTAACTGTCTGGCCAATGTTCCTGTCTACCTGTACAACAGAACTGTCTAGCCAATGTTCGTATCTACCTGTACAATGTAACTGTCTGACCAATGTTCCTATCTACCTGTACAACAGAACTGTCTAGCCAATGTTCGTATCTACCTGTACAATAGAACTGTCTGACCAATGTTCCTGTCTACCTGTACAATAGAACTGTTTGGCCAACATTCCTGTCTACCTGTACAATAGAACGGTCTGACCGATGTTCCTGTCTACATGTACAAGGTAACTGTCTGACCAATGTTTCTGTCTACCTGTACAACAGAACTGTCTAGCCAATGTTCGTATCTACCTGTACAATAGAACTGTCTGACCAATGTTCCTGTCTACCTGTACAATAGAATTGTCTGACCAATGTTCCTGTCTACCTGTACAGTTCGTGTCTACCTGTACAATGTAACTGTCTGGCCAATGTTCCTGTCTACCTGTACAATAGAACTGTCTGACCAATGTTCGTATCTACCTGTACAATAGAACTATCTGGCCAATGTTCCTGTCTACCTGTACAATGTAACTGTCTGACCAATGTTCCTGTCTACCTGTACAATAGAACTGTCTGACCAATGTTCCTGTCTACTTGTACAACAGAACTGTCTGACCAATGTTACTGTCTACATGTACAGTTCATGTCTACCTGTACAATGTAACTGTCTGGTCAATGTTCTACAGTTCGTGTCTACCTGTACAATAGAACTGTCTGACCAATGTTCGTATCTACCTGTACAACAGAACTGTCTGACCAATGTTCCTGTCTACCTGTACAATAGAACTGTTTGGCCAACGTTCCTGTCTACCTGTACAATGTAACTGTCTGACCAATGTTCCTGTCTACCTGTACAATGTAACTGTCTGACCAATGTTCCTGTCTACCTGTACAATAGAACTGTTTGGCCAACGTTCCTGTCTACCTGTACAATGTAACTGTCTGACCAATGTTCCTGTCTACCTGTACAATGTAACTGTCTGACCAATGTTCCTGTCTACCTGTACAATGTAACTGTCTGACCAATGTTCCTGTCTACCTGTACAATGTAACTGTCTGACCAATGTTCCTGTCTACCTGTACAATGTAACTGTCTGACCAATGTTCCTGTCTACCTGTACAATAGAACTGTCTGACCAATGTTCCTATCTACCTGTACAATGTAACTGTCTGACCAATGTTCCTGTCTACCTGTACAATGTAACTGTCTGGCCAATGTTCCTGTCTACCTGTACAACAGAACTGTCTAGCCAATGTTCGTATCTACCTGTACAATGTAACTGTCTGACCAATGTTCCTGTCTACCTGTACAACAGAACTGTCTAGCCAATGTTCGTATCTACCTGTACAATGTAACTGTCTGACCAATGTTCCTATCTACCTGTACAACAGAACTGTCTAGCCAATGTTCGTATCTACCTGTACAATAGAACTGTCTGACCAATGTTCCTGTCTACCTGTACAATAGAACTGTCTGGCCAATGTTCCTGTCTACCTGTACAATAGAACTATCTGGCCAATGTTCGTATCTACCTGTACAATGTAACTGTCTGACCAATGTTCCTGTCTACCTGTACAACAGAACTGTCTAGCCAATGTTCGTATCTACCTGTACAATAGAACGGTCTGACCGATGTTCCTGTCTACATGTACAAGGTAACTGTCTGACCAATGTTTCTGTCTACCTGTACAACAGAACTGTCTAGCCAATGTTCGTATCTACCTGTACAATAGAACTGTCTGACCAATGTTCCTGTCTACCTGTACAATAGAACTATCTGGCCAATGTTCCTATCTACCTGCACAATAGTACTGTCTGACCAATGTTCCTGTCTACCTGTACAATAGAATTGTCTGACCAATGTTCCTGTCTACCTGTACAGTTCGTGTCTACCTGTACAATAGAACTATCTGACCAATGTTCCTGTCTATCTGTACAATAGAACTATCTGACCAATGTTCCTGTCTACCTGTACAATAGAACTGTCTGACCAATGTTCCTGTCTACCTGTACATTAGTACTGCCTGGCCAACGTTCAAGTCAATGCAGATATTTAGAATTACCTCTGTTTGTAGAAGTTTGTTGTCTGCACTCAACAAGGTCAAGAAGTGGGTCATCCAAATAGCCATATTGTCCTCGAAGTGTTCTGGTAAGTCCTGTAATTACAAATTAAAAGGTAAAACAGCTTTATTCCTGCCTCTAGACCTGAAATATATCTTAAGGCTAACACCATTCAACAGTAGCTATTCCTGCCTCTAGACCCCAATTATCTTTTAAAGCCTACACTATACAACAGTGATTTCTTCAAAGACTACAGAATATTACACACAATAACACTACAGAGCTGTCCCTTACCTGGAAGTTGAGACTGTAGAATATTTTACAAATTAACACTATGGAGCTGTCCCTTACCTGGAAGTTGAGACTGTAGAATATTTTACAAATTAACACTATGGAGCTGTCCCTTACCTGGAAGTTGAGACTGTAGAATATTTTACAAATTAACACTATGGAGCTGAAGATGACTTTGAGAGCATTAGGGTCGTTGGCGTGAGTCTTCGCCAATTCCATTGTGGCCTGCAATGAGAAAATTGAACAAAATACCAAAACTACATACACCAACTTCAGAGCATATCCAACAAAATGTCTAATCACTTAACAATAATAACTTTCTGACCTCTCCAAAAAATTTCTGCTATTAAGCAGAACTGGGAATGATATTAATTATCTTGTGCTCTATGTCCACACTTCAATCATACTTACATTGAAAAGTTCGGTGAAAGGCTGAGCAAAATTTTCCAACACAAACTTGATTTCTGTCCAGAGTTGTTGTGATTTGAACTCATGACGATACCTACAGGTCAAAAAACAAGAGTACAACATAGGATAAAACACATGTGTCAATACTACTGACTGGAGAGAGACAAACACTTCTCAAGAAATAACAATAACAACATTTTGTTTTTCAAAATCCAAGATGGCCACCTATCAGCTATTTTGTTTTCCTTATCAACCCTTAAATAAAAATGGCACAAGGGACCAAGGGGAACTTACATATGAAATTTCAGAAATTTCCATTTGGTACATTTAGAAAAATACTGATAAAAAAAATTGTTAACAGAGAGACAGGCAGAGAAAATAACATGTGTCTATGTTACGAACTCCTGATCATACCTATAGGTTAAAAACTAGAGTGCAATTTAAGACATAACACATACATGTTGATGTTACTAACTTGAGGGTCAGCTGCTAACCCTGGTTAGCCCTTATGATGTGTGTAGTCGTAACACAGCTAAACATAGCATAACAAAGTGGTCAAAGCCATTGTAACAATATCAAATTAGATCGTGGAACCATGCTAAAGAAAAAAACATAACCAATGTTAACAGTTCCTCTGATTGTTATAGCACTGTAAATTAGGGAAAACAAATTCAGCATCACTTCATTTTTCTCATATCTGCTTGTGATATAGTTAGTAAGAAGTAGTAGTGATACACAAAAAACTGTAACAAGTACAAAAAGGATACTTTCATGAATGAATCTATTTTGAAGGAATCTTGTTCAATCATTGACCAGAGTTGTTTTGAAGTGAGGTCTTCGTAATGTAGCTAATGGCTACCACACTGAACAGTATGCAAATCGAAATTTCATGTTTAAAGACAAAGATTTTTTTATAGAATACCTAGGTATTTCATAGCAACAGCTAATGATCTGAGGTTAAAAAGGAACATCTAAGACTCTACCTTTTAAAGAGAGAATGTGCAGTTCGCAGAATTCCATTGATGACATGGAAGTCGCCCGTTTGAAACTTGGTCACCATTTCAGTAATTAGGTCCGGCCATTTAGCTGGGAAGTCCTCTCGACCAATAATGCTAATCGCATCACTTAACTGTTAAACAGAAACATAAATATCAACCACTTGTTCTGTGACTATCACCCACCTGACCTGTGACTATCACCCACCTGACCTGTGACTATCACCCACCTGACCTGTGACTATCACTCACCTGACCTGTGACTAACACCCACCTGACCTGTGACTATCATCCACCTGACCTGTGACTAACACCCACCTGACCTGTGACTATCACCCACCTGTTATGTGACTAACACCCACCTGACCTGTGACTATCACCCACCTGACCTGTGACTATCATCCCCCTGACCTGTGACTATCACCCACCTGACCTGTGACTATCACCCACCTGACCTGTGACTATCACCCACCTGTTATGTGACTATCACCCACCTGACCTGTGACTAACACATACCTGACCTGTGACTAACACCCACCTGACCTGTGACTAACACCCACCTGACCTGTGACAATCACCCACATGACCTGTGACCAACATCCACCTGTTATGTGACTATCACCCATCTGTTATGTGACTATCACCCACCTGACCTGTGACTAACACCCACCTGACCTGTGACTATCACCCACCTGTTATGTGACTATCACCCCCTAACCTGTGACTAACACCCACCTGACATGTGACGAACATCCACCTGACCTGTGACTATCATCCCCCTGACCTCTGACTAACACCCACCTGACCTGTGACTATCACCCACCTGACCTGTGACTAACACCCACCTGACATGTGACTATCACCCACCTGTTATGTGACTATCACCCCCTGACCTGTGACTATCACCCTCCTGACCTGTGAATATCATCCCCCTGACCTCTGACTAACACCCACCTGACCTGTGACTAACACCCACCTGACCTGTGACTATGACTCACCTGACATGTGACTATCATCCCTCTGACCTGTGACTATCACCCACCTGACCTGTGACTATCACCCACCTGTTCTCCAGACACATGCTCAAACTACTTCCATGTTTAATACCTGTTTCTGTATTTGTTCTGGACTTTTCAGCATCAGACCAACAATCTGTTGCTTAATAGTTGTTCTATCTTGAGCATGTATTTTATCTGTGCCATCATCCTGCAAAAGAAAAACCTATCATTATTAACTGTGTCATACCATTCACTACTTACAGTTTGCACAATTTCTGTTTTATAAACTCATATCTTCAACTTTTAACAAAAGAAGGGTTTCTAGCAGAATCCGAGAAATATGATATTTGAGAAACATACCCCAGGGAATTGAAGCTTCCATGTAACTGAATAACTTTTCACAAACTCAGAAACAAGAAAACAACAGATGTACAATCTATCCGTACATAAAAATATATAAATTCCATTTAACAGAACTACCTGTCCCTACTCACCACACGCCAGTTTCTGCGAGTATAATTTTTGAAGGTCACAGCTGAGCTGACCCTAATATGAGACTCAACATTGTCTTTGTCCAACAAGTGTAGCAGTAACAGTGGGTAGTGCTGCTGAATCTCCACAGATTCCAGGAATTTCTCCGCTGTAAAATAGAGGTGGAATTGCTGTATCTATATCTACTACAGGAATTTCTCCGCTGTAAAATAGAGGTGAAATTGCTGTATCTATATCTACTACAGGAATTTCACCGCTGTAAAATAGAAGTGGAATTGCTGTATCTATATATACTACAAGAATTTCTCCGTTGAAAAATAGAGGTGGAAAATAGAGGTGGAATTGCTGTATCTATATCTACTACAGGAATTTCACCGCTGTAAAATAGAAGTGGAATTGCTGTATCTATATATACTACAAGAATTTCTCCGTTGAAAAATAGAGGTGGAATTGCTGTATCTATAGCTACTACAGGAATTTCTCTGCAGTAAAATAGAGGTGGAATTGCTGTATCTATATCTACTACAGGAATTTCACCGCTGTAAAATAGAAGTGGAATTGCTGTATCTATATATACTACAAGAATTTCTCCATTGAAAAATAGAGGTGGAATTGCTGTATCTATAGCTACTACAGGAATTTCTCTGCAGTAAAATAGAGGTGGAATTGCTGTATCTATATCTACTACAGGAATTTCTCCGCTGTAAAATAGAGGTGGAATTGCTGTATCTATATCTACTACAGGAATTTCTCCGCTGTAAAATAGATGCCTGTACTATCTACTACAGGAATATCTCCAATTTGAAAAATAGACTGTATACATATACACACTACCGGAATTTCTCCATTGTAAAATTTAGTCTATGGCCACAACCTATCCATGTTCTAATTTTATCACAATGTAGTATGCCCTGGAGCCTTTTTCACTGGTTGTGTCAGAAGTTATTTTGGATGTTGTAATATAGACAACAACATTACCTCATAAACTGAAAATAGCTCAACATATATTTGGCTCTATTAGCTTTTGTCTCACATTTTCACTCTAAAACCTGTCAAAATTTAATTTTTCTGAGTTACTTGATGAAAAGTGTTTTTATTGTTTTTTTCATTTCAAATCAATAAACTCCTGTTAATCTGGACTGTAAAACAGAGGCAAGGATTTTTATATCTAAAGGCTACAGGAAATTGTAATCATTGATCAATCATATTGTCTTCTATACATTTATTTGATGTCTAAGTACACTTCTGAAGTTCTCTGTCATTTCCTTACAGGTTGTACTAGTGGGTGTAAAACCATTTAAATAGATTAAATATACACTTCTCTACCTTGTCTCCGCACTGTTTGATCTGGTGACAGGGTCTGCTGTAAATAGCCAGCCAGAGACTGCAGCGTCGACTCATTCAGCTCCATGTTATCTCTGAAGAAGTAAAAATAATATTAATAGCTTATCAAAACATTTTTTTAACCAGCTGATGTCAGATGTAATCTTCTGATATTTTGTGAATATAGTTAATTCTGAAACTTTTGGGATAGACTCCCTTCAGACCCAATTACGGAGAGATGAGACTTATGGGTCATTTTCAGCAATTTTTAAAGACAAAAATAAGAAATCAAATGAAAATCAAACAAACTGAAAAAGACAAAAAATGTGGGATGGCAATTTTAGTATTGAATGGCCAGGTCCCCCTTTGGTCCCCTCCTGTACTATTCCTGTACATCAAGTCTACTTGAGCGCTGATTTTACATTCCCTTTAATCCATAGGTTATGCCACCTGTTTGACACAGTTTATATAACTCAAAAACTGTCATTTGGGGTCCATGTCAAATTATCTGATATCATGTAATTACCCCCATTATCAGTTTAATAACACCACTTATACATTGTTTGTTATGATACACATGTAATATGACTCAGAGAGCTAGAGATTCCATTGTTTTCATGGTGATAACATAACTTCAACACATATAAGCATTGTAATATTGCCATAAATGTTCCAACAAGAGACCCATAGGCTTAATGATCATCTGACCATAAAAGCCTTATGACATACCAGCAGTATTTCAAGTAGGGACAGTTACAAATGATCAAAACTGTTAGGAATAGATTAGTAAGTAAAGAGAAAATAAAGCCCTGAACATTCCTGCAAAATTTCAGCTCAAAGGCATAAAAAATAACAACACTTTAGGTTAGACAACCTAGCAGTTAAAGAAAATTGCAAATACATATTTGTTAGTTGAGTTAAAAACAACACTTTTGGACATTTCTTTTAAATGGTACATGGCAAGGAAGTCTCTCTCATTGCCACACATAAACAGAATTCACAGTAATAATGTAATGGTAGGTAGGGAGAGGGTCAGATGGTGGGGCTGTTTGGATACTTCTTGTTTGAACAGCTCTACACTTTCACTGAGAATTGATTGACTTTGTAAACCAGATGCAGATAAATTCTCACTTTTTTCAAGAATAGAAAACTTTGTTTCTCAGCCCTGTGTTGCATATTACCACAGTGACATGCATGTGATATATATATATGCTTATACCTGAAATGCTAAACGTGCTTCAACATCTCAGTGACTGATACATACATTTCAACCCTAATTTGGACACTGGCATCCAAGACATGAACATACAATTCAGATCTAAATCACAGATCTTTTTCCTTGTCATGCATGAAGGTCAATTTTGTTCTAATTTTCAAAATTGTAATGACAACATACTGTAGAAATGTTTATATATATATATATATTGGATATCACCTCTAACACCGCTCTAGTTCGTCTTCCCCACATCCTTTTTTTTAAATGTAGGCCTCCTTACCACTATTTTCATTGATGATCAAGCCTTTATTGTCATCAACGACAACAGAAACTGTCGGTATGATTTACAAACAGCCAGACAACGCATATTTGAATGTTTATGTTTACAATATTTGTAGCTTCTATCTTAAATTTCTCAGGCAGTGGAAGTGTCGTTGCGTGTAGTATTTTTCAATGGGGTTTAATTATAAAACTGCGCGCGACTACATCTTATTTAAGGATTTTTTTTTTTTACTCGTTGGTTTGAAAGCTCAGGATGCGTTAAGGTGCAAACGGTTCTACTGCCAATATTTATCTAACATAAGAGATAGGCTACGTTACAGAAAAACACTGCTCTATCATAAATGTATTACCAAATTTACAAAGTATATCCACCAGTTCAAGTAATGTTCTTGTTTCCTTGTTTTTTCCTTAAAAAAGAATAGAAAATCTCTTTCAAACTGCCCCTCTCACATGTTCAAATGGCGCCGAATTTGTGCATTATGAAAAAGTCCGAAAAGTTCCGAAATAGACCAAGGGACGTAACTAATGGTTGCAGTCTACTAATACTAACGCTTGTGACAACGAACACGTTTAACCCGTTCATGCTACAACATTTTAACAAATATTAATTCGTTTTTGAGAATAGTTTTTACAACATAAATACAATAAAATCAACTGAAAAAGATACAAAGATGGTTGATTATGAATTACATCTGTAATGCCATTTTAATTAAATGTAACATTTGGCAATTATCTCTCTAAAGAGTGTAACCTTGCCGTTGGTTGGTGTGTTGTGTGGGTGTTGGGGGGGGGGGGGGGTCTGTACGACATTGAGAGCTATGCTGGTGGGAGATTCGTCTCATGTTAGGGCCATCCAAGTCAGGTCAAAGGGTGGAGACCAGACAAAGAGCACTCTATGGTCTTCCAAGTCCAGGGGCTAGAAGTAGGTGAACAAGCCGGTCATCAGTAGCAGAGCTTACCACTGTGCTACCATTATGTTACGCATGATTAAGTAAAAATTTAGAAGCTTTATTACATGTATAGATTTCTCCAAATATTGAAATATTTTGTGTTTGTATTTGTGTGGAATAGAAAACATGTGCCAAGAAAAGCAAATACGACATTTGTGTGGTCAATATATTAAGGATGAGTTTCAGATACACATTAATGAATAATTATGCTAAAATCGCAAAATATCAAATATCTCCATATTATCAAATTCTGCAACCCTACTCTAACACTAGAAAAACCCCCAAATAATATACACTACACAAGTCTGATCTTTCTTCTTTTATTGAGGAAACAGGCTATTTATTCGCTAGTGTTTTTCTTTAGAGCAGAGACGTATATATCACATATGTACGTCTCTGTTTAGAGGTACGTTAAATGTTATAAGACAGATAACCTGTATTACAGTTTAAGATGACACCTTCAGTGCGTGTTTCAAATTCTTCATGAAATATGTATAATCGTTACAAAAGCTCATCTTGGAATCACGCAATGATTTCTGGACAGTCACATATAATTGAATGAAAAAATAAATAAATTCCGTGTAACATTTAACTACGTTGCGATGATCAAGCCTTTAATAAAAAGTGAAAAGGTCATACGTGAATTTCTCGATGTTCCAATCACCAGATCATTTAAAAACTTATCATATCTAGTCCATTTTGATTCCTTAAATAATCGGAGTAATTCTTGATCAAGCCTAAATTGGAAATATCGTGAAAATCCAGTTTGCATATTTAAATAACTCATTTAAATATGTTGTCAAGTTTGGACATAGTGACGTTTAAATGCCCTCTTTTCAAAGCAAACACTCCCCCACCATCCTCCCTTTAGTGTTTTTCTTATATTGGTGTCATGGCGTCGTCTATGTGGCGGTTGAGCATTTGCATAAATGGCGCTGTTTCACTTAAAATTCAACGCAATGAATAAAACCAGCCTGTCAAGAGGTATCTATGTTTAAAATTACCAGATACGAAGCAATATTTTCGCTAAAACGCTTCAATATGGTGTGATTTTGAAGCTATTGGGTTCACATACGTTCAATATACGTTACCTATCCTGTGATACGTAATGATACCATGTAAATAAAATTAATAGAAAGTTGTTAAATGGATGTGAAGAGCGAAATTTAATACCACAATTTATGAAATGCAATGCCCGACATTACTTCACTATCGGATTTCATTGATAATTTTAAATTAGTGTATTTTGAAATGAATAGATTTGAAACACCGCGATTAAAATTTGTCCTGTTGTATATAAAGAAAACAAAAGAGAAGCCAAATGTGAAGTGTCCTAGGCTCGGTTATAACTGGAACAAGGACGTTAAGCTAAAAAAAAAAAAAAAAGCCAAATGTGATTTTCCTGGCTAGACTGGGTTGTCGCATGAACAAAGCTCCCCCAAAAAGTGCTCTTCTTATCTACGCCCTTAAACGCTTTACTGAATGCGTCCGTTCTATCTTACGGTATAATGAGGTTTTATACAAAGTTAGTGTCCTTGTTGAACGCATGTTACCGGTTCTTCTTTTCCTGGCATTTATGAATGAATTTCCGTTATTGTCTGTACAAAACGTTTAACCATAAGAGATGTGTGATTCCAACAGCTTCCGTCTTTAATTTATTTTATTGAACTTTTAATAAATTGCTAAAAATCGCATCCTGCCGTTATTATGTATCATCAAGGCCCCTTAGTATGAATATATTGTTTATGGTGAGAGAGAGAGAGAGAGAGAGAGAGAGAGAGAGAGAGAGAGAGAGAGAGAGAGAGAGAGAGAGAGAGAGAGAGAGAGAGAGAGAGAGAGAGAGAGAGAGAGAGAGAGAGAGAGAGAGAGAGAGAGAGAGAGAGGGGGGGGGGGGGGGAGCGAGAGAGAGAGAGAGAACTGCATTTTGTTCCCCATGTAATCAAGGTAACAATAATATCATCAAGAAATCTTTATGATTTAGAAAATAACAGACAGTCGATCAACCCATCAATAATGAAATATATATTTTATTGTGGTCTGTACTTTGTTTAATTAATCGAACATGTAACTTGTACTAATTCTATTCCCTTTGTAACACCTAAATGCATTTCATAAACCGAAAATAGGCGTCAATATTTAAAACGCCTCTTTCTTGTAGTCTGAGATTAATTACATAATATAACTATAGTTCTATGTTTTTGCTCATATACTATACATATCAATACATGTACATTGGAATACTTTCGGCACATGATCTTACGTTTCCGCATTCTAACTTTACCCATTTGTCTATCGTTTTGTTTTTTTGACCACGTGTTCATGTTTCCTCTTTCAACCTAATTTTGTCGCTTCATTCCCATATTTTGTCTTACGACATTCTACTAGCTTTGTCACTTCATTTTTACGACTTTCTCAGCTATCACACAGCTTTACTCCCAAACTTCATAAACACCTCACTTTCCAGACTTGTCGCTTAATTCCCACGCTTTACCGCAATATTCTACATCTTGTCGTTTCATTCCCACGCTTTACCGCAATATTCTACATCTTGTCGTTTCATTCCCACGTTTTACCGCAATATTCTACATCTTGTCGTTTCATTCCCACGCTTTACCGCAATATTCTATATGTTGTCGCTTCATTCCCACGCTTTACCGCAATATTCTATATGTTGTCGCTTCATTCCCACGCTTTACCGCAATATTCTATATGTTGTCGCTTCATTCCAACACGTTCCCGCACTATACTACATGTTGTCGCTTCATTCCCTGGCTTTACCGCAATATTCTACATATTGTCGCTTCATTCCCACGATTTACCGCATTATTCTATATGTTGTCGCTTCATTCCCACGCTTTACCGCAATATTCTATATGTTGTCGCCTCATTCCTACGCTTTACCGCAATATTCTATATATTGTCACCTAATTCCCACGCTTTACCGCAATATTCTATATGTTGTCGCTTCATTCCCACACTTTACCGCAATATTCTACATGTTGTCGCTTCATTCCCACGCTTTACCGCAATATTCTATATGTTATCGCTTCATTCCCACGCTTTACCGCAATATTCTACATCTTGTCGCTTCATTCCCACGATTTACCGCATTATTCTATATGATGTCGCTTCATTCCCTGGCTTTATCGCAATATTTTACATCTTGTCGCCTCATTCCCACGCTTTACCGCAATATTCTACATGTTGTCGCTTCATTCCCACGATTTACCGCAATATTCTATATGTTGTCGCTTCATTCCCACGCTTTACCGCAATATTCTATATGTTGTCGCTTCATTCCCACGCTTTACCGCAATATTCTATATGTTGTCGCATCATTCCAAGACTTTTCCGCAATATTCTATATGTTGTCGCTTCATTCCCACGCTTTACCGCAATATTCTACATCTTGTCGCTTCATTCCCTGGCTTTATCGCAATATTTTACATCTTGTCGCCTCATTCCCACGCTTTACCGCAATATTCTACGTCTTGTCGCTTCATTCCCACGCTTTACCGCAATATTCTACATCTTGTCGCGCCATTCCCTCGCTTTACCGCAATATTCTATATGTTGTCGCCTCATTCCCACGCTTTACCGCAATATTCTATATGTTGTCGCTTCATTCCAACGCTTTACCGCAATATTCTATATATTGTCACCTCATTCCCACGCTTTACCGCAATATTCTATATGTTGTCGCTTCATTCCCACGCTTTACCGCAATATTCTATATGTTGTCGCTTCATTCCCACGCTTTACCGCAATATTCTACATCTTGTCGCTTCATTCACACGCTTTACCGCAATATTCTATATGTTGTCGCATCATTCCAAGACTTTTCCGCAATATTCTATATGTTGTCGCTTCATTCCCACGCTTTACCGCAATATTCTATATATTGTCGCTTCATTCCCACGCTTTACCGCAATATTCTATATGTTGTCGCATCATTCCAAGACTTTTCCGCAATATTCTATATGTTGTCGCTTCATTCCCACGCTTTACCGCAATATTCTACACATTGTCGCTTCATTCCCATGCTTTACCGCAATATTCTACATCTTGTCGCTTCATTCCCACGCTTTACCGCAATATTCTATATGTTGTCGCCTCATTGCCACGCTTTACCGCAATATTCTATATGTTGTCGCTTCATTCCCACGCTTTACCGCAATATTCTATATATTGTCACCTCATTCCCACGCTTTACCGCAATATTCTATATGTTGTCGCTTCATTCCCACGATTTACCGCAATATTCTATATGTTGTCGCTTCATTCCCACGCTTTACCGCAATATTCTACATCTTGTCGCTTCATTCCCACGCTTTACCGCAATATTCTATATGTTGTCGCTTCATTCCCACGCTTTACCGCAATATTCTACACATTGTCGCTTCATTCCCTGGCTTTATCGCAATATTTTACATCTTGTCGCTTCATTCCCACGCTTTACCGCAATATTCTACATGTTGTCGCTTCATTCCCACGATTTACCGCAATATTCTATATGTTGTCGCTTCATTCCCACGCTTTACCGCAATATTCTACACATTGTCGCTTCATTCCCTGGCTTTATCGCAATATTTTACATCTTGTCGCTTCATTCCCACGCTTTAACGCAATATTCTACATCTTGTCGTTTCATTCCCACGCTTTACCGCAATATTCTACATCTTGTCGTTTCATTCCCACGCTTTACCGCAATATTCTATATGTTGTCGCCTCATTCCCACGCTTTACCGCAATATTCTATATGTTGTCGCTTCATTCCCACGCTTTACCGCAATATTCTATATATTGTCACCTCATTCCCACGCTTTACCGCAATATTCTATATGTTGTCGCTTCATTCCCACGCTTTACCGCAATATTCTACATGTTGTCGCTTCATTCCCTGGCTTTACCGCAATGTTCTACATATTGTCGCTTCATTCCCACGATTTACCGCATTATTCTATATGATGTCGCTTCATTCCCACGCTTTACCGCAATATTCTATATGTTGTCGCCTCATTCCTACGCTTTACCGCAATATTCTATATGTTGTCGCTTCATTCCCACACGTTCCCGCGCTATTCTACATATTGTCGCATCATTCCAAGACTTTTCCGCAATATTCTATATGTTGTCGCTTCATTCCCACGCTTTACCGCAATATTCTACATCTTGTCGCTTCATTCCCACGCTTTACCGCAATATTTTATATGTTGTCGCGCCATTCCCTCGCTTTACCGCAATATTCTACATCTTGTCGCTTCATTCCCACGCTTTACCGCAATATTCTACATCTTGTCGCTTCATTCCCACGCTTTACCGCAATATTCTATATGTTGTCGCTTCATTCCCACGCTTTACCGCAATATTCTACATCTTGTCGCTTCATTCCCACGCTTTACCGCAATATTCTACATCTTGTCGCTTCATTCCCACGCTTTACCGCAATATTTTATATGTTGTCGCGCCATTCCCTCGCTTTACCGCAATATTCTATATCTTGTCGCTTCATTCCAACGCTTTACCGCAATATTCTATATGTTGTCGCTTCATTCCCACGCTTTACCGCAATATTCTACATCTTGTCGCTTCATTCCCACGCTTCACCGCACTACTCTATATGTTGTCGCCTCATTGCCACGCTTTACCGCACAATTCTACATCTTGTCGCTTCATTCCCACACTTAAATCTACTATTCCACATGATGTCGATACACTTTCAAGTTTCTTTCTCGTCACACTCCACCATTTTGTCATTCCTTTCCACGCTTTACTGCATTGGGGCTTCCTTCTTATTCTCTTTATCTATAAGTTTAAAATGAAGGTGCAATTTTGACGAAATTTCCTTAACTTAAAATTGCCCAGAGGAAAAGGATTACATGAGTTCCGGAAATTTCCTTAGATTTGAGTTTTCTTTAACTTAAGTAATGTTTTTCTATGGTAGTTAAGATTTCCTTAAGTTAAGGAAGTTTTGTGAAACAAGGGCCAGCAACTTTATGTGTACTACAGTATGGTGACTAACTAGAGGCAATCATTGAGGTGACGCTCACCTAGACTGGAGCTGACTGGGAGCAGTCTCGTCCAACAGGATCCAAGCAATTTTTGTTTGTGGAAAATGAAGGAATTTTGGTAATTTTCAATTTTAGTTTCATCACCAGATATATCCTATTTAGGTTGCACAAGTACTTTTTCCGGTTTTGTTATAGCTAGGAAAACACTCCTTTAGGTGATGTTAGGATTTTTTGATTCATCTCCTTTATAACGTCAATATCTTAACAACATCAGACTTAATAGTATGCCAAGCTAAAACAATCATAACGACACAAGACTACACGGGGGTTCGGATAGACAACATACCTGGTCACACCGTGCCCGGGAGAAAAATCGGGAGGTCTAGATAGACCGGTCATACTAAACACAGGGTCTAGATAGACGCCTGACCGTGTCATACCGACACTACACTAAACACAGGGTCTAGATAGACGCCTGACCGTGTCATACCGACACCAGACTAAACATGGAGTCTAGATAGACGCCTGACCGTGTCATATCGACACCATACTAAACATGGAGTCTAGATAGACGCTTGACCGTGTCATACCGACACCACACTAAACATGGAGTCTAGATAGACGCTTGACCGTGTCGTACCGACACCAGACTAAACATGGAGTCTAGATAGACGCTTGACCGTGTCATACCGACACCACACTAAACATGGAGTCTAGATAGACGCTTGACCGTGTCATACCGACACCACACTAAACATGGAGTCTAGATAGACGCTTGACCGTGTCATACCGACACCAGACTAAACATGGAGTCTAGATAGACGCTTGACCGTGTCATACCGACACCAGACTAAACATGGAGTCTAGATAGACGCTTGACCGTGTCATACCGACACCAGACTAAACATGGAGTCTAGATAGACGCTTGACCGTGTCATACCGACACCAGACTAAACATGGAGTCTAGATAGACGCCTGACCGTGTCATACCGACACTACACTAAACATGGAGTCTAGATAGACGCTTGACCGTGTCATACCGACACCACACTAAACATGGAGTCTAGATAGACGCCTGACCGTGTCATACCGACACTACACTAAACATGGAGTCTAGATAGACGCTTGACCGTGTCATACCGACACCACACTAAACATGGGGTCTAGATAGACGCCTGACCGTGTCATACCGACACTACACTAAACACAGGGTCTAGATAGACGCCTGACCGTGTCATAGACTAGACGACACCACACTAAACCTGGCCGTGTCATACCGACACTACACTAAACATGGAGTCTAGATAGACGCCTGACTGTGTCATACCGACACCACACTATACCGTGATGGGGTCTAGATAGACGCCTGACTGTGTCATACCGACACAATGATATCTCTTCAAGTGAGAATTGAACATTAAGTTAATAGTATAACAAACAAGTATTGTTCAAATTTCACAATAATTTGATTTTAAAATGTGATGTATGTGGTTCGGCCAGGGTTTAGACATTAGAAAACACTGCCACATATCGAGATGACAACATTTTAACGCTAAACTTAATTTACCTTGTGCACGTCAGATATTGCTGACCAATGCCAACGATATGCAAGATGATTTTTAACAAACGTAATGTACATCATTTTCTTGTAAGTTGCATAAAACTAAATATATACTATCTGAAATATGTTTTTAAAAAATTGCGTCTGCCCAATCTGGTTCCTTTATTGAATTGAACTCTCCTCTCTTAAGTACCTGTATACTCACCACTTTATTTTAAAATTCTTAGATATCAATGAAACAAAACGGATATTATAACTTGAACGTTGCATGACTGTAGGTTAAAGTGAACGACACATGTCCGTAACGACTCCGTTACCAGAGGAGTTTAGCGGATTGGGGGAATTCCCTACCGTGTTCTATAAATATATTCTCGCGCGGAATGAAATGTGTCACTTTCTATTTCCGTTAGGACATAAAGGTACTGTGCTCGAGGTTATATCATTAATATTTGAACAGAAATCCAATCGATATGTCCAAATCACGTCATAGAAACAGAGGTAGAGATGTGGCGGACGGTGGGTTGCAGAGGATATCGTATAAATTTTCGAGCTGTGAAGTGGAACAAATAATTCGGTGCGAGAGCGTGGAAAAAGTAGGCGGTTCAGTGAAATCCCTCAAGACGTCGGACAATGATGTTGTCAGTACTGACCACAGTGAAGCTATAGGCAATAATTCGACAGTGTTAAGCATGGAAAACGACGGGGACGACCCCCCTGACGTCAGTGATGCTAGGCTTCTACCTCCGGACCGACCTGATCTCGCTGACCTGAGTCGACAGAACGGGAAAACCTCTGGTCAGGTAAAGAGGGTGAAAACCTGGCCACCTGGCTATACCAGGCTGGACCTCGCCTTCTCCATCATATCCGTGTTGATGTTCTTTGTAGACCTCGGCACGGACGTCGCCCTGGTAGTGAGGTATCATGTCACTAACCAATATGTACTAAGGAATTTGACACTAGGGTTTATCCTAGTTCCAGCCCTTGTTTCAGGTACCGTGTCCATAGTGTGGAGCTACATAGACTACAGCAATCATACACGTCATAACAGGAGCAAGTGGCCCATGATCATCCGCTGTGTGTTTACTTTCCTTCAATTAGGCAGAATGTACAGGTAGGTTCTAGGTGTGAAAATACTACTGGTCTTTATCAAAGTAATATACATGTTTGATTACATTGGCAGATGTACATGTGATACAACACACCAACATGTACTTAGGGAAACAATTATTCATTCATTCATATCTTTTGTCTGTCATATGGAGGTCTCCTCTTAGTAGGTGGTAGACATGGTGGCTTCTTCACCAAACAACATAGGAAAGGCCCACCACATGCTTTCCAGACCAGTTTGTGCGTTACGCAAGGACACAACCATTTCACCACAGGATGAACTAATATTGCTGAAATCTTTCAATCCCTTAGAAGTGAGATAGGGGATCTGAATGCAAGGGGAAAGATTATTATAAAAGAAAACATGAGGCCCCTTCCTGTCTACTTTTCGGTTTTGGTGAGACAAGGAAATCTTATACTGACAATTATTATGTTACTGTCCCTACACAGTTATTATGTTACTTCTTGTGGTATGTTTCGGAACATTTTCTTCGGGTTGGTTATGTATATTAGTAAGAAGAGTAGTTCTTAAGCACAACCAGGGAAAAAAATATTACAGGTGGTTGGTTAAGGAAACCATCTGGATACGTCTAAGCGGACAGTACTAAACAGGGACGAGGGGGGCCACAGACTCTCGCACATCTATGACCAAGTATTAGATAAATGTAGCCGAATTGACTTCAATACATTGTTACCATCTTGTTTATTTTTTTGGCCTATAATCTGTTTACCATCTTGTCACTTGATTTTCGACCTTAGTGTACAAAGGATTATAGTACAGCCAAAAAAGCTGGTAGATTCTTTACCGCCTTGTACGCTATGTATATCGCTGCTAGTACGCTTCACACCGGTAATTTGTCTGATGAAGGTGACTGTGTAGTCATCGAAACGTCACACTCTAATCTTCTGGTTGTGTTATAAGATGAAGGTGACGGTGTAGTCATTGAAACATCACACTCTAACTTTCTAATGTTGTGGTATAGACAGTTAAATACTTTTTCCCTGTATTTTCTTACCACACATATAACTTGAGGAATGAAAATTTGGTGTAATCGGGTCCCTGGTGTACTACATATTACCTACAGAACTGTATTTTGTAGGTCAAAGAGGTAACAATGAGTTATAAATAAAATTATTAACAAATTTACGTGTATGTGCATAATTATAACTAGTTTTCTGTCTTTCGACCAGATAACGTGACTCTGGGTAACTCAGCTCATGGCCAGATAATTGTTACCATATCTGGACATCATTTAAAACTAGGCAGATCTGAAGTGACAAGATCTCTAATTCTGGTCATGTTTTAGATACTGCTAACTGATCTTTGAACAAGGAAGATGTAAACTTGTCATGTTAATACAATTCACCAATATACCTGATTTATTTCTGATGATGATCAAGTAAGGGTCTGTCAGGGACCAGGGGACCAGACCAGGTATTACAGAGGTAGTATCTGGTAATGACTAGATATGGGTCTGTCAGGGACCAGGGGACCAGACCAGGTATTACAGAGGTAGTATCTGGTAATGACTAGATATGGGTCTGTCAGGGACCAGGGGACCAGACCAGGTATTACAGAGGTAGTATCTGGTAATGACTAGATATGGGTCTGTCAGGGACCAGGGGACCAGACCAGGTATTACAGAGGTAGTATCTGGTAATGACTAGATATGGGTCTGTCAGGGACCAGGGGACCAGACCAGGTATTACAGAGGTAGTATCTGGTAATGACTAGATATGGGTCTGTCAGGGACCAGGGGACCAGACCAGGTATTACAGAGGTAGTATCTGGTAATGACTAGATATGGGTCTGTCAGGGATCAGGGGACCAGACCAGGTATTATGGAGGTAGTATCTGGTAATGACTAGATATGGGTCTGTCAGGGACCAGGGGACCAGACCAGGTATTACAGAGGTAGTATCTGGTAATGACTAGATATGGGTCTGTCAGGGACCAGGGGACCAGACCAGGTATTACAGAGGTAGTATCTGGTAATGACTAGATATGGGTCTGTCAGGGATCAGGGGACCAGACCAGGTATTACAGAGGTAGTATCTGGTAATGACTAGATATGGGTCTGTCAGGGACCAGGGGACCAGACCAGGTATTACAGAGGTAGTATCTGGTAATGACTAGATATGGGTCTGTCAGGGACCAGGGGACCAGACCAGGTATTACAGAGGTAGTATCTGGTAATGACTAGATATGGGTCTGTCAGGGACCAGGGGACCAGACCAGGTATTACAGAGGTAGTATCTGGTAATGACTAGATATGGGTCTGTCAGGGACCAGGGGACCAGACCAGGTATTACAGAGGTAGTATCTGGTAATGACTAGATATGGGTCTGTCAGGGACCAGGGGACCAGACCAGGTATTACAGAGGTAGTATCTGGTAATGACTAAATATGGGTCTGTCAGGGGTGGACCAGGGGACCAGACCAGGTATTACAGAGGTAGTATCTGGTAATGACTAAATATGGGTCTGTCAGGGGTGGACCAGGGGACCAGACCAGGTATTACAGAGGTAGTATCTGGTAATGACTAAATATGGGTCTGTCAGGGGTGGACCAGGGGACCAGACCAGGTATTACAGAGGTAGTATTTGGTAATGACTAAATATGGGTCTGTCAGGGGTGGACCAGGGGACCAGACCAGGTATTACAGAGGTAGTATTTGGTAATGACTAAATATGGGTCAATCAGGGACGGACCAGGGGACCAGACCAGGTATTACAGAGGTAGTGTCTGGTAATGACTAGATATGGGTCTGTCAGGGGTGGACCAGGGGACCAGACCAGGTATTACAGAGGTAGTATCTGGTAATGACTAGATATGGGTCTGTCAGGGGTGGACCAGGGGACCAGACCAGGTATTACAGAGGTAGTATCTGGTAATGACTGAATATGGGTCTGTCAGGGGTGGACCAGGGGACCAGACCAGGTATTACAGAGGTAGTATCTGGTAATGACTAGATATGGGTCAATCAGGGGTGGACCAGGGGACCAGACCAGGTATTACAGAGGTAGTATCTGGTAATGACTAGATATGGGTCTGTCAGGGGTGGACCAGGGGACCAGACCAGGTATTACAGAGGTAGTATTTGGTAATGACTAGATATGGGTCAATCAGGGGTGGACCAGGGGACCAGACCAGGTATTACAGAGGTAGTATCTGGTAATGACTGAATATGGGTCTGTCAGGGGTGAACCAGGGGACCAGACCAGGTATTACAGAGGTAGTATCTGGTAATGACTAAATATGGGTCAATCAGGGGTGGACCAGGGGACCAGACCAGGTATTATAGAGGTAGTATCTGGTAATGACTAGATATGGGTCTGTCAGGGGTAGACCAGGGGACCAGACCAGGTATTACAGAGGTAGTATCTGGTAATGACTGAATATGGGTCTGTCAGGGGTGGACCAGGGAACCAGACCAGGTATTACAGAGGTAGTATCTGGTAATGACTAAATATGGGTCTGTCAGGGGTGGACCAGGGGACCAGACCAGGTATTACAGAGGTAGTATTTGGTAATGACTAAATATGGGTCAATCAGGGGTGGACCAGGGGACCAGACCAGGTATTACAGAGGTAGTATTTGGTAATGACTAGATATGGGTCTGTCAGGGGTGGACCAGGGGACCAGACCAGGTATTACAGAGGTAGTATCTGGTAATGACTAAATATGGGTCTGTCAGGGGTGGACCAGGGGACCAGACCAGGTATTACAGAGGTAGTATTTGGTAATGACTAAATATGGGTCTGTCAGGGGTGGACCAGGGGACCAGACCAGGTATTACAGAGGTAGTATTTGGTAATGACTAAATATGGGTCAATCAGGGGTGGACCAGGGGACCAGACCAGGTATTACAGAGGTAGTGTCTGGTAATGATTTGATATTATAATTTCTAATACCTTGTATTACAAATCTACTCGACTCGTAGATCCACAGCTATTTATTTTATTTTAATTTAGGATGATGGAGTTTGTGTACCACATGTTTCAAACCTGGAAGGAAAAAGACAAAGAGAAAGTGAAAGAAATTTCTCACAAAGCCATAGAACAGAAGAGAGATGCTGCCATTCTAGGACTAGTGGATGGCTTTCTGGAGTCAACTTTACAGTTACTATTGCAACTCTACCTTGTGATACGTACTTATGTGGCCCTAGATGAACTTCGAGGTAATTCTTATGTCTGGTCTAGATTTATCCTGTCATTTGTACTTACGTGACTCAAGATGAACTCCGAGGCGACTATTGTGTCTGATATATTTTGAGGTAGCCACTATAAACATGTATTGTAAATGACATGCCTTTCTCCTCCATATTCATGAGATCTTGGTGTACTTAGAAGTAACTATGATAATACAGAGGTGACATTTTGTAAATATTGGTCCCTGTGATGATATTTTTGTAAATACTGGTCCCCGTGATGATATTTTTGTAAATACTGGTCCCTGTGATGATATTTATGTAAATACTGGCCCCTGTGATGATATTTTTGTATATACTGGTCCCTGTGATAATATTTGTGTAAATACTGGTCCCCGTGATAATATTTTTGTAAATACTGGTCCCTGTGATGATATTTGTGTAAATACTGGCCCCTGTGATGATATTTTTGTATATACTGGTCCCTGCGTTTGTTATTTGTAAACACTGGCCCCTGTAATAATATTTTATAAATAATTGTCCTTGTGATGTTTAAATTGTAAATATTGGTATCGGTAACCTTGATGAGGCAGTGTGTAATATATGAAAAGTAGGTCACTCTGACCTACTTTTTGACCTTTGACCTACATCAAACAAAGTTTATCCAGGCTCTATCTTCTACACTACTTGTCACTGGATCTTCACTAAATTGTCTTGTTCAAGATAGATGGAACTGCATATTTCCAACTGATACATTTTTTCAATGCTAATATGAACATTTTCTTTCTCTTTCCCCAGTGCTGGCATTGCTTTCATCATGGTTCTCAACAGCTCTCACTGTGACATCTTATTACCGAACTGTGAGGCGTGCCATGTCTGATCGACGAAATGTCCGATATGGTCCGTCTGCTCTCTACATGACCTATCGACTGTTTGAGCTAGGCCCGAGATTCCTGTTACTGGGTTTGTGTGTTGCTCACTTCCTTTACATGCTGATTGGAGGAGCTGCTTTTCATGTGAGCCTTGCATTTATTATGTACATGTGCATCAACCCACGACTGACGGGTGTGTGTAATGAACAGATCAGCCGCTCTTCTTTCCTCCTGTTGGTCAGCTTCATCAGTGTGTTTTGTTTTATAAATCTGAAGGACGGGAAGACTTTGTGGGTTATGGTTGTCTATTACGGAGTTTTCTATCTGGAGAACTTTATAATGTTGGGTGTGGTGGTCGGTTTTACCCGGGCAGGGATCATCGTATACACCCCCTGGTACTACACAGCTTACTCTGTTATCCCAGGTTTTGTTCTTCACATGTTATGTCTGCTACTTTACTACAAGTTCTATCACCCACAGAAAACAATTCCTAAGGTGCCGTGTCCACTGCAGCTGCCGGAATCTCCCGGGAATACCATTTCTCCAGAGGATACATTGGGAGGAGACGATACAGAATCTTACATTGAGAAACAGACATCTGATGTGTCCTGTAATAGCCTAGAGAGACAAGATGTACACACACAGGATACCTGTCTGAATCAGAAAGTCAGTGATGAACTTTCTTCTCAAAAATCATTCACAGAAAATTTACATGGAAACCATCAAATTGAGGATGACCTCTCAGAAAAAAGACTTTGTGATCATGAGAAGTATTCTCCTCAACCTGATCAGATTAATGAACAAAAAATATGAAAAGAGAAATATTCATCACAAGAACTGTTGAAGCAAAATTCGTCATCACAGGAAATGTTGGACAATAATTCATCATCACAGGAAATGTTTAAGGAAAATTCTTCATCACTGGAACTATGTAAAGAGAAATCTTCATCACAAGAAATGTGAAAATTATTCATCACCAGAAATGTTTAAGGAAAATTCTTCTTCACCGGAAATATTTAAAGAAAAATCTTCATCACAGGAAATATTTAAAGAGAAATATTCATCACAAGAAATGTGAAAATCATTCATTGTCAAAATGTCTTAGGAACATTATTCATCACAGGAAATGTTACAAGGAAACTCATCAGTGGAGTTGGTGAAGATCAATCTCCAAGAAAGAACTAAATAAATAGAAATGTTCATTACAGGAAATATTTAAATAGAAATCTTCATGACAGGAAATATTTAAATAGAAATGTTCATCACAGGAAATATTTAAATAGAAATCTTCATCACAGGATATATTTAAATAGAAATGTTCATCACAGGAAATATTTAAATAGAAATGTTCATCACAGGAAATATTTAAATAGAAATCTTCATCACAGGAAATATTTAAATAGAAATCTTCATCACAGGAAATATTTAAAAAGAAATCTTCATCACAGGAAATATTTAAATAGAAATATTCATCACAGGAAATATTTAAATAGAAATGTTCATCACAGGAAATATTTAAATAGAAATGTTCATCACAGGAAATATTTGAAGAGAAATGTTCACCATGAGAAATAAGAAAATTATTCATCACCAGATTTATGATAATAACATGTGTATACATATATGTATGATATTAGAAGAATTATGACATTAAGGGGTGCTTACATATATGTATGGTATTAGAAGAATTATGACATTAAGGGGTGCTTACATATATGTATGATATTAGAAGAATTATGACATTAAGGGGTGTTTACATATATGTATGATATTAGAAGAATTATGACATAAATGAATGTATACATAAATGATACTAACAGAATTATGACATTAAGGGGTGTTTACATATATGTATGATATATATATAGGGGTGTTTACATATATGTATGATATTAGCAGAATTATGACATTAAGGGGTGTTTACATATATGTATGATATAGAAGAATTATGACATAAATGAATGTATACATAAATGATATTAACAGAATTATGACATTAAGGGGTGTTTACATATATGTATGATATTAGAAGAATTATGACATTAAGGGGTGTTTACATATATGTATGATATTAGAAGAATTATGACATTAAGGGGTGTTTACATATATGTATGATATTAGAAGAATTATGACATTAAGGGGTGTTTACATATATATATGATATAAGAAGAATTATGACATTAAGGGGTGTTTACATATATGTATGATATTAGAAGAATTATGACATAAATGAATGTATACATAAATGATATTAACAGAATTATGACACAGTTTTTAGCCACACAGACTCTAGTCACATGGACATGAGTCACACAGACTCTTGTTACATGTACATTAGTCACACAAACTCTAGTCACATGTACATTAATCACGCAAACTCTAGTCACATGGACATTAGTCACACAAACTCTTGTTACATATACATTAGTCACACAAACTCTAGTCACATGTACATTTATCACGCAAACTCTAGTCACATGGACATTAGTCACAGACTCTAGTCACATGGACATAAGTCAAATAGGCATTAGTCACATTGACACTAAGTCATCAAACTTCACATATAGGTAATCCTATAAAAGCCACAACACCCAATGTTTTAGTTTCTTTTGGTTTTAATTTTTATGAATTAATATCAATACAGGCAGTGAATAGACAATTTATATATGGACACATTTTTTGTCAATCATCCTTATTCGAAGATTGGCAAAGGGAACAATTTAAATCCAAAAATTGAAACTTCTAATTCCAGCAAGGACTTATAATGTATTACATATGTAATGTTTTTCTTAAAATACTTTATTATTGAAAACAAAAATATGTTATAATATGTTACATAAAAGTTTTTCTTAAAGTGCTTCATTATTGCAAACAAAAATATATTAAGAGAATGAATGAACCAAGAAGGTACATTCTGTGAGGTGGTGAAGTGAAGTAGTATTATGTATCTTATAGTCAGTGGTACCCCTGTATAGAAAGGACTTATTTTTGTATTTTAATCTAGAAAAATCCAACTATTCATGTGAATGATTTGTTCTTGTATTATTGAAATTCTTATTACAAGCATTTACATGTAATTGCATTTAAATTGTCATTTTACACCATGTTCTTCTTTATTTTTGTAGTGATGAAAATGTTTGTTTTGTTTTTAATGAAATAAATAATCTGTGTATATGACATGACTTTATGGCTACTGTTGCTCTAGTAGACCACATCTGTCTGTAGTAACAGGTAGAAATCACCTCAGTTTACCTGTAGTATCAGCTGAAAATCACCTTAATTTATCTGTAGTAACAGCTGAAAATCACCTCAGTTTACCTGTAGCAACTGGTGGAAATCACCTCAGTTTAGCTTTAGTAACAGCCGAAAATTACCTCAATTTACCTGTAGTAACAGTTGAAAATCACCTCAATTTAACTGTAGTGACAGTTGAAAATCACCTAAGTTTACCGGTAGTGACAGTTGAAAATCACCTCATTTTACCTGTAGTGACAGTTGAAAATCACCTCAGTTTACCTGTAGTATCAGCTGACAATCACCTCAGTGTACCTGTAGTGACAGTTGAAAATCACCTCAGTTTATCTATAGTAACAGATGAAAATCACCTCAGTTTATCTGTAGCACCAGGTGAAAGCAACAAGTGGAAATCACAATACCACAATTTACCTGTATCAACAGGTGAACAATCACAACACTACAAATTTACCTGTAGCAACAGGTGGAAATCACTTTACCCCAAATTTACCTGTATCAACAGGTGACAATCACAATAATACATTGGAGGCAACAGAGGAAAATCCAAGGCTATGGAAAGAAAAGTCAAAATCTAAACGCGGAGGTGCACTGGCCCAATAATACGACAAATTTTCTCCGCAGATTTGCTGAAAGATTATTTCCTGAACTGAAAGGCAAATTTCTGGAGAAAAATTTCCAGAGAAAATTTGCTGATCAGTTCAGGAAATATTATTTCTTACAATTTCAGAAGGATCAAGATAAAATTTATATATATTTCTATCTTTCTGTCCTGAAATGCCAATGTATCCCATTTTGAATTTGTTTATGGGTCTTGTTTTAAAATGTGTTCCTTGTAAAGTCATGAAACATAATCAGACCTACATAGCAATGTATTATTGTGTTAAAATGTGCATTAAATATGAGTTTACAAATTTGAATTTTTTTGTCACACAATTACCACAAATCAGTTATTTATGTATAATCTTAAAAAATCTGGATGTGTAATAACAATACATTCCAAGAATCTTGTCTTATGATAGCAATCATGAGAATCTTCGATTACAGTAGCCCAAGCAAGTTATCATTGTGACTGTAACAGGACAGGGAAAACACACATTCCTGTTGAGTGCCAAGACCAGGAATCGAACCTGGGTTTCCGCGTGATAATCAACCAGCTCTACTAAAAAAGCCGTAGAAGCATGCTCCATCAGCTGAGTGATAGAGACTGTATTTAACACTATATACAAGCCACACCGACCTGTCAGCCGAGTGACAGAGACCGTATTTAACACTATATACATGTCACACTGACCAATCAGCTGAGTGACAGAGACCGTATTTAACACTATATACAAGCCACACTGACCAGTTCACAGAGTGACATAGACTGCATTTAACACTATATACAAGCCACACCACACTGACCCGTAACAGCCGACCCGTCAGCGGAGTGACAGAGACTGTATTTAACACTATATACAAGCCACACCGACCCGTCAGCTTGGTGACAGAGACCGTATTTAACACTATATACAAGCCATATTGACCCATCAGCTTGGTGACAGAGACCGTATTTAACACTATATACAAGCCACACCAACCTGTCAGCTGAGTGACAGAGACTGTAACACTGACCCGTCAGCTGAGTGACAGAGACTGTATTTAACACTATATACAAGCCACACCGACCCGTCAGCTGAGTGACAGAGACTGTATTTAACACTATATACAAGCCACACCAACCTGTCAGCCGAGTGACAGAGACTGTATTTAACACTATATACAAGCCACACCAACTTGTCAGCCGAGTGACAGAGACTTTATTTAACACTTTAAAACAAGCCGCATTAACCCACTCCCTATACACTTCTCCCCCTGTTTTTCTTGAGATTTCCTTAATCTCAACCGGAGACTCCAGATACCACGACTTGTGGGATTCTGTTTGGTGCCAATATAGCAGAAAAAGGAAAAGACACATTCCTGCTGAGCACCCAGACCAGGAATCGAACCCAGGTCTCCAGCGTGCTAAACAGACCGGCTCTACTGAGCCAAAGAAGCATGCTCTGTTATCTGAGTGATAGACACCCTATTTAACACTATATACAAGCCACACCGACCCTATTACAGTGACAAACATAGGTGTGAGTTGAACTTAAACTCAAAAGTATAGCAATAGAATAGGCATGATCACAGATAATCAATATTAAAATCAGCTTATGGACTTAACACAAAGGTTTGAGAGTTTAAACTAACTGTATATAAAGTTGAAAATTTACACGTGTGAAGGGGAGGACTAACCTTATCAACTTCCAAAAACTTTCAAAACGTCGAAAGTCCTTTAAGATATTTCCACACCCAGACAAAATCAAAAGACATACATAACCATACATACTTAACAGGGGCATCTCTGCTATTAATGAGAGCATACTTATACAAATATGAAAAGAAAAGTATTTTAAACATTTTCAGGTGATAAGTCTAAAAACAGGCCATATGTTTTAGGCACTTCAATACAATGAAGGAGAAAAGGTTGACTTGTGTGACGGTAATAGATGAATTAAGTAGTTTTCTTTGTATCATTTGTATTTTCAAAAACATTTCTCATGGATTAGAAATGACAAACAAAGGTCAGTCAATAAAATTAAAACTATCAGAGAGTTCAGTGATTACATCCAGTTCTCTTTTAAATTTACACTTGATCATCATTCATATCGGAGATTGGGCTTAAATTTGTTTACTGTATCAACAGAGTATATAGTAATGCTTTTTAAGACATCTAATGAAATTATACAGAATCAGAATTGTTAGGAAAAGAAATTTATAGAATCGGGAATTGTATCATTTTTAAAGAAGTGCTCAAAAAGGCATTACTAAAATATTTTATGTCATGGTGGGCAGCCAGTACTTTTTTTTAATTGAACACTGTGAATGGTGATCAAAGTGATTGGTTGATTTTATAATGAAGTGCATAACCAAATAATGTTGTTTATATGATTTAATATAGTCTCTCAATACTTGTTTGAGAGTGGCTTTGTCATTCTCTTCTTTTTATGTCAGGTTTTATTAGGTCATCTGACCCGAAGGGTCCGATGACCTATAGTCATCATGCTTCGTCCGTCGTCGTCCGCCGTGCGCCGTGCGCCGTGCGCTGTGCGTCGTGCGCCGTGCGCCGTCCGTAAACTTTTCATTCAAACGACTTCTTCTCAAATACTAGAAGGTCTAGGGGGCTAATACTTGGCACAGAGGATACTGGCATGGAGCTCTACCAAGTTTGTTCAAATGAATGACCTTGACCCACTTTAAAGGTCACAGGGGTCAAATATGTTAAAATCTTTAAACAACTTCTTCTCATTAACCAAAAGGCTCAGAGTGTAGATATTGGGCCTGTGACATGCTGGGATGAAGGACTACCAAGTTTGTTCAAATGAATGACCTTGACCCACTTTAAAGGTCACAGGGGTCAAATATGTTAAAATCTTTAAACAACTTCTTCTCAATAACCAAAAGGCTCAGATTGCTGATATTGTGCCTGTGGCATGCTGGGATGAAGGGCTATCAAGTTTGTTTAAATGAATGACCTTGAACAACTTTCAAGGTCACAGGGGTCAAATATGTCAAAATCTTTAAATAACTTCTTCTCAAATACTAGAAGGCCTAGGGGGCTAATACTTGGCCCATAGCATGCTGGCATGGAGCCCTACAAAGTTTGTTCAAATGAATGACCTTGGCCCACTTTCAAGGTCACAGGGGTCAAATATGTTAAAATATACAAAGGACTTCATCTCAATAAGCAAAAGTCTATGAGTGCCGATATTGGGTCTGTAGCATGCTGGGAGGAAAGGCTACAAAGTTTATTTAAATGAATGACCTTGAACAACTTTCAAGATCGCAGGGGTCAAATATGTCAAAATCTTTAAATAACTTCTTCTCAAATATAGAAGGCCTCTAATACTTGGCCCATAGCATGCTGGCATGGAGCCCTACAAAGTTTGTTCAAATGAATGACCTTGGCCCACTTTCAAGGTCACAGGGGTCAAATATGTTAAAATATACAAAGGACTTCATCTCAATAAGCAAAAGTCTATGAGTGCCGATATTGGGTCTGTAGCATGCTGGGAGGAAAGGCTACCAAGTTTATTCAAATGAATGACCTCAACCCACTTTCAAGGTCACAGGGGTCAAATATGTTAAAATATACAAACGACTTCTTTTCAACAAGCAAAAGTCCATGAGTGCTGATATTGGGCCTGTAAGATGCTTGGAGGAGAGGCTACCAAGTTTGTTCAAATGAATGACCTCAACCCACTTTCTAGGTTTGGCTTGCTTTTTGTCAGATGACCGTTAAGGCCCATGGGCCTCTTGTTTTAATTGTACATATGTGTAATGTGCAACTTCATTATGATATATGAAATTACCACACCGTAACATCTACATAGGTAGATATATGTAATTACTACACTGTAACATCTGCCTAGGTAGATATATGTAATTACTACACTGTAACAACTACCTAGGTAGATATATGTAATTACTACACAGTAACATCTTCCTAGGTAGATATATGTAATTACCACACCGTAACATCTACCTAGGTAGATATATGTAATTACTACACAGTAACATCTACCTAGGTAGATATATGTAATTACCACACCGTAACATCTACCTAGGTAGATATATGTAATTACTACACCGTATCATCTACCTAGGTAGATATATGTAATTACTACACAGTAACATCTGCCTAGGTAGATATATGTAATTACTACACAGTAACATATACCTAGGTAGATATATGTAATTACTACACAGTAACATCTACCTAGGTAGATATATGTAATTACTACACAGTAACATCTACCTAGGTAGATATATGTAATTACTACACTGTAACATCTACCTAGGTAGATATATGTAATTACTACACAGTAACATCTACCTAGGTAGATATATGTAATTACTACACCGTAACATATACCTAGGTAGATATATGTAATTACTACACCGTAACATCTACCTAGGTAGATATATGTAATTACCACACCATAACATCTACCTAGGTAGATATATGTAATTACTACACAGTAACATCTACCTAGGTAGATATATGTAATTACTACACAGTAACATATACCTAGGTAGATATATATAATTACTACACAGTAACATCTACCTAGGTAGATATATGTAATTACTACACTGTAACATCTACCTAGGTAGATATATGTAATTACTACTCGACGTCTACCTTGATAAACACATGTAATTATTACACTCTAACGTGTACATTTGTATTTATTCTCACACATATCTTTGTATACACATGTATATTTCAGTTTACCTGTATACCCGACACATGTACAGTCACGGCGCAGTGCTTACATCTGGTATATATGTTTGTGAGAGGTTTTAGACTTTGTAAGGCTGGGACTACCTGAAGTGATGTACAATATGGTTTGTGTAGTATTTTAGGATGGTAGCCATGTTTAACCCCACAGATCGTTAACAGACCAGGACTTCGGTAAGTTATTTATAGTATATATAAATGATTTCAGTTCGTTATCATCCCCGGGAGTAGAACAACTAGAGTTATCTCTCTTACTCTTCCTGTTTATTTGACTTAATCATTAAGGCATATTGTCACAAAAATTAAACATTTGAAGCACATGGAGGTTGGTGAAGGTTATGGAGAAACCGGCGCCTTTCAATACAAGTTTGGGATTAGATACAGCAGAGCCAAATAATGAACTAAACTGCATTATACAGCTGTTTCGTCCTTCTAGGACTCGTCAGTGATCCTACATCTTACAGCTATTTTGTCCTTCTAGGACTCGTCAGTGATGCTACATCTTACAGCTGTTTCGTCTTTATAAGACTCGTCACTGACGTTACATCATACAGCTGTTTCGTCCTTCTAGGACTCGTCACTGATGTTACATCATACAGCTGTTTCGTCCTTTTAGAACTCGTCACTGATGCCAAGGGCCTTAATATTGAAATGTAGGATAGGACTAATGATGAACAAGATTAATCGAAAGAAAATTGAAATTTAGAAGGGATGATGAACTTAACCAAAAATTTGATAAACTTTGCTATTTTTATTTATCTGATAATTTCTCAGTACATGTGTATAATCAAATCGTGACATGCAATACTATTACACATGTTACGACAAACCTCGGGCTCTAATAGTTTATCAGTAGTATCAGCTGCAATGACACCGAACTGATAACGATTAACCTTGTGATCCAGAGCTTTATGCGTCTCTTTGTCGCAGTGAAAATGGGACAGATCTTTGAATCATCACAACCGGTCATGGGTTTAGAGGTTATACGTTGAACACATACGAAACACGACGTGTGTTACCACGGATTAAATATGACTTGTTCCGTGTTGACACATGTTTATTCACCGTGTCCAATCGCCACACCAGGGTCTCCAAAATGTATACACAGGGGTGTACAAATCGAAGCGTGTAAAACGAGGTCGGGTAAGAAATGGACTTGATATCGTTCCAAATATGATCATTGGCGATATTCGGGTATCTTTTAAGATCTTTATAAAGGTTGAATTTTGTATGGTTAATCAAGAATGCAAGATTGGCCAGTGAGGAAAAAATTTCATATTACACTTTTGCAAATCGCTTTCCTCTCATTTTAGCTCGCCTGGCCCGAAGAGCAACATTTCCATTCAAACAACTCTTCTCAATAACTAATGGCCAAAATGTTTTGATATTTGGCTGGTATTTCCGAGGATGAAGCCCTACAAAGTTCGCGAAAATAAATATAAATGACTTTTGACTTATATTCAAGATCACAGGGGTCAGATCTGTTAAAACCCTTAAACGACTTCTTCTCATGAACTGAAAGGCCTAGAGACATGATATTTGGCTGGTATGTTCATAGGATGAAGCTCGACAATGTTGGCAAAAAGAGATGATCTTCATCTATATTCATGGTCGCAGGGGTCAAATTTGTGAAACCATTTAAACGAATTCTTCTCATGAACTAAAAGGCCTAGAGGCATGTTATATATATATATAGAAAATTGTTAATATATATATATATATCAGGTGAGCGCTGCAGGTCCATTGGGCCTCTTGCAAAGGAATGCATCATTACAATCGATTGTTAGGTATGACGACATTTCCATACATAACACAAATTATTATGGATTTTGATTCCTTCGGCTGTAGAATCTCAGAACAATGATTGTTTATCTCGGAGTTTTTATGTAGACAAGGGGTTTCTAAAGGTGTGAACTAGGGGGTGTCTAAACACAATCGAAATTTTACATTTTCTTGCCGATACTGCAAATTAAAACTATTCTTTATACTGTAAATAACTTCGTTTTCGCCAATGAAATTCAGAATATGTGTATAGGAAGGAAGATGACCTTATCCAAGTTTATCTACTATTGTTCTGTCCGAGTTCCCCAAATTGGATTAGTATAGATACATTTAAATAAGGTTTTCCTTCTTCCCATACATCAATTCCGATTTTTATTGGACACGGTGTAATTGACTTTGATTCAAGTTGATCAAAATAGTTAGCCTGTCCCCAAATTTGCAGGAGAGGCTCAAATATGTGTATAAAAACACGGGTTTGAAGTCCCCCATTCACTGGATTTGTCGCCCCACCGTCCGCTATAAATTTATGGAACCACTTGTCAGAGTAAATCGGCAAATATTCACATGAACTGATGGTATTTGAATCCGAAAAGGAATAAAGTGATAAAGGGTGTCACACCGGGGATTTAAATAAAAGAAAACAAGAGAAATGTATTACGTAAAATTATGAGGAAGAATTATCCGGGTACTTTTGATACAATAGCCAAACCCGATAAAGCAGTGGAATAGATACAATTAAGCTTTAAACAAACATTAACATATTCTGCCTGAATATGTATATGCAAACATTCAAAAACAATTTCTCTTTACGTATATAAATTCGTTTCAGGATACTTGACAAGAAGATGTGTGACCAAGTAGATGGCGCGATGATCTCGAGACATCAACATCCCCTAAGAGGTGTATCATCAGGCGAGGTGTCGGTTGATGGAATCGACCAAGTAGATGGCGCGATGATTTCGAGACATCAACATCCCCTAAGACGTGTATCAACAGGTGACGGAATCGACCTGTCTGAAACAGTCCCGTTAGACGATGTCGATGCTCCATTAAGACCAAGCTTTGATGATGAAGGAAGCTGTCACACCAGAAGTGACGTCTCTAATGAGTTAACGGGATGTACAAAATGTACATCTTGCTTCTGGAATCTGCCAGTATTGAGACACGTTCCCAGGACGGATCATGATCGTGCACTGGACTGCCTTATCGCTGGAATCTCTTTCTGTCTCTGTCTAAGTGAAGTAGGTTTAGAAGTGAAGTTACTTTGGGAGTATCATACCTCGCATCAACATCTGATATTTTATCTTACTTTAAGTTTTATCGGTATCTCTACCTTCGTTGTTGGTATATTTACATTGTTGTGGACAATCATTGACCTGCAACAGCCACATCGACAGACGGACGACAGAACATCTTCATTGGGTACCTGTGGTGCGGCTTTTGAACCAGATCGTAACTTGAACAGTCATAGAACAAATTCATGTCATTCTAAAACAAAACTGAGAATATGCCGGGTTTTTTTCTCGTTTCTCCAATTCGGCCGCGCTTTCAGGTTAGTATATATTAATGTTTTCCGCTTAATTGGACAACTCGGACAAGCTTATGACGTATATGATACTAATGAATTTGATTCTGTAAACAACCGGTAACCTAATGATTTCTTTCAGGCTAGCGGAATACTTATATAACATGTATCAGGGATGGAAAAGCAAGAGAAAAGACGAAAATAGAATACGGAAGGCGGAAGTAGAACTCAGGGATGCAGCTATAATAGGACTTCTAGAGGCGTACCTAGAAACAACCCTCAAATTTCTGTTACAGTTGTATCTGAAATTTAGCACTGAATATGAAACAAGGACAAGAGGTAAGGACAGGGATCAAATAAAGTAAAAAAAACTTACCGAAAAACATTCATTATTATCTATAAAACCTCCTGTCTCGTATAAAACGTAACATAAAACATTCATTATTCTCTATAAAACTCCTGTCTCGTATAAAACGTAACCTAAAACATTAATTATTCTCTATAAAACTCCTGTCTCGTATAAAACGTAACCTAAAACATTCATTATTTTCTATAAAACTCCTGTCTCGTATAAAACGTAACCTAAAACATTCATTATTCTCTATAAAACTCCTGTCTCGTATAAAACGTAACCTAAAACATTCATTATTATCTATAAAACTCCTGTCTCGTATAAAACGTAACCTAAAACATTCATTATTATCTGTAAACCTCCTGTCCCGTATAAAACTTACCTAAAATAATTCATTATTCTCTATAAAACTCCTGTCTCGTATAAAACGTAACCTAAAACATTCATTATTCTCTATAAAACTCCTGTCTCGTATAAAATTTATCTAAAATCATTCATTATTCTCTATAAAACTTACCTAAACATTCATTATTCTCTATAAATCTCCTGTCTCGTATAAAACTTACCTAAAACATTCATTATTCTCTATAAAACTCCTGTCTCGTATAAAACGTAACCTAAAACATTCATTATTCTCTATAAAACTCCTGTCTTGTATAAAATTTATCTAAAACATTCATTATTCTCTATAAAACTCCTGTCCCGTATAAAACGTAACCTAAAACATTCATTATTCTCTATAAACCTCCTGTCCCGTATAAAACGTAACTTAAAACATTCATTATTCTCTATAAACCTCCTGTCCCGTATAAAACGTAACCTAAAACATTCATTATTCTCTATAAAACTCCTGTCTCGTATAAAACGTAACCTAAAACATTCATTATTCTCTATAAACCTCCTGTCCCGTATAAAACGTAACCTAAAACATTCATTATTCTCTATAAAACTCCTGTCTCGTATAAAACTTATCTAAAATCATTCATTATTCTCTATAAAACTCCTGTCTCGTATAAAACGTAACCTAAAACATTCATTATTCTCTATAAAACTCCTGTCTCGTATAAAACTTATCTAAAATCGTTCATTATTCTCTATAAAACTCCTGTCTCGTATAAAACTTACCTAAACATTCATTATTCTCTATAAAACTCCTGTTTCGTATAAAACGTACCCAAAAGCATTCATTATTCTCTATAAAACTTACCGAAAAACATTCATTATTATCTATAAAACTCCTGTCCCGTATAAAACTTACCTAAAATCATTCATTATTCTCTGTAAAACTTACCTAAAATCATTCATTATTCTCTATAAAACTTACCTAAACATTCATTATTCTCTATAAAACTCCTGTCTCGTATAAAACTTACCTAAACATTCATTATTCTCTATAAATCTCCTGTCTCGTATAAAACTTACCTAAAATCATTCATTATTTGCTATAAAACTTCCCACTCCGTATATTTTTGAAGGTATTCTGACATTCATTCTCATAATACTGTAAACACGATAGTTGGTACAATGTAATCAGTTTCGTCGCAATTGTTTTCAGATTTATTCTTGTTAGTTTCCTTGGTATCCATATCGGTCTCTGTAACATCATGTTACATGACAAACCGGAAACTCAACCAACCGCATGAGTCAGTGAAGTTTTCATCGATTTTGGTGTATGTGATGATGCGGTTGTTTGAACTCGGACCCCGTCTTATTTTACCGGTGCTGTGTATTCAGGTTGCGGGCTGGTGGACACTGATAGGTATCTCCCTCCACCTCGTGCTTATGTTCGTGTTCAATGCATGTTATGTGTATCCGGAGAACAATAATATGTGTAACTGTCGTTGCACGTGCTGTTTCTACCTCTTCCTTAGCTACGTGGAGGTTTTCAGCTTCATCAACATGAACAAGGAGGAATCCAAACGAACGGCGATACTCTATTACCTCGTATTTTACTTGGAGAACGCCATGATGATGTCACTTGTGCTGTGTCTCGCTTACAGTGGAAACGTTCCCTGTATGCCTTGGTGCATGCTGGCCTATTCTGCTATTCCTGGTTTTGTGTTGCATCTTTTTTGCCTGTATCTGTTCTACTCCTGTCTCCACCCGACACGAAACAGGGATGACAACTGACCGTCTTACACGACACGAAACAGGCATGACAGCTGACCGTCTTACACAAGGAACAGGCATGGCAGCTGACCGTCTTACACAAGGAACAGGCATGACAGCTGACCGTCTTACACAAGGAACAGGCATGGGAGCTGATCGTTTTACTTGCATACCAACTCACCGTCTAATACAACAGGAAACAGACATGACAATTGACCATCTAACAAGGCACGAAAAGGCCATTTCAACTGACTGTCGAAAAAGGACATGAATAGGGCTTGTCAACTGACCGTCTTACACAAGAAACAGGCATGGCAACTAACCGTCTAACATCCGTCTTAGGTCGGTGTAGCATTAGAAGATTGGCTACCATTTATGTATGTGACAATATCATAAAATTTAAATCATGTATACATATACTTATTTTCGAATGAATTTTACAACTGACACTGTTTGTTGATGGTCCAGTAGGCAGCTAAAATGATTCAACTTTCATTGACCTTGTCAGTCACTTTCACTTTGCACAAATGCAAATCATTAAGAACGTTTTAAGCATCAAAATGTACTAATATTAAAAATGAAACTAAAAAGACACGTGTCTTCCTCTTCAATGTAGTGTAATACGCTTCGCTCGTAATTTGTCCAATGAAGATAAAGTTTGTACAAAGACACACATAAGAATAGCATCTTTGATAATTTTGGGTAAGATACGGTAGAGCCAGACAACGAATTAAACTGCATCATACAGCTGTTTCATCCTTCTAGGACTCGCCAGTGATGCTAAGGGCCTTAATTTTGAAGCCTATGAGGCGATTGAAGAAAATCCAAAGTGATACAAAGAAAATCCAGAATCTAGACGGGGAGGTGCAGCAGCCCTATAAACGAACACGCATCGTCGCATTTATCGAAATAACGAGAAAAAACCGACAGTTAGCGAGTATTTAAATATATGGCCCTTTCAGCTGCATAGCACAAGGAAAGACTTTAGTGGGTGTGCAGTTATGCTATGTAACAAAGGGAAAACCTCACGGCTCAGGCTCGCAGGCCTAGTACAAGGAGACCAAGAGAAGATGCTCCACAGTGGAAAGCGTCTTCTGCTAAAACGTATATTGATGACACCTGTCCTACTTACGAGCAAACAATTACTGAAATATTTAGCATCACTTACACACGGTTCCAATGAGTTTTGTCTTCTGGGTAAATAAATCCTATCATTTGTGGTTGGTAATTGTCAACAAATATTTTTCCACGTGATGCGCGACAAACTGTCACAGTCTGACAAAGCAGAATTTTACAAATAATGAAAGGATAAGCCGAATGTTAGGATAGGAACTCGGTGTATCAGAAATGTTTCACACAGTGAAACGACAAACTATCAGGAGATGTGCACCAAAGTTAACAAAGAGTCAGCAGATTTGAATGTTGTAAAGAAATTCTTTGAGATAATATTGTGTTCGCTTGTTACATATCTCCAAATAGGTATGTAACCAATAGCATTTAGAATATGAAAATCCATCGATAAAAGTTGAATTGTACATAGCCCATATGCTTAAACAAGACATATTGACAAGAAAGCTGACGAGGCTGGTGTCCGACCGAGGCAGTCATGGGTACAAAGGCTTGAAGGTTGCAAGCTAGGCATAGATCTCGGTTGGCCAGGCTCATCACTCAGCGATACCTCGCTATAGACTGGTGTTTGTATGGTCACATAATAATTTATACAGTTTTGAAGAGATAATTAGTTTATATTGTAATAACGAATTCCGACCAACAAAGCAAATCTAGTTTCGCAAGAAATCTGGTACCATAAGATATGAGAATATTATGGAGTAGAATGACATTGTTGGCGCGAATGTTTGGGAATGTTTGTGTTTGTCAGATCAGATGTTTTCCATTTGCATATGATTTTTTATACATATGAACACATTTCCGATAGACATGTATAGCAATGTTTAAAACAATGCCCCATTGTATTTTTTTCGCTCAGAACAAAAGCACGATACACGCTTCTGTAGTCGGAAAATCAAGTTGTTTTTACTAGTTTCAATGTGGAAGAGCGAAGTAAAAAAATACAGATCTGTTTGTGTTTCGTTTTGTTGATACACATCTAAAATAGTCACTGTAACATTTAAGTTACCACTAGATTGGGTACACTTGTAATATCACCAATAGATGATTCTGTTTCATGAGTAAGGTTATACATTAAAATGTTATTACTAAAAATAACAAGTTTACGCAACCCATTCACATGAGTAAGATTGCGTTTAAATAAAACAGGGTTTTTCTCAATGAATATTTACTTGAACCAGCAGAAATTTAAAAAAAAGCCATGATCAAACATTTCTACTGTACGATTTAAAAGTTTAAGTATTGGCGACAGAAATATTTTAAAACGGATCCGCGAAAGATAATAGCCAAAGTGATTTCCTGTAACCGAAATGAGACATCATGACGTGTGTTCTGTTTCTGACACTTTCTGTTTAAATCTGTAATCATCACAGCGTCAAACACACACAAAAAAGATTAATAACCACTCTTTGTAATGTCAGTTTTTGTATTATAATATTGCTTGTTCTAAGTAAACAGTGCAGATGTCGTTTTTTTGCTTGCTCTGTCTAGGTAAACAGTGCAGATGTCTGTTTTTGCTTTCTCCGTCTAAATTAACAGTACACAGTACTTGCTAAGTAAGTAAGCAGTGTCGGCGTCTTTTCCTTTGTGTTCTATGCATAGTTTTAACTGCTTTACATAGGTTTATTTAGAATGGGTGTACTCGATTTTATTTCAATCCTTATGCAACAGCATATAAGATTGACAATATACATACAAATAATAACATTTACATTTACACAAGATGGCGGAGAACATTAGCCATAACCAATAAGATTAAGACACAAAATTCATGAGTATGCATAAATATCAAGCAAATTTTAAACAGAGCGGTGTTCTGAAGCACCAGTACTCGGAAGTGTTACTTTTAACAAATTAAAATGTATAGATTAATTAAGAAACACTCAATTGCTCAAAAATATCTCGAAAAGCATAAGTAAAAAATAATTCAAGTGTTTAATAATTCTTTTCTTTTTGCCGTAGCATTAATCAGAAACCTGCCAAAATTCTTGAGAGTTTTTACATTATTACTAAATTATAGTTGAATAATTTTGAATACAGATGGCCGGCGATAAAAGTAAGGCTTGATATACAAGATACGTAATTCTGAATAAGATGGACATAGTAAAATAAAATGAATTTCATCTTCTATTTCATTACTGTCGCACAGAGTGCGTATTCTTTGAGAAATATTAACACCAAAGTATCTACCCGTTTCAACATTCAACTTCTGTGAGCTCAATCTATACTTAGACAGTATCATTTTTATTTTCATAGTTAGTGGTTTGTTGAGGTACGATTGTGTCACAAACCGATCAGCTATATGTTTATACAATGTACACTTTGAGGCGTTTTCAAATCTACTTCTTAAAATGAATAAATTTATCCTGTATACGTTGTTTATATATCAATGAGAAATACGTTTCATTTGAAACGCCTTGTGCCAACCATACATCACCAAAACCAAATCTAAATAAATTCTGTTTCAAATGAAAATTAAGCTTCTTGGTATCAAGATCAACTAATTCATAATAACAAGCTCTTAATATACAAATTATTTGTCAAAAGTTGTAGCCTATGCTTAAAAATAGAAAGCGACCTAGCTCGAAATACACCATGGAATTATTAGATGTTTTTCTTAACACCCAAAAGAGATTTTAAAAACGACAAATGTTCCTTTCCAATTTGTAGTGCTATATCAAAGGCCCAGACCTCGCAACAATAATTCAAAATACATAATACATAAGTATCAAATAATGATAACTTAGTTTTTCTATTCAAAACAAACTTGTTAATCCTACGATAAAGGAGATAATACGCCTTTCTACCTTGTGCAGCTATGTTATTATGTGCTATTGTAAATTTACCGTTATAATTGTATACCAATAATAAACAACAAAATTGATCTACAATCTCTATATATTTTCCATCAAAATACCAACGTTCATTTGGCAATAATCGTTTACTTTTTCTAAAAATTACTATCTTGTTCTTATCGACATTCAAGGTCAGGTTCCAATAATTCGTGTAACTCTTAAAAAAATCCAGAATATTTTGGAGTTCAACAATGCATTCAGAAAATAGCACCTTGTCATCTGCATACACGATACACAAATTAAGGGGTTTTATATGATAGCTTTGACAATTGGATACAAGATGTTCTGATTCCATGTCATTAACAAACAAGGAAAACACAATCGGTGAAAAAGATTCACCTTGTAATAAACCGACTTGTAAGTGGTACATTGGAGACAATTTATTCACGCACGACTTAACATTTTCATATATGGATTTTGTCACATTCAGCAAACGTCGCCCGAGCCCATATTTCCACAACTTAAACCATAACTTATTATGTAAAAAACTATCAAACGCTTTCTTATAATCAACAAATACACAGTAAAGTCTACGTTTTAGAGTATTTGTGTTTTAAAAAAGATATTCAATGTTCTCTGTATACTCTGTGGTCATGTTTTGTTTTTTATTATAAGATCTAAATAATGAATTGATACCAGATAAATATTCCTCAGCCTGTCTCCCACCCATCGCTGTAACATGGTACCCAGATATTTAAACAGTAAAAGTCGTGATAGATGCCATACATGTTTACCTTGTGGTAGGTTAGTGATATTTATAGGAATGCATGCAATCAGCACCTTTCTGTGTATATGGTGTAGATGGAATGTCAAACCATTAACTACCTAGTATGTCTGACTTGATAACAAAATGAGTTATTCAAGGAAACAATGATGTCACATCATTTGATCCTTTGTTTAATAATTGTGGTACTTTAAAGAAAGATAATTGAGGAATATTTATTAAACGTTCATGTAATATCAACAAAAGTATGAACAGTTTTAAAAAACAAACATGATCAACACACCGAAAACCAAGAAATCACAACCAATCTGGTACATCTACCAAGCTTATTTTCAGCGATCTGTAATGATTTTACAATGGACCTCTCTATAGTAATTAAGGATGAGATACAGTAAAGCCAAATAAGGAAACAAACTAGTCAGATTACGTAACTGTATGTCCTGTGTCCGGTAGAAAAGATTTCCATCATGCTCCATAAATATATCTTAATCTGACATCGTTTATTTATGGGTTTCAATTTGTCGTGATAAGTTCAATTTTTCAAAAAACAATTTAAGCAGGAATCTGGCCATTAAAAAAGACTAACTTAAACACAAATATCCTTTGATAAGAATTTTCAACAAAACATGCAAATGATGGTATTATCAGCTGGCTTAAGATTATCTATGTTTTGAAAACAGCGCACCTGCTAGTGACTAACATCGGCGGGTAGGTCCTATTAAACAATACATGTATAGGTAATTTAACTGGCGTTCACAGCCACCGTGGCATGGCGGACGATAGGGCGGGCAACCATCCCTTGTAAAGCCTGACCTTAGACCAAAAGGTGAGTCTCCTGTCTTAGACCTAGAACTGTGATGACGATTCACTTCCCCCGTCCTAGGGTCGAGTCCGGGACGACCCTGATTCCCACTGGAATGACGGATATCATTTAGCCATTACCGTATCACTAGTGTGTTTGTGATATTAATCAAAACTGTGGTCTCAGGCTTCACCTCGTTCTCGTGAACGTGTGTGAAGGAGGTCACCAGTTTAGCCTTGTTTGGCCACCGTTTGGCACACGGGTATTACCGGCTTATATACTTATGACCGATTACAACTTGTATATAATATATTTCCTGAATATGTTTCGTGTATTTGTTTACAACAATTCTTTGATTTGAAGTCTCCCAATTTCCATGTTTGTGTTTCTGACATTTTCAATTATTGCGATCGTGAATGTGACCCATTTATACCATACTTGTTTTTCAGTAGCGTTTTCATAATTTACCATTTTTCAATTTCAATTTTCAAATCCAGAAAACAGGAACAGAAATGTTATATATTTTTGAAATCTTCTTTTACTTAATTAGAAGAAAGTTCTACGTATTTCCAGTGATTTGATTGGCTGACACCTACTCATTGACTTTGGTATACCGAAATTATATTTATTTCAAATTGTCTCAGTAGTTCTATTCTGATAACAAAATCGTTTTTGTTTTCTTGTTTTTTATTTTATTTTTTTTATCTTCTTGGCCCTTTTCCCTCAAACTGTCAACGCCGTTCATCGTTGTTTGAATATAATGATTTTTCCGGGCCTAAAAATGTAAAAACTTACCTTTAGGTCCATACAATTATATTGAAGACTTCGATCAGAACTGTTTTAGGATTGCTTTTATTTTCACTGGGTTCCTACATTTTGCTTGATGCTTATTTGGAATAACACCAATATGGAAATATCAAACTTAAATCCCCATGAACTGATCAAATGTCAACATATTGTTTACGGGACGTCGGTAATGAATTGTAGTGTTACTGTTCACAACAGAGTGTAATGTCTGCATACTGAAGGCTTCTAGATAAGGAAACAAATTGAGAACACTAATGAATGAATGAATGAATGAATGAAGTAATTAATTAATGTTATATTTAGGTCAGTGTAGAGAACTCCCCCAAAATCTCATCAAAATGTTTATAAACTTTAGATTAGAGACCCACTATTGGAATGACATGAAAAAAAAACTGGTCCATTCCCACGTTGGGTGTAGCAAAGTTAGCACACGGAATTACGATGTAAACAATATAGAACTACACATTTACACCGATTAACCCACCCGACTGATAAAGTATGCTTGATGCCGCCCTAAGGCCTGAGATCGGGGGAACTACGCCATTATCTAGAGGGGAGTTTATGTACTTATCTGTCAATCAAAATATGGTCTAGAAATCATAGGTATGGCCACGAAAAAGACCATGATCTTTAGTGGAAGAAATATGAGTATATAACATAAACGGATACGAAATATGATTATGTAATATAAACGGATACGAAATATGATTATGTAACATAAACGGATACGAAATATGATTATGTAACATAAACGGATACGAAATATAATTATGTAACATAAACGGATACGAAATATGATTATGTAACATAAACGGATACGAAATATGATTATGTAACATAAACGGATACGAAATATGATTATGTAACATAAACGGATACGAAATATGATTATTTGATTTTTCATAGGACGAATATAAAGCTTTGAGAAACATTGCTGAATCAACAATTTAGTTTTTTTTTCAATCCTATACACTTGTCGTCATTCAATCGTAAAGATGTGATTTATCATAATTATTTCTTGTTGATAATATGTGCTGTTCATAATGAGCTTGATTAACATTTATATAATTTCTATAACACAGGACGTCTTTATCAGATCAGTTTATTTCCTGACACCTGAGGATAAAACAGGATTTCCAGCGTGAAGGTTTGTAATGATACCGCATTACTAGTTTATTTTCAGAAGATTTAATACAAACGGCTTAGTTTATCATTTTGTCAATATAATAACAGGAAAGCTATTTACTATACTTGAGATAATTAATATCACCAAAGTCAAGATGTAAGATACATTCGACGTCATACCAAGATGTGAAGTAGCAATTAAATGTGAACGGTTGATGACTAGTCATGAGGAACCAAGTGTCAGCAACCAAAATATTCAACATAATGTGTAATTTTGGTATTCATGAAAATTATCAATGTTTCACTAATATTTACTTAAAGTCATTATTTTTTTCTGAATCTCGAAGGTTTATTTGTATGTTTTAATTTTTCAATCTGATAACTTGTGTTTGTGTTTAATTTTGCATTTAGATGTCTTTCAATGAATTAATGTTGAAAACAAATAATTTTGATACATTTGATGAAATATGAGAAATTATGTTTTAAGAAGCTTTTAAAAGTGGTAGCCAGTGAGTCAAAATAACCGTTTTTCATGCAAAACGTTGTAAATAACAACAAATACGTGTTGGTATTTATGACTTACAAACGTAAGCGGGATCATTGATAGATATTTTAGTGAATGGTGATTTCAAAATACAACATGAAATACAGAGACGTTCCTGAGGTGGCAGGAGGGGCCCACTTATGTTACACTTCCTAATCCAGCAGTGACACAGGTGCTGGACTGGTATTTATAGGACATATATAGGTGGACACGTGGTTTTGTTTATATCAGTCTCACAGCGGCCACGCTCCAGCATACGTTCGTTAGGATGGCAGTCACAATGTGTCTTCTCGTTTTGGCTCTATACCCATATATGGTAGGTACATTTTTCCCTCATTTTTCCCAATCATATCACAAACTAATGTATTTTTATATTATGCCCCGACAAATCTCACTGAATTCCAAGCTTTTAAATAAAACAACAACATCGAACTGGTTTTATTTATACAGAATTGTCCAGGAGACTCCTGGAAATAAAAATCAATCCTGATGTTATTAATAAGATATCTCCAGGTGAGTATTTCCGTATTTTTAGATATGTTATTTTGTGAATTATAATGTTTATCGATAGTATATACTCTTATTTTTGCTTTCCTTATCAGATTTCCCACGTGACAGTCATTGTGTATTTTGATGTTCCTGTGATTTCATTACGTTTCGTTTTTCTCTGCGTATCTTTTTATTGCTGAAAATTTCGAATGTTCCTTTCCGTTTCTGCTTTCGCATTGTTTCATTATTGTGGCGTCTCTTTCAGTTCCTGCTTTTGTCCTGGTTTTAATGTATTTGTATTCGTCTTTTCGTTTTTTTGATGGCCTCTCCCGTACCATTGTCGCGCATTTTTTTCGCTCCTTTAAGTTCCAGGTTTCGCTCTCTTTTTAATGTTCTTGCATTCGTCCTTTTGTTGTGGGGTATCCCCCCACCCGTTCCTGCTTTTTGCCTTATCTTTTTCAATATTACCGCTTTCGTCCTTTTGTTGTTGGGTTGTTCCAACTCGATCCTGCCTTTGCCTTTTTTTAAGAATTTATTTGTATTCGTCCTTTCGTTGTTGTGAAAACCCCTTCCGTTCTTGTTATCATTTCTTTGGTTTGCTGTCCTTTTCATTTTTATATCTATGTATTTATTAGATAAATATTCCTCGACGTTGTTTTAGTCTGTTAAGCTCTCTTTTGCTTCTACTGTTCACTGTTCTGTTTTAGTTGGTAAATCTTATTTTTTTAAAGACAAATTCTTGTTCTCTTCCTTTGTATTGACAATGAATCCTTTTTGTCCTCGTGCCTTTACCTTGGGTACATAATTCTGTACTACAATCTACATTACGGTATTTATTCCGATATGTTCATTATTGCTTATTCCAGATCACAGCATCCGCTGACATACGGTTTCGCCTCGATGAGTTCACATTGACATCTAACTACACGTTAATGCCACTTTGTTGTGGACAAGAGCCTGTCAACACACCAGGGTGTCTGTCTATTTGTCCGTACCGTCTGAAATTATGTATAGGACCTAAAGAAAGGTAAGATTTTAAGTCTCTGTTTCATAAACATATTCACTTGTGAAACAAACTAGCTCTCTACATAACGGAGTTGAATTAGTTGAATAAATTATCGTTTCCAATATAATGCTATCCGAAATACATATGGATTTAACTAAAAACGTTTGGAGAGATGAAGGTTGATTAAAACTATCATTAAATTTCCTGGTTACCACCACAAATTGTTTAGAAATATTTAATTTCCTTGTGTGAACTTTTACTTGTCAAGTCATGTAAATTGACCCTATAGGACCTTTTCCTGTTTTTTTTCTTTCTTGTTCCTTGATTTCGGTAATTTTTAAGCTCCTTGAAAATTTTCTCTGAAGCATATAGTCGCCACCTTATTTTAATCTGATGTATTTATTTTTGAAGCCATTGTTTTCTATTTGTTACAATTGGTTTTTTACGTCGCCATTCTCAGTTTTTCAACTTCAACATTGTTTATTGACACCTACAAACTCCAGTTCTAACGTATAAAGACAACGTTTATTCAAGGAATGCATGAAATCTAGTATAATAATTATGTTGTATAGTGATATTAAGTTATACAGGATTACTCTCATGTTGTTTTCTTTTTATTTTGGTATTTTATTGTTTACAACTTTATTGTTGTAAACATACATCAGTTATATGTATTCTTGTCCCCAATCACACATAACATCACAATTATAATGTGTAAAATTTTGAATTTGAATCTGTATCGGGTTGCTTAACCTCACGTTGTTATAAATTGTTTTGTTTGATATATAATACCCAAATGAACTGAGTAAGGGTTAGGTCTATATTGACAGACAGTTTCACGTTTGTGGTTATAACGTGTTTGAACCCGTCTTCCACAAAGTTTGTGCCGACCAAATTCAAGATTTTGGAAATGCCTAAATTATTTGCGTTTATAATTCTACAAATTTTACAAAATATTTCGTATAGAAACATTAACAAAACAGCGGGCTACAGTTAATTAATTGCCCATTTAGCCAGCCCAGTAGCCCGAGCTGGGTGTGATTTTATATACAAACACGATAACACTTTTTCAGTCCAACCCAACCAAACATGGGGAGTGGGTGTACTTACCTCGACCACCTCGAGACCTTAAGACTGTATAAAACGCGCTTATAGTTCACAGATAAGCCCACTTAGTCATAATTTTCCGGCGAATGTTGATTCAAGGATTGCCATATTTATAGTGAAAGAAATATTTGGTCAAGAATCTGTCATTGTTAAGTCGACAGGGCATTATATAGAATTTAAACAAGAGACTTAGTATATATTCCAGGACATACTAAAGATATTGTCCTGATCATACTGTCGAGTAGTTCCGATAGATATCACAAAAATTAGATAAAAACTAGTTCTGTAAACTGAGAGGGAAAACATGATATTTCTTCACATGTTTTCTCCTGCATAACAAAATAACATAGAGCTTACCATGCAATTAGAAAGCAGGTGTTGATATAGCTTGGCTGTGTTAAACTCGATGTAGTTCGAAAAAAACCAGTTTTATTATTAGACATTCTAAATGTAGTATGGCATTCCTACCCTCTGGTTCTTGTAAAATACACAGAATGAAATAATATCATAATTCCCTACAACTTAGTTCTTTTGGGACGTTCCCAATGGAACCATTTTCTGACTCCCCTACCATCAAGTTCTTGTAGAATGTCCGACAGAAGACCTCCCTAACTCTTCGTTCTTGAAGAACATGCAAAACGAGACAACTTTTTTAAAGGTTTACCTTCCTCCCAAGTCTTGTAGAACTTTCAAAACGAGACAACTTGATGACTTCTCTAAATCCAAGTTCTAAAGAACATTCAAAACGAGATAATCTCATGACATCTTTAACCCCTAGTTCTTAAAGAGAGTTCAAAATGAGACAATTATTTTAAGGTCTACCTTCCTCCCAGGTCTCATAGAACAATTAAAACGAGACAACTTCATGGCTTCTCTAAATCCAAGTTCTTGCAGCACATTTGAAAGGAGACAACCTTTGTTTTAACAGTTCTCCATTCATCCCAGGTTCAGTAGAAATTTCAAAATGACACAATTTCCTGGTCTCCATCTCTCCCAATTGTCGATGTTGATGTAAAACATGCTTACCATTCCGAAACGCCTGGTCTTATATTTGACTTTTCCCTTCTAATTTGATTTTCTTCCTCGTTTCATCGGTTTAGAGTTTTGATTTAGATGACGTCAATCTCTCCTAACATCATGGTTTTGTAAAATTTTATAAAATTTCCATCGCCATACAACCTACACACCCTCTCTTTTCGTTGTCAGAAGACTTAAACGTTAGCGCATTACATTACGCCACGAGATAAAAAGATTAAACGACAAATTTATTTTCATGAAGCATTTTAATTACATTCTTCTTTTTACTGCCATTCAAATCTCATTAACATATCTAACAGTGAATGGGTTATCTAAAAGATTTGTTTGTGTTGGAACACGGATACCAATTTATCAAACTTCCTCATTGTATGATAACAAACACATTTTGTATGGCATCTATCTGTTTCCCCTAGCAGTCTTAATGACCGACTGTGTCGGGATAAAATGTGTATTTAGTCGCAACCTTGTTTCATGTACATTCTGTGATATTGCATTTCTCGCTTGACACAATCCAGCGTGGCTAGGCTTTTAGGAAACCACGGCGGAAGCAATAACTTTCAAAAAGAAAACATTGGTGAAACAAATGGCAAAATCCATGCAGAGGCCAAAAAGCACAAATGTTACGCCGAAACAAGTCGTTATCGCGGAAACGCAGAGTGCCTTGTGTTAGAGATACAGGCATTTATACAGCGGAGTTATACTGAAGTATTTTTTTAAACACGGTCGATTGAAGGAAAGATGAACGTCGAAAGATTTCTTGATTATACAGTCTAATAATACAAGGAGAAATTCTGAAATGCAAACAATCGATAAAAAGATGTCAAAATTTGATCAAAAGAAAAAAATATACTTAAAAGTCCAGGCGACAAAGGACCAGGTGTTCCGAAATGTTAAACATCTTCTGCTTCATTAACGACACCCCGCCATGTAAATATTGGTCAATCTAAGTTAATAATATTCCGTTCTCATTGCGAGCGACCGAAAAAGGTTCGATCCTTTTAGCAAACTTGATTCCCACCCTCTTCCCACCTCCCCGCTCTCGCCCTTTTGAGGAAAATTCCTTGAAAATAATTCTATTATTCAATTGTTCATCAATTTAAACTTCGAATTTCATGTTTTATTTTATACAATAATAATTTCGTAAACATAGACAATACCGACATGTAAACAGAATCTTAATTCAAATACCAAGTTAGTAAAACAAGAGTAAGTATGAACAAAGGATGGATTTACATGGTGATCCGGATAAGGTTCAAGTTCGATGTTATTACATATATATGCAATGTTCTACACGGTCACGAAATATTGTGATAATTTGTAGTGGAACTGCTATATATAGTAACAAAATGTATACAAAGAAATGGATTCTGTTGTTGGTTCAGTTTACTGCACCGTCATTATATATTCTCTAAGATAATATCACATGATTTGTTTTCTAGGCACAAATGTTCATTAGATTATCCCGTTGATAAATTGAATCCAGGAAGTGACGTCATTCATATCAGTCTGGAGTATATAAAGGTTTGTACAAAAACTTAAATAAAAGTTATTTTGATATATGTAAACATCATTTTTTCTGCTATGGTAAATCATAAATTTTTAATGAAATGATAAAAGACGAGATTTCTTGCGCTAGCACCAGTGACGAGTCCTGGAATAACCAAACAGTTACAAAAACGAAATGCTTATCGAAAGGTGGAATTTGTACAATCTTTTGATTATAAATATTTCATCATTTGACTCATGTTAGTTATCAACTATCCTAAGTCACAAATCTACTGCCTACTTTGACGATTTACTTCACAGATCTACAAATCTACTATGTACCTACTTTGACGATTTACGTCACAAATCTACAAACCCACTCCCCAAAATGAGAAGACTGTGACGAGCTACGTCACAAAGCCACTACCCGTAGTGACAAGTGCTCCCTTAAACAAGTTTCTGGTGACTTAATAGTGTTAACTCTGTAATACTTATGATATTCCAGACAAGAACTGAGCTGCATGTGCTCCTGGTTACCGACACGTCCGAAGAGGACATCCTGTCTGACGCTCTATTCCTGTCAGCAGGTACCAACCGAATGATGTCTGGCAAATGTCAGAATAATTATCAGTGCAGGTGAGCTTAAAAACATCAGAGAGAAAATAACAGTGTTATATTTTATCAGATTCTCATATACAATATGTAAATATCGTAGAATGTTCGTGATTAAAGAATTTCATTCTGCGCTCCATCTGAACGCATGTGTCTAGGATTTCGAAACATTGACGAACTGAGCCTTTCACAATTAAATAGTATCCGTTAGAAAAAATGTAGCTATACCAATCATTATTCTATTCGGTTGAAACAGATTTTAACAACAAATTTTTGATTTGTCAATGACTTTTACATGACTTCTCTCAATGTCTTCATTTATTTTCAGTCTGAAAGCCTCAATAACTGTTAATTGTGAGTCAGACTTCTACGGCGAAGATTGTACTATATACTGTGTCCCTCCACAAAACTGTTCTCAACACTTACATAAGAAGGACATGTATATGACCTCTGACGTTCACAGATCTATCAGAGCGGTTACAAATACAAGAATTATAACATGTTCCCAAACCCCAAACAGCTGTCGCAATTTTGGCACATGTGTTGCTGGCGTGTGTCAGTGTATTCCAGGTTTTACCGGAGACCTGTGTGAGATAGACATTCTAGAGTGTGATACTAACCCCTGCGTCCATGGTCGATGCATTGAACCAAACGAACCCAATAAATATAGTTGTGAGTGTGACGCGGGTTACACAGGGACTAACTGTACGGTAAGGACGAACGCCACAGCGGCGTTAACGTGTCCAGAGTGTTACTACAATGGTTCGTGTCACAGTAAACCAGTTACGTCAGCAAATGACCGGTCACAAGGATGTCCAGCGCACCAATACGGCACTAACTGTAACGTGACGTGTGTCCCACAAAACACGTGCGACGGCGGCCATTACGAGTGTAATCCTACAACAGGAGAACGGGATTGTCATGGTGGTTGGAGCGGTGATAATTGCACTGTCCGTAACGTATCGAAGTCATGTGATTCGGAGTGTCCGAACGTCCGGTGTAAAAACGACGGTACCTGTTTTAATGGAGCTTGTTGTTGTCTGCCTAAATACACAGGGAAATATTGTGAAAGGGTAAAAATCTTTTGTGACCAGTCACCATGTAAAAACAGTGGAACATGTACAAACACTGAGGAGGGCTATTCCTGCAGGTGTCGTCAAGGTTATGGTGGCATAAACTGCGAAAATATAGTAACAACACTTCCGACAACGGTTTCTACACCAACCCCTGTCAGGACTAGCACTCCTAAAGCACCCACAATACCCTCCACCAAATTAAGTCCAACACCTAACCCAACGACTGCAACTAAACGTACTACAATCAAACCTACTACAACACAACCAACGCCGAAACCAACAACAACGGCCAAGCCAACTACTACCAGTAATAAACCCACTACCAGTACATCAACAACAACCTCTAAACCTACAGCAACCCCTAAACCTACAACAACCCTTAAACCTACAACCCCGAAACCTACAACCCCTAAACCTACACCAACCTCTACACCTACAACCTCGAAACCTACAACCCCGAAACCTACAACCCCTAAACCTACACCAACCTCTACACCTACAACCTCGAAACCTACAACCCCGAAACCTACAACCACTGTTATTACTACAACAGACGAGCCAACAACAACCGCTAAACCGCTGGTAACTCACAACCTCCTTGTAAACGGCAAAATCAACGACAAGGACATTCAAACGTTTGAAAAGCTGTTTAACGACGTGTTAAAAAGTAAGTTACACTCCTGTGTAAGTCTGTAACGTGCTGTTTAACGACGTGTTAAAGGTAAGTTATACTCCTGTGTAAGTCTGTAACGTGTTGTTTAACGACGTGTTAACAAGTAAGTTATACTCATGTGTAAGTCTGTAACGTGCTGTTTAACGACGTGTTAAAGGTAAGTTATACTCCTGTGTAAGTCTGTAACGTGCTGTTTAACGATGTGTGTAAAAGTAAGTTACACTCCTGTGTAAGTCTGTAACGTGCTGTTTAACGACGTGTTAAAGGTAAGTTATACTCCTGTGTAAGTCTGTAACGTGTTGTTTAACGACGTGTTAACAAGTAAGTTATACTCCTGTGTAAGTCTGTAACGTGCTGTTTAACGATGTGTGTAAAAGTAAGTTACACTCCTGTGTAAGTTTGTAACGTGCTGTTTAACGACGTGTTAAAAATAAGTTATACTCCTGTGTAAGTCTGTAACGTGCTGTTTAACGACGTGTTCAAAAGTAAGTTATACTCCTGTGTAAGTCTGTAACGTGCTGTTTAACGACGTGTTCAAAAATAAGTTTTTCACCTGTGTAAGTCTGTAACGTGCTGTTTAACGATGTGTGTAAAAGTAAGTTACACTCCTGTGTAAGTCTGTAACGTGCTGTTTAACGACGTGTTAAAGGTAAGTTATACTCCTGTGTAAGTCTGTAACGTGTTGTTTAACGACGTGTTAACAAGTAAGTTATACTCCTGTGTAAGTCTGTAACGTGCTGTTTAACGATGTGTGTAAAAGTAAGTTACACTCCTGTGTAAGTTTGTAACGTGCTGTTTAACGACGTGTTAAAAATAAGTTATACTCCTGTGTAAGTCTGTAACGTGCTGTTTAACGACGTGTTCAAAAGTAAGTTATACTCCTGTGTAAGTCTGTAACGTGCTGTTTAACGACGTGTTCAAAAATAAGTTTTTCACCTGTGTAAGTCTGTAACGTGCTGTTTAACGACGTATTTAAGGGGATTGTACAAAAGACGCACAAATGAGTGAGTCTGTAACATTCTGTTGACGAAGTGTGAAAAATTAATTTTGATATTACGTACTGACGTGCCGACAGATGAAAGGATATATAAAACAATTTGAGGCTCACTGTTACCAAATTTTTCTATTTTTATAGGTGGTAAAATACTGGTTTTTTATTTAAATATTTATATATACAAGGCAAAGAATACATTGTCTATATACACAGGGTTATTAAGTTGGTAAGTTAAATAACAGAGATCAAAATTATTGCAATTTCGAAACTTTAAAAACTTATGACGGATTTAAATGCTTAGATGTTTTTTTAAGTTGTGGTCTGCGTTGATGGTGAAATGAATTAATATGTAAACTCATAAGTCGTTTTGAGACTTTTTCTAGTGACGTCATCTATGGGGCTGATTGACTCCGTGTAACATAGACAAATAAGATGAAAGTGCTGCAAATGAATGATTAATATCGAAAGTATGTCAGTTATTTGTACAAATACGTGAGGTAAACTGATGAAACTTTTCTTTATATCGCTCCCTAAAATAGCCTCGAGGGTAGAATATTTTTCCTGTATATGGTTTAAGTTTCATATCAAAAACAAATATAGATAAATATATATGTTGTTATTTCAGACCTGAATTGTACGACAGGAGCGAAAATAATCGACTTTCATCATTTGATAAACGACAACAGGTAATCATTTTATGTATTTCTTATGTTTTTGATCTAGAGAATCTATAAATGGCCTCAGACTTTGTATTTTGGATTAGCGAAATAAAAAATAGCTTTCATCATTTGTCAAAACATTTTGAATTGATTTACTTGTTTTAAAACTTTCTGAAAAACGCACCGCTTAAAGTAAACTCAAATACACATATCTACAAAATGTTTACATGGACATCTTTCCATCAACCTGATGATGTTAATGAATTTACCATTTCTGGATAGCAATTTTCCTGCATCCCAACCTATGGTGTTAAAATGTCGCCCATGATTCGATATTTAAGGGCCTGTTCCCAATATAAAGGCTTTCGTGCAAGAAGTTAACCGACGGGACAAACTCGTAACAAAGGATTACAAAATATGCAGGTTAATGAAAATTATGGTGAAGTTTTACGGCCGTCTTAATGATGTCATGAAGAAATATACGATTTATTTATGTGATATGAAACTGGACGGGTTAAATGCTTTTTAATGTACCTGTTGGTTCCGTTGTTGTTTACATTGTTCTCATTTGAGAACGTTACATTACCTATTGGGTAGAACAAGATTTACATGGCGAGTGTCGTCGATGAAGCAGAAGATACTTGTTCTTCCGGAACACCTGGTCTTATTCTCGTTGTACGTTTTTGGAAGTCTCCATGTAAATATTTCATTTGTTCATATTTTACCATAGTTTTATTGAATTTGAGTTTGAATTAAAATTATGTTCACTTCTTAGTATTTTTTTATTATTTTTTTTAATTTTTGTCTATTGGTGAGTTTTTTGTGTTTTTGTTTGTTTGTTTGTTTGTTTTTAGGCATTTGTTAAATCTATCACTTGCCAATGTTGTATCGTCCTTCTATATGTGTATAAAGAGAGATGCTATTTAGTTTATTTGTACAATCCTGTTTACTAACTTACCATTCAGTGAACAAGTCACCAGCCTTGATTTTACCTCCGACTGTATCCATGGTAACACACTAGACCCAAAAGTTGTCCACATGTTAAACACGTTATTCGAACGAACAGAGCCTTTCCGGAGTGCCAGTAACCACATATTTGGGCAGCAAATGAGCCCCTTAAAGGACCTGGCCCAGAGCTACAGTCTGAATCTCATTGGTTATGTTTACGATCAGAACGAGGACGCCATCAATAGGAAAATAGTAAACACGTGGTCGACGTCGTCCCGTAAGTGATAACCTCGTATATCATTTCTGTTTGAGGGAGAAATGTCTTACCTTGACAGTTATCAACCTTGTAAATGACGTCTGTCAAATTTACATATATTATATAGTTTTCCGGTACTAAAAAATATATATTATTCGTATATTTAGGTAAAATCTTAGTAACATATATTTTTCGTTTTATCGTTACAAATGTTACTTATTAATGAAGTGACAATATTTGAACGAGTTGTCACCCTTCTTTAATTGCTTTAAGCTTTGAAGTGTACATCTACTTGCCTTATTACCTCCCTTACAAGCTTCTCATTCACACTAGCTATCCTGCCTATTACTAAGATGACATTTGCGCAACTTATCGAGTTTATTTATAATAAATCACCACTCAGTATTTGGTACATCACACCGTAACCCTATATTAAGTAACATTGCCGATGGCAATGCGTTCTAAACGAGCATCGATGTTACTTCTGAAATGAAGATTGAATGAAAGCCACAATGAGTTACGCCTACTTTAAGAATGCTAAGAACTATTTGATATGATTACAGATATTCCAGATATCAAAGTTCTGATCGTCTTACGGGAGTTTTTTGTAGGAAGTTATGGGTAAGTCGACTCCAGCTGAATCTAAACTATTGTCTTGTTTACATGTATATGGTTATTGTTTCAGTTCACAATGTCCTTTCAGTATCGTATCTGAAACTTGTTACAGAGACTGTGCTTTTAGAATCTACTGTCTGGTGATTTCAAAAGGTGTTTCTTCATTTCGTGTTTTTAGTGGAAAGCGATTGTTAAAGTAATCTTCATTCATGTCAAATCCCTTTTAACTTTTCAATTTTATTTATAATTTGAACTATTATAATTCAAATTAATGAAACTGTTTCAGTACACACGTGACAAGGCTAAGATACTTTGTGACGTCACACTTCCGACTGTTGGATCCCCAAGCTGCACCATCCCCGACCACATCCGCTTTTGAAGTAGAGTTTAATAAGGCCCCTGTGGTCAATAGTATCTACACTGGACATGCCCTGTACATGTACACTGATGGCATTCGTCTCCCCGTCCTAGACTTGACGTCACCAGTTACATCACTAGCCAGCCCACTCGCGAAAGTCTGGTCTGATTTCCTAAACTGTAAGTGATCAACACTGTTACAATAAACAATAGTAACATCATCGACATTATAATTTATTAAATGCCAAACGTCTTCAAGATTGTACAAAAGACCGACACAAGTGGATGACACCTTTCAATACAAGTTCATAATTAGTTACATATGTGGTAGATTTTAATTGTATATAGCATCATGGTCGACTTCTAGCTTTGCGCTAGAGGGTGTTTCCTTTTTACCTCAGTGGTAGGGTATCGAATTAGAGACCAGGAGGTCGCGGGTTCGATCCCAGGCGGAAGTGCACTTAATGACCAAATAATGAACTGATTTGCATCATACAGTTATTGCGTCCTTCTAGGACTCGTCAGTGAAAAAGAGACGATGAGCTTTTTAATAATCTCTTACTACAGTGTACCTCGATGTTAAGTGTAAAACATAAAACTTGATATAAAGACATTACGTCACTGATATTCCGTAATTTTCGTGCAGTGATGTATATTGCTATCGGGAATTTCAAAAGAGGTTTGATAGATTGCAAGGGTCCGATTAAAAAATAAATCATAAGAAGTTTATTTTTGCCCTTAAAAATGTAATACTTCCTTTTGTGAATGGTGACATAATTATTGAACACATGCGAGGCTTAGAACTAATGAACCGGTAACGTTAATGATTTACCTCAATATCTACATGTTCGCAGTGAATAATGCGACGCCCCGGAAAGCCAGAAATATTAATGTGGAAATTATCCTGTCTGGTAGAGAGCCGTGCTTCTCCGGCAACCGGTAAGTGACTTTTGACATACTCTCTGGTTGGGGATTTTACCTTCCTGTCGGCTGATATGTAGTCAATGGCGGGAACACATTTTTAAGGAGATCGGTAAATAGATTATTGTCCCGCTAGATAGGATTTCCTTCTCAATATACCTGTAATGTCATTCTCTTGTCTGTCGGGAGGTCTTCTTCCTCATTTTTTATCACCCGGATTGGAAGATTAAAGGCATATTGTTTTTTGTGCTGTGCTTGTCTATTGCTAACTTCAACCTTGTCCATGTCTGTAAAAGGTAGGGCTTTCATATTTGGCATGTCTGTTCCTTCTGACAAGACCTTTTCCTGACATTGTGACCTTGACCGTGACTGTTGACCTACATTTGAAAGTAAATAAAATCATTAACACACTGAAGACATAAGTGTTTCACAAAGAGTGAATAAAAATTAGCACATGCCTTACACAGTACAGTATAAATGTCACACTTCAGAATTTTGTTGCAATCAGGGACATAGTATTTCATAATCACATCTTGCTATTTTCATTTCTTGTTGATATCGACATCAAAACTATGAGACAATAAGCTAAGAGCCTATATACGTCTTCATTCCGGACAAATGGACAACATTCATACAAACACGTGTACATATAGACAAATTTTTCCAGTTTAGACGCATATGATTTAGGGGAGACAACTCTATCTAATAATGGCGCTATTGCTATAATTAAGAATAATTTTAGTTTCTTTAAGATATATATATGTATAACTTGGAGATGTTTTTTGCAGAATACATTTGTCGTGTTGATGTTATTCTTTTCAAATATATATATACGTGTAAAAATGAAGTGACTATTTATTTCCTTTAGTATTATAAGGAGGTGAATGTTTAGGAAAATAAAGTTTGTTTTTCTCTGTGTATTTGTATAATTAAATATAGGATTATCTGTTTAAAGTTTAGAGGAACTTCGGTCTAGAAATATAGAGTTGTACTCCAGTGAAGAGATATGACAATTAAAATGCATTTCTAACATCCCCTCCATCACGTGATGATGAAATCTAGACTTAAACTAAGGATAACTAAAAGACTAGTTTTCATTTATATTTTTAATAAAAAAAAAGTATTATACAGATTAAGTACAAATTTTACTTTGAACTATGATATTTTATTCATGAGGTTGGTACATACAGAACGGCATTGAAAAACAAACCAAATTCGTGATGGAGGTCATAATGGTGATTGAGGTTGTAATAGATTAAGTCCAAAATTTACATACCTAGGACGATCTAAGAAAACAGCGGGTTACCAAGGTTTACACGACGAGTGTCGTCGATGAAGCAGAAGACGCTTACTCTTCCGGAACACCTGGTCTTATTTCCCTTCGTTTTTGTTCATGAGTCTCCGTGTATATCTTTCTTTTGTTTTTTTGTCTTAGTTTTGTTGAATTTGTGTTTGGATTTTGATTATGTAGACATGTTGGTATTTCCTTGTTGATTTTTTTTGTTGACTCATCAGTCCTTGCCTTGTTGAGATCGAAGTCCATGCTGATATACATTATAGTATCTTCAATGCTTTTTTCAGGACGGATTTACAATCCTCTGTATATTTTCCTGTCCTTGCGAACAATAGTCTTTTGACCTACGACCTGCGACACGTGCCGGATACACACAGCGTGGTTACAACAACGTGTCGAACATGTCTCGTTGTACAAAGACAATTTTATATCGACCTGACTGGTAGACTTTTACTCCGTGACAGGGACGCCGTCTACCGGGTGATCAGAGAAGCATGGGGCACCACCCAAAATGGTATGAAAAATTAAGTGTTCATGTCTAATTCTTAAAAAATGTATTTTTGGGGGTGTTAATTATATACAGCTAATTATATATATCATACCTATTACAATGAATTATATATATCATACCTATTACAATGAATTATATATATCGTACCTATTACAATTAATTATATATATCATACCTATTACAATTAATTATATATGTCAGACCTATTACAATTAATTATATATGTCAGACCTATTACAATTAATTATATATGTCAGACCTATTACAATTAATTATATATATCAGACCCATTACAATTAATTATATATGTCAGACCTATTACAATTAATTATATATATCATACCTATTACAATTAATTATATATATCATACCTATTACAATTAATTATATATATCAGACCTATTACAATTAATTATATATATCATACCTATTACAATTAATTATATATATCAGACCTATTACAATTAATTATATATATCAGACCTATTACAATTAATTATATATATATCAGACCCATTACAATTAATTATATATGTCAGACCTATTACAATTAATTATATATATCATACCTATTACAATTAATTATATATATCATACCTATTACAATTAATTATATATATCAGACCTATTACAATTAATTATATATGTCAGACCTTTTACAATAAATCATCATATATCATTGCACATCTATTATAATTAATTATCTTTTTTTTACCACAGCAAATCAACTGATATTTACGGAAAAACAATATTTCCATGATAACAACAGGTATGTACTTAAAAAGGAACGACAACTTAGCAATTCTTGTAGTGTTAGACTGTTGTAATCTTTAAAACATATATTATAAAACAATCATGCTGTTTCGATTTCGATATCTGAACTTTTGGTTCAAATATCACAATCAGAGATCTGATGACGCGGTTATAATATACTACATAGGTGTTACAATATACTGACAAATTAACTTCTGTCATTTCTGTTAACAGAGATCTGATGTCGTGGTTATAGTAAACTACACAAGTGTTACAATATACTAGTACTGACAAATTAACCTCTGTTATTTCTGTTAACAGAGATCTGATGTCGTGGTTATAGTAAACTACACAAGTGTTACAATATACTAGTACTGACAAATTAACCTCTGTTATTTCTGTTAACAGAGATCTGATGTCGTGGTTATAGTAAACTACACAAGTGTTACAATATACTAGTACTGACAAATTAACCTCTGTCATTTCTGTTAACAGAGATCTGATGTCGTGGTTATAGTAAACTACACAAGTGTTACAATATACTAGTACTGACAAATTAACCTCTGTTATTTCTGTTAACAGAGATCTGGTGTCGTGGTTATAGTAAACTACACAAGTGTTACAATATACTAGTACTGACAAATTAACTTCTGTCATTTCTGTTAACAGAGATCTGATGTCGTGGTTATAGTAAACTACACAAGTGTTACAATATACTGACAAATTAACCTCTGTCATTTCTGTTAACAGAGATCTCGTGACGCGGTTATAGTAAACTACACAAGTGTTACAATATACTAGTACTGACAAATTAACTTCTGTCATTTCTGTTAACAGAGATCTGATGTCGTGGTTATAGTAAACTACACAAGTGTTACAATATACTAGTACTGACAAATTAACCTCTGTCATTTCTGTTAACAGAGATCTGATGTCGTGGTTATAGTAAACTACACACGTGTTACAATATACTAGTACTGACAAATTAACCTCTGTCATTTCTGTTAACAGAGATCTGATGTCGTGGTTATAGTAAACTACACAAGTGTTACAATATACTAGTACTGACAAATTAACCTCTGTCATTTCTGTTAACAGAGATCTGATGTCGTGGTTATAGTAAACTACACAAGTGTTACAATATACTAGTACTGACAAATTAACCTCTGTCATTTCTGTTAACAGAGATCTCGTGACGCGGTTATAGTAAACTACACAAGTGTTACAATATACTAGTACTGACAAATTAACCTCTGTCATTTCTGTTAACAGAGATCTGATGTCGTGGTTATAGTAAACTACACAAGTGTTACAATATACTAGTACTGACAAATTAACCTCTGTCATTTCTGTTAACAGAGATCTCGTGACGCGGTTATAGTAAACTACACAAGTGTTACAATATACTAGTACTGACAAATTAACCTCTGTCATTTCTGTTAACAGAGATCTGATGTCGTGGTTATAGTAAACTACACAAGTGTTACAATATACTAGTACTGACAAATTAACCTCTGTCATTTCTGTTAACAGAGATCTGATGTCGTGGTTATAGTAAACTACACACGTGTTACAATTTACTGACAAATTAACCTCTGTTATTTCTGTTAACAGAGATCTGATGTCGTGGTTATAGTAAACTACACACGTGTTACAATATACTAGTACTGACAAATTAACCTCTGTTATTTCTGTTAACAGAGATCTGATGTCGTGGTTATAGTAAACTACACACGTGTTACCATATACTAGTACTGACAAATTAACCTCTGTTATTTCTGTTAACAGAGATCTGATGTCGTGGTTATAGTAAACTACAAAGGTGTTACAATATACTAGTACTGAAATTAACCTCTGTCATTTCTGTTAACAGAGATCTGATGTCGTGGTTATAGTAAACTACACACGTGTTACAATATACTAGTACTGACAAATTAACCTCTGTCATTTCTGTTAACAGAGATCTGATGTCGTGGTTATAGTAAACTACACAAGTGTTACAATATACTAGTACTGACAAATTAACCTCTGTCATTTCTGTTAACAGAGATCTGATGTCGTGGTTATAGTAAACTACACAAGTGTTACAATATACTAGTACTGACAAATTAACCTCTGTCATTTCTGTTAACAGAGATCTGATATCGTGGTTATAGTAAACTACACACGTGTTACAATTTACTGACAAATTAACCTCTGTCATTTCTGTTAACAGAGATCTGATGTCGTGGTTATAGTAAACTACACAAGTGTTACAATATACTAGTACTGACAAATTAACTTCTGTCATTTCTGTTAACATAGATCTGATGTCGTGGTTATAGTAAACTACACACGTGTTACAATTTACTGACAAATTAACCTCTGTCATTTCTGTTAACAGAGATCTGATGTCGTGGTTATAGTAAACTACACAAGTGTTACAATATACTAGTACTGACAAATTAACCTCTGTCATTTCTGTTAACAGAGATCTCGTGACGCGGTTATAGTAAACTACACAAGTGTTACAATATACTAGTACTGACAAATTAACCTCTGTCATTTCTGTTAACAGAGATCTGATGTCGTGGTTATAGTAAACTACACAAGTGTTACAATATACTAGTACTGACAAATTAACCTCTGTCATTTCTGTTAACAGAGATCTCGTGACGCGGTTATAGTAAACTACACAAGTGTTACAATATACTAGTACTGACAAATTAACCTCTGTCATTTCTGTTAACAGAGATCTGATGTCGTGGTTATAGTAAACTACACAAGTGTTACAATATACTAGTACTGACAAATTAACCTCTGTCATTTCTGTTAACAGAGATCTGATGTCGTGGTTATAGTAAACTACACACGTGTTACAATTTACTGACAAATTAACCTCTGTTATTTCTGTTAACAGAGATCTGATGTCGTGGTTATAGTAAACTACACACGTGTTACAATATACTAGTACTGACAAATTAACCTCTGTTATTTCTGTTAACAGAGATCTGATGTCGTGGTTATAGTAAACTACACACGTGTTACCATATACTAGTACTGACAAATTAACCTCTGTTATTTCTGTTAACAGAGATCTGATGTCGTGGTTATAGTAAACTACAAAGGTGTTACAATATACTAGTACTGACAAATTAACCTCTGTCATTTCTGTTAACAGAGATCTGATGTCGTGGTTATAGTAAACTACACACGTGTTACAATATACTAGTACTGACAAATTAACCTCTGTCATTTCTGTTAACAGAGATCTGATGTCGTGGTTATAGTAAACTACACAAGTGTTACAATATACTAGTACTGACAACTTAACCTCTGTCATTTCTGTTAACAGAGATCTGATGTCGTGGTTATAGTAAACTACACAAGTGTTACAATATACTAGTACTGACAAATTAACCTCTGTCATTTCTGTTAACAGAGATCTGATATCGTGGTTATAGTAAACTACACACGTGTTACAATTTACTGACAAATTAACCTCTGTCATTTCTGTTAACAGAGATCTGATGTCGTGGTTATAGTAAACTACACAAGTGTTACAATATACTAGTACTGACAAATTAACTTCTGTCATTTCTGTTAACATAGATCTGATGTCGTGGTTATAGTAAACTACACACGTGTTACAATTTACTGACAAATTAACCTCTGTCATTTCTGTTAACAGAGATCTGATGTCGTGGTTATAGTAAACTACACAAGTGTTACAATATACTAGTACTGACAAATTAACCTCTGTTATTTCTGTTAACAGAGATCTGATGTCGTGGTTATAGTAAACTACACACGTGTTACAATTTACTAGTACTGACAAATTAACCTCTGTTATTTCTGTTAACAGAGATCTGATGTCGTGGTTATAGTAAACTACACAAGTGTTACAATATACTAGTACTGACAAATTAACCTCTGTTATTTCTGTTAACAGAGATCTGATGTCGTGGTTATAGTAAACTACACAAGTGTTACAATATACTAGTACTGACAACTTAACCTCTGTCATTTCTGTTAACAGAGAGCTCGTGACGCGGTTATGGTATACACATCCCCTGGGCCCGTCTGACCAATACACCGAATGGCCACATCCCAATATCGGAGGTCGGTGGGACAACATCTCCCGAAATCTTGTTGGTCACACCCCCAACACACTCCGGGTAGAGCGGATATACAGACTTGTGTTGCAGGATAATGTCCCACAAACACGCATGTCCGAGATCTCCCAAAAACTTCACCAGGCATGGACTGAGTCAAACAGGCGTAAGTTATCACAATCAGAAAGTCAAACGCGGTGCGTCTGGATGGATAGGTATAAGATATACGAAATTCAAACGATTCTTTCATTCTTTAGTGAACGTTTGTATTTCTGCCTTTCTCATGTTCGATAAACCGTGGTTAAATCAGTATTCCAGAAATTTGGAGCTAATTTAATACACCTATTTAGTGTTATCATATTATCTCGATTTATTGATACATCACGTTTTATTTAATTTTTTCAAATTTCAAAGTCATATTGATATGAAATCTTTGTTTTTCTTCACCTTTTAGATGTAAGTGCCGATGAAATGCAGTTGAATATTGTAGCCTGGAGTTCGAATTACGTTTCTGCGCAAGGGTACGTTACAACTTATAACGTTTTATTTTATAAATGCTATCCTGTTTTATAGCCAAATACTACATTGTGACGTAGAATAGTTTTACAAGGTTTACATGGTGGTTGTCGTCAATGAAGCAGAAAATGCTAACTCCTCCAGAATACCTGGTCTTATTCTCTTTGTACTTTTTCTTTTATTAATGTTTTGCCCTAGTTTTATGGTATTTGAGTTTGGAATCTGATTATGTTGGTACTTTTTTATTTTTATTTTTCTTGCCTTTTATTTCACGTGGCCAGGGGTATTGTGACAATGATTAACTACAAAGTGTCAGTTGCCAATGGCGACTCCTCAGATGTCGGCGTGGAATCCCCAGATAAGTCTCGTGTTATAAGGATCCTGGGACAATTGTCTCTCCGAGTCTGTGTATGTCTTGTTTACAAACAGCGACACATCGGCGTGGTCGGCAACATTGGTACAAACGATGCACAGGCGGTAGAAAATGCTATATCGACTGTCTGGGAGTCGACAAATCCAGGTAAGTCTTTTAATGAATTGTTGAAATAAAAATTGTATGAATGAAACAATTATATTGCTTATATGATTATTGTTGTCCATGTAAGTAAATGAGTCGGTTTTGTTTTCGATTTTGTCCTTTGTTGCAGTGATACAATTAAACATCATTTTACAAAATGTCGAAACTTAGATATGAAGATTTCGTTTCGGACTATTTCTGGAGACAAAATTATAACCTTGTATTGGTTTCTTTTCTTTATACCTTATAAGCACACGTATGTGCGCCAATAGGAAAGTAACATTGACAACATGTAACAGGTTTATGTCCGATGTTTCAGGGTTGTCCTTAGACATATCAGGCCATGTAAAGAGTATATTGGCAGGATACCAATCACAAGCAGGGTAGGTTTTTTTCATTTAGGCGAAAACTTACATGTCGAAGAAAAACCGAAAACAATGTCTTAGCATTGTGATTCATGTATTAAAACAATCTTTTGATACCAGATATACTCTGATGTCTAGTAAAGGGGCAGGGTCGGGGAATTATTCATCATGTAAATTTTGTGACTTTGAATAAATTGAAAATAAAGGATCGTTCTGATTTATTAATTATTAAATTATATAATAATATATGAATGTACCAGGTAATGCTTTGAAGCAGTGTCGGACCCAGCAAAACAAGTATTACATTCTCAGTTTGTAACAGTCAAGGTTTCCCTTCCTTATTTTACAGTGAGAAAGCAACAAAGGTTGTGTATTATGCTGTTCCGTTTATCCACGGAACTCCCATTGATGAGGACGACCTCGACACACCGACTGTTGCAGATATCAAGATCCAAGTGGAAGCTGCACTTCCGGGTATTACAGTAGAAGAACATCCGTTGGTGAAGGCATCTACGGCGGAAGATGCCGACGAGGTATTACATCATAATGTATTTTATTGTGTGTGTCTCTTCGCTGATGATTGAAAGCTAGTAGGTGGTAGACACTCCTGGTGGACTGTAAGTCCCCGAGATTTTACCGTAACCTGCAAGCCACGTTGATTCATTCCAATAGTGACACGGTTCAGAATATACACACATGCGGAGGTAATTGACGTTGTTCTGAAACTACCTAATTAATGCAAATAACAGACTTTCTTTAATTATGTGGCTTGTGCACCTCCCGTCGAGATTTTGACTTCTGTCCACTGTCGCCTCCTAGGTTTCACAATTTAGGTCTTAAGCATCATGTCGAGTCCTAGAAATACCAAACAGCTGTAAGATCTCGTTAAATAAATTGTTTGGCACTACTGTATCTCACTCTAAATTTGTACGAACAGGTGCTATTCACCTGTGTGTCTATTGTAAAATCTTTGCTTGCGATCGGTGTTACTTGAATTGGGTTGAATTTCTGTTTCTTTTGCATTAGAACTTTGAGGAACAATCATTTCACTTGTCAAGCAATGTATTTGAGTGTGTTAAAATTCTAATGAGCATACATTTACAAAATCAAACCACGGGTGAGTGATGTGTATTTGTAATATTAGAGAGGTTTCAGTTTACATAAAACAGTGTCCACGAAGTCAGGGGAGATAGCGACTATGTCGATAGAACATAATTTTTCTGGCGATATTCGCAAATATATCAGGTGTTCATAAAAGATGACGAAGATTTTGTGTTGAATCATTTCAGAAACCGTCCTGGCTGATCCCTGTTGCTGTGGCTGCTGGTGTTGTGGGTTTTCTGTTAGTGATGGCTGTAATAACGGCCATTATAAAACGTCACAGGTAAGACTTGCATCACAGTAAGACACAGGTAAGACTTACATCACAGTAGGTCACAGGTAAGACTTACATCACAGTCAGTCACAGGTAAGACTTACATCACAGTAAGTCACAGGTAAGACTTACATCACAGTAAGTCACAGGTAAGACTTACATCAAAGTAAATCACAGGTAAGACTTACATCACAGTAAGTCACAGGTAAGACTTACATCACACTAAGTCACAGGTAAGACTTACATCACAGTAAGTCACAGGTAAGACTTACATGACAGTAAGTCACAGGTAAGACTTACATCACAGTAAGTCACAGGTAAGACTTACATCAAAGTAAATCACAGGTAAGACTTACATGACAGTAAGTCACAGGTAAGACTTACATGACAGTCAGTCACAGGTAAGACTTACATGACAGTAAGTCACAGGTAAGACTTACATCACACTAAGTCACAGGTAAGACTTACATGACAGTAAGTCACAGGTAAGACTTACATCACAGTAAGTCACAGGTAAGACTTACATCAAAGTAAATCACAGGTAAGACTTACATGACAGTAAGTCACAGGTAAGACTTACATGACAGTCAGTCACAGGTAAGACTTACATCACAGTAAGTCACAGGTAAGACTTACATCACACTAAGTCACAGGTAAGACTTACATGACAGTAAGTCACAGGTAAGACTTACATCACAGTAAGTCACAGGTAAGACTTACATCACAGTAACTTCTGGTGTTTAGGGGCTTTTATAGTCATGACTGACCTGTATTAGATTACACAGGACCTTGTTCACTGTAAAATTTAGTGATGCAACTCTTGAGTTATTCCAGTCTTTTAATTTGATATTATAATTTTGACCATTACTGTTTTGTATAAGAATTACGTTCTTCTTATCATTGGTCTTTGATCGATGTACAATTAGGATTCGATCAAAATACTACTGAAATGTTATTTTCATAAATTACACATCTCATTATTGTCTACATTTATTTCCATATCCACCGAGACCAGATAGTCCCTAGATTGGGTTTACATGAAGAGTTTGGTGTACTGCGATTTCTCTCAACATACTTAACGTAGTTTAAGGACGAAGTGTGGTTTAGATAACGTGTATACTGTATAACATTAATAGTTTGTAGATATTTTCATTCTACACCTAACACATCATTTCTTATGTAAACGATTCCGTGGTTACTACGTATATATGAAGAAAACTTCTGTCTGAAGTCTTATTCGTTACATTTTGTTTTCGGAATAGTCTCAACACCGTGGACGCATTTACTTTCATGTATATTGAAATTAACTGGAATAATTATGCACATTTTTCTTATAATTTCTATTTTAGTCATAAGAAGTCAAAGACACTAAACCAGAATCCGGAGCGTGTCGAGGGTTACGACAAGGAACACTTTTCGACCGCACCTGACTTGGACAATTCTCTAAATGTGGACGATCCTCAATGGATGGAGAACGAAAAACATAAAACATACGTCGTTAACATGTAATCAACATACGTTAGCTGATGGCGTATCTACAGTAATACCCAGTTAGCTGATGGTGTATCTACAGTAATACCCAGTTAGCTGATGGTGTATCTACAGTAATACCCAGTTAGCTGATGGTGTATCTACAGTCATACCCAGTTAGCTGATGGTGTATCTACAGTAATACCCAGTTAACTGATGGTGTATCTACAGTAATACCCAGTTAGCTGATGGTGTATCAACAGTAATACCCAGTTAGCTGATGGTGTGTCTACAGTCATACCCAGTTAGCTGATGGTGTATCTACAGTAATACCTAGTTGATGGTGTATCTACAGTCATACCCAGTTAGCTGATGGTGTATCTACAGTAATACCCAGTTAGCTGATGGTGTATCTACAGTACCAAGTTAGCTGATGGTGTATTTACAGTAATACCCAGTTAGCTGATGGTGTGTCTATGGTATTGCTCAGGCACTTTGGCCGCTGTCAATTGATAATACTTCGCTGTGTAAGATTTTTCCTGGTTTAAGCAAGAATGACATAGAAGCAAATGTTTGGATCAATTTATACATATGTATAGAATCTCCTTATTCTTAAGTTAGAACAAAATATGAAGGAAATAAAAAACAATGTGAACAATCAAACAACGTAAAATTGAAAGAAATTCAAAACAGTGTGAACGTGGACATTAATTTGAACATTCCTACAAAGTAAACCATGGTGCTGTTACTATTGGACATTGGAAGTCTCTGAATTACACATACACCTGTCCGTCCAGAAAGTCGTCACATCCTTTGTAAAGAGTGGTCACTTCATTGCATGTTACGATGTTTGTAAGGAATGGTCACTCTTCATTACGATGTTTGTAAAGAGTGGTCATTCTTCATTGCATGTTACGATGTTTGTAAGGAATGGTCACTCTTCATTACGATGTTTGTAAAGAGTGGTCATTCTTCATTGCATGTTACGATGTTTGTAAGGAATGGTCACTCTTCATTACGATGTTTGTAAAGAGTGGTCATTCTTCATTGCATGTTACGATGTTTGTAAGGAATGGTCACTCTTCATTACGATGTTTGTAAAGAGTGGTCATTCTTCATTGCATGTTACCATATATTAAAGTAGGCCAATAACATTTCATCGCACTTGATTTAGATGTTTCAGAAGAATAGTTGCCAAAACTACACTGTAAAGGACTTATTAAGTAAAAAATTGTTAAAAGAAATAAGCATATTTAATTTTGTATAAGACCTAGAAAGGTTTTGGATATAAACAATAGCTATTCGGTATTTTAACTGGAGTAACATTGTTGATAATTCACAGGTTTTTGTCTTGCTTAAAGGCTAACGCTAATTAGTTTTTGAACTTTGAATTTTAATTGATATAACCTATGATAATTAAATTTCATTATCTTGAGTAAATGAATGAATGTTTTACAATTTAAAATAGAAACAATATATATATATATATACATATTGAGACGCAGATTTCAGCTTTATCACTTTCATTTCCTATTGTTTGTGGTACTCTACTTTATATATAAATTGCCTAGTTACATTGGTACTCAGGTGGTTTTTTTAATTCATTCTTTTTCTGTAAATAGACTACTACCTAGTAACAATTTATCTAGGCAATTTATATAGTTAACCATCATGAAAATTCAAGTTTATTTTGACATATTTCACCACACATTGTTTTTTTTCTGTTATACTTTAATATATATATTATGACCATATTGATCTTTCCAATTCTGATTTCGATATTTATTTCATTTGTTCATTTGATGAAACTGTCAGTGTTGTTTCGATGAAGCATTGTTATATATGTATATACACCACTCGATTCTATAACAGTCTGATACTGTATAGCATAACGTTATCAATTTAGTGAAGTTTAACTGGTAATCTATTTTCAAAACATGACTTTCTAAAAGGAAATGAATATACCCTGAGATGATTATATACGTTATGGAAAAGACATGGTACTTTTTATCACAATTTGTTGGATATCTGTCTGTATTTCCTAATTTTGTGTTTTGATAATAAATTATTCATTATAAATCAAAGGCGTGAAACAAATACACGCATGCGGAAAGCTCTTTTAATTAGCATTTTATATGGGTACAGGGAACTTTCGACGACCAATGTTCTCTGCTGTTGATGTTGATTTGAGGTTTCAAATATATTTCAATAAAATGATTGAACTGTAAGTAAGTAGACATTTTCTGAAACCCTGCCACTATTGAAGATTCCAACTTAATAAAATGGCGACGAACTCCTACGGGAACAAAAGCATCTCGGTAGCTTTGCTCTGAAGTGTTATATGTTTGTATCTATTTTATGAATTTTAGAACTATTACCGACTGGAAGATGTCATTTAATTAGGTTAAGCTAGGTGTCAACTGATAAAGAGAAAGTCCATATCTTGTTGAAGCATAACATGAAAAAATTATGTATATATTATGTTGTACAAAGGTGAAATAATTGAGATAAAATATATATTCTTACTTATGTATTGTTGTTTTACTTTGTCGTTGTGTTACTTACAGTCATAAGTAAGTTGTATGATGGCCGACACTGAGAATGGTTCTTCATTGTCTAGGACCACAGAGATCTGTGTCTTTTCTTTGATAAGGGTTTTTCATAGGGCAATGAATAAACTATCCTTTTCGAAACGGAAATTACGTTGGTACTTGTAACGAGTTTTCGTTCTTGTATGAATATGAAAATGTAGAAGAGTTTCATTTTCGTAAGATGCTTTGCAAGTTTGGTATGATTAAAGATACGATTGATTGGAATGAGCAAATGTAATGGATTCTCTTTCAGATAGAATTAAATTCATTCGGTCCACAATCCCAAAAATTAACAGCAAATGAAAAAATACTAAACGAACAATTCAGCAATTGCATGGAAATTTCAGAGTTTGGTGTCTCTAGATACGGAGTATATTAACACTATCTTGGTTTGTTTCTCAGCTTGCAAAAAGACCACGCTAGTTTGATAAACCTCCAAACCCTAGTTGTATATGTAACAGAGGTCATTCTTTCAATGCCTTCACTTGGATTCGAACACGGAACCTCGAGCTGAAGAGATTACTTTTGCTGTGTGGTATGTTGCGGCTAGTATTTACCAGAGTTACGTGCTTCCTTATTTTTGAGTCTCTAGAGACTCCTGAAAAAGTACACAGGGAAATGAAAGAGTATGTGTATTCTGCATCTTGCATGAAAAAATTGTGATATTGGGAATAGGCCCTCGATCAACAAAACAACTACTATAATTACAGAGTTCAAACTTTACTTCAGTGCCTCCACTAGGAATCGAAAACCCGGACATCTTGCTTACTAGTCTAACGCTGAACCGATCGAGCTTAAGAAAAGTTCTCTCATTGTTAAGCTTTTCTGTATCGATCTCTAAATTATAAAAAGTGCCATCCATTTGTGTGTTTTTGTACAATCTCTAAGATATCAGGTGGAAGACACTGCTGAGGTTTGCCTTAACCTGCATGCCACGTTTTAATTCATTCGAATAGTAGCACGGTTCAGAATATAACTTAAAAATTTACCTGACATATAAAAATTACGAAATTTATTTAATTTTAGAACTGCTGCACCTCCCCGTCTAGATTTTGGCTTTCCTTTCGATTACTTTGGGTTTTCCTCCATTGCTTCCTAAACTTCAAATTAGATGGACGGAACAGCTGTATGATGCAGTTTGCTTCATTCTTTGGCTCTACTGTAGTGAACTCTAAACTATTAAAAGGTGCCATTCACTTGTGTGTTTTTAGAGCCTTGACCTTATGCACTCTCGGCTATAATTGAACTACTTTACTTTGACCACGATCTGTAATATCCCAGATTGCCTTCTAGTGGTTCATCAATAAGTCTTTATATATTGCCATGCTAAGGATTATCTAATAAGGGTTTCATTCTGAAAATAAATTTTGCAGAACTCAAGATCGCTTTTTATTCGTTCCTATCTTCTCTGAAAAAAAAAGATTACCAATGCCTTCATTTTCTAGTGAAGAGTTTTCTTATCAACGAATTCAAACTGGCGATAAGGTATGTAGTAATGAACTAAACTGGAACGTATTTTGCAAAGATCGATGTAGATTGATGATGATGATCGTCAACAGAAAGATGTCATTGGGAAATATTCTATTCCCGTGTACGAAGTGTTTGAAGCTTATTACGTTGCTTGGTATTTACTTTGTTGTTTACCTTTGGAAAGCGGGATTACTTACAAGGATTGACCAAAATTAACATGACGGGTGTCGTCGATGAAGAAGAAAACGCATACCCTCTCGGAACACCTGTGAATCACATTGTCGTTCTTAATATATATTGACATATCGGTATTTCGGTGTTTTAAAATGATATTATTTACATTCTTTACATTCTTTTTGATAATGACAAAACTTTCCTATGATCACGTTTGGAAAATATACATTTTTCTATGCATAGCTGGTCAGTGCCTATTAATTTGGTCGGTGGATTTGTGCTAACCCTGTTCAAATTTTCAGAACGTACCATTACAAGCATTGATCTAAATTTGCATGATGTTGGTCATCTATAAAGAGGAAGAAGATGTACTTTACAAAGCAGCTACTTCTTGTGTCTTCATCAGCTGCCATACATTTGGAATACCTGTACAATGCCCAAGGACACAATTTGGACGGAATTGGACGGTTCATGATTTTCTTGCGATGCCTAAATGTCCTCAGTGGGTATCGCACTACCCGCCTCCGATGGATTTTCCTCATCCGGGCTAACCTACCGGTTCCGATACCGTTGGCCATATGGACGCAGTTTCAACCAAAACCTCAGTTCCTCTTGATCAAGGTTGTGACAATTCTTTCAATAATCTATAACTTTCCCAGTCGCCTGTTAGTGTCATTGACGATGTCCTTGACGAAGGATAAAGCAGCTGTATCTATTATTGACTGTACATCTGTACTGTGTAACTTATTATAAACTTGAAGTAAAACTTGTTTGTCTTTCGGACAATCCACAGCAAAAACGAGTAGTTAATGTAAAACAGTAGCTCGTTTCGCAATTCACAATAGTGCAAAATAAAAAAAACCCCGTTTATAGACAGGTTAATAAGGAAACAGAGGTTAGTTAAGGGAAAGCCAGTATGGTAATTCTAGTTATGTACAACAATATGTATATTTCTAGATAACATGTTTATGTAAATCATAGGTTACGTGTATGTCTATTAATTGTGTATTATTTATATACACTGTACTAGCCTGTACCACTGATAATATAGATAGTGTGAATATACCTGTATATGTCCTATATCCGATATCTTTATCAGTGAAGTCCCAACACATAGGGGTACAAGTCCGCGGCGATCTGTTCATGGTGTCCAGTGGCCAGTCTATCAGCGGAATCATGAGGGTTTGTAGTTTCAGAAAATGTTTTTATTATAAAATAATACGATAAAATAACTTGATATTATTATATATTATACATAATTTATGAGACAATATATACACTGACTATCGACACTTTTTTTCATTCATATGGCACACTAGATATGGGTAGTTCATCAGTGAACTACGTGGTTGAACTCGTATGAACCATATTCATCCTACGTAGTTGATACATTACACTTGTACCTCGTCATTATTACTTGAATCAAAACTCGATATTTCATCAAATATGTGAAATATTTTGTCTTTAAAATATTAAAAATCGAAATAGTCTTCTGTATGTAATAGTGTACTAGTATACGGTATATATAATATTACTTTCTGATAACAACACTGTAATTATATAACAAGTCATATGGTTTTATCACAAATTAACATACACTATTATCATGTTATATCTAGTTGTCTTAAATATGACATGCTGAAAATGCTCAAAACTCATCAACACATCATATCTAGTTTTAAATGTGTAAAGCTGAAACACAAAGGCAATACTTCTATTTTATCTCTATATTGTAAACATTTCAACAATGTATGTAAACACGGGGTCTTTTATCTGCTGACATTTCCCGGTATCTGTAGCTGTCCGAAGGGAGTCATGTTTTGATATTCGAATAGAACCGTAATTAAAACTGTTGATATATAAATATATTTGTGATGTCACTATTGTTTGATGTTAAGCTTCATGTTACACAAAGAAATCGAATATTTCTGAATGAGAACACTACGGCTACCATAACATTTCACCATAATTTTCATTGACCTGCACCCTTTGAAACCGTGTTACGAGTTTGAACGTGAGTTGACGACTTCTTGCACGAAAATCGTGAGAATGGGAACAAGCCCTTAAATATCGAATCAACCGTGTAAATAGAAAACAAAAAAACAAGCCAGCCAACAGAGGGGCGAAGTTGGTTCCAACAGGTATGCCAATCGTCTATTTGAAGAAACCCACCGAAGATGTTGTCGACCAGAAGCTCGATGATTTTTATGATCCCGTCCTCCGTATATTTCTTCTTTGATTTGGACGTGTATGTATTCTGAATCATGCTTCTATTCGAATGAATGAAAACATGGCATAAGATATGTATTTTTTGATACATGGTTTGTATTGTATACTTGTATATAGACGGTATATATATATATATATTTGTAATTCTTTTATTTTTGACAAGTTTTTACATATTACACAATACACAATATACAAGAGCATCTTATTACTAATTATTCCTTATTACTTCCTTCATCTACAAATTGGTTTTATTTCCATGTTCTGTTGCTTGTTTCGGCATTTTGTGGAAGGTTAAATTCATATTTGAATGTAGTTTTTAATGTAAAGCTAGTATTTCTGTTTTTCAGGTCCTGGTCTTGATATTTATCTGCAGTGTCGTTCGCCATGTCAAAACACAGTGTTTTCCAACCCCTGATGTCACTCCGCGCCCAACTGGTAAGCTATCTCTCGTTCGTCAAGGAATCTTGATTTTGCCCAATTGATTCAAATCAGCAGTATAATAGGATTTGCTTTAATTACGGATATTGCTAATTCAGTCAGGTTCTATTTCTGGTTTTAGGTAGAGATTAATTTTGATATAAGTTATGATTTCTTTGTTTATTGAACCCAGTTGATTTCAGATTTCATTGAGTGATATTCAGAATGGAATAATTTAATATAAATATGAGAAACAGCATCTAAATTTCCACGAGAAATTCTGAGAGATTTGTACTGTGACGTTACAAGAAAAAAAGTTATAACTGTAGATGATATCTATAAATATTGAGTCTCCCTCTCTGATCAAGACGCTACTTTTTATTGCCGTTTAGTTGGTTTTGGTATCAGTTAGTGTTTCTTGAATGACAGTATTCCTTTGATTGATTTCTCCATTCTAAACATTTAGAATAGAAACAATGTTCAGGAAGATCAGGTCTTTCATTCAGGTGTTCTGAGAATTATAATGTCAATTTTGGGAATACCCTTTCATAACTGTTCCGCTTTTTCATAGATCCTCAACTACCTACATTACCCGGCGATTTTGAAACTCGCGTAGAGGCAAATATTCAAGACAAGGGGTTTTCAATGACAGCGAGGGAATATTTCAGTGATTTAGAGAATAAAGCCACTGTGAAACTTATCCGAGACGGTGACATCACCACCCTTTTATTTGACTATGCCAACAATCAGCTGTTCTATGTTAAAGGTAAGTAAACGCCATATTATCAAATGCTTAAGTAGTCACAAGATAGATTTCCGTTAAAAAGTGAAATATATTATAATCACGTTTAACCGAACTAAGAAATAAAATAAAATAAAAAACTCAATTCGATTTTTATTCAGTTAGTCTGGTATTTCAAGACGAATATTGCAACTTTTAGAAGTCGATTTGAAATCAAAGACTTTCGAACATGATGGAAGCAAGATCGTTATATCGAAGACTTCTTTCATTTATTGCGATTGAAGAATTGAAATTAAAACAGAATTAATTTAAAAAAAAACAAATTGGCAGTACCAGATTATGCATTATCCTAACCAATGTTTTACATTACGACATTCAGACACCTGTGTTTTACCTCTGTGTTACCAATGTTTCACCTCACGCTATTCAGACACCTGTGTTTTACCTCTGTGTTACCAATGTTTTACATTACGACATTCAGACACCTGTGTTTTACCTCTCTGTTACCAATGTTTTACCTCACGACGTTCAGACACCTGTGTTTTACCACTGTGTTACCAATGTTTCACCTAACGATATTCAGACGGCTGGCTCCCTATGTTTTAGATAATCGGTGCCAGATCGGCAATCTGTCTGCGGATCCTAACACGATGCTGTTTGGTGATGATATGGTGAAGGGAGTTCCCCACATAGTAACCACTCGCGCTGCCTTGCATTTCCTCAAATCTAATGGTCAGGTGAGTATACAGAAGTGAGTACTAGTGTCTCTCCAAAAGTTAGATGAGTATCTGATCTCAAGAGGTTTAGTGGGTATATTCTTAAAAAACATATTGAATGTGTGTGTGCATCGAGAGAGAGAGAGAGAGAGAGAGAGAGAGAGAGAGAGAGAGAGAGAGAGAGAGAGAGAGAGAGAGAGAGAGAGAGAGAGAGAGATGGTCTATCAAAGTACGATCTAGATTAATTCTTGTCTATATACACAACATTATATTTAGTAGTTGACAGGTTGTCACTGTCTTACTGAGGTAGGTCTGTTTTTGCAGGTATACAAGGGAACGGCGGTGGTGAGGGGTATTACGACTGACCACTGGCAGACGTGTCTTCAGTGGCCAAAACTCAACTCTACATTTATTCTCGATTATTATTTTACAAGTATCCGACATTATCTTATTTTTCTCATCTCTAGTACCTTACTTGTTTCATGTCTCTCCTGCCTCAATCATCACATCTCTAGTACCTTACTTGTTCCATGTCTCTCCTGCCTCAATCATCACATCTCTAGTACCTTACTTGTTCCATGTCTCTCCTGCCTCAATCATCACATCTCTAGTACCTTACTTGTTCCATGTCTCTCCTGCCTCAATCATCACATCTCTAGTACCTTACTTGTTCCATGTCTCTCCTGCCTCAATCATCACATCTCTAGCACCTTGCCTGTTCCATGTCTCTCCTGACTCAATCGTCACACCTCTAGCACCTTCCCTGTTCCATGTCTCTCCTGACTCAATCATCATACCTCTAGTACCTTGCCTGTCCATGTCTCTCCTGAATCAATCATCACATCTCTAGTACCTTGCCTGTTCCAAGTCTCTCCTGACTAAATCATCACATCTCTAGTACCTTGCCTGTCCATGTCTCTCCTGACTCAATCATCACACCTCTAGTACCTTGCCTGTCCATGTCTCTCCTGACTCAATCATCACACCTCTAATACCTTGCCTGTTCCATGTCTCTCCTGCCTCAATCATCACATCTCTAGTACCTTGCCTGTCCATGTCTCTCCTGACTCAATCATCACATCTCTAGTACCTTGCCTGTTCCATGTCTCTCCTGACTCCATCGTCACACCTCTAGCACCTTCCCTGTTCCATGTCTCTCCTGACTCAATCATCACACCTCTAATACCTTGCCTGTTCCATGTCTCTCCTGCCTCAATCATCACAACTCTAGTACCTAGCCTGTTCCAAGTCTCTCCTGCCTCAATCATCACACCTCTAGTACCTTGCCTGTCCATGTCTCTCCTGACTCAATCATCACACCTCTAATACCTTGCCTGTCCATGTCTCTCCTGCCTCAATCATCACACCTCTAATACCTTACCTGTTCCATGTCTCTCCTGCCTCAATCATCACACCTCTAGTACCTTGCCTGTTCCATGTCTCTCCTGACTCAATCATCACATCTCTAGTACCTTACTTGTTCCATGTCTCTCCTGACTCAATCATCACATCTCTAGTACCTTGCCTGTCCATGTCTCTCCTGACTCAGTCATCACACCTCTAGTACCTTGCCTGTTCCATGTCTCTCCTGACTCAATCATCACACCTCTAGTACCTTGCCTGTTCCATGTCTCTCCTGACTCAATCATCACACCTCTAGTACCTTGCCTGTTCCATGTCTCTCCTGACTCAATCATCACATCTCTAGTACCTTACTTGTTCCATGTCTCTCCTGACTCAATCATCACACCTCTAGTACCTTACTTGTTCCATGTCTCTCCTGACTCAATCATCACATCTCTAGTAACCTTGCCTGTTCCAAGTCTCTCCTGTCTCAACCATCACTTCTCTAGTACCTTGCTTGTTCCAAGTCTCTCCTGACTCAATCATCACATCTCTAGTACCTTGCCTGTTCCATGTCTCTCCTGACTCAATCATCACATCTCTAGTACCTTGCCTGCTCTCCTTTTCTTAATAGATACGTTTATTACACCTCTTGTACCGTTCTATGCCACTCTTCATTTCAATACTGACCATAGATTTGTCTTTGCATTCCTTTTTAGAAGAATAACATTTAACTGTCAAATACTTAAACGGACGACTGACCAGTACAAAATTCAAGACTTTGAAGAAATATACGGAAGCAATGATATCAATAAAGATATAGTTGGAAACATGTTTACAGAAAGAATGTGAAACTCGTTCTATTACCATCTAGTTATAATTCATTTATCTAGTTAAACTTTAGCGAATGTGTTTATTATTTTTAATTAATTTTTTTATAACCGGAAATGCTATTTCTATATGCTATTTTCAAATATCATTATAGAATCTAGTGAATAAAGTTAAAATAAACCGTATTTTGATGTGAACAGCAACATCGTGGGTAGACCCAGTGGCATTTCCACAGATTCCCGTCAGAGCTGTTGCCACGGGTACACAGATACTTGGTTCTGGTAGGGCGGTCAACTTTACTCACACGTACGAGTACGTTGACTTCTGGCCTCAGATCACAACTGATTCGAATGTATTTGAGGTATATATCATTGGCATACCTTATAAAAGAATATTTGTCCTGAAATCCAAATTATATTGAAGAATATACCTTCCTTTTTCTGTATATCTAATGAAATACCTGATATTATTTTTTTTCAAAATAGAGAATGAGTTAAAAAGCCAATATTTAAAAAAATTTTTTTAGACCTTTAATAGTGTGATTTCTTTCAACGCAGTTTGGTGTAACTTCATTGAAACGGCATTGACATCAAATCTTGCTCGCTAACATTTTTATTACAGACTCCGAACGGCGTGATCTGTTTTGGAAGAGTGAAAACCAAACCTGTACCGACACTGTCTACTAAATATCACTACCGTACCGAGATTATCACCTCTGAGGAGGATTCAATTGTCACCTCTGACGTAAGATGTTACGTTTATCAGAATTAATGATGTAAAGAGATGCAGTGTATTTATTCTTACCTTTGACGTAAGGAGTTTTTGTTCATCATTACCTCTGACGTAAGGAGTTTTTGTTCATCATTACCTCTGACGTAAGGAGTTTTTGTTCATCATTACCTCTGACGTAAGGAGTTTTTGTTTGTCATTACCTCTGACGTAAGTAGTTACCGTGTATCATTACCAGTGACGTAAGTAGTTACCGTATGTCATTACCACTGACGTAGGGAGTTCGCGTGTATCATTACCAATGACGTAAGAAGTTACCGTATATCATTACCACTGACGTAAGGAATTACCGTGTATCCTTAACAGTGACGTAGGGAGTTACCGTGTATCAATACCACTGACGTAAGGAATTACCGTGTATCATTACCACTGACGTAAGGAGTTACCGTGTATCATTACCACTGACGTAAGAAGTTACCGTATATCGTTACCACTGACGTAAGGAATTACCGTGTATCCTTACCAGTGACGTAGGGAGTTACCGTGTATCATTACCACTGACGTAAGAAGTTACCGTGTATCATTACCACTGACGTAAGAATGTACATTGTTTCTCAAACTCTGTCAAAGGTTTCCCTTGGTGATGATTATGATATTAATCGATTATATCGCAAAAAAAAAAAAAAAAAAAATTACATCAACATCAGATATTGACCACAAAAGTTTTTGCGCAATAATTTCGACGAAACGTCAATACGTAGGGAGCATAACAGTTAAATATAGCGTGAGCATGTTTTATAGCTATATATAGTATGGCAATATATTATGACCAAATATGGAATGACCATATATAGTATGACGACGTTTCTAAATCTGTCTTGACTTTTTATCCTCAGGTGTGGTATGACGACGATTATAAGTTGGTTCGTTATGACTATAAAAACTTGAGCCCGATACCACCAGTTTACACTATGAATCCCCTGACGGAAATACACGACTTCAACACAGGTGAGGAAAACACTACCATTTCAAATCAAAATGATGAATAAATATTTTCCTTTGTTCATTGTGATCTGTCCACTTTTTAGGTCTTTATTCTGGTGGAAACAGAACCAATCTTTTGTCATATGCGCCTGGAAAAGGATATATCACATCCAGTTGTTTTTTTCTTTATTAAAGAATCCGGGCACAGCGATACTGACAGGTAAATAGATGTCAGTCTGAAGTAAGTGCAGCGAATGGAGGACATTTGTTAATGTACCACTATCTTTGTCTTCCAAGACAGATTTGCATCGCTTCTGATACATTTGATTAAACATCGTCAATAACTTTTGGAGGTCTCATTAAGGTTCACTCTGTATCCGTCATCGAACCCTAATTATGATATATTTTAAATCAGGTGTGAGGTATATCCGGGACCAGATTTCCGGCAACTGTACCATTCTACCGATCAGTACCTCATCTTTTGATTCGTATGAAGCTCACGGAACATTTTCAGCAAACAGCAGCAAAATAGTACACTTGAAAAACCCGATGCAGCTCTTTTATTTGGATGACAGCTACGCGTATGTTGGAACAGTAAGTTTTCATTTTTTAATATTAAAGTCACGTGCTGGTTCTTCATCTAATGTATTGTGTTTGTAACTACTTTGTTACATTTCAACATACGGCCTTCTGTTATGCAGGTCTAGAACTCACCCACGTCAAATCTTGGTTTTACCTCGTTAACTCCATCAAAAATCTGATCTTGTATATTGCTCTGCTTTGAAACATTATGCTAAACATAATTTGTGGTATTTTACAGAAAAAAGCCCGAGGAGTCTTATGTGATGTGTTTTCATCCTTCCGTACTGACTTCAAGATTTCCGGAGTCAAAGCCAACGCCACTTTTGAATATTACTTTCTGACGGTAAGTGAAATTAGGTGTTCTTACTCTCGAGTGGGAAATCATCATCATCATCATCATCATCATCATCATCATCATCATCATCATCATCATCATCATCATCATCATCCTCTTGGACGATGTATTAGTCAGAAATCGATCTAAGTTTCAGATAGAATCTTACGTAGGATTCACAAGAGACCAAAGAAATAATGGTAGTACCGATGTTTACAGGATATGTATACAGAACATGCTGATGATGGTAGTACCGATGTTTACAGGATATGTATACAGAACATGCTGATGATGGTAGTACCGATGTTTACAGAACATGCTGATGATGGTAGTACCGATGTTTACAGGATATGTATACAGAACATCCTGATGATGGTAGTACCGATGTTTAGATGTTTACAGGATATGTATACAGAACATGTTGATGATGGTAGTACCGATGTTTACAGGATATGTATACAGAACATGCTGATGATGGTAGTACCGATGTTTAGATGTTTACAGGATATGTATACAGAACATCCTGATGATGGTAGTACCGATGTTTACAGGATATGTATACAGAACATGTTGATGATGGTAGTACCGATGTTTACAGGATATGTATACAGAACATGTTGATGATGGTAGTACCGATGTTTACAGGATATGTATACAGAACATGCTGATGATGGTAGTACCGATGTTTAGATGTTTACAGGATATGTATACAGAACATGTTGATGATGGTAGTACCGATGTTTACAGGATATGTATACAGAACATGTTGATGATGGTAGTACCGATGTTTACAGGATATGTATACAGAACATGTTGATGATGGTAGTACCGATGTTTACAGGATATGTATACAGAACATGCTGATGATGGTAGTACCGATGTTTACAGGATATGTATACAGAACATGCTGATGATGGTAGTACCGATGTTTACAGGATATGTATACAGAACATGCTGATGATGGTAGTACCGATGTTTACAGGATATGTATACAGAACATGCTGATGATGGTAGTACCGATGTTTACAGGATATGTATACAGAACATGCTGATGATGGTAGTACCGATGTTTACAGGATATGTATACAGAACATGCTGATGATGGTAGTACCGATGTTTACAGAACATGCTGATGATGGTAGTACCGATGTTTACAGGATATGTATACAGAACATGCTGATGATGGTAGTACCGATGTTTACAGGATATGTATACAGAACATGCTGATGATGGTAGTACCGATGTTTACAGGATATGTATACAGAACATGCTGATGATGGTAGTACCGATGTTTACAGGATATGTATACAGAACATCCTGATGATGGTAGTACCGATGTTTACAGGATATGTATACAAAACATGTTGATGATGGTAGTACCGATGTTTACAGGATATGTATACAGAACATGCTGATGATGGTAGTACCGATGTTTACAGGATATGTATACAGAACATGCTGATGATGGTAGTACCGATGTTTACAGGATATGTATACAGAACATGCTGATGATGGTAGTACCGATGTTTAGATGTTTACAGGATATGTATACAGAACATGCTGATGATGGTAGTACCGATGTTTACAGGATATGTATACAGAACATGCTGATGATGGTAGTACCGATGTTTACAGAACATGCTGATGATGGTAGTACCGATGTTTACAGGATATGTATACAGAACATGCTGATGATGGTAGTACCGATGTTTACAGGATATGTATACAGAACATGCTGATGATGGTAGTACCGATGTTTAGATGTTTACAGGATATGTATACAGAACATGCTGATGATGGTAGTACCGATGTTTACAGAACATGCTGATGATGGTAGTACCGATGTTTACAGGATATGTATACAGAACATGCTGATGATGGTAGTACCGATGTTTACAGGATATGTATACAGAACATGCTGATGATGGTAGTACCGATGTTTACAGAACATGCTGATGATGGTAGTACCGATGTTTACAGGATATGTATACAGAACATCCTGATGATGGTAGTACCGATGTTTACAGGATATGTATACAGAACATGCTGATGATGGTAGTACCGATGTTTACAGGATATGTATACAGAACATGCTGATGATGGTAGTACCGATGTTTAGATGTTTACAGGATATGTATACAGAACATGCTGATGATGGTAGTACCGATGTTTACAGGATATGTATACAGAACATCCTGATGATGGTAGTACCGATGTTTAGATGTTTACAGGATATGTATACAGAACATGCTGATGATGGTAGTACCGATGTTTACAGGATATGTATACAGAACATGTTGATGATGGTAGTACCGATGTTTACAGGATATGTATACAGAACATGTTGATGATGGTAGTACCGATGTTTACAGGATATGTATACAGAACATGCTGATGATGGTAGTACCGATGTTTACAGGATATGTATACAGAACATGCTGATGATGGTAGTACCGATGTTTACAGGATATGTATACAGAACATGCTGATGATGGTAGTACCGATGTTTACAGGATATGTATACAGAACATGCTGATGATGGTAGTACCGATGTTTAGATGTTTACAGGATATATATACAGAACATGCTGATGATGGTAGTACCGATGTTTACAGGATATGTATACAGAACATGCTGATGATGGTAGTACCGATGTTTAGATGTTTACAGGATATGTATACAGAACATGCTGATGATGGTAGTACCGATGTTTAGATGTTTACAGGATATATATACAGAACATGCTGATGATGGTAGTACCGATGTTTAGATGTTTACAGGATATGTATACAGAACATGCTGATGATGGTAGTACCGATGTTTAGATGTTTACAGGATATATATACAGAACATGCTGATGATGGTCATAGTAGTATTTTTATTATGTTGACAGAAAATATATACAGAACATCCTGATGATGGTAGTACCAACCCTGCTGACATTCCATATATGTTAATAATCTACTTGACGTCCGTAAGTAACTTTTGAGAGATTCCCTCAGCGATTTAAACATTGATCTTTTCATCGTGTTATTTAAACACACAGTAGTTATCTTTTTATCGTGTTATTTAAACACACAGTAGTTATCTTTGTTATCGTGTTATTTAAACACACAGTAGTTATCTTTGTTATCGTGTTATTTAAACACACAGTAGTTATCTTTTTTATCGTGTTATTTAAACACACAGTAGTTATCTTTTTTATCGTGTTATTTAAACACACAGTAGTTATCTTTGTTATCGTGTTATTTAAACACACAGTAGTTATCTTTTTTATCGTGTGATTTAAACACACAGTAGTTATCTTTTTTATCGTGTTATTTAAACACACAGTAGTTATCTTTTTTTCATTTTGTATATATAAATTATTTACCATTAATTTTGTATTTGATTAAGTATTAAACTCTTAGCACCTACAATTATTTTATTAAAGAATTTATATAAATGATATATAGTAAATCGTTTTTATTTTTTAAAAGTATAAAAAACCCCGGTGTTTTCGTTATTATCTGATGGTTTTCGTTATTATTTGATGTTTTCGTTATTATCTGATGTTTTCGTTATTATTTGATGGTTTTCGTTATTATCTGATGTTTTCGTTATTATCTGATGTTTTCGTTATTATCTGATGGTTTTCGTTATTATTTGATGTTTTCGTTATTATCTGATGGTTTTCGTTATTATCTGATGTTTTCGTTATTATCTGATGGTTTTCGTTATTATCTGATGGTTTTCGTTATTATCTGATGTTTTCGTTATTATCTGATGTTTTCGTTATTATCTGATGTTTTCGTTATTATCTGATGGTTTTCGTTATTATCTGATGGTTTTCGTTATTATCTGATGTTTTCGTTATTGTTTTCGTTATTATCTGATGGTTTTCGTTATTATCTGATGTTTTCGTTATTATCTGATGTTTTCGTTATTATCTGATGTTTTCGTTATTATCTGATGGTTTTCGTTATTATCTGATGTTTTCGTTATTATCTGATGGTTTTCGTTATTATCTGATGTTTTCGTTATTATCTGATGGTTTTCGTTATTATCTGATGGTTTTCGTTATTATCTGATGTTTTCGTTATTATCTGATGTTTTCGTTATTATCTGATGTTTTCGTTATTATCTGATGGTTTTCGTTATTATCTGATGGTTTTCGTTATTATCTGATGTTTTCGTTATTGTTTTCGTTATTATCTGATGGTTTTCGTTATTATCTGATGTTTTCGTTATTATCTGATGTTTTCGTTATTATCTGATGTTTTCGTTATTATCTGATGGTTTTCGTTATTATCTGATGTTTTCGTTATTATCTGATGGTTTTCGTTATTATCTGATGTTTTCGTTATTATCTGATGTTTTCGTTATTATTTGATGTTTTCGTTATTATTTGATGGTTTTCGTTATTATTTGATGTTTTCGTTATTATTTGATGGTTTTCGTTATTATCTGATGTTTTCGTTATTATTTGATGTTTTCGTTATTATCTGATGTTTTCGTTATTATCTGATGGTTTTCGTTATTATCTGATGTTTTCGTTATTATCTGATGGTTTTCGTTATTATCTGATGTTTTCGTTATTATCTGATGTTTTCGTTATTATTTGATGTTTTCGTTATTATTTGATGGTTTTCGTTATTATTTGATGTTTTCGTTATTATTTGATGGTTTTCGTTATTATCTGATGTTTTCGTTATTATTTGATGGTTTTCGTTATTATTTGATGGTTTTCGTTATTATCTGATGTTTTCGTTATTATCTGATGTTTTCGTTATTATCTGATGTTTTCGTTATTATCTGATGGTTTTTTCGTTATTATTTCATGCATTCGTTATTATCTGATGTTTTCGTTATTATCTGATGTTTTCGTTATTATTTGATGTTTTCGTTATTATCTGATGTTTTCGTTATTATCTGATGTTTTCGTTATTATTTGATGGTTTCGTTATTATCTGATGTTGATATTTTAAAGTGTGATGTAAATACTGCATATATATCTATTGATTTTGTAATTCAGAAAATATCAAATAAAATATTTATTGTTTTATGGTATTTTTAACATATAAAGCATAATATATTTATAATCAACGATCGTATATTTTATGAATTACAAAACTTATAAAATTCATGCTTTTTCGGTGAATAGTTTGGAGACATGTCGGTCATCTACAATATCCTTGATTTTGACAATGGTCATCCGGACATGTCCGTGTTTGATGTGACGTCATGTTATTCTAACCAGTCCAGTCTCCAGTTCAAGGTTAGGTTTCCAGGTAGGGCATAACTCTCAGACGACGTGATGTAAAATATCCAGAAGGATTGAATCTTTAATATATGCTTTTGAAATATGATTCTTTTTGTACTCTTTGTAATCGGGAATAATATTTTCTTGATTTAGTTATGTTTATCCTAAAAAGGACTCGTTTGTTATTGCCTGAAGGTGAATGTTAGTGCCTGAAGGTTGAATGTTATTGCCTGAAGGTGAATATCAATGCCTGGAAATGAATGTTCTTATCTGAAGGTGAATATTATTGCCTGAAGGTGAATGGTATTGCCTGAGGATGAATGTTTAATCAAATTTTTGTCATGTGGATTGCTGAATAGTTTGAATTACTTCTCATATTCATTTGGAAATAAGAATCTAGATAAACCAAAATAACACTGAAATCAATTCTAAATCTTGCTTTTGGAAAACTGGAGGGCTCAAAGACTAACTACGTTACGCCGAAACGAAACTCATACCTGGCAGTTTGTAATCCAGCGTAGTGAAAAATCTGCAATGAAACCATTGTGTAATATAATACATTTATGTGATATCCGACTGAAAAAATATCCACAATGAAAACGTTTGGTGATAAAATATATTTTTATGACATCCGATTGAAAATAGGACAGTTGCTTAGATGTCCAGATATGATATAACGTCTTGTTATTTTTAAGGAAAAAATATTACAAAATGTCTGTCGACAAGATTCAGAGCGAACAGAACCAAGTGATATTACCTTTTCGTTTTTTCTTCTTCTTTCAATAATTTTGACTTTTTCAGGCTCCTATTCGCCTTACACAAATCTGCAAATTAAACAAGGAGCTCAAAGTGCGTTTGTTCTGAATGCGAACGTGTCGAATATCCGAATACAGAATGTTCAGCTGCAGTATGATTACTCCAATGTTTACGTCATCGCTACTCTCCTGGACAGGTCACCGCCATCTTGTAAGTATTACCATGTTCCAGTCATATTATCAACAAAAATAAACAGAAGCACTTTGAATAGGTATCATTATTTTCATCAATTAAATGATGAAAATTAACGTGATCTGTTTTCTCAAATGATAATGAAATATGAAACGCAAAGAAAGCAAACTCGTCAAATATCCTCTTATGTAAACCAGAACCACAATAAAACCGGGACTTTTTTTTTATATAAAACTAAGACATGTTAGATATTTCATCTATTTTTCTTGGTTGAAAAATGAAAAGCCATGTACTTCTATCTGGTTAACAACTCATCATTGTGTAGATAGTGGTGGTTCACTCTTTAACCATTGTGTAGATAGTAGTGGTTCACTCTTTAACCATTGTGTAGATAGTGGTGGTTCACTCTTTAACCATTGTGTAAATAGTGGTGGTTCACTATATAACCATTGTGTAGACAGTGGTGGTTCACTCTTTAACCATTGTGTAGATAGTGGTGGTTCACTCTTTAACCATTGTGTAGATAGTGGTGGTTCACTCTTTAACCATTGTGTAGATAGTGGTGGTTCACTCTTTAACCATTGTGTAGATAGTGGGGGTTCACTATTTAACCATTGTGTAGATAGTGGTGGTTCACTCTTTAACCATTGTGTAGATAGTGGGGGTTCACTCTTTAACCATTGTGTAGATAGTGGTGGCTCACTCTTTAACCATCGTGTAGATAGTGGTGGTTTACCCTTTAACCATTGTGTAGACAATGGTGGTTCACTCTTTAACCAATGTGTAGATAGTGGTGGTTCACTCTTTTACCATTGTGTAGATAGTGATGGTTATGGTTACTTCAATTACCATTGTTAATCTTTTTACAGCGCAGTTTACTTTGGTGTCGAGGAAATCTATAGAACAGGTAGGGGACCAGACTTACGGATACGTGGGCAATGTAAAGGACTGTGCCCGGTACTGTATAGAGAGTGTCGACTTCGTCTGTAATAGTTACGAGTGGTGTAGTGGTGACCAGGACAACAACTGTCGTCTCAGCAGACGACATATCGGGGATGGATCCGTCTTGCACGAGAGCACGTGCGATCACTACTCCAGTATGTGAAATAGTCATATCAACTACAATCAGAATTAATAAACATATTTCATTGTTTTGTCAACCCCCACCCCCACCCCCCCACCCCAAATTGAAAATATAAAGGATGTTTCCCAACGATTTTATCTATTTCGTCAAACGGAAAAATTGTCATAAGAAACAATACATCAGTTATATTTAACCCCCGTTACAGAAACAATATCTTTATAGATTGAATAAAAGCCATTAAAATGACGAAGATGAAAACAACTGCTAGATACGGTACTTCTGTCTGTGATAAGATGTTCTGCTCCCAACAACTGACAGAAAATATTTGAGTGTGTAGATAAATATACCCTTTATTTACACTGCCGTCGGTGATATGAGTGTCCTTATTCAATCGGTGATATGAGTGTCCTTATTCCATCGGTGATATGAGTGTCCTCATTCCATCGGTGATATGAGTGTCCTCATTCCATCGTTGATATGAGTGTCCTCATTCCATCGGTGATATGAGTGTCCTCATTCCAGCGGTGATATGAGTGTCCTCATTCCAGCGGTGATATGATTGTCCTCATTCCATCGTTGATGTGAGTGTCCTCATTCCATCGTTGATGTGAGTGTCCTCATTCCATCGTTGATGTGAGTGTCCTCATTCCATCGGTGATGTGAGTGTCCTCATTCCATCGTTGATGTGAGTGTCCTCATTCCATCGGTGATGTGAGTGTCCTTATTCCATCGGTGATATGAGTGTCCTTATTCCATCGGTGATATGAGTGTCCTCATTCCAGCGGTGATATGAGTGTCCTCATTCCATCGGTGATATGAGTGTCCTCATTCCATCGTTGATGTGAGTGTCTTCATTCAAGCGGTGATGTGAGTGTCCTCATTCCATCGGTGATGTGAGTGTCCTCATTCCAGCGTTGATATGAATGTCCTCATTCCATCGGTGATATGAGTGTCCTTATTCCATCGGTGATATGAGTGTCCTTATTCCAGCGGTGATATGAGTGTCCTTATTCCAGCGGTGATATGAGTGTCCTTATTCCAGCGGTGATATGAGTGTCCTTATTCCATCGGTGATATGAGTGTCCTCAATCCAGCGGTGATATGAGTGTCCTCAATCCATCGGTGATATGAGTGTCCTTATTCCAGCGGTGATATGAGTGTCCTCAATCCATCGGTGAAATGAGTGTCCTTATTCCAGCGGTTATATGAGTGTCCTCAATCCATCGGTGATATGAGTGTCCTTATTCCAGCGGTGATATGAGTGTCCTTATTCCAGCGGTGATATGAGTGTCCTTATTCCATCGGTGATATGAGTGTCCTCAATCCAGCGGTGATATGAGTGTCCTCAATCCATCGGTGATATGAGTGTCCTTATTCCAGCGGTGATATGAGTGTCCTCAATCCATCGGTGATATGAGTGTCCTTATTATGCTGCTAGAAATTTTAATTTACGTCATTATATACGTTTTTAACCAAAGTAAAATTTGTTCCGTTTAGCATCATTAATTCTCAAACATGTTATTTTTTTTATAATTCCCGTCACGAGATATAGATAATTGTAACACAAAGGTATGATGTAGCAAAGAGGTTACTAGTACTACCAAAAATATTTGAAAAATGATAAACACACACAATCATGTTGACAGGAACAGTGAACGGTCCGTTAGTCAGGGAGATTGATGTTTACCAAGCATACACCAATCTCCGTCAAGCCGTGTACAACAACATGCTTCAAGTACCAGCTTACGAGGCAGACATGACGGTGAGTATCTTGGTGTGGCGAAACCAGTTTAATCTGAATATCGACGTGTCTATTTTATTTCAAATTGACTTTTCGTTCATCAACCACTTATATATCGAAATGATGAATCGACATTTAACCACCGTCAAATATTAAAATCAACCTGAACGATATGTCAGATATTAAAAAAAGAAGTTATGAAAGTATTCCACAAAGTCGAAATGCACAATTTTGAAATCTGTGTTTTGTGGTGATAATCGATCTAATTGAAATCTGTCTAATACTTTAAAAAATGACACATTCTATCAGTCATGAATTTGTGTCAAGTAAGTGGAATTTCCAGTTTTAAGCTAATGGCGGATAGCAACATGGTTTTTCCGTTACTAGGGTAGTTCTCTTATGCATAAATTTCAAGTTTTTAGACAGAAATTTTGCATGAACTAACAACACAAATCATAGATTAGAAATACGCGAATGGTGATTTGGTGAATCACTTTTCTTAATTTTTTAGGACACAGATATAAATATTTTAGTCCGTCTCTGGTTTTTTGAAAAAAAAAGTCATTTGAGTGAAAATTACAATACATCACAAAGGATTTAAACAAATTTTCAAACTCTAATGCCTGTTGCGATTAAAGAGTTGCATCGACATATTGTTTCCTTATAAATTACATTCTACCATTTCAACATTCATCGTCACCAGAACATAATTTGAATGTTCCGATTTTTAGGCTTCTGAGTTTCATGCATCCTTGATATCATAACAGTGTGGATGTTGTTTTTTAAATTGGTTCTCTTTTAATTTACAGACTACATATTACGATGCAGTAGATATTGAAATCCTCTTTGGTAAGTCCCTTCTTATATCTACATCACTAAAGAGCTATAAAGTTGTCTACAAGGTTTATACCATTTATAAAGAAAATGTATGCCAATCGGAATGGAACAACATTTTAAAGAGAAAGAAAATCGAAATGTTAAACTTTCATTTGAAGTCATGTTGTTGATAAGACGATTAAAACCATAAACATTTTAGAACGGTTGAAATTGATAAAAAAACTTACAATATCTGCCTTTCATATCGTTTCGTTCTACTTTCTCAGGCTGGTTATCACCAGATCCATTCCCGGCTATAGATAGCCAATTTTCCTATTTGCTGGAAATCGTTGTACCTGATGTTCAGATGGCATATGAGGCACATGTACGTAACACATTATCCCCATTCTGTATGTGTGTGTGTGTGTGTGGATGTGTGTGTGTGTGTGGATGTGTGTGAGTGTGAGTATGTGTGTGAATGTGTGTGCTTTTGGTATGTGTGTGTAGGATGGGGGAGAGGGTCAAATTTATTTCAAAAGTAATATGTCTGTCAGGATTGAAGTTTTAAATGTGTACTTAGATGTTTTATGGAATTTGAGTTAGGATTATGATTAGCTGACAAGCTACGTTCGATGTCTCTCTATACTGTAGTACTAGATATGCTCTAAGACGATAGGTTATCCGATGTTTCTTACTCAACTGTTGATACAGATCTGGTACGACTATACATACAAACTTGTGCGGTATGACATGGCTACGTCACCACCAGGCGGCAAATTTAACACGGGGAATCCGATGTCATATATAAACGATTTCAACACAGGTGAGAATATTTCTTCAGACTCGTGAAACAAATACCCAGCTATTACCCTACTAATACCCGACTATTACCCAAATATTATCCAATTATTATCAACTTTGTGTTGTAAGATATAATTAACTTGGTCAGGTGTAATCCACTTGTGTCTGTTACGATCTTTGTGTAGTCAGGTGTAATCCACTTGTGTCTGTTACGATCTTTGTGTAGTCAGGTGTAATCCACTTGTGTCTGTTACGATCTTTGTGTAGTCAGGTGTAATCCACTTGTGTCTGTTACAATCTTTGTGTAGTCAGGTGTAATCCACTTGTGTCTGTTACGATCTTTGTGTAGTCAGGTGTAATCCACTTGTGTCTGTTACGATCTTTGTGTAGTCAGGTGTAATCCACTTGTGTCTGTTACAATCTTTGTGTAGTCAGGTGTAATCCACTTGTGTCTGTTACGATCTTTGTGTAGTCAGGTGTAATCCACTTGTGTCTGTTACAATCTTTGTGTAGTCAGGTGTGATCCACTTGTGTCTGTTACAATCTTGGTGTAGTCAGGTGTAATCCACTTGTGTCTGTTACAATCTTTGTGTAGTCAGGTGTAATCCACTTGTGTCTGTTACAATCTTTGTGTAGTCAGATGTAATCCACTTGTGTCTGTTACAATCTTTGTGTCGTAAGGTGTAATTAACTTGTGCAATCTTTAAAGAGTATGTAACATGGATAGCGATGCCTTTCGCTAATACTAATGCCAATTTTTTAATGCTTGGATATCTGTATGTTTTACAGGGTTATCTTACACTATTGATAAGACTTTTGGAAACTGCAGTATTACACCCGTCCTTAACAACACCTTTGATTCCGACCCCAATAGGAGAGATGCTCTCAAAAACGGCGCTTATGTCGTTCAAATGAAGAACCCTTTAGAATTCTTTGATGTCGACAACGTCTATAAATATACTGGACAGGTAAATATTGTGATGCATCAAAATTAACAGAGTCTTAATTAATGAACAATGGGATTTTCTATTGTCATTTGAAAAAGTCATAGTTTGTTTCCTTTGACATATTCAATGTTTTATTCTGTACTAAGCGTTTTAAAATTTGTGAGTTTTATATCCAATACGAGCAAATTGTATATATTTTTCTGCAGATGTATTTCGATCTGATATATATATTTCTGATTCTCTCGTGATTTTATTCAGAAAACTATCCGAGGGATTCTGTGTATAGTTTTTGAGACAATTACAGAGGAATTCCGGCTACAAGGCGTGTCTGCAAAGTTCACAAGTCGTCTTCAGTTCTACTTTGCCTATGTATGTATATCGCATAGTAATTCCAATTTCAACAAATTTTATTAACTTTTCACATTTTAATATGATCAGACAAGATGCTACGTCTTTGTAAGTCCTTTCCAAATTATACAATTGATACAATACATATTCTGCATTAATCAATCCAATGGGTTAAAATAGTCAAGGGGAGGTAACTCCAATTGTTTTATAGAATATATATCTTATCTTATTAACATAGTTGAAATATGCATTGGACATTTCATTTAAGTTTTTCAAAAAATACAAATTTATAGATAATTAAACATAAATCCTATGATATATATCTGATATCTGGTGATACGTAGCAGCATAGTGGGAGTTTGTGGGATGTCAAACATTCGATGAATCTGTTTCGGTAGATAGTCAAACTGTATGCTCACAATACCCAGCAACAAATGAAAATTGGCGGTTCTTTATCACGATTTCCTTCTCACTGGTGAAATAAACATAGCAAAATGTTGAATGTATAGGCGGTAAACCCGTAACCAAACATTCCAACAAGTAATGTATTATCTTATTTTGTAATGATTTTTTGGGTAAATGTTAAATTAACAATTATGTACGAAGTGACTATTATAGCAAGGAAACATACTGGACACAAAAAGTTGAGGATCGTGAATATATGTGATTTTTTCTGCCATCTTGACCACTGTTTTATTGACAATGTATATGTACAATACCTGTTCGGTAACGATCTTTCCGTGCAACCTAAAACCTAACGTAAACACGCGGCAAGGCAGAGGCTGGCCGAACTGTCGGGATGATGTAAGCTGTACACTTCAATGTGCCACAGAGTGTCATTTCTCGATTATGGAATCGATTCCAGATGACAGGAGACGTTACCGAGACACCTTGATCGGGTAGACCACGGTGTACTAGAGTCCGTCAGGATTGTTATTTCAGCATTCTTACTTGGAAAAATTGGTTTGAATTAGGTTGAATAAGGTCAGGCAACTGGAAGATTTTCTGCACAAACAAGGAGAAATAGACTTCACAACTCTGCATTATGGGCTCACAAACATCGTTGTACGCCCTCTACTCACACACCGTCACCGTATAGCTCGGCAGCATTGGGCAGCTGACAATGTGAATTGGCGACTGGTCTATTCTTTCTACGGATGAGTTCAGGTTTTTGTGGACTTTCATGCTGACAGGAGACGTCTTCGGCTTGAGTGTGCTGACTGCTGCGTCGCTGAGCATGTCCGTTTCGGTGGGACTCGGTAATGGTTTGGACAGGAATCATGGACGGACTGACTTGTACGTGACAGGAGCTTGCTGATGCTAATTTAGAATTGCCACAAATTCCACAAATGACTATCTAGCACCTGATTCTTAGCATGCCAAGCCGATGTCGTGCCGTTATTGGGGCAAACGGAGGACACACTCACTATTGATAGTGTTGCTGAACCCACTGAAGAATTTTGAATTTTCAGCGCCATTGTTACTTCATCGAAACGCTTGAATGAAATTGAATCAAAGGAGGTCAAAATTGCTTCCCTGTTGTTTGATCCACTCTTGTATTTCATATTCTGGAAGTTTTTACCTTTTGATACAAATAAATTCATCTTTAACAAGTGATCTCTAACTTTTTGTACTTAGTATATCAATTCCGTATGGTATTCGAGTATTAAGACATGCAAATATATATATTATACTAAATGCGAATAATGCAAAATTGTCTCTTTGTTTTAATGTATATTTTTCTATCTCTTTGGTGATGCTACGGAACCTAGATCTACAAGGCGTAACACCAATGATTATTTATAGTATAAATATATGTCACGTGCAGTATATTAATTATTTGTAATTTCATTTATGGGGAGAAGAGTTCATAAGTTGCTAGAACTTGTCTCTGATCCATTTATCTAATACTGATAGTAAAAATATGTTTAAATCAATGATTAGTTTGTAATTTTATAATGTCCTTAGTGTTATTTTCACGTTTTTGTTGGCATTTGATACTTTTCTGTGTTGAGTTTTGATTGGATTCTTCACAATTTGGGATGATTTTGTGTGCCACAGGACGTTTGGAAGACCACACCATCTGGTAGCAGCATTCCTGTACAGTCACAGCCCATACGAATGGATGTCTCGTCAGAGGAGGTAAGAGTGTTGGAGATGAGGTTACAATGATATCAAAATTAGATAGATAAAAAGTTGTACAAAGGACACATCAATTAATAACACATTGGATGAGATACAGTACAGAGTCCAACACTGAACCTAACTGCATCATACAGTTGTTTCATCCTTCGAGGACACATCAGTGATGATAAGATGATAAGTTTTATACATAGGCAGCGACTTAGGAAATTCTACAGTGATCGAAAGAAATGTTCAAATTTAGAGTGGGAAATGCACTAGTTTCATAATTCAACAAATTATCATATATCTGATAGTCACGACTGATAATGATCTTTGATCGAGTGGGGAAGTTACATCTAGCTGATAGTGAAGAACATCTCAGAAATCAGCCGTGAATTTTTTTCTGTTTTATCTTTGCAGATGATAAGTGTAGGAATAATATGTATAATTTACTTTCTCTATACAGATTGGTTTGTTTCTAACCTACAATTTCTTCGACTTTAACTTACAAGATCCTGACCTCACCAACTTTGACATCACACCCTGCTTCGACGGAGCAGGCAAACGCGAGTTCTTAATTAGATTTCCAGGTAGGACTGTATATGTGTGACGCACACTTGCTTGTAATCTTGTGAAAAATGAAGAGAAATTTAAGGGAAGGAATAGTATGCTTCCAGTGTAAAAACGCTGTGTTTGAGAAGGAAAATGGAATTATCTACCTGGTATGTTTTAAGATATGTTACGCTTTGTATTGCAGGTTCATATCATCCTACTCTGGATGATAATGCAAAGGTTTTCCTGAAGACAGCACAGATCCAGCTAGCAGAAGCCTCGATGGCATCGCCCATTCGTTTCCAACGGACAGAACTGACTTATGATACAAATTACATCTATCTTATAGGAACTGTTGTCAACGTGGCTCCTTTTATTGGTAAACAGAAACAACAGAACGCATTTCACAGTGAACGTTGTGTAAACTTCCTACAAACAGTTGGCAATATAGTTATTTCTAATGTCCACGTGGCTACCTTGTCCTACAAACAGTCAACATAGTTCCTTCTAATGTCCACTTGGCTACCTTATCCTACAAATAGTCAACATAGCTCCTTCTAATGTCCACGTGGCTACCTTATTCTAGAAAAAGTCAACATAGCTCCTTCTAATGTCCACTTGGCTACCATATCCTACAAACAGTCAACATAGCTCCTTCTAATGTCCACTTGGCTACCATATCCTACAAACAGTCAACATAGCTCCTTCTAATGGTCACTTGGCTACCATATCCTACAAACAGTCAACATAGCTCCTTCTAATGACCACTTGGCTACCATATCCTACAAACAGTCAACATAGCTCCTCCTAATGGCAACTAGGCATTCAAGAAACAGTCAACATGGCTCCTTCTAATGTCATCGTGGCTACCATATCCTACAAACAGTCAACATAGCTCCTTCTAATGGCAACTAGGCATCCAATAAACAGTCAACATAGCTCCTTCTAATGTCATCGTGGCTACCATATCCTAATATCCTACAAACAGCCAACATAGTTCCTTCTAAGGTCCACGTGGCTACCTTATCCTAGAAACAGTCAACATAGCTCCTTCTAATGACCACTTGGCTACCATATCCTACAAACAGTCAACATAACTCCTTCTAATGACCACTTGGCTACCATATCCTACAAACAGTCAACATAGCTCCTTCTAATGGTCACTTGGCTACCATATCCTACAAACAGTCAACATAGCTCCTTCTAATGGCAACTAGGCATCCAAGAAACAGTCAACATAGCTCCTTCTAATGTCCACGTGGCTACCATATCCTACAAACAATCAACATAGCTCCTTCTAATGGCCACTTGGCTACCTTATCCTAGAAACTGTCAACATAGCTCCTTCTAATGTCCACTTGGCTACCATATCCTACAAACAGTCAACATAGCTCCTTCTAATGGTCACTTGGCTACCATATCCTACAAACAGTCAACATAGCTCCTTCTAATGGCCACTTGGCTACCTTATCCTAGAAACTGTCAACATAGCTCCTTCTAATGTCCACTTGGCTACCATATCCTACAAACTGTCAACATAGCTCCTTCTAATGGTCACTTGGCTACCATATCCTACAAACAGTCAACATAGCTCCTTCTAATGGCAACTAGGCATCCAAGAAACAGTCAACATATCTCCTTCTAATGTCATCATGGCTACCATATCCTACAAACAGTCAACATAGCTCCTTCTAATGACCACTTGGCTACCTTATCCTAGAAACAATCAACATAGCTCCTTCTAATGACCACTTGGCTACCATATCTTACAAACAGTGAACATAGCTCCTTCTAATGTCCACTTGGCTACCATATCCTACAAACAGTCAACATATCTCCTTCTAATGGCCACTTGGCTACCTTATCCTAGAAACAGTCAACATAGCTCCTTCTAATGACCACTTGGCTACCTTATCCTAGAAACAGTCAACATAGCTGTGATTCACATAAATTCATTTTTTCTCCAGGAGTTGTTAACTTAGTACCTTATAATTAAAGATATTTTAATGAACATCACTGTGGAGAAGCAAACATCGCCAATGGTAATCATTCAAAGTTCTGTCATGTATTTCAGTTGACTTTACAAAAACCTCGTCAAAATCTAATCCACATAGAAGCGATGCCACTTATACACAAGTCAAGTCCGAGAGCGACTGCGCAACTATGTGCCGAGCAGAGAGTAATTTCCCCTGTGAGAGCTTTGACTACTGCAGCGCCACATCTACCTGTCTTCTTAGCAAAGAGCATATAGACGACGGCCCTCTTCTCACGTCAAGCACAATCTGTGATCACTTCTCGCGTTAGTATTACAAGAGGAATTGCCAATATATATATTTTTTTGAAGATCTGAAATGTTTATCAAACATATCTAGCAATTGGTGGGTAAATGCATTAACAGACAAAGAACAACATATTTCCTCAAGTACAATATATTCCAACATATATAATATATATAATGTTTTTACATTAAGGTACTGTGAATAGCACTGATATGGTGCAGCCAAGTTTAGATGTCGTTATGATGAAGCTGAATGACGCTGTGTACAAAGGGTCATTCCAGATCCCTGTACTGGTCGGCGATAACGTAAGTGTGATTTAATCCACAAAGTTTGAACATCATATATATTCTGTCAATAACTTGGGTTAACATTTTTCATTACTGTACGTCAAATAGATAAATTCCATGTATTTAATCACGGTTTTTGTTGTAGACAACGATATACATTGCTGACAAAATCAGGGACAACTTAATAAGGGCAAATAGGGATCCGACATCAAGTAAGTGTCATTTCACTGTTATTTGATCAGACATCTGACATCAAGAAAGTGTCATTTCACTGTTATTTGATCAGACATCTGACATCAAGTAAGTGTCATTTCACTGTTATTTGATCAGACATCTGACATCAAGTAAGTGTCATTTCACTGTTATTTGATCAGACATCTGACATCAAGTCAGTGTCATTTCACTGTTATTTGATCAGACATCTGACATCAAGTCAGTGGTCGTTTCACGGGTTTTAAATGTATCATCCTTGAAGTTTATAGATATTTTAGTTTAAAAACTGTTACAATTGCTTCTTATACTGGTGCCAGGTTTCGGTCGAACAACTGTGTACTTTAACAATCTCTATCAGAATCAGAAAATTTGTATTGATTTTATTGAATCTAAGTTTGTATTAAGGTTCTGTAACCATATCGGTATATATTACCTGTTGTTGTCTCAGGTCAGGTCCTAGGTCACTTCAACGTAGCAAAGAACAACATCCTGGCAGTGAAACATACAGATTATGTGGCTGGGATTTCGGTGGACGAATGTGCTGATGCTTGCCTTACAGAGATGACATATGACTGTCTGTCCTTTGATTTCTGCTACAAGACTGGAGACTGTCTGTTGTATAAAGTGCATCCGGACGCTCAACCGACATCTCTGTCTCCTCACGATTTCTGTGATTTATACTCCCGTACGTAGCCTATCTTCTGGCTCAGCTGACAGGTCATAATAAACGCGTATACGGGTTTGGCTTTTACCTGACATCTGTAAAATAGCAAATTGCCTTTTTTGTTACATGTTAATTAGTTTTAAAGAAAATAAAACTGACATTTTATTAATAAATCAATGAATTTGAATTATTAAATACATAAGATATCCATCGATCTATCCGGATATAACGATGAAATATTATCTCAAACATTATCTTTTTACTTTGAAGGTACCTATCTGGACAGATACACCCCCAGTCCAGGTATGGTCATTCCTGTTCCGGCGGATAAAGAGACAGACGGGATCAATTCGGACAATTTGTGTGCAAAACAATGTTCGCAATACGAAGCTTTCCCCTGCAAGTCATTCGAATACTGTTCCAACACCAGGAGCTGCCTTCTGATGAAGAAACATCAATTGGATTTCCCTAGCAACTCTCTAGTTTCCAATCCTATTTGCTCATTTTACACCAGTAAGTCTTGGCAGTATTTCATATTCGAATCAATTTAGTACGGTCTTTGTATCCTACAAAGTGTTTTATATTAAGATTATATGATAACATTATTTACGTTTCAACGAAACAATATTTAGTCTTTCAGATTTTTTTTGCCAAAATTGATCAAAGGATTTCAGTTTCCGCCCCTTCCGGTTTCATTTTTATCTTGGTTATGGACTGGCGGTTACACCTTTGAGTGTTGACGTTGTTGTTTTGCTGTTGCACTCCGCTTTACTGTCAACTGTTTATTCTATCTTTTCAATCATTTTAGATATACACAATACCCTGTTGGCCCGTGACCTTTCAAGTCGTATTTACAGTAACATTTCTTTATTTTGTATTTTTGGGGAAACAACAAAGAAGATACCAGGTTGGTTTGATCAATATTGTATATTTTCAGGAAAACTAAACTTTTCCCAGAAGACGTCTCGGTTCACTGTGATGTTTGATAAGACACTGTACTACACAATTACGTTTTAATATTATATTATTTCCAGGAAATTATCTAGACGATTTCCAGAAGAAGTCTCGGTCCACCATGACCTTTGGTCACTCACTAGACTACACTGACGTGACGGTGGACAATTGTGCAAAGCTTTGTGTGACGACAGAGGCGTCTAATTGCCAAAGTTTTGCTTTCTGTAACACCACCTCTCTGTGTAGACTGACCAGTAACCATCCTCTTCAGAAGGGAGTCCAAGTGAGACAGGACGTGTGCGATCTTTACATAAGTAGGTACCGCCATTATGATCAAACATGTACCCTTGACAAGAAGTAATCCCATTCAAATTCAGTCAAAGATGTACACCTCACAGGTGTTCTCGATTCTTTACTTTACACTATAAACCAGTCCTACCACCTCAGTATTAATAACTCGACATGAGTGTTTTATGCTTTATCATAGAGTCGTTCTATAGTCGTCCCCCTGGTCTCATTGACAGTATAATCCATTTCCTGATGTCATTTGAAATGAGCTCTGTCCTTTGTTATTACTGGTGACTTCATTAATGTTTTCCATGCTCTTACTTGGAAAACGTGACATTATTTATTGAACTACTGGAGATTTACTCGGCTGATATCGTAGATAAAACAGAAGACGCTGATTTTTCCGAACACATTGTCTTATGCTTAATAAACCTTTTCAAAGGTCTCCGTGTAAATCTTTCTTTGGTCGTATTTTGTCTTCGTTGCATCCATTTTGAATATGAATATAGATTTTGATGATATCTCGGTATTTATCGTGTTCATGCACATCCATCATAGTTTATCAACCTCAATTTCCATGCCTATGAGAATCTGTCTATTTTTTCGTTTACAGAGAAATACACCCCTAACCCAGGACCTGTTCAGCCTGTTACCACAAGGTCCCCTCATATGTCTTCCGCTGGTTTACATGTTAACACAGTGCCCACTCATACTTCCACCTCTACCACTGGTTTGCATGTTAACACAGAGTCCTCTCAGACCTCCAGCGGGGCTAATGTAAACACCGGATATAGCGCAGGTAACAGTCCTTCAGCTCTCATACATTCTGTTGTTATCTTGGCACAATATTCTTTATATCGAGGTTGGTTTTACTCAAGGCCTTCTGGTGTATACCTGGACCGAAACCGATCACTAGGAAACAACCTATACAGCTTTAATATGGAGCACTTTATAGTGTTGTGTATTCAAATTTGTTGAAATAAAACCCAACGAAAACCAATACACGCATACATGATGTCTTGGACGGTTTACTACTTCCATCTTCTGATCGGTTAGTCAAACCTTCTAGCATCCATGTTTGAATAGTCATGTAATTTAAACAAAATTAACAAACATGTGCATAAAACCTATACACCGTACTGCAAAAAACACGTTCGAGAAAGATTTTAGCCAATCACATTTGAGTCATGTTTAACAAATTTTCAATTCATGTTAAATCCGGAATAAATTCATTTCATAGTATTGCATTTTCCATTTTAGTACTTTTTGTTTCACAGGCGCCATGGCTGGTGTAGCCTTTGGAGTATTCCTTCCGGGACTTGTGATTGGGGCTGTTATATCATACTTCTTCCGGCGGAGACAGGAATTATCAGGAGAACAAATTGATATGCAACCCATCGTTAAAGACTGAAGTGATGAATATTTCGTCTTTTTTGTATTGTACCACAGTCTGAAAACGCTTTGTATAAATAATACACATGCGATATATGCGAGGCGTAATCCCCGACTTCATTGTAAACAAAGATGTTCATTTTTGTTATAGTGTCATTTTTTTAGTGTCATTAGAGAGCAAAACGTGATCTCATTCGTTGTGAAGTATGAACGCTTGATAGATTTTTTTTTTCATTTTTACTCTTAGTTTTTTCATGCTTTTGACCATCAAATTATCCGCAATATCTTTCATACTAAACTAGAAACAATGTACTAGAGACTCATTCTTTCGGTTGAACATTATTTCTGTTTACAATGTACCTTTTCCCATTTATACAATGTAGAATTTGACTGTTAGTGATTTTCAAAAGTAACTGACCAATTTATATAATGCTAAAACTATTGAAAATTGCTACGACCATCCATGACCTAAGATAAGCTCTCGTTTGTGCATGTATCTAAGTACAACACCCAGAATTCTCCTTAGGATTTTATCTTCATAATCCCGTGTGAATATTCTGGTGTCAGAGTGTATGTGTGATGAGTAAAACTTTCTTCGGAACAGGCATCAAGGCGGTTCTAATTTTACTTTTGTCGTGTCTCCTACATAAAGGATTTTGCACGACTTTCAACATGCTTTGAGAATTTATGAAATACGCTTCTTTCATGAAACAAGAATCTTTCAGTTAAGCGCGTCTTAGGTGAGTTTCATAAATCACATATCAAAAGAAAACGAATTTTAAGATTCTTTTTAACATATGATACTTTTTAAAGTAAATATGGTAGAAAATAACTTAAAGTCATGTTTGCCCCCTATCTATGGTTGCTACGTCACAATGTCATCTGTGAATGAAATCATCGTCGACACTTCAGGGGTGTAAAACATTTCATGGCAAAATTGAAGGTTTTGTGTGTGTCATCTTGTAGAGAAACGAGAAGACTAGTTTGGTCCTTTGATGTACATTAAGTCGCATAATGTTATGTTGTACTGGCTTTGAATTTAGTTGTCGCTCGTGTGGAATCTTCACACGTGCGTATCAGTCTGTGATTGGTCAGTTTTTTCTCCTCAAACCAACTCTAGACCAATCAAATTACTTTGCTTGTGCCTTCAGTTTTACCATGGAGCAACGGTGGAGAGAACGGTATTTAGTGCCATCTTTGGAGTATCGAGGATGCGTTACAATAAACTATTTCACGTGTGTTTACGCAAAAGTATGACAAGGGGATATTCACGAGTAAGAGGACATGTGATAATTGTATATCTATATGTGTGACAGATAATGTATGAATATATACTTTTTTTCTTGTCTCATTGTTCAAGGTTGATTATTTTTCACATCATCATTTTGTTGGACAAATAAAAACGTTTCAGCAATGTCATGCCTTCTTCTAGTTCTATGAACCATATCCGAATTTTTCTAACTGGAAAATGACAACGAACTGTTCATTTACATCAGTTTTACCTGGGGCATTAGCAATACTTTTGGAGTCAGACCCAATATTTCCATCAGTACCTCCAGATCCTAACAATAGAAATGTTTGTAGAGTAAGGCCCAATATTTCCTGATCCTAACAATATAAATGTTTGTAGAGTAAGGCCCAATATTTCCTGATCCTTATACTATAGAAATGTTTGTAGAGTAAGGCCCAATATTTCCTGATCCTAACAATATAAATGTTTGTAGAGTAAGGCCCAATATTTCCTGATACTTACTATACAAATGTTTGTAGAGTAAGGCCCAATGTTTCCTGATCCTTACTATACAAATGTTTGTAGAGTAAGGCCCAATATTTTCTGATCCTTACTATAGAAATGTTTGTAGAATAAGGCCCAATATTTCCTGATCCTTACTATAGAAATGTTTGTAGAGTAAGGCCCAATATTTCCTGATCCTTATACTATAGAAAAGTTTGTAGAGTAAGGCCCAATATTTCCTGATCCTTATACTATAGAAATGTTTGTAGAGTAAGGCCCAATATTTCCTGGTCCATACTATAGAAATGTTTGTAGAGTAAGGCCCAATGTTTCCTGATCCTAACAATAGAAATGTTTGTAGAGTAAGGCCCAATATTTCCTGATCCTTATACTATAGAAATGTTTGTAGAGTAAGGCCCAATATTTCCTGATCCTTACAATAGAAATGTTTGTAGAGTAAGGCCCAATATTTCCTGATCCTTACAATAGAAATGTTTGTAGAGTGAAATTTGAGAGATATCCATGAAATACCTAAATAGAAATAACAAACTTTACTATACGAAATCCAAGATGGCTGACTGTTGGCCATTTTATTTTTCTGATCAATAACAAAAACTTTGTCTATATATTCTTGTTTTACTTACATACTCATGTACAAAGAAGTCATTCAATGTTCCAATTAAACATGATAACACAATTCACTAGAATACAGCTGAGTGTACAATAAGTTCTCATTGATCTACAGTCACACACTTCACCAATATGGAGTAGCATGAATATAGGAAGGACCTTCAGGGAGGGGCTCCTTTTCTTGTTTATATCTCTCGGCTGTCATTATAAGTCTTCGTTTTTTCTGCAAACAGAAAAGAACAGACATTCATTTCTATATACAAACACAAAGGAACTGATACTTGTTTCACTTCTTTCTGAATACAAATGTACAAACAGGAAGGAACAGGCACTCATTTCAACAACAGACAGAAAGGAATTGATATCTATTCCTTCACACAATAGAAAAGGAAACAACACTCATTTCTACCTACAAATAGATAAGATAGTCATTTCTATATAAACAAGCTTACAGTTAGTGTAAAACGTGTTCCCTGCAGTAAAATTTTCTACACAACATAGACCTTGATAGCAATTAGCAGATGTTTCATTTTAACAATTGAAAGTCTTCCCGGCAAAAACGAGTGTCTTGGCAGGAAGGACGCAAAAACCGAACAACAGACGTACCGCCTTGGTTGAGTATCTGCATTCCATGTAGTTGATTTTTTCTGCGTGACACTTTTCTTGTCCGAGATCGAAGCCGTAATTACTGAGGCAGGTAAAATACTCTCGCTCCAAGCCTTTACACTTGTGCTTTACTTCATGCATCGGTAGCAGATTGCCTGAAAACCTTGTAAGCTGCTTCTGATAAACTATTGGCAGTTTTGCGTCCACCATTTCTACAACAGTCAAGACAATTTATTAGTTTTGCATACACCATTTCTACAACAGTTTAAATATTATATATTTTTTGAAAATTGTAACATTGAAATGTCATGATATTTCATTCATAGTTGTTTTACATACCATGCCATACTGTACATGCATATGTGTGTTTACTGGCTTACTTCAGTCATGTATATTTGATAAAGAATAGCAATACTCATACAAGCTCAATTATTATACTTAAATTTTATTTGAATATCTTAATTCTAATATTCAATTTATATTATTTTGCTTTCTTTGTTTGCTTGTTTATTGACCAATGAACTGCCAGGGTCACTTTGAGTCATGGTCTCATTGAAGTAGCTGGTAACTTCTTTATTCAACAAAGTTCTGCCCTGAGCAATTAAGGTAAAGGACGGAACCTGTAGATGAACACTTTTATATTACTGACTATTCAATTCTTTTGGATGCCTACAATTATGATATCCTGATGGTGGTACATGTGCTGTCTGATGGCTAACTTCATTCCTGTAGGTCTAATGTAAATACAGCTGTGTAATGATTTCTTACCTTATTTCACACACTACAGAAGTAATCAATAACATACTGGTAATACTAAAAACAAACACTGATTTGTATTTGAGGAATTTGTAAATTTTGTGATCACAACACTATACAACTTTGACCTTGCCCCTACATTAGGTATGGAACACAGGTAAGGGTGAACCACCACAACAACTTTGGCCCTCTTCTCATAGTCACATGATCATCCTCCAAGAAATCTTCCTCACCAGATATAGAGGTATTTGTTTGTTTGTTGGATATATTGCCATGTTAACAGTGAGGCAAGGTCTTCGTGTAATTGGTGGTGGCTACCTCACTGAAAATTATATGGAAGGCCCATTGACAACTGAAAACAATGCTGTCCTTTGACTCATCTAAAATTCAGATCGTGTCTAGAAATGAACTTTAAAGTCTAAACATGTTGACAAGGCAAATTACAACAAACTTCCTTAGAGCGTTGAGATTCCTGTATCTGAAAGTTTCATTAGTGAGGAACTCTTTTAAATCATTTACAGATCCACCCTGAGAGACTTCTGTGGAATTTGACATCAGGAGTGTCGGATCACTTGTTCTTTATCATCCCTAAACCCCTGTCTGGATCCACTTTATTCCATAACTGCACCATAGCATGGCCAATGGGATATTTGTGATAACTAAACATACTGAAACCTTAAAGGTCTTGATCATTGAAATGTACATGGAAAACTAACTGAATCAAACGTGGAGGAGGAATGTGGACCAAAGAAACTCACCAAATAGCACTTTACCAGAATCCAAATTCAACTGAATAAACAACACAGGAAAACATTGTCAGCTAGCTGCATATCCAAACAAAGACTTTCAAGAAACGAATTGTGAAGTACACATTTCTCAACAATTAATTAATACAATTTTGCTACTAAAAGACCAACTGTACTGCTGTGGACAAGATCATTTCGTTGATTGCGAGACCAATCCTAGATACTAGAGCCATACGACTTTGGATTTCTGATCTAGCTTATGATACTTCCATGATGTGTTTTATGAGTGACTGTTATTTCAGGCACCTATTAATGCTAAAAATAACATGTGAAAGACCATGTTTAGTTCACATCCAGGATGAGAGGTCCAAATTGCAAAAACTGATCCATCTGATAAAAATTCTTCTGGAAATGAAATACATAGAGAATAGGTGCTCTGCACTTTACCCGTCGCTATTGTTCATCGAAAAATCTACGACAGCATTTTCGTTTTCTTGATTCATCTGACTTATTTTTAATTATTAATAAACATAGATATGGTTCTACACAAATGAAGTTGGCACAAGTTAAAAATTTCTTTATCACTACAAGTACCTGGCATATAATGCCAACCAATTTCATGAAAAGCATCACAACATATACACAGGCACACAAAACGTCAGTATCACAATAATTGTGCGACCGATCAGTCGCTGTATCGCGCCAAATTGTCTTCCAAATGTCTTTATTAAAGTCTTGAAGCTCTAACAAGTTAACCAAAATTTATTGGTGTTTTATTGATGTCGATGTGACATGTAAGCTTCGTTCTTTCCAGGCATTGCCTGTCTCATATGATTGCTGAAAATTTCATGACATGTCTTTCCTGAGTTTACGCAACAATAATTGAAATCATTGACAAGTACTCATATAAAAACAGGGCAAAACAGTGTTTTGTGTTCGAGGACAACATGGTCAGTTGAATCTAGGCATATTAACATTAGGCAGTAACTGTATAACTATTTATGCCCTGATTTTGTCTGATCCCTTTTCAATTGAACATTTAAAGATACACCCTTTTCGGCTTTAACTTTCGCATAAAAAAAATCAGTTTTAGAATGAAACCAAGAATTAAGAGAAAAGCAAACCGTACTGCTGGGACTCTTGCCGATGTCCTTGACAAATGTCAAAAGCACTTAAATGTTTGCTTGCAACAAAAAGAATAACACTTTTTCAAAGCTTTAACTGACACCGACGAAGTAGTACTCTTACACTGGTGGAGGTAGAAAAAGCACTTACGATGGCGGTCGTGAACGAAAACAACACGACAAATTTAGAAGACCCTTGTTTCGGTGTTGAGCCTTCACCTGGAAAAGAAAATGCAGATTTCAAAGATGTAGAAATATTGCCAATAGAAGACGAAGACCGAAAGACAATTATAGGCCACTTATATTCAATCGAAAGTAGAGTCGAGAAGCTTCGAGAACATGCACTTGAAATGGAACAAGAAAAATGTGTACTACTGCAGGAGTTACAGCGAGTGCAGGATAACGATAACAATATTGAATTCACTGAAGGTATATATATATATATATGTTTAAAAGGCGTAGATTCAAACCAATGACAAAGCCTGTGTAATAATATTTACTTAGTGTTTTTTGCTTGATACTGAATGGATGGCCAATCTGATGAAGGTAATTGATCATGATTTTCAAATCGTTAATTGTTCAATAGCTATTGAAATTTTCAGTAAAAAACTGCAAAGCTGATTACTGTATTTATTAAGCAATACCACAAGGGGTCTAACACGTGACATGTACCTCTGGCTCAAAGTTGTTAAAGGACAATCAGCATTTCTTTGTAGTTCTATTAATCATTAATAGATAGAGGTGACTCCTGTTCATTACATGACACAGGCATATTGACGAACTGGCCAAAAGGCTTTGTCATGGCTCATAAGAAATTGTAACAAAATTCGGGGGAATTTGGTCTTAATTTCTTAAATAAAAAATACTAGTTTAAAGCATAGATATTAGCATATTATATCAACAAATCTATTATATATATATTCTATAATCACTAGTATGTAAGTTTATATTTGGAGAAGGTTAGTACTTGTGGTTTGATTGCTCAAACTGCTAAAGTTGACTGCATTCAGCATCGTCCGGATCTAGGAAAATCAATTAATTATTGTGCTACACTTATGTAAATGTAAGAGAGCAGATAAACAGTTTGTACTCTATGTTTTCCTTTTCCTCCTAGATGAGCGAGATGAAATTGATGCCCTAGCAGAAAGACTAGTGTGTCGTTGTCTGACAGTTGAGATAGCTGTGACAACACCCAGGAATGAGTCGCAGGAGAATGCCCTGAAGTGTGTCAATGAGCAGTTGCAGCAGCTGGAAGATTTATGTGCATGTTCAGTTGAGAAGGCAGTCATGAAAACTAAAACTTACCTAAATGCTTGTCTGGCAGAACCGATGGGGTCTATTGACCAGAGATTCCAAGGCTCCATATTAGGATGTACAGTTGATGATCAGAAGAAAGTAAAATGTAGACTACAAACATTACTACAGGAACTGAGTAGTAAAAGTGATAAAGTATTATAATGAACTGACTATTTATGTAGATAGATTAGAACAATATCATTACATTTACATTGTCATTCATTGTTAAAGTATTAAGTTTAAATGGAGTTATTCCTTCTTGTTCAGTATTTTAATGGTTATGCCTTTCAATAATGTTATCGGACGTGACATTACTCTATTGATCATTTGTCACATTTACTAACTTCATTTGATTGTGAATGAATGGTTGTGTGTTACAAATAGTTAAACTGCTTCTTAATTCATAATGTACTATCATGTGAACAAAATGAAGCCTTCTGATTTACTTAAAAAAATGTTTATATTTGCTCAAATTGCTACTCAACAGTTTGTTTGTCCATGAATTGAATGATATTAACTAATATTTGTTTCTTCCATATTAATACATTTTGTATTAGAACTTCTGCATAGTACAATCTACTTTTTATCACAATAGCATGTGTACAATGTAGACAAATTATAAACAACTCTGTTAATTACACTATATTCCATATCTATGGCTTACTGATGTGGGAGATTGGGCTCCATTCAGAATGATCTACTTTACTACAAATTGGAAAATTACAGGATTGAGAAATGAAGGATGTTATGTTAAATCTTATTTTCGTGAATATAAATGCTATGAATGATAGATAAATAGCTGAATGTATATTCTTATAAAAAGTGACTTGTTACTTACCTTAATCGGCCTAATAAGCACACTTCAAAAATGTAAAAAGGGCTGTACAAGACTTCCTCATATAGATGTAGTTAATACAGGTCAGAACCATCAGTACAAAAGTAAGATGTTGCTTCAATGACAGAACCATCAATTCACTATTTAAACTTAAAAAGTTGATGTAGGTAAGAACCATCAGCTCAGTAGTAACAATTACACATCCTGTTTCTCTTTGTTTTCATTATCAAATTAGTAAAAAAGATTTCCTTATAGTCAACATATGCTGATAAAATCTATTTATCTCAGGCTTACTTTCTCATTCCCTGCTTTGAATCAAGTGATATTTTTATACAGAATATCAGGCCTTGACTGGGATAGAGGTTACACATTAAGTGGTGGTGGTGGTAAATAGTATTGTATTTATCTAGTTATGTTTTTCAATCAAAATTTACTAAAAAAAGAACACAAGCTTTACCTGGTACTTTCTGCTCCTGTGATTCTTATAATTTCTATCCCTACAGCTTTCTGTTTATTTTCTCCTCCAGCAGCTCTCTGTTTATTTTCAACTCCAACAGCTCTCTGTTTATTTTCAACTCCAACAGCTCTCTGTTTATTTTCAACTCCAACAGCTTTCTGTTTATTTTCTCCTCCAACAGCTCTGTTTATTTTCTTCCCCTACAGCTTTAATCCTACAGCTGTTTAATCCTACAGCTCTGTGTTTAATCCTATAGCTTGGTGTTTAATCCTATAGCTCTGTGTTTAATCCTACAGCTCTGTGTTTAATCTTGCAGCTCTCTGTTTATTTCCTGTCCCTTAAGTTCTCTCTTTAATCCTATAGCTCTCTATTTACTTTCTGTCCCTACAACTGTGTTTAATCCTGCATCTCTGTGTTTAATCCTACAGCTCTGTGTTTAATTCTGCATCTCTGTGTTTAATCCTACACCTCTGTGTTTAATCCTATAGATCTGTGTTTAATTCTGCATCTCTGTGTTTAATCCTACACCTCTGTGTTTAATCCTACAGCTCTGTGTTTAATTCTGCATCTCTGTTTTTAATCCTACACCTTTGTGTTTAATTCTACATCTCTGTGTTTAATCCTACAGCTCTGTGTTTAATTCTGCATCTCTGTGTTTAATTCTACACCTCTGTGTTTAATCCTATAGATCTGTGTTTAATTCTGCATCTCTGTGTTTAATCCTACAGCTCTGTGTTTAATCCTGCAGCTCTGTCTGTTTTCTGTCCTTGCTACTTTTGATGTACGTGATGTTTTTCGACCCCTGTTAACATGTATTTTATCAGCTGGACAATAAACTAAAAGGTTTATAGGTTAGATATTGGTTAAATCTCAAAATGTTTAACATTATTTGTGTTATTGAATAAAACAATTTAAGAGACAGTATCCTTTACAGATTGTTTTTCATGCTGAGACATCACTCACACCTAGGAAAGATTTGTACAGGTGTGTTGGCATTGTTCTTCAGGAATTTCTACTCTATCCTTCATGGTTGAATGGATAAACTTTCAATATACTGTGATTTTTTTTTATTTTGCTTGTATTTTGTGATTCAAGTAAATTTTAAAATATTGCACTGTCACTTTTTCAAACTATTGATGTGCAGAAATATGAAGTTTTACACAACATGCTATATGATGCCACATTGCCTGGAAAATTTCAACCTTCACAGGTTACTGAAAATAATGTTTGTTAAAGTTAAATTTGCAGTTTTTATCTGCTGCCTGAATTTCTTTCCCCACAGAAATACACAGTCAACACGAGTGGTTTTAAGGTTTTAACAAATTTGACCCCAGTGATGTATCAGTGAAATAATATGCTTCTGGGCCTGTTGCTTATTCAGAAGAAGTTTTATAAAAAATTTTTTAACACATCTGACCTCTGTGACGTTAAATATGTCAGGATTCTTACTTGGAACACTTCAGTCAGATATCATGCTTCTTGGTCTCTTGGTTTGTCAGAGAAAATCGTTTAAAGGTTTTTAAACATTTTACCCCTGTGACCTTGAATATCGATCCAGGTCATTTCTTTTCAGTCTTTATCTGGCTTCATCCAAGCAACCAACCAGCCAAACACGTGACATTTGGTCTAATGTTTATTGAGAAGAAGTCATTCAAACAGAAAAGTTGACTCTGGACCGACAGATGATAGACAATGGATGATAGCTGCCATGTTATGGCACACACTCACATGTTGTGAAATTTGAAAAAGATCCATCCTGTTCTTCTAAAGAAAAAGTATTAAGAACAAGAGGTCCAAGGGCCTTACTGGTCAATTGAGTCACAATGCTTCTTGTAAAATGTCATAGAAATGATTTTGTTAAAAAAGTTATATAACTTCAACTACATTGTACACATAATGCAAATGTAAATTGTGTATACATTAACTGCTGTCCCATGCTAAGACTTCTAACCAAGTTTGAATTAAAAGAAATTACACTCTAGATTTGTAGTTTCTTATATAAAATCTTCTATCTAGGCCCATCCCTCAGGTCCTTGGGGGTTGGGAACTATATAATTTACAATTTGGGTGGACCTTTAGTAATAGAAAGTTTTTGTGAAATTCATTGAAATCTGTTCGAAAAGTTTTCCAGAAGAAGTTGAAAATTTTGAAATTTAAGACGCACGATGGTAGACAAAAGTGGATCGCAGTAGGTTACCCTGAGACTTTTTTCTCCGGTGACTTAAAAATCTGTTGATGAACCATGGATGTAGTGAAATTTAAAAGCCCACCATCTGAAGATGTTGAGCTAAAAATGCTAATTTAAACAGTTAATAGATGTATGAATTTGTGGATTTAGAGTATATAAGAAACAAACGAAAATTAATCTAAAGAATTAATGATTTAACAGTGGCACTTTCTATCTTGAGTTGGTACATAAAAAACAATCATAATGCTAACTTTTATATGATTTTCTTGACCTATTACCATGGCTGTAGTGTGGTTGTTAAACCTGCTAAAACAAACTTCTTACCTGGACAGAAACTATACTACCGGGGTACTTCAAATTTATATCTTTAAAAAATGAAGACCAGGAACTATAGATGGTGTTCATAATATTTATTTCATTCTATTACATATAAAAATCACTCTGATAATACACAGACTACAGAATAATGACAAATTTACAATCGCACAGATGAAATATTCGGCAGACAAATTGTCAACTAATTGAACGATGTAGGTATAATTTTACTTACAATAGCCTTTCCATTGATTATTGATTAATCTTTGAAAAAAATTATTTTGGTGTCGAAACACCATAGAGACATTAGGTGAACTGTTCTCAAACATGTTATATTACCAGGGTCAGACAAATGTTTTGAGGGATGTCAGATGTAGCCACTGAATGTTACACAACATCCCTAACACATTATTACTCCAGGGTCAGACAAAACATGTATATTGGAACATGTAACTATATATAAATACCTACACAATACTATATTGTTTTTAAGATTTAAGCATCACTTAAAATGAAAAATGAGAAATCCACTTATGGGGATGAAAATGTGGTCGGTGATTTCAAATTTTTGGTACATGCACAGGAATGATAACAAAAAATTCACAATCTCACAAAGTAGAGATGAATCTAAGAAACATCACCAAGCAGAATCACTACAATTGGTGCGGAATTATACACCAATAAAAATAAAAAATATTTCATCAGTGAAACAAAACAACTGATCTATCACCAGTCTATGTAAGTCAGATCAAAACAGATATTGCACTTTTAGGTTCTATATAAACAATGTTTAAGTAAATTGTGACGTTTCCTTGTTATATCAGAGATATTATCAGAAGACAGATCTAAATATATATGTGTCAAAGGGGAGATAATCCTAGACACCTCTACGCAACAAACATGTTTACATGAACAGTAGACATATCTATATATGTAAATGTCAAGGGGAGATAATCCATGACACCTCTACACAACAAACATGTCACCTTAAACAGAAGATTTGTCTATTTATGTTAATGTCTAGGGGAGATAATCATTGATACCTCTACACAACAAACATGTTTCCATAAACAGAAAACATATCTATGTAAATGTTGAGGGGAGATAATCCTTGATATCTCTAAACAACCAACATGTCACCTTAAACAGAAGATTTGTCTATTTATGTTCATGTCTAGGGGAGATAATCATTGACACCTCTACACAACCAACATGTCACCTTAAACAGCAGATTTGTCTATTTATGTTAATGTCTAGGGGAGATAATCATTGATACCTCTACACAACCAACATGTCACCTTAAACAGCAGATTTGTCTATTTATGTTTATGTCTAGGGGAGATAATCATTGATACCTCTACACAACAAACATGTTTCCATAAACAGAAAACATATCTATGTAAATGTCGAGGGGAGATAATCCTTGATATCTCTAAACAACCAACATGTTACCTTAAACAGAAGATTTGTCTATTTATGTTCATGTCTAGGGGAGATAATCATTGACACCTCTACACAACCAACATGTCACCTTAAACAGCAGATTTGTCTATTTATGTTAATGTCTAGGGGAGATAATCATTGATACCTCTACACAACCAACATGTCACCTTAAACAGCAGATTTGTCTATTTATGTTTATGTCTAGGGGAGATAATCATTGATACCTCTACACAACCAACATGTCACCTTAAACAGCAGATTTGTCTATTTATGTAAATAAATGTAATAAAAGAGGACATAATCCTTGACACATCAACACAACAGATGTTATCTAGGGGAGATAATACATCTCTACACAATGTACATGTCCCAACCAACAGATGGCAGATCAGATATGCTAAATGTAAGGGGAGATAATCCTTGACATCTCTACACAACCTAAATGTTTTCACAGAGACAAGACATTTGTTGATTTCAAACAAAAATAATCCTTGACATCTATACAACCTAAATTTCAACTTGTTAAATGGAAGACTGATGCCAAATTCACAGGGAGATCAGAAACGTTTGTAAACAGTAATTAAAGGCTGACAGGGCACATAATAAGCTTTTTTTAAATTAACATAAATAATTATATGAATATCTGTTTAATGGTGTCATCAGGTATAAAAAGTGTGTACATGTTTAGCTTTAGTAATTGGCTAGATAAAATTTATTGTATCAAAGGCAAGTTAAAAAGAGTGGCCAAAATCTAGTGTACCAGATAGAGAAGTTATAAAGATCAGGTTCATGTAGTGATAAACATCAGGTAGTGGTGTGGTGTTTATGTAGTGATAAACATCAGGTAGTGATAGGGTGTTTATGTAGTGATAAACATCAGGTAGTGGTGGGGGTGTTTATGTAGTGATAAACATCAGGTAGTGGTGGGGTGTTTATGTAGTGATAAACATGAGGTAGTGGTGGGGGTGTTTATGTAGTGATAAACATCAGGTAGTGGTGGGGGTGTTTATGTAGTGATAAACATCAGATAGTGGTAGGGTGTTTATGTAGTGATAAAACATGAGGTAGTGGTGGGGGTGTTTATGTACAGATAAACATCAGGTAGTGGTGGGGTGTTTATGTAGTGATAAACATCAGGTAGTGGTGGGGTGTTTATGTAGTGATAAACATCAGGTAGTGGTGGGGGTGTTTATGTAGTGATAAACATCAGATAGTGGTGGGGGTGTTTATGTAGTGATAAAACATGAGGTAGTGGTGGGGGTGTTTATGTACAGATAAACATCAGGTAGTGGTGGGGTGTTTCTGTAGTGATAAACATCAGGTAGTGGTGGGGTGTTTATGTAGTGATAAACATCAGGTAGTGGTAGGGTGTTTATGTAGTGATAAACATCAGGTAGTGGTGGGGTGTTTATGTACAGATAAATGTCAGGTAGTGGTGGGGTGTTTATGTAGTGATAAACATCAGGTAGTGATAGGGTGTTTATGTAGTGATAAACATCAGGTAGTGATAGGGTGTTTATGTAGTGATAAACATCAGGTAGTGGTGGGTTGTTTATGTACTAATAAACATCAGGTAGTGATGGGGGTGTTTATGTAGTGATAAAACATGAGGTAGTGGTGGGGTGTTTATGTAGTGATAAACATCAGGTAGTGGTAGGGTATTTATGTAGTGATAAACATCAGGTAGTGGTGGGGTGTTTATGTACTAATAAACATCAGGTTGTGGTGAGGGTGTTTATGTAGTGATAACCATCAGGTTGTGGTGGGGTGTTTATGTACTAATAAACATCAGGTTGTGGTGGGGTGTTTTTACAGAATATGTTGAATCACTATTGACATGGATGTTTTTGATGCTTTATGCATGAGCACTGATATATAAACACTAGTAATTTTTTTGCCAGTAAAACTACCACTAACAGCTTTGTGTAAGGAAATTATAGTACCTATCATGGAAAATAACAGGAAAATCCTACACATGTAAAAAGGATTCAGATCTACATCATCAGAAGTAAATTCCTAATAAGTCAGAAGACATTTATATGTTTTCATAGATTCAGCAGATAATCTATACAAACAAGCAAATCCATGGAATTTATATCCCCCGCTTTCCAAACATATTGTAAGTAAATATTTCAGAGGTTAGGAGTAAACATGTCATAATGCTATGTAGAATGATATATTCTCTTGAGCTATGATGTATTGCTTTAAAGCCAAAGAAAGATGTAAAGGATTATAGAGAGTAGATGTTTTATTGGACATATCAAATATTAATCAATAGAGTTAACTTATTGAAGAAAACTTGCATACTAGTAACTATAATGGTGCTAAGCAGTTCCATGGTCATCAGCAGGTATAGCAGTCTACACAATATAATGATCAGTAAAGGGGACTGGATAATATTTGTGGGACTTCAAGTTACATCTAAATCAGGTTATATTTAGGAAAGTTAGAGCACAAAAACTGACCGACCAATGAAATGAAAGGATACCTAATTAGTATGCATAGATATTACCAGATGATGCTGATTGCTGAACTCAGTCTTATTTGCCCTAATATGCATCTGCTGACCAAGTTTCATCTAAATCAGATTATATTTAGGGAAGTTAGAGCACGGAAATGAACCGACCAATGAAATCAAAGGATACCTCATTAGTATGCATAAATATTAACAGATGACACTGATAGTCAAACTCAGTCTTAATGACCCCAAGATGCATCTGCTGACTAAGTTTCACCCAAATTGGATGATATTTGGGGAAGTTAGAACACGGAAACAAAAGTGACAGATGGACGGACAGATGGACAAACCCTAATTACCCCCGTTTCGGTGAAAGCGGGGGATAGTAAAACAAATGAAAGGCACAATCACATCAATCATTCCAATTTAATGAATGACTTATGAAAACATGAAAATTTGAACTTAAGTGTATTAGCAGTTAAAATATTTGAGCTTGAAAATTTTATCTCAATATCAACATTCTACTAAGGAACATCCAATCAGCAACCAGAATTTTGTGACAGAGCTCATCCAATCAGCATCAAAGACTCAACACTAGAAAGCACCCAATCAGCAATGAAGATTCTACACTTGAAAGCATCCAATCTGCATCAAATTCTCTACACTTGAAAACATCCAATCAGCATTGAAGACTTAACACTTGAAAGCATCCAATCAGCATCGAAGACTTAACACTTGAAAGCATCCAATCAGCATCAAATACTCTACACTTCAAGTCATCCAACCAGCAAGCACAATTCTGATAGAAGTATATTAAATATAACTGTTAAGCACTACACGTGACATTCGTGAGATAATTACCATAGGAAAGAGGGTCTTGCGCTCCACATAAAGACAGCAAATATTACTTACATCAGTTAACACCTAACATTTGTAAAAACTTTGTTGTGCAACATTAATGGCAAACACTCAGTATTATTGTGAAAGTCTGAAAACCCTGTGATGTCAAGATTGAGCGATAAGTGGAGGGGACAGAAGTGGGATTAATTGGTAGAACAAGTGGACAAGATATTTACATTTAAAAGGCAAGAATACATATCTCGCAAAAGCTGTGACATATATACATATATATCTATATATATCAGCTGTGTTTTATATATACATATATATCTATATATATCAGCTGTGTTTTATATATATATATATATCAGCTGTGTTTTATATATATATATAAGCTGTGATATATATACATATATATATATTTATATATAGCTGTGTTATATATATATATATGATATATATACATATATATATATATATATCAGCTATGTTTTATATATATATATATATACATCATGTTGAGTATATATACCCAGGTGTATATATATGTATCTAAATAATGTTTACATGTACATATCAACAAACAAAACAATGTTAATTGTTTTTAGGTATATAATGGCACAGATATGATAGATATATGATTATTTGTTTGTATTTTCTGGCAAGTACTCCAAGTAATGTTATGTTCATTCATTCTTTCTTCAGCAAGATAAAGGAAGTATATTCTGGACAGCAATCATATAACAAACTATTGAAACAAGATAAAGGAAAGTTTTCAATAGAAATTTTTACATTTTCTCTCCTAAAAACACAAATCAGAAAGTTGGTCCTGAATATGTAATGTGATAACTGATACCAAACAACGATTGGTCCACTTCAGCAGAAGACAAATTGTACAGTAACAGGAAGGAATATATACTATACTGGCTGTCTTTGGTCTTTAAATAATATTGTTTTGGCAAACTATACAGTTTTGGCATTTCTAATTATCACTGACTGAGGCTGAAGAAGAGTCAGTGTATACATACTGTAGCTAACTTTTTGAGACGACCATGAATAATCTGTAAAACACTGACAGATATAGTGATTTATTGTGAACCAGTAAGTTATAACCCTGAAATGTTTGTTTTCATAAGGTAACTTTTTTTTACTATAGACATTTAAACAAAGTTATGTACATATAGTGGGTCTCTACAGGCACAAAATTCATAACATGAAAGTGCAGAGTTTGTAAACGTACGGTAACGTAATGACAAGAAAGATGTCAAGTAGAAGATTTTACTCCCTATCAACTATATATAGAATGGTTGACTCTGGTTTATACATCAGAACCTCAGGCTTAGTTAGATAGAGTACTTTCTGACTACACTTGACTGATTTTATCATAGAAATACAATAATTCATGTAGATTTCGTGACTACATTTTTCACGAACTTACCTCATCAGATGTATTCACAAATTCATGATTTCATGAACTCTGATCTAGAAATGACTTTAAATTCGCGAATGATGAGCTATTAAAGCTTGAACACTTGAAGACTCCGATAGCTGTAACCCAATTAACATGAATGCCATCCCAGTCATTTTTGTACAAATCACTGCAAAGGATTTCAATTTGTAATTGGCTTTCCTCACGTATTAAATGCGAAAATAAAAGCCATGCAAAATAGAACTGACTTTCAATATATAATTATATATTTCTGGGTTACTTTCAGGAATTCCCTACTTAAGAGTTGTAAAACCCTAACACTGAGAACGTAGCAGATGCCCTTGACATAAACACAGTATTTTTCACTTTGTCACCCATGTGCATCTTCCTGTAGAATCATACATGCATTGCCTCACAAAATATACATTAAAACAAAGTACACAAGCAAAGTCACTTATTCATGAAAAATGAACACCACGTTGCTTCGTTGGGAACTGCACTGTCATTGGCTCCTGAATATAGTCACATGATCCAGTGAAGACTGAAGGTGTAAGACAACTACTGCCATATTAAGGCAGTCACAATTACCAAGGTTCTATAATATAACACACTTAGCAGTCACAATTGCTTTCTTGCCCCTTGTCCTCCGTTTACTAGGTTCTAGTTTTATCGTGGAATCCTCACCGTTCCGCATTTTAAATCGATGCTTGTGAGATGCTTTGCCATTTCCGATTTTTTTGTTTTTACTTTTTGAACTGTCTTTTTCCTTTGAATGATTGGTAATGCCACCACTTTCAAGTAAGCCTAAAACAAGAATGTTTAATATAACGTACTGACGTCACTTGTAAGTCTTGTATTCTTTCAGAGACGCAAAATCTTTCAAAATACATGAGTTAATACACAGTTAATATAAATAAACTCTTCAAATATTATTTTTATACTGATCATAACAAAACTGTGACAACAGAAAAAATGTCCAGCAATTTAGTATTGACACCAAATTACCAGGAAAGCTTCATACACTTTCTATTACCACATAACCAGGAAAGTGTCAAACACTTTTTATGTCCAAGTTATCAGGAAAGTGTCAAACGCTTTCTATTACCACATTACTAGGAAAGTGTCAAACACTTTTTATGTCCTAGTTATCAGGAAAGTGTCAAACACAAATTATCACAAAAGTGTCTCTTGCCTTCCACTTACTGGTTGTAATATAAAAATCATTTGTACTGACTTAAAAGTACAGACAACGACCTGATGTTGTTTATTTTGATATGGTTAGCTTGGTATGAGAGCTGGAAATGTAACATTGATGATATAAAGCAGGCAATGAACGGTATACTCTACCTTGACCTATGGAAATTTTAGGTTCTGGCTCTTCCACCTCACAATTGATTTGGTCCAAGTACTTCTCCGAAAGATAGCGAAAAACTGAAATGACAGTTGACAAGGATGATCAAAGATGTCTATAACGAAGAGTATACAATCAAAAGTCTTAAATTCCTAAAAAACACAGGAAGTTGTCACATTTCCACGTAATGTGATGTATATCATACATTAAGTCGTCACATTTCCATGTAATGTGATGTATATCATACATTAAGTCGTCACATTTCCACGTAATGTAATGTATATCATACATTAAGTTGTCACATTTTCACGTAATGCGATGTATATCATACATTAAGTTGTCACATTTCCATGTAATGTGATGTATATCATACATTAAGTCCTCACATTTACTGTATGGTATGAGATACAGGAAGTGTTTGTACTGAGCTGACTGACTGTCACATTTACTGTACGATATGAGATACAGGAAGTGTTTTTACTGAGCTGACTGACTGTCACATTTACTGTATGGTATGAGATACAGGAAGTGTTTTTACTGTGCTGACTGACTGTCACATTTACTGTATGGTATGAGATACAGGAAGTGTTTTTACTGTGCTGACTGACTGTCACATTTACTGTATGGTATGAGATACAGGAAGTGTTTTTACTGTGCTGACTGACTGTCACATTTACTGTATGGTATGAGATACAGGAAGTGTTTTTACTGTGCTGACTGACTGTCACATTTACTGTATTGTATGAGATACAGGAAGTGTTTTTACTGAGCTGACTGACTGTCACATTTACTGTATTGTATGAGATACAGGAAGTGTTTTTACTGAGCTGACTGACTGTCACATTTACTGTATGGTATGAGATACAGGAAGTGTTTTTACTGAGCTGACTGACTGGCTGTCACATTTACTGTATGGTATGAGATACAGGAAGTGTTTTTACTGAGCTGACTGACTGTCACATTTACTGTACGGTATGAGATACAGGAAGTGTTTTTACTGAGCTGACTGACTGACTGTCACATTTACTGTATGGTATGAGATACAGGAAGTGTTTTTACTGAGCTGACTGACTGACTGTCACATTTACTGTATGGTATGAGATACAGGAAGTGTTTTTACTGAGCTGACTGACTGTCACATTTACTGTATGGTATGAGATACAGGAAGTGTTTTTACTGAGCTGACTGACTGTCACATTTACTGTATGGTATGAGATACAGGAAGTGTTTTTACTGAGCTGACTGACTGTCACATTTACTGTATGGTATGAGATACAGGAAGTGTTTTTACTGAGCTGACTGACTGTCACATTTACTGTATGGTATGAGATACAGGAAGTGTTTTTACTGAGCTAACTGACTGACTGTCACATTTACTGTATGGTATGAGATACAGGAAGTGTTTGTACTGAGCTGACTACACCAGTATACAGTAATCCTCTGCTGGAATGGTCTTCCTTATTTCTAAGCTGAGACTGCGTAACAAGCCCAGTATATGTTCTATCCCTCCCATACCACAGCATACAGTGCATTTATAACACAATTGGTAAATCTTTCATCCCTATCCACAATAATCTGTTACTTATAAATCTAGAATATTGTGTAATATTTGCCATTGTATGGCATTGCTACAATGTAACCTTACCAAGTTCAGTTGTGTATTACCAGTTCATGAACTGCCAATAGCATAAGAATACTGCAAATAATGTAAGCAAATTGAGGTTGTCTCCCCTTATGACATGAAGATAGTATATGGATATTAATATAAGCATTGAACTGCTTTCAGGTGGCATTCATAGCCCGTAAATGCCAAATGAAATCAGCTTAATGCTGTAAGTACATTAAGTAAATATTCTACTCTATCCCCTACCACAATATATCTGTAACACAAATGTTTCATCATCGTCAACAGTGACTTGTCTCTCCTACTTATTAACCTAATATTGTGTATTTTACTCAGTAAATGTTGTCCTAATAGAGTTGTCTCCCTTACTCCCCCTTGAAGTGTAACATGACTGTCTCACCTTCGTCCACATTGAGATTCTCTTTGACAGATGTTCTGTAGAATCGCAGCCTTAGTCTCTTTGCCAGATCCTCAGCTTCTTCACTATAGCAATGTTACAAATTCTATATAAATTCTTTGTACGTTAACGGTATCATACAGACACTTTACCAGTTTCCACGTGTAATCTCATTTTAAAACATTCCTAAAAACTGAATTTTTAATTTACTAAAGACGATATTGTTTTAGAACAATAAAGGTTGAAGTCAAATTCTTAATCAGTATTTATTAACATTAAGAAAAGTTATAATTATTGATAAAAAAATATATACATGTATATATATATATCACCATGGCAATGAAATATTTCAATTAAATTTTAAATTTGTCCATTAAATCAAAGCAGTTTTTTTCTATTCCAAGCAACAAGGTGATTTGTGTGATCACATTTTTGAAATTCTGCACATAAATGTATTCTAGATGAGAGTTTTCTATAACCATAAATATGATTCTTCAGTTCTTCACTTACTCATTAACCACAGTATCGTCTATGAGGTCAATCTTATTCTGGATAATAACCATCCCGATCTCCCCCACCTCATCCTCCACCTGAAACACAGACCAGGTACAGGTAAATCTGATTAGTGATTTCTGTCCAGGTATTCCCTAATCATTTTACTGCATTAGTCACTGAATACAAACGTGACGACTATTGAGACATACATTCAGTTTTATCTCAGTTGACATCTACTTTATTAACAACAGATACATGAAGCTAACTTAAGTAGATAAGAAAAACAAAATGTCAGTTTGATTATATTATGTTTACAAGAAAAAGGCATTCCTCTTTTCACTGTTTGGAAAAAAAAACGTTTTTATTTCTTTTTGTTCAAAATTGAACTTATTAAAAAAATCCATAATTGCACAATGCAATTCAGTTTTATCTGTGAAAATACCTTTTTCTTCCAGGATTCAACTGCCTCAAAAGAGTCTCGATCGACAGTAGAAAAGGCCAGCACACACGCCTGGGCCCCTAAAATAGACAGAGAAAGGAAGTGTATGAAACTTTAATAGACTAAACATTTACTGTTATAACAGGTATTTGATGTTGTATATAAGTGTAAATTAATTAAATATTTAATTAAATAAAAAATGGATGTAATGGAATTAGCACTGTTGATAAGTAAGAAAAAATCTGGAACCTAATGCTTAATCTGAAAAAATATGTCAAGTTTTAATGTTAATCAGAGAACATCTCTCAAAGACAGGATTAACCAAACACCTGGTGATAATCTGCAGTACAATATCTCTGTCTGGTAGATTATCCCAAGGTTTTGATATTAATACCATAAGTCAATAGAAGGGTGTACAGAGTGTACAGGTTACATTAAAAGTCACCTGCTGGGAAAAGAATTAAAGTCATTACCTTGTAATAGAGACAAACTAGCTACACGCAGGACACACACTGAGTTGGACTTCTTGTAACCTTGTGCAAGACAACACCCTTCCATTAATTACAGGGCTCTGAGCACCAGACCAGGACCATTAATACCAAATAACATGTGGTGTCCATGTTTTACAGATGTACAGAACTGGGTACAGACAGCCTGTACCATACTGCTACTTATGATCATATATACATTAGTGACATTGGGCACTTCGAAAAAAATCATACCTTCCGGACTCATTGAATTCCAGAGATACATCATCAAAATGAGGCAACAATTCAGACACTACTATAGCCCCGACCAATAGTATGACCGTCACTATTTGAACGACGGGAAACGAAAAAAAAAAAAAATTAGATTCACCATAATGCTAGCGTGAATGGCTGATGATTAAAACATTCGAAATTTATTTTAATTTTTTTGTTGTTGTTTTTATCTCCAAACTATCATATATGACCGACAATTTTTACATATAACTATAGGGAGGTAATCCAATATGGCGGACGCAGAACTCGGGAATGATAACCCCAAGAATGGCATGTTCCTGCATATAATGCGTACCCCCTTTTTGACACAACAGTTTTAGCTTGAAAAAGTGCGCACTATATGTGGAAATTTAAGGTATTCCTCACCAAATCTCCATTGGTAGTTCTGTTAACTGATTACAATGAAACCTGATTAGAAAATCTGGTCCAGGACTGGTGTGTCCTTTCTGTCTTTAGGTTGGGGGACCTTTGTTATATAAGTTGGAGACCTGTGTGAATTTTCTGTATGTAGGTCGATGAACCATTTTCATAAAGTTCAGGGACCTGTGTAATTTGTCTGTATGTAGGTTGGGTGACCTTTGTAACAAGGGCCTGGGACCTGTTTGATTTGTATAAAGGTAAGGGGACCTTAATTATATACTCCTGGGACCAGAGTGTAATTTGTATGTAGGTTTGGGGGGCTGTTGTTGTATAAGTCGATGACCTGTGTGATTTGTCTGTATGTACATAGATGGACCTTTGTTATACAAGCCTGGGACCTGTGTGATTTTTATATAGGTCAGGGGACCTTTATTTTACAGTTCTGGGACCAGAGTGTAATTTTTCTGTATGTTGCCTACAGAGCTTAACCTAAATTCTGATCAATACATCTCTACCTAGTTTTATCATTATTAGCCTGTGTATATAGAAGCATTTACCCATTTCAATATGATTCTTTTTGTCCTAATCTAAATTAGGACAAATTTACATGATAAAATGTCCTAAATATGTTTAGACAGGGTAGATGAAGATTACCCATGGTCTGATGTTAATTTTCTGACAGAATGGTAATTTATGTAAACCTTTGGGCTGTGTGGCATAGTTTGTTTGTATTTTAATTGTACCTGTAATTCAAAGTGAGAAAAGGTCAAATTTGATCGCGAAATTAATGACCCCTAAACAATGTGTAAATCTTACACCTGCAGCTCCCGGAGATCGTACTAATCTCCTGTATAACCACAGTGCCTATAGGTGTTGATTCAAGTCGAAACAGAAGTATATAGAATCATTACAAGGATTACAGTGTTCCAGATCACAATACACTGTTTGTTTGTAAACGTTGTAAATGACAATGAAATATTTCACTGATCTCTCTCCTACATTGTCTATCAGGTAATTTCCTTACTTCTTCTATACATCTCAACGTTCAACTTTACCATGACGAAAATTTACCAATAGAGAGAAGTATGCTCCATTAACTGTGTGACAGACACCATTTTAAACACTAGGCATAAACCACATCAAACCAAATTGCCCTTCCACATCTACATGTATTAAGAGTCTATAAGCAAATTCAACATGTATATGTTTCAAGATATGCGAGAAGCTTAAATAAGGAAATATTAGCTTTAATGGACAAATCACCTGTCCTGTCACCTTGGCCAAACATTGGCATATTGTTTTCAAATCCTTACAGCCCTTTAAACTGACCCTGTTTTGTACTCGAAAGACCCCCATTATTCCTGGTACACAGTGAGAGACAGGCAGAATACCCATCGTATCTGAGTATAAATCTGCAGCCGTTTCCCTTTAAATATCAGCAAGTTAAAATACACTATGGACCCTAAAAATCCCCTTATACTCTGAATACATTTGTGTCTAATATCTAAAAACCGATAACTTGGGTCTGACGTCGAGGCGATTACAGAGATATAAAGGGCCAGAGGGGATTCATACTGTATGATACTATATCTGTATTAAGCATGTAGGAGCTGGCATTCATGTTACTAACACTACAGATTGTAAATCAAATCCAAGAAGACTCAATAATACTGTACTATTACTGTACACATAACAATCTGAAGGAAGTATAGTGACAGCATCAGAGTTATCAAGGTTAATGTAAAGTATGGTAGCGATAGACTTTTGTTTTACATCTCAATATACCACAAGGTGTGGCCTTAATTCTGTATTCTTTGTGATGTCACTGATTAATGCCACAAAGTGGCATTACCTCCGTAGTATGCCTTAGTGATGTCACTGTAAATGCCACACAGTGGCCTTACCTCCGTAGTATGCATTAGTGATGTCACTGATTAATGCCACACAGTGGCCTTACCTCTGTAGTATGCCTTAGTGATGTCACTGATTAATGCCACACACCGGTCTTACCTCTGTAGTATGCCTTAGTGATGGCATCAAACTCCTCTTGGCCAGCAGTATCCCACAGCATCAACCTCACATCCTCATTATTTACTCTGAAATACATAAACCAAGCTTACAACAGTAAACAAAGGTTAGCCTGTATTCATTGTGAAGTATTCTGTTAATATATTGATGGTTGTGCATAGTACATCTCTAACCCTGGTACTTTTAAATATATCTAACAGTACATCTCTAACCCTGGTACAGGTATAATTAACAGTACATCTCTAACCCTGGTACAGGTATAATTAACAGTACATCTCTAACCCTGGTACTTGTGTAATTGACAGTACATCTCTAACCCTGGTACTTGTGTAATTAACAGTACATCTCTAACCCTGGTACAGGTAAAAATAACAGTACATCTCTAACCCTGGTACTTGTGTAATTAACAGTACATCTCAAACCCTGATACTTGTGTAATTAACAGTACATCTCTAACCCTGGTACTTGTGTAATTGACAGTACATCTCTAACCTTGGTACTTGTGTAATTAACAGTACATCTCTAACCCTGGTACTTGTGTAATTAACAGTACATCTCAAACCCTGGTACTTGTGTAATTAACAGTACATCTCTAACCCTGGTACTTGTGTAATTAACAGTACATCTCTAACCCTGGTACAGGTATAATTAACAGTACATCTCTAACCCTGGTACTTGTGTAATTAACAGTACATCTCTAACCCTGGTACAGGTATAATTAACAGTACATCTCTAACCCTGGTACTTGTGTAATTAACAGTACATCTCTAACCTCTCAACAGTACATCTTGGTACTTGTGTAATTAACAGTACATCTCTAACCCTGGTACTTGTGTAATTAACAGTACATCTCTAACCCTGGTACTTGTGTAATTGACAGTACATCTCTAACCTTGGTACTTGTGTAATTGACAGTACATCTCTAACCTTGGTACAGGTATAATTAACAGTACATCTCTAACCCTGGTACTTGTGTAATTAACAGTACATCTCTAACCCTGGTACAGGTATAATTAACAGTACATCTCTAACCCTGGTACAGGTATAATTAACAGTACATCTCTAACCCTGGTACTTGTGTAATTAACAGTACATCTCTAACCCTGGTACTTGTGTAATTAACAGTACATCTCTAACCTTGGTACTTGTGTAATTAACAGTACATCTCTAACCCTGGTACTGGTATGATTAACAGTACATCTCTAACCCTGGTACTTGTGTAATTGACAGTACATCTCTAACCCTGGTACTGGTATGATTAACAGTACATCTCTAACCCTGGTACTTGTGTAATTGACAGTACATCTCTAACCCTGGTACTGGTATAATTAACAGTACATCTCAAACCCTGATACTTGTGTAATTAACAGTACATCTCTAACCCTGGTACTTGTGTAATTGACAGTACATCTCTAACCTTGGTACTTGTGTAATTGACAGTACATCTCTAACTTGGTACTTGTGTAATTGACAGTACATCTCTAACCCTGGTACTGGTATGATATTAAAACCTCATGCATGGCTGATTAAAATAATCTTAATCTATACTTTTTCCTGTTGTAAGATTGTACAACACAAACATTTTAAGGTTACTTACTCTATCTGTCGCTCCAGAAAATCCACGCCGATTGTTTTCTTGTACTCCTTGGTGAAGATTCCTTTACAGTAGCGTTGGATCATGCTAGACTTTCCTACTGCTCCATTCCCCACAATGACGACCTTAATGGCCGTTTCCATATCCTCTTCCCTCATGTTTACAGTTTAATGGTCACACAGGTCAAGGTCACAAGGGACACAAAGGTCAAGGTCACACATTTTGTTTTTGTACAAAATAGAAAGAAAAATTCTGTTGCTTGTTGATATCACATGACAAAACATTGGTCCTTACATATTTATATCCTTACAGATCCAGTTCAAGTCCAGTAATGTTGGCTACCAGGCACACATTACATAATACAGGTATTGTAGAAGCCATCACATCCAGTTACACCTGGAAACAGAAAAAAGATTATGATGACTGAGGCAGGTGTGTGATGTACCCTAGATACCCTCGCACACATCTCACATGTAATAACACTTCAGAAGTTTCTATCAGGCTGATAAAAACTTCAAATAATTTCACTTACAAATTATAAATACGATAAAATGCAGTTAATCCAAAGGCTACGATAACATCATATAAATTAATATAGTCACCTGTACACGGCCATCATGTACCCAACCGAAAACAAAATATACAACCTTCTCTCTAACAAGCTCGGATAACTTTATAAAGACCTATTTACATATTAAAGACATCACGATCTTCCCATCTTTACAGCGCCGGCAACTTTACTGCATGACAGCCTTTTACAACCCATAAAATTTCACTGAAGGCAATATGGAATGGAGATGTTGACTACCAAAAAATTACCATTGCTTCAAGTATCACAATAGTTCAAAAATTTGTAAAATGTCTCCCTTAGCTGGTATTATCCAGGATTTAGGACAATAATAACACTTTAGAGTCTTAATCGCTGATGTTCTAGCGATGTAGACCAGGAAGTCAGTACAGATGATAAACAGCTTGGCTACTCCAAACAATGAGAGAGATGAATTTCGATTACACGTTACAAATAAACAGTTGTCATGCATATACCGATTACAAATTGTATAATTAACAAGATCATTATGTAAACACTTTAATTTAAATACCAGAGTCTGTAAAGTTTGCTTACAATGATAACAGATTCTGATGAGATGTGCATGTATTAAGTATAAATACAAAATTCAGAAAACACCTAGTAAGTCATCCAGCCAAGGTGATAATAACTACTCTCACTCCCGAATCCCTTGACAGCAAACTTAAACATAAATTTAAACTTAAATACCAACAAATATTTTTTAACGAAACAACATTTTAAAAATGTACATTTGTTCTGTTATAAGCTGTTAAAAAAGCATAGGACCAGTTAGATAGCAGAATGTATGTTAATTAAACATGTAAAACAATTAAAACAAACCAGCCCGCTATCTATACATTATAAACAAACGACAATTCAGTGAGACTTTGATTTGATATGTCTACCGTTACAAACACTCTCACTTTTGACGATGAGGAATGAAAGGTCAATAGCTCTTTGTACATATTTTTTAAATGTATACAAAACCTTAATAATGATCTGGGTGCTTTGTTGGTTGGACTAGAAGATATAATTGACTATATATATATATATAGGTAGCAGGTCTGATGACAATGTGCTTTGTTGCTTTGACTGAGAGGTATAATTGATCCTGTATAGCACCATGTTCACTTTTCTCTGACTCATGGTTCACTGGTAAAATGGCCAGACAAAGACAGAATCGGCCTTCACCACTTCTCCACAATGCTACTTTATCTACAGTCCCAAACAACTTTTTAATTATTCTTATTCAATGATGTGAATCAGCATACAAAGAGATCTTCTATCTCAGCAAAACCAATATGGACTTGCTGTAAGATCTGCAAGGTGTCCAGTACTGTGAATATCATTATATATTTGGTGGAGAATTATTCAAACTGCACCATACCCTAGAGAAGAATACTACTGCTTAACCTTTATCACAGATAAAATGTACTACAGGTTTCATGTACAGTTATCATAATACAGGTATCTATATTGTACAGGTATCTATATTGTACAGGTATCTATATTGTCCAGGTATCTATATTGTACAGGTATCTATATTGTACAGGGTATCTATATTGTACAGGTATCTATATTGTACAGTCTATATTGTACAGTCTATATTGTACAGGTATCTATATTGTCAGGTATCTATATAGTCCAGGTACAGGTATAATGTACAGTTATCATTACAAAGGTAACGTGTACAGTTATTATAAAACAGGTAATCTATACAGTTCTTTATCAAGCATAATTATCATAATACAGGTATATAAAGGAAGGTAAGTCTGTACAGGTAGATTGATGATGTACAGGTAGATTTACAGGTATAGTGTACAGGTAGATTTACAGGTATCTTGTACTGGTAGATTTACAGGTATACTGTACAGGTAGATTTACAGGTATACTGTGTAGGTAGATTTACATGTACTGTACAGGTAGATTTACAGGTATAGTGTACAGGTAGATTTACAGGTATACTGTACAGGTAGATTTACAGGTATACTGTACAGGTAGATTTACAGGTATACTGTACAGGTAGATTTACAGGTATACTGTACATGTAGATTTACAGGTATCTTGTACTGGTATCCAGTTTTACTAGAAGTAGGCAGTGTACTTTTTACAAGGAGAGTGTACATTGTAAATATAGACATCCAGCACAATGACAATGGAATCTTCAAAGCCTAACAATATGTTCAAATGGTTTTATGTATTACCAAAATAATGTAGGAGTTTCATGCATGCATGTGTGTGGGGGTGTGATTGTGTGAAGGTGTGAGGGTGTGTGGGTACACATATTTGTAATCAAGACTGGTGTGCCTTTTGTGAATAAACCTTCTAAAACAAAGCCATCAGCCCCAAGAATACGTTACACCTATAGCACAGGGGCCAGGAAAATTATAGTCCTCAATAAAATGAATATTATGATATATCTTGAAGAGAGAATAAAGATATCTGCCAGGCCCCTGTGTGGCAATTCTGACTCATTTTAACATAAGCTAGAATTGATTATTATCCAACACGACACCTCCAAACCTCCCTGCGTCTAATACGTCACTATAATATGTATTGATAAACAATTACATCTGCCATTACTGACTGTGCACCAGATATAAATCTTAGAACTGACCTTTCATCTCTTTGTGACTTTACAATTAAAATAGAAAATATATTATCACTGTTTATAACATCTCGTGGTGTTACTTCTGATCAAAGATCTATCAATTAATTTTTAAATTAATCACAGAAATAACACGTGATGGACAGTCATGATCGAGAAATTTTTCCTACATCAATGAATTATCTGGAGCATGACAACGTCCAGAAAATTTAACAATCATTAAGTTGGAACTACCATTGGTAATTTACAATCTGTCAAATTTACAGAAGCTCTGTGTTCATATATCATTTACTGATCAACCACAGAAAAACATCCTTAAATACTGATAGTACAATCAAATTGAGTCTTCTGTCATGTTAAATCACACCGTAAAGAAAAAATTAAAAAAATAAAAATTCTGTTGAAAGATCTGGCTACTTAAAATCAATAATAAATCTCCAAATGAGAGCCGAAGCACCACTAATTCAAGTGGAATTTATATTTACAAATAAGATAAAAAAACTTTCTCAGTACTACAATCATGTATTTCAAGTGTACATATCACAGTTAAATACTAAATAAAATTGATTGAAATTCCAGATTTTTTGACAAAAGGATTAATTTCAATGTAAAAACGTTAAATAAAACATCAATTAAAGGAATTCTTTAATGCTATTATGACTTGAGAGGTTTGTGTAGAGGTCTTTGTGTGGCAAACAACAGCGACAAGATGCCCCTGGTTAGTAGCCATTGATTATGTTTGATCTTTAAAGCAAACATGCTCTGTATTGTCCTTACTCAACAGTCAGGGAATTCTACACAGAGTCACTTATAACTAGTTCTACACAGCCAGGTAATTGCTACTCGTACCAAATACTAACCAGTTCTACACAGAGTCACTTATAACTAGTTCTACACAGCCAAGTATTGCTGCTTGTACCTAATACTAACTTGTTGTACACACAGTTACTTATAACCTGGTGTACATACAGTTACTTATAACCTGTTGTACACAGTTACTTATAACCTGTTGTACACACAGTAACTTATAACCTGTTGTACACACAGTTACTTATAACTTGTTGTACACACAGGTACTTATAACTTGTTGTACACACAGGTACTTAAAACTTGTTGTGCACAGAGTTCCTTATAACCTGTTGTACACACAGTAACTTATAACCTCTTGTACACACAGTTACTTATAACCTGTTATACACACATTAACTTATTACCTGTTATACACACAGTATCTTATAACCTGTTGTACATACAGTTACTTATAACCTGTTGTACACACAGGTACTTATAACTTGTTGTACACACAGGTACTTAAAACTTGTTGTACACAGAGTTCCTTATAACCTAGGAAATGATAAAATAAACAGTTACATGTTTATAACCTCATTTGATATTTACTTAATTCTGGAGAAAGTTTAAATAGGATAAAAACAAAGCGATTATGGGCTCACAAAGATACCCTCATCCCCTCACCTTTTCCTTCTGATCTAAATATATTGAAGGGTTGTTAATCTATTGATGGAGTCATGAAATAGCTTGTACACAACCAGCTTATTATTTCAAGTGGTCAAGGGTGAACTTTGACCTTTATTCTTGACAGATGACCACCAAAATTTAATCATGCAGGTATAGACCTTGATGGGGTGATAAGATGGTGTGAACATGAACTTAATTTATCTATTGTTCATGAGATTTCTAGTACATAAAATTATCATAGACGTACAGACTGATACATAAAACAGACTAATGCACAAGCAGAACTGCACACAAACACACTGTTGCACAGACTGATACACAAATGAACTGACACACAAACAAACTGATGCACAAACAGACTGACGGATAAACAGACAGAAGCAAAAACAGACTGACCATCAAACAGAACTGACACATAGATTAATGCACATAAAAATTATTTATACATCTCACTAACTTGACTGGAGAGTGGGTAGCGATTAGAAAGTGGCTGGTTATTAGATAGTGACTAGATAGTAGGTGGTGACTTTTGAGCAGGTAGTGACTGGGAAGTGTTTGGCGACTGGAAAATGGGTAGGGCCTGAAAGATCTCTCTGAACTCCTGGAACATTTCATGGCAAAATTAAAGGTTCTGGGAAGTGTTTGGTAACTGGAGAGTGGGTCGGGCCTGAAAGAGCTCTCTGAACTCCTGGAACATTTCATGGCAAAATTAATGGTTCTGGGAAGTGGTTGGTGACTGGAGAGTGGGTCGGGCCTGGAAAGAGCTCTCTGAACTCCTGGAACATTTCATGGCAAAATTAATGGTTCTGGGAAGTGTTTGGTGCCTGGAGAGTGGGTCGGGCCTGAAAGAGCTCTCTGAACTCCTGGAACATTTCATGGCAAAATTAATGGTTCTGGGAAGTGGTTGGCGACTGGAGAGTGGGTCAGGCCTGGAAAGAGCTCTCTGAACTCCTGGAACATTTCATGGCAAAATTAATGGTTCCAAGTATTACACCTTGTGGTTAAGATGATAAGACTAGTTTGATCCTTTAATGTACATCAAATGGATTTAAAGGTTGCATAATAGTATATTGTACTGGTTTTGAAGTTGGATGTCACTCTTTGTAATCTTCAAAGTAGTGTATCAATCTGTAATTGGTCAGTTTTTTCTCCTGCAACCTGGTCTAGACCAATCAAATTACTTTTCTTGTGTCATCAATATTGCCATGTAATGTTCCATGGGTACAGAGAGGGGAATAACCATTAACCACTGGAGTATCAGGGATGTACAATGGGTGGTGATTGAATAGTGGGACAATCTGCTATATGACAGCAGAATGATGGACGTGTAACAGCAGTTGATTGTATGTACTAGTCCAGAAAAAATACAACAATATTATATAACTTACCATATAAACCTCATGTCCAAGTACTGGATGATGTCGCTCCGCACAAAAAAAAAATCACCCAAGTCTACCACAGATAAGTTACTGTATGATCGTCCATCTGGGTTTATATATCATCCTCTGACTAAATATCATATTAATCACGGGACACTTGTAACACATCGCTTGTCACAGAGAGATAAAATCATCCTCGACTGGACGATAAATATTGATCAAGTGAAGCCCCCGCTATAAAAACCTGGACCCGAAGGCAGGCGTGGCTTCCCCTACTGTACCTGTAATAGACATCTACGGTCAGCTTTTAAATGCAATCGACCAGAAAACATAGCTCAGGGTTATCATGTTTTTGTATTGGACGGACAAGTGACCACTAGCTACACCTATTGTACTGGTCTGAGGTTCAATACACATTGATGTATATATACTACCTGTCAGTCCAGGTATACATGGCCATCGTAACCAATGATCTGACTTAAAGGCATCAAGTTATGGCAGATTTCAACCAAGATGTATATAAGGTGAATGGGACTTAGGGAGAGGTGAAAGATTGAAAGGACTGGGTAATGAAGGGCAGAGGAGAATGGAAGGCAAGACGAGGGGGTGGGGAGTAGGAAGGGGTGGGGTGGGGTTTAGAAAGGGTGAAAAAAGGAAAAAGGGGATAGAGGAAAAAGGAGGGCCGAAGAGGACATATTAGATAAAAGGATGGAGAAGACAATATATGTAAATAGGTAGGAGACTGAATGTGACATTCAAGGGATAGAAAGAGGGAAAAGAAAGGAGAGAAAGAGGGAAAAATAAAGAGACAAAGAGGGAAAAGAAGACAGACTGAAGAAAGAGGACAGAAAAGGGGCCAGGAATGACATAGGAGACATATTTACAGATATACGTATTTACATGGAATGCTTGACTGAGTATTACCCTCTAGATAAATGACATGAAAATGATAATGCTGTAACTATGATGTACTTTATGAACCATAGATAAGAAGAACCCTTTCACTTCTGAAGTACCAATTCAGCTGTGTTGACTTTCAATGTGTGTAATTATCTATATCCTTTGAATAATCATGACCATGATAGTGAGAACATCACAGATTTTAACAGGGTGGGGAGCTGATGATGAGGTATAACATAATTCACCTGTCAGTACACTTAACTTGTTTATCCCAGGTTCATGACAAACTTGTTCTGCAGGTAGTTCTATATGTAATATAAGGAATACCGTTTTAATAAACTACACCTGCAGATTTATCATCTTTTTTCCTAAAATATGGAAATAAAATTATAATGATTCAAATAGTTTTCAATAAAACATATATGAAACGCTTTGAAATTATGATTTACGGTCATGAAGTTCTGAGAAAATGAAAGTTTTTAGTGTAAAACCATTCTGTTACTCCGTTTCATTATCATCTACATTACATACCTACATTATTTAATATGTTGCTCATTTTTCCTGTTTGTGTTTAGATCTTACATTTCCTTTCATACAAAAAAATGTCCTTAGCACTGATAGATGTGTATTTAAGTTCAGGGCTATAAAAACATTGAATCTGTACAATATGTCTATCTAACTATTGTGACTGTCAACACCTGTTGGTTCAGGTATTTGCAGTCTGTACACATGCACCTACCCAACTGTGGTGACTGTCAACACCTGTTGGTTCAGGTATTCGCAGTCTGTACACATGCACCTACCTAACTGTGGTGACTGTCAACACCTGTTGGTTCAGGTATTCGCAGTCTGTACACATGCACCTACCTAACTGTGGTGACTGTCAACACCTGTTGGTTCAGGTATTCGCAGTCTGTACACATGCACCTACCTAACTGTGGTGACTGTCAACACCTGTTGGTTCAGGGCTGTGATGGTGTTCACAGTCTGTACATCTGAACCTACCTTTCTGTTGTGACTGTCAACACCTGTTGGTTCAGGGCTGTGATGGTGTTCGCAGTATGTACACCTGTACCTACCTAACTGTGATGACTGTCAACACCTGTTGGTTCAGGACTGTGATGGTGTTCACAATCTGTACACCTGAACCTACCTTACTGTGGTGACTGTCAACACCTGTTGGTTCAGGACTGTGATGGTGTTCACAGTCTGTACACCTGAACCTACCTTACTGTGGTGACTGTCAACACCTGTTGGTTCAGGGCTGTGATGGTGTTCGCAGTCTGTACACCTGAACCTACCTTTCTGTGGTGACTGTCAACACCTGTTGCTTCAGGGCTGTGATTGTGTTCGCAGTCCGTATACCTGCACCTACCTTACTGTGGTGACTGTCAACACCTGTTGCTTCAGGGCTGTGATTGTGTTCGCAGTCCGTATACCTGCACCTACCTTACTGTGGTGACTGTCAACACCTGTTGGTTCAGGGCTGTGATTGTGTTCACAGTCTGTACACCTGTCCATACCTAACTGTGGTGACTGTCAACACCTGTTGGTTCAGGGCTGTGATGGTGTTCGCAGTCCGTATACCTGCACCTACCTTACTGTGGTGACTGTCAACACCTGTTGGTTCAGGGCTGTGATGGTGTTCACAGTCTGTACACCTGAACCTACCTTACTGTGGTGACTGTCAACACCTGTTGGTTCAGGACTGTGATGGTGTTCGCAGTCTGTACACCTGCACCTACCTTACTGTGGTGACTGTCAACACCTGTTGGTTCAGGACTGTGATGGTGTTCGCAGTCTGTACACCTGTCCATACCTAACTGTGGTGACTGTCAACACCTGTTGCTTCAGAACTGTGATGATGTTCGCAGTCTGTACACCTGTCCATACCTAACTGTGGTGACTGTCAACACCTGTTGGTTCAGGACTGTGATGGTGTTCGCAGTCCGTATACCTGCACCTACCTTTCTGTGGTGACTGTCAACACCTGTTGGTTCAGGACTGTGATGGTGTTCACAGTCTGTACACCTGAACCTACCTTACTGTGGTGACTGTCAACACCTGTTGGTTCAGGACTGTGATGGTGTTCGCAGTCTGTACACCTGAACCTACCTTTCTGTGGTGACTGTCAACACCTGTTGGTTCAGGGCTGTGATGGTGTTTGCAGTCTGTACACCTGAACCTACCTAACTGTGGTGACTGTCAACACCTGTTGGTTCAGGACTGTGATGGTGTTCACAGTCTGTACACCTGTACCTAACTAACTGTGGTGACTGTCAACACCTGTTGGTTCAGGGCTGTGATGGTGTTCACAGTCTGTACACCTGAACCTACCTTACTGTGGTGACTGTCAACACCTGTTGCTTCAGGACTGTGATGGTGTTCGCAGTCTGTATACCTGCACCTACCTTACTGTGGTGACTGTCAACACCTGTTGGTTCAGGGCTGTGATGGTGTTCGCAGTCTGTACACCTGTACCTACCTAACTGTGGTGACTGTCAACATCTGTTGGTTCAGGGTTGTGATGGTGTTCGCAGTCTGTACACCTGTACTTACCTTTCTGTGGTGACTGTCAACACCTGTTGGTTCAGGTGTTCGCAGTCTGTACACCTGTACTTACCTAACTGTGGTGACTGTCAACACCTGTTGGTTCAGGTGTTCGCAGTCTGTACACCTGTACCTACCTTTCTGTGGTGACTGTCAACACCTGTTGGTTCAGGGCTGTGATGGTGTTCGCAGTCTGTACACCTGTACTTACCTAACTGTGGTGACTGTCAACACCTGTTGGTTCAGGTGTTCGCAGTCTGTACACCTGAACCTACCTTTCTGTGGTGACTGTCAACACCTGTTGCTTCAGGACTGTGATAGTGTTCGCAGTCTGTATACCTGCACCTACCTTACTGTGGTGACTGTCAACACCTGTTGCTTCAGGACTGTGATGGTGTTCGCAGTCTGTATACCTGCACCTACCTTACTGTGGTGACTGTCAACACCTGTTGGTTCAGGGCTGTGATGGTGTTCACAGTCTGTACACCTGAACCTACCTTACTGTGGTGACTGTCAACACCTGTTGGTTCAGGGCTGTGATGGTGTTCGCAGTCTGTACACCTGTACCTAACTAACTGTGGTGACTGTCAACACCTGTTGGTTCAGGGCTGTGATGGTGTTCACAGTCTGTACACCTGAACCTACCTTACTGTGGTGACTGTCAACACCTGTTGGTTCAGGACTGTGATGGTGTTCGCAGTCTGTATACCTGCACCTACCTTACTGTGGTGACTGTCAACACCTGTTGGTTTAGGGCTGTGATGGTGTTCGCAGTCTGTATACCTGCACCTACCTTACTGTGGTGACTGTCAACACCTGTTGGTTCAGGACTGTGATGGTGTTCGCAGTCTGTATACCTGCACCTACCTTACTGTGGTGACTGTCAACACCTGTTGGTTCAGGACTGTGATGGTGTTCGCAGTCTGTACACCTGAACCTACCTTTCTGTGGTGACTGTCAACACCTGTTGGTTCAGGGCTGTGATGGTGTTCGCAGTCTGTACACCTGTACTTACCTAACTCTGGTGACTGTCAACACCTGTTGGTTAAGGTGTTGGCAGTCTGTACACCTGAACCTACCTTTCTGTGGTGACTGTCAACACCTGTTGGTTCAGGACTGTGATGGTGTTCACAGTCTGTATACCTGCACCTACCTTACTGTGGTGACTGTCAACACCTGTTGGTTCAGGGCTGTGATGGTGTTCGCAGTCTGTACACCTGCACCTACCTTACTGTGGTGACTGTCAACACCTGTTGGTTCAGGGCTGTGATGGTGTTCGCAGTCTGTATACCTGCACCTACCTTACTGTGGTGACTGTCAACACCTGTTGGTTCAGGACTGTGATTGTGTTCGCAGTCTGTACACCTGTCCATACCTAACTGTGGTGACTGTCAACACCTGTTGGTTCAGGACTGTGATTGTGTTCGCAGTCTGTACACCTGTCCATACCTAACTGTGGTGACTGTCAACACCTGTTGGTTCAGGACTGTGATTGTGTTCGCAGTCTGTACACCTGTCCATACCTAACTGTGGTGACTGTCAACACCTGTTGGTTCAGGGCTGTGATGGTGTTCGCAGTCTGTATACCTGCACCTACCTTACTGTGGTGACTGTCAACACCTGTTGGTTCAGGACTGTGATGGTGTTCGCAGTCTGTATACCTGCACCTACCTTACTGTGGTGACTGTCAACACCTGTTGGTTCAGGGCTGTGATGGTGTTCGCAGTCTGTATACCTGCACCTACCTTACTGTGGTGACTGTCAACACCTGTTGGTTCAGGACTGTGATGGTGTTTGCAGTCTGTACACCTGAACCTACCTTACTATCTCTTGTTTTTTTTTTTATTTTCAGATACCACAAACTTTGAGAGGAGACTTGATCAACATATTGAAAAGAACTGAATCCACAAAATTGTTAATCCCTTACCACAATGACATGTTAATTTGTGTCTTTTTAAAATATCCAAACATCTGTACAAACTGGATTTATTATATTCATAGTTATATATTTTGTGTAAAGCACATCTCAGTATTTAAGTACATGTATCTACAGCACAATGACCCCAACATACACCCCAACATACTCCAGCAGTTCATCGGGTGCCCTTAAAATTATTCAGAATTATGTTTGATGTGTAACTTCCATGACTCAATAGATACATTGGCTCCATTTCCGGTGTTTACAGTGTCGCTACAAATATAGGACATTGCCTGGAGATTAAACTTGGTTCACGACTGACATGATACATTAGGACTGATAAACGTCAGGCAATATTAACGACAGGTAACAGTTATGTGAATACAAAGGCCTGTTAATACTAGTTAATGATTCTCAGAACTGTGAGATTCACAACAAAAGTATTCCTAACCTCAGGTATCACACAGCTTTATCCCCAATCTCTATTATTACACAACTGTATTCCCAACCTGTTGATTGAGCATCAATGCAACCCTCGATGAGGATCTGGTGTGTAGCCTGATCCACACGGGTATATAAAAATGTTTCTGGGAGATGGGGGCTTGTCTGGTTTACTATCACAGGGGCCTGTAACAATGTTTCTGGGGGATAAGGGCTTGTCTGGTATACTATCACAGGGGCCTGTAACAATGTTTCTGGGACACTGAGACTTGTCTGGTGTACTATCATAGGGGCCTGATACAATGTTTCTGGGGGATAAGGGCTTGTCTGGTATACTATCACAGGGGCCTGTAACAATGTTTCTGGGACACTGAGGCTTGTCTGGTATACTATCACAGGGGCCTTTTACAATGTTTCTGGGACACTGAGGCTTGTCTGGTATATGTTAAAATTGAACAGTATTTGTTCAAATACCTCCTGCTTTTCTGAAGGTATTGAATTTTTCTTTGGTCCCCTTTACTACTTTTAATATACCATACAAGCCCCATACAAGCCCTCATCCCCTTGACACATTGTTACACACCCTGTACCTAAAAAAAAGCTTGTGTTTCTCAGAAAGCTGAAACCTGCTATCATGGCTGTGTCCTATTTCAATACAATTTATCCCGATTGCTTTGGATGTGGTGGATCTCCTGCATGTTGTTCAGTGAGGTAGCCACCAGCTACAAGATGCTGCACTTGACTTCACAAGGACCTTTGTCACTGACAAGGCAATTTACAATAATGCAAACATCTACAGCAGTTAAAATGAGTGGAAAAAGCTATACAATGTGTATACTGATTCCAACAGATATAGACAAACATTTCAACAAAATCATCTTAGTCTGACCAAAGATGATTTTTAGTCTGACCCAACATCTTTCATTAAACAAATTTGTAAAACAATTAATTTGATTATTCAATAGATTCTTTGTTATTAAGGTAAGCACAATAAAAATTCACACAAACAAGCTTGGTATGTTTTGAATGTTTCAGTCACTGTTTCATCTCATAATGCTAATCTTAAATCTCAAATTTAGTTTGTAACCACTTTCAGAACAAAGGTATGGCCTTTTGAATCAGTACATATCTGTATTATTGTCCAGTTTAAGTGATATTAATGAATTAGTTTGTTCAAACAAATCTGAAATGTTAGAAGTAGAATGTAGACTAGTGGGTGTAAATTGGGCACTTTGACTTTATAATTATGGCTTATCAATTCTCTATAGCAGTGTTATCAGCATTATTAACCCTGCCATCAAGCAATTGCCATCTGTGGACAAAGTGGTGTCCCTGTTTACACTAGATAACGTGACCAATCTTACTGGACTGGTGTTGGGGTTTAATGACAGACCAGTAATAAATGGGTGAGACTACGAGTGTCCTGGAGAGGGACAAGTCAGTACATAAATCAATGTTTTACACTAAATACCTACACAAGGATGGTGTTGTGACATGCCAATCATCTCCCACTTTATCACCACCTTCGTTTTCGTCAGGGCCAGTAGTGCAACAAGGGGAATTAACTCCGGGAAGTTAAATCGTTGATACATAGTATTGTATCCCAAAGGTAGTTATTTTGATACATGAAAGGAATGCATGCCTTAGTTGTCAAACATACAGTGTCCGGTATCTGTGAAAAGGTGGTGTGAAATCAGGGGTGATAACTTTGAAATAAGGGGAGATAACTTGTAATCAAGCTCAGAATATATTTATACTATGACTTATTAAATTGTAGTTTGTGTGCTACTTTCATTGCCCTGTGAAGAGTCAAGGTCATCTTGAGAAAGGTCACCTTGAAGTAGCTGGTGGCTACCTCACTGAACAAGATATGGGAGGCCTGTCACATGCCATCCGTAACAGTAGGATAAGGTATCTTGACCAAAGAAACCATTATGTCAGCACAGACAAGTTTCTTTTTCAGCTTCATGAGAAACACATATCACTATCGGTTGTGAGCATAGAACCACCGACCTTGGATCTTCATCTTAGATTTTGTAGACCAACACTTGACCAAATGAGCAATCACAGCAGCAAGTAACCGAAACTAATGTCCATCTAACCATGCTGACTCAAACTGATCATCATTTAATCAGTGTTTGATGCTTTTGTTAATCACAGTACTGTAGATGGTACAAATTTTATCAGCTACGAATTAGTTCTATTTATATCACAGAGAAATCTACAAGGAATTAAATTGCCAAATAGACAATCACAACAATCGATTTACACCACTGAAATTAAAAGACACATTCAGATAAAGACCAATGATCATGATCTAAAGTCTTAATCTCTTAAGGAAACTGATGATAAAAATAGCTTAACGAGAGACCAAATGTTGATTTAATTCATTCCTAGATCAGCTTGTGTTGATTTGAAATTACAACGCAATATTAGCATACTGAGTATTGCTGAAGCCTTACATGTCCCCTTCCAGTCCCAACAAGCTTTTACTTTGCAGTGATTTTCAAATTTTCAAAAAATAGTAACACAGACCTCTTACCCAATAACACTGAAACTTAAACTTATCCAAGATAATTTGATGATGCATAAATTTGTGGAGTTTTATAAGCATGCTAAAGTACTGACAAATTTTCACAATGATGAACGGAACCTCTCCCCCAATTTCACAAGAAAGGAACTATAAAACAAGGCTTGGTTGGAGGAGTAAATTTATAAGACCAGACATTGACCTTAAATTTATGTCATCAATATATATTATTATCAATATGCTTTCTATTTAATACATTTAACAGTATCATCACTTCTCTAACAAAATCATTCACATCAGAACTATGGTTTCCATGTACAAGATATACCCCGACAAATGCTCCACAAATGGTCCTAATACCTGCGTGCCGACTTTTACAGAAACTTCAAATACATGAATAATTGATTAATTTTTTTTCAATGAAATATACACTTATCTTTATCCCATCTACTCACAGCTATAGAAATATACATGAATGGTACTTTAACAAAATTTCTGAAAGCCACATAAATGAGAAACTTTTTTCCTTTGTTTACCTGATTAAGATCTAAAGGGAATCTAGAAATAAAGATTTTAGGCTAAATCTTTATACAATATACTAAAATATTAATTGTAAATAAATTGAGAAATATCTGATTGTCCAGGAAAGATTAGAAAGGTTACTTTTGGTATTTCATAAAACATAATTTTTCTGTATATAAAACTCACCTTTAGTTTTCTTATTATAAATCTTCGATACGATTCAAGAGCGAGACCAAACCTGGCGTGATTGAACTAATACATAATACCCAAACACTGGTGAACACAAAACACAAATATATACAGAAGGTACCAGTACACAGGTACAACCCAAAACAATGAGAGACCGTAAACAGTAAATAGGACCATTGTGACGGAGACAAAGCATGAGATATGCAACAGTGATAACAGATACTCACCTGGCAGGTAAAAAACTATACAGCACACCTTACCGTGTCTACATCCTACTAGTTACTTAAGGTCTATAACCGGTTGTTTCAAATCAATAAGTAAACCAGGCCCAGTAACTGCTACAGGCTACATAAATACCTCATATATTGGATTTTCTACCATACCACAATTGTTTGCATATCTCATAATGATTCAAATGGTGTACACAAGCCATTTATGAAATTATCATTTCCAGTGACACAAAAAAAGGGTTTCTTGTGGTGAACTTGTATAAGCTAATGACTTCTGTAGTGTTTTTTTTTCAGTTATGGAATGACCCCTGTGTCTCCAATAACCACCTCTTAAGTACAACCAATTTCAATTATTGATATTTATTGCATTTAAAATGGTGTTCTTTTGTGAAACCAAATCTCATAGAATCAGGTATAATGATATAAAATGTCTTAGTAAATTAATTTCTGTGTCACAGGTAAAATTTTGGCGAATGTTTAAAATATTACATTACTTATTTATGATATTCTACAACCACAAGAAAAAGTATATACAACACACAAACAATTAATCTATTGTCCAAATTGTTTAGAAGAGGTCATTTTGAAATACAATTATTGTACTTTCGGAAAACTGAGTAAACCTTTTATAGAACTTAATCCCCTTTAAATTGAATTAAATTCAGTCTTTATCTTTAAATATCCATCATCTATAACTGCTTGTCCAAGCACATCAGATCAAATTGTAAATTCTAAAATGGATTTTAGTTGAATGGGCTATTGGAACATTTACTGTATTTACACAAAAATAAGCCTGGGGCTGATTATTAATGTTAATATGCAAATTCTACCACAAAGTCTTAGAACTGGCTTATATTGCATGACAATAGTATAAATAGCATTTGTAATTTGAATGAACAGTCACAGATATGATGGGCTTATTACCAGACACTGCTGACTAAACATGTGAACATGTGGATCACAGTCAACATTGCTACCTGTATCATAGATTTAGACTAAATCTCTATTTTAATTACATCTTTATTCTACAGTGCGATAGCTGTAAGTGGAAGCATTGGTTTTCTAAGGATTTACTGTTGTATCTGATTAGTATGTATAAGTTACACAAATCGAGGAAATTTAAGAACTTAATCACTTACTACTCTGAAAATAATGCACAGAAACTCCTAACCAAATTATTCTTATGTATTAATTGATATTTTCCCTTTATTCTTAATTGAGTAGGTAGCAGGAAATTGCAGATCATTTCAATTTCATATTGTATCCTGTATATTTAGATTCTTTAAAGTACCCATTCAAAACTTCTGAAGAAAAATACTATACATGTAATTAGTAGACATACAAGGGTAAGTTGTATATGTAGGTATATGAAAACAGGAATACAGATATATCTACTTTAGGTCCAATCAATCCAGGGACGGTAGGATATACATTGGATTATCTTACTGGTGTAGACAATGTACAACAGATTACCAAACTGATTCTATCAACATCTGATTAAAACGAGATCTAGATTAATCATGCACTGATTGGCTTGTCACTTTCAAAAATACATTTCAATAATTAACAAAACAGGTATTCCTACATGTAGACAATTTCATTTCTTCTTTGGAATATCTACATATATATACATCAGTAGTGTAAACTATAGCATGCCTCAACAATATCAGAACCACTTTTTAATAATATAACAGTGCTGGAAGATTTTCGTGTGTAAACACATATGGCCTATTAATGTAATATTGGTTATGAGAAATCAATAGTTGTTCCAGAGGAAAATTTATACATTAAAAGTTACAATGCAATATGTCGTTGAAGACATGGGTAGAGTGAATTGTGCAATATATTTAAAAATTTGTAAAAGCTTTCAGTAAACTTAACCATGTCAAAATTAAAGTTCAATTGAAAAAAATTATAAAGGAAGAATTCAAATTAATTTCAACATATATTGCATAATTCTGTTAGGCTTTTAGGGTAAACGATATCATTAATATCGCCTTGTTGGCTTAAGATGTGTCAGGTACGGTTAGCTTTAAAGCTTTTTAAAATTAGGTTTCTACAATATTGTTTGACTTGAATACTTTACAAGTAGCACCAAAATTTCATGGTTTTAAGATTCTTATACTAAACCTGTCCTCATATTAATATGAAAATACTTAAATAATATCAACATCTTGCTAAATCTATTGATTTTTACATCAATATATTGATTGACCTCATTAGCCCTCAACGTCACTGACAGGTCACTGCAGAATGAACCAGTATATACAACATTCATTCATATAATCACACAGGCAATTGTTAAAACAGATTAAATTTTTAAAGTAGAGAATTTACAACTATGTGTCATAAAAATACAGTGAGAATATAACACAAATTATAAAAATTGCATTATCAAAACAAAATCATTTCTGTGATACCCAAGTCTGATGGAATTGTATCTAATCCAGATGACTCTCAACATATTTCATTCTCGTGGATTATAAACCGGGGAAATTTACTGTAATAAGTAAGGACAAATTCCATTCAAACTGATTGCATTTGTTTAGTGAAAAATCAATTGAATAGTATTGAACAGTCTTTGAGTGCAGGAAGTCAGGGAAGACGTGACTACAAACATTGCTATGACCCAGACTTCAAATTACGGAGAAATGTTAATGGATAGCACTAATTCACGGAATCATATGAGCAGTTACGTCCCTTGATCTTGCCTTTAAGTATATGTGTGTAGAGTATATGTGCCACTGGATGGAAAACATAATGCCTATATTGCAACAGTTTTTGCTCTCAAAGCAGGTTATGGTGATTATTAACAGTATGGACCATTATTAAAACAAATATGGTATGATGCAGTTTTAGTTGTTGTCTTTATTTTATCTAATTATAAATTTGTACTCAAGATACTGATCAATTGTGTGTCTTCTGTAAAATTACCAAAGGAAACTTTGGACATTGTTGATAACAGCATTGAGAATTGTTACATGATTTGTTGCATCACACCATGCTCATACTATCGATCCTGTGATTAATTCAACACAACATTTTCATACAAGAAAATGCTAAAACTACCATGGTTTCAGCATACATAGTCTAGACCTACTCACATAACAAACACTATAATGTTCTCACATAACAAACAGAATTTACTTTAACATAAAGCCAATAGGAGTAAGTCCGACACATGAGGTATTTTCTTTTTATCCTAATTTAATGACAGTGTTGTTTACATGTTTTGACTCAAAGGTGGACCACCATCATTCAGTTTCTATAAGTTATTGCTACTCCTTGTATGAAAATAGTTTAGTGAATTATAAAATTTAAATACTTAATTTACTAGAGTTAAATAAATTAATTACATTCTGTTTTGTTTACCTGTGTATCCTTCTCTTAGAATTTACTAGACTTTATGACTTGCTGGCACAATGCCCAAATCTGATTGATAAAAAGCTTTTGTTTAGATGCCTTTTGAGAAATCTGTTTTTGTTACTTCAAAATACACATCTTTTGTAAACACATGCCATGTTTCAGAAAATTTTAAGTGTTAACTGCAAAAAGGTATCTATTTTTAGTTGAGATATCACAGTGAAAGTAGTATTAAAAACTTAAAGTTTAACAAATATAATTTATGTATAAAATATGAAAATTAAAAAAATTATCATAATAGGACAGTGTACTGAGTAAATGATATGGAATGTAATACAGCTAGCTGTGTTAAGTAGATTGGGAAAGATGAAGAAAACTAGCAAACCAGTGTATATACCAGTCTAGTGAGAGTGTCAGAGACGTATATGAGAGTGTATATCAAAACATTGTGAGCTCTCTGTGAGAAGAGATTCTGCAACATAGGAGTATATAAAAAATATAGATACATAAAAGGCGGTCTGTCTCTTATATGTCGCAGATGACAACATAATGACATCAGATGAATAGCTAGTCTGCAAAGACGGTCCAATATTAATCAAAATGTAAAATGAGAAAACGCGTTATAACGGGAGTTTAACTATCCAGCAACTGAAGGCAATATTTGTATATGATAGGCTGTCCCTAGTGGTCAGGCTTCACATCACACACTGAACAGGTGAAGCCAGAAAGTTTATAAACAAAGTTTGCAGAGATTATTTGGCTCTTGCTAATCGAAAAAAGTCGTATTTGACTTCAACACAACTTAACACTTACCATAAGACAAACGATCCGGTGAATTTAACGTCGTGACAATCAATGTTTAGTTAGTTGAACTGTCCCAGTGACACAAGTCAATGGCAGGTGCCCGTTTCTTCGGAAGCTAAATTATTCAGTCCGTAGCTAATGTGCAAATTATTTTATAACCAAGCCTTACGTTTAATTCAAAGATGATGTTTTGGAGAGAGCTTAATTATAATAAAAATATAAGAAGAACAAACGCGTACATAAAATAAATTCATCATTTATGAAAATAAAGACTTAACTGCGGAACAATATCTAATCCTGCCCATGCGCGTGGAGCCGGCAGACAGACGATAACTTCCTGTCGAAAAGCAGCAAGTTTTAAGAAGTGAAGACCATTAAAAGTGTGGAAAATGCCAACATACAAAGGTTATTTCGTCGGGTTTAATTTAAAACATTGTAACATATATACACGAAATCGCTCGAAATAATAACACAATACATTTGAATATACTGACTAAATTAAATGTACAAAATGCATTGTCATGTGCCGGTTATACACTGTCACGCTTAGAAGTCAGTAGTTTTGTTCGTTTCCATAACTTTAATAACTGACCGTTTTTAAGTCAGTGTGTATGTGGTGATGTTTAAGGTTAGTTTATAAGTGTTTGTCACATGAATGCTGGTCTGGATTTCCCCGTCTATGTGCTAAAACCATTTTTATCTGTATATTGGTAGCAGTGCTAAATGTAGTATGCTGTATTTGTTGTATATTGGTTTACTCGCTCCGTTCTTAGCCTCTGTAATACAAAGTTTGATCTCATTTTATATTATAGCAAACTATATTTGAAGATGTTTAAATTATTTACAACATGTAGAGTGAAATACTATAATATTTTAAAGTAGAAAAGACTTAGCTTTGTAGGATAACCTGAGAGTTTCTTTTACCCCTGTAAAAGATTGTAACTTTTGGCCTTTTACTACTGATTGTGTTGGGGAGTAACTATCTTAAGTTTAATTTGCAGAGTTTTGATCAACTGAACCATCTGTCACAGTTCTATATAAAGCTATAGTAAAAAAAAGCAAGGAAACTGGTTATACATTGACAGTGATGTTGAGAATTGAGAATATTACAAATATTTAGCAGTGCTCTAAAGTATGCATGTTACCCCTGGGAAACTCAAAGACAAGTTCTTTCCAAGAGAGATGGATATGATTATGATGAGCATTAGTTGTGTAAACTTTGGGTCTCGGGCTATACATAGGTAAATGTATGGAAACACATGTTCAGTAGAGTAATTTCCTTAAGATTCCAACACCAAACATAAAATGAAATAGCGAAATACATGTAATTGTCCTCATGAGATAGTTTCCTTTATTAAACATTTCTTTTGAATTGCAACGTTTCTATACTTTCAGTTAATGTCAAGTGGGGAAAGGAGAAGTTCAGTGATGTGGACTGTAACACAGATGAGCCTCCCATTGTTCTCAAGGCACAACTATTTGCTCTGTCTGGTGTCCAGCCAGAGAGACAGAAGGTTATGATGAAGGGAGCTGTACTGAAGGCAAGATCACTAAGTTTTTACTTAGTTATAGAATTTTGAAATCATTTTATTTGAAATAAAGAGAAAACAATATTGAAGAACCAACACACTGTCTAAGATTGCAGCTAGGTTCCTGAATAATACCTGAGGTATTCTGTAGAGCTCCTTATAATGTGGTCAACATAATGAATTAGTCTATAAATAAAACTACAGCAAGTGTTCCTGGATGTTGAGAAGCCTTTATCTTCTCATTATTTATTTTAAATACTAACATTTCCTGATCTGTATCGTGATTCAGCCATTTATTTTGATACTTGATTGATTGAATAACTCCTTTCATTGTTTTTTGTATTAAATTTTTTTTCACTTTTTACCTTTTTTATCTGAACAGGATGATGAATGGGGAAAAGTGAAACTGAAGGATGTAAGTATAGCTTATAAATATATACCAAATTTTGATGATGTAACTAAATGTGTAGTCTACAGAATATTGGTAACTTTACTTTAAGGTTCTTTTAGTAACCATTGTTTTCCATAGTTCGTGCTATACAACAAAGTTCAATTCAAATATATTCTGCGATACATTGTAAACAGTGTGATGTTTTAAACTTTTAAAATTTTACACAATAATTTATTAACTGACTTCATTAGTTAATTCAATTCAGTTGTAGTTATGCCTGATAACCTAAATAAAAAAGAAATTTTCAGTTTATCCTTACTGCCCAGTTTTGTGTCATCCATTTTGAAACTTTCCCTGTACAAAAAATAACACCAACATTTAACTCACTGGCATAAAAAAAACTATCATCTAAAACAGTCTGTCCTATCATCCTGTCTGAAACCGTTCAACGAAACAATAAACTTAAAACACATATACAAATACAAATATGTACTTCACATATTCATATACCCATAGCTAATTAAAACCTCTATTGTTTAGAGGTATGTGTAAGAATAAAATCTCCATATTTTCAAAGTTTACTTAACTGGTGAAAGGTCATGTTGACAGCTTCAGCAAATTCATCAAACAAGGATACTTAAGTGACTAGAGAGGGAGCATTCATGTACCTAGTCGGACAATCAGATTTTGTGGTCATTGATAAAAATTTGTCAATGGTCAATCTGTCCCACAGGTTAATGTTACACTATTGATGTCCCATCTAGTTCATCAGATTCAGATTAAAGTCTAGACTTCTGTAGCTGATTTGATTGTAATAGATATAGCTTACATTCCCAGTATATACATGGACTATGTTCACATCGGGTATCGACACCTGAAGGGACCATTTGTACAATAGCTTTGTTAGTAGAACACTGGCACACATGACTTCAGATGAAGATATGAGGTGCAGTCCCCACTGTGTTCCAAGACTGAAGCTGGGAAAAGACTAGTCTGTGCTGTTATAGTTGTGTCCTTTGGCAAGATACTGTACCGTAATTGGTCTAGAGGCATGCAAGAGGCCCGCTGTATCTTGTTCAGGGAAGTAGCATCTGCTTCTATAAGGAGACCACATCTCAAACAGACTCTGACTGTTCAAGGGAGATAGTAAACCCAGGAAATAAACAAATCTATGTATCATTACATTTTGAAAGTCAGTAGCCAAGGCTAAAATTTAAAAGTGTGCCCTCAACAATTTTCTGATGAAAAGGACTGGGAGAATTTTTATGTGAGTTTGGGACTTAAAAATGACAGGATTTTTTGTTTATGATTAGGGTGCAACACTACTGATGATGGGAACAGCCGACGAACTGCCCCAAGAGCCAGTGGAGAAGACTGTGTTTATGGAAGATATGAGTGAAGAGCAGCTGGCTACAGCAGTAAGTTTTTTCTAAGTCTGTGATAGCGATAACATCTGTATGTAGCGACAGTCTGTGATAGTGGTAACATGTCTGTATCTCATGTAACATCAGTCTAGAATAGTGATAACATCTCTGTGTCTATCTATGTAACAACAGCATGTGACAGTCTGTGCCACACATCTAGTTTCGTTATCCTTTACCAATGATAATATTATTTTCACAGCTGGAGATTCCCAGTGGTTTGACCAATCTAGGAAACACCTGCTATATGAATGCTACAATCCAGTGTCTTAGATCTATTCCAGAACTCACAGATGCCCTGAAAAAGTACGGAAAAATTACTTCCTGTTTTGTTGAAAGAAATTTTTTTCATGATACCATAAGTTGAAACATTTTTATGCTCAAACATTCATTTAATCAAAGCAATAAAACACAGCAGTTAATGTACTCTTGATTTGATTCACCTACGAATCAGAATTTGCATAATATAAAGAAACCCTGTAGACTTTGTTGATGTGATCTTATGTATAATGGTAATAGTCCTGTCAATATTACGACATTTAATTACAGGTATAAAGGGGACATAACCATGGGTGGAGTCATTTCTCCTGCCGATTCCATTACAGCAGGTAAAAGGCCGTAATTATTCACATTGATATAACTGTTAAAATTTAAACCTATAGTTGAACCTACCTATTATACGATGTTTGGAACTTAAATGATGAAATATTGGGACTCAAACTCAGTGTATTTGACTTCGAGAGATTCAGTTTTCGACGAAAATCAGAAGTAGATAGTTTTCCAGGAAAGTTTTATTTGCTGTACAAAGACATGTTACTGAACTCCTGTTTGTTGTAGCCATGAGGGATCTTTGTGTCTCAGTGGAGAAATCAGGATCAGCCATTCCACCAATCATCTTCCTTCAAGTATTACACATGGCGTACCCTCAGTTTGCTGAAAAATCAGAACATGGAGGCTATGCTCAACAGGTCTGTACTAGTAGTTCTTTTTATCAACAAGTGGTTTTTAATGTTAATCTTCACTAGTTATTGTAGTGACAAGTCCCTCATCAGTACTCCGGATGGGGATTTAATTGACCTCAGTTCTCTCACCATTCCATCAGTCTGTTGGTCTCCATGTAGAGGCATATCTTATACATATTTACATAAATCCATTTATACCTTCCTAGTCTTAACTTAAATTTTACCCATTATTTACTTTGTGTAATTTTTTCTGAAGCTTATGAGTTGTTGCCACTGTTTAATTTGTAAAATAGATTACAAGTACTAGGGCTGGGAGGGTAAAGGCCCTGATTTATCACACTTGGGTATGTTTGGGGCAGGGAATTTGGCACTTAGTATGCATACTGTCTTAAATTTTAAAGCTGTCATACCTTCAAAAGTATGTTGATAAAAAATCTCATCGTAATTGCATTTAGGTTATTCAGGTAACTGCAACAAAGAAAGGATATTTTCAATTTCATGTGAAAAATTGTTTTTGAATTTCACAAAAGACACATTTTTCTTTTATTTCATTAACAGAGGAAAGATATTTCAAAATTATGATTGCACTAATTGTCATTTTTTGATGTGGTTGCAATAAAAATTGCTTGAGATGAGACCATGGTGTGACTTTTCCAGGGGCCATGTTGGTGGCGATTTGGTCATCAACATTTCTAGCCTACCATAATCAGATGGAGGATCGTGGACTGTTCCAATTTGTCCTACATCCCTGGTCCTTCCATCTATCCTTTAACTCTTCTTGTTGTTGCTATTTGTTGAGAAAACCTTAATGGGTCTTTGTCCCTGGTTGTGGTCTTTCGATTTTAGAACTGACTAGAAATACAAAATGGCCAACAGGGGCCATCTTGGATTTTGAAAATGCAAGTTTGTTATCACTTAATCTGGGCCCTTTTGACTTTAGAAGTAATCAGAAAAGCTTCAATGTTTTATGCATTTTGCTTTAAAATTAAAATACTAAAAGGTGGAACAGGTAAGATATGTAATTACGTGATACATGTATTTAATTCTCGTTGTTTACATTCTTTTCGTAACATGTATTATGTGCGCTACATATATATCATCAGCTGAATTGCAGACTTTGAGAATGAACTGAATTTCATGGTTATGAAAACCTGCATGTTAACTTATATTCTGTTAACTCAGGTGATTGAGTAAGATGATTTTATCTGTATATTACATGTGATGGATAAGAGATTTAACTCTATATAATTGTTAATGACTACAGGATGCCAATGAGTGTTGGACTGAAATTGTCAGGTGCTTACAACAAAAGGTGAAAATGCCTGCAGTTGAGGTAAGATTTCAAACTTTTCTTTCGTGGAATGTGTCAGTCAAATGATTAAAAATCTTATCCTAATCAGTTTCAAAGAAGCAATTATATATGAAATCATACTATGTTATTACAAACACAGGTATCAATTTGGTAGACAATTGATATTCCAACAGGTAAATGAAATTTGCACAATCAGGATGCATATATAATCAGCAGTTCACGATACTGGACATTGAATAGAGTTATGAGGGTTGTACAATGCACTGAATTTAACAAAACGAAATTTTTATTGAAATCTTTACTGCCTATTTACAAGTTTTTGGTCTGAACTGTGAAGATCCAGTCCTGATTTTGTTTTAGAATCTGTTCTTACAGATTTAGGTATAATTGATTTTCGTAAAATGATTATTTAGAGGTTAATGATCAACCAAAGGAATTAAGAAATGCTTGTTCATGTGACATTGAAATATTGCAGTTACTTCCTTTTGCCATACCGTTCTCAGAAGAATGCCTGACTGTATAATTGATGGTCTAAATGACACTAAAGTTAATGGCGGAAATGTCTCCAATTTTTTAACAATAGTGTATCGGGATGTAATGTTCAAGATTATAGGCTTATATTTTGATACTTTCTGATAAGATAACAGTAATTTGGTGTGGTTTTTTTTGTAGCTGAAAATACTTTTCATTTAAAAATCAGTCATACCCTTTCATGATCAGTTGCTGTAAAATTCATTAATCTGTTCACCACAAGAAAGGAGAACCAACCCATACCTTTATTCTGAATGTGATCAGTCACTCCTAACTGTAAAGAGTTCTATTTATAGTCTTTATCCTACAGAAGTGATAATTCTGTGAACCTTCTTCATATAGGTGTTTATCAGAGGGCTTTTATCCTCACTGAACCTAACATATTTTGTGATCGGAATTTGAACTTTGTTCCATTTTGATGTAAAATCACTTTATTGATATTTATATAAAAATTTAAAAGTCTGGAAACCAATGTTTATGGAATATTTTACTTTATATTTTACAGGGAACAGAAGGTGGAGCGACATCTAGTGCCTCGTTTATAGATAAATATATGGGCATCGACTCTGAGGTCACTCTTCAGTGTCAAGAGGCTGAGAATGAACCTCCCACCAAGTCTATAGAGAAACTCTACCAGCTCAGCTGTTTTATAGAGAAAGGTAGGCTAAGTATACTTTCTACCAAGTCTATAGAGAAACTCTACCAGCTCAGCTGTTTTATAGAGAAAGGTAGGCTAAGTATACTTTCTACCAAGTCTATAGAGAAACTCTACCAGCTCAGCTGTTTTATAGAGAAAAGGAGGCAAATTATACCCCCACCAAGTCTATAGAGAAACTCTACCAACTCAGCTGTTTTATAGAGAAAGGTAGGCTAAGTATACTTTCTACCAAGTCTATAGAGAAACTCTACCAGCTCAGCTGTTTTATAGAGAAAGGTGGCAAATTACACCCTCACCAAGTCTATAGAGAAACTCTACCAACTCAGCTGTTTTATAGAGAAAGGTAGGCTAAGTATACTTTCTACCAAGTCTATAGAGAAACTCTACCAGCTCAGCTGTTTTATAGAGAAAGGTGGCAAATTACACCCTCACCAAGTCTATAGAGAAACTCTACCAGCTCAGCTGTTTTATAGAGAAAGGTAGGCTAATTATATCCCCACCAAGTCTATAGAGAAACTCTACCAGCTCAGCTGTTTTATAGAGAAAGGTAGGCTAATTATATCCCCACCAAGTCTATAGAGAAACTCTACCAGCTCAGCTGTTTTATAGAGAAAGGTAGGCTAAGTATACTTTCTACCAAGTCTATAGAGAAACTCTACCAACTCAGCTGTTTTATAGAGAAAGGTAGGCTAAGTATACTTTCTACCAAGTCTATAGAGAAACTCTACCAGCTCAGCTGTTTTATAGAGAAAGGTAGGCTAAGTATACTTTCTGCCAAGTCTATAGAGAAACTCTACCAGCTCAGCTGTTTTATAGAGAAAGGTGGCAAATTATATCCCCACCAAGTCTATAGAGAAACTCTACCAGCTCAGCTGTTTTATAGAGAAAGGTAGGCTAATTATATCCCCACCAAGTCTATAGAGAAACTCTACCAGCTCAGCTGTTTTATAGAGAAAAGGAGGCAAATTACACCCTCACCAAGTCTATGTAGAAAGTCTACCAGCTCAGAGGTTTTATACACAAAGTTAGGCAAATTATACCCTCACCAAGTCTATGTAGAAACTCTACCAGCTCAGCTGTTTTATAGAGAAAAGGAGGCAAATTACACCCTCACCAAGTCTATGTAGAAAGTCTACCAGCTTAGAGGTTTTATACACAAAGTTAGGCAAATTATACCCTCACCTAGTCTATGTAGAAAGTCTACCAGCTTAGAGGTTTTATACACAAAGTTAGGCAAATTATACCCTCACCTAGTCTATAGATAAAAAATAGACAGTTTGGCTTATCATTATTCAGTAGAGAAATTCTTCAATGTCAGCTGCTTGATTGAAATAGATTGACAAATTAAACCCTTTAATACAAAAATGAGATTTGATGTCAGTGATAATTTTCTGTTATCAATTTTTTTTCCAGAGGTGAAATATATGCATAGTGGATTGCGAAATGTGAGTACAAAATGTATTTTATAGAAATAACTTTTTCTTACTGGTTAAAAATTTCTTCAGTTTTAATGATGAAGTCTTTCATATTGATAATAAATGATGATAACTGTTGTAAATTTATCAAGAAATGATAACCGGTTTTTAGTTTAAACAATAATCACCGACACTTGAGAAAGGTTTGACAACTTCTGACATGCACGTTGATAAGATTTTTTGTTATCTTCAAAACTTATGAAATCAATCATGTATATATCTATTTCTAATTGATGCAGATGTTAGAAACTTCATAAAAGTAGAATTAACCTTGCTCTGTCATTCAATAAAGGTGTATGCAATAATGGTATTGTGAATGTTGTGTTGTAGAGATTAGAAGAAAGTATCACGAAGCATTCCCCAGCACTAGAGAGAGATGCACTTTACAAGAAGAGTGTAAGTATCAAGTGAAATTTTATCATCTTGAGAACCAGACTAATTATATCTGACAATTATAATCATGTCTGAGCCATCATTTTAAACCTTAAGGCCGACAAGACTTATATTGTTTTTCTGATGAGTGTTTACATGTAAACATGAAAATAAACATCAGAATCTGGATGTTCTATTCTGATACTTCAGACTCATCATAACATAAGTAAAATAATTGATGTCTAGACCAACAATATTATTGTTGAATGTTCCAAAATAGTGAGGATTAGAAGTCATCAAACATTCATATTTATTTGTTATTTGTGAGGGTAAAAAGTTCTTCTTATTTTTTTTTCAGAGTAAAATAAGCAGGCTACCTGGTTACTTAGCAATTCAATTTGTGAGGTTCTATTATAAAGAGAAAGACAATATTAATGCAAAAATCTTAAAGGTAAGTTCTCAGTGGTACTGTATAAAACATAAAATAAGTTTTCCTTGAGGATAGAATTACCAAGCAATATTGAAATGCATTTTAGTGTAAATCTGAAGTTTTAACCTGCCTGAGATTAAAATTTAATATCCCTTAGCTTTCTACAATGTACACATTTTATGTTGCTATCCAAACAATATTACAAAAAGAAATTATTGAAATTAATTTATGAAGATGTAAGAGTGTTCTGAACGTCTGTGACCATTTACTAGTATGCATTTAGTCATGATTGTAAATCTGAACTTTTTTTAAAGGATGTAAAATTTCCCCTGAGTCTCGACACATACGAACTGTGTACACCAGAATTACAGGAAAGGCTGGCAACAGCCAGAGATAAGTTTAAGGAAAGGGAAGACAGGGATGCAGAGAAGATGCAAAAGGTTTGTTTTGGTTTGATATTGCATAAAGCATGTAACAGTGTTATACTGCCTGTAGAAACTTCAGGTAAGCTTCTGATATCTGTAACAGGTTACAGGTTTTTTGTCTGATGAAGGTGACGGTGTAGTCATCAAAACGTCACACTCCAGTTTTCTACTGGTTGTGTTATAAGATGAAGGTGACGGTGTAGTCATCAAAACGTCACACTCTAACCTTCTACTGGTTATGTTGTAAGATGAAGGTGACCGTGTAGTCATCAGAACGTCACATTAAAATCTTCTACTGGTTGTGTTATAAGATGAAGGTGATTGTGTAGTCATCAAAACGTCACATTCCAATCTTCTGCTGGTTGTGTTATAAGATGAAGGTGACCGTGTAGTCATCACTACGTCACACTCCAATCTTCTGCTGGTTGTGTTATAAGATGAAGTTGACTGTGTAGTCATCGAAAACGTCACACTCTAATCTTCTACTGATTGTGTTATAAGATGAAGGTGGCTGTGTAGTCATCAAAACGTCTTCTACTGGTTGTGTTATAAGATGAAGGTGACTGTGTAGTCAATGAAATGTCACACTCTGATCTTCAGCATGTTTTGTTATAAGAACTTTTTTCTTTAGTAATGAATGTCTCTTGATAATTTGTAAATTTATTTTAAATTATTGTTTTCTCTCAAATGTACAGGCAAAAGAGGCAGGCAAAACACTTCCAGTTAAAAAGAAGGAAACAGAAGAAACAGAACCCTTTGAATTTGAAAACGGTGAGTATTTCTAGACATCCATGAGATATCATTTAAGATTTAAAAATCAAGAAGCTCATACTTTGCTTTTCTCTCATTGTGTTGTTATAATAAATTTTGCTTCTACAAAGTATGAAATATTTTCAGGTAGTGTGTGTTTCCAAATCTTGGATTAAAAAAAATTGTCTTACATGCTTTTGGTAATGTTGTGGTTGTTTGTTTGGTCTAGATCCTGGCTCTAACAACAGTGGCTACTATGAGTTAAATGCTGTTCTTACACACAAGGGCAGGTCCAGTTCTAGTGGTCATTATGTGGCATGGGTCAAGCGGAAAGGAGGTATCAATGCTTTCTAACTCCTTAAAAACAATTGTATTACCCTATAAACAGTAATACTTTCAATAAATGCTTGGTGTTGAAATTTTAGGAAAGAATATTACCTATCATAGTTTTGTTTGTTTTCCCATTCTAAATATGTATGTTTGAATGATATTGTTGAATTATTGAATATATATTGTTTAAATTAAACTATACTGAATTTCAAGTATAAGGAGAAACAGCTTAAGATTGTCATCAACACAAGGATTATCTCCCTTTGCACACTGAATTGATTTGACCAATTATTCTTGTTTGTTTAGATGAGTGGTTCATGTACGATGATGACCATGTGACCCCAGTGACCTCTGAGGATGTGTTGAAGCTCTCTGGAGGCGGTAAGTAATGTAGAAAATTTGACAAAATAAATTATCTTGGACTGACGAATATATCCCCTTTTAATGTTTCTGTATCATATAAGTCTCACATGAGGCAAAGTTTCAGTACTTTTTTCTTAGTTCTATGGTAAGAGTGATGTAAATCTAAAGTGTTTATATTATAAATCTATTATCACTTTGTCATGGGTACAGGATATTTCTGATGAACCCCTAAACAAACTTAGGTAATATTCACAACATGGTGTTGCAATACGTAATTCACTATTGATTGAATTATAGTGGTTAGAGTTCAAGGTCACACATAACACTTGTGAGATGTCATCACTGGTAAACCTATGTACTTTTTATTGAAGAGGGACTGGGACGTATATTTTTGTGGCCCTTTTCTATTTGTATCACCAGGATCTATGTTAGTGACCCTTTTGGGCAGCAGAAATGAAAAATTTGACAAGTTTCATAACTTATATCTGAAATGGAAACAAATTTAAGAGCCTTTTTATCACATGAGGATATTTTTTAAGCAAATATGGTAGAAAACTGATATTTTTACGTCAGACTTGAAGATTTGTCTGTCCTGTATCTATGGTTTTCATTGTTCGATCAAAATGTCATTTGTGAATATGTGACTTCATTTCATTTTGTTATATTGAATTGCAGGTGACTGGCATTGTGCCTATGTTTTACTGTATGGACCACGAGTTCTAGTTAAACAGGATGACAGTGAGGAAACACCAATGGAGTCCTAGTGGATCAGTTTTTAGAAAACAATCATATTGACTTTATTGTGAAGCTATATCAGACTTCCAGTAGTTACCTGTGTAGATGTGCTGATCCTCAGCTGCTTCGGCTCACACACCCCTTTTAGGAGTCATCGCCAGGTTGTGGAAATGACTGACACACAATCCATCTAAATTTCCTGTAAGGAAGTTACTGGCACAGGGGAATCTTTAATTCTTAAGAATCATCAGCTGTTTGGAGAAATTGACTGTTCTGGTAAAAATCTTCAGTTCTTGGATGAACATTATTTCTGGAGAGAGGTTGACTATTCTAGGAAAAGAACAAGTGTACGTGGAATGGCATACAATTATTTCAACTAGTTCCTTGTACAGCTGTTCTGTTAGCCCTATTGTCACCATACATTCATCTTGTCTTAATAAGTGCTATTCTGTATATTGCTATCTAATGTTATTTCTGGATTTTTTCTTGAAAAATAAACCTAAGTATTCTGTTAATCTACAGCAGCTTTTTGTCAAAATGTCTTTTATTTGTCACCAGTGTGTTTCAAAACTTAAATTTTGAATTTTTAAGCAATTAAAATGTCATATTGACAGAAAAAAAGCTAAGGCTTACATCTCTGTATCTGGGGCCTCCTTTGTATAAATATTGTCTTTGCTTTGGGAAAGGATTACAATTTCCCACATGTGTACAATTGATGGACCAGGTTGTAATGTGAAATCATTTGTTAATTACCAATTTGAAAAGAAAACAGTTTACTAGTTTGCTCTTTAACAGATGACACCTGAATGTGATATTCATAAATAAATGTACCTGAAATATTCATTGTTCGAATTATTTTGTTGGACTTTCTCTTCACTTGACGTCACACTTGTGGTAGGAGTGATGTTCAGGTATTACATACATGTGACAGTCCCAGGTTCTAGTATTCCAGGGTTCCACCTGTCAATGTCGACGAAGAACGACAAAAGTTTTGTAGTTATATGATTACATTTAGAAATCTTAAAAAGGAAGAAGAATATAATGGTACAGGACAACACTAGACGTCACGATATTTACACACACTTTCACACATCGTACGTCACAACATTTACACACGCTTTCACACTTAGTACGTCACAATATTTACACACGCTTTCACACATTGTACGTCACAATATTTACACACGCTTTCACACATCGTACGTCATAATATTTACACACGTTTTCACACATTGTACGACACAATATTTACACACGCTTTCACACATCGTACGTCACAATATTTACACACGCTTTCACACATCGTACGTCACAATATTTACACACGCTTTCACACATTGTAGGTCACAATATTTACACACGCTTTCACACATTGTATGTCACGATATTTACACATGCTTTCACACGTACGACACAATATTTACACACGCTTTCACACGTTGTACGACACAATATTTACACACTCTTTCACACATTGTATGTCACGATATTTACACATGCTTTCACACGTACGACACAATATTTACACACGCTTTCACACATTGTACGTCACAATATTTACACACTCTTTCACACATTATACGACACAATATTTACACACTCTTTCGCACATTGTACGTCACAACATTTACACAAGCTTTCACACATTGTTTCCAGGTTCTTATACAAGTTGTTCATCTACAACAAGCCTACATTGGTGTCCAGAGTAGGGATGTCAAGCAGACAAAATAGCTCCTGGAGTGTTATTATACACCAGCCAAAAGACAACAGCCTGAATATGTAAACTGTGGCCACTAGGACCAGGAAAATCCACGCTAACAAGTCTGTTGTTGTTTTGTGCGACAACCACTCCATTGATTAATTTTACTTCCCTTTTACGGCCTTTAAGCGGATGACCAGGGGCATTCACTGGGTTTAATACCTGAGTACGAATATAGAAGGAGGCGGACAGCCAATTAGTGATGTCTCGATTCTGACAGGCTAGTGGAAAGTCTAGTATAGATCTTCAGCTGTAAACATGGCCACAGATTAGCTAGGAGTTGTTCACTCCATACATTATTACTGTCAGTTATTGTAATGAAACATATACAATAAACATTCAACCATACTTCCATTATCTTACAAACGACTGATCAGAATGCACTTTCGTTGACTCAGATCACTGCACCCAGTTACTCCACACACTTGTTACTAGTTAGCTGATACCATAACAGTGACAAGGAGCTACTTAACTGCCTGTGACTCTGGGCTTGATAGCAGATATTAAATATGTGACAAGGGACTATTTCGTTAATATCACGACTTTGACTGGGGGCTTTGATAGCAAATATTACATATGTGACAAGGCACTATTTAGTTAATATCATGACTGTGACTGGAGGCTTGATAGCAGATATTAGGTATGTGACAAGGGACTAGTTAGTTAATATCATGACTGTGACTGGAGGCTTTGATAGCAGATATTACATATGTGACAAGGGACTAGTTGGTTAATATCACGACTGTGACTGGGGGCTTTGATAGCAGATATTACATATGTGACAAGGTGACTGGGGGCTTTGATAGTAGATATTACATATGTGGCAAGGGACTAGTTAGTTAATATCATGACTGTGACTGGGGGCTTTGATAGCAGATATCACGTATGTGACAAGGGACTAATTACTAATACCACGACTGTGACTGGGGGTTTGATAGCAGATATTACGTATGTGACAAGATATTTGTTAGTTAATATCATGACTGTGACTGGGGGCTTTGATAGCAGACATTACGTATGTGACAAGATATTTGTTAGTTAATATCATGACTGTGACTGGGGGCTTTGATAGCAGACATTACGTATGTGACAAGGGACTAATTACTAATACAACGACTGTGACCGGGGGTTTGATAGCAGATATTACGTATGTGACAAGATATTTGTTAGTTATGTGACAAGATATTTGTTAGTTAATATCATGACTGTGACTGGAGGCTTTGATAGCAGATATTACATATGTGACAAGGGACTAATTACTAATACCACGACTGTGACCGGGGGTTTGATAGCAGATATTACGTATGTGACAAGATATTGGTTAGTTAATATCATGACTGTGACTGGGGGCTTTGATAGCAGACATTACGTATGTGACCAGGGATTTGTTAGTTATGATATCAAGCCCCCAGTCACAGTCATGATATAAACTGTCTAGGGACTATGTAGTTGATCCCACGCCGATAACTATAGACTTGTTAGCTGACACCACGTCTGTGACTAGAGGCTAGTTTGTTGAGTAAGGCAAACGGGTCCTCGTTTGGCCTTTTTACGTAATCTTGTCGGATTCTGTCTGAGCACTTGGGCACACTGACCTAGTTACGTGCATAAGGATTCACATCCGTATTTAGAAACAATTAGCAATGAGCTGACGATGACCGGAGGTAATACAGATAGGAACACTGTTTAGCACCCCAGATTAGTGTAACAGGCAATTATTAACCTGCTGTATCTCTCAAACTACGTGAAAATCAAACTTAAAAGCGTCAAACGGACAAACGTTTGCCAAAGATCGTGGTAAACGATGTACCATATACCAACAACCTATCGAAGTTCACACAGTCAACATGTACCGAAGTTAGACGTATTAACATACAGTGTTTTAAAAAAAACCCAGAAAAATACTACAATATTTACATATATGAGATGCCATATTTGCATACAGACTTATGTATTTCTTATTTGAATTGTTAATGGAGGCCTTGTATCGGAATCAACGAGTCCAGGTTCTTGTTTGTTTTCATTCTAAATGTTAAGCGTTTCATTACTTTCAGAACGACAAATCAATGTAACCCACTCTGATCGAGAAGCAAAAGCAACATTCTCATTTCACACACTCGCTGGCAGGAATCCATTAGTGTCATAGAATTTACATTCTAATTAAATTGAAGGATTTCTCGATGTTTTGAATTCTTCATTAAACAGCTCTTCTTGCTTGACATTCGGAACAATGTGTAGATCGCCAGCAGCTACGCGTTCAGCAGGACCATGGAATAAGAACACGCTGATAGAGAGGTTAGTTTCAGGTTATCTAATTTAAGCTTCTGCAGCGTTTGCATGTAATAGAAAAGCTTGAAAGCAATCGCATAAGACTAATTGGGAAAAATTTGTTCGCTTCGACAGACTTCTGGTGCAGAATATTTCTAATATTTATACATGTGTCGACTAGGCCTACTCCCTTGTTTACAAACTCGGCTTTCATGAATAGTCGATTTGTTGGAGTACTGTCGCAATCTTACGGACGGTCGTTAGAAACACCGACATGTTAGAATCTTAATTCATACTAAACTTCGATGAAACTGTGCATAAGATTTAAGCTCGACGACCTCCAACCTGTAAACTCGATTATTCCAAGTTAGTAATGTCACGTTCCCAAATAAGAACCAGGGAAACAATAACGACACCATCAGGCACACGGACGGGCACCAGGGACACACAACTTCATATCGCTTAAAGAAACAGAGTAATTTTCAATAACATAATTATTATGAACGTAAAATTTCCCTCAATCATCATCAACCTGCATTTCTCGAAATCATGTATCGCAATTGACGACATATTACACGAAAATCGTGATATATATATAACAAGCCATTGGTTAGCGAAGTAATTGCGACAAATAAATAACAGAGGTTTAATGCAGGTATCTTGTTATCCTAAAAAGGAAAATTCACAGTAGGGGAATTTAAATCATCACGCTTATTTCTCAGCATGATGGAAGGCTGTCCTTGTTGATTTCGTTGTAGGAAAATATCGGTTTAAGCGACCGATATGAATAAGAGTCCTTCGTGCCCACGATTTCCAATTTTTAGTGGGGATAAACTATGGACATGGCTAATAAATCTGTTGTTATTTAAGACAGAGCGAAATTGGAGGGATTTGCAATTAATTCCTCTTCTTAAGTAAACGGTATCACAATAAGACTTTAACCATGATTTGATTACATTACTTAAAATGGTAGTAAGATGCTTTTTATTTCGATTTTTGTGAGGATTGGAAATCCAATATGAACGTGGGAGGTCCGTATCCTTATAATTATCACCTAGACGTCCAGGGTTCGATTCCCCAAACGGACGTTAAAGGATATGGGTTCACTTACGCGACCACTTGGATTTTCCCTCGGGTATTGCGGTTTCCTAACCTTCGCGCACTTCCCTTCCATACGACCAGCAAGAGTGATCAATATAAGCTTATTTTTTGTTTCCCAGTTGTTAAAAAAGAATAACGTATGTATTCATTTTTAAGTCAGCATTTCTTCTTTTGAAAGATTGGATAATGTGTAGATTGGGTTTCCTTCGTTATCGAGCAAGTCTAGTTCTTTTGATATGTTGAGCAGGAAATTCTATTTCCACAGAGACAAGGATTAGGCTTTTTGATGTCATATCTGCAGGCATTCTTTTGAAAATCGTGATTTGTGGATTTAACACCGGGTTTTTATTTTAGATTTCAAACTGCTAATTATTTCAAGAATAATAGAGCGCATGAATTTAATCCGCTCTGAAATTGAATCCGAAGCAACACGCCATTGTTTCAACCACCCTCTAGCATAATTTTTTAATACCCAAGTGCGTGTATCCTGAAAGTCACACTCCTATTTCACGATATTTTGAGGAGAGAGATAGAAAATTCAATATACTTTTAGTTCGAATATGAAGAGCCCCTATTGTTGCCACAAGGTCTTCAAACTATCTGAATGATGATATTAAATCGGTTAGATTATTGGTACACGGCTCAGCCAAACGATTTGTATGCTGCAGGATCGAGAAATCGACAGCACATAATATTTTCGTGCTGTTTGTTTGTTCCAAATTTCAACATGTCGACATAATCATAATCCTAACCCAAAATCAATAAAACTAGGGCAAAACATGAACAAAGCAAAGACTCGCTAAGAAGTACAAAGAAAATAAGACCAGGTGTTCCGGAAAATAAGCGTCTTATGCTTCATCGACAACGCCCGACATGAAAACCTTACTAAATTTGAGTTTGGATTATGATTATATTGACATGTTAGTGTTAGTATTTTCTTGTCTTGTTGTTTTAATACAACTCATAATTTCTGAAGTTAAAACTAGTGCAAAATATGACTATAAAAACGCCGCACAGAAACGTTTGTTGTCAACTTTAACACTGCTCATAACTATTACACCGTATGAGATTGAGATTTCATATTTGGCATGTGTGTTCCTTGTGACAAGACCTTTCCTTTTACATCATTTGACCTCGACCGTGACCGTTGACCTACATTTGAAAAATTGCGCATGCAATTAGCACATGCATTACACAGCGCAGTGTTAATGTCCCTCTTCTGAATTTTGCAACAAGCGGGGACATGGTGTTTCATAAACACACCTTATTTTATGAAAAAGTATTAAGGTTCAGAATATTCCAGTTTTGGATTATGTATCTACATAATCCATCAAATTGACCTAACAGATATTAACGAACGAATTTCAAAGGAAAACCATTGTAAAAATACAAAGAAGATAAGACCAGGTTTTCCAGAATGACAAGCGTCTCCTAAATCATCGCCTCTATCCACAATGTTATTTTTGGTCTATGATGAAAATGAGAATCATGGTTATAACAAGAAACCAGCAGACATCGGACACCTGTAACTTCATACGGTACAAGGAAGTAGAATTAGATCACTGCGGCGATCATTAAAGTATCCCTATAATTTCCCAAAACCTCCAAAAAGTCGTCCGTGGTCGACTATAAAAGTCCCCGATAATTTCCAGCCAACTGCATTTCTCTAAATCCTGTTTAGAACGTTTACTTGTTAGTAGTAGTAATCTCCAAAGTAATTTGTGAAAACAAACCCTAACATATCGGTTTAACCACGAAATGAAAACGTAGATTGGGAAAACAGGTAGGTTATCACCTAGAAATGGAATCAATAAGAAAATCGAAACCAACACGCCTATCGTACAGCTTCATCGAAAGCGCTTGCTGTTGGCTGCGTTGTATTTAAAGATCGAGGTAAGAGAGCCACATATAATTCCTGTGACTAGATAAGAATAAACTGATATCAGGCTAGTGACTAGATACTAGTTATTACCGTTGGGAGAAGGTTATATTTTGATACAGCATATCATGTGCTGTAGATCTAAGACGCGTTCTATTCAACATCACCTTTTGTACTCTTACACGTCAAAATAGCCGGGTCTATCTAGATAAGCTGTTCCTGTGGTTTGTTACTGGAGCCTGCGCTGATAAATCATTGCCGACATATATGCATTCATTTTCTCCATTTATTGCTCCACTTGGAATCTTTACATACCTGTCTAGTGAACATAAAGATTTTCAGATACTGGGGACATTAGCTAAATGTTGCTCCTAGGACTCGACATCTTGTCAGAAAATAATCTCCCGATCGGTAAAAATGCAATGTTTTTTTAAAATATATTCGCGGTTTTGAACAAATTACTTCCACACAGAGGTCTGTTACTGAAAACAAGTTAAATCACTTTTGCACTAAAAAAAAAAAAAAAAACTTCACACATCCATTATTTTCCAATACACAAGCTATTAACTTAATTAATATTGTACAATTAATTTTTTTAGTATAAATTGTTAAAACTTGTTAGGGACAGCGACCTGAGCGAGTTCTAGTCGTGACTGTCGATACACGTCTTGTGATGTGGCAAGGGCCTTGCATTCTAAGATATTTATCACCAATTATTGTAATACTTGTGATCAATAAGGCTACTACGAGAGGGTGAGACCTCGGTCACATACAACACTGATTACTGTTTACATAGCGGCTGATCGTGTACTTTTAGCAAGTATTGATGGCGATCTCAGAACTACTTATAGATATGATCTAGATAGACTTGGGAGGCTTTAATCAGAAGGAATATGATAAAGGTTTTCAAAATGACAAGTGACATATTGACATGAAAACAGTATAAACAAAGCGGGTGTATCAAAAACAAACCAAAATGCCAACATGTCAGCCGAACCTGAATTCGAAGTCAGCTTCAATGAAGATTGTACAAAAGACACACAAGTGAATTGCATTCATCAGTATATACACTTGTCTCGTCCTTCAAGGATAAGACAGTAATGTTTAAGGCTTAAGTTTTGAAACCTTCGAGGAGATCGAGGCAAACGAAGTGATGGAAAGAAGTGTCAAAATTTAGAAAGGGCACTACAAACAAAAAGAAAATACCAATATGTCGACATAATCATAATCCAAACTGAAAATCATTAAAACTATGGCAAAACACGAACAAAACAAAGACTGATGAAAAAGTATGCTGAGAACAGGACAGGGGTTAAAGAAGAGTAAGCGTTTTCTGCTTCATCCACGAGATCCAACATGAAAAACTTACTGAAGCTGAGTTTGGATTATGATTATATTGGCATATTAGTATTTTCTTGTCTTGTTGTTTTCATACAACTCATAATATCTTAAGATAGAGCTAGTGCAAAATACGACTATAAAAATGTTACACAGAAAGAGAATAAGTCTTTCGGAAGAGTTAGCTCTCTCTGTTTCATCGACGACACCTATCATGTAACTTTTACTCAATCCAAGTTAGTAAAGCCGTGTTCCATAATAACATCAACGTAAACACTAACGAAACCATCAGTGATACTAACGAGCACCAAACACGTCCAACTTCATTTGACTCAAGGAAATGGAGTACATTTGTGATATAAAGTACATTAGAACCAGATGACATCCAAACAACTTTTTTGTTCTCAGAACTGTAAACATATTGCTCAGCATGTAGTTAAGACTTGGAACTATCGGTCAGAAAACATAAACACAAACAGTTTAATCCTATAAAAACAGGTCTGGCTGAACAAGAACTTTCAGACTTGCTTGTCTTAGTGCAATCTTCGAGATTGCAGAGGTAGACTCAAAGTTTCTCAGATTGTCGTTATCAAATTAAACCAAATTTAGAGTCAGTGCCCTCACCCCTAACCCATCCCCGGTTTTCGTCATATCTTCTGACCAATATTGATTTTCGTCAGCCTATGCCTAGAATTCAAAATTTAGGCCTTTGACGCCACTGAAGAGTTCTAGATGGGTGATGGCTGCAAAGTATCTAAATTAATATTGATAGGTGCTAATTACTCGTGTCGTTTCTTTGAAAATTGTTAATGGTTGTCATTTTTATTATTCATTGTGGAATATTTTGAATCAAATTATATGCCCCGTAGAGAAGTACATACCAGGCCCTCTACGCACTATGTGCTGTTAAATAGAACACATCCGTAAGGCGTGAATTAACCAGCCATCCAGTGATAATACAGTTTTGCCAAACCAAGCGTTTTTTTGATAACGTGATAATTGTTGCAGGACTTTGATTTAAGAGTTCGTCGTACCACAAAAATATTGACTAAATGGAGACGAGAACTGGGTCAATGGTCTACCTCTCCTGTCTATTGATTGCAGGATTAAATTGACAAAGACTTTGGTTTATATATATAGCAGACAATCATAACGACACATTACATCAATACGCCTGATGTTTGTGAAAGGATAAGGAATAGGTCGTGACAGATGTTTAATCATCTTGTTTGGTGCGCTCGAGTACCAGAAATGACTTGCTCTTTCTGTACCGGATGCTCTTGTCATGATTTTACGTCCGAGTTATGCAAATGTTTGATTGTAATGTAAATCTGATTGACCTTTTGCATACGATAGAGACAAAACAAATGACATGGCCGTCTAAACAACATTTTGACTTTACTTCTGTTCACAAAGCTGTCACTTCGAGGAATGCTTATCCGACGCGACCGTAGCGTAATGATTCATCATATTACTGCGTTCACTTCAGAACTAGATTGACATTTTTGTTTATTGTTTTCCATTTCCAGTTTATATGATGACGAGGATTGTCCTAAATTAGTCCTGTAGTTTATATGTATGGTATTGATACTGCAGTTGTATATGTAATCACCATTGTAGACTAGTCATCAGGATGGCAACTTATCTTTATGGTCTTCTACAAATTGTCGTGTTTACTCTCTCTCCACAAGTACAGCTCAAAGGTTTATCCTACAGGAATCAAAATGGAAATGGGCAGTAAAAAACTGTTTTATTTCCTCATTAAATCAAAGTAACAGGGAATTGGCAGATCAGGGGCGATAATCACGTCCAACTGGGAAATTTTGGAGTCAACAAACACTCGGATTTAAGTCGTAGTTCAAACCGCATTGATATAGTACGTACTCTTGTGGGTGTCATCTCCCTTTTTTTTAGTTTATAAAAACCAATTTCACAACGAATGAAATGGTGAAATAATACTTCATTTACGGGTACTCTTATTTTGAAAATCGAACGTGTTCGGATAACAATCTACAAGCATATAATCACTTTTCGTGTCACGTGTTGAAATATGTATTTCACGACTCCTTTGTCTTTATGGGTCTCTTCAATTATGCCAGGGATGCTAGGAGAGGCCAACTGTGAAATCTAAAATGAGAGCCTAGGTCGAAAGAGGTGTAATGCACATAGAAGGGTAAGATGTATGCAAGGGTGCTGGCGAGCACGAGCGCTCCCGTTTGTGTGTTTGTATGTGTGCGCGTGGGATGGAGAGAATTTGCAAGGTGTGTGAGGATGGAGAGTGTGTATTAAGGGTGGCGAGGGTATATGAGTAATGGCGAGGGTGTGTGAAGATAGAGAGGATGGGCAAGGGTGTGTTAGGGATGGCGAGGTTTTATGATGGTGTACGAGGGATGATGGAATAGGATGTGTGTGTGTAATTGAGAGGATAGACTAGGGTGTGAGAGATGAAGTAGATGGCCAAGGCTGTATATATGTAACGGAGAGAGTGTGCTTGTGATGGAGAGGATGGACGAGGGTTTGGGTGATGGAGAGGATGGACGAGGGTTTGGGTGATGGAGAGGATGGACGAGGGTATGGGAGATGGAGAGGATGGACGAGGGTATGGGTGATGGAGAGGATGGACGAGGGTATGGGTGATGGAGAGGATGGACGAGGGTATGGATGGTGGAGAGGATGGAAGAGGGTATGCGTGATGGAGAGGATGGACGAGGGTAAGGGTGATGTAGAGGATGGACGAGGGTATGGGTGATGGAGAGGATTTACGAGGGTATGGGTGATGGAGAGGATGGACGAGGGTATGGGTGATGGAGAGGATGGACGAGGGTATGGGTGATGGAGAGGATTTACGAGGGTATGGGTGATGGAGAGGATGGACGAGGGTATGGGTGATGGAGAGGATGGACGAGGGTATGGGTGATGGAGAGGATGGACGAGGGTATGGGTGATGGAGAGGATGCACGAGGGTATGGGTGATGGAGAGGATGGACGAGGGTATGGGTGATGGAGAGGATGCACGAGGGTATGGGTGATGGAGAGGATGGACGAGGGTATGGGTGATGGAGAGGATGGACGAGGGTATGGGTGATGGAGAGGATGGACGAGGGTATGGATGATGAAGAGGAGGCTCTGTTTATAAATTCATTTATTCCTTTACCTATTTCAATCTATATCTTGTTGATTTGTTCTTCACATAGCATCTCTTCAATATCTTTATTGCAGAATACTTTTAGATAGACTGACCCCTTACTGCTTTTCTACGTCTATGGAAAACAGCTCCAATCATACATTGATTTTTAGAATTCGAAATATTATCTTGAACCGCTATCTTTGTCAGAATCAATTCTCCAGACGGAGATATTCTTCATATAAACGGTACCTTATCTCCAACTGGCGGGCGAATGCACGTATAGGTCCTGGTTATAAGAGATTAGACTTTACACCGCTATGGGTTGTATCTCCCACGGTATTACTTTTACATAAACCAATATAAATCGTTTTGAAAATTATGTGCAAAACGAAACACAACAATCATAGATTCGCTATGACATTTTGAAACAAGGATTATGATAAAAAACGAGAAAATACCAACATGTCATCATGATCATAATGAAAAATCATATTCAATAAAACTAGGACAAACTATGAACAAAAGCCATATTTGACTCCCTTAAAAGTACAAGGAGATTAAGACCAGGTGCTCAGAAAGAGTAAACATCTTGTGCTTCATCGACGACATCCGCCGTGTAAACCTTATCTGCTCTCTCCGCAGATGCTGTGAAGTATTCAAAGGTATATTAAGTCCTGTAACTTTGAAACGTCTTACTTTATGTCACAGATCCACACCGAATGTAAAACAAGCTATATTGAAGTAGAGGAGGTTGATACTATAAGAAGCCTGTCTACAGGAAGACAGGGAGACATTGCCTTTATTTGGTAAGCAAACAGCGAGTCACAATTGCTTGTTTTGATGGTACCTTATACACCATGATAACACCTGATCATTACTAGCAGTTTCATTTATTACAACAGAACAGAGAAAATATTTGGATACCTAGGTGATACAACGATGGTTGTTTTTGGTCCTTCACGCCGTAACTATGTACACACGTACAAAGCAGACTTGTGTTATGCGATGTGCGTCGTAGTCGGAAACTTTTTACTATTTTGACTTCATCAGAATCGATTCATTGAAACTTTGCACAACCCTTCCATGGGCTAACCAACAATTGTTAATCACTAGTACAAAAGTATGGTGGAATATTCTTCAGGTTTGAAAGAGCCAAAATTGCGTACAAGTATTCTAAGGAAGAATAGTGGAAGACATTGATACAAAACACTGTCTCAATCAAAATAGGTAAGGCACAATTGTAGCCGTGATACAGGGATTCTTGAACAGACACATGAAAAATGTACAAAATACACAGAACATCACATTTCAAAAGTGCCAAAATGATAACATATATTATGAGTTACATTTAAATCGTTACTAATACGTTTCACAGTGTTTAACAATGGATAACTTTAAAACAATTGGCCTGTACTGTATTCCGTTCTAGCTGACTTTCGGACTGATTCCCAATGATTGAATGTTATTTTTACCACTTAAATTTTTAATATTTATCACTGTATTTGTTCATTTTTTTGACTGATGTGTATATTTGTTTGGGAGAGGGCTTTCATTGGCTATGCCTGTTGCCCAGTTCCTTTTGTCAGTAAAGTTATGACAATAACTTATTCTAAAATAAAATAACTTTTTAAAGAACGTCAAACACAAAGATAAAAAGATATAAGATAAGATATTCCAAAAATGTAAGTTTCACAACTGATACTCATCATGAAACTTTTGGTCCTCCTAATACAAAGAGCAGAGGTAGTTGTAACGAAATCAAGTGATGTATTCTCACGTGCATTGTCGACACCGAACTTCATTCGTTCAAGAAATTCTGATATTTCCCTAATACTTCGCGAAAATGGCTTCGGGTAGAAATGATTGTTACATCTTCCAACAGACTGTTGGCTGGCGTTTTGTTTTCATACGAGACTGAATTTATCGAAGCGCCTATCTAAACAGGTAACAAAGACCTTGCAAAATCATCTGATTTCACTATCAGATATATTTCTGACGTCTTGTCTTTGAATTAAGAGAGATTTATTGACCACGTCCATTGTTTATTCCCATCAGAATTGGAAATCGAGGACATGACAGCCGCTTTTCTTGCAACGAAACCATAATGGTTTGTAAATTTTCCATCTCTGGATAGCAACATCCCTTCATCCAACATAGTAACCAGCATGGATAGCTTTTCACCAAGCTGTATAATAAGTGTGATTTTTACTATTGTGCATTTCCATTTCAGAATAGCACCATTCCTGCATTCCCAACCTATGGTGTTTATTTGTCGCATTTAATTGTTCCCGTTTTCACGATTTCTTGCAACGAAACCATAATGGACAGCTTTTCTCCAAGCTATATGATAAGTGTGATTTTTCCTATTGTGAATTTTCCATTTTTGGATGGCAACATTCCTGCATCCCCAACTTATGAAGCTAACCACTTCATTTGATTCGAAATTCTAGGACTTGTTCTCGGTATCACGATTTTCATGCCAGCTGTTGGCAACTGACAAACTCACAACGGGTTAAACAGCTGAAAATTATTGGGAATATTTAAAGTTGTTATATTGATCGCAACGAGTATTCTATAACCAAACTGGAGGTGTCTGATGCTCTGTTGTAAACCCAGCAGTTCCATTGTTGATGTTTCATTCGGAAAAGTGACACTATATACTTAGACTGATGAAGTTGATGTATAAGACGTTTAGCCTTCTGGAATTTGTTTCTCCTTGTTCTATTTTAGGAGCCTCCGTTTAAACTGTTTTTGTACATATTTTAGGCCCTAGTTAAATCGAATTTGTGTTTGAAATATGATTCCGTTCACACGTAGAATTTCTTAGTTGTTTTTCCTCAGATTTTTAGAATAGATATTCTCAAAATCCATTTGTCTTGCGGATTGCAAGAATATGAAACACATTTCCAGAAAAAATGGTATTAGCACTGAATGGAGACACTTTTAAAGATCGACTGGATAAGCATTTGGAGAACCAGAAACTCCTACATAATTCTAGATATGAGATCAGTTTATGCTACAAGTAATGTCACATCCATTAATTTTACAGTATTTCAATATCATGATTTCGAGTCCGGTGTAGGAGATCACCACCGATCCTGTATCAGTATACCGGATTAGTTATTATTCTTTCAGAAGATTCGACACCAAATGAATTATTGTAAACCAGAGATCTGATCGTTGTTATGATTCTTTTACAGATATTTCTTCAAAGGATCACTCGTGTTGTCATGGAATGTGCTGCTGTAGCATTATTTACGTTCCTAAATGAAAAGGAAGGCGTTTCTAGTTCTCGATTTTAAAGATCTGAATGTATGGTATTCAAGCAATGAAAACATTTTTCTTGCACATTCCATACATTTTATATTCATTTCGTTTGATAGATGTGTCTAGACAGGATTGAGTTTACCCGTGACTGACAGGACAAGGATTACCCGTGACAGGACAAAGATTACCCGTGACAGGACCGAGTATACCCGTGACAGGATTGAATTAACATGTGACAGGATTGAGTTTACCTGTCATATGTTCGAGTTTATCCCTGAAGGGACGTCATGGATTCATACCTGTAGCAGTAATGAGTTCAGCCCTGACAGGTCGTCGAGGATCCTTACCTGTGACACGGACTAGATTACTCGTGATAATCTGTGACAGAATCGAATTAACAGATATTCCTTTAATTTTTTCAACATGTTTTTTATCACTCTGTTCTAAATATCATGCAAAAATGAATGATACATTTTAACAAACAATAACAAAATTATGACAAATCATGACAATTTATGACAAATGATTAAAAATGATGACAATAATGACAAACTATGACAAATACACTACATCTTCACTCTTTCGAATCCACTATGTTTTTATATTCGTTTCAGAAGAATCAGCGCCTTCCTCATGATATCTCTGGCAATGGACTAATCTCAACCTATTTCAATCGAGGGTAAGTAATTCTCATGGTAACAGAAATCTCAAAGTATCTAGAAATGTTGAGAGAGAAGTGATATTTACCATAGAAATTTTCTTGTTTACCCATGATGCATTATCAAAGATGGCTGTCAAAGATGGCTTGTTCAGACCTTCCGTTTTCCAAATAAATATATGTTAAAGCATCTATGGAGTGTACAAAAGACATACAATACACTACTTTTCTTTTGATCATTCTGGATTTTCTTCCAAAATGTAGACCCTTAGCATCACTGACAAGTCCTCGAAGGACGAAACAGCTGTATGAGGCAGTTTAATTCATTGTTTGACTCTACTTTATCTCACTGTAAATTTTGAAAAGTTGCTATTCATTCGTGTGTCTTTTGTGCAATCAAAATTCATTACACGTCGAATGGAGAATTGCACTCAAGCAAAATTAATTATCGAAATAAATTAAAGTGGAAATCACGGAGACAAAAAGTCCACCAGCAGTGTTTATCAACTGCAAACTAAGAGGACTGTACAAAAGACACACAAGTGAAGAATATTGCAATACAAACTTAAATATTCCATGGCTAAACATCATTTAAATAATACAACTGTTCCGTCGTTCAGGATGCTAAGCGTCTAAATTGTTGAAGCAAAGGAGGCGACGGAGGACAACCGCGATCGATCGAAATAAATGGCTAAGCAGATCGGGAGATGCACTAGCCTTAACTTCAATAGTAATTAAGCTTTATTTAATATAACCTGCTATGGTATAATCGAAAGTCACCGAAGTAAAATCTGAGAGACATATACAATTGTGTGATGGATGAGGATCTCATATATTGCTACTATAAACATGTAATTATGATGGATTTATAAACCACTGCAGCTTCTTCTTACCCAGCCGTTCTAGCATATGCAATATTGATAATATGGAAAAAATACAAATGTATTCCGATAGAGAGTGGAGATCGAGACTAAATCGAAACAGCAATGTATAATTGTGGGTCTGTTTGTAAAATGTATCTTGTCTGTAACGATTGTTATCCAGCATAAAAGTCACGAGACCAAATCAAATCTAGATATATCTTAGCGCTTAAAAGTATGAAAATTTATTTTAAAAATTATCGAAAGGTTTGTAGATTTTCCATCTCTGGATAGTAACATCCCTTCATCCAACATAGTAACCAGCATGGATAGCTTTTCACCAAGCTGTATAATAAGTATGATTTTTCCTATTGTGCATTTCCATTTCAGAATAGCACCATTCCTGCATTCCCAACCTATGGTGTTTATTTGTCGCATTTAATTGTTCCCGTTTTCACGATTTTCGTGTAAGAAACACAGGGTTTACAAACAAGCAGGTTGATAAAATATAGATATATATACAGGAAAGCACTACGGCCGTCATAGTGATCCAAATGAGAACTTTTCTATTTCTTTGTGCGATGCGAAGCTGGACGTGCGTTGGTTCTGTTTTTTTTTATACATTACTTACTTGAATTCACAAAGTAGAAGCACAAGACTATTCGGACGTTGGTTAGGCTTTTTTACACAAAAAAATGGAAAGCAGTGTGACAAGATGGAATGTAGGTGATAACCATGCATAAACTATGTAGTAACAATTCATCCACAATCGCGATTATACAGAGACCATTGAAAAAGTAAAAGGTGAAGAAGACCATGCGTTTAGGAAGGTAAAGCTCATTCTGTTTCATCTACGGAACTCGCCGTGTAGATAGGTCAACCAAAGAAGAAAACTTTGTTGAAGAATGAAATTGAATATTTCCCGATGATATCATGATAGCGTCTGTAAAATATAATTCAAGTCTTCATGAATCTGCATCTTTCGTATCCCTGTGATCAGCTGTCTATAAAGGATATCTTTTTCTCTATGCAATGTTCCTATATTGAATGGTAGCACAATTATAGAGAGTATGCTGACCATGTGGTGCTTTACTGGGAAACTCTCATTCGAAGGTAGATTTATGATATACAGCCCACACTAGTCTGTGACAATTCTAAATTTCACCGTTAAAGGTTACATACCTATACATTTTCCGTTACTCCCACTTGGACGTCAGTATTTCAATCTACGAGTCATTGAGACAATTTTTTCCTTTTAATGACATCTATATGTCATATAATGATTATTTTTCCCCATATTTCAAATTATAACTTTTAAAAAAAAGAATATTAATGGTTGATTGAAATCACAGCGTGATTTGTTTTTTTCCTGTTCCGATTTCGTGCAGCAGAATTAGTACGATATTCAGTCAGTGCTTCGTATATAGAGCAATATTAAATCTTCAGCAGAGTTCCAGACAAAATATGGACGCCAGTATGTGTCTCTTTTCTCAAGGTTAACGGTAATCTTCTAGACATCAAATTGAATATCATCGAATATGGTCTGTATCCAATTTTCGTTGATTCAATAATTTGAAATCCCAGAACACTATTGTGCAATTCAGCATCATTATGGTTATCAAAAGAAGATTATGATGCAACTACAGCATTAAAGCCGTCAGAATAAACAGAGAATTTCTTCCCAGACCGTTAGATCACTAGGGTTTGTTTACGTAATCAGCGCAGATCCATCTATTGTCGGGGGCGATGATATATAGCGGTGTGGTAAATAATCCAGTTATGGCCAGAGCTAACCATCGAATTACAGCACATGTGAAGATGACATTTCAAATAATCTAATTACGTTAAAAAGTGTTTATGAAAAAAGGTTTCAATACATTTGCCCTCTGGCATCACTAATAAGTACTGGAAGGACGAACCATATGTCGATACCTAGAGACAGCAATTAGAATTGGACCTTAGGAGCAACGGAAGCAAACGGAAGAAATACAAGATAAGCAGCGAAAACCAAAATCAAAAGATATCGATATTCAAACTCAAATTCGATGTCACTAGGACAGGATCTCCCTGCTTTATGTCAATCTTGGTGAATAAATAATAGATTACAGATTGAAAAAAATCAAATGTTCTTGTACAAGTAATTGATATCAGAAGAGGACATTCAAGATTGGTTAAAAAGCTCATCGAACTTATCTTAAATATTCACATACCATTTATTCAGTTTTATGAAAAATCGATAAAATGAGTCTGTAACCCAGATATAATAGTACTAAGAATGGTATAATTGTAATTTGTGAATCCGTACAAATGAGGGAGGTCCGTATTCTTATCGTAAATTGGCAAACAGGGCATTCTCAGTACTGAAGCATGATTAGCTCGTACTTCTTCTTTGGGAAGATTTGATAATCGATCCAGCATTTTTAAGGAAGACTGATCGGCCAAGTGGATTTAATCCACTCTAAAAGTTAGTTCAACGTCACCTGCTCTCTTTATAAAATGCTCTCGAAGATAAAATAAATGTTTTGAATAATGATTTAATCGCCGGTTACTATGCTCAGCTGGACCATAGCTTTAAGAAGAGATAGGGCAAGAACACGTTCAAGGAGAAGTATTGCTAATGAAATCTACATTCGTTTGTTACAGACTTTGTACTTGAAAAGTTTGGACGCAACAGGCTGGGATGAACTGCTGGAAATGACAGGAGTTTTTCTGTAATAGAAGTATGGAGAGATGTTTAATTCTATCGATTTCTTGGATAATATTTTTTGTAGATAGTAACACCTTGTTCCTTGTATGGGAATATTATTAAGATTATTCCTTTGGTATGTGCGCCATGGAGATATGCTCGCTAGTACATCTGGTGGTTTCGTTGAACCTTGCACTCAACTGAGAATGTACATACGGCGATAAGGCATAGGAGACTCTAAACCTTCCAGTACGCCTGTTCTTCTTCTCCTTCACTTTTCAAGGGGTTCCTTTTTAAATATCATTTTGTTTTTTATCCTGCAACTAATTAGATTCGACAGAACTACTTTTTGAATTTACTTCAAAATTACGTTTAATAACATAAATAGCTATTGAAATAATCGATTATATATGTTGTCATGAATTCATCAAATCATTTATTTCGAAAGTTATCTATATTGTTAAATGTTCTTCGCTCCTGCCAAAATACAGCTTATATTTAAAGAAACTGGTCATGCATTCTCTATATATTTTACAAATAGACACACAGGTATCCATAAGAATAATAAAAAATGAAATTAATTGCATCATCAAATCAACCGTTTCGTATTAGGTACATTTCCAGGGTTTCGTCTTCTGCATTTCTGTATAAAGATATTTGAAATTTGACTTGTTGCTGCCATGAATCCTATCTCGTGTGTAAGATGCTTACATCTCAGTTACAAGTTATATCTACACAACAATCGGCGACAGATGGACGAATGTATCCAGTTTGCTCCATAAAACCTGCCGCACGTGCCTTTTCGGATTCAGTTCCATTTGTCAAGGACAGACCCGGTTTTTTTTAATTTTTTTTAGTCGATTGAATGTAAATGTAATTCCAAGCCTAAGCACAGAGTATCACGACACCATGATATAAATCTTAAACTATGGCAGTCCCAAGTGAAACTTTAGTTTTAATTCATTGACCTTACCGTGAATGACAGCTACATACAAGCTGAAGTAGCACAGATACTAGGGTTGTCTTTGAATACTCCACATGTTAACAGAGCTCAAAACTGAAGAAACAAAGCATATAACCAAAGATTTTCGTCGAAATACCTGAAAAAGTAAAAGAAGACTAGGACCAGATGTCCCGGAAGGATAAGCGTCTGCTGTTTCCTTGACGTACCCCGTCATGTAAATATCAAGTCGATTCAGAAGGTTCCAAATGAAAACCAAGTCAACAGCAACGGAACCACAGAGCACATTAAAGAGCATCAGCATTTCCATCTGCCACAGAAAAAAGGATTTTTCACAATAAGAGTTTTGTGACAACCATAAAACTTCCCCACAATCTTCTTCAATTTATAGAAACGGCTTCTACATCAGTTTGCAAAGAAAGCTCTGTTTGAATGTCTAATATGATAACCTTGGAATCCTGCCAACAAATTATCTTCCTTAAATTGATTGTATGATTCTTATCTACTAATCATGGAAATAATTTGTCTCCTATTTCAAACTTAAGCAACCTGTCTGTAAACCCGGAGGGTAAGACACCCAGCATGCTCTAGAGAAGAATTCGTTTATTATTCTCATAACCGAGCATAAAGAAGAACTTGGATCTTGAAATTATTCAGAACTCCAGCGCCAGAACACTTTTACCATACTCAATACTATTACTGTACCAGTTTTTTTATGGGGGAAATTAATCAAATAAAATTAAAGTGAATCTTGACACTGAAGTCTGAACCATTCAGAACTGGTTGTGGAAACATTGTGTTTGCATTTTTGAACACGTGTTCTTATAATCTATCGATATCTACAAGGTTTAGTATTTCCTGCTTACACTATTTATAGGATTTCAATACAATCAAGGCAATCTTGCTGATTGCAATTAATCTTCACGATAGAAAAATTTAATACCGAAGACGTATCAGTGAACGATATATTACTGTACACCATTATTTTTTCGCGTGGGATTTATTTTCGCTTTTAATCGCGAATTCAAATCCCTTGCAATGATTTGTCCTGTTACCGAATTTGTAGTCTTGAAGAGACCTGGTCTCTAACAGTCATGATTCGCGAATTAAAAGAAATCATGTGTTCGCGAGTATGTCTAAATAGTTAAGTTCGTGAAATGAAGTATTCGCGAAATAAAAGTAATTTAATTTACAGTATAAAGTTATAACATTTTGACGATGTATATCTAAGATTTTATCGTACTAACCAAGAGTAATATCAACTAAGGATCCGAGATTGATATTTCCTTGGCTGGCCCTATCAGATTATCGATTGATCATTATCAATACGTCATGCTTGCTACAATGATTTATCGATATATAATTGCTACTGATTATAAATAAACTTTCCAATATCATCGTTACATTTCAGACATAATCAACAAATTTAATAAAGCACTGAAATAGTCCATATATCAGGGAAATTTTCACAACCAAGTTAGTTCGACTTGCAAAGAGAAGGAGAGAATGATATTCAAGATTGATCCTCATCTCGTATCTAATCCCTGTTCTTGGGACTGCTGCAAATCAGCTCACATTTCTGCTCGGAGATATTTTAAAATTCTGAACCGGATATCAAGCAGTCCGTTTTGCATGGTCAGAAAATACCACCTCCAGCGGGTCCTCAATTTCGTTTAAAGATGAAGACGTTTACCTGCTATTGGCAGCCATTGTCGTTTGGTAGACAACGGAAATTTAAAATGATAAACTGAATGGAGTTCCGAATATCACAAAAGTAAAATATTCAATACATACTTATTTATGAAAGCACGAGGTTTACAATGGCCTTGGAGCATGCTACATGAGTTTGATGTACTTCAAATGTGTCACTTTGGCTCATAGAAAACGATGAAGTACAACGCTCTTCCTATCAAATATTGACTTTCCATGATGGAAAAATCGTTTTTTTTTAAAGATTGCTGAATAACAGATGTGGTTTGTTTATTATTTTATATTCCATAATTCATTAAATATTTTATAGTTACAAAATGTGAGGAAGGTTCACAAATCTAAAATCTTGAATGGATTTTTAAAAAACTGTCATTTCGATTTTCTTATTGAGATTGATGGTTGAAATTGTATTACAACACGGTAGAACCAATACAATGATGCCGGTCAGGAAAATAAATTATCAAGAGAAATGCAATCAGAAAGAAAACTGCTTTATTCTTGGCTTCAACAATTTACATTTTAGTTTAATCTAGATAATGTCATTCCCTCATAAACATCTGAGAACCCTGATTGTATCAAGATAACGACTAGTCATACTTACATTAGTGAACACATCAAACTTCCCAGAGGATTGTGCGAGTGGTGACGATCATCACATTTAATCAATCTTCATCATCCCTTGTCTCTTGAAAATCTGTTTTGTAATTCATTTTCATTAGCCTGCTATGTATGCAGTAATTACAGTAAATAATTAATGTTGAACTACCTATTAAGTTAAGTATACATGAATTATTGTGATTACTATTCTGGCACAAGTCTAAATGATAAGATTCATATAAATACTTTTTATTATTCAATTTTACTACAAAGCGTCCCCTTTTCGTGCTAATGGTACATGGCTTAACGCGTCTGAACAACAGATTAAGTAATCAAACCGTATGTCTTTCTAAATATAATAAATAAAAACATAATTTATCATGTTGTTTACAATTTTGTTTCGATTGTGAATCCCTTTGTCCTAATGTTTTCTGGTATAAGGAGCTTACTCTTAATTTCTGGTGGTGATTAGGAAACATTTTAATTTTACACATGCCATATATAAAATTTATCTAATAACAATTCTAGATATTAATGATTTCTTTCTTTTCAAAAAATTTTCCTCATCATATATAATGTATTATATATACAATACCATATAAGACATATAAGTGCATCGTTCTTTTTTTTTGAAAATTGCATGGAGAAACAAGAGAGCAAATCAAAAAGGAATTATATCGCTTAAACCGTTGTGCAGATGTAACGTAACCTTGAAAGGCGATATAGCTTCCAGTATTAAAATGACAGACTTGAAAATTTAACATTTCATTGTACTTTCAAAGAGACGCCTGCGGGAAATATAATAGTAACAGCAATGAGCTTACGTCACGAAGTGCTAGCAATATAACATTTTAGTAGAACTTAATGGTTAGAACATTTTTTTAGGGATGTCCAATGAACATGATTTTATTCGATATTAGCAAAGCATAAGAATTTATTGAAATAGAATTAGAATTAAGTGATAACATTTGTCCTTTACCTAGTATTTCCAGATGGGTTCAATGCGCGTTTCGACATCCAGTGCTGTTTAGTTTCATTCCAGTAAATGACATTGTTGCACCCTGACAAAAGCAAAAAGAAAAAATAACATCAACAGAATCATAATTAAAACTCATATTCATTACAAGGGCAAAATATTAACGAATGAATGAGGTTCCTGAAAAAGGACAGAACCAGGCGTTGCAGAAGACTAAGAGTCTACTGCTTCTTGATCAAAAGGATTTTGAAAAAGTAAGTTGTTGAAAGCTGTTATGATATCATCGGTCAACATTCTGTTTACTAATGTTATGTGAATTGTAGCTCGCAACGCGCGTAAAAGTGTTGTTACTACTCAAGTTTCCCTTTAAGCTGGCGATATCATCTGCTCTTTCTACCTATAAAGTCGAAATGAACACGTAGTACGTCTTAAGTATTTGATAATTTTGTATGTCTGTATCGACTTCCAGAATATATTTTGATACATTACTATATTTATAGAAATTTAACTTGATATACTGACAGTATATATGAAAATAAACTTGACGAACAAGTAAATTTAAGCATTATATCCCATTAAGGTTTACATGTTTTTCCACTCATGTTGGTGCAATACTTTTCTTTGTTCAACTCCAAAATATACTCTTTTATTGTCTACGATTTGGGATGAGCAGAAATGGATGGTGAATTAAAGAGACACATCATGTCTTCATGTAGAAAATTTTCTATACCATCTACGAATTCAGACGAGCAATACTGGATGACGAAATCATGACTTCATGTCTTCATACAGAAAAAATTCTATGCCACCAACGAATTTGGATGAGCTCTACCCGATGGCAACTTTAGGAGGGAGGTACGAAGAATGATATGGACACTGGGACCAGAGTAATCTTAGTTTTGCTCTCTGGTCTGTTGCAATCGAAGATTGTAAAGAAGACACAAGGTTTATATCCAAATTAAATACAAATGTACAATTAGAAATTAAGGAATCAACTAAGAAAGTTCCAAATAGATTGAAACCAACGTAAAACAAATTAGATTGAAAAGGTGCACTTCCTCAACATTAAGTAAATTTGGAAATATCAAAAACCAATTTTTGATCAAAATTACATGGAAAAAATCTACAAAGTTACAACAGGAAAGGTTTAAAACATATATAAAACACATATATTTAAATCTGATATGAAAATTTGAGTCAAACCTTGATCTTAACGTCATTTCAAGTGACTTTCCTGATGGAATTCAGCTGTGCTTTGCTGAATTTGAAGTTGCTGGATTCATCAAAAATAAATTGTTGACACAAAATAAGAAACTGCCCATACATTTCCCTTGTTTTAATCTATATTGTTATATTTCCGTTGTTTTAATTGATATTATTATATCTTTACCTATAATTGAAATATCTCCCTTGGTTTAACCTATATTCTATCGTTTTACATTGATGCGTATTTATGGAGACAAAACATTTAATTTATGCGGGAAAAATACATGTACTTAAACCTGTAAGATTGTACAAATGACACACAAGTGAATAACACTTGATAACTTAGAGTAAGATCCAAACGATTAATTAGACATCATACAACTGTTTCATTCTCCTAGGACTCGTCAGTGATACTACATCATACAACTGTTTCATTCTCCTAGGACTCGTCAGTGATGCTACATCATACAACTGTTTCATTCTCCTAGGACTCGTCAGTGATGCTACATCATACAACTGTTTCATTCTCCTAGGACTCGTCAGTGATGCTACATCATACAACTGTTTCATTCTCCTAGGACTCGTCAGTGATGCTACATCATACAACTGTTTCATTCTCCTAGGACTCGTCAGTGATGCTACATCATACAACTGTTTCATTCTCCTAGGACTCGTCAGTGATGCTACATCATACAACTGTTTCATTCTCCTAGGACTCGTCAGTGATGCTACATCATACAACTGTTTCATTCTCCTAGGACTCGTCAGTGATGCTACATCATACAGCTGTTTCATTCTCCTAGGACTCGTCAGTGATGTTACATCATACAACTGTTTCATTCTCCTAGGACTCGTCAGTGATGCTACATCATACAACTGTTTCATTCTCCTAGGACTCGTCAGTGATGCTACATCATACAACTGTTTCGTCCTCCTAGGACTCGTCAGTGATGCTACATCATACAACTGTTTCATTCTCCTAGGACTCGTCAGTGATGCTACATCATACAACTGTTTCATTCTCCTAGGACTCGTCAGTGATGCTACATCATACAACTGTTTCGTCCTCCTAGGACTCGTCAGTGATGCTACATCATACAACTGTTTAGTCCTTCTAGGACTCGTCAGTGATGCTACATCATACAACTGTTTCATTCTCCTAGGACTCGTCAGTGATGCTACATCATACAACTGTTTCGTCCTCCTAGGACTCGTCAGTGATGCTACATCATACAACTGTTTCATTCTCCTAGGACTCGTCAGTGATGCTACATCATACAACTGTTTCATTCTCCTAGGATTCGTCAGTGATGCTACATCATACAACTGTTTCGTCCTCCTAGGACTCGTCAGTGATGCTACATCATACAACTGTTTCGTCCTCCTAGGACTCGTCAGTGATGCTACATCATACAACTGTTTCATTCTCCTAGGACTCGTCAGTGATGCTACATCATACAACTGTTTCATTCTCCTAGGATTCGTCAGTGATGCTACATCATACAACTGTTTCATTCTCCTAGGACTCGTCAGTGATGCTACATCATACAACTGTTTCGTCCTCCTAGGACTCGTCAGTGATGCTACATCATACAACTGTTTCATTCTCCTAGGACTCGTCAGTGATGCTACATCATACAACTGTTTCATTCTCCTAGGACTCGTCAGTGATGCTACATCATACAACTGTTTCATTCTCCTAGGACTCGTCAGTGATGCTACATCATACAACTGTTTCATTCTCCTAGGACTCGTCAGTGATGCTACATCATACAACTGTTTCATTCTCCTAGGACTCGTCAGTGATGCTACATCATACAACTGTTTCATTCTCCTAGGACTCGTCAGTGATGCTACATCATACAACTGTTTCGTCCTCCTAGGACTCGTCAGTGATGCTACATCATACAACTGTTTCATTCTCCTAGGACTCGTCAGTGATGCTACATCATACAACTGTTTCATTCTCCTAGGACTCGTCAGTGATGCTACATCATACAACTGTTTCATTCTCCTAGGACTCGTCAGTGATGCTACATCATACAACTGTTTCATTCTCCTAGGACTCGTCAGTGATGCTACATCATACAACTGTTTCGTCCTCCTAGGACTCGTCAGTGATGCTACATCATACAACTGTTTAGTCCTTCTAGGACTCGTCAGTGATGCTACATCATACAACTGTTTCATTCTCCTAGGACTCGTCAGTGATGCTACATCATACAACTGTTTCGTCCTCCTAGGACTCGTCAGTGATGCTACATCATACAACTGTTTCATTCTCCTAGGACTCGTCAGTGATGCTACATCATACAACTGTTTCATTCTCCTAGGATTCGTCAGTGATGCTACATCATACAACTGTTTCGTCCTCCTAGGACTCGTCAGTGATGCTACATCATACAACTGTTTCGTCCTCCTAGGACTCGTCAGTGATGCTACATCATACAACTGTTTCATTCTCCTAGGACTCGTCAGTGATGCTACATCATACAACTGTTTCATTCTCCTAGGATTCGTCAGTGATGCTACATCATACAACTGTTTCATTCTCCTAGGACTCGTCAGTGATGCTACATCATACAACTGTTTCGTCCTCCTAGGACTCGTCAGTGATGCTACATCATACAACTGTTTCATTCTCCTAGGACTCGTCAGTGATGCTACATCATACAACTGTTTCATTCTCCTAGGACTCGTCAGTGATGCTACATCATACAACTGTTTCATTCTCCTAGGACTCGTCAGTGATGCTACATCATACAACTGTTTCATTCTCCTAGGACTCGTCAGTGATGCTACATCATACAACTGTTTCATTCTCCTAGGACTCGTCAGTGATGCTACATCATACAACTGTTTCGTCCTCCTAGGACTCGTCAGTGATGCTACATCATACAACTGTTTCATTCTCCTAGGACTCGTCAGTGATGCTACATCATACAACTGTTTCATTCTCCTAGGACTCGTCAGTGATGCTACATCATACAACTGTTTCATTCTCCTAGGACTCGTCAGTGATGCTACATCATACAACTGTTTCATTCTCCTAGGACTCGTCAGTGATGCTACATCATACAACTGTTTCATTCTCCTAGGACTCGACAGTGATGCTACATCATACAACTGTTTCATTCTCCTAGGACTCGACAGTGATGCTACATCATACAACTGTTTCATTCTCCTAGGACTCGTCAGTGATGCTACATCATACAACTGTTTCGTCCTCCTAGGACTCGACAGTGATGCTACATCATACAACTGTTTCATTCTCCTAGGACTCGTCAGTGATGCTACATCATACAACTGTTTCATTCTCCTAGGACTCGTCAGTGATGCTACATCATACAACTGTTTCATTCTCCTAGGACTCGTCAGTGATGCTACATCATACAACTGTTTCATTCTCCTAGGACTCGTCAGTGATGCTACATCATACAACTGTTTCATTCTCCTAGGACTCGTCAGTGATGCTACATCATACAACTGTTTCATTCTCCTAGGACTCGTCAGTGATGCTACATCATACAACTGTTTCATTCTCCTAGGACTCGACAGTGATGCTACATCATACAACTGTTTCATTCTCCTAGGACTCGACAGTGATGCTACATCATACAACTGTTTCGTTCTCCTAGGACTCGTCAGTGATGCTACATCATACAACTGTTTCGTCCTCCTAGGACTCGACAGTGATGCTACATCATACAACTGTTTCATTCTCCTAGGACTCGTCAGTGATGCTACATCATACAACTGTTTCATTCTCCTAGGACTCGTCAGTGATGCTACATCATACAACTGTTTCATTCTCCTAGGACTCGTCAGTGATGCTACATCATACAACTGTTTCATTCTCCTAGGACTCGTCAGTGATGCTACATCATACAACTGTTTCATTCTCCTAGGACTCGTCAGTGATGCTACATCATACAACTGTTTCATTCTCCTAGGACTCGTCAGTGATGCTACATCATACAACTGTTTCATTCTCCTAGGACTCCTCAGTGATGCTACATCATACAACTCTTTCGTCCTTCTAGGACTCGTCAGTGATGCTACATCATACAACTGTTTCATTCTCCTAGGACTCGTCAGTAATGCTACATCATACAACTGTTTCATTCTCCTAGGACTCGTCAGTGATGCTACATCATACAACTGTTTCATTCTCCTAGGACTCGTCAGTGATGCTACATCATACAACTGTTTCATTCTCCTAGGACTCGTCAGTGATGCTACATCATACAACTGTTTCATTCTCCTAGGACTCGTCAGTGATGCTACATCATACAACTGTTTCATTCTCCTAGGACTCGTCAGTGATGCTACATCATACAACTGTTTCATTCTCCTAGGACTCGTCAGTGATGCTACATCATACAACTGTTTCATTCTCCTAGGACTCGACAGTGATGCTACATCATACAACTGTTTCATTCTCCTAGGACTCGACAGTGATGCTACATCATACAACTGTTTCATTCTCCTAGGACTCGTCAGTGATGCTACATCATACAACTGTTTCGTCCTCCTAGGACTCGACAGTGATGCTACATCATACAACTGTTTCATTCTCCTAGGACTCGTCAGTGATGCTACATCATACAACTGTTTCATTCTCCTAGGACTCGTCAGTGATGCTACATCATACAACTGTTTCATTCTCCTAGGACTCGTCAGTGATGCTACATCATACAACTGTTTCATTCTCCTAGGACTCGTCAGTGATGCTACATCATACAACTGTTTCATTCTCCTAGGACTCGTCAGTGATGCTACATCATACAACTGTTTCATTCTCCTAGGACTCGTCAGTGATGCTACATCATACAACTGTTTCATTCTCCTAGGACTCGTCAGTGATGCTACATCATACAACTGTTTCATTCTCCTAGGACTCGTCAGTGATGCTACATCATACAACTGTTTCATTCTCCTAGGACTCGTCAGTGATGCTACATCATACAACTGTTTCATTCTCCTAGGACTCGTCAGTGATGCTACATCATACAACTGTTTCATTCTCCTAGGACTCGTCAGTGATGCTACATCATACAACTGTTTCATTCTCCTAGGACTCCTCAGTGATGCTACATCATACAACTCTTTCGTCCTTCTAGGACTCGTCAGTGATGCTACATCATACAACTGTTTCATTCTCCTAGGACTCGTCAGTAATGCTACATCATACAACTGTTTCATTCTCCTAGGACTCGTCAGTGATGCTACATCATACAACTGTTTCATTCTCCTAGGACTCGTCAGTGATGCTAAAGGTATAAATTTTCAAGCCTATGAAGCGACTAAGGAAAATCCAAGCTCATGTGTATATTCTGCACCGTGCCACTATTTCAATGAATCAAATGTGGCATGCAGGTTACGGCAAACCTCGGGGACCTAAAGCCCACAAATAGTGTCTCATTCTGCTGTCTGTTTCTTGTTATATTTCCACTCATTGATCTTATCTATGTTCTAAGAAAAAATTCGAAAACCACACATTCTGATAAAACAATATAATATCGTAAAATATACACATGATGGGCTAAAAATCCAACGATCTGATTTGACAGATAAAAATATCTCCCAGAACAGTAGGAACATTGTATGCTGTGATTGATTAGATGTAGGACTAACATTTGTTTACATTCTATTAGAATGCTTCGCAACAAAAAGCTCCAATGTAATGGACACCATTTACAGTGACAAGATATGACAGCTAGCGATATAACCAACAAACTACGCGTCCCAGTTTCCCTGAAGTCCAGAGGTGATTGTGTTCATGGACAATAACTGACCGGACGCTGCCTTCAGTTTGCTTTTATTTCCAAGTTTAGCTTCAAGGGACGTCTGACTTGATTCCGGTGATCCAAGCATTCAGACCATTTATTGAAACGGCTTGTTGATTATCTGGACTGTGATCAGGACATCAGAAACCAATAATATCCAGCAAATACTGAAAGCCTGCCCTATTGTTCTCGTTGGCTTGTTTACGTGTGTCATGCTCCTGCAGGGTACTAGCATTTCCCCTGGAATTATACCCGCACATTCTTATACAGATGTCACATATCTCACCGCTACGACATAGTCTTCCATATCTCCCGAGCTGTATGTAGAAAGGAATTCACGTGATCGATCAAAAACGCATTTTCTAGTAATCGTGTTCCGTTTAGCAAAGACGACAAAAGCCTTTGCATACGATGCTCATCTGCAATTGCTGAATTAAACACAAAATATGGAAAGCAAGCGAAGATCTAAAAGAATTTCTAGCGATGAAGCATGATTTGATACACACTAAAAAACAACGTTAAGTCGTTTTAGAACTGGATTGCTTGAGTATGCGACAAAGGCTCATGTCAGAATTTAACGAACCAAAGTAGTATTCAACAAAGTTAGCTCTGATATTATAATGACTTGTTGGAGATGCTCATTGAGGAACAATAGATCTTTTTGTATATCTTCAACGAAGCACGAGAAGGACCTCAACAATCTCCGCTCTTACCCAGCCTTGTAGTCTCGGGTTTCCTTGACCTGAAATCACCCAGTTTTACCTAAATGAACCTGAGGTCGGAAGAAATGCATAAAAAATGAGTGACTCTCTTTGTGAGTGTAAAAAGTTCACTTCGAAAGACATTCAGTACGTGAAATGATATTAACATTACTGTTTGTGTCCGACGCGTAAGCCATTATCCAAATTTAAGCCCTTCACAGCTAGAAAACAAGGGTGTCGTGTCATTCTCAAGCTGTGAAGATGTTAATGTGATCAAGAAAAGGTCAGCTAGATCCTGATGTATTGGTCTTCATTGTTGCTATATTTTACAATTTACATTGAAAAGAGGACAATGAATTCTTGTTCACATTAAGTCGCTGCTAATACGTTTTCTGACAAACAGTTCTGTGTTCGGTGGTAATTAATCCCCAAAGGAAAATTTAAATGTGGGCGTTATTCATTCGAGCTCTTTGTCATATATCTTGTACACAAACGAATGGTGTGTACTATAGACTTCATTTAAATATTGTTCTATAAATAACTTAAAGCTACCGTGTGATGCAGACTCCATTGGAATTGAGCCATACGAAATTTCACTCTATATTCTTGAAGATGTTAAAAGCTTCGATCCGATTGACAATATCTTCGTCAAATTTGGTTGTAAGATATTTCAACAGACCATTGGCATACTTAAAAGAACAATCTGTGCCCCTATTTAGCAGATTTAGTTTTGTTTTATACAAGGCTGACTTGATTAAAAATCCTATCAAAGCGGATCAAAGACCTTGCAAAGTCGTTTAATTTCACTTTCGTATATATTTATAACGTCTTGTCTTTAATCATCAATAACATTTTAAACAATATCCATCGTTCATACCGACTTGAATTGGAAATAAAAGGCGTTACAGATTCTTCTTCATCAGCTGCATACTTGATCTTTTCTTGCAACGAAATTACCTTTGTAAGAAGCTGTATAAGCGAGATGAAAGCCTATTCCCTGTTTCATATCTTCCATTTCTGGAGAGTAATTATCCCTGCATCCGCACTCTTATTCTCAATGATGGTAAGAAAGACACACATTTTCATAAAAATTACAATGTCGGCACCAAATAGACAAACAAGACAGGTTTTCGAAAGATGCAGGTTGATGAAAATGGAAGTTTCACGGCCGTACTAATGATTTTATCGGGAAATATTTGGACATATTTGAAGTTTAACAGTATACCTCTGTTTTCCGTTGTTGTTTTTCGTGTTCTTATTTCGAAACGTGGCATTATGTATTTGGATCAATCAAGATTTACATGGCGGGAGCCGTCGATATAGCAGAAATCGCAGATTCTTTTGAAACACCAGGTCTCATTCTCCTCTCGATGTATTTCTTTATTTTGTTAGTTTGAAATTGAATTTGAGTTTGGAATATTATTCTGTAAACATGATGGTATTTTTTTCCTGTTTTACTTTTACGAACATTTCCTGAAATATGGCCAACAGAAGGCTGACATTATCTTTGCAAGATTACTTTTGATTGAGAATAAGGTAGATTTCACACGAAGGCAGAATTCACATTTTTACACTGTTGCAAAAGTAAACATTATCCAAATCCAAATTCAATAAAACTAGGGCAAAGTTTGAACAAAACATTACATGGAGAAAATTAACAAGTGAAATAAGACCAGGTGTTCACGCAGAGTAAGCGTTTTCTTTCTAAGAAATTCCGAAAGTGGCCGTATGAAAACCCTATCAATGTCTGCAATGTTGCCTTATCGCAATTGATTTATGGATATGTTCTCAATATCACTTTGTCCCCGCAAATTGACGAAGACTGTTGGAAATTTTATGCTCGCCATGATTTTATTGAGAATTTGACATTTTTTATCGCAACACGAAATCAGATGGGTTTGACGTTTCTAAGTATTTCTAGTTGTTACAGTGTAATTAATGCACTTATCATATGAAAACATGATTTTTTAACACTTTCGTTTCAGGAACGCCTGGATCTTTTCAGAAATGCCCATGTAGATTTTATTTACTTAATATTTTGCTCCTTTCCCCTTTCACTGATCATGAACTAAATTGGTTAACATGTCGTTCTTGTTTAGCAGTTTCCCCCTTCGTTCCTTGCTCGCTCGACAATAAATAAATGAAAGCAAAACACAAGTATGTATTTCTTGATCTTGATACTAAAACAACACTTCACGATTTACGTGACTGGCATCTTTTTTACTTTGATATAACGCATCCAATAACTTGACCCTTATCTGCAGACATTATTACATTTTCTGCATACAAAAGAACTAGGCTTGCTCGATAACGGATGTGACCCAATCTGCACATTTTCCATCGTTCCAACGAAGAAATGGGAGCTTATAGTGTTTCAGTATTGCAATCATTCAGAGTATCAATCAATGACAAGGATACGGACCTTCCTCGTTTATCTTGGTTCCTAAACTTCCAGGCAATATATCGAAAGCGTTTTATTATTGGCTCTTTTTTCTGCTTTCATACAAAAGTTAATTTATCGAAGAGCTGATTAAAACTTTTTTAACACCACTTTCAGATATATTGATAATGTCTTATCTTGAAAGAATGTTCAAAAGACATACAAACGAATAACAACCTTCAATACAAATGCATTATATAACTGTGTATTTCGTCCTTAAAGATCTAGTGTTGCTAAGGCCCAGCTTATAAAACCTAAGAGGAGACCGAGAAAAACCAAAATTGATCGAAAGAAATGTCAATATTTAGAGAGGAGACATTTATTGACCTAGCCATCTTATCTTATCACGAAAAATCGAGGATACCACGGACTCATCAGATGCTTACCGCGATCACTTCCAAAATTGAAACCAACAGGGACGGCTATTCACCATGCCGTATGATAAGGATAATGGTTTCTGTTTAACTATTTTGCTTTTTCCATTTCCAGATAGAAAATAGCTCTGTTTCCCCAATCTATTGTCGGACACAACACTATCCCAGGAATGGTAACACGAGGTGATATTGGTGTCAGACACAACACTATCACAGGGATGGTAACACGAGGTATGATTGTCCCAGGTGACGAAATTTTCCTATGCTTGTTTCCAATATGCGCAAAAGACAGACAACTGACAAATGAATTAAAGATACATGGTTTCGGAAGATTCAGGTTGAAGAAGATCACGTTGAAATATGAAGGTCGTTTTGGTGATATCATTGGGATCATCTTCCTTACTCAGAAGGAACCTTGTTATATAATCTCTCGCGTATTGTTTCTTTTCTTGCTTCTTAAAATTTCCCCTCAGTAATCTAGTTTGCCTTTTACTCTGTAATTTTTATACTGCATTCAACCTGCTCTGTTCCTTTTTTCTTTTATGCCCTTTTCTTTCAAATATTCGGTAATGACCTCTTGTCACGAAACAATGCTCTTTGTTCCTCCTCGTATTCCGTAGTTTATCTTGTCACGGTAAACACGCTGCACCAGGCTCTACTTTCATTCCTTTTCTTTCATAAATGCTCGCGCTGTTCTCCTATCTTGGCTTTCTTCCTTGTCCTTTGATCCCTGAATTCTATTTTTCCAAACGCAACAACCAAGCTGTTGTCTACGCACTTTTTTCTGTACGTATGCTCCAGAGGGAAAGTCATTATCCCCCATGATAAATCATAGTAATTATATAATATATGGCCACTTCCTTTTTCCTGGGGCAACGTTCCATCTATCCGATATTAGTTGGTATTTCTACGGTCATAATATACCCTGAGCATTTCCGTTTGTACGAAACTAGATTCAACGACCGTATAATTTAATAAACATCCCCTTTCCCAATGTCTTGGCCATTCTTTATTGTATTATCGCCTAAACTCCCTCACAGATCATTCAATCATTTTTGTATTACATCATATCTAATAGATTTTCATCTGTCGTTCTTCTCCGTCACGTGACTATTTTAGATCCAACTTTCGGTGATCACTCGCTCTTTTACTTACCTATCGCCTCTTAAAGCCCCAATATACGTAACATTTACCAAAAATTCAGTGTAGAATCACACATAATTATTGAGATATTCTCTAAGATGTAGTTAAAATTAAGTTATTCAAACAATAGTTACCATGACTTTGTGCATAAAGTATTGACATATGAGCAGTTGAAACTCGCTATTTGTAAACACACCTCCATTTTAAACACGCCGCCATCGAAATTACGATTGTTGCCGAACAACGTCGGAAAGTTCATGACCTGATCTCGCAAGAGTTCAGGTTTCTACTTATAGAGGAAGCACATGCAGATATGTCTACGGTAAGTTTTTGTTTACAAACATTGTTTGCGAAGTCTTGTCGAAGACTTGAGGTATTCCTGTGATAAACATTTAGTTTTTGGGAAATTATTAGAAGGAATAATTAGTTTAGAAACGATACGACGCACAATTATAACGTAAGAATTCAAAATTGGCCTGATGTATGATTGGAAAAAAAGGAAGCGACTGGTGAACGTCTGTACTGTGTCTGCCATGTTTACAAACGCGGAATATGCGCATGCGCAATGTCATCGCTACGAGCGGTAATGTATGAATTATTGTGGGTCCCACAATGTTTATTTTCCGATTTTTTCAATTTTTATTTAAATTGAAAACAGTCAGTTTTATTTTCTTTAATTAAAGGAAAGTATCTGTTTTGTTACATATATCACGTGGAAAATAAGATCAAGTTTCTTTTTTTATAGTGATTTTTACGTATATTGGGGCTTTAACATCTTGTATAGTTGGAAGAAACTTTGTCACAGTCAAAGTTTAAGGTAACTTTGCGCAATGAAATTTTTGCGTGCCACAATAATTGAAATGCAGTCTTGAATAATTTCAAGCATACAGAAACCGAATTTCAGAGCTAAACGCTACCACTAAAATATAAACAGTTATATTTAAGACTGCTAGTAAACTTTTAAGTGTACTTCATAAAATCTATCTGTATTTAATGCTATTATCGTGTGTTAACACAATTAGTAAGATGATTCTTTTTAAGTGGTAATTTGCAGTATTCGTGTCCACAAAATATTCCTTCCGCTAAAATCTTGTCGTATTAATGGTGGATTACATCGGTCGTTTGTTTTCGTTAAATTCCATCTGCATGCGATTTTATCCTCGAGAGAGGTTACCATGGTGATCATGAGTACCTCATAATTGCCCAATCTCTGTCCTTCGAAATTCCTCAGACACCATGCCACTCATGGATTCAGTTCAATTTATATGTTAAAACAATACGCTGTTACATTACACGACATGAGGCCAACGGGGACTGCAAAACAGGCAAGCTAATGGGTGACAGGGACTGACAGACAGACAAACCAGTAACAGACGGGGACTGACAGATAGACAAACCAGTAACAGACGGGGACTGACAGACAGACAAACCAGTGACAGACGGGGACTGACAGACAGACAAACTGACGGGCGACGGGGTCTGGCAGACAGACAAACCAGTTACAGACGGGGACTGACAGACAGACAAACTGAAGGGTGACGGGGACTGACAGACAGACAAACTGAAGGGTGACGGGGACTGACAGACAGACAAACCAGTTACAGACGGGACTGACAGACAGACAAACTGACGGACGACGGGGTCTGGCAGACAAACTGGTGGACTGACGGGGCTGCCAGACGAACAAAAAAGAGACGCATTGGAACTGCCACACAGACAAATTGGTAGCACATTGGAACTGACCGACAGACCAATGGGTGACTACCGGAGACTACAAGACTGACCAACAACCGGGCGACGGGGACTGCCAGACAGACAAAGTGGTGAGCGACGTTGGCTGTCAGACAGACAAACTGGTGGGCGACGTTGGCTGTCAGATGGACAAACTGGTGGGCGACGTTGGCTGTCAGACGGACAAAATGGTGGCACTCCACTAGAACTGACAAAAGAATGAATGAAGAAGAGGGTGTGTTCTAAAGGACAAATTAATTCGTATTTATCTGTGTTGAACGTATTTCTTGAGTCACTACAACAATAATGACAGTATATCTATTGTGAAACAAACAAGGATGGAATAAAGACTCGGATCCCTGTTTGACTGATCAGTCCGTTTTTCTGTAAACTGTTGTGATACCTGTAAAATCAAGTCTTAATGTAACAATCCTACTATGATTTATCACGCCTTTGGTTTTAGCAACAGATTACAAAATGTACAAAGAGAATACGACCAGGTGTTCCGAAAGAGTAAGCGTCTTCTGTTTCATCGACTACAACCGCCATGTAAAATCTGGGCCAAGATCCTTCGATCCGGAGGCATAAAAATCTTATGTAAGTAACGATAAATGACACTTAGGCTTCCAGTTGTTGCCATAGAAACGGCGACGGTTCATCGTTAAAATGGCTGTTATAATTGACGTTCACACTGTGAATAATTTATTAAAGTGTAAATCAAATTATAACATAATCATTTTACTATCTTGTCATGGCGTTTATAGTTCGTAAAAGGATGTTTGTCTGCAAAGCATTGCTATTTATATCTTCCATAAATGCCACATCATTATAATCCAAGCCCTTTTTTCTCTATCTAGATTAGCCATATCTGTTGCTTCCGTAGAAAGGTGAACGGCTTTTTGATAGCAATAGGTCATGGTGTTCTCATTCGAAACTTCAAGTCCTTTTACCGACATTACCATAAATCTGTTGAAAATCCTTACAAACAAATGAATTAAGTGGAATGGTTGCGTGTTCCAAGCCTAATGATATCGTCTGCCAACACATTTCCGCCCTACCCTCGTTCATTCCAAGCCACGGGTACGAAGACTTCAGAGTCCCAGGGCTATACACTCCGCTAAATTGGTATCAATGTTAATGCTATCATGAATTCCTATTACCAAAGAAATAATTCTAAGCGACTCGAATTTGAAGTTTTGACGAGTGAACAAAAAATAAATATGTTTTTAAAGTTTGCAAGAGCGGAATTGATCGGTTCTTAGGTTGTGGGTTTTTTTTATCGTCGTTACAGATGAAAATAGCGCAGTGTTATTACAAGTTTTTGATGTATTGCACTCCCAGATGCCGTGACTGCAAAACTACAACGAAATCCAATATCACATATTATTGTTACCATAATTCAATTCACGGGAAGATCCGTTTGACATTTGGACTGTGATGTTTTTGACTGGATGTTATCCGTTGATTCCATGGAAACCGAATTTGTTCTGACATTAGCTCTGTACATCAGCATCCATAACGGAACCAGCACACTCATTTCAACTATGGTTTCAATTTTGGTTTACATAAATCAATTTATATAATTTTTTCTCTCAAAACAGCTCCCCACTTTCATATTACATTGAATCCTGATCATTGGTCGTTCCAAACTATTTCAAATTCACAGTGGCTGAGATATCATGCCTCATTTTCAAATTTTCGTCCTGGGAAAATAGTCGTGATTCGTTATGATTTCGTTGCCCAGATTACACGTAGGTGCGTGGTAACATATGTAGATTTGTGATATAACGTCACGATCCTCACCTGAGTTTCTTCAATAAACAAAGCGGATAATTTTATGTATAACAGCGGAAATCATGGAACGTGATGATACAATTAACTTAGAGCGTGCACGCGACTGATATTCTGTGCAATTTTCCGAAAAAAAAAATCGTACATGTATGCACCTATGCTTTGATAAGTGATATGATATTTTTTCCATATAGAAGAATGTCGTTAGAGTCGATATGTCACGAAAAAGGTTTTGTACCAAATAGCGCCGTTGTTTAATCGGTACAATGCATAGTTATTTTCTCTTAACGGTTGATACGGGATATCCCTCAGAAATACGGATGTAATAGTACACAACACGAGAATGTAACAAAACGCTATATACTGTTTATAAAACAGGTTTTTTTTTTAACACAACCAGTTGAATATTTGAATGTGACGACTACGCGCACATCAGCGCTGACGTACGTGGTGTACGAGACGGCAAGGAATCGACCTACTTTTTCGGCTGTACTATAATCCTACATATGTGTGTACACTAAAGTCGAGAATAGCGTGACGAGATGGTAAATAGATAATAAAACAAAAAACACACAAAGTGGTAACAATGAACTGTGGTCAATTCGGCGACGCTTTGTTTAACACCTTGTCATAGATGAAATGTTTCTAATGATGACGTAGAATGCTTCAGATTAGCAAATTTAAGATTTTTGTATGAAATGTTCAAAGACTTTTGGCCGATTGATTGATATCCATTCTACAATATAATCTGCACGTGTAAAGTAACATTATCGATTGATATTATACATGTTTACATGTTGTCTATATGCTAAGTATTCTATTTACAAATCTTAATTTCTGGAGAAAATAATAAATAAATAATTGACATTACCAACCTAAAAAAACAAGTTCCGAAATACGCATAACTATTTATATTTAGCGACATATGTTGATCACAGTAACCAATTTGACAAAAAAAACGAAACGTTCGTTCTACAAATCATTGTAACATTAACAAACATAATGAGTACAAAAGTGTACACAACACGTATAGAAAACCTTGCAGTTTACTACGGGAAGCAAAACGTGATGAAAAACTACAATAGATAAAACACATAATGAAAATACTCGTGTGTATACTACGTCACAATATTAAACTATTTGTCTCTTGTAGTGAGGGGTATAACGACGTTATACTACATTTGGTTGTGTGATGCCAAGTCAACGAGCAAGTTACTAAGAAACTGCATGAGACACATGTCCTACTAACTGTACTAAATAACCTTTATAACGACCTTACTTACTATAAAAACATCTCTTGCTTGAGTTACATAGCGTTACAAATTACTGTTATAATTACATATTTATCAAAATCAGTCCACAACAGTTCGTCAATCAGTGTTAATATCTATAGTGTATATGTAAGTATAACATAACAGTGATTGCGAGCATTGAGCTTTTGTTCAAATATAATTGTCATATTTATGTAGTTTACGTAATAATAGTTCAAACGGAGATTGGTACCAGAACATAAGCGCCACTGTAGTACTAGTGTCCGGAGATTGGTACCAGAACAGAAGCGCCAATGTGGTACTATGGTCCGGAGATTGGTACCAGAACAGAAGCGCCACTGTAGTACTATGGTCCGGAGATTGGTACCGGAACAGAAGCGCCACTGTAGCACTATGGTCCGGAGATTGGTACCAGAACATAAGCGCCACTGTAGTACTATGGTCCGGAGATTGGTACCGGAACAGAACCGCCACTGTAGTACTATGGTCCGGAGATTGGTACCGGAACAGAAGCGCCACTGTAGTACTATGGTCCGGAGATTGATACCGGAACAGAAGCGCCACTGTAGTACTATGGTCCGGAGATTGGTACCGGAACAGAAGCGCCACTGTAGTACTATGATCCGGAGATTGGTACCAGAACAGAAGCGCCACTGTAGTACTATGGTCCGGAGATTGGTACCGGAACAGAAGCGCCACTGTAGTACTATGGTCCGGAGATTGGTACCAGAACAGAAGCGCCACTGTAGTACTATGATCCGGAGATTGTTACCAGAACAGAAGCGCCACTGTAGTACTAGTGTCCGGAGATTGGTACCAGAACAGAAGCGCCACTGTAGTACTATGGTCCGGAGATTGGTACCAGAACAGAAGCGCCACTGTAGTACTAGTGTCCTGAGATTGGTACCAGAACAGAAGCGCCACTGTAGTACTAGTCTTCGGAGATTGGTACCGGAACAGAAGCGCCACTGTAGTACTAGTGTCCGGAGATTGGTACCAGAACAGAAACGCCACTGTAGTACTATGGTCCTGAGATTGGTACCAGAACAGAAGCGCCACTGTAGTACTATGTATGTTCAGTGTACTAACTTCAACTACCGTTGTGAGCAACTACAACGTTCATTTCGATATACGCCTCGATATTATATCGATATACTAATTATATATCTTACCGTTCTTAATGACCTGATACTGTAGTAATATCGTACTGTTTAGAAAAGTAAAAGTAGAATGAAACTGGATTGTCTGGATGGATAAGAGTCTTGTAAATCACTGTTGGTTAGGAAAGTAGGACGGTTACAATCAAGAATGGGGAAAAATCACATTTGGGAAATAGAAGTAATGACGATAATTTCTAAAAAGAAAGCTGTTGCTTATTAAATATTTTGTAGGTAAGCGGCTGATGTTGTCAGAAGTCACTTGGAATATCAATTCAGATGAGAATATAAATTAAATGTTTTGATAAACCCATTGATAAGTTAAACCTCGTATGAAAAGAAAAAGAGGGACACAGTTAGTAATGGGTATGCCAGGAGTATGTTTATAAATCTAGAACTTCATTTGCACAACGTCATTCTCAGTTAATATCTTTCTTCCTTTCGACGACATTTAACGAAATATTCTCAATTGAATTTCAAAGTCATATTTGTGTAACCTGTATCAGTATATTTTATAAATGTAATGCATAAATATGTACAGAAGTAGCAGCTGTTTCGTTCTATCTAGCGTTGGGAGAAAAATGAATGGACGTCGTTATCCAACTACCTGACACAGGGCCTTAACCTACCACCTAACCTAGGGCCATATCCTACCACCTAACCCAGGGCCTTATCCTTCCACCTAACCCAGGGCCATATCCTATCATCTGACACAGGGCCATATCCTATCACCTAACCCAGGGCCTTATCCTACCACATAACCCAGGGCCATATCCTACCACCTAACCCAGGGCCTTATCCTACCACCTAACCCAGGGCCTTATCCTACCACCTAACACAGGGCCTTATCCTACCACCTAACACAAGGCCTTATCCTACCACCTAACCCAGGGCCTTATCCTACCACCTAACACATGGCCTTATCCTACCACCTAACCCAGGGCCATATCCTACCATCTGACCCAGGGCCATATCCTACCACCTAACCCAGAGCCTTATCCTACCACCTAACCCAGGGCCTTATCCTACCACCTAACCCAGGGCCATATCCTACCATCTGACCCAGGGCCATATCCTACCACCTAACCCAGGGCCATATCCTACCACCTAACCAAGGGTCTTCTCTTACCATCTGACCCAGGGCTTTATCCAACCACCTGACCCAGGGCAGTATCCGACCACCTAACCAAGGGCCTTATCCTAACACCTAACCCGGGGCCGTATCCTACCACCTAACCAAGGGCCTTATCCTACCACCTAACCCAGGGTCGTATCCTACCACCTGACCCAAGGCCGTATCTTACAGCCTGACTCTGGCATGACATCATTCTTCTCTAATAGGTCGACCTTGGGTTTCTAAATGATCGAGATAAACTAGAGCAACACCGTACATATGTGGTTATACGAACACGTCAAAGTCTAATACCCTGCGCGTGAAGTATTAGTCTCCCCAGATTTTATCCCGTCGCTGGTCCTAGAAATAATGTCAAACAGAAGACTATCCCGTGGTAAGCAGACGACAGCATAGATTTTTCACGTGACCCAAACTGTCACAAGCTTGTCCCCGAAGACGCCTTACATGTGGCCTCATCCGTTTTACTTAGTGGGGCGCTGCAGATGATTTTAGTGAAACAATGCACTTTAATTGGAACACTTAGCCGAGTGTAATTGACAATCCATTCACAGCCATCACCAGGGCCCTTGGTTTAAGTTCCAAAGATAGATTAGAGGAAAGTGATGAACTGAGTCTTATTTCAGATGAGGATGATGTGAGATATTATAGATAATAGCTATTATACCCGACCAAACATTTTCACATCATTACAATATTAAGGCTATTTATGCGGGATGCTGATGGTCGCTACAGTTCATGCACAGATCCATTCCCTCCTCCTATTTCGTTGCCTAGGCAGGTTGGAGTATAATATTGATAGAGTGTTTTGTGAGACTTCCGACAGAAGGAACGGGACGATAGGCCCGGTAAAGGAAACACCAGCAAAGAGCACTTAAGCTTTTAGAACAAGTGTCGCTATCCCCCGATATTCCTGCTGTTAGCAGGCTGCGGTAGACATCTGACATACATCCTTAAGGACACGTAAGGGTTCTCTGTTTTTATTCTGTTACACACCCGACCTACAATTATTACTGATGTTACAACATCCAGGTCCTGATAAATACGGAACTGTTCTCTGTTTTACCATTGTCTTGACGTGTTGGTAATTTAAACAGCTTACTATAAAGTTCAAGTGTCAGGGTTTTTTTTTAACTGACTTAAATTTTTGGGAGGTTTGTGTCAATCTGAGTTGGCCAGCCTACATTCTTGATATATCAATCGGGAACAAAGCATCAATAAATAAGTTGATCAAACACAGAAACTAAACGAATAAAAAATGGAAACAAGCAGCGAAATTACTAGGTACAACTCAACAGTAGAACACGCTGTCTGGTGCTGTCATTATTTGATTCGTCTTCAAACAGGAGACAGAACGCCGCGGGAATATTCTACAGTATTGATATAACACTGTGACAAATAAAATCCATTTATCGCTAAATTGAAAAATCTAGAGGCGGAAGTTAAAAATGGCAAAGATTTAAATGTTGTTATTGTTTTGAGTGGTTTTAGACGTGACTGATAGTGTGTTACATCTCATGGCAGTGTTGGTATCTTAAATGAAATACTATGTTGGTTATCAAAAAATTGTTCTGCCACGCCTAAAATAAAATTGATGTGATTTCGAATACTGATACCTGTCAGACTCGTAAATTCTTCATTACTAAGAAGGAAACTAATTTTAAAAAATCAAGAATGGTGATAACATGCTATCAATATATGGGGAACAAGATATTTATCATGTAGCTAATTTCAAGTCACCGTGTAATCAACGATTGCAGAAGTGAAAAAAGGAGAAGAAAAAGAAAGAGAAGAAAAGAAAAAAAGGCAAAAAAAAAAACAAAACAAAAACAAAAACAAAATCTACGAGGACCGTGTTACTGTAGAATCCATCCATCCATCCATCCATCCATCCATCCATCCATACTTCCATTCATCCATCCATTCATCCATTCATCCATCCATCCACCAATCAATCAATTAATCAATCAATCAATTAATCAATCAACCAACCAGCCAACCAACAAATCAATCAATCAATCAATCAATCAATCAATCAATCAATCAATCAATCAACCAATAAATCAATCGACCGATCAATAAATAAATAAATAAATTTATCAATCAATTAATCAATCAATCAATCAATCAACCAACCAGCTAACCAACAAATCAATCAATCAATCAATCAAAATAGGAATAAATTTCACAAGATTATAGCTATTTCTGTCTGATAAAACATGTGAGCTACATTTTTATAATATACTTTGTACTGTTTTAAAGGAAAATGTAGTATTCCTCTCTGCATTCTACACTTGTTCTCAAGAGGTCGTCGTGCACGTCATTATCTAAATAGAAAACAAATAACGGTATGTCCATACTCAGTGCTATGTATACGTCACGACATTCCGCTGTAGTCCGACAAAGAACCACCTAATGTAAAATAGCAGCAATGTATAATGGGCAACATAGTTTTTACTTTTTTACTTCAAGGAGCACGTCGCCAATAGTCTCGATGATATTAAGATCTATCATAGTGTAATGTGTTACCCACAACGTCAGTGGAGACTGACCTGTACGTTACTATTCCTCGGCATATTAAACACTTAATATGATGTTTTTGTCCGTATTGTTTATTCGTTATTGTAGTTTATCTGTCGTTACAGATAAGCAATACAGAACAGGTCTTTCTTAATAAAAAACAAACAAAAAAAAACACACAAGTTTGTGTCGTCACGACTTAAGCTCACGTCACCGTTCGTCCTTGGGAATCCGCAATATCATTTATAAATTTGATCAAATAAATTAATATAAATGGCACTAATATTGGCCTTAATGATGAAAACAATGTCACTTGGGTATTCCGGCATAGATAATAGACATCCGATGGCTCCTGACGATGACGAAACGCATTTAACATTCCTTGTGATTAGGGTCAACATGACAGTGAGCTGAACGCGCAGGGAGTAGAATATTACTTTTACTTGACGTATGAGATTCTAGTTTGAAGGTTTCACTTCTCGCTACACCAGTAACCGAGATAATATTTATCCTAATTATATTGTTTGTAGTTGTCTGAATTATTGATCTCCTACTTGTCGTTTTAAGAGCAGTCTAACTGATCGACTACGACTCTGTAATCAAATCAGCGTGACGTCGGCGAACGGTAATGAGGCGTACCGTATCTTCAACTGCCTTGGTCCAGTGTTTTGTTTTCTGTTTTCTTGTTGCCGCGTATCATTATGGTGTACCCACGGACGATATTCTACAGCATCGGACCACACCTTATCACGGTTTACCCACGGACGATAATCTACAGTATCAGACCACACCTTATTACGGTTTACCCACGGACGATAATCTACAGCATCAGACCACACCTTAAGTTAAAACGATAATCTACAGCATCAGACCAAATTATATGGTTTACCCACGGACGATAATCTACAGCATCAGACCAAACCTTATTACGGTGTACCCAGGCACGATAATCTACAGCATCAGACCAAACCTTATCACGGTTTACCCACGGACGATAATCTACAGCATCAGACCAAACCTTATTACGGTTTACCCACGGACGATAATCTACAGCATCAGACCAAACCTTATTACGGTGTACCCAGGCACGATAATCTACAGCATCAGACCAAACCTTATCACGGTTTACCCACGGACGATAATCTATATAAAATACGGTTTGTATGATTTTATGCGTGGATTATCTGCCAAAATTATTGTGTACACAGGCACGATAATCTTTGTCATGTCTATCACTGAATGACAAAGGCATTTCTACAGCATCAGACCACACCTTATTACCGTTTACCCACGGACGATAATCTACAGCATCAGACCAAACCATTACCCAACGATAATTGTCAGCACATTACGGTACCCACGGACGATAATCTGTGACCAAACCTTATGTTCACGGACGTATCTACAGCATCAGAACCTTATCACCGTTACCCAACGGTATCTACAGCATCAGACCAAACCTACCCAGGCACGATAATCTACAGCATCAGACCAAACCTTATTACGGTTTACCCACGGACGATAATCTACAGCATCAGACAATTTACACGCATACTACATGTATCTCCTTTCTAAAAAGTTAAAAGTTATAGAAATATTATAATTACAAACGAAATTCAATAAAAACAAAACTAAGATGTACACATTTTTATTCGAAACAATCCCTGGCGTGTTCTTAGCCAATCAAAACGCTCCTTCCTGATGACGTCAAAATCCTGTCCAATTTACAGACAGGCGATCAATTCTAGTTAGGATGCAGGTTGAGTTATATAAAAATGTCTTGTATGATTTTATGCGTGGATTATCTGCCAAAATTATTGTGTACACATCCAAATCTTTGTCATGTCTATCTCTGAATGACAAAGGCATTTTTCGCTACGTACAGAGGTTGCGGCAAGTGACAGGAGACCCATTCCAAGTTGTCAGCACATTGTCTTCAAATGGAGACTGTGTTTTTTCGTATGTGTCATTGTATATAGAATTATCCAGAAAAGGTATAAAGAAGACAATATGTGACATATGGTATTACTAAGTTGTGATATTACATTTGAAGTTGATCCCTGGGTTAGGAGTATGGTCAATTGTAATCGTAGCTACGTCTTTTCTCGCTTGACATACCATAACATACCAAGAAAATACCAACATATCAACAAAATCATGATTCAAACTCAAATCCCATAAAATTAAGGCATAATATGACCAAAAGAAAAATCCACACACAGAGAACAGGACCATCCGTTCTGGAAGAGTAAGCGTCTTCTGCTCCTTGTTCAATTCAAGATATATGTCATGTTCTCAAATAAAAAGCAAAATAAACTACAACGAAACAAACAAATATACTTACGGGCATCAAACACGTCTAAATTTATATCATATCAAACACGTCCAAATTCATATCACAGTAAACACGTCCAAATTCATATCACATCAAACAAGTCCAATATCATATCACAGCAAACATGTCTAAATTCATATCACAGCGAACACGTCTAAATTCATATCACATCAAACACGTCCAAGTTCATATCACATCAAACACCTCCAAATTCATATCACATCAAACACCTCCAAATTCATATCACATCAAACACCTCCAAATTCATATCACATCAAACACCTCCAAATTCATATCACATCAAACACGTCCAAATTCATATCACATCAAGCACGTCCAAATTCATATCACAGCAAACACGTCCGAATTCATATCACAGCCAACACGTCCAAATTCATATTACATCAAACACCTCCAAATTCATATCACATCAAACACGTTCACATTCATATCACATCAAACATGTCCAAATTCATATCACAGCAAACACGTCCGAATTCGTATCACAGCCAACACGTCCAAATTCATATTACATCAAACACCTCCAAATTCATATCACATCAAACACGTTCAAATTCATATAACATCAAACACATCAAAAGTTATTCAATATAATGCGTTAAATAAACTTTATAACAAAATACAAATTGAATATGTTATCGATTGATTTTCTTACACGCTTTCGAAGCTGTTATAGCATGATGCTATCGGTTGATACATGATTTTATCGATATAGTTCTTGGTTCGGCTGATACAATTATGGATTGACCTCATCAACAGGCAATGATTGTAAAATATATCACGCTTTTCAATTACATTGAATTTTGCGCAATGACGCATTACATGAATAAACATGATTTCACATATCAAAACGTCATTAATTTTGACAAAGAAACAGTGACGGAGAGAAAAGAGGAGAATTCGGTTACTCTTCAAAAGCAATTGAGTCGGAAACTTCAATATTTCTATAATAGGTTTATACAAAATTGACATGTTAACAGCATCAGGAACTAAAAGTCCAATGCGATGAAACTAGGGCAAAATATGAACGAAAGAAAGACTTACAAGGTGACTCCAGAAAGAGCACAGGAAGAATGAGACCAGGTGTTCCAGATGGGCAAGCGTCGTATGCTCCTTGGTCAAGTCAACAAGTAGTGTTATGTCCTCAAGAGGGGAAAAAGTCAACACCAACGGAACCAGCAGTCCAACGTAAAAGCATAAAACTGACCTAATACCACTAGAAAATGGAAAGTGGTTTAAAGTATTCTATAATTGTGTGTTCACAGTATCATATACCTGTGTTGTTTACAGAATTCTATAATTGTGTGTTTACAGTATTCTATAACTGTGTGTTTACAGTATTCTATAACTGTGTTGTTTACAGTATTCTATAACTGTGTGGTTTACAGTATTTTAAAACTGTATGGTTTACAGTAATGATATAACTGTGTGGTTTACAGTATTCTATAACTGTGTGGCTGACAGTATTCTATAACTGTGTGGTTTACAGTATTCTATAACTGTGTTGTTTACAGTATTCTATAAATGTGTGGTTTACAGTATTCTATAAATGTGTGGTGACAGTACTATAGCTGTGTGGTTTACATAACTGTGTTACAGTATTTATAACTGTGTGTTTTACAGTATTCTATAACTGTGTGGTTTACAGTATTCTATAACTGTGTGGTTTACAGTAATGATATAACTGTGTGGTTTACAGTATTCTATAACTGTGTGGCTAACAGTATTCTATAACTGTGTGGTTTACAGTATTTTATAACTGTATGGTTTACAGTATTCTATAACTGTGTGTTTTACAGTATTCTATAACTGTGTGGTTTACAGTATTCTATAACTGTGTGGTTTACAGTAATGATATAACTGTGTGGTTTACAGTATTCTGTGTGGTTTACAGTATTCTATAACTGTGTGTTTTCAGAATTCTATAACTGTGTTGTTTACAGTATTCTATAACTGTGTGGTTTACAGTATTCTATAACTGTGTGGTTTACAGTATTCTATAACTGTGTGGTTTACAGTATTCTATAACTGTGTGGTTCACAGTAATATATAACTGTGTGGTTTACAGTATTCTATAACTGTGTGGTTTACAGTATTCTATAACTGTGTGGTTTACAGTATTCTATAACTGTGTGGTTTACAGTATTCTATAACATTGTTGTTTACAATATTTTACAAAATTACATTATTCGACGCCTATAACAACACACACAATTACATGTCAAGATTTTTCTTTTTTTTTTCAACTGTAGAAGATATAGTGACTAACATGTCCATTGAAATATAAACTTCATGATTCTAAATTTGAAACACCCGTCTGTATTGATCCCGGAATACTTGTCCAGAAGGAAAATGTCTAGTAGTCAAATTCAGTCTTTTCTTTTCTTCAGGGGATTTATAGTTTTTTCTTTTTCTGTTTTTTTTTTTTTTTTTTTTAGAAAACATATATTGATTCATATATATTCGTCCTAATGCTCCATCTTAAAACAAGAATATTTCGTCAATACATACAAGGTCATTAATAAATTATCGACACATACATATGTAAATCAAGGACATTCGATTTAATTCGATTTAATTTTCGTCATCGCCCTAGGCCATTTTCCCCTCCTTGTTGATAACATATAGCATATTTAATTTGTCAAAATTCCATGATCGATAAACATCAGACGGATTCGAAATAGCATACAATCTGCGAGGGCTAGAATAGCATGGAATATCCGATGACAAGAATAGCATACAATAACTGGAGGCTGCAATGCCAAACTATATTTGAGGGCTTGAATGGAATAGAATATCAGATGAAAGGAATAACTTAACTATAACCTTAATTGAGAATGAGAATAAAAATATGCTTTTATGTTTTCTTTTTACAGATGTTTTGTTTTGGCCTTGAAATGCAATAATTCTAGTTAGTACGATAGTTTTATAAAACAGACATGCGCATAACTGAGCAATTGATTATATACGATGACTACGTTGTCTTAAATGGCCTGGCACACAACAAGAAAATTTATATGTTTTTGATAGAGTGAATGAAAATTAATGATCATCATGAAATGTTCGGCATCAAGCAAATAACGATAATAAACTATGACAACATGATGTAAAACATTGGAAGTCTTCGGTCTGTTATTTACATCCATGTTTCCAAAACATTACAAGCACATTTCAGAAATGTCATCCAGGGACATTTAGAGAATTTATTTGTAAGTTTGCCAAGTTTGTTTGTTTCTTAATATTTCTATAATTTAATCATATCTCACTTTCACTGACAGTTATAACGAGAAGACGTTGTACTACATGGTCGTTTGTCCATACGACGATTTATTAAAATGCATCAGTACAGTTAATGGAGGAGTAATACTGACCATATATAAGAATACATTGTATGTACATGTATAATCTATAAGAATACATTGTTTTGTACATTTATAATCTATAAGAATACATTGTATGTACATGTATAATCTATAAGAATACATTGTTTTGTACATTTATAATCTATAAGAATACATTGTATGTACATGTATAATCTATAAGAATACATTGTATGTACATGTATAATCTATAAGAATACATTGTATGTACATGTATAATCTGTAAGAATACATTGTATGTACATATATAATCTATAAGAATACATTGTATGTGCATGTATAATCTATAAGAATACATTGTATGTACATTCATAATCTATAAGAATACATTGTATGTACATGTATAATCTATAAGAATACATTGTATGTACATGTATAATCTATAAGAATACATTGTATGTACATGTATAATCTATAAGAATACATTGTATGTACATGTATAATCTATAAGAATACATTGTATGTATATGTATAATCTATAAGAATACATTGTATGTACATGTATAATCTATAAGAATACATTGTATGTACATTATAATATATAAGAATACATTGTATGTACATGTATAATCTATAAGAATACATTGTATGTACATGTATAATCTATAAGAATACATTGTATGTACATGTATAATCTATAAGAATACATTGTTTTGTACATTTATAATCTATAAGAATACATTGTATGTACATGTATAATCTATAAGAATACATTGTTTTGTACATGTATAATCTATAAGAATACATTGTATGTACATGTATAATCTATAAGAATACATTGTTTTGTACATTTATAATCTATAAGAATACATTGTATGTACATGTATAATCTATAAGAATACATTGTTTTGTACATTTATAATCTATAAGAATACATTGTATGTACATGTATAATCTATAAGAATACATTGTACGTACATGTATAATCTATAAGAATACATTGTTTTGTACATTTATAATCTATAAGAATACATTGTATGTACATGTATAATCTATAAGAATACATTGTATGTACATGTATAATCTATAAGAATACATTGTATGTACATGTATAATCTATAAGAATACATTGTTTTGTACATTTATAATCTATAAGAATACATTGTATGTACATGTATAATCTACAAGAATACATTGTATGTAGATGTATAAACTATAAGAATACATTGTATGTACATGTATAATCTATAAGAATACATTGTATGTACATGTATAATCTATAAGAATACATTGTATGTATATGTATAATCTATGAGAATACATTGTATGTACATGCCAACCATCAAATGTGGATTTGATATCAGAATCGAGAACCAGGAACTTGTGTCTTGCTTTTATTTATGAATTTAAAAGTTTGGGTCATTTTTCAAAACATAGAAATGTTTGGATGCGCTATAAAATTTTAGATCTACTGGTATGTCGCTTCGCTTCTTTTCTGACAACGTTTCAAAATTGTTTTATTCATCATTTTTTTTCTTTTTCAGTTCTTTGCAGTTCCTGAAAAAATACCGATTGTATTGTGAAGTTTTGAGCCCACAGTTACCAGATTTAGGGAAAACCTATTCACATCTATATATAACAAAACAAACAAAAATGTAAACAGATGTGTTCAAGGTGAGAATTTACATTGTAGTCTTTATATGTGTCAATGGTGAGAATACAGGAACAGGAAGTCAGTCCATCAAATGTGTTGATGGTGAGAAGTAGAACCAGGAACTTGAAGTCAGCTTTTATTTGTGAATTTAAAAGTTTGGAAGTCATTTTTCAAAACATAGAAATGTTTGGAACAGGAATAAAATTTTATGTGTCAATACTGAGAAGTATGAACAGGAAGTCAGTCTTTCTATGTGTCAATGGTGACAACGTTTCAAAATTGTTTTATTCATCATTTTTTTTATTTTTCAGTTCTTTGCAGTTCCTGAAAAAATACCGATTGTATTGTGAAGTTTTGAGCCCACAGTTACCAGATTTAGGGAAAACCTATTCACATCTATATATAACAAAACAAACAAAAATGTAAACAGATGTGTTCAAGGTGAGAGGTATTTACGAAGTCAGTCTTTCTATGTGTCAATGGTGAGAAGTATACAGGAACAGGAAGTCAGTCTTTCTATGTGTCAATGGTGAGAAGTATACAGTCTTTCTATGTGTCAATGGTGAGAAGTATACCGGAAGTCAGTCTTTCTATGTGTCAATGGTGAGAAGTATACAGGAACAGGAAGTCAGTCTTTCTATGTGTCAATGGTGAGAAGTATACAGGAACAGGAAGTCAGTCTTTCTATGTGTCAATGGTGAGAAGTATACAGGAACAGGAAGTCAGTCTTTCTATGTGTCAATGGTGAGAAGTATACAGGAACAGGAAGTCAGTCTTTCTATGTGTCAATGGTGAGAAGTATACAGGACGTCAGTCTTTCTATGTGTCAATGGTGAGAAGTATACAGGAACAGGAAGTCAGTCTTTCTATGTGTCAATGGTGAGAAGTATACAGGAACAGGAAGTCAGTCTTTCTATGTGCCAATGGTAAGAAGTATACAGGAACAGGAAGTCAGTCTTTCTATGTGTCAATGGTGAGAAGTATACAGGAACAGGAAGTCAGTCTTTCTATGTGTCAATGGTGAGAAGTATACCGGAAGTCAGTCTTTCTATGTGTCAATGGTGAGAAGTATACCGGAAGTCAGTCTTTCTATGTGTCAATGGTGAGAAGTATACAGGATGTCAGTTATTGCTTGATTTCCCAATCAGAAAACATGAAATGCCTCACATCTAAGTGTTCACAGGGTAATTGACTGAATGATTATTACAATTCAAGGGTTCAACAGAAGTGAAGGTCCCTGTTCATGACTGGTACAATAGAGATGTCGGCCTACTCTACAATTACTCCGTGAGCTCACGGTAATACGCCCAGCATACTAGTAATTACCACTGAGTTGTGATCCTCCGTCTCACACATGCTACTCACTTTGGCAACATTAATTATCCCTTCCAATAGGGTTATGTGTTCAGCAGGTGTTTGGTAATGATGGGCTGACTTGATTCACCAACAAAAACATTACTCTGTTATCCTAAGCTAGTGGAAACTAGCAATAGTCTCATTTCAAGTTAGGCTGACGATCTCATCATTTAATGTCTGTCATACACTTTAATCTTATTTCATTTCTCATATTTACTGAGATACGTGAGCTTTGAGTTTCAAGGTCAGAGAGGCCTGGCAATCTTCAAATATGATTTTTCAAAGTAGATATTCCATAATTGAAAATCTTTATATAGCAAAATAACGGTGAGGGTTAATGTTCTCCAAACATGCCAAAATGTCTGTCGCGATCTTAAGAACGAAGATAGCATGAATGACGGCTAGGCGATAAGACGCGCTCGTCTGTTTTTGGCACGGTTGTAAATGGGAACAGTGTCGTAATCGCAGAAAGTTGTACCAAGCCATCTGATTTGTACTACTGTCATGGGACTTTGTGAAGATCCTACCTCATATATACTGCTGTTGTGGGACTCTGTGTTCTGTGCACTGTTGGTAGTTGTGTACACTGTTGGTAGTTGTGTACAATGTTGGTAGTTGTGTACAATGTCGGTAGTTGTGTACACTGTTGGTAGTTGTGTACACTGTTGTTAGTTACGTACTCTGTTGGTAGTTATGTACACTGTTGGTAGTTGTGTACACTATTAGTAGTTGTGTACACTGTCGGTAGTTGTGTACATTGTTCGTAGTTGTGTACACTGTTGGTAGTTATGTATACTGTTGGTAGTTGTGTACACTGTTGGTAGTTGTGTACAATGTCGGTAGTTGTGTACACTGTCGGTAGTTGTGTACACTGTTGGTAGTTGTGTACACTGTTGGTAGTTGTGTACACTGTCGGTAGTTGTGTACACTGTCGGTAGTTGTGTACACTGTTGGTAGTTGTGTACACTGTTGGTAGTTGTGTACAATGTCGGTAGTTGTGTACACTGTTGGTAGTTGTGTACAATGTCGGTAGTTGTGTACACTGTCGGTAGTTGTGTACACTGTTGGTAGTTGTGTACACTGTTGGTAGTTGTGTACACTGTTGGTAGTTGTGTACACTGTCGGTAGTTGTGTACACTGTTGGTAGTTGTGTACAATGTCGGTAGTTGTGTACAATGTCGGTAGTTGTGTACACTGTCGGTAGTTGTGTACACTGTTGGTAGTTGTGTACAATGTCGGTAGTTGTGTACACTGTCGGTAGTTGTGTACAATGTCGGTAGTTGTGTACACTGTCGGTAGTTGTGTACACTGTTGGTAGTTGTGTACACTGTTGGTAGTTGTGTACACTGTCGGTAGTTGTGTACACTGTCGGTAGTTGTGTACACTGTTGGTAGTTATGTATACTGTTGGTAGTTGTGTACACTGTTGGTAGTTGTGTACAATGTCGGTAGTTGTGTGGTAGTTGTGTACACTGTTGGTAGTTGTGTACACTGTTGGTAGTTGTGTACACTGTTGGTAGTTGTGTACACTGTTGGTAGTTGTGTACTGTTGGTAGTTGTGTACACTGTTGGTAGTTGTGTACACTGTTGGTGTTGTGTACACTGTTGGTAGTTGTGTACACTGTTGGTAGTTGTGTACACTGTTGGTAGTTGTGTACACTGTTGGTAGTTGTGTACACTGTTGGTAGTTGTGTACACTGTTGGTAGTTGTGTACACTGTTGGTAGTTGTGTACACTGTTGGTAGTTGTGTACACTGTTGGTAGTTGTGTACACTGTTGGTAGTTGTGTACACTGTTGGTAGTTGTGTACACTGTCGGTAGTTGTGTACATTGTCGGTAGTTGTGTACACTGTTGGTAGTTACGTACACTGTTGGTAGTTACGTACACTGTTGGTAGTTCTGTACACGGTTGGTAGTTCTGTACACGGTTGGTAGTTGTGTACACTGTTGGTGGTTATGTACACTGTTGGTGGTTATGTACACTGTTGGTGGTTATGTACTCTGTTGGTGGTTATGTTTACTGTTGGTGGTTATGTACACTGTTGGTGGTTATGTACTCTGTTGGTGGTTATGTACACTGTTGGTGGTTATGTACACTGTTGGTGGTTATGTACACTGTTGGTGGTTATGTACTCTGTTGGTGGTTATGTACACTGTTGGTAGTTATGTAGTTGTATTACAATGTCTGTTGGTGGTTATGTACAATTTGTGTGTATGTTGGTATATATGTGTATGTTTGTGTACACTGTTGGTGGTTGTGTACACTGTTGGTGTTGTGTACACTGGTTATGTACATGTGTGGTGGTTATGTACTCTGTTGGTGGTTATGTACTCTGTTGGTGGTTATGTACTCTGTTGGTGGTTATGTACTCTGTTGGTGGTTATGTACACTGTTGGTGGTTATGTACTCTGTTGGTGGTTATGTACACTGTTGGTGGTTATGTACTCTGTTGGTGGTTATGTACACTGTTGGTGGTTATGTACACTGTTGGTGGTTATGTACTCTGTTGGTGGTTATGTACACTGTTGGTGGTTATGTACACTGTTGGTGGTTATGTACACTGTTGGTGGTTATGTACACTGTTGGTGGTTATGTACTCTGTTGGTAGTTCTTTACACTGGTTTTAGTTTTGTACATGGTTGATAGTTATGTATATTACCAACAACAACCAATCGGACTTGAACAAAGGCCTATACTGACAATTTGTATATGATGATATATATGTATATAACGTCTTGTGTTTTCAGCTCAAGAACCTCTCCATTTGTATTGTGTTTGTATAATCTTCAATCTTTATCTATCGAGATATGTGTTGTTGTTAGTTTGCCTGTCAGATTCTAAAATCTGAACGAAAAATGCGATATTGGGATCATTTCGAATCGGCTTTTAATACCTTAAGTTGTGAATGCAGGTATAGTGGAAAGGGAAATGGAAAATTCACTATAGGGAAAACGCTTACAATACGTATGGTGAAAACTTGTCCGTGTTGGTATATCGAGAAAGTGACTGATGTAGACGAATCTGTCGGGTCCTGGATTTCTACTTCTGGTTAGTATATACAATGAACATGGTCAATATTTTTTTTATTTAAAGATGACATCATCAATAAAAAAATTACTTCTAAAAAGTGAAATTAAACTACTTGGAAAGGTCTTTGTTAACTTCTTTGATAAGCTCTTCCATCAATTCAGCCTCGTAAGAAAACCATAACAAGTACAGCGACAGACGGGTACAGACAGTTACCACAAGTATACCAAAAATATGTTGGGAGTTCTTGCCACCAAGTTCGACGAATACGTTTACCACAGAGAGGATACACTGATACACTGAAACGTTTATCGGTACTGTTTACTACAGAGCGGATACACTGAAATATATATCGGTACTGTTTACCACAGAGCGGATACACTGAAATATATATCGGTACTGTTTACCACAGAGCGGATACACTGAAATATCTATCGGTACTGTTTACCACAGAGCGGATACACTGAAATATATATCGGTACTGTTTACTACAGAGCGGATACACTGAAAAATACATTGGCACTGTTTACCACAGAGCGGATACACTGAAATGTTTATCGGTACTGTTTACCACAGAGCGGATACACTGAAATGTTTATCGGTACTGTTTACCACAGAGCGGATACACTGAAATATATCGGTACTGTTTACCACAGAGCGGATACACTGAAATTCATATCGGTACTGTTTACCACAGAGCGGATACACTGAAATTCATATCGGTACTGTTTACCACAGAGCGGATACACTGAAATATATATCGGTACTGTTTACCACAGAGCGGATACACTGAAATATCTATCGGTACTGTTTACCACAGAGCGGATACACTGAAATATATATCGGTACTGTTTACCACAGAGAGGATACACTGAAATGTTTATCGGTCCTGTTTACCGCACAGCGGATACACTGAAATATCTATCGGTACTGTTTACCACACAGCGGATACACTGAAATATCTATCGGTACTGTTTACCACACAGCGGATACACTGAAATGTTTATCGGAACTATTTACCACACAGCGGATACACTGAAATATATATTGGACCTGTTTACCACAGAGCGGATACACTGAAATATACATATCGGTACTGTTTACCACAGAGCGGATACACTGAAATATATATCGGTACTGTTTACCACACAGCGGATACACTGAAATATATATTGGACCTGTTTACCACAGAGCGGATACACTGAAATATATATCGGTACTGTTTACCACACAGCGGATACACTGAAATATCTATCGGTACTGTTTACCACAGAGCGGATACACTGAAATATATATCGGTACTGTTTACCACAGAGCGGATACACTGAAATGTTTATCGGTACTGTTTACCACACAGCGGATACACTGAAATATATATTGGACCTGTTTACCACAGAGCGGATACACTGAAATATATATCGGTACTGTTTACCACACAGCGGATACACTGAAATGTTTATCGGTACTGTTTACCACACAGCGGATACACTGAAATATCTATCGGTACTGTTTACCACAGAGTGGATACACTGAAATATATATCGGTACTGTTTACCACAGAGCGGATACACTGAAATATATATCGGTACTGTTTACCACAGAGCGGATACACTGAAATATATATCGGTACTGTTTACCACAGAGTGGATACAGTGAAATATATATCGGTACTGTTTACCACAGAGTGGATACACTGATACTGTTTACCACAGAGCGGATACACTGAAAGATATATCGGTACTGTTTAAAACAAAGCGGATACACTGAAATATATATCGGTACTGTTTACCACAGAGCGGATACACTGAAATATATATCGGTACTGTTTACCACACTGCGGATACATTGAAATATTTATCGGTACTGTTTACCACAGAGCGGATACACTGAAATATATATCGGTACTGTTTACCACACAGCGGATACACTGAAATATCTATCGGTACTGTTTACCACAGAGCGGATACACTGAAATATATATCGGTACTGTTTACCACAGAGCGGATACACTGAAATATATATCGGTACTGTTTACCACAGAGCGGATACACTGAAATATATATCCTGTTTACCACACAGCGGATACACTGAAATATATATCGGTACTGTTTACCACAGAGCGGATACACTGAAATATATATCGGTACTGTTTACCACAGAGCGGATACACTGAAATATATATCGGTACTGTTTACCACAGAGCGGATACACTGAAATGTTTATCGGTACTGTTTACCACAGAGCGGATACACTGAAATATCTATCGGTACTGTTTATTACAGAGCGGATACACTGAAATTCATATCGGTACCGTTTACCACAGAGCGGATACAGTGAAACATCTTTTAATACTGTTTACCACAGAGCGGATACACTGAAATATATATCGGTACTGTTTACCACAGAGCGGATACACTGAAATATATATCGGTCCTGTTTACCACACAGCGGATACACTGAAATATATATCGGTACTGTTTACCACAGAGCGGATACACTGAAATATCAATCGGTACTGTTTACCACAGAGCGGATACACTGAAATATATATCGGTACTGTTTACCACACAGCAAATACACTGAAATATCAATCGGTACTGTTTACCACAGAGCGGATACACTGAAATATATATATCGGTACTGTTTATCACGGAGCGGATACACTGAAATTCATATCAGTACTGTTTACCACAGAGCGGATTAACTGAAATATATATATGGTATTTGCTTACCACAGAGCGGATACCCTGATCCCCATGTCACATTTGTCGTAATTTTTGACAAAATCGTGTTGAACCTGCTAGGCTTTTGAGTAGAAAGGTATGTGAACAAATGCATAACTTCGAGGTTAAAATTGCACGATAGTTGTTACCAGGTCGTGAAACACACGTGGACCTGTGTTACAAGTACATATATTGTATATGCCCAAGGCTGAAGCGCCTGTGGAGAGTCGGATCCAGAAGTGTAATAAATTCCTGACAAAAACATGGAATAGAGGTGGTCCTAGCTTGTCCCGAAGATATGGTGACACTGTCCGGCCGTCCTGGGGTCCGGCAGCACATGTCGCCTGTCCAATCGATACATCCACGCCATACATCACAACAGCAGCATCAGTCAGTTATCGTACGGTGGCGGGAAAGGACGGTTTAGAGTCTGTTCGTGGGACAGGTATTACACATAACGGACTTTTTCTGGACGATCGGACAAGCGAATGTACTTCAACACTTGATAGTGTCACCAGAAACAACGTTATGGCGCCCTCGCCACCTTATGGATGATCTCGGACAGTGTGTATTTCGTTTACTATGACTACTCCCAAGGGAAAGGTCGATCGTAAGACTTGATCGTTAGATCATGTTTGTAAGATAAATGGTTCTCTTTGAATACTTGCGTACTTCAATTTATTTTCAGTATTTGAGAATCATTACATTATAATGGTAAAATACCATATTTTCCCTCGGTTGGATATGTTAAGGGGTTAAGCGACGGAATGCAAACTGGATATGTCATAAGTTGATGAAATCTTATTTGATTGCGCGCATTCTCTAAAGTAAACAGGCATCTTTACAAACGTGAGATTGATTAAGTAAAACGAACGCACTCAGCAGTCATTTTTCTTGATACTGTAATAATTTTTAGGGAGCAGCATGTCAGATTTTACAAGAAAGTTTTTGTTGTTTGCCGTAAATGGGTAACAAATAGATGTCATCCATTGAGTCATACGGAATTTTCTCATCCCGTTCGGAGATATTTAAACCTGTTCTGTCCGGATTGTTCTGTATACTTCTGTAGTGTGTGGAGAAATCATGGTCCAGACAACACCAGACTTCATCATGGTCCAAAATGATTCCGTTATCAATGTCACAAACAATATGGTAGATAACGTGACATTCTGGGTGGGCATTCTAGAGACGTTCCGTCAGAGTGAGCTGCTCACCGTTCGGGACACTTCTACAATCGTCCTACTTTGTCTTTATATCCCCGTCTTCCTCACTGCTGTCGTCGGAAACATCGCCGTCCTCCTTGTCATCATCCCTAATAGGCGGATGTGGAGCGTAACAAACAACTTCCTGTTAAACCTGGCTATTGCGGACCTACTTGGTAAGTTGTATGCTTTTGTTTATTTTCAATATTTACTGAAAATATATTGGATGAATGTTTTGATCACTGGCCGACTGATCAAGCCAATCCTTGCTGATCTCTTCTGGCTGACTAAGTATCCAGTGCCATATTTACTTTTAAATACTGATACATTGACTGTTAAACGAACCACGTAATGTCTAGTGGTTATCTTGTCATAAACCTTGTTCTTTAGTGGTTATCTTGTCATAAACCTGGTTCTCTAGTGGTTATCTTGTCATAAACCTGGTTCTCTAGTGGTTATCTTGTCATAAACCTGGTTCTCTAGTGGTTATCTTGTCAATAACCTGGTTCTCTATTGGTTATTTTGTCATTAACCTGGTTCTCTATTGGTTATCTTGTCAATAACCTGGTTCTCTATTGGTTATCTTGTCATTAACCTGGTTCTTTATTGGTTATCTTGTCATTAACCTGGTTCTCTATTGGTTATCTTGTCATTAACCTGGTTCTCTATTGGTTATCTTGTCATTAACCTGGTTCTCTATTGGTTATCTTGTCATTAACCTGGTTCTCTAGTGGTTATCTTGTACTGGTTCTCTATTGGTTATCTTGTCATTAACCTGGTTCTCTATTGGTTATCTTGTCAATAACCTGGTTCTCTATTGGTTATCTTGTCATTAACCTGGTTCTCTATTGGTTATCTTGTCAATAACCTGGTTCTCTAGTGGTTATCTTGTTATTAACCTATTTTTATAAAGAATTGTCGCCAATAAAGGAAAAGACGCCTTACCCTTGCGGAACGCCTTGTCATATTATCCTTATCTTATTTTTTGATGCCTCAATGTTGATCGTTGCTGTGATTAAGTTGCTATTTTATGTACATGTCAGTGTAGTAGTTTTTGTTTTCATCAATGAAATCAGCACGTAGACACGGCCAAGTCTGACGAAAGGCCTGTTGTTTTTATTTCGTCCCGTTAAAGTTATTTCTGGTTAGACGTAAGACCACGTTCTATTGTAGAAGCCTTGGCTGGTGGGAATTCCCTTTAGTCAAGCCGTAGAGTGTTCGGCTTGAGACCGAAGGGTCGTTAGTTCGAATCCAAGAATGGCAGAGTGTTTTCATTGTCTTACCATATCCATGCATAGAGCTCTGCAACATACACAAAAGAAATATCGAAGTCATTCTAGTTATTTTTTTTTCAATTTGACCTACAAGACTACGTCTCCAGATTCTTTCTATTATTCACCTTCGGAGTCTCTTATGTCTTAAAGCCCGGAACAAAACACTACCGTTCCCTCGGAGTCTCTTCAGTTTGTACACTCAGAACAACTTATACTACCGTGCCCTCGGAGTCTCTTTAGTCTTGAGGCTCGAAACAATATAAACTCCCGTACCCTCGGAGTCTCTGTAGTCTTAACTCTCGGAACAACATGTACTACAGTATTTCGGAACATTTCCGCCAGGTTGATGATTTCAATAGAATAGAAGATCTTATAACAAAACCAGCAGAAGAGTAGGGAGTAATGTTTCGTTGACTAAAGGGCCATCTTTATCAGATAAATGTCGACTATTTTGGAATTTGGAATAATATCATTGGCTGGGAAAATTCCAGACTTCTACAGGCGGCTGGTTGAGGTGTAGAAGTTGAGAGTTCAAGTCGTCTTACTGGCCATGGCTAGAGGAAATTTCCTTGTAGTCAAGAAGTAGAGTGACCGGCAGTTTTTCATTACCCCATCCTATTACAAAGAAAACCATCTGGATACGCCGCAGCGTGCTAGTACTAAACAGGGACGAGGGGGCGGGGGCACAGAATCTCGCACATCTATGACCAAATGTTAATGGAAGCGTAGTCGAATTGACTACAGAGCATTGTTACCATCTTGAGTATTTATGCCTATAATCTGTTTACCATCTCGTCACACTTTTTCTACCTTAATGTACATAGGATTATAGTGCAGCCGAAAAGTTGGTCGATTCTTTATCATCTCTCACGCTACGTACGTCGGTGTTAGTACGCTCCACAATGGCCATTTGTCTGATAAAGGTGACAAGTATACAAGCATACAAGTGTACTTTTCACGCTAAAGCTGAAGACTTCAGAGCAGAACTTGATAAGTTCGATTCGTATACACCATACAGAGAAGCAACTTGATATTGAATCGAACATGGCCTCTGTGTCTGGAGTTTCGAAGTCTACGGTCTTTGTGCAGGTTTCAATGTATAGAAAAATTAGTACAATCAATACAAATCAACGGAAATTACAGAAGAGTTCGGATATACCAGCCGCCAGGTGGCGATAAAGTGGCAGTTGTTGAAACTGCCATCTGATAAATGAAAAGATAGACGTGTTTTATACATGTGTTAAAAGGATGTCGATAACACCGTTTACTTGTTTATTGTGTTATCGAGACGACGCAGCCTCCAAGCATGGCGTCGTATGAAATCATCTCTCTCATAATATTTTGCCTATAAACAAATGGAAAAGCCTACCCTAACGTTATTGTTTTCAATTACGAAGCGTGATATGATAGGTAATTATTAGACATGCAGAAGATATACAATTATTGCCCCTGTCTCGATTTTTACTTACTCTAGAAAGAATAATAAAATATATCACGTTCATTTATCTTCGTTCCATGCGTACTGGAGAAGGCAGCTTTCACAACATTCTCGTCAAGGATATGGCTGTCGCATTGATCTTCATCTCATTTCAACTATCCACCGTAATTATAACAGAGTTTATGTTCCAACTGCAGATCGAACTCTAAAGCAAGCTTTATTGTATAGACAGACAAGCTGCGTTAATATCCTACAGAGATAGAACTTCCAGACTGATTAATGTTCTGGTATACATTCAACATAGGTAAGAAGGAGAAGATAAAGTGATGATCTAAAAAAAGACCGGGTTTTTTCCTTAGAAAACTTGTGACAGCAAAATGTGTAACAGTTGATGCGAATTTTAGTTTATATCATTAAGATAAAGCTTTATGCGTAATAAATTCCCTAAAGATGTCTTGATAATCTCAACAAGGAATCCAGTAAGATTATGTCACCCTGTGTAAGATTATGTCACCCATGTAAGATCATGTCACCCTATGTAAGATTATGTCACCCTATGTAAGATAATGTCACCCTATGTCGGACCATGTCACCCTATGTCGGACCATGTCACCCTATGTAAGATCATGTCACCCTGTGTAAGATCATGTCACCCTATGTAAGATAATGTCACCCTATGTAAGATCATGTCACCCTGTGTAAAATCATGTCACCATGCGTAAGATCATGTCACCCTATGTAAGATTATGTCCCCCTATGTAAGATCATGTCACCCTGTGTAAGATCATGTCACCCTGTGTAAGATCATGTCACCCTGTGTAAAATCATGTCACCATGCGTAAGATCATGTCACCCTATGTAAGATTATGTCCCCCTATGTAAGATCATGTCACCCTGTGTAAGATCATGTCACCCTGTGTAAGATCATGTCACCCTGTGTAAAATCATGTCACCATGCGTAAGATCATGTCACCCTATGTAAGATTATGTCCCCCTATGTAAGATCATGTCACCATGCGTAAGATCATGTCACCCTGTGTAAGATTATGTCACCCTATGTAAGATCATGTCACCCTGTGTAAGATTATGTCACCCTATGTAAGATCATGTCACCCTGTGTAAGATCATGTCACCCTATGTAAGATCATGTCACCCTATGTAAGACCATGTCACCCTATGTAAGATTATGTCACCCTGTGTAAGATTATGTCACCCTATGTAAGATCATGTCACCCTATGTAAGATCATGTCACCATGCGTAAGATCATGTCACCCTGTGTAAGATTATGTCACCCTATGTAAGATTATGTCACCCTATGTAAGACCATGTCACCCTGTGTAAGATTATGTCACCCTATGTAAGATCATGTCACCATGCGTAAGATCATGTCACCCTGTGTAAGATCAAGTCACCCTATGTAAGATCATGTCACCCTATGTAAGATCAAGTCACCCTGTGTAAGATCATGTCACCCTGTGTAAAATCATGTCACCCTTTGTAAGACCGTGTCACCCTATGTAAGATCATGTCACCCTTTATACGATCATGTCACCCTATGTAAGATCATGTCACCCTTTGTAAGACCGTGTCACCCTATGTAAGATCATGTCACCCTATGTAACATCATGTCACCCTGTGTAAGATCATGTCACCCTGTGTAAGATCATGTCACCCTATGTAAAATCATGTTTCCCTTTGTCGGGGAGAATAAATATTAAAATGACAATGCTTTTCAAGGTAAACTTCCAAATCTGGAGAACACATAACAAATCCATCATGACCGCGTTAGGTAATTAAATATTCTGATTGTCTACTTCTGATAATGAAAAACAATTCAATACGAAGGCTAAACAATATTGCAAAATGCACATAAACTGTCAGTAGAGTGGTTAATGTGAGACAACTATTAGATGGTGTGCAGTTCTTTAATGCAGTCTGTACATTTGTAACCGCAATCATACATATTTATGATACCTTAGTTGTTCTGAGACCAGACCTGATATCACAAAGTTTGCATTAATTTGAGAAATATTGAGGAATTTTAGCAACTTTTTAGTACGTGTAAGGTATACACCACGTAACATACACCTGTGAATCACACGTGTCTTACATAAAGTGACACAATCTCGTTATGACATGGTTTTAGTGTAAATGTAAAGCCCCTCAAGTACACATGCACTCAACATTATTTTTATTGCTGTTCTTTTATAAAAACATAAAGTTTACAGTTCGAACGAAAGGTTAACAACACGAGATCGACAAACTCCACACAGAGAAGGTGTTTTTAAGTTGTCTTCCTGAGTTAGCCCCTTTGTCAAAGAGATTGACCGTCATGTCATGTAAATGTTGTCGAAGTTATCTCCCTTCGTTAACCCCTTTGTCAGAAGGAATCAGCCGTTGTGTTATCTAGTTGTTTGTAAGTTGTCTCCCTTCGTTAACCCCTTTGTCAAAGAGATTGACCGTCATGTCATTTAAATGTTTTCGAAGTTATCTCCCTTCGTTAACCCCTTTGTCAGAAGGAATCAGCCGTTGTGTTATCTAGATGTTTTCTAAGTTGTCTCCCTTTGTTAACCCCTTTGTCAGAAGGGATCAGCCTTTGTGTTACCTAGATGTTTCTAAGTTGTCTCCCTTTCTAACCCCTTTGTCAGAAGGAATAGATCGTTGTGTTATCTAGATGTTTTCTAAGTTGTCTCCCTTTTTTAACCCCTTTGTCAGAAGGGATAAGTCTTTGTGTTTTCTAGATGTTTCTAAATTGTCTCCCTAAGTAAACCCGTTTGTCAGAAAGGATCCGCCATTGTACGATTTAGATAACCGGTCTATCCTATACGAGTCTGTGATGAAACAGCTGTATTCTGCAGTTTGAATCATCGTTTGGTTATTTTTGGTTTAGTATTGAAAAGTAAATTGACTGAATTAATATGTCTTTTACACTGTTTCGAGGATGTTTGTTTAACTTCCAAGAAGTGCAAGGAAATTCCGATTTCGGTATTCTTAATCGTCTAGACGCTTGTTGTGAAACATTTAATATATCGGTGGAGCAAACGTTTTCTGTACTTTACCGCCTAACAGCGGAGTAATCCGTCTTCTCAACGACTTCACAAAATACTTATTACAAATGTAGTGAGATGGAAATTTTTCTTTTCTATCAAACAACCATGAAGATGTGTAATTAACCATCCGCATTGTCAAAGTTACATCATATCTAATATCTTATCTGAAAGTTCTGTTAAACTTTGAGGTGAAAGCCTTGGTATGAAAGCTACCACATATCGATCTTCAAGGTCAAGGTCATAAATCTAAAAATCTCTAAAATGAAGACGGCACTAGTTTTACATCTTTTGGGTTTGAGATTTCGATATAACTTCCGTTACTTTAAACACCAGTATTAGGCTCATGCGCTTTTATCACCATTTAACATTCGAAGTGACATGCAGTCTCCCTTCATCAACCAAGTATTTTCACTCTATATTTCAATTATGGCGTTTTAACGGCGCAAAATCCTTGAGATGTCTGTTGTTATTCCTTCACGTGAACACTTTCCTGTTTATGCCGTGTCAGTGATGGCGAAATCTTAGAAAGCACAGCAAACGCATATACTGACACACACCACTTAATTGCGTATATATGTTTTTCATTTGAAAATGTTTTGTATCTCGAATTCTGTGTGTTAGACCATGAGGAGAAGGAAGATGTTTAGTGATATCGGCTATAGAGCCGATTTTCCCTGTCGATGGAAGCCCATTAAAAACTACATTTCCCCTAAAGGAAATTTATCTACAAATTCCGTTGAATACGTTTGGTAATGCAGCATTGGTCGAAATGTTTAGGGGGGAGAGTTTTGGAGTCATCGTTAAAAGCAGCATTCACAGACAAACATGCCTTTTAGTTTTTATTTGGTTTCTTTCTCCTTTGGATAGCATGCCATTTAAAATGACTTTAAAAATTCCATTTAAACGAAATGTACATTAAAGTGAGTGCGTGTGTCCCGCCTATGTCATCGTGCGTGGGTCATTGCGTGCGAAGGTGTGATGAACGCAATGGAGTTACTTTCTGTAAGTTTGAAGTCTGACATGCAGCCTAACTAATTGTTATGATTGTGTTTCAGAGTCGTTTGAAAGTAAATTGAATTTGTTTACTTTTTTTTTATTTGTTTCATCAATTCTGTAATTCTTCAACGACCCTGAACCTGCAGACAAATAACAAAAAACGCACATACACGACTCCACATAAGTCGTATCTTATTCTATCCGGTGATGTATAATTTTATATTGAACTTAGAATGAGCGTAAAATTCGTCATTTCACTCAATATATCATAAAGGAGTTTGGATAACGACCTATTGCTAAAACTAGTTCAATATAGTAGTACTATGTTAAAAATCGTCAACCCTTTTGGTAGAACCGTGTTCACGGCCCTGTATTATTCCTCCTGTTAAATTTATGTTCATGGCCCCGTGTAAACTTTATGCCATAACCGTGTTCACGGCCCCGTGTAATCTTTATGGTAGCATCGTGTTCACGGTCCCGTGTAAACTTTATGGTAGAACCGTGTTAACGGCCCCGTGTAAACTTTACGTGTAAACTTTATGACAGAACCGTGTTCACGGCCCCGTGTAAACTTTATGACAGAACCGTGTTCACGGCCCCGTGTAAACTTTATGTTAGAACCGTGTTCATGGCCCCGTGTAAACTTTATGCCATAACCGTGTTCACGGCCCCGTGTAATCTTTATGGTAGCATCGTGTTCACGGCCCCGTGTAAACTTCATGGTAGAACCGTGTTCACGGCCCCGTGTAAACTTTATGTTAGAATCGTGTTCACGTTCCCCGTGTAAACTTTATGTTAGAATCGTGTTCACGGCCCCGTGTAAACTTTATGGTAGAATCGTGTTCACGGCCCCGAGTAAACTTTATGTTAGAATCGTGTTCACGGCCCCGTGTAAACTTTATGGTAGAACCGTATTAACGGCCCCGTGTAAACTTTATGTTAGAATCGTGTTCACGGCCCCGTGTAAACTTTATGTTAGAATCGTGTTCACGGCCCCGTGTAAACTTTATGTTAGAATCGTGTTCACGGCCCCGTGTAAACTTTATGGTAGAATCGTGTTCACGGCCCCGAGTAAACTTTATGTTAGAATCGTGTTCACGGCCCCGTGTAAACTTTATGGTAGAACCGTATTAACGGCCCCGTGTAAACTTTATGTTAGAATCGTGTTCACGGCCCCGTGTAAACTTAATGTTAGAATCGTGTTCACGGCCCCGTGTAAACTTTATGCTAGAATCGTGTTCACGGCCCCGAGTAAACTTTATGTTAGAATCGTGTTCACGGCCCCGAGTAAACTTTATGGTAGAATCGTGTTCACGGCCCCGTGTAAACTTTATGTTAGAATCGTGTTAACGGCCCCGTGTAAACTTTATGGTAGAACCGTATTAACGGCCCCGTGTAAACTTTATGTTAGAATCGTGTTCACGGCCCCGTGTAAACTTTATGTTAGAATCGTGTTCACGGCCCCGTGTAAACTTTATGTTAGAATCGTGTTCACGGCCCCGTGTAAACTTTATGTTAGAATCGTGTTCACGGCCCCGTGTAAACTTTATGTTAGAATCGTGTTCACGGCCCCGTGTAAACTTTATGTTAGAATCGTGTTCACGGCCCCGTGTAAACTTTATGGTAGAACCGTGTTCACGGCCCCGTGTAAACTTTATGGTAGAACCGTGTTAACGGCCCCGTGTAAACTTTATGTTAGAATCGTGTTCACGGCCCCCGTGTAAATTTCATGGTAGACTTTTGTTAATCGGCTTTCGTTATTTGTAGTAAAACTAACGGTTTCTCTCTGGTGGTACGTGTTCGTAACACAGGATGATTAGGATAATATTTTCATCAATAACGTTTTTTCTCTGCTGGAGTGTACATGTAGTCAGCTGGTCACAGCTGCTACACATAAATGTACTTTAACCATCAAAGACCGCATTTCTACGTATTTCGTAAATAATTATGTACAAATGAGCTTGCTATAAATCTCTGACATGTATCTTTGTACTTTTATCAATAAATGTTACTACGGAATGTGAAGGAAGCTAGACTTAACCTATTTTTACATATATTACCATCTAGCTGCTGGAGCCTTTTGTCTAATAATCAAGCGAACAGTACATCGATGTAAAATGTATTGAGCGTGGGCAGTAAGCACGTGTTGATATCTATTGTCTAGGTAAGATTTTTGTATTTTTTGAAGTTTCAGCCATTAACAGATAAAAAATCCTTAAATAAAAATAAATCAAGTCCATACGCTGTATGTGAAATAAAAAATAAAGATAAAACAAAAATGTGACATAGCGGCCCAGACCGATGGAGTATGGCAAGACAACTCCGTGAGAAATTTGAAACTCTGAGTTTATTATGTGACATAATGATGAATATTTGATATACCGTATGACTATCATATACTTGTAGTATATTTATGAGAAATGTTTTGTAAACGATTTTTAAAGTCCATTGTATTGTCCTATGCCAATAGGAAGCACAAAATCAGAACATGAATGGACTTGTTGCGGTTTCCATTTGTTAAGTCGTTTATTAGAATATTTAAGAACCATCCGGTTTCTCCTGAGCAGATTAAATCATTATTTAAGTTTCTAGTAAAATTTTTTAAACAATATTTGTGCGTTTATTTAATACAACATATTTCTGTATGACTTTTATGATTCTTAGATCGCCAGGGATAGATGCTGTTTCCTTTTAGACAATGTACAGCTCGTCTGATTGTGTTCTCCGGTGAACTTCATTCATAGTCAACATACCATATGGCCACGGGTATTTAATGTACAATCTGAAAGTTAAAAAATTCTCTTTTGAAGAAAATTGGGATGTATAAGACTTAAAAAACATGTTTTCGTAGGGTAATTGTCAAAACACCATGTTTTAGAAGCTGTAAGGGTTAAAAAAACATGTTTAAGGGTTGTAGTTAAAACACCATGTTTTAGGAGGCACAATGGTTAAAACACAGCGGTAGTTCCGTCGTTGTATATATATTGTTTTCATTTGAAAACATGATATTACTTACTTGTATTGACCAAGTTTTACATGGCTGGTGTCATTGATGAAGTAGAAGACGCTTACTCTTCAGGAACACATTGTTTTATTCTCCTTGTAATTTTTCATGAGTATGCATTAAAATCGTTCTCTTGTTCGTGTCTCCATAGTTTCATTAAACTTGAGTTTAAAATGAGATTTGGTTGACATGTCAGTAATTCAGTTATATTCTCAAGCTTGTCATTATTTATCAAATTATGTAGGTGTAAACAGCTGTTGTATCGTTTAAGCGTTAACCGAGTTTTTTTATATCAAGATAAGTGCAAATAAAGTTTTTTTGTGAGCTCTACAAACATCAGATATGATTCACAATATTGTTTTGACGTTCAAACGGCACATATCGTCATTTGAATGGAATCTTTTATGCTACAATGTACTTTTTTTATCAGGTATTTTTTGACGAGCTTGCAGAAAGATAATTGACTTGTCGATGGAGGACATAACATATGTACTACAAGATTTACATCTTATGGAAATAATTATTCTGTCATACGCCAACGGTAAGGAACAGAAATTCCCCATCTTATCTTCATGAACTAAGTTCTTGACAGCGACATCAGCTACATCAGATGTATAGTACGTAAACTGTACAGTGACATTAGCTACATCAGATGTATAGTACGTTAACTGTACAGTGACATCAGCTACATCAGATGTATAGTACGTTAACTGTACAGTGACATCAGCTACATCAGATGTATAGTACGTTAACTGTACAGTGACATCAGCTACATCAGATGTATAGTACGTTAACTGTACAGTGACATCAGCTACATCAGATGTATAGTACGTTAACTGTACAGTGACATCAGCTACATCAGATGTATAGTACGTTAACTGTACAGTGACATCAGCTACATCAGATGTATAGTACGTTAACTGTACAGTGACATCAGCTACATCATAGTACGTTAATGTATACATCAGATGTACGTTAACTGTACAGTGACATCAGCTACATCAGATGTATAGTACGTTAACTGTACAGTGACATCAGCTACATCAGATGTATAGTACGTTAACTGTACAGTGACATCAGCTACATCAGATGTATAGTACGTTAACTGTACAGTGACATCAGCTACATCAGATGTATAGTACGTTAACTGTACAGTGACATCAGCTACATCAGATGTATAGTACGTTAACTGTACCGTGACATCAGCTACATCAGATGTATGGTACGTTAACTGTACAGTGACATCAGCTACATCAGATGTATAGTACGTTAACTGTACAGTGACATCAGATGTATAGTACGTTAACTGTACAGTGACATCAGATGTATAGTACGTTAACTATACAGTGACATCAGTTACATCAGATGTATAGTACGTTAACTGTACAGTGACATCAGATGTATAGTACTACATCATACATCAGATGTATAGTACGTTAACTATACAGTGACTTCAGGTACATCAGATGTATATTACGTTAACTGTACAGTGACATAAGATGTATGTTACGTTCACTGTACAGTGACATCAGATGTATAGTACGTTAACTGTACAGTGACATCAGATGTATAGTACGTTAACTGTACAGTGACATCAGATGTATAGTACGTTAACTGTACAGTGACATCAGATGTATAGTACGTTAACTGTACAGTGACATCAGCTACATCAGATGTATAGTACGTTAACTGTACAGTGACATCAGATGTATAGTACGTTAACTATACAGTGACATCAGCTACATCAGATGTCATGGTGAATTTAAATGAAATTTTCTACTGTTAATGACACAATTTTCCAAAATGGCGTAGTTTCCTCTCGCACATTTTTTCTTTTTGTTAGAACGACGTCACTTGATTGTGAAATTGATCAAGTCTATACCCTATATATCAATTAGATGATTACGACTTCCTATTGGAGAATATTACAAATCAGACTTCTCATTTGTGAGGTTATTCCGTGTACGTCATCCATCCATATACCTCTAAGTCATTTGGGCTCCTGTTATAGATTGTTGTGCTAACAACGATATATCAACTGTGATGTCCATGAATGTTTCTGTACTTATAAAAACACGGAGTACTTCTCTTCCATTGGTGTTAATATATCAACTGTGATCCACCGAGATCGATGGATGTTGGGTATAACCTGAAATATCAAAGTCCACAAGAGTTTAACACACGTTAATTAACTGTCATCCTTACAACACACGTTAATTAACTGTCATCCTTACAACACATGTTAATTCACTGTCATCCTTACAACACACGTTAATTAACTGTCATCCTTACAACACATGTTAATTCACTGTCATCCTTACAACACACGTTAATTAACTGTCATCCTTGCAACACATGTTAATTCACTGTCATCCTTACAACACACGTTAATTCCTGTCATCCTTACATCACACGTTAATTAACTGTCATCCTTACAACACACGTTAATTAACTGTCATCCTTACAACACACGTTAATTAACTGTCATCCTTACAACACACGTTAATTAACCGTCATCCTTACAACACACGTTAATTAACCGTCATCCTTACAACACACGTTAATTAACTGTCATCCTTACAACACACGTTAATTAACTGTCATCCTTACAACACACGTTAATTAACTGTCATCCTTACAACACACGTTAATTAACTGTCATCCTTACAACACACGTTAATTAACTGTCATCCTTACAACACACGTTAATTCACTGTCACCTTACAACACACGTTAATTAACTGTCATCCTTACAACACACGTTAATTAACTGTCATCCTTACAACACACGTTAACTCACTGTTATCCTTACAACACATGTTAATTAACTGTCATCCTTACAACACACGTTAATTAACTGTCATCCTTACAATACACGTTTATTAACTGTCATCCTTACAACACACGTTAATTAACTGTCATCCTTACAACACACATTAATTAACTGTCATCCTTACAACACACGTTAATTCACTGTCATCCTTACATCACACGTTAATTAACTGTCATCCTTACAACACACGTTAATTAACTGTCATCCTTACAACACACGTTAATTAACTGTCATCCTTACAACACATGTTAATTCACTGTCATCCTTACAACACACGTTAATTAACTGTCATCCTTACAACACACGTTAATTAACTGTCATCCTTACAACACACGTTAATTAACTGTCATCCTTACAACACACGTTTATTAACTGTCATCCTTACAACACACGTTAATTAACTGTCATCCTTACAACACACGTTAATTAACTGTCATCCTTACAACACACGTTAATTAACTGTCATCCTTACAACACACGTTAATTAACCGTCATCCTTACAACACACGTTTATTAACTGTCATCCTTACAACACACGTTAATTAACTGTCATCCTTACAACACACGTTAATTAACTGTCATCCTTACAACACACGTTAATTAACTGTCATCCTTACAACACACGTTAATTAACTGTCATCCTTACAACACACGTTAATTAACTGTCATCCTTACAACACACGTTAATTAACCGTCATCCTTACAACACACGTTAATTAACCGTCATCCTTACAACACACGTTAATTCACTGTCATCCTTACATCACACGTTAACTGTCATCCTTACAACACACGTTAATTAACTGTCATCCTTACAACACACGTTAATTAACTGTCATCCTTACAACACACGTTAACTCACTGTTATCCTTACAACACACATTAATTCACTGCCATCCTTACAACACGCGTTAATCAAATTCCATCCTTATTACAGATAAATCAGACGAAATCGCGTGAAACACGAACTCTTGTTACTATAATTATGCCAGACATGGATACAACTTTAGTTTTAAGATTCGGGTGTTATGGCACGAAAACTCTATTTGAATGATTTCTACAAACTTATTTAAAAATGTTTTCCTTTAATTTCACTATTCGGTGTTTAATTGAATTTCACCAACACGTATAAGGTTACACAGCGTCCTATATAGAAATAAACACATTTATTTAATCAAATGATCAGAGACACAGTGATACATTTCACCAACTTTCTGTTATAAGATTGACTTTGTTTGGTGTAAACGTCAAGAAGATATTGACGCCAAGAGCGAAAACTCATCTTCTTCTAACCACGTAATTGAATTTCCAACGTTTCACATTGATTTGTAAAAGAAGGGAAATAAACACCAGTATTCAAAAGTCCTCCTAAATCCGAAACGTACAACATAATATCAAAATTTTTATTCAAATCAAATGAAGACGAGAAAAACGCTTAACTTTTGGTACTGAAGAGCATCGATTCAACAGCAGACTCAATACTTATATAGGAAACATGTCATTAAACCTATATTATTGTGTAATAGGACTATACATTGCGGATTTCACCTTTTATAACCTACAAGGTTGAGTCACCTATCTGTTAAATTTATCTCTCTCTCTCTCATTTTTTTTGTCTCCTGTATCAAAAGACATTACGAGCTTCTATCACTAACACAGCGATTTATATTTAAGCTGTTAGCGTATTTTAGTGACAACACAGTTGGTGACCCAATCTGTTACATATACACATGCGACATTTAACATTACCCGTTAAACCTGGTGGCCTTTTGGTGTTTTACAAAATGTCAAACGTTATTCGATTTTGAACTCTGCTCTGATAACATCTCACTTTGCGGTTTTCTTTTGATTTCATATGTTTTCGTCACAGGAAACGTTTTGCTTCTATTAAATACATATGGAATATCTATGGTAAAATTTGTACACAAACTGACATATAACGACTAATGTAGACTGACATGAGAGCTCTCTTGGATGTAATGCTCCAGGAGGGTAGACGGTAGATTCTATGAAATAATAAATTGGAAATCTCTTGGGAGCTTGCTTACGAAGGCGTATGCCATGTCAAGCACCCCGTTCCGTCTATCAAACTGACGTTGCTAATGCTGCGGATACAGCGTCTTGACACTTTCCTGGGCAGTGGACGGTGGTCAGTCGAAGTCCCCAGCGGTCAACATCACCATGCCGTGTCCGTTATTCTCAGCTGGGCACTCTCACACTGGTAATATTGGACACTAGCAGTCACATTGGTTAATTGTCTGGTCGGTAATTTAATTTCTGTCAGAACGTTTTCATCGGCAAATAGCTGTGATAAATTTAGGAGATAAACTTTATTTTTAGTCCTAAGTCTTGTGAAAGTTAATAGTTGATTAAAATAGAAACATATTTTGTTGTAAATAAGACGCATCTTATATGTCATTGTGATATCAGTGTCGCCAAACCTAACAGTATGACCGCAATACATACAATGTTTACACAGTAGAATTCCCACGGATTCAGACTACAGACCTGCAGGAGACGTACTCGGAAATGTAAACCAGGATATACAATATACGATAATTAATTTTCCCTACAGATAAAAGCAAAATACTTCAATTATATATTTTCTCAGAAAGCACAGAGTTTATCTAAGAGGGCCTGAGGGGTTCTGTATGCCCCTAATGAGCGGTAACGTAATGATACCAGACTTATAGATCACATTGCAGGACTCCAGTCCCGCGGTAGTAAAGGCACAACAGACTCCAGGATGCCTATGTTTTAATACCGGCGGTGCTTTATGACAATAACGTATTCAATATGATTCGCTTTTCTCTTGATATAAAAAACGTATAGATGAGCATAACGTAATTGTAATATCTCTCCAATAGCTTTATTTGGAACATATTATGTCATAAAATAAATCACATCCCAAAAAAGGAATTTGTACTTTTAGCGTTTTATCGTGATTTGTCACTGCTATGTTTAATTCCAAACGCCATACTTAAGCACTACAAGGGCGGAGGTGGACAAATTCCCCTGTGGCTGCGACATAGCATGGGTTTGTATTATGCGGGAACGGCATCTCTCTGTCTCTTTCCTTGATAAAATTGCAGTGCATTTGTCAGGCGTCTTTAGGTAATATAAACACGACAACACCACCATCTCTGATCGACTATTAATTAAAGTTCTTAAAAACCGAGAAAACATGTCATCGTTATTCATACTCAATCCCCCGATGAAATAAGGGCAACATATAAACAATTATATACGCGGAGACCGCCGAAAAAGTACAAGGAGAATAAAACAAAGTGTTCCGGAAGAGTAAGCGTCTTCTGCTCAATCGACGACAACCGTCATTTATCTAAGTAAGTAATGTCAGGGACACGAATGAGAGCGAGGCAAACAACAACAGAACTATACTGACGAACATCAAACAAATCCAACTTTATTCCTCACAAAGAAATAGAAAATTTCCCACTGACATCATTATAACAAACATCATTGAGCACAAGTACAAACAATGATTCTTTTATTTTTGTCCAAATGAAAATTGGCCTTATTTGATTTTGATAACATATTGAGCAGTATTCTCGTTTTACATATGTTCAAGAAGATAATATACACTATTTACAAATATAATTACAAATTGTATATCACAGGCAAGTAAAATATAGCTGTAGGGACAGGGAGGTATCATTCCATATGAGATATCTTTGCAGGTTTCTTAAAAGCTAAACGAGAAGTAGAATTTCTGACATCGTTTGGTAAAATATTCCATGTAAGAGCTTCTTGGTAACTAAAAGAAATTTTGAAAATGTTTATTTTGTGAGATGGCAAGTAAGTCACTTTTGAAGAGATAGATGTTGTAGACATACTTTGAACATAAGACAAATAAGTACAACAATTCAAACTTCGTGGAGCTAAATCATTAAACACCTTTTATATTAAAATAACTTGATTGTATAAAACTTGTTTACAAAAAGGCATCCAATTAGGGCGCTTAAACATATCACATGAAGGTGTTGAGAAATCACCGTTGCAAAAAATACTTGCTGTTCTCTTCTGCAAACGATCTAGTTAATAACAACATTATTTTTGGCAGTGTGGCCCAGACAGTGTAGCAGTAATCCATGTGTGTTGTTTAAATTTTTTTTATCCTTCTCTACATTCACTGTAATCTTAGCAAGTACTGATTAAAAATGCTCACCGGAGACACGCTCATCACAGATCATTTAGGATCAAGTTTAACTAGAATCTAGATGTTTTTGTTGAGAATGTATTCACATACATACACATTTTTATACATATTTAATTCATATATATTCAAAACCGTTTATACAGTTGTAATGTGTCCCTGGGAAGCAAGACAATTTGCTTCTCAATATTTTTACCTCATGATTATTCATCAGACCTCATAATTATTCATATGACCTCATAATTATTCATTTGACCTCATAATTATTCATTTGACCTCATGATTATTCATTTGACATCATGATTATTCATTTGACCTCATGATTATTCAATATTGACCTGTGTATCCTATGATAATAGTGTAGATCACAAAGTTATTTTATGAGTGTAGTTGCTATAAATGTATGTTATCAATAACACTTCAAATATATATACAGATGGTCTAAATTATTCTGACATTCTGTCATGTTTTATATTAATCAGTCTGAAAAGACTGATAAAGGATCTGAAAGTTGATAGAACATCTACCATTGATAAAGCATGGATCAGACAAATACACAGATTGTAGTAGAAGAAACGAAATGTAATTTAATTATGGATCTGACCATTCTCTCTTGATGATATCAAGTCATGATATTATCTTTTCTTCTTTGTAATTTATAAAGTACATGAACAATTCTAACATGCAACACCTATAAAACAACTCCTAGTTACTGATAATATAACAACATATCAATTATTACTTTATATGAATCAATATTTATACAATAACATTTCATCTTCTTGTTTTGTTGTAATTGAGTTTGAAAAGACCGAGTGCTGTAGGAGGTAAATCATTCCAAATTAGTGACAGTGCATTCTTAAAACGATTCTCCTACCACAGACAGAACTTACGAGGTGGAAACCATATTCTACCAGAACAACTAAATTTGTAGACCAGTCAACTGTCTAGCAATCCTCTAGGGTTGTCAACAATATGCATTCCAAATTTATTTTCCAACTCCTCTTATGGGATTAAGTTGTAACTTGCCTGGAATTGTCCTAAGATGGTTTACAGTGTTATCATCTAAGTTTTTCGAAAATCACTGTTGTGTACATGGTCTGACATTTCAGGATTGTGGCTTGTAAACAACAAAGCAGCTATATACTGGATTTCTATATATATATCTATATGTTTTAAGACAACTTCATCACATTTAAAATATAGCAAGTATTCAAACTAAAATATGGATTGTTGTAATCATCATTTGTCTGGCGTTTTAAACAATTTACATTTTCGACTTCTTCTCAATAACCTAAAGACTCTTTGGGTCTGTAGCATACTGGAATGAAGGGCTATCAAGTTTGTTGAAATGAATGACTTTGACTTACTTTCAAGCACAGGAGTCAAATGTGTTAAATCTTTTCAATCAGCTTCTTCACATTAACCAAATGGCCTAGGGTCATCATTCTGGGCCAGTAACATGCTGTGAGGAAGGGCTACTTTCAAAGTCAGGTGGTTTAAATGTGTCAAATTTTTCAAATGACTTCTAAATAAACAAATGATCCAAGGTCATGATATTGGGCCTACCAAATTTGTTCAACGTAATGACCTTGGCCTACTTTCAAGGTCACGGGTGTTAAATGTGTTTAAATATTTAAATGATTTTTTTCTCAATAATAAAATAACCCAGTGTCATGATATTAGGCTAGTAGCATGTTGGAGTGAAGGGATATCATGTTTCTTCAAATGAATGGCCTTGCTCTTCAATAACATTTTTTGTAAGTATCCATACATCTGTTCTGTCTGCTCCAATGCTGGGATTGATGGACAGGCTCTAAAACTGTCAAAAGACCTGAAGATCCCAGGTGACCGATGACAAATGGGGCTCCTATTGTTCGCTTGAGACTGAATACATTTTTGTATGTGAAAAATGATTAACCTGAACGAATATGATCCAGTAGGGGGTCACCTGTCTGACTATGTGGATTTTCTCTGGTACTCTAGCTTCATCCCATTTTAAGACTTCTAGCATGCCGTACACCCGACCTTACATCGAAGAACATGTTTGAACACTTATGGTTTCCCCAAGCAATATCTACTTATAAATTCTTCTCAAGTTCCACACGTGGGTTTGAGCTTATAACATGCCTAAAATGATCCTGAAATGTCCTGACCAAGTGTTATTATTTCTAGAGTCGGTCTGAAATCTAATACCGCCCCCACAGTCGCCATCTTGAGGAAGTTGAAAATTTCGCAGAGAAACAAAAATGAGGAGTATTCTTTTTTGCCTTAACTGCAAAAGATTTCAACTACTGCTACTGCTGTTATATTTTATAAAGGTCTTTATAGTCATATAAGTGTTGAGGTCCATTGTCCTCTTGTTTGATAGTCCATGAGTCAAATGCTACAAAAATGAATCATCCTGTACGCACCAAAAAGACTTAGGACATACTATTTGACCAGAAGCACTGTTGTATTGAAGGATTACCAAGTTTGCTCAGATCAATTATTCGGGCTTACTGCCAAGGTCACAGGGGTCAGGTTATAGATTTGATTCCAGATTGTATACGGTATGTGTAATATTTTAGAAATATTCAATATATGTTGTTTAAACTACAAATAAATATATTAATATCATCAATTTCTTCTTGTCAATAAACAAAAGGTCCAAAGATATTCGCCCAAAAGCATACTCATGCAACATAGAGAGTAATACAATGTTGATTTTATACTGTATACATATAAATATGTCCTGGCTGAAGAACTGACTGAAATCAAATGGGAAATGAACATAAACTACATGTACATGCAAAAATCCAAGAGCAGTTAACTGGGTCACCAGGTCAAAGGTCACGGCAACATTTTAACTAAATATTTTATGTCCTTACTGTATCAAGCAAAGCTCCACAGAATTAAATGATCATTAGTTGTAGATGAATGTAGTCTGAAGAAGGAACATGTTAGTTTAGGAAGTTGCAATCCAGATAAAGGAGGATAAGATAGCTTTAAAGCTTACTTTCACATCCCTCCTTTATATTTAGCATTATATAAAATAGCATGAGCTTCATTGTATGTATTTACTACACATTATCAAATTTCTAATCAAGCATGTAACTGTACTTTACAACAATGTTCGTTTACAGTATTTCCAGTGTTTTAATTAAAAAGAAGGGCTTACTTAAGCGCATTTCCAAATTTCGGGAAAACAATTTGTGTCTATTCAAACATTCATTACAAATAGGTAGAGCAATATATTAAGCACAATATTAAAAAAAAAACATTTACGCTAATATTATCCCAACCAGTAGCTATATTGACATCCAAGTTCAACAAAACACTTTTCAATGAAATAAACTTCAACTTTCGGTATTAAAGACATTGCCCTCTAGTGTATATCATTTATTAGTTGTTTTTTTCATTTACAATTTTTTTTTTAAGAAATTTTAAATATTGCATTCACCCAGTCATTCAGGTAATTGTTATATGCCCGGATATGTCTGGCTGTACTGTCATAGTACATATACATTGATCATGTAAGATCACACAAAAAGCAATGCTTATGTCGTCTAACAACCTGATTATTACATGTCATGTTATATCCATGCGTCAAACATTTGGTATAAATAGATCTCTTTTGGTCTAGATGAGAAGAGGGGAGGTCAGACAGGCCAGTCTCCAATGACGGGACGCCCACTCACTTATGCTTTTGACTGAACTATGTTATAATGTATTTTGTAAATACATGGATGCAATTAATAGATAAATGTAGACACATTCTAAATTAAACATGAAGACCAAAGTTGGATTTCTGTGTCATCACTGCACTTGCTCAACAACATCAACTGGACCCTACAAAGCCACACAACTTCGTTATCCATATGGCTGTGTGAACATCTTAGCCTTTTCTAGTTTATGAGAAGGGCATAGTCTTGATTCCTTGTATTATGTAATGCGTGGTACGATTTTTATAATTTTAGATTTTAAATCTCTTTAAATAATCTTCCATGTTGGTTTATATCAATAATTCATTTATTTATGACAGGAATGGCTCCGAACATAAGAGACGTTTCTATTGACGTTTTGAACTTAATCACAATACAATTTTGATGAAGATGATGTTTTCGTTCCTTAGAGAGTACGAATTATCTGTTTATTCCTCAATATCTGATGACGAATGTTATGAATCGGCCTTGTCTCTTTGTATACTAATCAAACATTTATGGATTTCCTTTGTGATATAAATTGTTAAAGCTTTCAAAGGCACTTTTCATTTTTGTTGAAATTTTTTTTGCCAGACTGAGTGTTTGTGAAATGTCTCTAATGTAAAGAGATACATGTAATGGAAGGTGTTGTAGATTAATTCCTTTCCACGCCTCTGTGCGCCATTTCTTCACACAACTGTACCGTCAATGTCTGCCATAAGGCGGATTCTTTAAACGAACAATGGAAGACTGTACTAAAGAAACGCAAGCAAAGAGCACCTTTCAGGACAGATTTTGATTTGATACAATAGAGCTAAAGATTGTGCAAAAGACACAAGTGAATAGCACCTTTCAATACAAATTTAGAGTTAGGTACAACAGAGCCAAACAATGAATAAAAACGCATACTTCAGCTCTTTGGTCCTTCTAGAACTCGTCAGTGATGCTTACGGCCAAAGTAAGGATATTCTGTTTGTATTTGACTTTTTTTAATGTCTCCTTGGTACTGGACTTATTCCGTGTTTTTTTTTCATATTCAAACAATCTTCAGTGATATCGCCGTCTGTACACAAATCTAACATACGCTGTCTTCTGCAGAGACTTTATCCTTCCCATGTATTGTGATGTCTGGCATGACGAGTTACATGTCTCGCTGATCACGGCTGCGAATAAATCTTAGGGCCGGCAGGCACGTACATGTAACTAAGACATTTTACGATATCCTGGAGAGTTTCTGTCCGTCTAGTCGCCCTCAAATTATTGATAGAAAGTAATCTTTCTTTTTTAAATTGAATCGATATCTTCGGGAAACTTTTTACATAAGATCATTGTCATTTTCTTACTGGGGAATAGTTGCAGTGTATGTGACCTTGGTACGTGTAGGTCCTTTTACTGTACCATCTGTTTCAATTGATTTCGCAGCAATTTGCCTGTATAGATATCCTCTGTTGATGCCGATGCTTCGATTTTCATAATTCTTTTATTGGAGTAACTCTTCGATACACAGTGCATATCGACTCTAAAATAAATAAATAAATAAATAAATAAATAAATAAATAAATAAATAAACAATAGAAACTGTCCATTTCAAAGCAATAGACATGAATTTTCTTCGAGATCCGCCGATCTATCTTAACATACTGTTTCGAACGCTTAGGAGAGGTTCATTGGTTGGTTTTAGAAAAAATAACTTTTATTTATTTAAAAAAGAGTTTATTTATTAAGGAAAAAATCATTTTTTCTAAACTTACCGTAATTTATTTAGAAAAAAAGAACTTCATTTATTTAGAAAACGATTCATTTATTTAGAAACAAACTTGATTTATTTGGAAAAAACTTCATTTATTTAAAAAAAACGCTACATTTATTCAGGAAAAAAATTATTTATTAAAAAAAGTTTCATTTATTTACAAAAGAACTTTTCTTTTATTTAGAAAAAGCTTTTTGATTTTGGAAAAACTTTCATTTATTTAGAAGAAAGCTCCATCAATGCTTCATTTATTTAGGAAACAACTTTTTAGAAAAAAAACTTCTTTTTTTGTAAAAACTTTCGTTTATTTAGAAAAAGCTGCATTAATTTAGGAAAAAAACTTCATTTTTCTAGAAAATGCTTCATTTATTTAGAAAAAGCTTCAAGCGTTTGTTTTCTGTTAGAGAAAGGAAATTTATTTGAAGGATCAAAGTGATGTTTAGGTATACTCCAAAGTACATCTATGAATTATATATCGTCTTACAACATTTCCACTCTAACACTTTGACATCAGGAAACTTACCATTGTACATAAAGCACCATGGCGATAACTCGACTGATTCCGACAATAACTTATTTGTCTGATCCTGAAATCAACGGTGAGTCTGGCAAGCGCCAGCTTTTAACAGTCAATAGGTCATTTTACCAATAAACTACGCCTGATGAATGCTATCTCTCCTAGTGCACCACTTACATGGGCTACATAGGCAGCTTTCAATCGGAGATTACTGCACATTTCGGAAGCAAGTTCAGGGAGGAAAATGATTGGTCCATATTTTAGCATGTACAAATGTTATAAAGTGCATGCCTGTGTAACAGTGTACGTGCACCCGAGATATGTAGATAGGATCACGACCTCTTTTATCCAAAGCAGCATAGAAACTTCACTAACAAGGAATGGCTTTCTGGGTGTAAGATTAATTAATTGAAACTGAACGCTTTTCCCGACCTCACCATTGGCAATTTACCGTAGTATTAATGTTTAACGATGGGGGATATTTTCCGGAAAAAAGACATATAAATGCCTTGCCAAAGAAATTTTATAAAGCACCTGTTTTATCTCCTCATAAAAATCAACAGTGGAACAACCTGGATATCTTATCAACAAGTGAAGTCAGTCAACAAGTGGAAAAACAAGTCATCAAACCGGTTCTTAATGGACTGAGATATTAGGTCCCAATGATGGTGTATATCGAGATATTTAGCTCTATCCGCTGACAGACATTAACCTAAAACACAGCCACAAATACAGCCAGTTCTGAAATTATCATGTTAAGGAGATCTCAAGGTTAAACTCATTATTTTATTTTTAAGTGATTGTTTTTTTCCAAACATATACTGTTATGAAAAAATAATTTAGGGCAAAGATGGTTGTAATAGAGGATGCTTGTTATAGTTAGGTTGTTCAGAGAGAGAAATAACCGACGCAATACTTATATGTAATTGATCGTCTCTTCTACTTCAATGGCAAGATACTTTAAGTAAAGGAAAGGTACCAGCAGCGGTTTAGCACACTTTTTAAATACATGTTTGCATTTAAAATAAAAGGTTCGTTTGAAAGTTTAGAAGGCGAAAAACTTTCGTAGAAATTGTGGTTGGTTGGTTGATGATAAGATATTACGTCTCTTTGACTCGTTCTATATCTAGGAGTTGTCGCACCAACAAAGGTCAGAGCTTTGGAGACATGAGAGTGAGACCCGCGTCTCTCTCACGGGTCGGAGCAGTTTTCCGGGTGTCAGAGATATTATGTAAAATGCAATTTTAGAAGACGGTTCCCAGACCTAATAGCATGTGTGACTTATTGTACTGATACTTTTTGGATATCTGGTCACTCTAGTGTCCTAGGATAACTGTGGTGGATGTCAGTAAAATTTCAACACCTCACCTTAAGTCAGATTTAAGAGACTTTGATACAGTGTGGTATCTGACCCCACTTGTTTAAAATATCTCAATTTCAGATTTCCTCAAGCCCAGATTTTCCTCAGCTAATATCTCCTTGAAAATATCTTGTATGAAAATTCCGCAAGGAATTTCAGGACATCCTAGCCGATGCCTTCCTCCTGTTCCTTGAGAAAATTTTATACAAGCCGTTTTTGAGGAGATGTCAGCTTAGGAAAACCTCGACTTGAGGAAATCTCAAGTTGAGACGTTTTATACAAGTGGGGCCAGGTCACTAGAGCGGTCTTATGTTAGTATCTGTTGGTAGTGTATGTTTATAACACTTATGTGGAAGTTAACTAAATTATAGCACCCAATCATATATTTAAAGTAGTATATAATGTTTTGTTGTTTATCATTAACAGGCGAATTTTGACTGACGTAATTGTGTATCTCCTTCTGTTCGGTGTTTCAATAAACATGCCTGTTTATAATTCGAGGTTCATTTAGCTCAAATTTCCTTACTTGTGTTTAGTAAATCCGTATGCAGCTGGTCAATATCTCAAACCTGAATCTGACTAAGTGGTCAGTTCATTTACGTTGGACCAAGAGGAGTAACCGATTTTACATTATTACACATACACAGTTGAGAATACCATCTGACAATTATTTCTGTTGACAGCTGAAATTGTTCATCAGACAACATAACTATAGCTGCTTGAAGCATCCGACACTGTTTATATAATTGTATATATCCATCAATCTATCATTTCTACCAATGTCCTGTGTTAGATTAACAGACCTGCTGTATCACCCAATGTCCTGTGTTAGATTAACAGACCTGCTGTATCCCCCACTGTCCTGTGTTAGATTAACAGACCTGCTGTATCACCCAATGTCCTGTGTTAGATTAACAGACCTGACACAGTGTCTTGTGTTAGATCAACAGACCTGCTGTATCTCCCTATGTCCTGTGTTAGATCAACAGACCTGCTATATCACTCAGTGTTTATCTAGCTCCATTTCTCTATCTTTAATTGAGTCCAAATAACACTGGCCAAGATCTATCAATTTTTTTCAACTTATATTAATATATATTGTCATATTATACTATATATTATTGTACTTGACGTTATTCTGAAATTACCTGATATATGAAAATAACGATTGTTTAAAATTACTGGGCTTCTGCACCTCCCTGTCTAGATTTTGACTTTTCTTTCGATCACTTTGGGTTTTCCTCGGTCGCCTCCTTAAGCTCAAAATTTGCAGTTTGAGTCATTGTTTGGCTCTGCTGTATCTAACTCTATATATGTATTACAATGTGTTGTTCAATTGTGTACAATCTTACATGTATATATGTGACAGGAACTGCTGGTTGTAGTTTGTGATTATACATTAAAAAAGACCAATGCTGTTGCCCCTGTTTCTGTAACATGCAATCTTTATTTTAGTAGCTGACATCTCTTGCACTTGTAAATTTCGATATTTAAGTAGGATTGCAATAAATTGAAATTGAAATGACACCGATGTAGAATTCTACTTGACAGTAACCGACTGGTCGTTACAGCCCTGAGGACATGGATTTAGGCTTTCATTAAAACTTAATTTCTAGTGTGATCCATTAGCTGGCTAGATATGCAGATTTGTTAATGCTATGTGATGCTATCGGAGAGACGCTGTGTCTATTGTGTCCGACAATATCATGAACAGGTGAGAATGATAAAGTTTTATTTATCAGACAACGTTATCTCATCAGGATCAAACCTACATGTATACATTTTGTTAATCATAGAGAAATAACCCATATATATATAAATATACATATACATGTACACTCTCTTACAGACTGTTTAGAAACTGTTTTTTAAGTTTCTATGTCTCGTATACAGATGTAGTTACGCCAGCTTTGTAAATAAAGGTTAGCGTATCATAAGAGCTCACCACAGCATTGCCTCCATATCCCCTATCCTGTACTCATTTTTTTCGGCAAAAATTGTGCAAAATACAAAAATGAATTATTTTCTTGAATATTTATCTCGCAAATAACGCGAATATTATACGAGATAATAATTCTGCCTAGCGGTATAAATACTGATGGCCAATTGTCATGGCAAAAAGTCCTCGTTGTGACGCCTTCCATAGACATTGTACCGTCGTGTTTTAACCTTTGATCCTTTCTAAACTCTGCTGTTTTCTACTCACAATAGAAATTTCATTTCATGTACATTGTACTCGGAAAGTGGCAATTTGTTGAATACCAGCTCCTAGATTAACAATCATAACAAACTATTTATCAAATTAATTAAAACAAATGATTAGTTACATTACAAACTCTCCCAAAAACCGCCACAAACTTTGGTGGACTGGTCACTCAAGTCCCCAACACAGAAGAGACTATGTTCAAAACATGATCGAATTTGGAACTTCTCTACTTCACTTTACCGTCACCTACATACTTGTATATAAAACGTTTCGCCCTGTTTCTAAAACAAATTTTGAAAGTTACTTTTCTGTGCTTGAGTAAACCAAATTGTCTTTCATTAAATCTATTACTTATGTTAATTTCCTAAAAATCCATAAAATGGAACAAAAATATCGTTCATGATTATTTTTTTTTCGAAAAAAAAAAATGAAATTGGCGCATTCGTGCATCATATTCGAAATTGATTTTGTAAAATAAGAGGAAAAATTGGAATAATATCCTGAGCTCATTTCTAATTTAGAGACAATTTTGCCATAGCTGTATGTTTTGTAATTAGAGATAAATAAGTAAATTTTCAATTTAACCAGTAGGCTAGTTTACTTAGCAAACTGATGAAAAACCTTATATGGTATGTAATTGAAATCCTTGTCATCCCCTGATTACAAATATTACTTTGGCTTTTTCGGAAAACTTCACATGTGCGCAGAGTGACAACGAAGAATTCAATTGCGTGAGTATTTTTTTTTTATCCACGAGATAAATACTAAAGAATTATTATTCTTTCCAAACATCACGAAATTTAAGCTTCTAGAAAGAATGAAGTTATATAATATAACAATACATTGTTTAAATTACCCTAGTTGGCCGATAAATATATATATTTTCTTGAAATATTTCGAGTTATTTCATTTCTCAATATATACAATATGTTACATGTATGTTGAACATTTACAGTTTCATTGTCACAGACTAATTCACATCTTCCAATTTTTCGTTTCAATTTCACAAGTAATCGACATCATCCCATTTCAGTTTCAATTTCAAAAAAGAAATCGGCTTTAACCCATTTTCAGTTTCATTTACATAAGTAGTGACATTTGCCTATGTTCCCTTTAAATTTCACGAATAAATAGACACTATCTCATTTCATTTTCAATTTTAAAAATCAATTGACATTAGTCAATTTTCAGTTGTACCTGTTGAAATATAGTAAGAATATTGCCGATATGCTGTGCTGACGTACCTCTACAGAATTAAATAAGAATATTGCCGATATGATGTATTGATGTACCTGTACAAAACAAAGTAAGAATATTGCCAATATGCTGTGCTGACGTACCTGTACAGAATTCAACAAGAATATTGCCAATATGATGTATTGATGTACCTGTACAGAATTAAACAAGAATATTACCAACGATGTATTGATGTATCTGTACAGAATTAAATGAGAATATTGCCAATGATGTATTGATGTACCTGTACAGAATTAAACAAGAATATTACCAATGATGTATTGATGTACCTGTACAGAATTAAACAAGAATATTGATGTACCTGTACAGAATTAAACAAGAATATTACCAATGATGTATTGATGTACCTGTACAGAATTAAACAAGAATATTACCAATGATGTATTGATGTACCTGTACAGAATTAAACAAGAATATTACCAATGATGTATTGATGTACCTGTACAGAATTAAACAAGAATATTACCAATGATGTATTGATGTACCTGTACAGAATACAGTAAGAATATTGCCAATATGATGTATTGATGTACCTGTACAGAATTAAACAAGAATATTGCCAATATGATGTATTGATGTACCTGTACAGAATATAGTTAGAAGAGTCCAGTTGCCTGTAAAAAGTCGGATATTTCGTTACCTGTTGTGTACATCTCCGACAGCTAGTAATTTCTTATCAGTCAAAATTGATGTATAAAATACATTAAATACCTTATCTACTCCATTTGAAATGAAAAAATAATTTCACCGAGAGCAATGTGGTTAATTTCATCGCGTTCCACCGACAATTTTGGTGAGAATGAATCTCGCGTCAGGGATGTTTTGTTATGCACTTAACGCAGGACAAATCCAGCACTTCGCAGAACAGCAAGTAACATCTTGATTGAAAACAAATTAATTCCATTGTTTTCCACACAATATTGGAGAATTAAATCCCAGAATGGAGTTAAGAATTGATGGAATTTCACGTGCATGTCCTAAATGGAATAGAGGAAGAGAAATAAATACCAGAATGAAGAGATTAAAATTTCCGGTGACAGAAGACTAATTGTTACATTGTTGGAGTACACGTGTCAATTTTTTAAAAAAAAAAAGAGCAACTTTTAAAAAGTCCTTCTAATGCTGTTTATAACTCTGGAAACAATCAATGTCCTGGAACTCAATATAAACATGCAGGTCAAATAGACAACAAGTCTACAAAAGTGCAGAGCATAACTTTGTGCGTCAACAATTGCTGCGTGAGTTCACTGGACCGTGAACATCGGCAACCAATTTAAAGATTTTATGTGCACGAAATGTTATATTAAAATGGTTTCAACTGAGACCTTCGTAGTTCAGAAGTTTGACTGGGAATTTTTGTAAATTTTTAATTGTGACAAATCGATGTCCTTAATTTTCTGATGAGAATCTTTAGAAGCATGTTGATTGTTGCGTAGTATTGAAGATTACTGGTTAGTTGTTGTTCGGTAGGATGACGTCATTGTAATTACTCAAATATTACAGGATGTGATAAAAAAAGTAACTAAATTGGAAACAGAGATATCAAATTATTTGAACAGTACTGGAATAATTATTTCAAAAATTCTTTACACTGGAACGCGTTAATGATATATATCTATAGTGAAAATTCATTCGTTTTCGGATATTAAGATTACTTTTTAACATTTACATATCATTCACGTCAAGTATTAAACTAATTTAAAATCTAGTATCATGTTTAATTACACCTCTCCGTGTAAAACATTCTTAACATGTTACTTAAAGCTATCCAGGCACTCTTAGCTTTTAATTTATATGCATGCGTCAACGAAAACTCGTACAGATAAACACTTTAAAAGTTCTTGAAATATTCGTGTTGTTGTTTCCTCATATAAATATTGATTTTAAAGAAAAGTACAAAAAGTCAACATAATCATACTCAATAAAACTGGCAAAATATGAATAAAATAAAAATTGATACGGAGACTCATGAAAAAAATACAAGGAGAATAATACCAGGTGTTTCAGGAGAGTAAGCGTCTTCTGCTTCATCGACGACTCATGGCATGTAATCCTGCTAAATCCAATTAAGTTATGTCATGTTCTCAAATAAGACAAGGTATACAACGACTAAATCAACAGACAGACAAACGAGCTTCAAATAACTGCACGTCCAGCTTCGTATAGCACAAAAATCAGAATATTTCTCAATGAGATCACTATGCCTACCGTAAAAGTTCTCCATAATTTTCATCAACCTACATGTTTTGAAACGCCATATTACTACTTTGTCCGTCGGTTGACAACTTCTCGCACAAAAATCGCGATGCTGTGAACGGGCCCTTGGAAATTGAAATCAACTGCGAAATGTAAACACCATAGTTTAGGATGCAAGGATATTGCTATCCAGAAATGGAATATAAACAATAGGGAAATTGAAATCATCATGTTTATCATACCGCTTGTTGGAAAGCTGTCCACATGGTTCCTTGTATAAAAAGACCGAGATATGAGACTTGATGTAGAAGAGTCTGTCATGTCCTTGATTTCCAAATGAGATGGGTATATACGATGGACGTGGTCAATAAATTTCTTGTAATGTAAAGACAAGATGTCATCAATATACATGAAAATGAAATTATACGACTTCGCATGTTACCTGTTTTGATAAGCTCTTCGGTAAATTCAGCCTCGTATGAAAACAAAAACAAGTCAGCCAGCAGAAGGGCACAGTAAGTTCCCATCTGATGAAAGGTCCCAGCTAATGTTATCAGGGTGACATAACGCCGGAGAGGTCCCAGCTAATGTTATCAGGGTGACATAACGCCGGAGAGGTCCTAGCTAATGTTATCAGGGTGACTTAACGCTGGAGAGGTCCCAGCTAATGTTATCAGGGTGACATAACGCCGGAGAGGTCCTAGCTAATGTTATCAGGGTGACTTAACGCCGGAGAGATCCTAGCTAATGTTATCAGGGTGACTTAACGCCTGAGAGGTCCTAGCTAATGTTATCTGTGTGACTTAACGCCGGAGAGGTCCCAGCTTATGTTATCTGTGTGACTTAACGCCGGAGAGGTCCTAGCTAATGTTATCATGGTGACTTAACGCCGGAGAGGTCCTAGCTAATGTTATCTGTGTGACTTAACGCCGGAGAGGTCCCAGCTTATGTTATCAGGGTGACTTAACGCCGGAGAGGTCCTAGCTAATGTTATCATGGTGACTTAACGCCGGAGAGGTCCTAGCTAATGTTATCAGGGTGACTTAACGATGGAGAGGTCCGAGCTAATGTTATCAGGGTGACATAACGCCGGAGAGGTCCCAGCTTATGTTATCTGTGTGACTTAACGCCGGAGAGGTCCTAGCTAATGTTATCAGGGTGACTTAACGCCGGAGAGGTCCTAGCTAATGTTATCTGTGTGACTTAACGCCGGAGAGGTCCCAGCTTATGTTATCTGTGTGACTTAACGCCGGAGAGGTCCTAGCTAATGTTATCTGTGTGACTTAACGCCGGAGAGGTCCTAGCTAATGTTATCTAATGTTATGTGTGACTTAACGCCGGAGAGGTCCTAATGTTATCAGCTTAACGCCGGAGAGATGTTTATCATGGTGACTTAACGCCGGAGAGGTCCTAGCTAATGTTATCAGGGTGACTTAACGCCGGAGAGGTCCCAGCTTATGTTATCTGTGTGACTTAACGCCGGAGAGGTCCTAGCTAATGTTATCAGGGTGACATAACGCAGGAGAGGTCATAGCTAATGTTACCAGGGTGACATAACGCCGGAGAGGTCCCAGCTAATGATTCCCGGATGACTTAACACCGGAGCAGTTTATCCTCTGCAATGCAATATCTAATATCCTTACAATAGCAATCTGATTTTAAAAGGAACAATGCCATCAGCGTATGTACGGAAAATTACAGTGGATACTCTAACCGCTGACTGGTAAGATACCAATATCCGGTGTCACAGACGGGAACGCTTTTTGCTGGTGTCGTAAACATGTTTTTGTTTTGTTTTGACATGTCTGTTTTATTGTTCACTGATAGACGAGCTTCAACAAGATGACTCTTATGTTCCACCAGATTTCACAGCATTTGTTTAAGAAATCCATTGTATTCCCCAAAGTGTTATATTCTTCAAACCAATTGTTGTATTGACAAATCACCCTTTTACTGGCGAAACCATCGTGGCCTTGTATGACTAGGAATCTGTGATATCGCACTATAAAGGGCACCATCGTGACTGACACGTGCATTACACAATCTGTCAGTTGATATCTCAATATCGCAGCATTCTCATTTATTTTCAATATTTGAGATCTGTATACCTGAACGTTCTCTCCTGAAGTCTGTCATTCTTTTGATATAAGAGACTTTAGTTCCAAAAAAAAAAGAAAAATCAACGAGCAATACAAGAATATATCGATGGACTACAGACATGTGGTATTTTCGTGGTATCATGAACTCTTGTGTTTTGATAAAATTTTTTTTACTCCAAAAGTGTATTGCTTAGAATGGCGGTCAGTGGCGTAGCAAAACATTTTTAAGAGTGTATGCTTTCAAGAGAGGATCCAAGGGCGAAGCCCCGGTTAAGGGGGTCTAGGGGCGCAGTAAGGTTTAAAAAGTAAGGCAAATATATCTCAATGGAATTCGAGTGTATGTTTAAGCATACAAGCATACATTATTGCTACGCCTCTGGCGGTCTATAGAGGTTTTTCCTGTAGATGAAATTTTGACTGACGGTGTAACTAACCACGTGATTCGGTTAGCAATTTCAAGGTCTTTCCGTTGTTCTCTTGGGTATAAATCTGGAAGTTTTCGGCAGAATTCAACTGACTTTCGCATGTACTATCACCATAAATTACATATTTGTAATTCCTGAATACTTACTTGGTGGATTGTTTGCTATTTTTTAATTTTAAGATAAAACATTTTAGTCTATCTCTTGATTTCTGAAAAGAAACACATTTTAGTGAGAGAAAAAAAACACACAGCGCCCCTCCTTCTTTACCCAAACATTTTTATATCAAAGATAGAACTTGAATAAATGTTGGATTTAAAGAATATTGTCAAATATAGGATTTAAGCTATTTTTCAAAACTAACATTTTGATGAGATATTATGGAGATTTGCGGCTTTCAAATCCGTTGGAAAATAAACATTTTGGGATAATTTTCCTTATTATCCCAGGAATATTTCATTGCATTTTCATTTCATTTGCTTTCTGTCATCTAACCGTCCAAAAAATCTTAACTAGAACAAGGGAAATAATCAAATGAACAAAAGTTAGAATTATAAATTTTGGGCATCTGATTTCCATACATCTTCAATACTGTTGTGTTCTGTTGTCATGTCCATTTAATTCACTTACGTCATTTTTAAAATTTTTAATCGTGTCCTATTTTTGTGATAGCTGAATTTGAATTCTTCATTTGTGATAAAGAGATCGATTACGTATTCTGACCTGAACTCGGAAATATACATTGAATATGTAAAACTGTTTGGTGATATTAACATTGATTGTTTTTGATAACAGGTTTTTCGCGGTGATTCCGATATCATTGTTGTGTGAAATATATTGATATTTAATGATATTTAATGTGTCTGTATTGTTTTTTAACAAAAGTGTAAATGAAACTCATACTTTCACCAATCACGTCATTAAAAAAAGGAACTTTTATTTTCACCAATCACGTCAGTAGAAATGGCACTTTTGTTACTTTCACCAATCACGTCATTAAAAAAAAGGAACTTTTATTTTCACCAATCACGTCAGTAGAAATGGAACTTTGTTACTTTCACCAATCACGCCATCAGAAATGGAACTTTGTTACTTTCACCAATCAGGTCATCAGAAATGGAACTTTGTTACTTTCACCAATCACGTCAGTAGAAATGGAACTTTGTTACTTTCACCAATCACGTCAGTAGAAATGGAACTTTGTTACTTTCACCAATCACGTCAATAGAAATGGAACTTTGTTACTTTCACCAATCACGTTCATAGAAATGGAACTTTGTTACTTTCACCAATCTCGTTAATGGAAATGGAACTTTGTTACTTTCACCAATCACGTTCATAGAAATGGAACTTTGTTACTTTCACCAATCACGTCAGTAGAAATGGAACTTTGTTACTTTCACCAATCACGTCAATAGAAATGGAACTTTGTTACTTTCACCAATCACGTCGTCAGAAATGGAACTTTGTCACTTTCACCAATCACGTCAATAGAAATGGAACTTTGTTACTTTCACCAATCATGTCAATAGAAATGGAACTTTGTTACTTTCACCAATCACGTCAGTAGAAATGGAACTTTGTTACTTTCACCAATCACGTCAGTAGAAATGGAACTTTGTTACTTTCACCAATCACGTCAATAGAAATGGAACTTTGTTACTTTCACCAATCACGTCGTCAGAAATGGAACTTTGTTACTTTCACCAATCACGTTCATAGAAATGGAACTTTGTTACTTTCACCAATCACGTCAATAGAAATGGAACTTTGTTACTTTCACCAATCACGTCAATAGAAATGGAACTTTGTTACTTTCACCAATCACGTCAGTAGAAATGGAACTTTGTTACTTTCACCAATCACGTCGTCAGAAATGGAACTTTGTCACTTTCACCAATCACGTCAATAGAAATGGAACTTTGTTACTTTCACCAATCACGTCAGTAGAAATGGAACTTTGTTACTTTCACCAATCACGTCAGTAGAAATGGAACTTTGTTACTTTCACCAATCAGGTCATCAGAAATGGAACTTTGTTACTTTCACCAATCACGTCAGTAGAAATGGAACTTTGTTACTTTCACCAATCACGTCAGTAGAAATGGAACTTTGTTACTTTCACCAATCACGTCAGTAGAAATGGAACTTTGTTACTTTCACCAATCAGGTCATCAGAAATGGAACTTTGTTACTTTCACCAATCACGTCAGTAGAAATGGAACTTTGTTACTTTCACCAATCACGTCAGTAGAAATGGAACTTTGTTACTTTCACCAATCACGTCAGTAGAAATGGAACTTTGTTACTTTCACCAATCACGTCAGTAGAAATGGAACTTTGTTACTTTCACCAATCAACGTCAATACAAATGAAACCTTATTTGTTTTCTTATGTTAACAGTTACGGTGTTGATATTCATGGATGTGGCGAGCACCTGTTACTATGTGCCAGCTGTGTTAGTTTGCTGACGTTAGTTTTTGCTTTACGCTATATATAAAAAACTCTCCTTATGGTTAAGTTGTGGTGAAGGTTAATCCTCTATACACCATTGTCAATGTTTACATCACGGTGGATAGCAATATAACAACAATAATGTAAAGTCGATATTTTATCTCTTCATTCCACAAACGTCACAGTTGGCGATAACATGATACTGAATGGGAGGGACAATCCGCACGACAATAATATATAGACTGTCAGACACAGTGTTACAAGTTGTACATTGTTAGGACAAGTGTTAATTACACCTATGTCCATCTATATCAAACTTGATATCAGCGAAAATTTGCCTTTATCATGTGTAAACCATCAATTCCATTCAGACCAGACTCTGCTGATTATTTTCCGGAAAAAGTCTATATCTATTTAACGTTGGATCCGGTGTTACCCTGTTATCAGGTCTGAAGTCAAATAATATCCTCGGTCATGTATCTTTTAACAAGCTTTTGAACAACCTCTGTGCGTGCTTATGGCAATTAGTCGTTTATACTGATAACAATTATCACTCGTACCTGATTAAACGCGTTTTTTTTACTGGGACAAATATAACAGATTAAACCAACGCCGGTTTGACCTGGTTTGTGGTAACGTGGTAGCCTGGTTTGACCTGGTTTGTGGTAACGTGATAGCCCGGTTTGACATGGTTAGTAGTAACGCAGTAGCCCGGTTTGACATGGTTAGTGGTAACGTAGTAGCCCGGTTTGACATGGTTTCTGGTAACGTGGTAGCCCGGTTTGACCTGGTTTGTGGTAACGTGGTAGCCCGGTTTGACATGGTTAGTGGTAACGTGGTAGCCCGGTTTGACATGGTTAGTGGTAACGTGGTAGCCCGGTTTGACATGGTTTCTGGTAACGCAGTAGCCCGGTTTGACATGGTTAGTGGTAACGTAGTAGCCCGGTTTGACATGGTTAGTGGTAACGTGGTAGCCCGGTTTGACATGGTTAGTGGTAACGTGGTAGCCCGGTTTGACCTGGTTTGTGGTAACGTGGTAGCCCGGTTTGACATGGTTAGTGGTAACGTGGTAGCCCGGTTTTACATGGTTAGTGGTAACGTGGTAGCCCGGTTTGACCTGGTTTCTGGTAACGATGTAGCCCGGTTTGACCTGGTTTGTGGTAACGTGGTAGCCCGGTTTGATCTGGTTTGTTATTGCATGCTAAGCCTCTCTGACGTGCTTTTTGTTAAGATGCTTTACCAGTTTTGATTTATCAATTTATTTATTCAATTATTTATTGTTTTACTTGTTTTGTGGTAAGCTGTTTGGCATTTTGACCTGAATTTTTTAAAATCACCTTCGTCTGATAAGTTTAAACATTACGCATTCATTTTGACAACGATTTGGTTTAACATTATGTTGATCTACAGTTCCCGATTAATATTTTGTTTTATCTGTTTTATACTGATTCACTTAGCTCGGTTTAACTTTGAACGTTTGTATAAACTTCAGTTTAAACTTTATGTTATTTCTGTAAGATTCTGTACGATATACCTCCGGCGGTCGAATGCACTTTTAACCCCTCCATTGTCTGTAACAGCAGCCTGTAAGAGAGCGCGTGCTATTACATAACATGGCGGAATGCGATTGCCTCACACTTATTTGTTTAAGCATGAGTTTAACGTTTAAGCTATCTATAGAAGACGACTGCCAACATTGGTGTAAATTGTTATTCTCCTCTGCCTACGGTTGATTAACTCCGACCAAGGACATTTAAGTCTCCATGAATAAAGTTTGTTTAAAGTACACCCATCTGATGCCGTATCATCCCCTCGTTTGCATGATTAAACAAGCCGGAATGTCGTCTACGGGCCAGAGTGTTAATTGTAGTGGAAAGCAGAAGACGTGTTAGTCGTAACACGCTAGCACGTGTGGAAAGTCATCACATTAGGGTAATATATAACATCACATGTTCTGTGTCCCTATGTAAGTAATATTTTGCCTGGTATGGTCTGTACGTAATTGAGTCAGACAGATATATTCAGATATCTTGGTATGTATTGCTTTGTAAAGTTTGTATGTTATGCCGACAAAGAACAGTCAGAGAAAAGTCACAAAAATTGCAACCGATGAGGTCAGACCATTAACATAAACAGATTCGTACTGTCCTCGGAAAAAAAGAATAAGACCGGGTTCTCAAACAAACAAAGGAATGCAATGTTTCCTAAATGAGAACCGTCATAGTGAATGCAAAATCTATTATCGAGCACCGACTGAAATGATCTTTTTGACGTATTTAGACATATTTCCCGGCTGAAGTCGTTATCAAACCAGTCAAGTTTCTACATTTTTCCATCAGACGATTGTTTTTTAGATAATTTTTTTTATCAGAAGTTGGCAACTGATAAGTCCACGGTCTATCGACTTGATTGATCATCCCGTACACTACAAACCCCCGTCGACGATCCACGGAGTTATTGACACGTCATACAGCTTTATTTATCTGGTAGTGAAGTTATTCCTTTATATAAACTACTAGTTCGACCAAATCATCTTTTTATCTTGGATCGGGATAGCCTCAAAGTTATTACTTTGCCGAACCGCGATGAGGGGCATCATATCTAATACGTTTAGTGATTATTGTTCTATTTTATCTATCATTTACATTTTATTTATCACCGTTGTATTATTTTATTAAATTTTTGCCCCCGATATATCGATGATAACAATGGTATAATGTTGTTCTCTCTGCTATTTCAGTGACATTCGTTTGTATCCCGATGACTCTTGCTCAGAAAATCTATCCACTGTGGATATATGGCGAAACACTTTGTAAATTAACACCATACCTACAAGGTAAGTACCAGAAGCTTCCTATCAAACTGGATTCTCATCAAATCTCCACTTCAAAAAAAAAAAATATTAACGGAGTCAGGAAGATATTAGTCGTATCTACAAATTTCCTTGACATCAACTCATTTCATGTTCACACATTAGTTTGCCTTTTAATTATTGAAAGTACACCTTGACGGTCGACCTTCTGTTCGTAAGTGGCCCATTAATTATGGTCTTTTAGCAGAAACTTGTTTAGAATGTTAAAGTGCTGACTTTTACCAGCACATAACTTATTTATGAAGTCCAAAAAAAACAGGTTAAAATAATTTCAATTCTTTACGTGTTGAAGTGAAGTTCAGCATAGATACTTATCCAAAGTTTGGGAAAGACTTCATATTTTGAGAGTGATTGATGAGTTTCATGAACAAAAAATATTCCAAAGATGAGTTCAACATTTTTTTTAGAACGTGCAATACTCTCCTTTAATCATGTTTGACAACCAATGACACGTTCCCGCTTTGAGTAATCAATGACTTCGCTAATTGGTTTAATTTACTATTGTTTGAAATACCGTTTCCCAACTTTATAGCGGCACGTGAAAACGACTGTCTGTATTCAGTAATAAATGTCTTCATAAATGCTTGTCAATAAACTTGGTTACGTAATAACTGGGGGGTTATTTTTTTATAAATATTTGTGAATTCCCTTGGTTACATAATAACCCAAGTTTTGTTTATAAATTTTCGTGAATTAAATTCGTTGCATAATATCTCGTGTTTTTTTTTTTTTTTTATAAATATTTGTGAATAAACTTGTTTACGTAATAACCCGAGTTTTTTTAATGGGTGTTTCTGAATCAACTTGGCCACATAATATTTCAAGTTTTACTCTTTATTCGTTCCCATTTCATATCAAATTTGCAAAACTCGCCGGAAATTTCGTGTTTTAGCTTAAAACTAGAAACGAAAAAAAAAAAACAACAAATTCTTTGTTCTTTATCTCAAAACCAATCTTATATGAAATGAAAGTCAATACAAGATCTTATACACATTTACAATCTGTATGTAAATCTGCTTCACCGGCATGTCAATTTGTATCATGAATATTTCATTCTGGACGCATGTCAACCATGTTTGTAAATACATAACAATAAACAGAAAGTTGAGATACCATGTAAACAACAAAGGACTAGTTTTATGGTAGATACCATGGTCTCATTTGGAAAAAAAAGTTATTTTCTGATGTATATGAAGTTGGCTGTCTTTGATGTTCGTTGTTGCTCTTGGCAGTTTGATTGTTGTTTACATTGTTCTTTTTTTGTGAACGTGACATAACTAACACAGATAGACAAAGATTAACAGGGAGGGCGTCGTCGATTTAAATCTATAGAACGTACTTGGACCTGATTAAAACAGAGTTTGCGGTAAAAATTTCTGATCTAAAACTATAAAACATAGTTAGACCTTATTAAAACAGTTCTTAAAGATCAAATTTCACGATATAAAACTGTAGAACGCAGTTAGACCTGATTGAAATTCTAACTTTGTATTAATGGTGCTATTCATACCTCTACACTGTTTCGTTATGAAAAATGGTGTTATATGTCGGGTACCACACCACCTCTATATTGTTTCGTTATGAAAAATGGTGTTATATGTCGGGTACCACACCACCTCTATACTGTTTCGTTATGGTATATGGTGTTATATGTCGGGTACCACACCACCTCTATACTGTTTCGTTATGGTATATGGTGCTATGGGTACCACACCACCTCTATACTGTTTCGTTATGGTATATGGTGCTATGGGTACCACACCACCTCTATACTGTTTCGTTATGATATATGGTGCTATGGGTACCAAACCACCTCTATACTGTTTCGTTATGATATATGGTGCTATGGGTACCACACCACCTCTATACTGTTTCGTTATAATATATGGTGCTATGGGTACCACACCACCTCTATACTGTTTCGTTATGGTATATGGTGCTATGGGTACCACACCACCTCTATATTGTTTCGTTATGATATATGGTGCTATGGGTACCAAACCACCTCTATACTGTTTCGTTATGATATATGGTGCTATGGGTACCACACCACCTCTATACTGTTTCGTTATGATATATGGTGCTATGGGTACTAAGCCACCTCTATACTGTTTCGTTACGATATATGGTGCTATGGGTACCACACCACCTCTATACTGTTTCGTTATGATATATGGTGCTATGGGTACTAAGCCACCTCTATACTGTTTCGTTACGATATATGGTGCTATGGGTACCACACAACCTCTATACTGTTTCGTCACGATATAAGGTTTTATGATATTGATAATCTGACTACCTCTATCTTGTGTTGTAGGTGTATCTGTCACAGCTAGTACTCTTACCATCACCACAATGAGTATTGACCGATGTCTTGCAATTAGACATCCAATGAAATTTCGTAACGTCCGTACCACCAAGTATGTCCGTATCGTTATCATCGTCATCTGGTGTGTGTCTTTCCTGCTGTCCGTTCCTGTACTGTTCGTCCGCATCACAGTGTCTCACGTTATCCTGCCAGGAAATGTGATTACGTATTGTATGGAAGAATGGGTGCACATGACTAGCAGGCAGATTTATGACGTCACTCTGCTTTTCATCATCTGTATCATTCCAGGTACAACCATACTAGTAGCTTATCTCCTAATGGGCAAACGCCTGTGGATCCCTGACCGGAAGCTCAGTGACGACACCAGGAAGTCCAGGGGTAAAAGGACGGATAGTGAGCGAGAAAGGAGTTTACGAAACATAACTAGGAACAGACGCCGTTTGGCTAAGTTGTGTATAACCATAGCTATAGTGTTTATCGCATGTTGGACGCCGTTCTTTGTGATCAACACTTATCTAGATTTCAGTATGGACGTGCGAGCGGCAAAACGCCTTAGTCCGTACATGTTACTGATAGGACACGTGCACTGTGTCACGAATCCTATCTTGTATTGTTTTTTACATAAATCTTTTAGACATTACGTCATGAAATGTATACTTAGGAGCGTCAAGAAGGAACCGTATAAAGCTGGTTTCGGACAGGTGAGTGAACGTAGGGAGTATAGCGAGATATATACAAATTTGGACAGAAATGTGGGTACAACCACGTAAAATATGAGTGGAACATTGGTTATGTCTCCATATTAAACCTCCCAAGAAAAGCGTTATCAAGTTATTGGATCATCTTGTACAATAGAAGATGATGTCGTAAACAGATGTCGTCACTTGATTTTTATATTACCCCATGACAAAAGTACAATGTAATGCAACGCACACAGAGATCCTGTAATAAACTCTGTCGTCGTCTCGATTGCAATGGACGTTTGAATACCGCTGCAATTTAATCTTGATCAAAATGTCAACTCATTAGCGCTAGGTTTTCATAAAGTGATTTTATCACGTCGGTTTTGTACAATAATTTGATGCTTCTCTTCTTTTTTTTAACTAATACTTTTTTAACTTCCTGTGTGAGCATTTTCTCTTGAAATAGCCATTATTGAACGATATGCCGAACGCTACACTTTTTATATCATGTTTCCAATCCACAGGGCTATCTGACATTCAACAAGTCTACACCTTTCCGATCGTTCCACAGAAGCTCTATCCGATCCGCTAGTATCCGGTCGAGGAGACGATCCTCCTCGTCTTCCGGAAATAACTCTCCACGGTTTGAAGGTATGAATGGTAGTCCAGTGGCGAAGCAGACACTCCCACCAGCGTTTGATTACAGAAGGTCTGTGATAGCGGAGATTAACGAAAGCAGCGGGTGCGAGGGTGACGTGCATCAACGAATTATAAACAGTTTAAAACATTCACAACGGAAGCATCGTAAAAACAGGATACCTGACAACGATTTATGTTGACTATCGAGGCCAATAACAATCAAATTGGTAAAATGAATGGCAAATCTTCAGGCCAAGGTAAAACAACACAAGAAGTCTCTACTATTGCGTCAAATGTTTCCACTTTCCGGTGAAGCTGTCTTAACACATAAACTGTTACATACTGATATATTCCGTCAACATGGCGGGGAAAGTTTCCATAGTTACATGTGGATTTTTGAATGTAGGTGCCAAATGATTCGAGAGAGTGTTTGAATGAGGAATGATATAATAATATGTAAACTGTGATTATTATATATTTTTTTTTTTTTTGAATTTTTCAGGGAAACGAAAATGTCACAAAAAACTTACAATACTGGGTCACGGCAGGTTAAAAAAATCATTTTCTGCTAAGAAAACGTGTTAGACAAATCATACTTCGGGAAAATATCTCAAAAGGAGACACTCGCGTGACTCAACGGATCTATATCTTTACTAAATATGGGATGGAATTAGTACACAGCATGCCGTTTCAGACAAGGTGTGTTCATTGTTTTGTCTTTATTCGTTAATATAAAATGTTTATTATCGAAATATCTTTTTCTTTTTATTAATTAAGCTTCATACGAAATATACCAGTGCAGCCAGACCCGGGTCAATATAAGTAAGTGTTTGATGTGTATCAGACGGAATGTTGACTACTTTATCGTTTTTTAACAGCACGTGTTTGCACTGCGCGTAATCACCTAAGGCCCTGTGATGTTGTGTTGACCAGCTCTGCACCGTCTCATTTATAAACGACATCAAACGGAGTCAGTCGCGATGGCGGCGACACCAATAGCATTTAATTAGAAATGTTTTCACCTCAAGCAGATCAGTGGAGCTCTAGAGCAAACACAAGTGAAAATAATAGGAATAGTGAACGATAACATCGGCTAAAGCTGAGGATAGCGAAAAGAAACAAAAAAAAGATCTGAATGTTTTAGGTCTATATTGCATCTTTATGTTTCCAATACGGTGTTATCACAAATGTTTTGTCAATGAGCTGATAACCGGAGCTTGAATTATGTCTTAGTACGGATTTTGAGCATATTTGTGTATAACTGATATTGAAATAAAATTAATATTTGTGGATGATTTAAGACTAGTCTCTATACTGTTCTGCTTTTGATGATGAAGAAAACTAAAGAGGCCTCATTACGTCAAAGCTGATCCCTAGAGCTCAAAGTTGGTGATGAAACAGATGTAACCTTAGTTAACATATTCGTTTGCTCCGGTTGTTGAAACAGAATGACATTTGCATGACAGTTATCAATGAGATGGCGTGCAACAAATGTGTTCTATAATTCGCTGTAGTCGATCCGAACTATCACACTCCCTCTGCAGAAAAGACTACTGTCTACAATACAATTACCCTGAAAATGCCCACTTTGGGATGATAGCTAGTGTTACCAGATGTTTGACAAGACATTCATGTAACTAGGGGTTTCATAAAAGTGTTTGATGCGATATCAGCCATTTCCAGACAGCCCATGCCAAACTTTACTAGGTCATCGAATCAACATATTTCTTTGATTTAAAGATTTATAAATACATATTTATATTATATATAAATATATATATATATAAAGTTGTCAGGCTATTTTTGTACAGAAATATGCTTTATTAGACAAAAACAACTAAAACCAAGCATACACGTGCTTGAAAAGTATTCAACATGTATATTTGTTTATTTAGGACATTCATTCTTAACACGATACATTAAATTCGCATTAATTTGTTATCTGTGTTTGAAGTAAATATGATTTCTTTGCTGGACTTATCGCTCAATTTATAGTCATTTTAAAAAAGTATTATCGGGTGATAGTGGGGATTATATCAAATAAAATGTGCGGAAGTCAAATCGAGGTGACGTGTCTTGCCCAAGGATACATTCAAATAATCATCACCACTTGTACGAGTTTACGTATCTATCTCCTTGAGACAAAGTTATTCGCTCCACCGACGTCAACACATTCTCTTGTAATATCTCAGTACAGCCTCATTGAGTCTAAACTGAGTTAACTTTATCCGTGTCTGCATACATCATTACATTTCCTTTACACAAATTATCGTTATCCAGATTTGATAGTAATAACAATGGTAGTAAAATGTTTTGACTAAGGCTTGGTTGAACAGATAGACGAGCCAACAATAAAACGTCGTTTATATTGATCTTTGTGAAGTTTAAGAATCCAGAGATGACAAAGATTTACATGGCGAGTGTGGTCGATGAAGTAGAAGGCGCTTACTCTTCCGGCACACCTGGTCTTATCCTCTTTGCACTTTTCAGGAGTCTCTGTGTCTTGTTAATATTTTGTCTATTGAATTTGAGTTTAGATTATGATTATGTTGACATGCTGGTGTTTTCTTATTGTTTTTTTCTTTTTTTGGTGTTACTATAAATAGATTTTATCCTGCAGCTATGAAACTTCATGCACATTTTTATAAACATTACCTCTTGTATAGATTTGCATCTTGGCCTCCTTGAATAAAAAGATTCTCTTGAATCGATGAAGAAATTATGCGGATAACAAGTTGTAGATGTTGTCGGATTTCTGACTGAGGATATCGTCTTCGATTTAGTGATAAGGCCTCCCAAAAAGCAAAGATAAGTGAAATAAATTGCTGTGCTCCTTCCTTGGCTGATTTTGTTTTCTTATGCGGTGAATCTATTATCTTATCGAAACAAGTTACAACGACCTTGCGACGTCCTTCAATATCATTTTTAGATATATCGATTGGTCTTGTCTTTAAATATTAAGAAGTGTATTGATCTTGTTCATCGTATATACTGACCAGAATTGCAAATCAAGGGCACCAGGGGCAAGTCTACGTAAGCTATTTTTGATAAAATTACGTTCAAACAAAACGAGAAAAGAAACACGTGTCATAAAAAGAAAAACAAATCAACAATAAAGCAAACAGAATGAAAGATTATAAATTGCCCTATTGAGAATTGTTGGCATACAAAACATGAACCTTGTTTTATAGAGATCGAGGACGTAATAGTGGCTTGTGTTACTGGATTTAACTACCAAATATGTCGAAAGGGTATCTTTCATTGACCATTTATGGTCATAACAATGATTAATGTTGATATCAATCGCGAGGGTATAAAATATCTTTATGAGTTGACGTCTGAAGGCGACGTAAAACGTGATTTTTCAATGGATTGTTAAAGTAAGAGATAGTAATGATAAACTTCAATAACAAATAAACCATAGCATTAAAGAAAATATGATGAGGTCAAAGCCTTCGTGAGATGACTTTCTAAAAATAGACTGATTACAAATTAAATTGTCCTAAGAGAACTATAAATGATGATATATTGTTAAAGTTGTTTGTTATTGTTATTGTTGTGAAGTTGGATATGTTTGATCCTCATTAGTTTGTCTATTGGTTCTGTTGTTGTATATGTTGTTCTTAATTTAGAACGTGACATTGCTTACTTAGATTGACAAAGGGCAAATATGAATTTAAGAGAGATTTACATGAAAGTATAAGGAGAAAAAGAATGTTCCAGGTGTTCCGGAACAGAAAGCGTCTTCTGCTTCATCGACGACACCCGCCATGTAAACCTAATTTTATGGAAATCGAGTTTGGATTATGATCGAAACAAACTATCTTCTCTAAAAGTTTTATATATCTATGTAGAAAGAGGATACGAATGTCTATAACACTGATATCGATTTCATAGCAACCATATGATCCTAATCAATGATTTAATGACATGGTCAGAACATGATAAAATTTTCAAATGAAGACGACAAAGTTACAGAAGGAAAATCAAGAGTTATTTGGACAGTAAATGATACGACAATCAAAACAACACTATTACATATTGCACTACATGTACTGCATAGTGATTTTAATTCTTCGAGTCATCTTAACCTATTCATTGCCCGACATTTTTCAAAGGTTGTTGTTTTGACCCGTCCGATGTCAGACATTAAAACTTCAATTTTGGAGTTCACTTGACCCGTTCTATGTCTGACATTAAAATTTTCAAATCTGGAGTTCGCTTGAGCCGTTCTATGTATGACATTAAAATTTTGAAATCTGCAGTTCACTTGACCCGTTCTATGTATGACATTAAAATTTTGAAATCTAGAGTTCCCTTGACCCGTTCTATGTATGACATTAAAATTTTGAAATCTGGAGTTCCCTTGACCCGTTCTATGTATGACATTAAAATTTTGAAATCTGGAGTTCCCTTGACCCGTTCTATGTATGACATTAAAATTTTGAAATCTGGAGTTCACTTGACCCGTTCTATGTATGACATTAAAATTTTCAAATCTGGAGTTCACTTGACCAGTGACAAGACTTGTTTCCACATCACCTGTACGGTTCTCGATATTTAGATTCCAATCCTTTTGTTCATCTGACCCATTCGGAGCCTAACATTTGCCCTCATGGCCCGTTCGATGCTTTACAAGTTAATGTTCTCAATCATCGAATCCATCAAATGACATAAAACGAACGCTACTAAAAGATAGAGAACCTTTTAGCACCAGGAAATCATTATCTATTTTATAATAACTATAACGACCCTTGTATTGTTAAATGTTATTTTCAGGCTGGGATTTTGAAGAACTGGGAAAGTATGAAAGAGTGATGTACAAAAATCTTACGAAGTAGGAAGGTTATTGTGATGAAAGTGAAATCAGAAAATGGAATTCGTCACATTTACAGCTTGGCAGTAGGTAAGGCATTTGGGTATGATTTTCGATTTATTTGCATCCTGGATAGTTTATGCAATCGTCATGTCTTGATTTATTCAAAGAAAACATATCGTTGTTTTATCTAAAATTTGAATTGAGGGAGCTGAAGATATACACAGTAACAGACAAAAGCAAGGCAACAATTTGCTTGCTCCCTTGGGTAAACCACCTGACTAAAACAGCGAACTCAGCAATAATATTTAGAGTTGACTTAATTGATCTTGGCATTGAACGTGTATGTCATAAATCCAAAATAGTTTATGGACGTATTGCAACGTGATTTGTCATTCTCCAAGAGGATTGCTCTCATAAATGAAAAGAATCCGATATTTCATACCGAAGAGAATAAAGTGATAAAGTCAATGTGCTGATGGGAGAAATGATAATGTGTTACAACGATAATGTAATCTGCATTTAAGAGTTACAACAAATACACACTATACAAATACAGGGCTCAGACCTCGCTTATTATAAAATGATGACATCACAAAGATTTACAGTGAAAGCTTCATGAAGTACAAAAAGGTGACGTAAATGATAACACATGAGAAAAGATCAAAGGGTGCTAGAGATGGCAAGCCTTCAACAAGGCATGTTCAGGAGGCAGGGTGCTAGAGATGGCAAGCCTTAAACAAGGCATCTTCAGGAGGCAGGGTGCTAGAGATGGCAAGCCTTAAACAAGGCATCTTCAGGAGGCAGGGTGCTAGAGATGGCAAGCCTTAAACAAGGCATCTTCAGGAGGCAGGGTGCTAGAGATGGGAGGCCTTCAACAAGGCATCTTCAGGAGGCAGGGTGCTAGAGATGGCAAGCCTTCAACAAGGCATCTTCAGGAGGCAGGGTGCTAGAGATGGCAAGCCTTCAACAAGGCATCTTCAGGAGGTAGGGTTCTAGATATGACACGCCTTCATACAAGGCATCTTCAGGAGGCAGGGTTCTAGATATGACTGGCTTTCAAACAAGGCATGTTCAGGAGGCAGGGTTCTAGAAATGACGATGGCTATCAAACATGGCATCTTCAGGAGGCAGGGTGCTAGAGATGGCAAGCCTTCAACAAGGCATGTTCAGGAGCCAGGGTTTTAGATATGACAGACCTTCAACAAGGCATGTTCAGGAGGCAGGGTTCTAGATATGACTGACTTTCAAACAAGGCATGTTCAGGAGGCAGGGTTCTAGAAATGACGATGGCTATCAAACATGGCATCTTCAGGAGGCAGGGTGCTAGAGATGGCAAGCCTTCAACAAGGCATGTTCTGGAGCCAGGGTTTTAGATATGACAGACCTTCAACAAGGCATGTTCAGGAGGCAGGGTTCTAGATATGACTGGCTTTCAAACAAGGCATGTTCAGGAGGCAGGGTGCTAGAAATGGCAAGCCTCCAACAAGGCAGGTTCAGGAGGCAGGGTGCTAGAGACGGCAAGCCTTCAACAAGGCAGGTTCAGGAGACAGGGTCTAGATATGACAGGCCTTCAAACAAGGCAGGTTTGGGAGACAGGGTGCTGGTGATGGTAGCCGTTGGACTAAAGAATTGACCGAAACTTTCAGACAACGCAGAGTCGAGAGACGGGGTACCTTTGATGGTAGCCTTTGGAATAAAGAATGAACTGAGACTCTCAGACAAGACATTTTCGCCAACCCGTTGTGCTAATGATAGAAATCATTTGAAAAAGAGGAAATCGAAATATACGGAAAATGGAAAGCTGTCACTTTTCGTTTCATTGTATAAACATATTGTTATAAGTGCTGATGTTGAAAATTCTGTCATCTGCACGATTTCTTATTTCGGTGTGCAAAATCAGTTATTTAACTCTTTGTTATTAGACAAGTAAAATATTTCGTGACATGTGTTGATAAGCTCTTTCCTTAAACTCAGCCTCGTGTGAAAGCAAAGAATCACGACAACCGAGAGAGCCATAATTAAGCTCCAACGACATGCAAATGCCCTGTTTGAAGTTCTTACCATCAAACTCAACAATGATATTGCCTTCTTGCTTTAATCCTCTGTATTAAGAACCAATGTCAAAATCAAAGTATAACAGTGTTTGCTTACGGTCAAGAATATAGTATTCCAAAAATATTTTGCAAAATATAATCTGAAAGAGTATATTGATGGCAATAATTTAAACCCTTTATTCATTCAACACGAAAAGAATAAGAAAGAAAGAAAGAAAGAAAAAATACAATACTGAATGAATTATTTATGTATCCAATGGTTTTAGTGGAGTGGTCACAGTAGCCAGACTAGGCACCACACACTATAAAAGCTTTGGCATAACGGTATAGCATTTGTACAGATATTTTTAGTCTCGTCGGTTGGTTTGGCAGTCCCATTTTTTCTTTCCTTGAAAACAATAGTTTGTAGTGAAGCTGTTATGCCATATTTTCAAGGATCAACCATAATTCTAAATTGTGTCATGATAAAATTTATATAAACTTCAAATGATAATGACAAGTGGATTCTGTTGTTCAATTGAAATTGACCTTAGATACGGTCTAAGTCTTTACACAGAACTCAGCAGTTAGAAACTCAGAAGCAACATAGCTTATCTATTGAAGCTATAGCTGTACAAGTGACGTAATTCAAATTCATTAACAGAATAAGCATCAAACGGTCGTTATATCTTAGTTTAACCATTAGAATACATAGATACATAACGGAACGCTTTTTGCTTAAAAAAACAAAAGCAAAACAAAACAGAAAACCAAACAAACACAAATACAAACAAAAACATTAAATAAATAAATAAATAAATAAATAAATAAATAAATAAAAATAATCAAAACGTTAGTTTGGTTATGGTTGTATTACGTCATTTTAAGAACCAGTGTCATTTATTGACGTGCCACGTTTGAACGGAAGAGGAGTTTCTAGAAAAAACACCACCTACGACCTGTACCTGTCCACTGCCCTAGTAGGCCTGGGAGCAGCTACCAAGTGGCGGAAGGCTACGTGATAACAACGGGCAAACGCCTCAAGCACTCCGCCACCGCGGCACTATCAACATACAATTTAAACATCATGTTATAGAGTTAATAAAATATACCATATAAATCGAAATATTACCTACATGAAACATCTTTCAATTTATTCAGAAAAAGTAATTTTCAATCAAAGGTGGAGATCTAAGATAGAAGTATGAAGTGACAACTTAATTCATTGCATCAAAATTAACAATAACAATATTCGATATACAACATAATATGGACAACCTAAACACCATACGCCTAAATTCGATTTATTTAAGTCAATGTGATCGATGTATACTTGCAATTTCATCTTGCTTCATAAATGTCTTGTTGCAAGAAATTTCGCTTTTCACTAAATATTAAAAAAAAAAAAAAAAAAAACGTTAGCGATCTGGATCGACCATCATAACATAACGATATTGTAATTTTTACTACCCTTTCATTATATAACTGTATGACAGTGGGTTCACTTTTTCTTGCTTCTCGCCCTAGATTTCCTCATCATTCTTAAAATTTGTGAGTGAGATATAAAACTCTCTACAGTTTTGTATACATCCTCATCATCGGTCACTTTCGGTATACTACTTTTTCGTTTCGCAGCCATTTTCACTGGGCCACTCTTTTTCACTTTCACACCTTTTTTCACTGGGCAACCCTTTTTCACTATGACACCTTTTTTCACTGGACCACCCTTTTTCACAATGATATCTTCTTTCGCTAATCTGCCTTTCTTCTTTCTTTTATATGACGTCGTTCGTTTGGAAACAGCACTCGACGGTATTGAAGCAAGTTTAAATCGTCCTTTCAGCTGTTTTAGACTTTTACATTTAGACAATGCTTTCGAAAAATCAGAGGCTTCCTTCAGTGCGACATTATTTCGCATCAATGCTTTGCTGCGAGCTCCTTTTGATTTCAATTTCGCTGCGATCTTCTTTGAAATAGTTTCCTCGTCAACTTTACGACCATGTTTGCTTTCCTGTTGAACGACTTGGTCAACTTCAGCCATCCATCTCTCCAGAGACACTTCTTCTTGTGCTCCGCCTATTATAATCTGAGTCAGGGCCTTAGCTCCGACAAGGGGCACGTATTGCCCACCAGTGAGAAAAGCCAGGGCGGTAAAGAATTCCTTGTAAGGAATTACGGCAGGTTCACATCCAACACAGTATAATGTTATCCCCTTTTCAGCTATCTGTCGAACGATTGCCAGAGGGTCCAGTCCTGCTGGACAACCGTTAGGGAAAGTGTCCCCGGTAGGATGTAAACCATGGGGTGGAGCGTCTGATATCAACACGCAAATCTTTGTAGAATGCTCTCTCCAAGTTAGTTTTAGTACTTCATGTAGGGCGTCAGCAACAGCTTCGGGTATGTCGCCTCCTCCTTGTGCATTACATCCCTCCAGCCACCTCCTCATGCCAGAAACAGATGTTGTGAAGTCGTGAGCGCGTGTCACGTATGTCAATTCTTGTGGTGGATGGTCACGATATTCTACCAAGGCGAGCTTTACGTCACTCTTCTCGCTGGAAACAATCCCCTCTACAATCTTCTGTATGTTTCTACGGGCAGTCGTTATATAGCTACTCATACTAGCTGTACAGTCCATAGCAAAAGCGAGATCTAGCACTATGCTGTCATGCCTCACCAAGCCGGACTGCTCTGGTAAACAAGTCACAGTATTCGACGCCATCACGGCACGGTATATCTACTGTCATAAGAATAATTGTATCTAAATAATTTCCTCTTCAAGCACATTTAAACACATACTTTGTTCTCTAAAATGGCCGACAGACAAGCAATAAACACACATGTGTTTATATTTAGATATGATACCCGGCTATACCAGGATACGATTGGTCGATCGCATTAAACTATGCTATTTTTAGACTTTACATGTAAACATATGTGTATTGCCTCGGGTTTTGCTTGTCAGGTACTCGCTGTACATAGTCCATTTATCATAACAGGTGCTGTGATACCATAACAATGATATATTAACTGTGTGGTCTCACAACATCTAAAGTTGATGTCCCAAGGGTAGACACGATATAGAATTATTGCTTAAGCTTCAGAATATAAACGCAGTAGGTTTCAAAATCCAACAGACTCTCAAATCATCTACAAATCACTCATTCTTTCCACTACAGGTTTTGTTACATTATAAGTGATGTTGGGAAGGTACTTAAAATACATGTACTTGCTCTTCATGAAAAACATGATGCCTTTAGTGTGAATTATATTGGGATTGTAAAAATTGTACGGAGCGAAGTCTACAGCACCAATCGTGAGATATATTCACCATGTCACCACCAGACAGATGTTGTATCATTTTGGTATACATGTCGATTGTCCAGATATAACATTATTTACCAGTCATCAAGGTGATGCTTTGGAGGATATCTGTATTGTACTGTATGTGATTGGATAATACTGATACAGTGTCGTATTCTATAATGTTACGATACGTAGTTCATATTGTAATCTCAAAATAAACTAATAGATACCCCAATACTACATACAGATACTTGAAGAATTTAATCATGTAAAAAAAAACAGCACGCAGACAAATTAACTTTTCTGTTTGAATGATGATATTGCCTGTGCTTTTTATCAAAATTTTCCTTGGGCCTAATATTTCAGATTGAGATATGGTTTTAGGAAAAAAAGGCAGATTTATATGCCTGTACACACAAGCATATGTATATCTCCAGTACGGAGACTGGTGATACCTCAATCGTTGATTATTGAAGTAACACGATTTTATGTTTAAGTGGTTCTCCCCCATTACCATCGTCGTTTAATTACCGCCATTGATTTTCATGTTTCTGTGAGTTAACTTTGATGGTGTTAAATTACTATCTGATGTACAGTACATGTATATAATAACGGTGATTTGATTTCTGTAGTAATTAATGTCTTTCTGGTGTAATTATATCATTACGATCATTTACGTTTAGTCAGGATTAATTACTGTCTGAAATTCTAAAATAAAGAAATCGAGAAAATGTCAACATGTCAACAATAATACAAACTCAAATTAATATAATCTAGTGCAAAATATGAACAATAGAAAGTTTTTCAAGGTGACTCATAATGACTATAAAGGACACGTCATGTATGTGCTATTTTAACAGAGTTAATGACTCCAGTATCACAAAGCATATTCGCATCATTATTCGGCAATCTAAAAAGTACCATACTGAATATTATCATTGTTTGTCAAAAGTGTTAGAAACAGCAAGGAAAATTCTGACAAGTTAACAGAACCTTAAATCAAAGTCAAATTCGGTACGAATAAGAAATACTATGAAAAAAATATCATAGTAACTCGGTGACTACTGAAAAAGCACAAGGAGCATAAGACCAGGTGTTCCGGAAGAGTACCCATCTTCTGTTCCATCCACGACAACCGATATGTAAACATTTGTCAATCCAAGTTAATAATGTCAAGTTCTCGATAAAAACAAGGTGTACAACAATGGAACCAAGAGGCAAACTAACGAGCATCAAACACGTCCAGCTTCATATCATTAAAAGAAAAGGAATATTTCTCAATCAGGTCACTATGGCAACCATAAAACGTCCCTATATTTTTTTATCAACCTGCAGGTTTTGAAACCCTTATTATGGGTTGGTCCTTCAGTTGATGACGTCTTACACGAAAATCGTGATAACGAGAAAATGTCCTTGGATTTCGAATCATCTGTGACATAGGTTGGGGATGCAGAGATGGTGCTATCCAAAAATGGAAAATTCACAATCATTACGTTAATCATACAGCTGGCTGGATAACAGTCCATGTTTGTTTCCTTGTATAATCACGGTTATATAATTTCGATGATTACTAATTACTGTCTGTTGTTATTTTATAATGACGTGAATTTCACCGCAATAGTGATTAATTACTGTCTGATGTAACTATATAATTACGAGAATTTAACCTCAGTGGTGATTAATTACTGTCTGATGTAACTATATATTTACGTGAATTTAACCTCAGTAGTGATTAATTACTGTTTGATGTGACTATATAATTACGTGAATTTAACCTCAATAGTGATTAATTCCTGTCTGATGTAACTATATAATTACGTGAATTTCACCGCAATAGTGATTAATTACTGTCTAATGTAACTATATAATTACGAGAATTTAACCTCAGTGGTGATTAATTACTGTCTGATGTAACTATATAATTACGTGAATTTAACCTCAGTAGTGATTAATTACTGTTTGATGTGACTATATAATTACGTGAATTTAACCTCAGTGGTGATTAATTACTGTCTGATGTAACTATAAATTTATGTGAATTTAACCTCAGTGGTTGTTAATTCCTGTCTGAGGTAACTATATAAAATTTTGTTAGATCTGACGCAGTATATACAGCTATGTTGTTTCGCCCTTCTAGGACTCGTCAGTGATGCTTGAAATCCAAGTTTTGGAACTTATGAGGCGATCGGGGAAAGTCAAAGATGATCGAAAGAAATGTCAACATGTACATTGCAATATATGTATGTTCTGGTCTGGGATAACATCTTTACATTAATTGTTTGTTCTCGACGTATATTAATCAGAAATACATCTAGATGTTGTGACTTAAGTGATATATACTGTCCATTTGATTATGCTAAGGGGGATAACTCATGAAACCTTCGATGGTTTTATAAATATCACTCCCAAAAGACCGATGGCTAGTGTCCTCTTTCTTGTTCTCAAACCGTCAACCTTCTGTTGTGTAGTGATACATAAAAGGGCTGGTAGTTTATATATAGCTCCAAGCATTCTATATTGGTGTCTAGCAAGATAACATCATGTTAACTATTTATTTCAAACACATTCTATTGTGATTTGAATTATAAACCTATTAAACAATATGCATTTTAAGGAAAAATAAGATATTTTAAATTCATAAGACACCAGTGTCTTCCACTGTATGGATTATACTCACCATGGAAAATTCGAGACCTTCCAACAAACTACTTGCAAACCGATGGGGACTCACTTTACCCCTCTGTTTGCTGGCTGTTTTTGTTTTCAGACGAATTCATCGCAGAGGTTATCAAAACAGGCTACAAAGACCTTGTCGTTTAATTTCGCTTTCAGATATATTGATGACGGCTTTTCTCAAAATATCGAACGTTTCGTAGACCACCTCCTTCGAATATACCCACCAGAACTGGAAATCCAGGACACGACATACTCTTCTACATCAGTTTCTTATCTCGGTCTTTTCCTACAACGAAACAAAAAAAAGGACAACATTTAACCTTGCTGTATGATAAGTGTGATTATTATTACAAGTTTCCCTATGGTGAATTTTCCATTTCCGGATAGAAATATTCCTGCATCCCCAACCTATTGCGTTCACACGTCACAGCTGATTCGATATTCAACGGTCTGGTCCCGATATTTCGACTTTCGTGCACCTGATGGACAAACGTGTAACACAGGTAGGTGAAAATTATGGAGGAGTTATACGCCATCATTGTGATCCCATTGAGAAAATTCTTTTTATTTCTTTGTGTGATATGAAGCTGGACGTGTTTCATGTTTCATGTTGTATACCTTGTTTCCATTTGAGACGGTGACATAACTCCCTTGTATTGACCAAGATTTGCATGGAGGGATCGTCGATTAAGCAGAAGACGGTTACTCTTCCAGAACACCTGGTCTTATTCTCCTGGTACCTTTTCCGGAGTTTCCCAATAAATCTCATATTTTTAATATATTGTCTTATTGCCTCCCAAGTTGAGTTTGACTTCATGTTCTGTTAACATGCCAGTATTTTCCTTGTTGTTTCGAAAACTTTTGACAAACATATTTCACCTGTAACTGTTTGCTTATGTATGCTGACGAATACAGCATTGACTTCAATAATGTGGCGTCAGTAAGCAAATGGAATATGATCAAATATAAAGATACTTGGCATGTGAAAGTGTTTTACAAGTTGATGATTTCCCATATTTCCCAATATATCTTATCATAAAAGTTAATTTTGCAATGTGACTCCATATACAGACGGTAAAAGGCCAAAGTCGACCGACCATAGTCTACAAATTCAGTTATAAAACAAGCTTGTAAACAGAAATTGCTTAACGTAATTTAACATATCTAATTTGTTACCAAATGACAATATAAAATCCATATTCAGTATGATATTTGTTTAGATTGCCGACTAATGAAAATGATGTGAATACGCTTTGTGATATTGGATTCATCAACTATATAACGAAGTTTTCTTTCTAGTCATGAAAAATGACTAAACAATACGATATTCGTATTAGCGTCCTTTTCTGTTGACTGCCAGTATTCTCATTTTCTGTCGACTGTCAGTATTGACCTTTTCTGTTGACTGTCAGTATTGTCTTTTCTGGTGACTGTCAGTATTGTCATTTTCTGTCGACTGTCAGTATTGTCCCTTTTCTGTTGACTGTCAGTATTGTCCTTTTCTGGTGTTGACTGTCAGTATTGTCTTTTCTGTCGACTGTCAGTATTGTCATTTTCTGTCGACTGTCAGTATTGTCCCTTTTCTGTTGACTGTCAGTATTGTCCTTTTCTGGTGTTGACTGTCAGTATTGTCTTTTCTGTCGACTGTCAGTATTGTTGTTTTCTGTCGACTGTCAGTATTGTACTTCTCTGTTGACTGTCAGTATTCTCATTTTCTGTCGACTGTCAGTATTGTCCTTTTCTGTTGACTGTCAGTATTGTCCTTTTCTGTTGACTGTCAGTATTGTCCTTTTCTGGTGACTGTCAGTATTGTCATTTTCTGTTGACTGTCAGTATTATTGTCATTTTCTGTCGACTGTCAGTATTGTCATTTTCTGGTGACTGTCAGTATTGTCATTTTCTGTCGACTGTCAGTATTGTCATTTTCTGTTGACTGTCAGTATTATCATTTTCTGTTGACTGTCAGTATTGTCCTTTTCTGTTGACTTTCAGTATTGTCCCTTTTCTGTTGACTGTCAGTATTGTCCCATTTCTGTTGACTGTCAGTATTGTCATTTTCTGTTGACTGTCAGTATTATCATTTTCTGGTGACTGTCAGTATTGTCATTTTCTGTCGACTGTCAGTATTGTCTTTTCTGGTGACTGTCAGTATTGTCCTTTTCTGTTGACTGTCAGTATTGTCTTTTCTGTTGACTGTCAGTATTGTCATTTTCTGGTGACTGTCAGTATTGTCATTTTCTGTCGACTGTCAGTATTATCTTTTCTGGTGACTGTCAGTATTGTCATTTTCTGTCGACTGTCAGTATTGTCTTTTCTGTTGACTGTCAGTATTGTCCTTTTCTGTTGACTGTCAGTATTGTCTTTTTATAATAACACGTTTTGTCCTAAACTATACATTTCCCAAGACCATTGTAATGCCATAGAATTCATAGTCGCATTTTTTAAAACTTAATTATTATGATTTGACAATGTCTCAATCAGAATTCCCAGAGTAATGATCTCAGAAGAACGATGACATCTTTTTAAAATAGAAAATTGGTTTGCCTTAACACGTCGAAAATGCACGAGATCTTTCAATACCCCGAAACTTCAATGATGATTCCACTTCATGAAACTCTAGAGACCTCAAGTGTTGCTAAATCAAAATCTTAGTTGCGCTTTAGAAATAGACGTCTTCCATTTAATGATGTTGCTAATCGACTCAAGCGCTTGTTAGATTGAGAATAAGAAGCAGGAACTTCGATGGTATTTTGAATGCTACCGTATTATTATGATAAATATATGACAGATTGACATCCAGGAAAACCAAATACATATATCATCGAAGTATTACAGTTAAGAGTTTATTGATGTGCTTTATCGTGGAGTTGAACTATAAGTATGTCACCCCAAACCACGTATTACGTTCAGCCACACAGACAATGCTGCATCAACACATGAACTTTGTAGATAGTCCATCATAAAGATGAACTGATTTTTGTTGAAAGAAAAACAAACCCAGAAAAAACAAAACAAAGAAAAATAAATAAAACAAACAAACAAACACAAAACAAACAAACAAACAAATAACCAATACTCAATAGTTACAAACATTTTGATTACACAAGACAGAAAGAAAAAGGTGTTAGAAAAGAAACTAACACATCCAAATTGATTTAAGTAATCACGTCCCCACATTCACATCCATTAAAAGAAAAAGAATATTGCAAAATCTTCAACTCGAAGCGAAGAAACGAAAAATTAATTATCATGAAAATATATCATCTATATATCATCAAGCAGTATGTTTTCGGTGTAGGACACATTATTTTTCCTCGTGGAGTAAGTGGCAATACAGTAAGGCATGGTCAAAAAGTCAGTCCAGGAATCTGACCATGTTACAGCAAGGGCGTAAGCGAAATGTCAGTTGACGAATATACCTGTGTTACAGTAAAGGCGTAGGCGAAGTGTCAGTTGATGAATATACCTGTGTTACAGTAAAGGCGTAGGCGAAATGTCAGGTGACGAATATACCTGTGTTACAGTAAAGGCGCAGTCGAAATGTCAGTTGACAAATATACCTGTATCACAGTAAAGGCGTAGGCGAAATGTCAGTTGCCGTTAAATATAAAACATTAAAACGAATCGGAAGGATGATAAATACGGGAATGAAACAAGAAGCAAAAACTACAAATTAATACAGAGAAATATCTACCTGTATTTACATTGACGCTATCGCCAACTGTACCTTACAAAAACAATTCTATCAGGAAAAAGTACCAAAACAAATGGGGAAAAATAACAGTCAATAGAGGATTAACCGACAGAGATAAGGCACCATAACATCTAAGTAAACAAACTGAAATAAAAATAAATATAAAAAAAACTACATTAAAAAAAGAAAGCAATTGAACTATGTGGCATTAACGAACGTGTTTATGTTTCCATCCGACCTTTCTATATGTCAACACTTCAATGTTGTTTTTTAACCATTTCACATACGGAAGTAGGTGTAAAGTGTCGCGCAGGAAATGGCTGTCTCCCCGAAGAACCTCTTCATGCTGTTTTCTGTCTTGTTTTGCTGTTTAAGTGCAGCAGTTGTTATTCCCTGGTTGTTTTAACGTCAATATCTGTAGACTCATTCACCTTAACATTAGCTGGTCCGAACTGCAGGACTTCCGTAGTTCATGTTTTCTTTTTGTGTCATGGTGTTGTTGAAAGTCTCCCATCCACCATGCTTTCTATTTTGCTTTCGTTTTATTGTAAGACTACCATTCTCTGTTTTCTCTTTTGTCTCGTTGTGTTGATGTAAATCTCATGTCCTCCGTGTTTTCTATCGTGTCATGGTGTTGATGTAAATCTCTTGTCCTCCGTGTTTTCTATTGTGTCATGGTGTTGATGTAAATCTCTTGTCCTCCGTGTTTTTTATCGTGTCATGGTGTTGATGTAAATCTCACGTCCGCCATGTTTTCTATTGTGTCATGGTGTTGATGTAAATCTCTTGTCCTTCGTGTTTTCTATCGTGTCATGGTGTTGATGTAAATCTCATGTGCTCCGTGTTTTTTATTGTGTCATGGTGTTGATGTAAATCTCATGTCCTCCGTGTTTTCTATTGTGTCATGGTGTTGATGTAAATCTCATGTGCTCCGTGTTTTCTATTGTGTCATGGCGTTGATGTAAATCTCACGTCCGCCATGTTTTCTATTGTGTCATGGCGTTGATGTAAATCTCATGCCCTCCGTGTTTTCTATTGTGGTATGGTATTGATATAAATCTCATGTCCTCCATGTTTTCTATTGTGTCATGGTGTTGATGTAAATCTCATGTCCTCCGTGTTTTCTGTTGTGTCATGGTGTTGATGTAAATCTCATGTCCTTTGTGTTTTCTATTGTGTCATGGCGTTGATGTAAATCTCAAGTCCTCCGTGTTTTCTATTGTGTCATGGTGTTGATGTAAATCTCATGTCCTTTGTGTTTTCTATTGTGTCATGGCGTTGATGTAAATCTCATGTCCTTTGTGTTTTCTATCGTGTCATGGCGTTGATGTAAATCTCAAGACCTCCGTGTTTTCTATTGTGTCATGGTGTTGATGTAAATCTCATGTCCTCCGTATTTTCTATTGTGTCATGGTGTTGATGTAAATCTCATGTCCTCCGTGTTTTCTATTGTGTCATGGTGGTGATGTAAATCTCACGTCCTCCGTATTTTCTATCGTGTCATGGTATTGATGTAAATCTCATGTGCTCCGTGTTTTCTGTTGTGTCATGGCGTTGATGTAAATCTCATGTCCTTTGTGTTTTCTATTGTGTCATGTTGTTGGTGTAAATCTCGTGTCCTCCGTGTTTTCTATTGTGCCGTTGTGTTGATGAAAATCTCAATGTTCTCCGTTTTTTCTTTTTCATGATGTATGGACTCGTTCTAATCTCCCGTGTGTTTTATCGTTGATATGTCGACACCTACTCCACCTACACTTGTAAGGTTGTTTACTGGGGCTTGTTACAGACAGGTCGTTAAGCTACAGGGAGATTATCCAATATTGACCTCCTTTGAACTGTCTAGCTGTAATTATTCCGCCGTTATACGACTTCTTAATCCAGCATATCACTTCTGTATTTCCTATATAACTACGCGCTTGGTAAGCGTTCGGATGTAAAAGTCAAGATATTGACGGCCTGGGCATATAAATGGCAGATTGATCTAGCGAAATAGAAAAAGACGACTAAGATAGTTCTGATAGTAATCCATAATTGTGTATCATGGGGTCATACGAGATCTGTTAAAACGGTGACGTTCTCTGACAGGAGGATCATTATAGCGCTCTAGCACATGTCTAAAGCCCGTCAGCGAAATGATGACTTGTCACTGACATGTCATTTATATATCAGCGGGTTTGTTTTGAAACATTTTCTTCGAGTTGGTAATGTCAACTGAATAGAAGTTATTTGAACACAGCATGTAGAAGATTAGAGCTTGACGTTCCGATGACTACACGGTCACCTTCATCAGACAAATGACCAGTGTGGAGCGTACTAACACTGACGTACGTAGTATACGAAATGGTAACAGCTCGACCAACTTTTTCGGGTGTACTATAATCCTATATACACTAAGGTCGAAAATAGAGAGTAGCCGAAATGACTTTAGTATACTGTTACCATTTTTTTTTTGTATTTTTTTTTATCTGTTTGCCATCTCGCCACACTATTTTCGACCGTAGATATTTATCTGTTACAAATGAATTAAGGTTTTGATTTCTGTTGATTGGCTAGTTTCCATTGTGTGTTTGATAAGACGATTATTGATTTCATTAGACACATTGACTGAGTATCAAGACTTTGCAATAAACTGAACATTGATGTCCTATTTCACTTTCATATAGACCTTTCACATTATGTAAATCCTGTCGGTGAGAAAAAACGTATTTATATCAGGTCGGTGTAGTTTTTTATGTGTCACGTTGACAGCTCGTGTTGTTCTCTTTTCGTATAACAATGAGTTTAGATAAAGAATAGGCATGATGTACGTATATATATATGGGTAAGTGTGTGTATAAAGGGCCTTCTGCGTCGATCGACGGGATTATCGAGACATCTAAATTTACACAACCGCTCTCGATTTGGACTTATAACTTTGTATTTGTTTTATGTTCTATAAATGTGATGTAATTTACGCAATATTTGTATGTTGATAAAGGGACAGGTTGCCTCGAAAATTTGACAATACGCTTGTCCGTACTGTTGTTATTACTTCATTGATCATATATGTAACCTAGTCAGTAATATCGACGGTATGGTCCAATATTGGTGCTGGACCTTCTATATATAGAATCTAGTCAGTAATATCGACGGTATGGTCCAATATTGGTGCTGGACCTTCTATATATAGAATCTAGTCAGTAATATCGACGGTATGGTCCAATATTGGTGCTGGACCTTCTATATATAGAATCTAGTCAGTAATATCGACGGTATGGTCCAATATTGGTGCTGGACCTTCTATATATAGAATCTAGTAAGTAATATCGACGGTATGGTCCAATATTGGTGCTGGACCTTCTATTTATAGAATCTAGTAAGTAATATCGACGGTATGGTCCAATATTGTTACTGGATCCTAACAAATAAATGTAGAAGATATACGATCAATGAATTGATAGCAACAGAAAAAAATACCAGTACGGTGAAAAAGACAGCCACTGAGCGTGACTATGTGATCTTACAGCCCAGTGTTTATCGTACAAATTCTACCGGGATAAATGGTTTTAATATTTGAAAGATAGATTTTTACTACTTACTTTCAAATACCGGTTCAAGATGGCCCCTTTGGACGAAGTAATTATTGGGACACAACACTATCATTCTCGATTACAGTTTGTAACTTTGTCTTTCTTTTATGTTCTATGTAAGTGATGTAAAATTTTTGTAATATTTTGTGTCTTAATTAAGAGGCGGATGGCCACGAAAATGTGAGAATACATTATACTCGTTGGAAATTACGATAGGTAATTTCAAATCATTGTGTATGATGCATCGTGTTAATTTACTCATATCTGGACTATGCAACACAACTGACGAAGGAAGACTATTTTTGCCCTATCCGGACCTCGAGCTTACAATCTGCAGCACTAAACAGCACAGTCAAAGACTACAACTGCTCATCATTACACAGTCACGAAATCTGAAAACATATTGCCTGGAAGATGTAGTGAATATGCATTTAGATATATTATCGACATGGTCTTAGCAGTATATTGTCTAAGACGTGATATGAACACCTGGATCAAAATGTACATACAACTCGTGGGATACTTCGACATCTTGACAACTATGTGTAAATAGATGATGTGTTCATTGTTAATATCGGCGATACTCTTTATCATTTTAACATATGAACTGCGGCGGTTCTCAATTTTTTTTTTTTTTTTTTTTGTAAATTTCTACAATACCGAAGAAGAAATCTTGTGAAAACATTTTTACATTGTACAATACACTTATATTTATATACTTGTAATTTATTCATATCCTCCCTTATAAGTTTTTGCATTTGTTTAGTCTGTATTCAGCTATTAGAATTATTTGCAGGTTTCTAGCTCGAAAATTCTTAAGTTTCTTGTCTAAAAAAATAAAGATAATACCAACATGTCAACATTATCCAAACTTAAATCTGATAAGACTTGAGCAAAATAGAAACACAAGAAACGTTTACACGGAAACTCCTGAAAAAGTGCAAGGAAAGTAAGGCCAGGTGTTCTGAAAAAGTAAGCGTCTTCTGCTTCATCAATGGCACCGGCAATGTAAACTTTGGTCAGTTCAAGTAAGTTATGTCTGTTCTCAAATGTGAACAAACAGTTACTTTGAAATACGTTTGTCAAAATCATTCGAAACAACAAGGAAAATACTGGAATGTTTACAGAACCTGAAGTCAAACTCAACTTTGGAGCCAATAAGAAAAATATGAAAAAATATGAGATTTATTTGGAATTTCCGGAAAAGGTACCAGGAGAATAAGACCAGGTGTTCTGGGAGAGTAACCGTCTTTGCTTAATCGACGACCCTACCATGCAATTCCTGGTCAATACAAGTGAGTAATGTCACCGTCTCAAATGGGAACAAGGTATACAACAACGGAACCAACAGGCAAACTAACGAGCATCAAACATGTCCAGCTTCACATCGTACAACGGAACCAACAGGCAAACTAACGAGCATCAAGCACGTCCAGCTTCATATCGTACAACGGAACCAACAGGCAAACTAACGAGTATCAAACACGTCCAGCTTCATATCGTACAACGGAACCAACAGGCAAACTAACGAGCATCAAGCACGTCCAGCTTCATATCGTACAACGGAACCAACAGGCAAACTAACGAGTATCAAACACGTCCAGCTTCATATCGTATATGAAATAAAACACTATTCAATCGGATCATTTTGCCGGCCGTAAATACTTCTCTATACTTTTCTTTAACCTGTTCTTTGAAAACCCTGTGTTATGAGTTTGCACGTCAGTAAATGACTATTAAATTGAAAGTTCAACAATGTTTCTTAAAATGATCACTACAATCGTTTACAACGTTCAGGTATTCCAAATCATGTAGGAGTGAATTTTAAAGTCTCTATGTTTCTTTTCCTCTTTTAAATTCCTTTAAAGTTACTACTATTTTGGGTAAAGAATTAATAGTCCTGTAGCACGGATCTATACGTGTATTACTGATGCTAGATGATAGCTTTCCTAAATCAAGAAATAAATCTAACCATGCTTATTAAACTGGATTAATTTTTTCTCCAAGCGTATCACCATACATTTCATGGTGCTGTTTTTATAAGACAAAAATCCTTCATTATATCTAATAATATCTCAGCAAAATTGAGAATAACAACTAGTAAACAATACTAGTCAATTTAAGTAGCTGGGTTACTTAATTCTTTACTTTATGTTTTATGTAATCAGCTTATTTGCTTCATAAAATAATCAATTCTTGACTGTTTTCTCCCTCCTTTGAAAGTAATTCAGTCTTGGGTTTCCACATATCTTCAAAAATCAGACTTGAAGTTAATTATTTTAATTCTTATTTCCCTTATTAAACTTGTGATATAAAGTTTTTCTTGCCTGTTTATATATATTGAACACAGCACGATTGAACTCCCCTTTTAACTTTGAGTTATTTGAAGTTTCCGGTTTTTTTTCCATAATATTCTTTAAAAGATCTGTTTTATCATGTTCCATATTAGGTGAATTATAAATCTGCGAACCATATTACATTTGTTTGAAATTCTATATTTGAAACAATAAACTTCCATTCGTATCTTATACCATTAAATTTGAACATTTCGTAATACAGATGGCTATTCCCCTTAATGACGAGTTTCCATTTACCCCGTATGTATTCCCAAACCAGTCCTTTGTCACATACTACTCAATACTCCATTACCGGGTCCTTTTAATACTGATTTATGAACCGGAGATGAGTACAGAGCTGTTGGGATTAGGAGATATGAAGGGACTGCTTGAGGAGCCCGTTCATGCCTCTATATTTCCACCTGAGCATATCGAGTTGTATACCCTGACTCATCGCTTGGCAATGCCAATTGGTCTTCTGGATGAACCTGTTCTTGGTCTAGCGGTCGATCGTAGCAAGAAGTCTTCAACTGACTGACACACTCGTAAAACAGGGTTTCAAATGATGCAGGTTGCAAATTTTATGGTCGTCATAGTGATCTCATTGAAAAATATTATAATTCTTTGTGTGATATGAAGCTGGATGTGTTTGATACTCGTTAGTTTGCCTGTTTGTTCCGTTGTGGTATATATTGTTCTCATTTAAGAACTTGACATTACTTACTTGGATTGACCAATGTTTACATGCCGGATGTCGTCGATTCGTCGATGAAGTTGAAGACATTTACTCTTCCGAACAATTGGTCTCATTCTTCTTGTACTTTTTCATTAGTCTCTATGTAAATATTTCTTTTGTATTGAATTTGAGTTTTTATAATGTTGACACGTTGGTACTTTTTTTTCTTTTACAGAAATGTAGATGATTGGGCGGGATACTAATGTGAAAGTTACACAGATATCAAGGTGATGCAAGCGAATGAAGCAATCGACGGAGTCAAAGGCTTTGTGGTGATTGGTCAATGTGGCTTGGATACGTCCATGATCTTGTCCTGTTTCAGATTGAGAAACAAACTAAGACAAACTTAACCTCCAGAGCCGAGTCACGTGGCTGCCTAATGACTACCACGGTAATAGCGGATGATCATGGGGAATACTTTACTGGATCTGTAACCTACCCCAAGGCGTTTTCGGGATATCTCGCCTCTCGTATTTAGTAAAGGGGACCATTTTAGAATACTGTTCCCAGGGACATTCCTAGGAGCCACTTCCTTCCAGAATCAGCTAGGCGATACATGTATGAGTGGGTCACTTACCTGGAGATAAAGGTTGCAAAGTCGCCGCCAGTGTCTATAGGCGGTCACTGGTCGTCATGTCGACACTCCAGCACGTGTATATCATGTGTTAAGCTTCATGTCAGAATACGTGTGACGCAGCCTAAATGAAGATGCAAATTTTATCTTTCTTTCTCATCAAATCGCTGACGAGGGGATGAATAAATCGGAATAAATTGGACCAAATTTAATATAATCTTGATACCTTTTCCTTATCATTGAACTTATCAATAGATCTAAGTCTGCCGCCGATCAGCTTGGTTTTAACCGAACAATATATCATCTTGATGAATATTCAATGTATCCTTATATTGAAATACGTACGGCGTATCTTAATCATATCTTGATTATTGATTACATCTTAATCGTGTGCTGATGTCACAAAATTCTGATGAAAGTGACGTTTAGTGGGTACCTCAATTTTTAGTGAAGATTTGGTAGATATTGATACTACATTTGAGAAAATTCAGCGTGTATCACATTTCCTTGTAAAAGTCCGTGTAAGGGATGAATATTGTCATCAAAAAAATAGTAAAACCCACAATACGTCGGTAGAAATCGCTTTTAACACAATTTTTGTTTAAGAAAATATCTATACGTCTTATATTTATAAAAGCACAATGTTCTTTTTCTCATTTGACAATATTTTAGTATTTGAACCAATTAGATTAAACAACGATGTGAAAATCACGTCAAATCAGTGTGCACTCCAGCAGTTTCCTGTATAATATTTCAGCAGGAAATCTAAATTGCCACAACCGCTGCTCGAGGTAATGAAAGATACATATAATTGCAAACTATACGTTTGTTCTTAAGGCTAATTCATTTAGTAGAATGAACAGATAATATTTTCTGTGTTTACCCATGAATGACATTTAACAAGCTTTACTCAAGTATATGAATCAGTATAAAAGATATATAATGTAATGATTAGTATTTACCGAGTTACGTTTCTGTATGGTCATGCTATAGGTCAGTAGAATCATAAAGACTGTACTGTCTGACATTTAGATTCACTTACGAGCCGGGATTGTCTCTGTTTTGTGCCGCCAAACCTGCACGTCGCACTTCTAATTAGTGTTCCAGCTCTAGGGTTGTCCGCTAATTACTCTCCGTAGCACATGTGACAGTTGTCTACTTCAACATCCATTTTGAAAACCAAAAATCGATGCTGCCGTAAAAACAGCAATACAAATAAACTAAATATCGGATAGTTCAGCAAATTCTGTTATTCAAATGTTCGTTGAAAACACCGATAGCTGCCCAAGGTGTAAGACCACTTCAATAGATCTGGTCCTAATTCTATTGTCGACAACTGTATGTTGAGATATTGTTCTGGAATGCCTGCCAGTAGAAATCGCTGCGAAAGTCGGTACTCCGCACATGTTTGGTCAAGAAATGCCTGTTTTCATAGATATATGGTTTACATGATTAGGAACATGTCTTTTTTAAAGAACGACTGAAAAAATCGAAGGTACTAGGGGAGGTATTTTTACATCATTAGATATATATTTCCTCTTTAACAGGAAAGACGGATTACATAAAATAAGTCAGCTGTGTTACCATGCTGAAGTTTATATGTTTATATATATACATATAGATATCCAATTTAGAAATGTTTTTCACATTGCTGTTGTTGATAAACATTTTGTAATCTTTTCGAATATTTTGTCTTTTTGTTTAATTTTCTCTTTTTGTCCTGTTTTAATTTTTTTTTTTTTTTTTTTTGTTTCTTTCGTTCCTTTTTTCTGCATTTTTAACTCATTTGATTCCCGTTTATTTTACCATTCTTTAAAGAATTTGCAGTTTGATGTGAAATGAAAATGTAAACAAAACACAGAACAGCTCTCCTGATCCTGATGTTAAATAAACAATGTTTGGATTTGCATGACAGGAATATTATTTTGTTTGGATTCTTGATCGTGGAAAAACTGGTCAATTTCTCTATCAAATCTTCGAAAAAGTTTGATACTGCTAGGTGGTCAAACAAAAACTGATGTCATTTTGGAATATTTTCTGCTTTTTTTTTTTTTTTTTTTTGTTGCTTTGCAATTCAAAGCACGTTACAGCAAATAAAAACTGAGCATTTTCACATTATCTTTTTTCTCAATATCCAAGTATCATATCCTAACTTTGTAATTTAAAAAGAAAATTTATTCCCCAAAAGATTGCTGCGAGAATGTCTGTTATTCAAGAAAAAAACAGGAATAATATAAAGAAATGAACTATTTCCCGTTACACATATTCTCACGCCTGTTTCGGCAAAAGTAGTACACCAAACTATTGATTTTTTGCTTTTAATCTACTTTCTAAAATAAATCCTTTTATAAAAAAAAACAATCATTGGATAAAGGTTTAGTACTGAAAGGTTTTTTTTTCTCTCAGATGGATACGTCCTTAAGACAAAGAAAGACATTCCAGAAATCTTGATGGCTTATATATGGCTGACGACAGCATGGCTACAGAATCCTAACCCAAAGTCATTCACAACGGAAAATATTAACACAAATAATATTTACACGGAGACTCATGAAAACGTAGAAAAGAATATAACTAAGTATGAGTAAGTGCCATCTGCTCTTCTTTAGCGAGTAATATTAAACTTGTGTCTGTGTCTTGTGCACTGACTATTGAAATATTGAACACTTTCGATGTCGTTCGAAACGCGATGAGATATGATTGACATCGGCTTCTGGATGATGCTTCGAAGCCTCCCCGTCCAAGCAATAAACCAGAATGACTTTTTCCTGTTTGATGCCAAGGCCGTTTTCATACTTATCTGAGTTAAAAGTCGTTCAATGCAAATCATGATACACATTGATTATGTAGCAATAATACATACGTGCATGAGTTCAACTGATGGCATGGTGCTCTGAGAGGACAATATCGTGTTATTTGTAGTTACACAAGTGATTGATAAGGTGTCGTGAGAGACAATGTGTCATGTTATATCGTTACACAAGTGATTGATAAGGTGTCGTGAGAGACAATGTGTCATGTTATATCGTTACACATCGAATGGTAAGGTGCTGTGAAAGACAATGTGTCGTGTTATCTCCTTAAACATCTAATGTTAGGGTGCCGTGAAAGACAATGTGTTGTGTTATCTCCTTAAACATCTAATGTTAAGGTGCCGCGAAAGACAATGTGTCGTGTTATTTCGTTAAACATCTAATGTTAGGGTGCCGTGAAAGACAATGTGTCATGTTATCTCCTTAAACATCTAATGTTAGGGTGCCGTGAAAGACAATGTGTCATGTTATCTCCTTAAACATCTAATGTTAAGGTGCTGTGAAAGACAATGTGTCGTGTTATCTCGTTAAACATCGAATGGTAAGGTGCTGTGAAAGACAATGTGTCGTGTTATCGCGTTAAACACCTGATGGTAAGGTGCCGTGAAAGACAATGTGTCGTGTTATCTCGTTAAACACCTGATGGTATGGTGTCACTAAAAGAAAAACTTACTTAGTGAATGTCGTCAGTCTGGTGAATGAAATGTGCAGTGTTCACATTGCAGTGTCGCTTCTCCCAACTCCGCAGCTCATTAGTGTATTCATAAAAGACATATTGTTTCTATTTCAACATACAAATGTCAGCACACTCTTTATGAGTCATGTATTGTCTGCACCAGCTGACAGGTCGGTACATTTGCATGTTATTCAATATCTGATATATGTTGTAAATTGTCATTTGTAATGATAATGCTGGCACTATCGTATGATGCAAAATAAAGGTATATTTCAGCAGAAACAATCAAATACAAGCCAAATTTCAGATTTATTTCTCATGATGGTTCAGCGTCTCGAACAACCTCTTTGCCATGGTTTTAAGAGGGTTTATATCAGAAGTATGCTGTGTTCCTCGAGATGAGCACATTTTCGATAATTGAAATAACATCATAACGAATAGCTCTTTTTGCTTTTTAGTTACAGTTATTATGGAAAACATCAAAGCCACTGAAGGATTCGAAAATTCGGTAGCAGCATTACGCTACTCGAAAAAATTGTGCCCGCTCAACCTTTGTAAAATATGAATGGCGTATAGAATAATAAACAGTGATATGTGGCAACAGTTAAAAACTTCCCGAGTTATCATGTGAATTTGTGTTTATTTAGTGGAAAATGTGCCCTTACTAGAAACCCGGCTTAGTTTGATACGAATAATAACTTTTTTCTCATATCCCGCCATATTGGATAGATTTTTCTTACATAGCTATCTTACATTGGCAGAGCCTCGGGTTTCACCATATTTTGTGACCCTCGGGTGGAATATCCCTATCCTACATACACGCATATGAAAGAGTCTTATAATCATCAGCAAGTTGCAATTTGTCCCACATATGGCTGTGAGGTTGTGAGAGTGTATGGGAAAAAAGTGGACACGAGGATTTTTTTGTGTTTAACTGTGTTAATGCCGATTCATGATGAGATCATGTGATCCATCGGAAGGAACAGTTACTGCTATGTTAATGCAGTGTATACAGGATTATAACTACCAGGTTTCGTGGTAAGAAGTACGGAAGATCATTATTTGACAAGTTGATTAATAAGATCTTTGTTTTCTTGAAGATGAGGTTTTTCATTTTATGAAGTGTGCCATTAACACTCCTGCTTATCGCAAAATTCACCTGATAATAAGGTGTCGTTAGAGGAAATGTGTCGCATTTTCTCGTAATTACCTGATGATAGTGTGTCTTGCGATTAAAATCTCGCGCAATCTCGTATTGTTCCTCCTGGGTTGGGAGTAGAAAATCTCGTGAAAGCGTTGGGCGGTCATTAAGTAGATATGTTAACCCAGTTTTCTATTGGTGGATATTTCTAAAATGCACTTGAAACTTTGGTTATAGGCATAATAAGTTGCTTTTACTTTGTGCCCGTTAATGGCGCTGAATTTTTACGTAGATCAAAAGAAACATGTTTCTTCTTTCCATCAATGTAATATTTATATGCATCGCGATATGCACTAAATTACCCAAGAAACTAAACTAAGATTTTGTGCTTTTATAAGCTGAGAAATTCTAAACATCGACCACGACAAAAATGAAAATTGTAGAGAGATAGTGAGCATTAATATTGTGTTGGTTCACTTAAAATCTGCCCGTTTCATTCTAAGGTGACGCTTAACTCGCACTCTCTCTTGTAAGGGTACAGAACAATTATGGAATTCTATAAATAGACTCAACTGTAAGTTTGTTAATTTTGAAATGCCTTTGTTTCGTTCTTACGGAAATTGTTGATTAAGGAATTAGTATAGGGCTGTTTTCATTATTTTTTTTTCATTACAGTTAGCTTGGAGTTCCGAAGAGGAGCCAACTCCTACATACAAGTGTGGATGAATAAGGTCACGTTTGTTCGGATTCTAATAGAAGACAGGACAAGATGTCAGGAAATGTCACCAATAGACCACATTAAGTTCGGTGGTGATGACAACATTATCATCGGATTTACACGAACGCATTTGTGTGATTGGCGGTCAATTGTGGCAGCTTAACGCATCAGCGGATAGAAGAATAACGCTCGTCCTGTGCTATCATCTTGTCCAAAACAGTCAACGTTTCCGTTTACATCATTACGCAATGTCGTGATGATGGCGCTTTACCGATTTATACAGTGACAGGCAAAGAGTATCAATTAACCTGGTCTCGTCTCCAAAGCAGTGCTGAATAACAAGCAACTGTACACATCGCGGGAACTAAAACAACAATATGAAAAAGAGCATGGAAACAACAAACAAACACACTGACATATTTTAATCATAACTCAAATTCAATAAAACTCATCAGTCTTACTTCTTATCATAATACGAATATCATGACAAGTGACTTAACTATAAAAAAAAATCAGGGAAGTTATCACGCTGATCGCACACTTTGCCACAAAACTCTCACTATTGATTTCGTTTTAGGAAAATATCTAGGTACGCGGGTTATGTCGGTCTTGTCCTGAATTTCTAATTCTGGTATTTACGATGGACTTGTGATGTAAAAGGCATTGTCAATTTCTTGTTAAGGTCATTGACATTTCCAGCACCGAAATCAATACTCAACAAGTCATCTGGTAGAGGGACAATTTGTTCCCATGGGTATGTCAATGTTTTCTTGACATATTATACCCCGAAACGTTATGGATATTTGTCAGTTTAGGACATACGTTCAGTTCACAACAATGCCACATAATTAGCTGGTGCAAATTAAGAAAGGGACAATTTTACAGATAAAGATACTGCCCTACATCATCGCCCATTTCAAATTGTTCAATGCGAATCCTAGTAATGACCAGGCGTTGTGTACTTGTAAATTTGTTACGTTTCTGAAAGAGATGGAAGTATAAAGGACGTATATTCAATTTGCTTTATAGAAATGTTTTAAATTGTCGAGATTCTGCGCGTGGATCCTTGTAAAGGTTTCTTTGTGTATCTAATGGAACTTTAATGGCCTTTGTGCCATGATCGTGTGGTAGGTTAACAACATATTAATGGTACAAGTAGATTAGTTTAAGTAATGAGGTGTGCATGAATTGGAAGCATAATGTTTAATGGAAGGTCGTACTAAGATCGTACAATAGACACACAAGTGGAGAGCACCTTGTACTACAAATTAGAGTTAGGTGCTATAGAGAAAAACAATCAATCAGACTGCATCACACAGCTGTTTCGTCCTTCAAGGACTCGCCAGTAATGCTAAGGCCATATATTTAGAGGCCTGGAAGACGATTGATGAAAATCCAAGTGAACGAAAGAAAAGTTAAAATCTGGAAGGGGATGTGCAGCAGCCACGTAATTAAACAAATTCCGTTATGTTCATATATTAGATAATACTATAATAACATCATGTACTTGTGTGTATTCTTAACCGTGCCACTATTCGAATGAATTGAAACGTGTCATGCTGGTTATGCTGTCATACTGACTGCATAGTTTTGGCATTTTTTCAATTGATTATGGTGATTTATGAATGTAATTTGTATGATTTTTCAATTATATTTCTTCGATGTGTTTGAACAATAGTATTTTGATATACTTAAATTAATGTTTTTTTTCTAATTATCTACAGTATTTAAAGTAAACGAAAAAACATCCAATGTCACCTGGTAATTTGTCTTTCTTTTTAAGGTATTCATTTCGTGTTTCATTCTATTTATTTTGAATTTTATTATTCATTTCGTTTTTTAGCATATGTTGAATATGTAATGATTTTGAAATATTGTTTACAAGCAGGTGACAAAAAGTACAAATAATTACAGGAAAATGTCCCTTTTCATAAAAATCAATAAATAATATCGTTGTAACACGTCATTATGTCAACCTTTTACGATGAGAGTTTGAATGGCGAGTGTTCCAGTGACTTTAGTGTTATATATCAAAACTATCTACGCTGCCTAGAATTACAGTATGTAACAACGGGAACCTTCCCATCATCACAGCAGGATACCTTTCTATAATGCATCGATTCATGTTATCAGCCTTTCGAGAAGAGATGCTGACATTTGGAAGGATTGAAATTACATCCAATTCATGGCTACATATAGACGGATTTTATCAATTGATCTTCAGTTACGTCATAGGGGTTGTTTTGTTATTCTGGCATTCAGGAGATATTCTACGATTACGGTTATCTTATTAATATCCGTACCGTGTCTGTCTTCTGTGTTCAGTGGCCTCCCTGCAATTGTGACATTTTCTGCATTGAATATCTAACGCACTTGTAGCAAATTGACTCTAAACTTAAACCTTACATATTGATATTCTCTAACCATCCTCACAGTACCACAATTATTTTGCTGTAAGGATGGAACGTTGGATATATCATAATGAAAGAAAATAGGAACTCACTCTTGCAATTTAGTTCGCTCGATGAAAATTAGAGGGAAGTTTTATGGTCGCCATAGTGATCTCATTTAGAAATATTCTATTTCTCTGTGTGAAATGAAGCTAGACGTTTTTAACGTTTGTTAGTTTGCCTGTTGGTTTGGTTATTGTATACCTTATTCTCATTTAAGAACGTGACATTACTTACTTGGATTAACCAATGTTTACATAGCGAGTGTGGTTGATGAAGAAGAAGACGCTTACTCTTCCGGAACACCTGGTCTCACTCTCCTTGTACTTTTCAGGAGTCTCCGTGTAACTTTTTTGTGTTGATAATTTGCCCTAGTTTTATTGAATTTGAGTTTGAATTATGATTTGGCTGCCGTGATGTTTTCCCGATTGTATGGCACACGTTTACAAATGATATTTTCATACTTTTTTCCATTGAATATCATATACACGTGTTATCAGCAGAACTCACAAAATGAAAACTATTTCATTTTCTTGTTATCGTAGAGAAAGGGGAGAAGTATCACAAGTTTGATCCAGACATAAAATCCAATAACATTGCGGGAACTGTTAATTCAACTTGACAATCAGGCGGTTTTTTAAACGCCCACGATGTACTCAGTATTTCACCATTGTATGCTGTTTCTTCTCATGTTATTTTATTTGAATTCAAAGAAAACTGACAATGTTTGTAACAAAACAATGGTGGAACTGTCAGTCAGTGTTTTAATTGGTCAAAACTGACAGGAAATATTTTACCAACACAGTAAAATAAGTTCCACAGAGTAAATCAACGACAATTGCCAAAAAAGAGAATATGGTTTATAATAATCATCAGGTATACAAACGATCGAAAGCTTCATCGGATTATACCGAATAAGGAAACAGAATACCTGTTAATGAGATCCTGATCTCTGTCTCTCTATCTCTGTCTCTCTCTCTCTCTCTCTCTCTCTCTCTCTCTCTCTCTCTCTCTCTCTCTCTCTCTCTCTCTCTCTCTCTGTGTGTGTGTGTGTGTGTTTGTGTGTAGTTTTCAGGAAATATTCTATTTCTTTTTACAATATGAAGCTGGCTGTCTTGGATTCTCGTTAGTTTGATTGTTGGTTCCGCGCATACCATATTTTCATTTGTGAACATGACATTTCTTCCTTTGAGTAACCAAGCTGTGTCTGGCGGATGTCATCGATGAAGCAGGAAACGCTTACCCTTCCGAGAAGCTGCTCTTTTTCTCCTTGTAAATCTGTTTTTTGCTCATATTTTGCCTTATTTTTTTATTTGATGTATTTTCTTATTTTTTCATTTGTTTACCTTATTTGAAAAAAGAAGTGATATATTTTTGCCTGAGGTTTGAATTCAGTTCGACACTTAAGAACAAAATATCACAATTTATCAAACATGAGCAGAAACCAGTATTCATTGATTATACCTGCTGGTCCTGTTAATCACCTATAGAAAAATGTCTTCTAGATAGTCCTGTGAACACACAAAGCACATCAACCTAACGAGAACCATTACAAGCTTCTAAAAACGCGGGCACTTGGACTCCGAGATATTGAAGTAAACAAGTAATACTATTGATAATACTTACTCTTTGTTACAATAGGTAATTATCGAGGACCTTATCACGCGACGACAGGGAGCGAATGACAATGATCTGTAACTAATATGATATGGTATCAAACATAAAAGCACATTAACAAATTTATAAGGGGAAAAACTTCGACAAAAATTCGTATCAATACGTAATCAATATTAAAAAAAACCTGAAAAGTTTATTATGATACGAAAATAATTTGTGATGATTCTATCCGCGACACCTCAGAAACCGTACGGGCAAGCGGCTTGATTGGAAGGCATGTCACCGCACCAGTACTATCTATATCGATTACTGTGGCACGATGATTTCATTCTGAGGACACAAGAAGCCAAACACCATTGTGCTCTATTTTTTTAAAGTCCAAGGCTTGTTAGCATTTTGTTGTCGATGTAAGTGATCACTAGTAATGATCAGATATATATAGTTACCAGATAACATGGCTGGAAAGACACAAAATTACACCGACATTCTTAATAGTACAGAATTGCTCACATGGGATTCCTTTTTGGCTGATTTTAAAGACTTCCGGTCATTGTACTCGATGAGCGACACTGCCTCTTTGGTACTGACCGTTCTGTACGTGCCTGTGTTTTTGCTGTCCCTGTTAGGGAACAGCTCGTCCCTTTTTGTGTTGACCAGAAAGACATCAGCACCTCGATACACCAAAAATCTCTACCTTCTTAACCTTGTTATCACAGACCTCGCAGGTGAGTACGTCTTATCAAAATATTATTTTAAATGCAATCATTTTTTAAAATACTTTTTAATCCTTCTAACTTATAACTCCTATACACTTTTTACTTATGGTCTTCCCTCACCCCAGCCCCTAGTGTTGAAGTTCTGTCTGCTCCTTACTCCAGGTGCTGACTGTCAGTCTCTGAGGTAACTAACCAACTTGGTTTTACACGGATTAAAGATTCTGCACTTTAATTCAAACTATTTGGCTATGCCATATCTGATTTTTTTAATAGTAGGCTTTAGTCCACAAGGATCGACGTAACTTGCATGCCACGTTTGAATTCATAGACAGTCATGTAATTGGTGTTGTTTTGATATATTTCAGTATCTTAATTTATCAAAGTTATTGCATTTTGATGTTAGTCAAATCCTCTTCTGGTTTTCAACATTTCTTGCGACAATTTTTAAAAAAACATTTTGCGACAATTTTTAAAAACAATTTTTGCAGTCGCAATCTTGTTTTATACTCGAAGCATCACTGAAGAGTCCTAGAAGGACGAACGAGTTGCATGATGTAGTTAATTCGTTTTCATTGTTATTTATTTTTTTCAATTGAAATATGAGCATATATTTACATAATAATCTTCCATATGAATGAAAGTAAATATTGCAGCACTTTCTTCTGTTCATATATGTATTGTAATGTTTAACAATTATAACGACAATAAGAAAATTTGATTAGTCTACTCTGTAAACTACCTTATGCAATGCCAAAGAGTAGGAATATCTTCGTTCTCTTGTTGTAATGGGAACGTTGTTAAATACCAATGGCTGTTATCTATACGGGGCCGGTATTTTTGGGAAAAAATCTACAACAAAGAAAAGAGATTATCACATTTCTTGTTGAACGTATTCTCGCAGAGTTTAGTGGTGAGATCGTGCGACGGTGTTTTGCTATTAGTGGAGAGCATACTGTGCCTTTCTCTCGCCTCCCTTAGTCGCAAGTCCTCTCAAAGTACTTCATTTTCTTATGTTTGTTTTGATGACGCCTTGTCTTAGAATAACAAGAGAGTTTGTGACTATTGTCATCATATTCGCCCAAATCGAAATCAATAACACGATAGAATGTTATATATTTGTCGCCTACCGGTATGAGGATTTTTACATGGCGTGACAAAAGCAGGAGACACTTATCCTTCTGGATCATAACGTCTTGTGACCCTATTGGTTTTGTAATCCATTCTTGTATTCCTTGTTTGATTTCGTTTTGATTGAGCCTTGCTGACATGTCGGTATTTTCATTGTCGCTCTTTTAATCCAATCTTCCTCAAGATAGTAATTCAGGTAACAATTATTTTCAACAAATAAAGATGAATTCATTTCATTAATTGTTAAATAATGTTATAATTACCTTCCAAAAGACATGTTATCTTATCTCCATTTAAAGTTAGTATGTGTTTGCTTTGAAGGCAATACGTTTTATTTCTTTATATCGAATATTTCCTTGATAAGGGATATAGTCGAAACCTGTATTACCTTTCTTTGTTAGAGGAACACAGGTTTTGACATTCAGTAACTTGCTGAAATATCCTAATTTAGTATCAATGAATGACCTGTCAACAAACCTTACCGATGTAAGTCCAATCCCCAATGCCAAGTATTCAAAGTAGTTTGCTTTGAAATCAAAAGTTTAACTCTCAGTCCTGTTCTCATCCGTTTTCTGTCTGCTTCACTCACCAGACTCACTACGAAAAAAAACCGCCAAGAATGATCATCACAAGCTCGTTGATTTTTTACTTTTGGACGTCGATCAGATTGTATTTATTGTCAATGTGAATGCAATCCGAGGGACGGATAAATATAATGCCGTCCGTTAGGTAATTATCTATCACCCACATTGCAGTCATGTTAACAATGAATACAACCTTACCGAACTTCAATGACTATATTTACAAGTATTGGAAACATTATCGTGTCTTTTATACCTAATTAAAACTACTTTCGTCGCTCTTTGTTTACATACCAGAAAAGTTTGTTTGTTTTTTTTTTAAATCGGCTACATGTTTAACACAAAGCTATAGTGCAAAGCGTTGATGTAACATCGGTCAGAGCAAGCTAGAGCAAAGAACTGAAATAAAAAAGACTAAAAGATGTAGCACCAAGAGTGATTTTATTTAATTCTGTCTGTCATACTTACACGATAAAGGTCTTTCTGTTTGGTAGGACACTAATTAACTTTTTCATTCGCGTATATATATTGGCTTATTTGAATGTGTTTCAATACGTGTTAAGACCTGTAAGTATGAGAGTGTTACAAATGTACGACAAGATTAAATGAAACAACATCTCCTGTGAACTCAATAATGAGTCTGAACGTGAAATATGCCAGTGTAACCTAAAGACATTGTATGTTAGAGCATGGCTGACGAGTGAACGTGAAATATGCCAGTGTAACCTAAAGACATTGTATGTTAGAGCATGGCTGAAGAGTGAACGTGAAATATGCCAGTGTAACCTAAAGACATTGTATGTTAGAGCATGGCTGACGAGTGAACGTGAAATATGCCAGTGTAACCTAAAACACTGTATGTTAGAGCATGGCTGACGTGTGAACGTGAAATATGCCAGTGTAACCTAAAGACAATGTATGTTAGAGCATGGCTGAAGAGTGAACGTGAAATATGCCAGTGTAACCTAAAGACATTGTATGTTAGAGCATGGCTGACGAGTGAACGTGAAATATGCCAGTGTAACCTAAAACACTGTATGTTAGAGCATGGCTGAAGAGTGAACGTGAAATATGCCAGTGTAACCTAAAGACATTGTATGTTAGAGCATGGCTGACGTGTGAACGTGAAATATGCCAGTGTAACCTAAAGACATTGTATGTTAGAGCATGGCTGACGAGTGAACGTGAAATGTGCCAGTGTAACCTAAAGACATTGTATGTTAGAGCATGGCTGACGAGTGAACGTGAAATGTGCCAGTGTTACCTAAAGACATTGTATGTTAGAGCATGGCTGACGAGTGAACGTGAAATGTGCCAGTGTAACCTAAAGACATTGTATGTAAGAGCATGGCTGAAGAGTGAACGTAAAATATGCCAGTGTAACCTAAAGACAATGTATGTTAGAGCATGGCTGACGAGTGAACGTGAAATATGCCAGTGTAACCTAAAGACATTGTATGTTAGAGCATGGCTGAAGAGTGAACGTGAAATATGCCAGTGTAACCTAAAGACAATGTATGTTAGAGCATGGCTGACGTGTGAACGTGAAATATGCCAGTGTAACCTAAAGACAATGTATGTTAGAGCATGGCTGACGAGTGAACGTGAAATATGCCAGTGTAACCTAAAGACAATGTATGTTAGAGCATGGCTGACGAGTGAACGTGAAATATGCCAGTGTAACCTAACGACAATGTATGTTAGAGAATGGCTGACGAGTGAACGTGAAATATGCCAGTGTAACCTAAAACATTGTGTTAGAGTATGGCTGACGAGTAATAGCCCTTTTTCAATTTCTGCTACAGAATATTAAAAAAATTAAAAAGAAGTTTTATTAAAGATAGATAAGTAATTGTAAAAGATAAAGAAATTAAATCATTCCTGTACATCGATCAGTATTAGTAAGTATGGTTCAGATAATAACACAAAAATGCATTCGTTTAATTTCTATCAAACCACACCTGTTTCAGACGCCAGGTTTATTAATATCTTGATTCGAATATGAAATCGAGGAAAAGGAAAGGAATGATTTACCTCAGACCTTGGAATAGCTATAAGGGTAAGAGGACTAAATGTTCCTGAAGGGTAAGCGTCTTATGCTTAGCTTATTCGACGACACTACCATGTAAATCTTGGTCAAGTCAGTAATGCCTTGCACTTGAACCATATAAGAGCGAAATCACCCGACCTGACATACTGACCTACATTGTAACTATCGTTATTGCGAATACAAAAACTTTCCTATAGTTTTCATCTCCCAAACCCCTGTTTTATAAGGTTTTATGCCAGTTGTTGCCACGGAGATTGTAGATATCCAGAAAAAAAATAGGGCAGTTGAAATCATCACGGTTTTTATGGGGCTTTGTGGCGAGCTGTAGCTGTTTAGTGCGTTTCACGTAGATAGTGATCAAGGTAAGCGGCTTATGTTGAAGAGACTGTCGAGTATTGATTTCAAAAATATGATGGACATGGTCAATATATTTTTTAATTAAAGAACAGATAACACAAGGTTATCCAAACGTGAAATGCTGGTGGACTTTAATGCCCCCGAGGTTTGCCGTAACCTGCGTGCGTTTCGATTCATTAGAATAGTAACACGGTTTAGAACATTGCTGATGTTGGTTTAAAATAATGTGATATATAGTTAAATTACGAAATTAATTTTATCATGGGATTGCCAAACCTCACCGTCGAGATTTCGACTTTTCCGTCGATCACTTTGGATTTTCCTCAGTCAAAATTTAGACCCCTAGATTCACTGACGAGTCCTAGAAGGAAGAAACAGCTGTATGATGTAACATCACTGACGAGTCCTAGAAGGAAGAAACAGCTGTATGATGTAACATCACTGACGAGTCCTAGAAGGAAGAAACAGCTGTATGATGTAACATCACTGACGAGTCCTAGAAGGAAGAAACAGCTGTATGATGTAACATCACTGACGAGTCCTAGAAGGAAGAAACAGCTGTATGATGTAACATCAGTGACGAGTCCTAGAAGGAAGAAACAGCTGTATGATGTAGCATCACTGAAGAGTCCTAGAAGGAAGAAACAGCTGTTTGATGTAACATCACTGACGAGTCCTAGAAAGAAGAATCAGCTGTATGATGTAACATCACTGACGACTCCTAGAAGGAAGATACAGCTGTATGATGTAACATCACTGACGAGTCCTAGAAGGAAGAAACAGCTGTATGATGTAACATCACTGACGAGTCCTAGAAGGAAGAAACAGCTGTATGATCACTGAGGAGTCCTAGAAGGAAGAAACAGCTGTATGATGTAACATCACTGACGAGTCCTAGAAGGAAGAAACAGCTGTATGATGTAACATCACTGACGAGTCCTAGAAAGAAGAAACAGCTGTATGAGCTGTATGATGTAACATCACTGACGAGTCCTAGAAGGAAGAAACAGCTGTATGATGTAACATCACTGACGAGTCCTAGAAGGAAGAAACAGCTGTATGATGTAACATCACTGACGAGTCCTAGAAGGAAGAAACAGCTGTATGATGTAACATCACTGACGAGTCCTAGAAGGAAGAAACAGCTGTATGATGTAACATCACTGACGAGTCCTAGAAGGAAGAAACAGCTGTATGATGCTTTTTGATTTATTATTTTGTTCTTATCTTACAATTATTTTTATTAAAACATGATATTCACTTGTGAGCTTTTGTGGATTCTTTAGCAGGGTCAACCTCATCATTGAGAGATGGATCCCTTGAGTTGTTCCAAAAAGCTCTATGCAAACGTATATCACAGAACACAGAAATAATATATACTTTTACGACAATCACACGAAAAATACCCATTTTACAATGTTACGCTTAAGTATCAAGATAGGATAGGATTGGTCACAATAAGTGTTAGGTGACAATGGTTATCGTTACAAGCTGCGTGAATGTTGCAAGATTTTTGTCGTTTACAATGGTATGTTACACATATTTTAGGAGATTACTTACAAAAAGCTGGCATCACAATAGTCCTTCTGGTTTTCCTTACTCGTCTAATAAATTCATTTCTCCATTACCCTACGCTTTAGTGTCGTTCATAATGTCCTTCCCTCTGGTTTTTTCTCGCCTGTAGAACGCAATAATCGTGGTATAGAGGGTTCATATTCCGGTTCCTAGCAATGCTAACATGTGACATTTGAATGCTAATATATACATTACTGGCGTTTTTAGTAGTGACAATACGCAATAGAATGTAGCGATAGAGTGTGGAAAATAGAAACAAAAACAAAACAACAAAGAAAACGCCAACGTATTAAAACAATCTTAATTTCAATCACAAATTCTATGAAACGAGGAAAAAATATGAACTGAAAAAAGTTACAAGGATGGTAAGATCAGAAAAACTGAAATCAGCAGCTTTGTGGGAAGCTGGCCGAGCCATGTTGGTTTCCTTGTAGGAAAAGATCGAGGTACGCAAATTGATATAGTAGAGTCTGATTTGTTTTTTATTATTTTAGGTTCTAATGGATATATACGATGCACGTGGTCAATAAATCTGTTATTGAAAGACAAAACGTCATTAATACATCTATAACTGAAATTAAATGACAAAGAAATGTCTTTGCGACCTGTTTGGTTAAGATATTTGATAAGTTCAGTTTTGTATGATCAAGAAAACAAGTCAGCCAGCAGAAGGGCACATAAAGTTCCCATAGGTATGCCAGTAATCTATACTCCAGAAATATACCTCACGCAGTGTAGTGAAACGTTTCCCTCACTCTGTTGTGTTCATGTATTGAATAATAAGGATGGAAACATTTTATACGAGATGGATGAGCTTGTTTTTTCTTCTAACGATGAAACTGTATATTACATGTATTATTTGATATTGAAATGTCCAATTCACTTACATGTCTTGTTAAATGTATTGAGCATTGTGGCAATAAGCTAGGGAAAAAAACAATGTTACACAAATATTCTTTACAAGAGAAAGTGTCATTTTTGATACTGAGGTGAACAATGATTCGTGTTATATATCCAATTAACTTTGGCGCCTAACAGCAGGCTATAACGTCTGGCTATATGTATTTGTATTACATGTGATAGTACCAGAGCAATATCCTAATGATGATTTAATGATCAGCGTCCATATAACAAGCTTGGACAATGAAATGTCGTGTAATATTGGGTACAGATAATAAAGCTTAAAGATGTTGTCAGCAGGAACCTGTCTACATCCATAGTGCGCATGTCAAAATGGTTTGAAGTCAGTCTGATTATTGTCGTAAACAAATAACGTAGTGTTCGATTATATGCCAAATATCATTCTACCAGTAATACAGACCGGTAGGAGTGTGTAAGCAGAATTCTAAATTGTATTGAAATCTGCTATTCATTTGTTTGTCTTTTGTACATCTATTTGGTAGACTCTGCTGGTGGTTTAAGTTGTTTTTTAGTAGTTTTTAGCTGCTGTTACCCGTATCAGGCATGCAACAGATAACATTTATTCCCAGTCTACATCTAACAACTAATCTGCAGTCATTAAATGCAACTTCTATTCCCTGCATTGATACCAAACCTGATCATCTGATATACAAAGTGTTAAATCAGCATCCCTCGAGGAACAACCTTTTATACCAATCCAATTAACATCGTTAGGGGGACAAATCATCTGTATCAAATAAAATATCTTTTTCCTCATTATTTATTATGTGCACACCAAAAAGGTAACGGATGATGTCTGTACAACACGTGAGGTGTATTTTCATAGTTTCCTGACAGATGGTTTAGTAAGGCGAAGGATTCCCTAGTTATTCATAGAACACTTTATCGTTGGCCCGTTGTTCAACCAAGCCTTTATCAAGCTTACCATTCTTAGTACTAACAAATCAGATCACTTTCTTATTGTGATACTGTTAACACTACAAGTGGAATTTATAGCATGTGGATTTTAATGAATTTCAAAGAGCTTTTTAGTTAATCTCCATCTTCTAAAAACATTTCTTCTATAAAAACATTTGATTTTTTTACCCTGTACACCACCATACCCCATTTTGAACTGAAAGAGCATCTCCGTTCTCTTGTTAGGAGAGCTTCCTTCTCCATGAAAGGTGAATGGCGGTATAAATATATGGTTGTGAACTATACTGAAGCGTGTTTCCTAAATGATACGTCCAAATCAAAGAAGAAATACAAAACTATGATTGTGTTTATGGTTGAGAAAATTTTCGTCGAGTTTGGTGGTACGATCATTCAACAAATTATTGGCATACTTGCTGCGCCCCTCTTTTGGTTGATTTGTTTTTGTTTTAATATGAGGGAAAACTTATCGAAGAGCTTATCAAAACAGGTATCGAAGACCTTGCAAAGTCATTTAAATTTTCACTTTCAGATAAATTGATGACGTCATGTCTTTAAGTAACTTGATATTATTGGCCACGTCCATGATATCTAACCACCAGAGTTGGAAATCAGACTCCTCTACATCAGCCGCTTTATTCCATCCTTTCTTAAAACGAAACCAACATGGTCAGCTTTCAACCAAGCTGTGCGATAAACGTGGTGATTTCAATTTTCCGCTTGTGAGTTTTTCATTTCCGAATTCATAAAAATGATGCAAGGGTGATGCTATCATTAACCTATGGCGTATACATCGCAGTTTATTCGATTTTCTAAGATCTGTTCCCATTATCACGTGTTTTGTGCAAGACCTCGTCAACTAACGGACAAACTCGTGACCCAGGGTTATAAAATATGAAAATTACGGGGAAGTTTCACGGTCTTCATAGTTATTTCCTTAAGAAATATTCTAAAGCTTTTTTCGATACAAAGCTGGACGTGTTTAATGCCAGATAGTTTGCCTATTGGTTCCGTTGTTTTACGCTTATTTTTCATTTGAGAACTTGTGATTACGTACTTGGATTTACTAATGTTAATGAAACAGAAGACGCTTTCTCTTCCAGAACACTTGGTCATGTTTTTCATTGAACGTTTTACAAGAGTTTTTGTGTAAATCTTTCTTTTGTTCGTGGTTTGCTTTGGTTTTATTGACTTTGAGTTTGGATTATGATTACGTTGGCATTTTGGTATTTTCTTGTTTTTTTTTCTAGACCACTCATGTGCATTTCTTGAAGTCACATCAAAGAGTATCCAGTAAGAGGAAGTGTGTCCGTTGGTTCTTTGTTGTATATTTCTTAAAATCTTTTCTTTCAGAAGTCCGATTTGCATTGGCTTGTGAATTACATGTAAGCAAGATATGTTTGAAATCCAAGGAAGAAATCAATGTTAAAGCATTAACAATGATTTTAGGATTGAAGTCGGCACTTTAATCATAAACTGCCATGGGTCTCTTTTTGTAGACGTGTCAGACATATAGACGTGTTCCCTGGTTTCATTCGACGTACGTTTATATTTTTGACTTGCGGGGAAATAGCATATGCTGTAATCTTATAAAATTGACAGAGAAACAAATCTATTATCAATATGGCTAGGGCGAGGTTAATATCCATATGGTATTAAAACTAGGGATAGGTTTTAGATTAGGGTAGCGTTGATTAAATTGACATTTGTATGACATTTTGAGAATAATGCTGTAAGGTATATTCTTGGATAATTCATGGCTGAGAATCAGAAAGAAATACTCAAAACCTTTTATCATTCTCATTATATTTGGTCCTGATTATGTGTGAAGTCAATAAGATAATTCCATAAGCATTTCACACCAGTTTACCTAAAACGTTTGATATGGTCGTCGCAATAAATTCACAAGGAAATGTTCTATCATCTTGTAGGCATTCATTTTGACGTATTTGATATTTCTTATATGCCTTGTGGCCCACTTGTTATTAATCGCTATCTCCTTTGAGAAGGAAACATGATCTACTTTCATTCCACAAGAATTTACATCACGAGTGTTGTCAGGGAAACAAAAAGATGCTTCACAATCCAGGAGATATGAATTTTTAAGGGGTCTCTGTGTAAATCTTATTTATTTTCTGTTGTGTTTGATGATACACTCTAATTCACAAGAGATTAAGCCTACCACAATTATAGCTAGTGAGATATGGTAAAAAAAGAAACACCATCATTATCATAATCGAAATTCAAATTCCATAAAACTAGGGCAAAAATGAACAAAAGAAAAATTTACACGGAGACTCCTGAAAACAGTACAAGGAGAATAAATTAGGTGTTCCGAAAGAGTAACTTCTTCTTCTTCATTGATGACAACCGCCATGTAAGCCTTGGTCAATGCAAGTAATTAATGTCACGTTCTTAAATGAGAGCAAGGTACACGACAACGGAACCATCAAGCAAACTAACCAGCATCAAATACGTTCAGGTTCATGTCACACAAAAAATAGAATATTTCTAAATGAGATCACAACGGCGACCATAAAACTTCCCCATAATTTTCATCAACCTGCATCTTTTGAACACTTTTGTTACGAGCTTTTCAGTTGACGACTTCTAGCACGAAAATCGAGATAATTGGAACAGGCCCTTGAATATCAATCAACAGTTACATGTGAATACCAAAGTTTGTAGATTTAGGAATATCGCTATCCAGAAATGGAAAATTCACAATAGGGAAATTGACATTTGCAAGTTTATCATACAGTTTGATGGAAAACTGTCCCTGTTAGTCTCTTTGTTCGAAAAGTACGCGATAAGTATCTGATGCAGAAGAGCCTGTCGCATTTCTGATTTCCAGTTTTGATGGATATATACGAATGACGTAGTCAATAAATTCCTTGTAATAATGTCACGTTCCTAGATGAGAAAAATATACACAAAAGCAAAACTAATCAACACCAAACTAATCCATATACATAACTGAAGAACAGTCAAAACTAAACTCGGTGATTACAGAGAATAGCATTTACGGCAGAATAAAAAACAAATGTCGATAAGATATTGTATAAAAAAAAATCAATGACGATCCATTTGATGTAAAGAAATTAAATCAAAGGAAGGGGAGGAGAAAGGCTACTGGTAGCTTAACTTAGATAACGATCCATTTGTGCAACGGTAAATGAAGGCTGGAATATGATCAGACTGGTACTAAACTATACGAATTCTTCACCTTAACGTTGCCACTATATACCAGTTTGCGTTACCATGGTTGGATGCAGATAAGGTTTTGTAATTATACCAATTCAGCTATCGTATGGTTTCTATGGTTGGACCTATAAAGGTACCGTAGGGTTTCAGTGATACTCTGGTGTCAAGCGACAGTCGTTGAGCTTAAATCGATAGTGAATCATTGTCTAATATGGCAATAAGTTTTTTAAGGTTCACTTTTTTTTTTTTTTTTATTTATTTTTTTTTGTTTCATTAGTTAAATAAATATGGCTAATGCGTTCATTGTAAGATAAGACACATAAATGCATTTATCATTCAGATTTCCTAATTTGCTTAATTGTTGTAACATAACCCACTTCAGATGTCACGTTAGTCGTTCAAGATATTCGTTAAAGCACCAAGAAATAGGACGAGTCGAGGAAACGAAAAACTGTTTTAACCAACCAACAAACTACCAGATTTCAGTGTTATCGAGATTTATAAATTTACATAAATTGTTAAGCGTTTTTGTTGTAACATCATTCACATACACAGTAGCCATGATGGATCTTTTTGTGACATAAACCACAGTAACATAAATCGACAGAAGACCCCTTAAGAAAACCTTTTTTTAGATTTAGACGTCCAAAAGTTAGCAATACCTATACCACTTTCAATTTCACAGCTTGCTTCTTAAAATATAATTCCCCATAACGCAGTTTGTATGTCTTGAAATTAAATAACAATAAGAAAATACGAACACGTGAACAGGATCAAATTCCAAACTCAGATTGAATGAAACTAAACAAAATATGAACAAAAGAGATATTTATCTGGTGACCATTGTATGTTCCGGAAGAGTGAGCGCCATCTGCTTCATCGGCAACACCCGCTATGTAAGTCTTGGTCAATACGAGTGAGAACTGTCATGTTCTCAAGAACAAGGTATACAACAGCGAAATCAGAAAGCAAATAACGAGCATCAAACACGTCACGGTTCATATGTTTCTCAATGAGATCACTATGACGACCTTCAAACTTTATGATTTTTATTAACCTGCGCCACTTGGAAATCTTTATTACAAATTTGTGCGTCAATTGACGACATCTTTCACGAAAATTTTGAAAATGGAAATAGGTCCTTATCTATCGAATCAATTCCTACATGTAGACATCATAGGTTGGTTCGCGGGAATGTTGGTGTCTTAAAATGGAATTCACAATAGAGAAGTTAAAATCGTCACGCTTCTCACACAGCTTGGTGGAAAACTGCCCATATTGATTTTATTGTGGGAATAGACATAGATAAGCAGCTGACGATGAACGATTACGTCCTACGTATATTATTTCGTTGATCAGACGTATTTTCGAGAAAAAAAAAATCAAGAAAAAACCAATATGTCAACAAAATCATAATCCAAACTCAAATTCCATAAAACTAGGGCACAGTATGAACAAAAGCATTATTTATACCCTTGAAAAAGTATCAGGAGAATAAGACTGGGTGTTCCGGAAGATTAAACGTCTTTTGCTACATCGACGTTTCAGTAAAGTTCCATACCATATATTTGTACCGCCGGTCACCTTTCTTGGAAAAGAAAACTTTCTTGACAAGAGAACGAAGGCTTTCTTTTAGTTTGGAATAGGGTATGATGGTGTAAGGAGTTGAAAAATCAAATGGTCTTTTAGAGAATTTATTTTTTAGTAGATGCTAATTTGAGTTCTTCGAATTCCAAATTCTATTAATTCCACTTCCATGGTAACCAGCATCTAGATATTCAACAACTATCTACAAAATTGACAATTGAATGTCGCCTGTCATTACAAATTAAAATTGACGGAGATACTACAGAATAATAAAACTGAAACAGGCAGATACGCTGGCCTAAATTGCTTTAACTAAAACAGGTGTATATCTTGAACCATTCCACTGTTTAAATGAATCAAATGTATGTTACGTCAAGCCTCAAGGACTAAAGTTCACCAGCAGGCTGTGCAAAAACACATCTGTGAATAGCACATTTCATTAGAAATATAGAATGAGATAGTGTGTAAACAAACAGCGGAAGAACTGCATGACGAACCTAATCTATCCTGCCAGGATTCATCAGTGATGCTAAAAATTAAAAGCATAGGAGGTGAATGGGGAAAATCAAAACTTGTTACACATATTGTCAAAAACCAGCTGGCTACAGCTGCTAACCGCAAAATTAATTAAAAAATTCTAAGAGTGTCATTGTCTGATCTACCTGGCATCATCCATAGAACTAGATGGTTGTTTTCAGTATGTCTAAAGATTTATCAATGTATCGGCAGATGAGACAAAAATGCTTGTCTACCGATAATCCTATCATCGTACCAGACACGATACTAAGGGCCAAATAACTGAACATGGCATGCTCTGTCAATTTTAACATGTTTATATTGACGTTCGTTCAACGTTGTCCTATTACAACATTATAAGACAGTCAATTGAATAATAACATAGTGTGTGACTTCATTAGCCGATAAATGCCTGTATCTAACTTACAGCTGAAGGATTTGGTAAACAAATCTGAAATACTTGCGGAAAGGGTAATTTTCAGCAATGAAGTTTTTTTCTGACAAAGAAATTCTATTTTCAGCAATAAAATTTTCTAATGGATATTTACAGATAAAGAAATCCGATGGAAACTCCTTTTTGGCTTTTAGACAAGTTAGCAGCTAAATACACTTCCAGCATCATAATGCGAAATTTGCGTCCGAATACAAAAAAATGCACATTACAACTACTCTCTTCTGCCTTGATAGCAAAGGCGTCTTGTCGAAAAATGTCTTGTTAACGAGCAATCAAGTATGAGTGTGGAAAGTATGAAGACCACAAAAACTTGTTATGGTTCCTGTTTTTCAACGATAGCAATAATGAACGACGAGTAAAAATGTTTCCAGCTAAACATTGTCTAAACACCTCCAGCTACGTCGGGAAGGTCCAGTGTAACCCATGCTTTTCACAATAATCTTGGCAATACACAAATCACACAAGCGCGCTGCAATTTGGGTGTCTTATAGCTGTGTGGCTGCCTTTTTACTTGTTGACAGGAGCACAGATTGGTACAAACTGACTTGCTCATGAAATAATCAAACATCTGCCCATCTTTTAAGTCCATTTAATATAAATAGTATGTTAAGTATGTAAGGATTATTTTTTGGTTATTAAGTCATATTTACATTTTGCTCTGTGGTCACCCATTATGTCTATATTAATCTGGACTGCATTCACAGTATTGTAGATGCAGTTCAGATAGTGCGCATTAATATTTTTCTGTGGTAGGCTTAAATACAAACGGACGTCATTCTATTTATCTGTCACCCAGATTGCATTCATATTGACAATAAATGCAATCTGACAGACGTTCAATGGTTAAATAATACAAAAGTCAAAATGTATGTCATATTAGCCAGGGGGATGATACATGGCTTAGCCTTCATATTACAATACTTTCTACATTTATGGTTAACCATTTTCTTCGATATTTTTGGGCTATGGAATGCGACGTCGGTATTCTCCATGTTTTGAGGTGGTTACAAAAGATTCCCAAATGAAAATGTTTGATTTGTACAGGGGTAAATTATGTGCTTACTATCTAAATGGTATTGATATCTTTTTGGGCGTACTCATTATCATGTGGATCGGAAGCAGTCTTACCTGCTTGCACTATTGTGCCTTTTTAAACATTCTTTTTGTCATCATTTTCATCAATGGCTATCGTTTCTAAATTCTAAGAAGAGACAGAGCTTTATTCCGACCTAAACCAAGATATAGGAAGCATAATGTGAAGGAGCAGGCTTGGTATAGGTGTGGCAATGGGAGTTGTTGTCTGGATGTTTTGTTATGAAAATGCCACAAAGAAGAGAGAGCTTGTTCTACTGACAGTCTTTTCTTGCCAGCGGCAAGCAATGATGCGACGAAATCTATTACGTTATTACAGCCTCGCATTAATTTCATGAAAAACAGTGTCATTCTTTGAGTGGGGAAACCCTGTGATGCTCTACACAATACAGGACAGTCTTAATGAGAAATGTTAAAGTCCATCAATTCTAAAAGCGGTTAAGTCGACAGAAATTAATTCAATAAATTGACATCATTGCTGAAAGGGACGCTACATACCTCGTAAATGATATTGGAGATACCAGCAGACATGCCCGGGTTTTAAGGTGCCATTGGGTTGTGATGAAACATAATTTGAGTTACAGGAAGCGGTTAAAAGGCTAACACGTTATTGACGCAACACTGACTTAGCGTCTTCACTGCTTAAAATATGCAACAAGATGAAGGTTAGTACAATCCTTTTTCACAATATTGATGGGTGCGTTTAATCAAACATTTCAAACTATTGACTTCAATATCTCGTTTGCATCGTATAATGACATTTTGAGATATGTAGGGTCATTGATTATCAGACCATTTTAGGGTCCCTAATTTGTGGCTTTTTTCCTTCTTGTGAGTGCTTCTGCATACAGATAAGTTATGAACAAAACAAAAATGCGATAATTTGTGATGAGTCAAACAAAAGCACAATTGTGAAAGAATAAGAGAATATTTGTTAAGCGCATACGTTTATAATAAAACAAAATAAACAAAACATGGGTTTGTTTCTATGGAATTAAAACAAAAACAATTTCACGATTTCAAATTGAGACAATTGGGTTTATTTCCGGAGTGTCTTTATTTTTCAATAGTTTAATTTGGATACAGTTTACAATAAAAACTTGCAAGGAAAATATGTATCACGTTTTTCAGGGTAATCGCAGATTGTTGATATTCTTATCCTCCTTGATAACTCTGGACACCACAGGCAGCTTTAAAAAACACTTTATCAGACTCCATGGCACTGCTGCACCATATGGTTGCAGCGTGGATTCTTTTGGAAATTTCTCTAGTCTCATGAAGTTTGATGGCCGTACCAAAACGTTGTTCATTAAGATTTGAAAGTTGGAAGTCGGATCATTATTGAAATGCTATGATGTAAAATGTTGCCCTACTGGATATGATAACATGAATCGGGTATTTTGCTGTGGCAAATAAGATATAATGTAGTCATGATCACATAAGTTATCAAGCAAATCTAATTCTTCTGTAAACAGCAAATAAGATATGGTACAGGTAGTGATTGCAGATAAGGAGTGATTACAGGATGTTTCTGCAGTCATGATCACACACTTATCATTCCATTCATTGAGACACCATTGACGAATTACAAACAATATCAAGTTAATCAAATGCAGCATGCTTTCGTTTTATTCGCTCTCGCGCGTAAGCTTGCACTTTATTGCGAAAATTCCACGACATCAGCAATATCTTGCTGTGTTCTACCTATCATGAATATTCGTAGATGTTTAATATGTTAAACGGAACAAACATCAGCGGTGACAAATGTCTTATTGGAACATAGCTGTACGGAATAGAACATGAACACCGGATGTTCATCTCATGTTCTTTAAGTAAATATGTTGAAGCATCTGTTTTAATTCAAAAGTTTACACAAAGTGGTGTAACTATCAGAAATAAGTCGAGTACATCTCTGTTTGAAAAACAATGGTTTGTTAACCTAGGAAAAAGTAAATGGATCTATACGACATAGTGCGCATCATTTGTATAAAACTATCGCTGTATCCCGTCTTGGAACTGTATATTTCATGAAGGGCTCGTATGTTTTCTCTAACAAAAGGACATGTAAACCCTACCGGAAAACAACAACAACTTTTTACTTGAAACCCGGAAGATATCTGCAGCAGGATTTCCTAAAACTTGAATTATTGTTTAACTAGTGATCCAACTAAGCTTACTGCGAGTATTTTTACTGGGAGGGAATAGCACGCTTAAATCTGATTCGGTATATCTGTATATCTATTGATTGTTGTCAGGAATCAGAAGTAGAGTGTGTATACTGTTTCTTACAGTGCATAAATACGAATATAGGTACGGTAAAATGTTATCATGACATTTTAACGCAAAATCTGTTCTAACGGGTATATTGATATATTTAAACAATGTGTTTGTAAATGTATGTAAATGTGTATTCTGAGGTCATGTGGATGTATTGAAATCGTTATATCATGATGATTTGTGGGTAGATCAATACATTCTAATGATTTGTGGGTAAATCAATATATTCTAATGATTTGTGGGTAAATCAATATATTCTAATGATTTGTGGGTAAATCAATATATTCTAATGATTTGTGTGTAAATCAATATATTCTAATGATTTGTGGGTAAATCAATATATTCTAATTATTTGTTGGTAAATCAATATATTCTAATTATTTGTTGGTAAATCAATATATTCTAATGATTTGTGGGTAAATCAATATATTCTAATGATTTGTGTGTAAATCAATATATTCTAATATTTTGTGGGTAAATCAATATATTCTGTTATTTTGACGGTATATTATCATATTCCTATAATTTGTGGGTATACATTTGTATCAATACATTCTGATGAATTCACCGAATAATTGAAATGAACACGCTTTGTTTTGGTCTTTTGTGTATCAGGGAAAACGTCCCTGAGTGACTCACTGATCTAGAAACTGTTACGTCATCATTGAGTGGCTACTGACGCCTACTTAAAATAGTAAACAACCTTTTTTGGTTAATTGGATTTTGTTTGTCGTTGGTTATTTTTTCCCAAAGTATGACGCTGTTTAGTGAATCTTTTCACAAACAGTTATCTAGATTAACAACCTGAGTTGTTCTCCTAACGTAAAAGTGGTCTTTATTTCGTCCAATCGTTTTAATTTCCGTTTTCAATGCCATAGGAGCTAGGATTTGATGGCAAAGTTTAAATCTTTGTGACATTTACCTGGCCTCTAGATCAATGAGAGATTCCTCGTCTCCTTATTTCCCCATGGACTACAGACACGTTGTTATTTCACGGACGCCCCTGGTGTTACACATTATCAGCAAAATATCATGGGATCTGTGATTCTTGTGTAAGTAAGAGGTTGTACTGGCATAGAATATGTATATGATATATACATACATGTAGGTAGGTAGGTAGGGGTAGGTAGGTAGGTAGGTAAGTTGGTATGAAATAAACAATATTAACATTTTCGATATAAATTTACCTCAGGAATTATTTTTTTATATGTTCCCATCCCTCGTTCATCACGAATACACATTTTGTTTATTTATACCATCATCCCAGTTTGTGAATTACAGCTGACTCGATTTGCTTGTTGGAAACGTGTTGACGGCAAAGACTTCAACACTCGACCCGTTAACAATCTACGTGACGGATGTCGACTTCACGTCCAAAAAACAGACAGCAGTGCAGCTTGTTTGTGAGAAAGTCGTAAGACCATCATTTTGACTTGATAAGAATTTTTTTTCTCTTTGGATAAGAATATTGATGTGTTGATGTTTGTCTGTGTAGCTGATGGCGGGTGTTTACGTGCATGTAGAAGGTGTTTATTCACCGGAACACATGATATTTGTGTTAAACGTTACAATCAAAATGGGACACGCATATTGTATGCTGTCATGTTGAATGATTTTGTAGTTCGTTTCCCGAAAAAAGAGTACAAATGTATTGCAGTTTATTGTTCCTTGCTGTAAGGAAAATAACACTGATCTGATAACTGTTTTCTGATATTTTATCCGTGAATTGTCAGCTTGGTTCATATGTACTTTACACAAACGTTACGACGGGTTTGATTTGTAGGAGAATGACAATGTATACACGGGTCCCATGAACCATACACAAACGTTGCTAAATGTTTAAATTTGTAGGAGAATGACACAATGTCTTCACGGGTAACATATACCATACACTGGTTGGACTTGTTGGAAATGATACAATGTATTTATGGGTCCCAAACACCATCCTGCAGTGCCACCGGAGATATAACTTGTCATTGGTTAATCAGGAGTATAGATAACGCGATTGTTATTGTCCAGTCTAACATGTAAATCTATTATTTTTCTCGACATCTAACTGTGAGAAATGCTAAATGGTCCACAAAACAGGACGAAAGTACAAAGTTTTTCCTTGCTTCTGTAAACTGTTAAAGAACGGAAGATATAAGCATTGTTGTTCAGCCAGCAATGACAAAACTGAAACTAGATATGTATCGTTGTGGTATTGAAACACGACAGAGCGGAAGTTATATAACCATTGTTGTTCAGCAAGCAATGACAAAACTGAAACACGATATGTATCGTTGTGGCTTTGAAACACGACAGAGCGGAAGTTATATAACCATTGTTGTTCAGCAAGCAATGACAAAACTGAAACACGATGTGTATTGTTGTGGCGGTAAAACACGACAGACCGGAAGTTATATAAGCATTGTTGTTCAGCAAGCAATGACAAAACTGAAACACGATGTGTATCGTCGTGGCTGAAAACACGAGAGAACGGAAGAACAATGTGTATCGTTGCGGCTGCAACTATGATATTACAGAAGTGGTATGTAAATCGTTGCGTCTCCAAACCATGACAGAACGGAAGTTATCTGTGTATTCATAACAGAACGCAAGAACAATGTTTATCGTTTTGGCTGCTAACCTCGATATTTACAAATCCTTGCAAATTACGGTTACGGCTTATCTAGCAAATGCCTCATAGGCAATGCTGCGGAGAAGTTAAGTCCTATGAGATATACCAAGCTTGTTAAACCAATTATTAGAGGATTAAACACGGAGACATCGTAGAAGCACGACTTGTCCTAGACACATGTGACTCTCAACAGACATGATTCAGGTGTTCTGTGTGTTAATTAAGATGAACCGACATGACAACTAGCTCAAATTTGATTCCACAACCAGAAATAATTTGAAATCTATCAATAAAAAAATCAGATCAAACAAGTGCAATGATCTGGTTTCAAAGTAACGTAAACAACTATGAGCTGAGTTTCATACGGATCATTACAGGAGGAGACTTCCTGTATGCAAGATGTATGGAAACGATGATGGCTCAGAGACGCTGCCAATATACAAGATGTATGGAAACGGTGATGGCTCAGAGACGCTGCCAATATACAAGATGTATGGAAACGGTGATGGCTCAGAGACGCTGCCAATATACAAGATGTATGGAAACGGTGATGGCTCAGAGATACTGCCAATATACAAGATGTATGGAAACGGTGATGGCTCAGAGATACTGCCTATATAAACGATGTATGGAAACGGTGATGGCTCAGAGATACTGCCTATATACACGATGTATGGAAACGATGATGGCTCAGAGATACTACCTATATACAAGATGTATGGAAACGGTGATGGCTCAGAGACGCTGCATATATACACGATGTATGGAAACGGTGATGGCTCAGAGATACTGCCTATATACAAGATGTATGGAAACGGTGATGGCTCAGAGACGCTGCCTATATACACGATGTATGGAAACGGTGATGACAAAGAAAGAAGATGTTTATGATGTCTTCCACGACCGATTGCAAGACATCTTATGATACCACACAGATCTGCCTATCTCACAATGACTATGCTTAATGAGAAATAACGGTATTAGATAAAACTCTCCAACAGGCCAACACTAGCTGAAGATCACGTTTATAAGGTTACTTACAGAGAAAAGTTTGTGTATACTTACAAAAATTCTCAAAAAAATCATAGCTATTTGCTCATCGATCTTCTCTAAAACTATATTTTGACCAATTAATACAAATCTTAAACTTTGCTTTCGTTTCGCTCCAATGATCAGCGGTTTTTCCTTTTTTTCATGAATTTTGAACATAGGCAACGGATGCTAAGAGAAGAATCAGAAGTATCTGTCTTTATGGAGAGTATTCCGGAATTTCTCTAGACTCATGACTGTAATCTACCACTGTTGACAATCGCCAAACGCAAATGATAGGTTTACAACCATAACTCTTAAGATATTCCAGATAGTAGTGGTGACCCTTGTATGTAGGAAAGTAAAGTTGTTTGGGGAAAATGTGTGGAAATATTTGGTTAACTACATTTCATTGCTTTGACACATATGTATGTTAGTTGAGAAATGTTTCATTTTTTCCATCGATCAATGATTTTTGACTGTCGCTCTGTTGTAAAATATATTACTCATTACTTGAATAACTGCCTTCGGAGGGGTTGCTACGATTTTGTATTTTGAATAGGGAGGAATGCTGACTATCGACTGCGAACTAGATAAAAAGATAATCGTGGATACATAGTAAGAACCCTCCGGACCAGTTTATGAAGTGTTCAGCTTTTTTCATCAATATCATATACATTTCAATTATGCCATTCCCAGTGGTATGCTTCAGTCAGAGACAACAGCTCTTTAAACTCATTGTACAAAGGACTTGATGTAACTGCAAACACACCATTTCCTAATTAATCCCGGGATAGTTTTATCATGTTCTGAAACAACGATGGATATCTTAATAAAGATTGATTTCAACATCGTGGATTATTAACTTTCACCTTGGATTTCTGTTGTCGTGTCTTAGCACTTCCGGCCAAAAATACACTTGAAAACAAGCTGTCATGTTACTTAATTACTTGTTAACCTACCAACAAGTTCGTTCTGTGAAGAAGGCATTCACCTCAGTCAGGCCTTTCTGTAGAGAATAGGTCGGTAATTGTAAAGTGATTGTAAGTTTTTCCTAACAGCCAAATTATTCGGATCTTTTTTAGAGAACAGTATATTATACCAGTTGCGCCGAAACTGCTTAAGAATGTGGCATGCCCCTGTCTTAACAGATCCCGCCATTTGCATCTCAAACAATGGCGGCAGGTGTTGAATCGGCAGTTCTTGTCCTGACACAGTTTCAGTAACCAGATAGTATCCTAACAGCACAGACAGAACAGACGCCAAGGTAGTAACGAGTTTCACACCTTCAAAAATGTCGTACGCGCCATTCTTGCTTCTTTCATAGATTTCTTTGCACTCGGAATAAACCAGACTAATTAACAGTTCAGCTATCCACTTATATAGAAAGAGATACTGCAGATCACTCAGAACCGAATCAGGACATGGTGACTGAAAGATCTGCCCACTCACAATTTAGCCAAGGATTATTCTCGATTGTAAACAACAACCGAATCAAGGCCAATATCATTGAAAAATAGCAAATGTAACAGATTTACTGAGGCTATCTTTATGATTAATTAAAGTGTTGAATTACAAGTCGCGTCATAAAATAAGTTGTACTATAAAGAACTTTAAGAAGAGGATATATTCTCCATTGTAGTGGTGTAAATATTGAAGTACATGGTAATGTGGTCAAATGCTGGTGAAATGATGGAGGAGGAATTTTTATATTTCCGTCGTCCACAATTATAAATCCATGATATTTGATTTAAAGAATTAATTTGTTTTTCACTGCATGAATGATAATCATTTTAGTATTTGCTATCGTGCAGATTAATTTATATCTAAATACAACGTAAACTTTATTTATGTTACAACAATTATTTTAGATAAGATATCAGCTTTATTTATTTTACAACAATAATTAAAATTACAACAACAATTTTATTTTTATTTTACAACAATATTTATAAATATCACATTATCTTTATTTATTTTACAACAATATTTATAAATATCACATTATCTTTATTTATTTTACAACAATATTTATAGATACAATATCAGCTTTATCTATTTTACAACATTTTAGATAAAGTGTCATCTTTATTCATCCGTGGAAACCCCACGTGGTCAGTCAGGTGACCTCCTTTTCACGTTCACTCGGAGAATCGAACCCCGAACGTCTAGAAGAAAGGCGAGTAAGTTACACTGCGCCACCAAACCAAATAAGGCACGTATCTCGAGGTTACCTACACAAACAAGCTGCATTCACGAGGTAATGACCCATTTTTGTGACGTCAGTTAAAGAGAAATAGAAAACAACTTATCCTAATACGATTCCTTTTCAAAAGTCGTTACCATAATTGTGTCGATTCCTACTAATTCAATTGTATTCCATACGTTCTTCCGCGTGTGTCCAATCAAATAATAAGATGATACCTTTAAAGTACTTCTAAAAATATTTAATGAATATCTTGCAGAATTTTGATATATTTGATCTTATTATTTCAGTTTTTTGTCATATTTCGTGTTATTACCCCGTCTCCATTTAGTAATTACTTCTAGTACAGCACGCTCCTGTTACTATAGAATGACAGTCCAGCGGAAATAATTAGCTATTCAGTCTTTGTCAAAGACCTTTTTTTTGCGTATGAAAGATCCAATATATATCGGGAAACTTCCGGCATGGATTTCATACAACGTTCCCAAAGAATCGGCATCTAAAACGTATTGGTGAAAAAAATTGATTTCATCAGCGAATAGCTCACACCTTGTCTGCAATAACCATTAAATTTCCTGTTTGCGAAAAATTACAAGATATTTTTAGTATAACCGGTAAATGATAAAAAAAAAAGACAACACATCGCCTTTATACATGATTGGTAAACAAAATCAACAACATTCTTACAAACAATGTTTAATTGCTTGCTCGACTAAGTGTTCGACCATCAGACTATATACAAATGTACAAATTCCTCTCTACAGATTCTAGATCTAGAAATACAGTGTAATTTAATTTTACAAACATTTCGTATCCCTTGTTGAAGCTTTATCTGTTATATGTCACCGTCATAATTTCCTCATAATATTTTCATCAACATGGATCTTTTGAAACCTTTGTTATAAGTTTGTCCGCCAATTGAAGACCTCGGAATCGTAATATTGGGAACAGGCACCTAAACTTTGAATTAATTACGATATGATTAAATCAGAAATTAGGGGTGTAGGAACGTTTCTATTCAGAAATGGAAAAAACACGATAGGGAAATTGAAATACTCATGCTGATCATACTGTTTGGTGGAAAGCTGTCCATGCTGATTTCCTTTTAGAAAAATATCATGATAAACGGCTGATACAGAATGATTTCATCCTATGTATATTTCTTCTTTGACCTGGACGTTTGTTTTTCACGAAATACGTTTTAGCATAGCTCAAAGCCATATATTTATTCCGCTCTTCAGCTTTCTTCCAAACTCATTACAAGAGAACAAAAATGAAATGTTCTTAAAGAAGATTTTTGTTTTATTTTTGAAGGGGGTGCTCTTTAGAGGTCTTCAAAATCCAAATACTATTAATTCCACTTCTTGCTAGTACTAAGGATGAGAGTAAGAAGCTTTGAAAAAGGTTTGGTTGAACAGCTAGACGAGTCTGATATGGATTCGTGTGATGTATAGGACTCCAATATAAACGGGGAAGGTCCGTATTCTTATCTTTAACATGCAATCTAAATGATAGTAATACTGAAGCATGATAAGCCAGTATTTCTCTTCTTTGCAAAATGTACAGACAGGGGGTTGCCTTCGTTATCGAGATATCCTACAGGTAGTATTTTTTAAAAATAGTTTTACTGTGTTTTGTCTCATGATATCAATATACCAACTGAATCGTTTCTCTTATCGCTTTGGTTGTAGATTTTTGTACATTTCTATATGGTTACTATTCCTGGTAGTCACATTATTTACTGTATTCTCATTTGAGAACGTGAAATTACATTTCTCATCTGGTTTCATCTAGATTCACAATGCTCGTGTCATCGATGAAGCAGAACATCTGGTTTTATTTTTATTGTATCTTCCTCTCCGTGTAAATCATTCGGTCGAATTTGAGTTAGTTATAAGGCCAATATTTTCTTTGTTTTATCTAAGGATTGACGTAGATCACACCATAAACCCAGTGGTGCACGAACTTGAGAGTTTACAAACAGTTTACCGACTGGGTTTATCATCTCATCAACTAAAAACTAGGCTGATACCAATACCTACATTATTGTGTTTTAACAGCAGCACGCACAAAGTCAGCTACGATTATTAACTCTGTGCTATCTACGCAATGACAAAAAATATGCAATCCCACAACAAATCGACACGGCTTGATGCCGTATGATTAGAATCAGCACAGCATCTCGGTATGTTCTTGAAATGTTTGTATCTTATATCTAATTTGGAGTGTTTTGTGCAGTTCTTAACAGGACACGCAGGTGCTGCAACCTCATGATAGCTCACCCTGTCTGAAGGTCGTTGGCAGTTGGTAAGACGAAATATTCTGCTCCTGTGGTGGACATGCACGGCTCAAAAGATAGCGCTTTGGTTTTGCAACCGACACTAAAAACACCTGCCTGTTGTGTTCATTGTCGGAAGGCATCCGTTACATTACGGCAAACGAATTCCAATCTCAGTTTATCCTTGCCAAATACCTGAAGGATGACATAGAAGTTTGAGAAACACGAAATATTTTCACCTGAACCTGTTCACGTGCTTATCGCTTCATCCATCGTTGTCTCGCCGACACGACAACGTTTTGTGTGACCGAAATCAATCAACCGTGAATAAATGTATTATATCATGTTTTGAAAACTTTCCAATACTAAAGGATATTGATATTAAGTTGGAGGTTGTGTTTCTGTGGCATGTCAGTATGGTTTAGGATACATGTGTCTGGATGATGAATGACTTTACTGGACTTGATGGTGGGTTTTACATACATTTTTAACATCTGTCTCTTGTTGTCACCACATTCAGGTGAATGGCACCTACGTAATGGTTTGATGGTCATTGCTGGTCTCTCTGTGGAAACAAGTCCATTCTATATTGTGATTACCTATGAGACATTGTCGTTCATTTTTAATATGTCTATAAATTATCACTACTCATAGATCAGACAAACATTAACACGGGTAGTGATAAAAATACTGTTTTACTAGTCTGTAATATCCTCTGTGTATATATTTATTTTTCTCGTTGTCTACTTTCGTTTTAAAACAAATTTTGAGTTTCGATACCGGTTTTGTTTATCCAAAACATCACTAAGTTCTCATCTGTTATTTTGTTATGTGAACATTATTGCTACACAAAGTACGAACCGAACATATTTACACAAATAACGAACAACTCAATCGCAAAAATAGCGACCCAAAAAAATGCATTGCTAGTTCACACAGGAACGAACAACTCCAGTTTTAGATTGCCCAAAATTCTTCTACATCAACCGCTTATCTCAATCTTTTCCTACAACGAAACCAACATGGACAGCTTTCCACCAAGATGTGTGATAAACATGAGGATTTCAGTTTGCCTATTGTGACTTTTCCATTTCTGGGTAGCAACAACCCTGCATTCCCAACTTATGGTGTTTAGATGTCGCAGTTGATTCGATATTCAAGGGCCTGTTCCCATTATCACGATTTTCGTGCAAGAAGTCGTCAACTGACTGACAAACTCGTAACACAGGGGTTCAATGGGTGCAGGTTAATGAAAATTATGGTGAAGTTTTATGGTCGTCATAGTAATCTCATTGAGAAATATTCTTTTTCTTTGTGCGATATGAAGCTGGGCGAGTGTTCCATTATCATATACCTTGGTCTCATTTGAGAACGTGACTTACTTGAATTAACCATGGTTCACATTAAGATCTCCATCGCTGATTAACTCAAAAATCAAACATTTCCAGTTCTTGTTAACACAAAGACGAAACTGAACATATCCATGGCTAGGTAACACAAAGAACGAACACAAAGTTGATATATTCATTACTGCTGTGTTGATTTCTATATTTGTGTTCTTAAGCTTTTATTCGTATTTGTACTGACAAAGAGATGAATGTATTGATTGACGGGGGATCAATAAGTTACAACAGAGTACAGTGTTACTACAACATATTAACACTTGCTGACAAGTTTCTATGATAAATTGCCAAGGTGATGCCGTATTTTTGTCATTTTGATCTTGTTATATGTTAACTAAATGATTAAGTTATATAATTAACTTATTAATTTCAACATTTGTCACATAGAAAGTTTTATTAAACATTTAACCACGGTTTCTTTAATTCCACTACTCCTATTCATTGTGGAGGTATAGAAGCGAGACAACTCGTACATGGTACTGAAGCTTTTTCTCAGTAGTTCTAATTGGTACTAGATATGGATGATCTTTAAAGGTCATAATGGTTGTTTTTTAGTGTGTGTTTGTGTGTGTGTGTGTGTGTGTGTGTGTTTGTTTGTTACTGTTTGAAGGCAGGATTTCGTATTGAAAGGAGCCTTTTTCGATGTTTTTATGGGTTTTTTGGGGAGGTGGGGGGAGGAGGAAAAATAAGTATTTTTTGTTTGTTTTGTTATGTACAGTTTTTCAATACGTAATGAAATTATGTTAAGTGGGTTTTGGAAAAGTAACAGATTATCGGCAATCCATTTCGCCCTTCGTTTGTGTCCCGTCACCTGCCTAGTCTTCAAAAAACTCCAGATTTCGTAGTATCGTTTCTTAATTTTACATGTAGATCCCCTTCCCCTTGTGTCTAACTGTGTCAATGTAAGGACTGATTAAATCTATCTTGAATTTCAAATGATACGGCTTCCCTCCTACGCAAATTTCGCTCATGCCTAGTTCTTAGTTTTTCGGTGGAACAGACAAACGTAATGGTCTATAGATGGATGAATTTTTGTTCGATTTCGTCAAATTATCTAACCAAATTAGGTTCAGGATTTTTATTATTTCATGTCTAGTTTTAAAATATAAATTGATATTTACAAGTTCCTTTTGTGAATATTTTTGTATGTTGTGAAATTCTTGACCTGGTTTGAAAAATGCTGAAATAGAAATGTGAAGATCTTCTATTGGGACTGTAAAAGATTGGTGTAACTTTTTCTTTTGAAACATTGAATGGAAAATGCTGAACTGCTTTATGCGTGGATGAAAATTATTTCACAATCCATGCAACATTGATTCACCTGTAAACACAACAACTGATTAAATAAAAATCCAACAAGTTCCTTCTGGGATCTCGAGGATGTATTTTACCAACATCGATATCAATTATTTACTTAGTTTAATAGATGGAGGGCGAAATTATATTGTTTATCTTCAGCAAAGTGTAAAATACTCTATGTGGTCACACTATCTGTGGAGATATTACCTGTGGATATCTTACCTGTGAACGTATTTGTATCTTCTACATGTGGATATCCTACATGTGGATATTTACCTGTGGACGTATTTGTATATCCTACCTGTATATATTTTACCTGTGGACGTATTTGTATATCCTACATGTGGATATTTTATCTGTGGACCTATTTGTATATCCTACCTGTGAACGTATTTGTATATCCTACCTGTAGATATTTTTCCTGTGGACGTATTTGTATATCCTACCTGTAGATATTTTACCTGTGGACGTACTTGTATATCCTACCTGTGGATATCTTACCTGTGGACGTATTTGTATATCCTACCTGTGGACGTATTTGTATATCCTACCTGTAGATATTTTTCCTGTGGACGTATTTATATATCCTACATGTGGATATTCTACCTGTGGACGTATTAGTAAATCCTACCTGTAGATATTACCTGTGAATATATCACCTATGAACGTACTTTAAAAAATAAATGAAATGAAACTACCTGTGGATATTTTATCGGTGGACGTATTTGTTGATCTTACTTGTGGATATCACATCACTCCCAAATTTCCGTATTTTGCTGCTTTCGCGTATAACTGTCTACTTTTGATGTAAACAACGGAATTGTTGGCATGAAATAAGAACGCTTTCATGGGAAAAAAATCGAATAATTAATTTTCAGAAAAATCCGGATCGCGGCGTTTCCGGATGTAGATTTGCGTATTAGTATAACACCTGTCGTCTGCGTAAACAAGAATGGCGGCTCGTAAGAAGATTTTGGAGGAATTGACAACGTAAACGGAAGTAAAACGTGTTATGGATGCGTAGGAACGATTTAATGATGCCGAGGCTTTCGTGTAAAGCAGGAGAACATCAACACGCGAGCGGACATTAAGATATTCATGAATTGTTTGAGTTCCGAATTATGAGTGGCGATGTCCGGAATTTATTGACCCGGTTCAGTTTGGCGCATTACATGACCAGGTTATTCATGAACGTCAGGGAAAAAACCTATAAATCTGAGCACGAAATATCAAGTCTGAGATGTTTACAGGATTGTTCAAAAGGCGTGTAAATATTATCTTTTAGTTCAAATTAAGAGTTACATGCAGAAGAGACAGACAATGAATTGATACAATATCAGCAGTTACCTACAGCAGAGACACTGTAACGTCAATACTTTTGACCGAAATCAAAATGAAATGAAAGAATAACGTATATTGTATTTAAAAGGAAAGATAATTATGTTGTGTTTTTTTACTTACTCTCTTAATCTTTTGTGATGATACAACCATTTGAGATTTTAGCTTTTGTCTTCTACGTTTTAGTTCGTTTGATGGTATTTCCTTCTGGATCGCTGTGTCTTTCACCGGTTGATGGCCCTAATGATATTTTATATGCTGATGGGCCGTTAAGATCGAAATAATATATGTATTTTGTTTCTATTAACGAAAAATAAACATAATAAAAAGTTCGCTCCTTATCAGTCCTAAAATCCTGATCTGCCAATATAATTAATTTCATATACTACATATGGATTTATTATATATATATATCTCACCCGTGGATATATTCACGAATATTACCTGTTGATATATACTACAAATGCACGTTTTTGTATATACTACCTTAGGATATATTACCTGTGGACATATTTGTATATACTACCTGCGGAGGTATTACCATATATTACATATAAACCTACTTATGTGTATAGTTCATTGCAAGTGAGTGTCGTTGTATGTACTACTTATGTACCTTTTTGTACATATTTCCTGAAGATGCACTTGCAACTTAACGTAACCCCTGCTAAGATGTAGTCGGCGTTCAGTGTCAAACAGTTAGAATGATCCGTGGATTCTTGACCAGCCTGGATGTGCTTCTCCTTTTTCACCTGTTCCGTTACATTACAATATTAGAAAAAGGTTTTTAATGGTATTTCTTTCACTGCAGTAAGATGATTTAAAAAAAAACAAACAGATAAAGCAACAACAACAACAAACACAAAAACAAAAAGGAAACAAAAAAAAAAAAAACAAAACAAAACAAAAATCTTTATAGAACGTATTTTGTAACTTTTGGATATCCTTTCAACAATAAAAGACCTGTTCTGTGGTGTATTTTGGTTACGATAAAATTTCGGCCGTAACGATACGACCCGTTGTGAAATGCTAATATTCGATATACAAAACTAATAATTTCTGATATATCTTGAAATATTATAATTTATTACAAATCATAACAAGTGATTTAGTGTTTTATTATCTTCAAAGGAAGAAATTTAAAGATATCTCTATATAAATCAGTATTTAAAATCAGCAACAACAATCGTTCACGAGCTGATTACGGCGCGTTTTAATTCCTGGGGGGTGCGAGTAGCGCTTCTCCTGTGAAGTTCACAGCACTAGTCAATCATAGCGTGCTGGTAGTTTATTCCACACGTGGGATATTATTATTTATCCAACAGTTATAATGAACTGCAACCAATTCTGGTAGAAATTTGTCATAACTTTTGATATTAAACAGGTTGGATTTATTGAATGAAAATACTTCATTAATAGGTTTTAGTTACATCATAAAGAGAAGGTTTGCACAAGATAGCAGTTCGTTAACGCCCACTTTACAATAAACCATTGTCTCTCTGCTGTTGCCGGGGTAAATCCTATATATCACCGGGACTACACAATTAATTAGTGTTAAATTACTACGGATGCAGGCAAACAGCAATACAAGGCCTAATTAATTGTTTATAACAGACTGTTCTCCTCTACTTGTAAAATGACTCATTCAGCCGTAAATAGGAGACTTCCTTTCTCATTCCTCAAAAAAAATGCTTGAATCTGAAGATGAGATCTTTTAAACTATACAATGTTCGAAATATTAGTGTGGCAATTATTGTGCGTTTCTTTCATTCGTTACCATGGGAAATCGATGAACACAATTTTGAATTTTGATATCGTTCCTAAAAGAATACTTGTGTTTATTTTATCTAATTGAATTAATTATAATGTACTTTACAATCAAACAATGGTATGTACTACAAATTATGTTTGGAGAGAAGAAAGCAAAAACATTTCCGAAATACAAAAAAAAAAGGGGCATAAAAAGTGTTCGATCGATATTATTGCTGACTTGGTCTAAATCCTCCGCCTTGTCTGATTAAATCTGCACGTGACTATTGAGTGTCTAAAATATCAATTATTGCTAAACCACTATATCACTGATTACTTAAACAGCCTTCAATATACCGTTACCTAAACCTATTCTTGAGGCAATTAAAACCACAGATTTGTACAAAACTGTCTGCAATCACCCATTTTGAAATCCATTTGCACCGTGGTGTTGAATGACCTGTGACACGAAACACCAGCTCCACTCCATCTTGTCTATCTTCCACACTAATTGCATACGACGATCCTCTCATGACGACAAGATAACGGTCATCGTTAACTTGTCAGAGAGGACCACGTGAATAGGACGACACAATGACAGTTTGTCAGCCTATACAACTTACTTTCATGACCAGTTAGTCGATGATATCAAGGATTTGTCCACTTGTCAAATCGGTAATTAGCTGTGGATAGATCGAAGACACAGTCTCCTAGTCTGAGATGTTTCTACATGGAACAGCTCTGATCACGTGATGCACTCAGCTTTTCACATCTTTACATTAGTAATTTTCTAGATCAAAGGATACAGAGAGAAATATAACGCGTTATGCTCGTAAAGGACATATGACATAACAACCGAAGTTAGAATGTATGTGTCCCATTGCTGTGAAATATATAATAACCAGACTGATTTAGCATCTCAACCAAAGGACATCACAAAGCGTTGTTCTCATTATTCCATTTAGTGATGGATATGAATGTATATAAAGTTGGGGATGGTAACTATTGTAGTTGGTGGTGTAGGTGTTTATGGCAATAGAGGTAGTAGTGGTAATATTGAGTTGGTGGTGGAGGTGATTGTAGTGGTGGGGTGGGCGTGGTACTACTGAGTTGGTGGTGGAGATGTTTGGGGTGGGCGTGGTACTACTGAGTTGGTGGTGGAGATGTTTGTAGTGGTGGGGTGGGCGTGGTACTACTGAGTTGGTGGTGGAGATGTTTGTAGTGGTGGGGTGGGCGTGGTACTACTGAGTTAGTGGTGGAGATGTTTGGGGTGGGCGTGGTACTACTGAGTTGGTGGTGGAGATGTTTGTAGTGGTGGGGTGGGCGTGGTACTACTGAGTTGGTGGTGGAGATGTTTGTAGTTGGTGGTGGAGTTATGTTTGGGGTGTAGTGGTGGGGTGGGCGTGGTACTACTGAGTTAGTGGTGGAGATGTTTGGGGTGGGCGTGGTACTACTGAGTTGGTGGTGGAGATGTTTGTAGTGGTGGGGTGGGCGTGGTACTACTGAGTTGGTGGTGGAGGTGTTTGTAGTGGTGGGGTGGGCGTGGTACTACTGAGTTGGTGGTGGAGGTGTTTGTAGTGGTGGGGTGGGCTTGGTCGTATTGATTTGGTTGTGGAAGTGTTTTAATTGTGAAGATGGGCATGGTCCTATTGAGTTGGTGGTGGAGGTGTTTGTAGTAGTGGGATGGGCGTGGTCCTATTGAAGTTGGTTGTGGAGGTGTTTTAATGGTGAAGATGGGCATGGTCCTATTGAGTTGGTGTTGGAAATGTTTTTAATACTGGGGTGGGCGTGGTACTACTGAGTTGGTGGTGGAGATGTTTGTAGTGGTGGGGTGAGAGTGTTCCTATTGAAGTTGGTTGTGGAGGTGTTTGTAGTGGTGGGGTGGGCGTGGTCCTATTGAGTTGGTGTTGGAAATGTTTTTGATACTTGGGTGGACTTTGTACTACTGAGTTGGTGGTGGAGATGTTTGTAGTGGTGGGGTGGGCGTGGTACTACTGAGTTGGTGGTGGAGATGTTTGTAGTGGTGGGGTGGGCGTGGTACTACTGAGTTAGTGGTGGAGATGTTTGGGGTGGGCGTGGTACTACTGAGTTGGTGGTGGAGATGTTTGTAGTGGTGGGGTGAGAGTGTTCCTATTGAAGTTGGTGGTGGAGGTGTTTGTAGTGGTGGGGTGGGCGTGGTACTACTGAGTTGGTGTTGGAGGTGTTTGTAGTGGTGGGGTGGGCGTGGTCCTATTGATTTGGTTGTGGAAATGTTTTGATACTTGTGAAGATGGGCATGGTCCTATTGAGTTGGTTGTGGAGGTGTTTGTTGTGGTGGGGTGGGCGTGGTCCTATTGAAGTTGGTTGTGGAGGTGTTTGTAGTGGTGGGGTGGGCATGGTCCTATTGAGTTGGTGTTGGATTTGTTTTTTATACTGGGGTGGGCGTGGTACTACTGAGTTGGTGGTGGAGGTGTTTGTAGTGGTGGGGTGAGAGTGTTCCTATTGAAGTTGGTTGTGGAGGTGTTTGTAGTGGTGGGGTGGGCGTGGTCCTATTGAGTTGGTGTTGGAAATGTTTTTGATACTTGGGTGGACTTTGTACTACTGAGTTGGCGGTGGAGGTATTTGTAGTGGTGGGGTGGGCTTGGTCGTATTGATTTGGTTGTGGAGGTGTTTTAATTGTGAAGATGGGCATGGTCCTATTGAGTTGGTGGTGGAGGTGTTTGTAGTAGTGGGATGGGCGTGGTCCTATTGAAGTTGGTTGTGGAGGTGTTTTAATGGTGAAGATGGGCATGGTCCTATTGAGTTGGTGTTGGAAATGTTTTTAATACTGGGGTGGGCGTGGTACTACTGAGTTGGTGGTGGAGGTGGTTGTAGTGGTGGGGTGGGCGTGGTCCTATTGAGTTGATGGTGGAGATGTTTGTAGTAGTTGGGTGGGCGTGGTCCTATTGAGTCGATGGTGGAGATGTTTGTAGTGGTGGGGTGGGCGTGGTCCTATTGAGTCGATGGTGGAGATGTTTGTAGTGGTGGGGTGGGCGTGGACCTATCGAGTACTGTGTATTTATCATTATACATGAAAGATTGAAAACAAGTTATATATAAACTTTAGCGCAAAGTTGTGCTCTTTCATAATCCACGTTACACTAAAAGCTAGAAATGTTCCCTATTTCTGGTAAAATTAAATCAAAGTACTGCCTTGAAGCAATCCAAACATAGATAGTCTCGCCATTACCAACGCTGTCAGTGGTAAAATATTTCGAATAGGAAGTAAATTATAAAGGTTGAGAACCAGTCATTCTCAGTTGCTACAGCTCAAATATGGCCAATGCGCATTGCTCGAATATATTATAAACCGGTGGCTTCCTGGTTAGGTGCTAATGAAAATCTATTTTATCTACCTTATTTATTGGAGCTTGGGTTTCACGTTGAGATTTAATGTTATGTATTTTATGGGGATGTCGACTGATCCTCTTGTATGCTGCAGACTTGTTAAGCGCTTCAGTGACATTTATGGGATATTTGTCGGTAAGAAACCCAAAATCCGTTTAGTAGATCCTAGTTCAAGTGTTCATTACAATAGTTTTATCGAACGACGTTGCCCAATAGTATCACAAGGCAATCCATATTATTTGTTATGGTCGTTTGCATTAATATTTGTACGGCCTTCTCTATTGCTCGTCGTCTACACCTGTTAAAGTTATCAGTTCATTAAACAGATAAAGATAACCTTACAGCTGTACAGAACGCCTAATATACTGTCGCCCGTACCAACATTGATGATCAAAAGGTGAAACACGTCAGATGGTCAACCTTTTGGCAACTTAATGATGAAGCAGTGGAAATCTTTGTAGAAAGAGCCCCGAACCATCGACATGGTTAATAACCATTGACAGAGCCCCAGACCACCGACAAAGTCCCTAACCATCGACAGAGCCCCAGACTATCGACAGAGCCCCGAACCATCAACATGGTCAATAACCATCGACAGAGCCTCGGACCATTGACAGAGCTCAAAACCATCGACAGAGCCCCGAACCATTAACAGAGACCCGAACCATTAACAGAGCCCCAAACCATCGACAGAGTCCCGAACCATCGACATTGTCCCTAAACATCGACAGAGCCCCGAACCATCGACAGAGCCTCGGGCAATCGACAGAGTCTTTAACCATCAACAGACACCGGAACCAATTACAGAGCCCCAGACCACCGACAAAGTCCCGAACCATTGACAGAGCCCCAAACCATTTACCGAATTCCGAACCCTTGACGGAGCCCCAGACCATCGACAGACCCCCGAACCAATTACAGAGCCTCGGACCATTGACAGAGCCCTGGTCCATCAACAGAGCCCCAAACCATCGACAGATTCCCAGACTATCGACAGAGACCCGATCCATTAACAGAGCCCCAAACCATCGACAGCGCCCAAAACCATCGACATTGTCCCTAAACATCGACAGAGCCTCGGGCAATCGACAGAGTCCTTAACCATCGACAGACTCCCGACCCGATAACATAGCCCAAGACCTCCGACAAAGTCCCGGACCATTGACAGAGCCCCAAACCATTTACCGAATTCCGAACCCTTGACGGAGCCCCAAACCATCGACAGACCCCCGAACCAATTACAGAGCCAAAGACCGCCGACAGAGTCCCGAACCATTGATAGAGCCCCAAACCTTTTTTCTGTATTCCGAACCCTTGACTGAGCCCCAGACCATCGTCAGACCCCCGGACCATTGATAGAGCCTCAGACTACCGACAGAGTCCCGAACCATTGACAGAGCCCCAAACCATTTACCGAGTTCCGAAGCCTTGACAGAGCCCCAGACCATCGACAGACCTTCGAACCATTTACAGAGCCCTAGATCACCGACAGAGCCCCGGGCAATTGACAGAGCCCCAGATCACCGACAGAGCCCCGAACCATTGATAGAGCCCCAGACAAGCGACAGAGCCCCGGACAATTGACAGAGCCCCGGACCACCGACAAAGTTCCGTACCATTGACAGAGCCTCAGACTACCGACAAAGTTCCGTACCATTTACACTGCCCCAGACCACCGTCAGACCCCCGGACCATTGATAGAGCCTCAGACTACCGACAGAGTACCGAACTATTGACGGAGCCCAAGACCACCGACAGACCCCCGGACCATTGACAGAGCCCCAAACCATTTACCGAGTTCCGAACCCTTGACGGAGCCCCATACCATCGACAGGCCTCCGAACCATTTACAGAGCCCCAGATCACCGACAGACCACCGACAGACCCCCGGACCATTGACAGAGCCCCAAACCATTTACCGAGTTCCGAACCCTTGACGGAGCCCCATACCATCGACAGGCCTTCGAACCATTTACAGAGCCCCAGATCACCGACAGAGCCCCGGACAATTGACAGAGCCCCAGATAACCGACCGAGCCCCGAACCATTGATAGAGCCCCAGACAAGCGACAGAGCTCCGGACAATTGACAGAGCCCTGGACCACCGACAAAGTTCCGTACCATTGACAGAGCCTCAGACTACCGACAAAGATCCGTACCATTTACAGAGCCCCAGACCACCGTCAGACCCCCGGACCATTGACAGAGCCCCAGACCACCGTCAGAGCCCCAGACCATTGATAAAGCCCCAGACAATTGACAGAGCCCCTGACCACCAACAGAGTTCCGTACAATTGATAGAACCCCAGACAAGCAACAGAGCCACGGACAATTGACAGAGCCCCTGACCACCAACAGAGTTCCGTACCAATGCTGTATCTCGTGACCAGTGACTTGCACGTACATTTCTAAGTGTTCTACTAAGAGAAGCCTAACAAGGTTGTCCTAGATAACATTGCTGTGTTTTGATTTCTTAGACACGATTGAATTGCTCGCTATTTTTAGCCCTAATTATCATCATTGGCATTCCCAATTTGTTTTCCTTTTGATTTATTTCATATTTAGGGGACATCTGGTGACAGGGATAGTTAGAGGACAAGTCATACTGAAAGGTTAATTTAATTAGGTCAGTTACAGATCGTCATACAGTCTTTCGTGGCTTACATTGACGACTTACAGAACGACTCAGCGACAACACGCAAACTCCAATCGATATTGAACATGCTGTCAATTCTCTTCTGTTAAATAACTCCGATGTACCATCATTTACTGATTTAAAGAACATCAAAGCAATCATATTAAATCTATTTATATCCAGAATACGGAATCAGAGCGGGTTCTCTCTTCAGATCTAATAAATTGGCTTTCTATTAATTACTGATGTCTATGTGACTATTCTTTCAATCGTTAAGTCCATCAAATCATGCTCTAGTTCCATAAAGACGATACAGCTGTATGATGGAGCTGAATTTCAATGATCTAATTCTATATATGGTACAGTTTCCGGACTTTTGGTCCGCGAGGTAGGCCGTAACCTACATTTCACGTTTTAATCCAGTCGAGTAGTAACACAATTCTAAACACGCAGTATGTACCGAATGCTCTTTTGAAATAATCAGATGAATAAAAATAACGAAATTAATTAAATCATGTGTCTAGCGTATCTCTCTATTTAGATTTCGACGTTTCTTTCGATCAATATTTACTTTATTCAGTCTCCTCTAGGGTTTCCAAATGAAGTTCCTTTCATCACTTGAGAGACCTAGAAGGACGAAACAGCTGTATGATGTAATATTTTGTTGAAAATTGACATTCATTTTTGTGTCTTTTGTACAATCCTACTAAGACAAAGGATTACTGTACGATTAGAATATTTTACGTTATACGTTTGCACAGTAACACTACAGTATTAAGGCTTGTAAATCTGTATAGAGTTTACGTCATTCGTTACGGCACAGCACTGAGTTGACAAAGCATTAAACATACTTCTAGGTACATCATGGGATTAAGATATGTACATAACGAAATATCTACAAGAAAAACTACAAGAGTGAGATAGGCACATCACGAGAGTGAGACAGGTACATCATGAGAGTGAGACAGGTACATCATGAGAGTGTGATAGGTACATCACAAGAGTGAGACAGGTACATCACGAGAGTGAGACAGGTACATCACGAGAGTGTGTCAGGTACATCATGAGAGTGAAACAGGTACATCACGAGGGTAAGACAGGTACATCACGAGGGTGAGAGAGGTACATCCTGAGAGTGAAACAGGTACATCACGAGAGCATGACAGGTACATCACGAGAGTGAGACAGGTACATCACGAGAGTGAGACAGGTACATCACAAGAGTGAGACAGGTACATCACAAGAGTACGGTAATTTGGAAATTACATATTTCTCACTGTACCTAAAGAGAATTTGAACGCTACCACGCGACAGTTCACATGGCTGTGCGGATAGCCAATTAAGTATCGGCAGCCATCTGGAGCTAATATGTTTACACAATTTACACTTAGCATTACGTCAGACCTAATGAAGTGACATATTTTCGATAATACTTAACAAGGTTGTGAACTTCAAATAAAGACTTGTGTCTGTATTTGGGGACCTAATAACTTCATCAGATGACCAATACATAGTTTTCTATATTCAGGCGACTTCCACAAGGCACTTAGACTGCCGCACTCGGTGATAATGTACTTAGGCCTACACGACCTTACATAACTATTCACATCTGCACTCCCTAACGGCCAAATACAAATTCGGACGTCCGGCATGACTCTGTTGCATGGGAGTAATATCTTCGCCTTTTTTGACATTTCGCGCTGCACTATGATTTTATGTATGCTAAGGTCGAAAATAGTGTGACGAGATGGTAAATTGACTATAGAAGAAAGTACGCCAGATGGTAGAATATAATATAGTCAATTCGGCTACGCATTGCTTAACACTTGTTTATCTATGTGTGAGAGTCTGCACCGTCCCTGTTTAGTGCTGTCCGCTTTGGCGTATCCAAATGCGTTCTTTAACAAGGCGCCCGAAAAGATTGTGTTCCCTGGAATAGGAAGTTTCAGAGAGTCTCGTGGGGTTTTATTGTGGGGTTGCAATATTTTGACCCCGGTAAATCATTTGAACAGTTTCTGACAAGCTTTTGGTGAAATAGATCACTACTTGTCCTTTCTATCCTTTTCTTTGGTATGTCGTCTCTTAGTCTCTTAAATTTCGTTAAATTCGAAATTTGACTAAACAGATCAATATCTGTAACCTGTTTGAATTTGAGTCTTTTGATTATGATGCTGTTCATCTGTCTTTTTTTTTCAATACAAAACAAGAAGTAAAATCCATATACCCCAATCATGAACTATACTTAATCATACGGCAGCTTCGTCCCTCTAGGACTCGTTAATCAAGCTGAAGACTTATATTTTGAAACCTATGAGCGACTGAGGATAAGCGAAATTAATGACAGGATTGTGATTCTAGAATAGTTGCTGGTTGGTTGGTTAGTTTGTTGGGTTGGCTGGCAGGTTTTTCGTCTCAGCGACTCCCGCAGTGTCCTGATTACGTCTCACCGACGAACGTCAGTACTCTGGAGACGTGTTTGTTAACCGCACTATCAGAAGTCTGTAAGGCTAACAGTGAAAGTTACAACACTTACCAGCTGTCTTTACATGGCTTATAAGGCTCATTACATGGAAGATCACTGAAGTTCATGCTGTTTACACCTTGGAAAGGTACATTACTAGATTTCACACAGTATATCACAGAAATACTTGGGTAGGCGGGTGGCGCGGTATAAACCCTTTTACCTTTCACCTCGGCGTTCGAGGTTCGATTCCCAGAATGGACGTGAAAAAGGTATGCGCTTTCTTCAGAGCAAATAAGAGTAATTGATATAAGTTGGAATAACCTGTTTCGAAATTGTTGTAAAAACACAAAGTTTATCTATGTAACCATGATTTATCGAGACAGTTTACTATCCTTCAGCGTGCACAATACCAGTTCACAAGACAATCCAATGCTTAATGTCACACTGTTCTCTCTCATGCCGATTTTCGTTTGACTGAAAAATAAGATAATAGTTTACATGCCTTAAAGACATAATGATCAAGTATTCAGTGGCATTTATCGTCCTTTAACAACAGATAGTTGTAGAATGTCTAAATATTGATTTATTTTAAACATGTGATCTGTGTGTATTTTTGGAAGGATCGAATTGTTGCTATTCAGCAATAACGTCATCTCTTTACACTGGTAACGACAACGCGACAATAGACCCCCTTGTGTTAAGTTGATTATACAATTATACAACCTTTACGTCAAACAGGTTGAAGTGACATGTTTTCGAAAATATCTAACAGGATTGTGAAATCCAAATAAAGACTTGTGTCTGTATTTGGTGGCCTAATTACTTCATCAGATGACCATTACATAGTTTTCTATATTCGGGCGACTTCCACTCGGCACTTAGACTGCCGTACTCGGTGGTAATGTACTTAGGCCTACACGACCTTACTGGGCATAGCTCTTCACATCTTCAGTCCCAAACGGCCAAATACAAATTTGGACGTCCGCCTTGGTGATAGCGCAATGGGAGCTATTTTTTTCGTCCTTTCGATTGGGATCCATGCGAACCAAAAACGTTTTCTGAAGCAAGCAAACATTCCTACATATGTGATGAAAATAAATTGAGCACCATAATGTTGTTAATCGACAATAGAATTCTAAATTGCACCTTCGTGATTACAATGGCTTTTTCTCGACAGATTATGTGCAGAGATTCCAAATGTGTTTCTAATAAAAATGCTTTCGTTTTATTCTGCATTTTCCCTTTATTCAGTGGTTCGTTCGGTTGAAATTAAATTAAACCAAATGACTAAAGAAGACGATTGGGCCGAAATGAAAAGACTGATAAACAAAGAATTGTACAACAGATAAACAACAGAGCCAAACAAGGAAGTAAACTGCATCAGACATTACTTTCATCCTTTGATATCACAATAATTCAATGACAACTTCACAAGGTTTGTCACTGGATGATTCAAAATAACGTCAATGACGTATGTAAATTCCATACTTCAGATGAGCCAAACATTGCACGGACTACGGAAGATGATTTTTCAGGTAACAATAAAAAGACGGACATATACTAAACAAAAAAAAAGGTAACACTACTTTATTACGTGATTAATGAATTAACCCCTTCATAAATCCTTACCAATCATGTACGAATAAAGTAATTGATCAATTCTGATAAAACTGCAGTCATGGTTCATTATAAAACTTTGCGTTCAGTTGATTTTATTTGACTGTAAAGGACGTTGGGGTCAATTTCAAAGGTAACACCATTAGTAACGGGTATGGCCACCGTTTGCGAAGTAAACAGCATTGTAGCGTCGTCGCGTGGAACTCATAAACCGGCGGATAATTCGAGGAGAGATGTTGTTCCATTCAGCGATCAAGGCTTCGGCCAGCTCCTGCAAGTTTGACGGCTGATTTTGACGTTCTCTCACGCGTCGCCCAAGAACGTCCCAGACATGCTCAATCGGTGACAAATCAGGTGATTTAGATGGCCAATCTAACACCTGTACGTTATTCTGCTGCAAGAAAGTTCTGCTGACGCGACTGGTGTGTGCTGATGCGTTATCCTGTTGGAAAATGGCGTCTTAAGAATGGCAGAATCACTGGTCTTAAAATTTCGTCCCGATATCGAATGCCGGTTGAATTGCCATTTAACACAACAAGTCTGGTGTGAGTCCCCCCACAAATACCACCCCAAACCATTACTTTTCCGTCGCCAAAGCGGTCCCGTTCTGCGACGCAGCAGTTCGCAAAACGTTCCCCTCATCGCCTCCACACTCTCTGCCTTCCGTCACCGTGTTGCAGACAAAACCTGGACTCATCTGAAAACAGAACATTATTTCATTGTCGTAAGGCCCAACGACGGTGAACACTGGTCCAGTTACGCCGATTATTACGGTGACGTCGCAACAAATTGGGTCCAGTGTAGGGACGCCGCGCTTTCAATTGGTAGGCCCTCAACCTGTTGCGGACTGTTTGGGGAGACACACGACGCCAAAAAAATGTCCTTGTAGTCTCTACTGCGGTTACGAATCGATTGCGCAAGTGTATCAATCGTATACGACGGTCATCCCTGGCGGTCGTTTTACGGGGTCGGCCGCTTCGGGGATGATCGGATGTTGACCCAGTTTGGTTTAAACGACTTACCAACTGGCATGTTGTCTTAACACTGCAACCAAAATGCCGTGCAACTCGACGGCGAGACTCCCCAGCCTGGATCATTTGTAAGAGAAATATTTCCGGTCTATGATCAGTTTTTCAATAAATCTGTAAAACGAGCTTTTATGTTAAAAAGTAAATACTAGAGAATAAAATACTATTGTATTTGAGGATTCCGAAAAAAAAAGAAACATGAAACAGTCTTTGTGAAGAATGAATACGAGTATGCAACTTTGATACCGATTTTTAAAAAAAATGCTTTAATCAATTTCTCTATTTTTTTTTAAATGATGTATACCCGTATCTTCCTGAATTAGCAAGGCTGTAAAATCTTCATTCTTGTTGCCATGGAAGGAACGTGCATGACCATACAATACTTATTTAAATTTGAATTAGGTCGCTTAAGAAGAGCGCAATTGTAATTTGTAAATACTAATTTGGTAATTTATTGAAATAATTAGAAAAAACAAAACTAATAAATTTCGTAAAAAGTTGGTGTACTCAGACGTGCTTGATGTTAACTCACTGCTGTAAAAACCAAAAAAACTCACGGTGAAAGTAAGACAAAAAAGTTGTCTGCACAATCAAGGCGGACTGTTTCTAATTGTATATTATATAACAATAGTTTTTGTCTGAATATAGAAATCTGATAAAGTACATGCAGTATCTGGTAGTAAAATCCACCAGTTATCCTTCGCAGTTAGTTGATCGGATTCGATAATTTTGTCAGAATATTATAGAAAGCTAGGGACTGTTTCATCACAAATAAGGTACACATGTTTAGAATATAGTACAGCATTTTTCGTTACAATAAAATGCCTTTCTAATTGGTATTTCCAGTTTCGTAACTCCTTTTATGTGTTCTGCGCTGACGGCCGCCATTTTGATTCGTGATATTCGCCAACTTTAGACCACGTGATTCCACTTCGTGAGTACAATATGAGGGTTTCTATACACAGCATGGCGTGCCAACCAAGTAGGCAGTAAAATTTAAGAATTTTGTATACCCGTCACGGCATGGAAACGCAATAGAATTAATGAAATGGCATTTTTCATGTTTTTGATAAGCTTCCCTGCTGCTGCAATGCGTTTTGACTGTGGGACTTCTATCGCAAATCTTTAATGCTGTGTATTCGGAGTTGTACCACTTTTTTATTTCTCATCTAAAAGTACAAACACTAAATGTATTATATTTATAAACTAGTGTTAAATAACAAAAACAATTCGTCGCCCGGAATCGTTTATGAGGAAAAAATCAATGTTTGTATGGTGGGTTATCGAACTGATGTTATCAGTACAAAGCTATCTAGGTATCACGTGATGGTTTCTAAATTTGACTTGTACTTTGGTGAAGAAGCCGTTGTCGAGGAAAAGTCTGTATACTTGTCTGTTTCATCTGAAAGGATTTTCATTTTCTATTTGTTTGTTTTTGTTTCTGTTTCATTTTTTAAAATTATTTATTTATCTATTTTATTTTATTTTATTTATTTATTTATTTTTTTTTGGGGGGGGGCGGGTTCAAGAATAACCCAATTGTTGAATACATCTGCCTTTGTAATGGAATTTGGACTGTTGTGATAAAGCTAAATCAGAAATGCTAAAAGTGCGAGAACAAATACATAAAGATAGTGTAGATGGATCATCGCCCAAATAAAATTTGCTAGATTGATTGCGAACTACAAGTGTTATTGATTTCTCATGTCTAGAATTTCCCACAGAAAAGCTAGACAGTGATTTAACAATTCAGCAAACAACCGAACACTTATTTGGTGTGTTTTTTTTAACGAAGCATTGTGATTCCTATCTTAATTTATAGTCTAGTACATTGGTTAGATCAAGTACAGCCCAAACTGTTAAAACTATTGTAACAAACTTCAATTTTGGTGTTTTGGAACGATTAGCGCAAAAATCAACCATGGGGAAAGCGCAATTTTTTGCATTCTACAAGGTTTAGAAAATATAATTAATGTTTAATCAAATTGAAAATGGAATATTTACCTTAACACTAAATATAGGAAATTATCAGCATTGTAAAGCAAACTGAAGGGTAGTCAGGGGGAACAACTCTAATAGATCCTAGTTAGCTAGGTGGCCTATACGCCACCTAGCGTCAGTTCTTTGCTTGACGGTTCAGTTATATTATTCTGTACTTGCTCATATTAGGCAGTGAATACGTAATAATTTATGTCATTATTATGTGTGCACCTCCAGTAGAGGACATAGGCAATGTTTATAAATAAAATGTTTACAATTTATTTATTGTTTGTTTGTTCCCCCGTATGACGTAGGTTTAGGTAAAATACTATCAATGTTTGCGAAAAAAAAATCATTGAATATTTAGCATTAAATTCCGCTACTGAACACCTTTATAGGCATATCAGTCTATATATAAATTTTAAAAATATAACAGTATATCTAATTTTCATGCTTTGTCGGTGGTACATTCATGTACAAAAAAAAACATCATCCATCGAATGCTGCAAATTGTGCTGTTGTTATTTTATGACAAAATATTTAACGAAATACATATTTCTGTTACCTGTACCCTAAAAAGGGTCATACAAATGAATAAAAATATATCTATTTTAGAATGGTGCATCTGTACTTCTTTTTACTATCTAAATTTTGGTTAGACGAAATCAGAGAAGCTAGTATGTCAAACAGCTTATAATGAAAAGATCAGCCAACGCTAATTTTCTTAAGCCGGTTCAATGATTCTGAATAAAAAAAAAATCTCTCATTGTGACTATTTTTTCGTCTTATTACTAGATAATTTTGAATAAAATGACATTGTTAAATTGAAAAGTTACAAACAATTATCATCATTATTTTTTAATATAAAATAATATTACTACTTGACTAAAATGGTCATACCATGGTGAAATACCTGGATTCTTACAGAATTTGGTTAAAGGACTTTGTTTGGGTTTCAATGTCATAGGCCGCCATTTTATATGGTTCAGTGAAATCTGAGGGAGGACCAACAGACCTACTTAATTTTTCTGTGAGAAATAACACGTGCAGAAAATAATTTAAAGGTTTTTTTTAAAAAAAAAGTATCATCTATTGACATTTTTAAAGCGCAAATTGTTTGTATTGGGATATCGTTCAATACTAGAAGGACGTAGAACAGACAGGACACGTTCCAGCGACTCTCAAGATGTATCATTGGACACTTCATCCACTCAATCTTACAGATGCTCTTGTCACAATTCGCTTTCGACGTCTGCATTTCGTCCTGTGAATCTTTGTTTCGCGTCTAAGCTCTCAACAGAACTTGATATTTCGCTGTCCTTGACATGTCCTGAGTTCTATAACATCCTTACGACAATGTCTCCTATAAAACATAACTCCCTCCCATACATACATTTACACAAACGTTTGGTATTCTTCAAAAATATTCAATATTCAAACTTAAGGGATGAATGTGCTCCTCTCCCCTTTCTTGCAATAATTGAATATTACTTTAAACAGATTCAAGATTTTTTATTTTCCTTTATGATACCGTTTAGACCTTAGCAATACGTGTTGATCTTAGTCAAATAGGGACGATCACATTATGATGCAGCTTTCAGGGACCAATAGCTGTAGAATACCGTTTTCACGTACGAAACAAGTGTAACATACAGAGCTCAGGGACAAAACAGCTGCGTGACGCAATTTTATCGGGACGAAGCAACTGCATCCTGCAACTTTGAGGGACGAAACAGCTGTATGGCTCAGTTCTCACAGATGAAACGACTGCACGATGTAGCTTTCAGGGACGAAACAGCTGCATGACGCATCTTTTCGTGACGAAACAAATGTATCATGCAGCTTTGAGGGACGAGACAGATGTATGACTCAGCTCTCAGAGACGAAACGACTGTGCGACGCTTTCATCAGCATCCGCATATTGTTGTATGTTATAATGCATTCGTACTGAGGGAGATTTATATTTGTATGTATTTCATACAATAATTTGTACATTATTAAATCACGATACCTGAAGATAAATTTTCAACCATAAAGATTACAAATTAAATGTGAACCATTAACATCATATCATTTTTTATCTTAACTAACTTGTCTGATACTGTCAGTATAATAAACCAGACACCAGACTGACGTAGGTATTAAAAGTTGACGTTATAAGCGGATAATTTGGATAAAGTATTATATATAGTTTTTGATGGGCAGTTAACTACGTTCTCATCGGGTTTTTTTATCTCTTCATTTTGTCATTTATGCAACAAAACTCACTGCTAATAGCTATACCTACGAAGGAAATGTCACTAGACTTACGTACACAGTATGTTAAACACCCACGCGGTTCGGTATATGTTTAGTTCTGCCAAAGAATATCAAGTTGATTGTAAATTCCTTTGTGATAACTGCTCAAGTTTGCAAATAACGAAATAAAAATCTATTTGGGTGCATTTCCTTGTACATTACTCGACTGATCACGTCCTCTCGTCACGCGCTAGTCGACTGAATACGACACTGTGGCCTATCGATTTCCCCAATGAACGTCATGCTTTCCCGGACCTGAACAATCAGGTATTTATGGAAGTCTGCGTTAGTGTGACAGACAATTTTTTTGTGGATGCTTCTGTTCACGACATGACAACAAACATTTCCTCTTAATACCGTACGACTTAATGTTGTGGATTTCCATAATGAAAACGGTAAATAGTATTCATTTCCTGTGGCAGTCGTTCTTGTCCTTTCAGCGTGGATCAAAAGCAAGGATTCATTGCCGGAGACTTTCCAGAGGTTATGAATAAATAGTTAACATATTTCTATAATCACTGATGACTCGAGCTTGAATATTGTCTGTAATCACTAATCTCACAAGCAGTTTTGCCTGGAAAATCTATTATTGGCGTTATTCATTGACAAAGTTCATTGTTCACCGAATAAATGATGGCTAAGTATTAAGTGTTAATATGTCATAAATATTCAGGTAATAACTTTTGCATTGTTATCGAAATTCAGTATTCCTGGTGTCAAAATAGTGATTATGAAGTAGTAAGGTTAGACATAATGTGTGGACTAGACCTGACAAAATGTGTTGGTGAGACCTGACATAATTTGTGGGTAGACCTGACATAATATGTGTGTAGATCTGACATAATTTGTGGGTAGACCTGACATAATATATGGATAGACCTAACATAATGTGTGGGTAGACCTAACATAATGTGTGGGTAGACCTGACATAATGTGTGGTTGAGACCTGACATAATGTGTGGGTAGACCTGACATGATGTGTGGGTAGACCTGACATGATGTGTGGGTAGACCTGACATAATGTGTGGGTAGACCTGACATAATGTGTGGGTAGACCTGACATAATGTGTGGGTAGACCTGACATAATGTATAGGTAGATCTGACATAATGTGTGGGTAGACCTGACATGATGTGTGGGTAGACCTGACATGATGTGTGGGTAGACCTGACATAATGTGTGGGTAGACATGACATAATATGTTGGTAGACCTGACATAGTGTGTGGGTAGACCTGACATAATGTGTGGGTAGACCTGACATAATGTGTGGGTAGACCTGACATAATGTGTGGGTAGGCCTGACATAATGTATGGGTAGACATGACATGATGTGTGGGTAGACCTGACATGATGTGTGGGTAGACCTGACATAATATGTTGGTAGACCTGACATAATGTGTGGGTAGACCTGACATAATGTGTGTGGGTAGACCTGACATAATGTATGGGTAGACCTGACATAATGTGTGGGTAGGCCTGACATAATGTATAGGTAGATCTGACATAATGTGTGGGTAGACCTGACATGATGTGTGGGTAGACCTGACATGATGTGTGGGTAGACCTGACATAATGTGTGGGTAGACCTGACATAATGTGTGGGTAGACCTGACATAATTTGTGGGATGACCTGACATAATATATGGGTAGACCTGACATAATGTGTGGGTAGACCTGACATAATGTGTGGGTAGACCTGACATAATGTATGGGTAGACATGACATGATTTGTGGGTAGACCTGACATAATATGTTGGTAGACCTGACATAATGTGTGGGTAGACCTGACATAATGTATGTGGGTAGACCTGACATAATGTGTGGGTAGGCCTGACATAATGTATAGGTAGATCTGACATAATGTGTGGGTAGACCTGACATAATGTGTGAGTAGACCTGACATGATGTGTGGGTAGACCTGACATGATGTGTGGGTAGACCTGACATAATGTGTGAGTAGACATGACATAATATGTTGGTAGACCTGACATAATGTGTGGGTAGACCTGACATGATGTGCGGGTAGACCTGACATGATGTGTGGGTAGACCTGACATAATGTGTGAGTAGACCTGACATGATGTGTGGGTAGACCTGACATGATGTGTGGGTAGACCTGACATGATGTGTGGGTAGACCTGACATAATGTGTAGGTAGACCTAACATAATGTGTGGTTGAGACCTGACATAATTTGTGGGTAGACCTGACATAATATATGGATAGACCTGACATAATGTGTGGGTAGACCTGATCACCTTTGTTTATAAACAGGATCGCGACAGGGCGGAACAATTTACAGCCGACCCAAAGAATAATGTCAAAACGCCTAGAAGGGAAACATTCATCTTTATTTAAATGATAAATCACGCCATATCAAGTTATAAAGATATGGAGGTGAATTGAACACAGAGGAAACAAATACAAGGACCTGATTAAAATGCTTAAAATACAAAAGACAATAACTGATATATCATTGAATAAAAAGACAATGCCATCCTAGGGTTTCAAAGAAATCAATTAATATCTGAGGACAGCAAGTTCCTTAAAAAGGAACTGCTAGAACGGGGCAATTACTCTTTCAAACAACACAATAATTATAAGCCATAATAAATATGAATTCTAGCGAAGCCGTTCGTGGCAAGCCTAGCATTATAACTTATGTATTTCGTTGTCAGAATCAAACATGACTAAATATTTGGCGACAAATTTATCTAACCTTCGGAACACTTCCATCTTTAGCTATTATATTGATTGTGTTCCTAATTAAGTCATTATGTTTTGTTTTTCATAGTTTATCCTTTCGGACACTCTCTGTAGATTTGCCTGGTAATACACTAATCCCTGAGTCTCGTTCAGCCAGCCTCTTGTTGTCTGCACACGTGATGATGCGTTTTGGTGAGCAAGACTACTTGTTGCTATATCCACTAAGTTGCTGTCCGCCATGTTGCTGTTCCAGTATTGTCACAACAAGACTGGTAGTATGTGTTAAATTTTTCACTTTTTTTTTTCTTCCCGCATGTAATATTTAGAACGTGCTTCCCAAGTGACCCCCGTGGGACCCCCGCTTGAGCTACGTTCGCTGTAAAACCTACAAAGTCTGAAAGAAATCCGTTAAAAACTGTCAGAGATCTTCGCAAGAAAACTTAGTAATGAAAACGGCAAGGGTAGCAATTTTCCCAAATGTAGTTAATTCAAACTGCTGATATGTAATGGTGATTGAATTAAGGTTTTAAAGAGATCTGTTGAAAACTATGTCCGATCTCCGGACAATTCAAAATTAAAGTTTACGACAGATGGACTGACGACGCCAAACCATGAACGTAAATCCCGTCGGGCGTCTAAACACAGGAAGATCACGTGATAAGCTGTCGATCAGAAGACATTAAAATCGTGTGCAATAGAAAGCGCTCGTCTGTTACACGTTACTGCAATAAAAACTTCAAATGTAGACAAATCGTTCAGTTTGCTTAATTGAATTAGCCCTCAACTCCTACACACTAAACTTTTATATGTCAAGTTGAATAACGGTACTGGTCCGCCAACCTGGCGGATCGCAAGGTACTTGTATCGTAGGCTAGAAAAATCAGATATAATCAGCAATGATTCGTTCACAAATTGACCTTTTGGTTCGTCAGCCTTCTATCTTACGCGCACGATCTCAGTACAATGTAATCAACCTCTAGGAATAATGATGCAGGAATCATCTGTATATGAAGCTCTACATACTTAAATTGTAAATGAAATTGTGGACTGGAATATGATCCATTAAATTAGATAACGTGAATGCTTGTTTCAAGCAGGACTGGGTTATCAAATAAAATCACAAAAAAAAATTAAATACCGAATCCGTATAAGGTGTTCAGTGTTTGTTGTCAGAGATTTTGGAATGATAGAAGAAATGTTCATAAGATGGTTGTAGTTTGAAGGTTTCAAGGTCAGATTATAAAATGTGATGGTGGTTTTAATTAGAGATGCTGGCGAAGTGGAAGTGGTTCGAAGGAGAGATCCTTACAACACGATAGCGGTTAGAAGGAGAGATGCTTACAAAGTGATTTTAAGAACATAAAGTCAATAGTTACAATAGTGTAGTCATGGTATACAGTTAATATTTACAATTGGGGTGTGCCGATTAAATCTGATACAGGACTAATGGCAGTAGTTATGTTACTAATTATAGACTACATTTTAATACTTTGTCTACAGAGGACGTTCACTGACTGTCGTTTCTATTAGGACCACGACGTTGATTAAGAACTTAGCAATATCCGCTACATGTACCATCACAGATAATTGCATACGGGGTCAGTTTTCACAAAGACCACGTTGTAATATAGACGAGAGAGTTTTATGTCGTTAATGAATTAACACAATACAAAATGTACATGAAGGGCTTCTATTAGTCTCAACTCTATATTGATATCCCTGATAACAAAATACTACTATATATCAAACAGAAATTTTAAGTGCTACGTGAAGAAATCTTCCCCCTCCGTCCATTATACAGCAATTCTAAACTGTTAACTTTCCGGGTTTTTTCTTTTTTTCCTTGCCGGTTTTAGATGATTCGCTTTATATACGTTTTCAAGAGTATTTTATAACCATTTAGAAAATTACTTTTTCCGAGGTTGTTAAGGTTGCAAAATGGAACTGTCAGAGTAAGATTTCAAGATAATTCCTGAAATATTTTGATTAGCCTCTTAGTCAGAAATGATGTGCTTTTGCTAAGCTTTGCTCTTTAATAAGTTCACTCATATGAATATCAATGAGACGAAAACGACAGGTCGTGACATGACTAATCGGTGGTTCCATAAAATTCATCAACATGGATTGTTTCCTGAAAAAAATATGTCTAGGTTCAACAAACATGAACCAAAATAAAAAAAAATATACAATTTGTTTTCATAGTTTAATGGTCTTGGCACGATATGGAGATCGAAATATAATAACACATGATACAGAAAAATGTTTAAGCTTGAAAATATCGCAAGTTAAGTGCAAAAAAATGTAACAGTTTCCTAGAGTCTGTCATCGCTGTTAAAAAAATCATATACAAGTTGATTTAATGAAGAAAAATGTCACATTAGAGTTTTAAACAAAAATCGTTTTCAACACTGGTGGGTAAAATAAGTCACGCCTGAACGGTATTAATATCCTACACTTTGTAGCAACAAGGTAATGTATTTAAAACCAATTAGTATAGATAATTAGAGAGGAGGGGACGGGGTGCTCGTCCAAATGTTTCATTTTACAACTACTTGTAAAAGTTATTGGGCATGACTTTTGTAACCCTATGGAGATTATCGGCCCCTGAAAGGGAGATAATTTCTATAATGAATATTGGTTCGATTATAATAAGTGTAATTAATTAATTATGTAATTGTTTATTATAAATATGTTTTATGTTGTAAGTATAAAGCTGTTGTTGTGTATAATAGGTGTATATTAGATGTTACTAATTAACAGTATTGTTGTGTAACAGGTGTGTGTTTATGTTGGTACAATGTAGTGAAAGGTCAAAAGGTTATTGGACAACGTAGTACCGATGATGCAACTTTAAATCTAGCAGATGCACTTAATTGCGCATTTACGAAAGCAGATTGTGCTGGAAAATATCTATATGACAATGTTATTTGTTTACATGGCAAGCTCGAACCAAGATGTTTGTCAACAAGTGTAGCCAAATCGTACGCCTTTTAATTTGATTAGATATTGTTGCCTCAAGACTCTCTTGAATTAAATTCAAAATTGGAAACGATTTTACAGCCTTGGTCAATTCGGGTTATCCATCAAATTTGTCAGTCACGTAAGCCCTGGGGATATATAAGGGCTGATGAGAACGCCCTTCACTTCAGTCACCGGACTCCGTACAGACACCCTTGACCGTTGTCACTAGGCCTATGGAGGTTTGGACACTTAAGAACCCACAAACTATCATACGATCACAGGAGTATATTTAGGTCAGGAAAGACCAGGTTAATTGTGAGAGGGAACCTTTGTTGTGAACAGACGATTAAAATTCGCCAATAAGAAAACGAGGACTTTCTTCTTTTGTTCTGACCACAGCAATGTTTGAGGCTCTCTAAGAACAGAGGGCCACACTTATCGGTTGAGAATTACCTTTGTGTGTGTGAGTTTCTTTATAGAAACATGTTACAGCAGGACAGGAAAACAACAAGAATATGCCAACATGTCAACATAATCAAAATCCAAACTTAAATTCAACGAAACTATGGTAAAATATGAACAAAAAAAGATTTTCACGGAAATCCATGAAAAAGTACAAACAGAATAAGACCAGGTATTCCAGAAGGGTAAGCGTCTTATAAACAAAAATATGAACAAAAGAAAGATTTACAGTGAAACACATGAAAAAGTACAAGGAGAATAAGACCAGGTGTTTTGGAAGAGTAACCGTCTTATGAACAAAATGTGAACAAAATAAAGATTTACACGGAGACTCCTAAAAAGTACAAGGAGAATAAGACCAGGTGTTCCGGAAGAGTGATCGTCTTATGCTTCGTCGTTGTCACCTTCCATGTAAATGGTGGTATGGGAATGATAACATTGTGTAACTAAAAACATTTGTACCGAAGTCGATCCTTGTTTTATACCCAGTCGATAGTATTTCCGACATAAACAAACATATAAATGTATATAACACATGTAAACAGGACCTCTCTCTGCTTTGTGATTGCAATCCTCCACCATAACTGTTAAACTCATTACGACTTATTGTACTAATGCACGTTTACAAACAATTTTTATTGTTTCTAAACCCTGTCAACGGGTCCAGACACCTCTCATGATCTATCACACGTTCATAGTGAAACTCGAAATGAATACGCGTTTGAAAGCATCTGTCAAACAGTGAGGCGATGTTGAATGTTTAAAAGATCTGTACAATTAATTGTGATGGATTCTAACGACAGACAAGCCGTATTTATGTGATTTTATATGGAGGACCTGTTTCTGTAAATGTAATGATTATATGAGCATTGAGATTGGCAGAGTAACTTGGGCCCGTTAAGCATCGTAATGTGGGTACTCCTTAATTGCTTAAAGTCAATAGGTCTAGTATATAGTACTCTTGTAATTGGAGAAAAACGAAGCGGATTACAACAACAACAGAAGGAGTGTAGCAGAAGGAGGAATGTAGCAGGAGGAGGGGGATTGTAGCAGGAGGAGGAGGAATGTAGTAGGAGGAGGAATGTAGCAGGAGGAGGATTGTAGTAGTAGGAGGATTGTAGCAGGAGGAGGAATGTAGCAGGAGGAGGATTGTAGCAGGAGGAGGATTGTAGCAGGAGGAGGAATGTAGCAGGAGGAGGAATGTAGCAGGAGGAGGATTGTAGCAGGAGGAGGATTGTAGCTGGAGGAGGATTGTAGCAGGATGGGGAGGAGGAATGTAGCAGGAGGAGGAATGTAGCAGGAGGAGGATTGTAGACAGGACAGGATGTAGCAGGAGGAGGAGGAATATAGCAGGAGGAGGAATGTAGCAGGAGGAGGAATGTAGCATGAGGAGGATTGTAGTAGCAGGAGGAGGAATATAGCAGGAGGATGATTGTAGCAGGAGGAATGACACAGGAGGAGGAATGTAGCAGGAGGAGGAATGTAGCAGGAGGAGGATTGTAGCTGGAGGAGGATTGTAGCAGGAGTAGGATTGTAGGAGGAGGAGGATTAGAGGAGGAATGTAGCAGGAGGAGAAATAGAACAGGATGGGGAGGAGGAATGTAGCAGGAGGAGGAATGTAGCAGGAGGAGGATTGTAGTAGTAGGAGGATTGTAGCAGGAGGAGGAATGTAGCAGGAGGAGGATTGTAGCAGGAGGAGGAATGTAGCAGGAGGAGGATTGTAGTAGTAGGAGGATTGTAGCAGGAGGAGGAATAGAGCAGGATGGGGAGGAGGAATGTAGCAGGAGGAGAAATAGAACAGGATGGGGAGGAGGAATGTAGCAGGAGGAGGAATGTAGCAGGAGGAGGAATGTAGCAGGAGGAGGATTGTAGTAGTAGGAGGAATGTAGCAGGAGGAGGATTGTAGTAGTAGGAGGAGGAATGTAGCAGGAGGAGGATTGTAGCTGGAGGAGGAGGAGGAGGAATGTAGCAGGAGGAGGAACGAAGCAGGAGGAGGAGGCAGGTAGCAGGAGGAGGAATGTAGCAGGAGGAGGAGTAGATCTGTAGCAGGAGGAGGGGTGTAGTAGGAGGAGGAATGTAGCAGGAGGAGGAATGTAGCAGGAGGAGGAATGTAGCAGGAGGAGGAATGTAGCAGGAGGAGGATTGTAGCAGGAGGAGGAATGTAGCAGGAGGAGGATTGTAGCAGGAGGAGGAATGTAGCAGGAGGAGGAATGTAGCAGGAGGAGGAATAGAGCAGGAGGAGGATTGTAGCAGGAGGAGGAATGTAGCAGGAGGAGGATTGTAGCAGGAGGAGGAATGTAGCAGGAGGAGGATTGTAGCAGGAGGAGGATTGTAGCAGGAGGAGGAATGTAGCAGGATGTAGCAGGAGGAGGAATGAGGAGGAGCAGTAGAGGAGGAATGTAGCAGGAGGAGGAATGTAGCAGGAGGAGGAATGAAGTAGAAGGATGAATGTAGAACTACGAGGAAAGTATGAGAAGGAGGATTGTAGCAGGAGGAGGAATAGAGCAGGATGGGGAGGAGGAATGTAGCAGGAGGAGGATTGAAGTAGTAGGAGGATTGTAGCAGGAGGAGGAATGTAACAGGAGGAGGATTGTAGCAGGAGGAGGAATGTAGCAGGAGGAGAAATGTAGCAGGATGGGGAGGAGGAATGTAGCAGGAGGAGGATTGTAGCAGGAGGAGGATTGTAGCAGGAGGAGGATTGTAGCAGGAGGAGGAGGAGGAGGAGGATGTAGCAGGAGGAGGAATGTAGCAGGATGAGAAGGAATGTAGCAGGAGGAGGAGTAATAAAGCAGGAGGAGGAAGTAGCAGGAGGAGGAGGATTGTAGCAGGATGGGGAGGAGGAATGTAGCAGGAGGAGGAGGAATATAGCAGGAGGAGGAATGTAGCAGGAGGAGGAATGTAGCATGAGGAGGATTGTAGTAGCAGGAGGAGGAATATAGCAGGAGGAGGATTGTAGCAGGAGGAGGAATAGCAGGAGGAGGAGGAGGAATGTAGCAGGATGGGGAGGAGGAATGTAGCAGGAGGAGGATTGTAGCAGGAGGAGGAATGTAGCAGGAGGAGGATTGTAGCAGGAGGAGGATTGTAGCTGGAGGAGGATTGTAGCAGGAGGAGGATTGTAGCAGGAGGAATGACACAGGAGGAGGAATGTAGCAGGAGGAGGAATGTAGCAGGAGGAGGATTGTAGCAGGAGGAGGAATGTAGCAGGAGGAGGATTGTAGCAGGAGGAGGAATGTAGCAGGAGGAGGAATGTAGCAGGAGGAGGAATGTAGCAGGAGGAGGATTGTAGCAGGAGGAGGAATGTAGCAGGAGGAGGATTGTAGCAGGAGGAGGAATGTAGCAGGAGGAGGATTGTAGCAGGAGGAGGATTGTAGCAGGAGGAGGATTGTAGTAGTAGGAGGAGGAGGAGGAATGTAGCAGGAGGAGGAATGTAGCAGGAGGAGGATTGTAGCTGGAGGAGGATTGTAGCAGGATGGGGAGGAGGAATGTAGCAGGAGGAGGAGGAATATAGCAGGAGGAGGAATGTAGCAGGAGGAGGAATGTAGCAGGAGGAGGATTGTAGCAGGAGGAGGATTGTAGCAGGAGGAGGAATGTAGCAGGAGGAGGATTGTAGTAGTAGGAGGAATGTAGCAGGAGGAGGGTTGTAGCAGGAGGAGGAAGGTAGCAGGAGGAATAGAGCAGGATGGGGAGGAGGAATGTAGCAGGAGGAGGAATAGAGCAGGATGGGGAGGAGGAATGTAGCAGGAGGAGGATTGTAGCAGGAGGAGGAATGTAGCAGGAGGAGGAGGATTGTAGCAGGATGGGGAGGAGGAATATAGCAGGAGGAGGATTGTAGTGGGAGGATGAGAAATGTAGCAGGAGGAGGAGGATTGTAGCAGGAGGAGGAGGAATGTAGCAGGAGGAGGATTGTAGCAGCAACAGCAGAAGGATTGCAGTGCAACATCTGAAGGGAGGAGTGTAGCACGGCTCCAGGAAAGGTGAGGCCAACACACCGAGAAATATCAAGGTTAAATGCCTGTGGAACGACTTTCAAACTTGACATTGATTTTCGCAGTTTTCAAATAAATATATTTCCGAGAGAATGTTATGTGAAACAGGAATTGAATTTGAACACCGACGTACATATCGAAATATGTAATGTACCGCGAACTTACAACTTGGAACTGCAGTACACCTAAACATCAAGCCTTACTGGACCTCTGGGCTTTTTGTATTGATTTGCATGACGAACAGCAGCCTTAAATTGCTACAACTTTCCCTGAAACTTTGGTGAGTTGCAAAGGTGTACCTCGTGACTTGGACGTTATGTCGTAGTCTTCGGTAATTACAAACTATTAGGAATCAAATCGCTGCACGGCGACAATATTACTAAGGATCTGCTTAAAGGTTTCATTTCTGGTATACACTATCATTAGAGCGCTATACTCATCGATTTTCGTAGCGCCCTTTTTCGAGGCTTAATATGTGTGTGATTTCAGAATCATGTGCGTATGACAACACGTCGGTCTTACACACTGGAGAGTGTACTGGTAGCGGTCGTCTCGGCGCATAGGGACTGCAGCTTACCTGCGGTTTCTAAGAGATTACATCCTACCTATCGGTTTCTACCTGGCGACACAGGATCTATATCCTACCTATCGGTTTCTACCTAGCGACACAGGATCTATATCCTACCAATCGGTTTCTACCTAGCGACACAGGATCTATATCCTACCTGTCGGTTTCTACCTAGCGACACAGGATCTATAGCTTACCTATCGGTTTCGACCTAGCGACACAGGATCTATATCTTACCTATCGGTTTCTACCTAGCGACACAGGATCTATATCCCACCTATCGGTTTCTACCTGGCGACACAGGATCTATATCCTACCTATCGGTTTCTACCTAGCGACACAGGATCTATATCTTACCTATCGGTTTCTACCTAGCGACACAGGATCTATAGCTTACCTATCGGTTTCTACCTAGCGACACAGGATCTATATCTTACCTATCGGTTTCTACCTGGCGACACAGGATCTATATCCTACAGATCGGTTTCTACCTGGCGACACAGGATCTATATCCTACCTATCGGTTTCTACCTGGCGACACAGGATCTATATCCTACCTATCGGTTTCTACCTGGCGACACAGGATCTATATCCTACCTATCGGTTTTACCTGGCGATACGGGATCTATACTACCTGTCGGTTTCTACCTGGCGACACAGGATCTATATCCTACCTATCAGTTCTTAACTAGCGACACCGGAATAATGAGACGTTATCCTATCTACCATTTTCTATCCAACCACTAGAGACGGTTGTTAGGCTCTGTGACTATCCCAAGTAGGTGCATCAGCGAAATGTGTTTTGCGCTGAGTGACTATCCTTACAACTGTTTCCTAGCAACTGGAGGTGAACGTAAGACATGAGAGTGACCTTCACAAGGTATACCTGTCCGAGCCAGCCAATCAGTGTACAGCATCTACCTGACATCACTTTCAAAAGTACAGATGTATTCCTGGAAAGCACGAGCGCCCAGTGTGAATGGATTTTATAGTCTCTATCTAGCTAAGAGGTATATAATCTAGATGTATGTCCCCGGTGTGTTGGAACCATTACTGTGTCTTATCTCGGATAGGGTTGAAACATTCATGATTCTCATCTGATTAAGCAGATAGCAAGTGTCCGTGATACTGTGTTGGACATGGAGGCGGAATGGATACGAATGCTATTAACATTCAATAGCTCTACAAACATAAGTGAGTTTGTTGGGATGTTAGACGGATTTGGTTTACATCAGACCCGGCTACAGGCAGACACCATAACACTAACATTGCTTTACATACCTGTCTTCGTGCTGGGCATGGCTGGCAATATTTTCATCACACTTATCATCGCGTCAAACCGACATCTCCGAAACTCAACAAATTTATACCTTAGTAATATGGCTTTAGCTGATTTGTGTGGTAAGTATTCTACCATAAACTCCAATCACCATTGTAACTTATACATGACTGAGGTGTTGTACTGTTAACTCATAAATCACAGGCGTGTTGTACTGTATAACTTATATATAACTGACATGTTGTACTGTTAACTCATAAATCACAGGCGTGTTGTACTGTATAACTTATATATAACTGACGTGTTGTACTGCATAACTCATACATCACAGGCGTGTTGTATTGTATAACTTATATATGACTGACGTGTTGTACTGTATAACTTATACATACCTGACGTGTTGTACTGTATAACTTATACATACCTGACGTGTTGTACTGTATAACTTATATATAACTGACGTGTTGTACTGTATAACTTATATATAACTGACGTGTTGTACTGTATAACTTATACATGACTGAGGTGTTGTACTGTTAACTCATACATCACAGGCGTGTTGTACTGTATAACTTATATATAACTGACGTGTTGTACTGTATAACTTATATATGACTGACGTGTTGTACTGTATAACTTATACATACCTGACGTGTTGTACTGTTAACTCATAAATCACAGGCGTGTTGTACTGTATAACTTATACATGACTGAGGTGTTGTACTGTTAACTCATAAATCACAGGCGTGTTGTACTGTATAACTTATATATAATTGACGTGCTGTACTGTATAACTTATATATGACTGACGTGTTGTACTGTATAACTTATATATAACTGACGTGTTGTACTGTATAACTTATATATAACTGACGTGTTGTACTGTATAACTTATATAACTGACGTGTTGTACTGTATAACTTATATATAACTGACGTGTTGTACTGTATAACTTACACATACCTGACATGTTGTATTGTATAACATAACTGACGTGTTGTACTGTATAACTTATATATAACTGACGTGTTGTACTGTATAACTTATATATAACTGACGTGTTGTACTGTATAACTTATATATAACTGACGTGTTGTACTGTATAACTTATATATAACTGACGTGTTGTACTGTATAACTTACACATACCTGACATGTTGTATTGTATAACATAACTGACGTGTTGTACTGTATAACTTATATATAACTGACGTGTTGTATTGTATAACTTATATATAACTGACGTGTTGTACTGTATAACTTATATATAACTGACGTGTTGTACTGTATAATGTATATATAACTGACGTGTTGTACTGTATAACTTATACATAACTGACGTGTTGTACAGTATAACATATACATAACTGACGTGTTGTACTGTATAACTTATATATAACTGACGTGTTGTACTGTATAACTTATATATAACTGACGTGTTGTATTGTATAACTTATACATAACTGAAGTGTATTGTTTATAAGTACACGTGTAGTGTCTATAATTACACGTGTAGTGTCTATATGAACACGTGTAGTGTCTATAATTACACGTGTAGTGTCTATAAGTATATGTGTAGTATCTATAATTACACGTGTAGTGTCTATAAGTACACGTGTAGTGTCTATAATTACACTTGTAGTGTCTATAAGTACACGTGTAGAGTACACGTGTAGTGTCTATAATTACACGTGTAGTGTCTATAAGTACACGTGTATTGTCTATAATTACAAGTGTAGTGTCTATAAGTACACGTGTATTGTCTATAATTACACGTGTAGTGTCTATAAGTACACGTGTAGTGTCTATAAGTACACGTGTATTGTCTATAATTACACGTGTAGTGTCTATAAGTACACGTGTAGTGTCTATAAGTACACGTGTAGTGTCTATAAGTATATGTGTAGTGTCTATAATTACACGTGTAGTGTCTATAAGTACACGTGTAGAGTACACGTGTAGTGTCTATATGTACACGTGTAGTGTCTATAATTACACGTGTAGTGTGTATAAGTACACGTGTATTGTCTATAATTACACGTGTAGTGTCTATAAGTACACGTGTAGTGTCTATATGTACACGTGTAGTGTCTATAAGTACACGTGTAGTGTCTATATGTACACGTGTAGTGTCTATATGTACACGTGTATTGTCTATAAGTACATATGTAGTGTCTATATGTACACGTGTAGTGTCTATAAGTACACGTGTAATGCAGTTATATCTCTACAGTGTATCCTCACTCCCGTGGTATTTTCATCGCCATACAATCAGCTGCTGTTTATATATCTGTTGTACTTTTATCATTAGACATAAGCACTATCTATGATTAACTTCTGTGATGTTATGAGGGAAATTCTCCGATTTGAGTGGGATGTCTAGTTTTTTTAACCAGTCCATTTTGCATGTATGAAGATATGTTCTGGTTTGTAGGAATTAGTACATCCGTACTAGAACTTGTCATGCGCGCGAACTATCTCATTAGTTTCATTATATCCCAGACATAGGAACACATTAACTACAATCAAGTGTGTTAGTGATCTGGAAACAAGTTATTTTAACTTTGCTTCATAGGTATCTCACTCGGAAAATATTTCGCATGACGTTTGACTTTCAATTGTGCACCAGGAATTCTTATAGAAGATCAATTTTCTAAAATGCCGTAGGCTACATACAGTCTACACTGTTCCCAGCTTCGCGTACGAAGAGCAAGGAAATCTGATATTTAGTTTACAAACGTCAATGCTGACCTTTTAAAAGAACTTGTATCATTACCAAACCAGTTATCTATAACAGGAGACGGATGGATGTGCAAGTGTACAAAAAAATTATAGCTAGAATACGTCATTGGTATACATATGGATATGGTCTTAAAAAGTTATCGAATGATACAGAAAGCTATGAATTTAAATTTTAAAATTTGAATAAAACTTTCTTTTAGAATAATCAAACCATATTTAATGGGAAGTTAACAAAAAAATAAAAACGATGAAAATGTAAAAAAAAATAACCCAAAAAATAAAATCGAAAATATATTATATGAGAACAAAATTATTCGTTTTAACAACATTACAACTCCATACATAACAAATACCACAAATTATCATATTATTAGTTGTTTATTTATTTCACTTGTGGTTCACCATATTTTACAATAGCATTGGAAGTACAGCGGTATGTTTTACCATACATATACAGTGACGTCAGATCTCTACGGTGACTGACCGGTGCCATTCCGTTATTCCGTCTTTTGTCTTGTCACGCATGATTTGTCTGCAAAAAGACGAAAGAACGAGAATTTGTATTCTTAGTTCTTGACTTTTGCGCGGCGAAAAGATGAAGTAACGAAATGACACTAATAAGTCGCCGTGGATTCCAGAGTGTCACCATAAGGTTGATGTTTTGATGTTTTGTATTTCCGGTTTCCAGGTACATTGTAATGTTAAGAAATACTATAACATGTCCACTGGTCAACCAGTGTTGCACGAGAGGAAATATCATTCATTATGTTCAAACTTATTTTACAGTGAGCCTTATCTGTGTTCCAATGGCTGTGGGTCAAGCACTGTACCGAGTCTGGATATACGGGGAGTTCATGTGTAAAATCACAGTCTATCTACAGGGTAAGTAGGTTTTGCCCTGTATCGGGTCTGTATATATTGAGTATCGCTTGTACATTTATATAGTATCTCTACAGGTGTGACGGAAGTGACCAGTACAGATATTCATATTTTATCTCTACAGGTGTGACGGTAACTGCCAGTACAGATATTCACATTTTATCTCTACAGGTGTGTCGATAGTGACCAGTACAGACATTCACATTTTATCTTTACAGGTGTGACGGTAGTGACCAGTACAGATATTCACATTTTGTCTCTACAGATGTGTCGGTAGTAACTAGTACAGATATTCACATTTTATCTCTACAGGTGTGTTGATAGTGACCAGTACAGATATTCACATTTTATCTCTACAGGTGTGTTGATAGTGACCAGTACAGATATTCACATTTTATCTCTACAAGTGTGTCGATAGTGACCAGTACAGATATTCACATTTTATCTCTACAGGTGTGTTGATAGTGACCAGTACAGATATTCACATTTTGTCTCTACAGGTGTGTTGATAGTGACCAGTACAGATATTCACATTTTGTCTCTACAGGTGTGACGGAAGTAACCAGTACAGATATTCACATTTTATCTTTACAGGTGTGACGGTAGTGACCAGTACAGATATTCACATTTTGTCTCTACAGGTGTGTCGGTAGTAACTAGTACAGATATTCACATTTTATCTCTACAGGTGTGACGGTAGTGACCAGTACAGATATTCACATTTTGTCTCTACAGGTGTGACGGTAGTAACCAGTACAGATATTCACATTTTATCTCTACAGGTGTGTCGGTAGTAACCAGTACAGATATTCACATTTTGTCTCTACAGGTGTGTCGGTAGTAACCAGTACAGATATTCACATTTTTTCTCTACAGGTGTGACGGTAGTGACCAGTACAGATATTCATATTTCATCTCTACAGGTGTGACGGTAGCTGCCAGTACAGATATTCACATTTTATCTTTACAGGTGTGACGATAGTGACCAGTACAGATATACATATTTTATCTGTACAGGTGTGACGGTAGTGACCAGTGATATTCACACTAGTACAGATATTCACATTTTATCTCTACATGTGTGACGGTAGTGACCAGTACAGATATTCACATTTTATCTCTACAGGTGTGACGGTAGCTGCCAGTACAGATATTCACATTTTATCTTTACAGGTGTGACGGTAGTGACCAGTACAGATATTCACATTTTATCTCTACAGGTGTGACGGTAGTGACCAGTACAGATATTCACATTTTACCTCTACAGGTGTGACGGTAGTGACCAGTACAGATATTCACATTTTGTCTCTACAGGTGTGTCGGTAGTAACTAGTACAGATATTCACATTTTATCTCTACAGGTGTGACGGTAGTGACCAGTACAGATATTCACATTTTACCTCTACAGGTGTGACGGTAGTAATCAGTACAGATATTCACATTTTATCACTACATGTGTATACATATTTTATCTGTACAGGTGTGACGGTAGTGACCAGTACAGATATTCACATTTTATCTCTACAGGTGTGACGATAGTGACCAGTACAGATATACATATTTTATCTGTACAGGTGTGACGGTAGTGACCAGTACAGATATTCACATTTTTCCTCTACAGGTGTGACGGTAGTAACCAGTACAGATATTCACATTTTACCTCTACAGGTGTGACGGTAGTAATCAGTACAGATATTCACATTTTATCACTACAGGTGTGACGATAGTGACCAGTACAGATATACATATTTTATCTGTACAGGTGTGACGGTAGTGACCAGTACAGATATTCACATTTTATCACTACAGGTGTGACGGTAGTGACCAGTACAGATATTCACATTTTATCTCTACAGGTGTGACGGTAGCTGCCAGTACAGATATTCACATTTTATCTGTACAGGTGTGACGGTAGTGACCAGTACAGATATTCACATTTTACCTCTACAGGTGTGACGGTAGTGACCAGTACAGATATTCACATTTTACCTCTACAGGTGTGACGGTAGTGACCAGTACAGATATTCACATTTTACCTCTACAGGTGTGACGGTAGTGACCAGTACAGATATTCACATTTTGTCTCTACAGGTGTGACGATAGTGACCAGTACAGATATACATATTTTATCTGTACAGGTGTGACGGTAGTGACCAGTACAGATATTCACATTTTTCCTCTACAGGTGTGACGGTAGTAACCAGTACAGATATTCACATTTTATCTCTACAGGTGTGACGGTAGCTGCCAGTACAGATATTCACATTTTATCTCTACAGGTGTGACGGTAGTGACCAGTACAGATATTCACATTTTATCACTACAGGTGTGACGGTAGTGACCAGTACAGATATTCACATTTTACCTCTACAGGTGTGACGGTAGTGACCAGTACAGATATTCACATTTTACCTCTACAGGTGTGACGGTAGTGACCAGTACAGATATTTTTGTTTCACATTTTGTCTCTACAGGTGTGTCGGTAGTAACTAGTACAGATATTCACATTTTATCTCTACAGGTGTGTTGATAGTGACCAGTACAGATATTCACATTTTACCTCTACAGGTGTGACGGTAGTGACCAGTACAGATATTCACATTTTACCTCTACAGGTGTGACGGTAGTAACTAGTACAGATATTCACATTTTATCTCTACATGTGTGACGGTAGTGACCAGTACAGATATTCACATTTTATCTCTACAGGTGTGACGGTAGTGACCAGTACAGATATTCACATTTTACCTCTACATGTGTGACGGTAGTAACCAGTACATATATTCACATTTTATATTTATTTCATCTCTACAGGTGTGACGGAAGTAACCAGTACAGATATTCACATTTTATCTCTACAGGTGTGACGGTAGTAATCAGTACAGAGATTCACATTTTACCTCTACAGGTGTGACGGTAGATGCCAGTAAAGATATTCACATTTTATCTCTACAGGTGTGACGGTAGCTGCCAGTATATACACAATCGCGGTCCTCAGCATCGACCGGTTTCTAGCCATTAGACATCCAATGATATTTCGTCGTGTGAGCAACACCAGGTCAGCTGTTAAACTGATCACTGCTATATGGGTGTTGTCTGTTGCTATTATGTGCCCTCTATTGTTCATGAGAAGAGTAGACGCCGTGACCGTTATTCCAGGCGAACCGTTGTACCTATGTAATGAGGTGTGGCCAGAGATTGGACATCGACAGGTGTACGACCTTCTTCTGTTCGCCATTTTGTACGCGGTACCCGGAGCCATTATCGGCAGCTCATACAGCCTCATAGGAAAAGAATTATGGACAGAAGATAAAAACTTACAACGAACCGAGTCTGAGACTAGCCGTGGCCTCGGTAAACACGTGATGAACGGAAGAAAACGGGTGGCGAAAATGTTGATAGCGCTTGCCATCTTGTTCGCTGTGTGTTGGCTTCCATATCATATTGTAAGCCTGTACTTAGACTTCCATAAACGTCACGTGCGGCCATTCCTTACGGTACTTCCGTTTACTATTCTTGTAGGACATGCTAACAGTGCTCTTAATCCAGTTTTATATTTTTATTCAAGTAAAAGTTTTCGAAAATATTTATTTAGGTTTCTTAAATGTAAGAAAAGAAGTGCGAAACGAAATTTCGCGGTACGATACACTCCTCCAAATGGTGCTGTAGAAGCGCGTGCAACTAACAGGCCGCGCATGCGTGTGATATCGTCAAGCACATTAACGAGAACAAGGTCTACTGACAGTTTCCGTTTTTCAAGATCATCAAATGCAAGTTTCAAATCTACAAACACAGGAACAAGATCACGAGAGAGTTCATCAAGAGACAGATGCATATCGCGAGAAAAATGCTATTTCAGAATGGACACAAAAGCCTTTAACCTGAGTGTACCAGGACAGGAGAAAAAGTACGAAACAATCAAGGCACTTGTTTACGCTCACAAAAGGGAAATTCTCGATAGGTCTCTCAGTATCCCTACCACAATAAATGAAGAGAGCAGTAGAAAAGAATCTTTAACACCTGGTAGGCCTCAAGTTAACCAGCCACTTATTTCTCAAATACCGGAAGTGGAGGAAAATTGACCTCTGTTATTTAGAGATTGACACATTCGTCTGAAATGTTCTATTTATATTGGTAACGGTGTGAATCCTCTTTCAGAGAAAGGTAATAGAAATGTGTTCACGGAGAAGTATGTTGACTGCCGTATACGACAGTTAAAGGAGCTGTCTACCGTCATCAAAAGATTTTCCCTGAAATGGCACTGTTTTCTTATCAAAGAAATAAAAACGGTTTTGTCAACAGAAATCATGTCACATTTCTAGTGTTTGTTCGAAAAGCTGTTCATTGTCACAATAATTTGTCCACCAACTGATATATTTTATACAGATTAAGCATTTAGCAATAAATTCAGGATAACGATTATTCCCAGGAAGGAAGTTTAAACCTGCATATACAAAATTGCTTATTATAAACATGTCCCACTGCGCTATCGATGTATATGGTACTAATCATATCAATTACACCTTATAGTATAGACTGCTATGCGACACCAGACCTGTAAACCTTTCATATTAGGAAAAACACCCAGACATAGCAGGTATGTTATACCGGGAGACAAATCGTCATTTATTACACACACACATATATATGTATATATTCCTCGGAATACATTTGTCGTGTTGATTTGATTTGATTTTTTTCAACAATTTAATCGATACACAAAGCATCTTTAAGTTACATCAATATATATATATATATATATATATATTCTAGTGCAATATATAGAAATATCTCATCGATAAATGCGTTATTTTTAATGGAAATGATAATATTTTCACTTTTACAGACTCACGCCAATGAAAAGGTGGAACACAAATCATAGTATAAAATTGACCAATCATATAACCCGTTACAAAAAACACAAAACCAGAAATCCAAAGGGGTTGTCTACTTGTGACACACGACCTTCAAGTCCTTGGTAAACTTTAATTTCCATGAAAATCCGCGAAAATGCAACACAAATTACCTTATTAGACATCAGACCTGATCTCCAACCTGATGTCTTGAATATAGAGCAAACACTTTAAACGTTTCCAGAGGATTCGTGTCATCAACAGCGACAGCTGTAGGTTGCCGCCATATTTTCAATCGCGTAGTAACTTGTCACTGGTTAAACTTTGTGAACATTTTAATGCATTTTTTCATGTTAGTCACATGAATAGCAACTTTTTCTATGTGAATATAAACAAATTACATTGAAATTTATTTTTGCGTTCACGTATTTTAATGTTATTTCCGAATTTAATGTTATTTTCGAAAAGCGGACTACATTTTGTCGCGTACTGCGAAGTTTTATTGAGTAAATAGTGTCCGCGAAAAGCCTAGTCAGCTTCCTCTTTTATATCTGTTCTAAATATACCAGTAATTTGGCTATTTTGTCAGTGAAAATATAAAAATACCAGGGGTGGGGGAATTTTTGGCGGACCAAAATATTGAAACAGCCACGTGATTCCCATTTATTTGAAAACAGTCACTTAGAATAACTATTATATGAAGTAGTGAATACTATTTGTTTCAAAAGGAGAGAGTATGCTTAAAACAACACGTTTCACTTTTTACCACGCGCTGTGAACCTATTGAATAAGTAATATACAATTTGTCCCTTCAGGTATTGATGCTAGTTTGAACCAGCTCAGCGGTTCTTTTGAAGAAGATGAAACTGTGTAAAGTAAACGGACGACACATGACGGACAAAATGCTAAGTTAAGCTTTACAAAAGTCGCTATGTCAAGTATACAGGTTTTGTATTCACAGTAGATCACGTGTTATGACTTCGAAATTATGCACATGGCACTCGATGTCATAAGAAAGCCTTATACACGAAAATATTTTCCACAATGTCGCTCATAGATTTTGGAAAATACATTTCATAAAATATATTCATTAATTCACTGGGATCAACACAATTGGTTCACTTTTTTCTCCAACATCGCCGTGTCGCAAGTGTAAGCAAGTGTTAATGGATAAGCAACATACAATATCAATAGCATTTGTTTCCCAGGAGAAAATATATTAAAAACAACATGTTTTTCTCTGTTGTTATTGGTGTTTAAACTCTTCAACACATCCAGCATTCACATAAATCACCGTTAAAACCTGTCGTTTGTGTCCTCAGTACTTACAGTACTTTAATAACTTCTCAAAGCTCAAATTTTATTCATTTTTTTTTTTATTTAATTAGCAATTTGATGATTGCATTATTAAATCTAACTTCAAAAGCCTAAGGTATCTGCCAAGGATATCGTTACATACCCAAAAAAAGGAGAAAAACGCCATCAATTTACCATGACCAGAAGCGACCTAATCAGGGAGAAGAATACGCACAACTTCCCGGCACAACTTTAAAGTGACAAGGTCTTGATTAATTTCATATTACACCTAACAATTTTTTTTTTCTATTTTAGAGGAGAAAACTCGAAAATGTCTGAAAACATAAATGCCCTCGCCGCGATGGACTTGACCTTGGGCTCTTGAAACAAAGCAATCTCCAAAATATGCCCGTACTTGATCGTTTGGTAAAATTTTATCAAATTCCATGAAAGAACGAAATCTCTTAGTGCAAAGTTGACATATTTTCAATAAAAAATGCACCACTGACCTTGGCCATGACCTTTGGCCATTGAAACACAAACGATGCCAAAGTTATACGCATACTTGATCGTTGGGTAAAGGTTTATCAGATCCCATGAAAGAATGAATTTGCGAAGTGTATAAATTGAATCAGTCGATTATTTTCTAAAAATAGCAAGGTGACTTTTGCTTTGACCTTACCCCCTGAAACACATCGATGTCCAAAGTAAAGCCATAATTGACTTTTGTAAAACGTTTGACCAAAACGTCTTTAAAGAATGCAGTTGCCCGATCGCCAGCTTTTGATTGACAGCGCGCTTCAGCCAATCAGATCGCGGGTAGTATTCGCCTCTTTGTTTACGTTTCGCTACTCCGACATTCTCCGACAATGGTGAAACGTTGCTGCTGGGGAACTTGCAATACCGATTCTCGCTACCCAAAGCGATTAGAGGGAGGTATTGTGTTCATACCGTTTCCCAAACCACTGACGAAGCCCGAGAAAACAAATCTTGGCTCCGATTGTGCGGACGGCCTAAGTATCAACTTAACGAGGAGATCCTGCGGTGTCCTTCTAGAGGAAAACATTTTAAAAATTTCTATGTCTGCTCAAAAGTACGTAAATATTCACAGACTCACGTGTACAATATTTCAATGAACATCAGTATATTTTTTTTCACTCAAAATTTGGCTTGCATAAGTTTTATAATCCTCTCTCATGTGCTAATAAGCCGCATGTTAATGTGTGTATTTATAAACAAGTTTGATTTCGGACGGACCATTTTCGGATATTTATTGACTGAAGGGAAATGAAACTATCTGGACATATTTCTGCTCTTTTACAAAGTTTTACTTTGTGAATGGTCTATGGTAATATGAGCGTTTACTGTTATGGTTAAACAGTTGAAATAAAATCTTAAAGTCTTCCAATAAGGTAGTAATATTCTTGATGAAAAAAAACATTAACATGATATACATAAAAAAAAAACATTTTAAGTATTTAACCCACAGCCCTCTGCACGCTTCTGGTCGTGGAGCCTATGCTCTACCAACTGAGCTAACCCTGCATAGCGACTGTTTTTATTTTTATTTCATTAATTCTGCTCCATAGAAAACTATCACACCACTTGAACTTTGTTTTATTTTTTTATCTTTTAAATTATTAGCAAAAATGTAAAGAGGAAAAAAAAACAAACAGATTCAACATTGTGTGGTGTTTAAAGAGTATCTTCAGCGAATTTTTTTTTTTTTTTATGAAAATATAGGTTACTGTGACCACTTTACAAGAAATCAAAATTTTCAAAGATGAACCATAAAAGCGAAATTGACTGTTAAAATGGCAAAATTATTACGTTCAATGCTGACGACATTTTGTTTGTCGGAGATGGTGAGAGTAGCCTCCCTTGATTTTCGGTAGGCGTGGTTATGTTTGCGTGGTCGATCGGACAGTTGCTGGGTACGGAAAACGAATACAAAATAGCAAAGTTACCATGCTTATCACAAAACCTTCCTATCAAGATGTAGATAACAATCGACTCATTCTTTTTATGTGAAAATATCAGGTAACTTAAACGGTCAACGTGATTGCAAGGGTAGCTTTAATTAAAATGCAGGATTTTAAAACCTTTACTTAAAACATTCACCAATCAAGCGTTTCAATATATATTATTTACTACATAATGAATAAATTTCCAAGAATAGTAACAAAACATATATGTCGCCTATGAACGTACATTGTTTCTTAAGTTACCGTAATGGAGCGTCATTAATTGTTAATAATGGGGAAAATTTAACACATACATATAACACAATTACACTGTCAATCGATAGTCGAAAAAAGATGCGATCGTGACTTATTTGATAGAAGCAGGAGAATATATCTTTTCTATATCAATAAAGGTGTCGGTAACCTACAGCAAATGTGTTGAGTGTAATTAACCTACAGGAAAGGTGGTGAGTGGCATTAACCTACAGGAAAGGTGGTGAGTGGCATTAACCTGCAGGAAAGGTGGTGAGTGGCATTAACCTAAAGCAAATGTGGTGAGTGGCATTAACCTACAGGAAAGGTGGTGAGTGGCATTAACCTACAGGAAAGGTGGCGGGTGGCATTAACCTAGAGGAAAGGTGGTGAGTGGCATTAACCTAAAGCAAATGTGGTGAGTGTAATTAACCTACAGGAAAGGTGGTGAGTGGCATTAACCTGCAGGAAAGGTGGTGAGTGGCATTAACCTAAAGCAAATGTGGTGAGTGGCATTAACCTACAGGAAAGGTGGTGAGTGGCATTAACCTACAGGAAAGGTGGCGGGTGGCATTAACCTAGGGGAAAATTGATGAGTGGCATTAACCTACAGGAAAAGTGAAGAGAGGCAAGGAATACAGCCTACTTGCCATACCATCTTTATTGTCGCTTAAGTACTGGAAAATAAATTTGAATATTGAATAAGATTAAATAACATTGATAACAATCTACTCGTAATATCAACATAGGTGATGGTAACCTACAGGAACATATAGAGTGATACAGCCTGTAAGGAAATATACCTTTAATGGAACAGGAGTGAATGTATATCAATAGTACCTACCAATATATTACTAATCAAATGTAAACTTGAATTACACCCATCAATATTATTTTCATATATGACGCATTGAAAACAGACAAGGAAGAAGTTCGCCAACAACCTATCGAGCAATGAAAGCCATTAATATGCAAATGCTGGCTTAATACAAAAAGAACGAAACATACCGAGTGATTCGCCGTCTTATAAGGACAGAACAGTAGGATAGTAACCCAGGATTACATGACGATGGAACTCCTGCCGTTTATACTGCTAACTTACTGCACGTCACACGTTCTTTCTTATACATTTTATCGCCTTTTACGTGTATCAATAGTAGATTATGAAGACGCCAGTCTGGAGTACTACACATGATCGCCAAGTAATGTTGATTGTGCAAAGCGATGTCGAGGAAAGTGTCTCGCTTATTTTCACTCTGCCCCTAGCAACATATGTCAAACATTTAGCCAACAGTTTTGTCAAGATTGGAGAGTCGCAGCGCTAAATTCCAGTATCGAATATTTCACTAGGAACGGTAAGTACATGAAAAGTGATATAAGAGAAGGGTCAGTCGTTAGTGTTTTATACTGTGTATTTAACAAGACCGCTAAAGATTTATACAAGATACATTTCTTTTCCTTCATTGAAAACACCCGCCGTGTAGATCTAACCATATAATGCCGAACAAATTGAAAGGAGTAGATGCATTAAGGGTCAATTTTGGCCCCAGCATAGATTTTCTTATTTTTTATATCATGCAAACATATGACATTGATTAAAAAACAAGTTTTCAATAATTCTGACAATGCGTTGCCTAGCAACGGGCCTGGAAACCAACCTACTCTTTACCGTCTATTTGCACATTTTAGTGATATTTCATTGTTTTTTTTTATTTGGTCAAAATATTTAATCAATTTTTACATATCAATGGTATGATTTAACAATCATATCATATTTGTGATCAACTATCATATATTACATGTTTAAGATTTTCTAGCAACACAATAGCAACCAAACTCTCTCCATAGCAACGGATTGTAATAAATACAATAATGGACACAAAAAATTGATGATAATACTCAAGGGATGTTTCGATTATGATACATCTTAAAAATGTAAATATGATGACACAATAGAGCATATAGGTGGTATTCCACAGTAACCATGTCTTACCATAGCAACTAAATATTTCACCATAGCAACAGTACATGCAATAATCAGTACATCAATTTGTCAATACTTCCGTACACGGTTATCTTTATATTCTTGGTTAATTTGAAAAGGATATGAAATCAAACATGTTACTGTTAATGATTCTTACAAAAGTTAAAAGTTATTTCAAATAAACATTATGCACTAACAAAGTACATTGTCATTCGAGACTAAAGTCAATTCCTCAGTCGATCAAGTGACCATCATTCCTTGTATGGAAGAAAAGGGTTTGTTGACTAGGGTCAAGCTTGGGATTTTTTTTCATTAACTGGGCACACAATACTGTATCGATAATTTGTGTTGTATTGAACATCTCTTAAGAACATTACACAGTATTAAGTAGAAATGTGTAACGACGTTATATATTTTTTTCTTAATTATTGGTATTAAGATTACCAGTCGTGCAAGGATGTCCATGCTGTCTGTCCATCCGGCTGGTATCCGATCACTGCGACACCTGCAGGTCAGACGCTAAAAGTCTTCTGTGACCTGACTACCCCCCTGGGACCATGGATTGTAAGTAAGCACTGACTGTAAAGGTTGGACTGGCACACATTGTAATCGATACCGTGATGACATGGCATGATTACACTACCCAATGAGAGCATTGCGATAACCTACAATAAAAGTCTTCACAAGCGTTAAAGGCATTAGTGGGTGTAGTTTGTACACGGTTAAATACGGTTATAGTTTGTATATATTAAATACGGTCTCTGCCACTCAGCTGACGGAGCATACTATCTTGGCTTAAATAGTCGAACCGGTCGATTATCAAGTCGGAGACCCGGGTCCGATTCCTGGTCGTTGCAGACAACAGCAATGTATATTTTCCCTGTTCTTTCACATGATATTTTTCTTTGATTTGTCACAGTGTTTACCATTTGACTACGAACTGAAAATCTACAATGTTAAACCAAGAATGATAATGATTTCTGCTGAAGTATCATTGGTGAAGCGGTTTCAGTTTTGGTCTAAAGACTGATCTAGATTATTTTATAAGAAACACACAAGTGATTGGCACCTCCCAATACAAAGGAGGAGTGCCAGTTTGTGCCCTCTGGTGGCCATGACGAATACTTTTTATTTTTTGTCTATTAAAAACTTGAAGTCAGGCGGTAATGACATGACATTAATCTGAGGTCAGCTCAAGGCTGTTCAGTTGTTATAGGGGGGACGAAATTCCTTTGAAATTAATTTTTTTTTTTAATTTTGAATTATACAGTAGATCCAAAAATAAATTGACTGCATTAAAAGGCTGCTTCGTCCTTCTAGGACTCGCCATTGATGCTAAGGACCTGAAACCTGGATGACTGAAGAAATCGAAATAGAAAAATACATGTAGAGCTATAATAGTTGTCCGTTTAAGTTTCATTCCGTAATATTAACCAACCATTCTTACCAAACCGCACAAACAGAATATCCGAACATATCGCACAGTTGTGCGCTAGTTACGATACAGTGCGTGTATGCAGATTTTGGTGCGATGTGCGTTACCCCGACTGTATCCTGCATCTGTAGAGAAAGCAGCTATTCATTTGTGTGTCTTTTGTACCATCCTACCCTTTCTTTGCTTAAAGGTCATCAGCTCACGGTTCTCGGATATACCGTTTTGCGAGTAGAGATGGAGTCTTGGGGCGGATCCAATTGGTACATAGAATATGCCACGTTCAGCCTTGCCAACGAAACCGAGAATATCGAATCAAAGTTGCTGGATCCTCTGGAAACGTGTGTGAGTTTAGATATTAAATCGTCATGTAATATCGGAAATGCTTGATATATACAAGAAAATAGATGCAAATTATAGCAGGTATGGGGTAGTTCGCTTCAGAAGCCGACATCTTAAAATGGAAACTTAACACAGAATGTCATATATGAGCTATCATAATTGGTTAACATATCATTCATGGGGCAAAATGATCATATATCAGGACCCGGCAGATTGTCACGTGGTTACTAAATATAGGATTTTTCAGAAGGCGACCGTTTTTTAAGTCAAGGGTGTACGATTTAATACTATATTATCCTGGGTTGAGTCCATGATACGGAGATGTAAATCTAACTTTCAATAGTTCACATGTATGTACACCGCAGCGTCGGAGGTTGTGACCCTGTTGATACGGAGATCCAGTAACTTTTCAGTGGAGTATTTGACAAATTTACATGAGTTAAAATATAAGAATTTAGGTGCATTATCTTCGTGATAATGAGTTTCCGTACATTAGTGTTCAGATGACATCGAATCATAAATGATATAATCAGGTTGATATATATAACATATGACAGGCAGCTGAATGCCTAATCAGTCAGCATCACGGCTTACCGTGTATTGAATGAGTATGGAAGTTGACATAATTGAATGGGTTTTTTTAGGGGGGTGGGGGTGGGGGTATAGCTGTTGACACAGCTTATCATCATGTGTTTGATGTTGGAGTATGGCTGTTGACACAGATCATAATTGAATGGTGTTTTTTTAGGGGCTTATCATCATGTGTTTGATGTTGGAGTATGGCTGTTGACACAGCTTATCATCATGTTTTTGATGTTGGAGTACGGCTGTTGACACAGCTTATCATCATGTGTTTGATGTTGGAGTATGGCTGTTGACACAGCTTATCATCATGACACAGCTTATCATCATGTGTTTGATGTTGGAGTATGGCTGTTGACACAGCTTATCATCATGTGTTTGATGTTGGAGTATGGCTGTAGACACAGCTTATCATCATGTGTTTGATGTTGGAGTATGGCTGTAGACACAGCTTATCATCATGTTTTTGATGTTGGAGTATGGCTGTAGACACAGCTTATCATCATGTGTTTGATGTTGGAGTATGGCTGTAGACACAGCTTATCATGATGTGTTTGATGTTGGAGTATGGCTGTAGACACAGCTTATCATGATGTGTTTGATGTTGGAGTATGGCTTATGTCATAACTTCATCATGTGTTTGATGTTTGAGTATGGCTGTTGACATAACTTCATCATGTGTAACATGTCCACACATTTCGTCTTATGACTGTACTGTTTTGGTGTAATAGCTTATGAAATGCCATCGTCACGCTGATGAATTCCTACAAAACAATAATGATATGTGACACAAAGTACAAAGGAGACATTTCTAAATTGTACCCTCTCAATAACCGGGATATCAATGGTAGCTGGTTATTTTCGCGGGATGATATTTTCCCTATTTCGTGGTACATTAAATGATTGTGAAAATTTAGACCGTGAAGTAATGAAATACGTATGTTTGAGAAGTCCTTTTGCATCTCGAGTGCAAAATTTCAATTCGTTGAAATATAATTCAAACGTTTTTGAAGAAAATCGCGATAATTTTGAACCATGAAAATCACCAACTGTACAGTATCTCAGTAAGAAAGCCACGATGTATCGATAGGTGTCTCGGAACCATCCAGGTATCTCTGTCATTAGGTTTGATGACTAACAAAAAACATTTTGTGGTGTTTTCAGATGACGCTCTTCGGTACCACAACGGACAAGAGTTCACAACCTTTGACTCAGACAACGACATGTGGAGTGGTACCAACTGGGCTATTAATTGTGTAGGAGCCTGGTGGTATAACGTATGTGTTGACTCAAACCTGAACGGCCCTTACAAGGAAGACCAGGTGGCTGATATCTATAACTCCATGTCGTGGTTCAAGGTCTTCAAGGGAGGAAACACGTTCCAATGAAAAAGGCACGGATGATGCTGAAGAAACCTTAGATCACAAAAGCAATGAAAAGGAAAAAACTGATTTCCTATGATGAAACATCGTTATTCATTTTATAGTTCCTTCATTTTAAAGATAGCTCTGATGTTTTGTTTCGTATCATGATGTTTGTGGTATCCATGATATTCTACTACATGTGTAACTTCTCATGGGAATATTTTTTGCTGATGTAATTGATGATAACTGATTACTGATTTACCACGTGAATGTAATTCTAATCTCCAGGATATTTGACTAAATGAGTAATTTTACGGACACGTCCTACTATATTTGAAACTGAAATGATATTCTACTTTCATATGTAAGTAATGCCGTGATATACGACTTCCTGCGTAATTTCGGCGAGACTGTTATTTCCGTGGTATTTTGAAGTCTTCGTGGTATATGACTGTTTCTAATTAACCCGTAGTTGTTGGTTTCAATGTTTGGGATTTTGAAAATATTTTACCTCGTTGTGATCAATTTCGCTGAAAATGTTCGTAATAGTAATTGATATTTGCCCATATTTGCTGTCGTTGTGATTAATGGTATTAAACCTGATAGTAAATATGTTTAGAATTTGCTGAAGTTATATGACGTGATCCATTTCGCAGATACTGTTTGTAAATATGATTAGAATTTGCTCTTATTTGTCGTTGTGATTAATTCAGTGGACTCTCTATATAAATGTTATTGAAATTCCTTCCCATTTAATGTCTTTGTGATTTGTTTACTTGTATTTGATGCGTGGTGACTTATTTCACAGACAATTGTTGTTACGATTTGCTGTTCCATGTGATTCAAGCAGACACTGCCTATATCTACTTGTATGTTCCACCTGGTTCAAGCAAAGACTACCTATACCAACTTGTATGTTCCACGTGGTTCAAGCGCAGACTGCCTATATCAACTTGTATGTTCCACCTGGTTCAAGCGCAGACTGTCTTTACCAACTAGTATGTTCCACCTGGTTCAAGCGCAGACTGCCTATATCAACTTGTATATTACACCTGGTTCAAGCGCAGACTGCCTATATCGACTTGTATTTTCCACCTGGTTCAAGCGCAGACTGACTTTACCAACTTGTATGTTCCACCTGGTTCAAGCGCAGACTGCCTATATCAACTTGTATATTACACCTGGTTCAAGCGCAGACAGCCTATATCGACTTCTATTTTCCACCTGGTTCAAGCGCAGACTGCCTATATCAACTTGTATATTACACCTGGTTCAAGCGCAGACTGCCTTTATCAACTTGTATGTTCCACCTGGTTCAAGCGCAGACTGCCTATATCGACTTCTATTTTCCACCTGGTTCAAGCGCAGACTGCCTATATCAACTTGTATGTTCCACCTGGTTCAAGCGCAGACTGCCTTTACCAACTTGTATGTTCCACCTGGTTCAAGCAAAGACTACCTATATCGACTTCTATTTTCCACCTGGTTCAAGCGCAGACTGCCTATATCGACTCGTATTTTCCACCTGGTTCAAGCGCAGACTGCCAATATCGACTTGTATGTTCCACCTGGTTCAAGCGCAGACTGCCTATATCGACTTGTATGTTCCACCTGGTTCAAGCGCAGACTGCCAATATCGACTTGTATGTTCCACCTGGTTCAAGCGCAGACTGCCAATATCGACTTGTATGTTCCACCTGGTTCAAGCGCAGACTGCCAATATCGACTTGTATGTTCCACCTGGTTCAAGCGCAGACTGCCAATATCGACTTGTATGTTCCACCTGGTTCAAGCATAGACTGCCAATATCGACTTGTATGTTCCACCTGGTTCAAGCGCAGACTGCCAATATCGACTTGTATGTTCCACCTGGTTCAAGCGCAGACTGCCAATATCGACTTGTATGTTCCACCTGGTTCAAGCGCAGACTGCCAATATCGACTTGTATGTTCCACCTGGTTCAAGCGCAGACTGCCTATATCAACTTGTATGTTCCACCTGGTTCAAGCAGAGACTGCCTATATCAACTTGTATGTTCCACCTGGTTCAAGCAGAGACTGCCTATATCAACTTGTATGTTCCACCTGGTTCAAGCGCAGACTGCCTATATCAGCTTGTATGTTTCTCTTTTTTTCAAGCGGAAAAACAGAATAAACTTGAATTTTCCGTCTGGTTCAAGCAAAGCAGATTTAGGTCATCAGAAGGGTCAGGATGACTTATAGCCATCGTGTTTCGTCAGGCGCCGTCCGCCGTGCGTGAACTTTCAGTTCAAATGACTTCTTCCAAAAAAACAAAAGGCCCAGGGCGCTGATGTTAGGCCCGTAGCATGTTTGGAAATGACTGAACTTGACCCATTTTCAAGGTCACAGAGGACCAATATGTGAACATCTTTAAATGACTCCTTCTCAATAACAAAAAAGTGCTGAGTATCAGTTTACCAATTCTGTTCATGTGATTGACATTTTTTCTTTTTCAAAGGTCACAGTGGTCAAATGTGTTCCAATTTTCAAACAACGTCTTCTTCAGAACAAAAATGCTCAGGTTGTAAATATTGGTTGTCTAATATAAGTGGATGAAGGGCTACCAATTTGTTTAAATAATTGGCCTTGAACTATATTCAAGATCTGTTGGGTTAAGTATGTTGCGATCTTAAAATCCGAACAAGCATTACGTCCGGAATAATGGCATTGTTGCAGTATCATGTATAAAGAATATGATTTCAAGTTGCAGAAAATGTTTTTAATGAAAAAAAAACAAATGTCTTCTTTGTAAACTGTAGAGTAGTTGAGCAATCTATTTTAGGCCTATCTGACCTCTTTCATACTTATGTCTTTATAGCCAGATAACCCGTGGGCCTCTTGTTAAATATATCAAATGAGACATCCTTGGAAGAATAAATAGACTATCTCTTGTTTTATCCATGTGTGACGTTAATTTGATATTACTGACAAATGCGACTGTCAAAAGGATTCGATTTCAAAATATAATACCAGTGTCATGAAACTCATATATATTTTCTATCCTGCTTCCGGCACTTATTCCTAGATAGTATATCACTTTTATTTCGTTTTATTTAAACTCAGATAGTAGTAGTTGTTTCGACTTGTTTCGGTAACATCTGAACTCCAGGTTCTTTCTCTCACATTACCACGTGACATTACTTACTCCCACTGACCAAGGTTGTCGTCGATGGAGCAGAAGACGCTTATCTATCCGGAACACCTGGTCTTATTAGCCTCTACTTTTTTCAGGAATCTCCATGTAAATATGTCTTTGATTCATACTTTCCCTAGTTTTATTGAATTTGAGTTCGGATTATGATTATGTTGACATGTTGGTATTTTCTTGTTTTTTTGTTTTGTTTTTGTTTATTTCCTGTTTTGTTTTTGTTTGTTTTGTTTTGGTGCCTCATTGCCTCGTTCGTTTCAATTTGAATGCTATTTCAAGAACTGAAATATCAATTATATTGCGTCAGATTTTGAAGTTTGTCAAATCATATTATAAGAAACGCAAAAATTTGAAAAAAAATCTTTTAAAAAAATATATTCGTTCAGAAATTACTGTCACACCAGATCTATATATATATTACATCAAAGCACAGCTCAGGAGACTGTATCAGTCCATACTAGCAATGGAGTGCTATTGGGTAAATCAGATTCTAGCAAACATAGATCATTGGCAGGTCTTGGTATTATCCTTATCTGAATTTTACTGTTTTATTATTCCAGGCACCACCTATACGTAGTAGCCCTCATTTGAACAGGATTTTGAATATTTGATCTAACATATGTGACTAAATCAAGAATTGGGAAACATCCGTGACAAATACAGTGTTAATGTACAGGAGTATATCTCTGATTATAAAATTATAAAATTCCATAACTTGAAAAACAAAAGCAAAAAAAATCTGTAGTGACTGAGTTGATTATAAGCTAAGTGATATTTTTCAAAACTATGCATTTGAAGCTTGCACAAAACTTTTGTCCACAACAAAATTGTCATTGAAGCAAATATTAATATCGTAACATCATCTATGGCTGATCTGTAGGCCTCTATAACTTTCCTGCCAAGAACTTAAGCAAATGCGGACGGACGGAAAAAATAATGAAATTATTACAAATTATACTTAAATACCAATAAAAAAAGTATGGCTTTCATATCACGTCTTTTGGTAAAGGGACGTCACATCCATTCTGTTACTCATCAAGTGTGGATAACTTTTCCACAATAATAACATTGTTTCACTGACTCATTCCGCACCATTTCTGTAGTAGAAAAAAACTGATATATTAAAATGCATTATCATTTAACATATTCTAGCCACGTATTGTCCTCTCTTTATCGTCCTTTCACTTTCACTTTCAGTTTCACCTTGTATTTTCTTATTCGATTCAAAACGTTTATCGGAATTGGAAGTGACACACCTTTCCCGTTCTTCATTGAAGTTACGACGGGAACCGGAATGATCTTTGTGTGAGCCTCGACATGAACCAGAATTGTCTTTGTCTGGGCCATAACGTGTACCAGAATAATCTTTGAGAGGTTCATGGCATAACCCGGAAGTGTCTTTTTCTGGGCCATGACGTGTAATTGAATGGCCTTTGTGAGGGTCACGGCATGACCCGGAAGTGTCTTTTTCTGGGCCATGACGTGTAATTGAATGGCCTTTGAGAGGGTCACGGCATGACCCGGAAGTGTCTTTTTCTGGGCCATGACGTGTAATTGAATGGCCTTTGTGAGGGTCACGGCATGAACCGGAAGTGTCTTTATCTGTGTCATGACACGTGCTAAAATTTTTACATTCGTCAGAACATGTACTAGAATTATGCTCGCGTTGATCACAACATGCACCGTCGTCGTCCTGATGTTGATCAAATGTTCCGGAATGTCCCCAGCGCTGTTGACATGTAGTCGTCGGCTGAAATTTATCTGAGTTACTATTTTCTATAACAGGTTTATATATTCGTGAGTCAGACTCTGTAACTGGGATATCTAAATAGTGCTCACATAGTGGAGAGATTGCCTCATTGGGAGGTTTAGAACATGTTGTATCAGTCCCAACATCTCCATACTTATACACTAAGCTATGTCCATCCTCAGACTCATCAACTAAGCATGGATTTCTCGAAGAACCATCTAGACACGATATCTCCAAAGACATGGTGTATGATTTGTTAGGAACTCTCAGCAAATGTCTTTCATTTTGATTATCTCCGTTTGAAAATATAAGCGAATATCTATTCGTTACATCATAGCTAGATTGACTCGACCTTTCTAGAGGATCATCACATCCACCTTCCCACAGCGGCACGTTTACCTCTTGTAGAAAACCATTGCTATCGGAAGTACTGTAGTCACTATCTAGTAGCAATGGTGTAATTCCCTTGTCTAGTTGTGGGCGATAATTGTGACCAGAGTACGTCTTTATCACTCCAGAATCATTATCAATTAGCAAAGGTGTCAGGCTGAAATCATCACTGTCCATGACTTTAATATGGCCGCTATTATCATTGTCTGGTATTCTCGTACTGCCTATATCATCGGCTATCTTGTCCCAAACCGCTCCATCATCCACATACCCGTCATCCTGATTACCACTAACACACAGGCTACTGTAGCTACTTGTCGTGTCGTTCGTCTTGTTATCAGTGCGACAGTAATCAGACAGGTCTGAACCACGTTTCTTGTCTAAATTTTTAAGCATGCTACAAGGTATTCCTGCTTGATCAGAGGTAGTGGTTTGGTCAGAATCTGCCTTGACCATAGCTGTGCTTTCCTGGTCACCAAGCTTTGTCTCATTGTCATTACTTCTCATATATTCTAACCGAGCTGGCTGTTTGCTGCTCTGACCTGTAATTAAAAAAATAGCATCAAGATCAACCTCTTTTTATTTATTTTCCTAACTGTAAGATAATCAGAAACCTATCGGACTGATACGATGGTATTTGTATGCGGAGGGAACAGTAGTATTATCGGATTTCTCAAAAAAGGTTATGAAAAATAAAACAAACTATTCAGTCCTCTGTCCTAAGAGTGTAGATGCACTGTTTAGACAAACATACATAATGTCAGTTTCTTCACCCAAGGATACTTCGGATCAAATTTGGACAAAATTTAGACAAAATAGTCGTTTCCTTCGTAATCAGTTTGAAAATATTCAAATAGTGGCATGTTTGTGCATGCATGCAGGTGGCGGGTTTTAAAATCACAAAGTTCAGACCATGGTAGTAAGTGATGAAAAAATTAAGGCACATCACGATAAAATCGTAGTCAATGTATTATTGAAGAATTATTGTTCTAACACAAGTCATTTGCTATGTTGTACTGGAGGCTTGATATAGCAATATAAAGGGCAGTTAATGCTACTGATATATTGATCAGAAATGCCTATCAATATAGCATACAACCTTTATATCAATTCAACGGTATGTCAAAGGTCAATATATAGGTCACCAAAGATAATTAGAATAGGTCAATATCAAGGTCATTACTTAAAATTCAAAGGTCACCAAAGCGCACAAGTTAAATAAATTATCAATATAAATCAATATGGCATACGTTTGCATAAAAATGATAAGCTATTCCAATGAAAAAGACAACGGTCATCAAAGGCCACCGGTGAAATAAACCATCAATATCAGTCAACATGGCATACTTTTCATGAGCATGTCATCAAAAGACACAAGTCAGAAAGTTATCAATATTAACAAATATGGTATAATTTTCGCTCTTATATCTTATAGCGATGTCATTTTTTTCAAAGGTTAATAAAATGGTCACTTAAGGTCAAAGGTCAACTAAATCGTCAATTCAATTGTTATCTTATACTTTTAATATTGATTGGGGTTTTTTTTTTTTTTTTTTTTTTTTTTTTTTTTAATAATTTCAACAGAACATTTAAAAAAAATTGCTCTACTTTAACTATTCGACCTATGGGGCGAAACCTACATTTTCTACAGAATTGGTGCCCTGCAACCAAGCATGATTCGGACAAAAAATGGACAGAATTAAGGCTTACCTACTAAACGATTTTTTTCACAATTTTCCTTATTTTCCCTATTTGGCCCTGCCTCGACAATCCTCGTGGGCCGAAAGGGACTTTAATTCCCTACATCCAAGGATGCTTCAAACCATAATGAGGCAGAATCAATGCATCCTTACAGAAGAAGAACTCATTTAAAGGGTTTCTCAAATCATTGTATAGGGCCAAGCCCCGCCCCAGGGATCGGTAACCACCATGTAACACAAAAAAATCCTCTTCACCCAAGTATACATTAGACCAGAAGGAATTTGCTCTACTTTACCCTACTGACCTCTCTCATTCCGTCCATCCCGCCCTTTGGGGCCGAGATCCAGAATTAAAACAAAGTTGGGTCCCCTCACCCAAGAATGCTTCAGACCAAATTTGGACCAACATACAGGTATTCCTTCAGAAGAAAAATATCAAATATTCAGGTCTCTTTCCCTTAATTAGCCCCGACCCTCCCGCACCCACATGGGGTCGAGACCCATCCTCTATACAAAACTGATTCTTCATCATCCAAGAATGCTTCAGACCAAATTTGGGCAAAATACAGACATCGCCACAGGAGGAACGAATATGCTCCAAATCCCCTATTGGATCAACCCCCCCCCCCCCCCCAAAAAAAAAAAAAAAATAAAAATAAAAAAAAAAACTGCAAAGTTGATGACCAGTAGTAGGATTTGAAGGGAATGTTGCCGGATGGACGGACGCAGTGGTGTATGTCAAAAGCTCACTTGGCCCATATAAAGCAATTATGATGTTTCTTTTCATTGTCGATGTTTACTGGTGATAGTTACGCTATCATCTACAGGAAATTTTATAAAACTTTTTTTTTTATGTTTACCGGTGATAACAGTGCTGTCAACTACATACTTTTTTTTTATATATTTTTAGATGTTTCCACTTTTGAAGTTTGTTTACCAAGTATATTTAGCATGTATAAAAAGTACACCTGATTGACGCGGATGTACAATTTTTTACCTTTCTCTCCTTCACGTGTAATGGTTATTTCCCCAGTAGAATAAATTCCGCTATCTGCGAAGGATTCAGTGCGCTGTTATAAATAAAGGTAAGTGGAAAATATAATAAATGTTTCTTATCGATAAATAAAAAAAAACAATAATCACTACAAATGATTGTACAATACCATCCTATGTATGATGAACCAGGAGACTTTTTATAAAATCATCTTCTTCATCAACGCCATTCTTAAAGCCTCAATATACGTAACATTCACCAAAAATTCAGTGTAGAATCACACACAATTATTGGTATATTCTCTAAGATGTAGTTAAAATTAAGTTATTCAAACAATAGTTACCATGACTTTGTGCATAAAGTATTGATATATGAGCAGTTGAAACTCGCTATTTGTAAACACACCTCCAGTTAAAAAAATGCCGCCATCGATATTACGATTGTTGCCGAACCACGTCGGAAAGTTCATGGCCTGATCTCGCGAGAGTTGAGGTTTCTACTTAAAGAGGAAGCACATGCAGATATGTCTACGGTAAGTTTTTGTTTACAAACATTGTTTGCGATGACTTGAGGTATTCCTGTGATAAACATTCAGTATTTGGGAAATTATTAGAAGGAATAATTAGTTCAGAAACGATACGACGCACAATTATAACGTAAGAATTCAGAATTGGCCTGATGTATGATTGGAAAAAAAGGAAGCGACTGGTGAACGTCTGTACTGTGTCTGCCATGTTTACACACGCGGAATATGCGCATGCGCAATGTCATCGCTACGAGCGGTAATGTATGAATTATTGTGGGTCCTACATTGTTTATTTTCCGATTTTTTAAATTTTTATTTAAATTGAAAACTGTCAGTTTTATTTTCTTTAACTAAAGTAAAGTATCTGTTTTGATACATATAATACGGGGAAAATAAGATAAAGTTTGTTTTTTATTGTGATTTTTACGTATATTGGGGCTTTAAGCTTGAACTGACTTTGTGATTGTAACTTTTCATCATTGCAGAAAGATCTATCGTATTATTTCTTTATTACAGAAAGATATATCGTAACATTTCATTGTTATAGAAAGATATATCGTAACATTTCATTGTTATAGAAAGATATATCGTAACATTTCAATGTTATAGAAAGATATATCGTAACATTTCATTGTTATAGAAAGATATATCGTAACATTTCATTGTTATAGAAAGATATATCGTATTATTTCTTTATTACAGAAAGATATTTCGTAACATTTCATTGTTATAGAAAGATATATCGTATTATTTCTTTATTACAGAAAGATATTTCGTAACATTTCATTGTTATAGAAAGATATATCGTAACATTTCATTGTTATAGAAAGATATATCGTAACATTTCATTATTATAGAAAGATATATCGTATTATTTCTTTATTACAGAAAGATATTTCGTAACATTTCATTGTTATAGAAAGATATATCGTAACATTTCATTGTTATAGAAAGATATATCGTAACATTTCATTATCATAGAAAGATATATCGTAACATTTCATTGTTATAGAAAGATATATCGTATTATTTCTTTATTACAGAAAGATATTTCGTAACATTTCATTGTTATAGAAAGATATATCGTATTATTTCTTTATTACAGAAAGATATTTCGTAACATTTCATTATTATAGAAAGATATATCGTATTATTTCTTTATTACAGAAAGATATTTCGTAACATTTCATTGTTATAGAAAGATATATCGTATTATTTCTTTATTACAGAAAGATATTTCGTAACATTTCATTGTTATAGAAAGATATATCGTAACATTTCATTGTTATAGAAAGATATATCGTAACATTTCATTGTTATAGAAAGATATATCGTAACATTTCATTATCATAGAAAGATATATCGTAACATTTCATTATTATAGAAAGATATATCGTATATTCCTTTATTTTAGAAAGATAGAAAAAATATTTCTTTATTTGAGAGCACTTTCTTATGTTCTTTTGATTCTTATTCTACTCATCGATATGACGTATAAATATATTCTTTACATGTCCGACTTACCTTTGCTATTATACCGATGTGTCGTAACACATTTCGTTTTTATTGATCGTTAAACATTGACCGCACCTGTATCACAGTTATTATCAAATAGTTTATAACGAAACAAACACAGTTATTATCAAGTGTGTGTTATAAAAAAGCATACACAGTTTGTAAATACATTACCAATTTCGTTCTCTCCTCCGTAACTTTGTCGATAGACGGGATATCAATATGGGTGTCAATAGCCTTATACTTCCGCCAACAATACCTGAAATTATTCAAATAGTTAAATATCAAAGTTACCATTTTAAACATAAAATTTCATTTTATCAAATTTATTGTTGTCAAACAAATCCTTTCATACTTACGTATATCCTAAGACTTTAGGATTTTAGGACACAAATATGATTTATTATAATTTTTACTTTAAATTCGTTAAAACATAACTTAAATATTGAAAACATACCATATGACTGCAATAGCAACTGTTAAACAAACTAGGGCTGTAAACACGCCGATGAGTATAAAACTGCTATCACTGCCATCTGAAAACACATGAGTTGATAATTGTCAGTTTGATCTTAATCATAATATATCATAAATCTAGTTGAAAATAAATATATTTGTTTAATAATGCCCATTTATGTCTTGATTATGACGCCAGTTTTCAAATTATAAAAATTTGAAAATAAATAAGTTAAATATTAAGGTTTAGTGTGCTTGTAGTCAAAGGTCAACTGGATATTGTCGTCCTCACACAAGTGCATATTTATTTAAAGGCCTGAGAGCATGGGTCGGTGAAAAAGAACAATCATTTCAGCAATAGTCCCTCAGCAGATCAGTGAATTAAAAGATAAACTCTAATTTGGACGACTGAATTACGAAGCGAGATTATCAGTGCTGAAGAGAAAGATTGTATGATGAACAGCGTGTTGAATCTGAAGACTGCGATGCCGAAAATTGAATTCCTTAATGGCGAGGTGTTTACCAAGCCAACTAATGTGTTTCGAGTGTTCGACTCCTCAGAAAGAATCATTAAGAATTGCGAGGGTATGGTGGGCATTATAAATAAGTCTACAAGAAAGACTAAATCCATGTTGCGTTTCTTGTCAGTCTTTTGATAAAATAATGAAAAAAGTCGACGAAATTTCACTTATAAGAGGCGCTATTACAGGTAGCAATACCTCGTCTAGTGGAGACACCAGAGGGTAATCCCAGTTTCAAGGTGATTAAAATGGATCGTACTCCAGGAGAAGTGCTTTATTTAACAACTTTACAAATTATGTCTTTTATCAATAAAAGACAGGGGGGATAATTCAAACCAAGAAAAAATTATAGATAGTAAAGTCTTTTAAGGCCCTTTAGAACTCCAGAAGCGTTGTTGAATTTCATACAGGGACGTGTTTAATCGGATTTTGTCGAAAGTTGATTACAAACCTTCCTGTTTACTTCCCATCTCCATGGCAACAAAATAGAAAGAAACAGAAATACAGGCATTTAACAACCTATCTGTGGATGTAAATAAGTTTATCTTACCAGGTTTAGGTAGCACTATTTATGGGCAGTGGTCATTCATGTGGAACACTCTTTCAGGATTAGACTTCCTCACTAACTGTGATAACTTTGTATCGGTTCTATTATTAGTACAGACAATGATGATTGTAACGCATGGATATAGGTTCCACAAGACTGCGCTCGTAAAGTCAAGCATTATATGAACCGGAAAATCAAAATAAGAAAACCTTACCATTTGTGATTTAGCTAGTCCGTTTGTCCAATGCTTTCTTACCAGCAAAAGTATTGCTCTGGAATTTGTACACACAACCAAGGAGTCGGTATGAAACTATTACTGTAAATCCTTCTTCTAGCCATGAAATATTGCAATGAAAGCAAGAGTTCTTATAGAGACGGAACTCTTTTGCCACATATACTTCAGTAAGCCAGTTCATCTCATATCCGACAATATCAGCTGTATCACTTATATAAACTTCAAAGGTGAACCAATCCTCGAGTTATATGGGCTGTTGTAGTAGATATTCAAATTCACCTGGCTGCTCGATTCCCATTAAGCAATCTAAACAATCGTGTAGACAGACTTTCAGACATTTAACAACGGTGTGGCGTCTGTAGAAAACATTTGGAACCCACACTCCTTCGATCAGTTTGTGTTCATGACTTAAACACAAAGATCCTTTCAGCAGTGGTGTTGAATCACTAGTCATGTCCAATAACACTGGGCAAACTAGAGTTACCAATAAAAAAAACCCTCTTTTCAGCTCATTTCGAGATGGTTAGACGAAATACAACAGAAAAATCCGAGACCATTATAGTCAATGGTAAGGCCAAAAAAGACATTCACACTTAGCTTATCTACAGCAGGACCGAATTGTATACCACAAGGCAACAAGGCATTTATTTGAATCTCTTTGAAGTAGAAGATAGATATCTTGCACAGAAATACAAGGCAAACAAAACAGAAATAGTTGACCAACAATTTGACGGGCTTCTCACCTATACACAACCTTTCACTGAAAGGTTAATGGGTTCCACATTCATGATAGATAATCATTCAAACGGTTTACATATTACATAATTAGACTCTAGACTGTACAACTTCTTATTATTAATTATTATTATAGTATACTAATATTATTATATCTATATTAGTTTATTTTCTATGATAATTATTTGTGTAACCCGAACTTTCTAGATGCGACACCGTCCTAAAACTGGAAATTGGCATTTGACACAATATTTTCTATCACCAGTTGGTGAAAATCCCTCAAAACAAACAACAAGAAGCAAATCGTTCCAATGCAATTATGAATGCTCACTGAAAACAGCTTTAATGGACATGGAAGTTTAACAAAGGAAATTACTCTGTAATTGAGGGGTTTCCGGTCCCATCCTCTAACTATGGCTAATGTATGTGCCAAGTTTCATTATCCTAGTTAAAATGAAGGTAACATTTTAACGAATGGCAATCACCAAGCCCATTAAGCCATGGATATGGAACACTGCATATTCTGTTAGTATAACGAACGAAAACAAGTTAGATTAAATGAAAATAAATATATTCTACATACAGAAAATTTTAACAAAGGACACTGTGTAATTAAGGGGTTGCATGCCTTTAAATTGATATACTAAACACCGTCTTGAACAATGTATCCAACCAAGTTATATTGCTCTAAATTAAACAAAAGTCAAGCTTGAAACACATTGGTCAATCACTCTTGCAGAACCAGATGAAAGAGGGTGAAGAGTCTTGCTGACAGAGCAAACAGGAGTACCCCATGTTGTCAGGCAGGTGACCCCTAACCTTTCCTAGTCTGTTCCGGGGAATCGAACCGCGGATGTGAAAGACGAGTGCGTTCTCATTGCGCCGCTCGACCATAATCAATCGGTTATCACCAGGTTGCAGACAGATTTACTTGGCCGAAGTCTGATGCGAATTTGAGCTACTACTACCTTTGTTGGCCTAAGGGCGATAACTCTTATAGCCTTAGCGCTCCAAGATGTAGTCATTCATAAGAACATTGTTTTATCTAAATATCAAGTTACTTAGAAATTGCTAATTAACCGCTGTCTGTTTCGTTAAATCGTTCATATCTGAAGCTAGTTTATTGAACAATGATCAAACCCTGTGATGATATCGTCAGGTCAAAATTTCACGGCAAAACCATCCCGCCCACAGGGGTCACCGATTTCAGGACAATGTAGATAGAAAATAGACAGGAAGTTTGATGAACACTGTCTTTAACACTTAACACAACAATCGTAATCTGATGAAGTATTTTCATTCCAAAGTATAACATTTTATCAACTATGAATTTTGTACGATAATAATGCTCATCAGCCTTTGGCCTTTTAATATCTTCTGTAATTACATATATATTTTTTTCTGGTTTTTTTTTTATATATATATATATCATTACATTTTACAAATTGTGAAGCTGTAAACTTGCCACAAAAAGTTATTTTCTTACCATTTATACATATTTGTGAATTAATTGTACATTTTATTTTACAAGTCATAGTAAGTTATTTCATGGTAGCGTACGCTGTATTAAAAGAAGTAAAATCGTAGTCATTCTTATTATGTATATCATTTTTCACCTTACACCGGTCGACCCGTCATAGGGCAACAGGATATTGTCGTAATTATGAATATTTGCTTGCTAATGTATCCTTAAACGCAAAAGTATTCTTTTCCTTTTTGTGTTAGTTTTGTACATGATGTCACCAATATAAGAATGATAGTGCATAAATAGTAAAAAAGTTATGTCACAAGTCATTTTCAGTTTCTTTGTTATGACGCATTACAATTCTATGTCGGCCACCTAATCTCTGACAGAGGATGATAAAATCATATTCATAGAACGTACATTTATTTATATCGGAATATGACAATACATGCTCGGATTATTTTAAACTCAAAAATATAACACATTTTATACGTATTCTTGCAAGCTAATGATGATACCAGCTTCGGATTGTGATTAGAGCAACATAAAACAAAAACAAAAATAAAAAATAAAAAATAATAAAATAAAAATAAAAGAATCTTAACGTGTGAGCCTGCAGGGCCTGATTATAACAACCTTCCTAATGTGTAAGTCTGCAGGGCCTGATTATAACAACCTTCCTAATGTGTAAGTCTGCAGGGCCTGATTATAACAACTTTCCTAATGTGTAAGTCTGCAGGGCCTGATTATAACAACCTTCCTAATGTGTAAGTCTGCAGGGCCTGATTATAACAACCTTCCTAATGTGTAAGTCTGCAGGGCCTGATTATAACAACCTTCCTAATGTGTAAGTCTGCAGGGCCTGATTATAACAACCTTCCTAATGTGTAAGTCTGCAGGGCCTGATTATAACAACCTTCCTAATGTGTAAGTCTGCAGGGCCTGATTATAACAACCTTCCTAATGTGTAAGTCTGCAGGGCCTGATTATCAACCTTCCTAATGTGTTAGGCTGCTGGGCCTGATTATAACAACCTTCCTAATGTGTAAGTCTGCAGGGCCTGAATATAACAACCTTCCAAATGTGTAAGTCTGCAGGGCCTGATTATAACAACCTTCCTAATGTGTAAGTCTGCAGGGCCTGATTATAACAACCTTCCTAATGTGTAAGTCTGCAGGGCCTGATTATAACAACCTTTCTAATGTGTAAGTCTGCAGGGCCTGATTATAACAACCTTCCTAATGTGTAAGTCTGCAGGGCCTGATTATAACAACCTTCATTATGTGTAAGTCTGCAGGGCCTGATTATAACAACCTTCATTATGTGTAAGTCTGCAGGGCCTGATTATAACAACCTTCATTATGTGTAAGTCTGCAGGGCCTGATTATAACAACCTTCCTAATGTGTAAGTCTGCAGGGCCTGATTATCAACCTTTCTAATGTGTTAGTCTGCAGGGCCTGATTATAACAACCTTCCTAATGTGTAAGTCTGCAGGGCCTGATTATAACAACCTTTCTAATGTGTAAGTCTGCAGGGCCTGATTATAACAACCTTTCTAATGTGTAAGTCTGCAGGGCCTGATTATAACAACCTTCCTAATGTGTAAGTCTGCAGGGCCTGATTATAACAACCTTCATTATGTGTAAGTCTGCAGGGCCTGATTATAACAACCTTCCTAATGTGTAAGTCTGCAGGGCCTGATTATAACAACCTTCATAATGTGTAAGTCTGCAGGGCCTGATTATAACAAACTTCCTAATGTGTAAGTCTGCAGGGCCTGATTATAACAACCTTCCTAATGTGTAAGTCTGCAGGGCCTGATTATAACAACCTTCCTAATGTGTAAGTCTGCAGGGCCTGATTATAACAACCTTCATTATGTGTAAGTCTGCAGGGCCTGATTATAACAACCTTCATTATGTGTAAGTCTGCAGGGCCTGATTATAACAACCTTCATTATGTGTAAGTCTGCAGGGCCTGATTATAACAACCTTCCTAATGTGTAAGTCTGCAGGGCCTGATTATCAACCTTTCTAATGTGTAAGTCTGCAGGACCTGATTATAACAACCTTCCTAATGTGTAAGTCTGCAGGGCCTGATTATAACAACCTTCCTAATGTGTAAGTCTGCAGGGCCTGATTATAACAACCTTCATTATGTGTAAGTCTGCAGGGCCTGATTATAACAACCTTTCTAATGTGTAAGTCTGCAGGGCCTGATTATAACTACCTTCCTAATGTGTAAGTCTGCAGGGCCTGATTTACAACCTTCCTAATGTGTTAGTCTGCAGGGCCTGATTATAACAACCTTCATTATGTGTAAGTCTGCAGGGCCTGATTATAACTACCTTCCTAAAGTGTAAGTTTGCAGGGCCTGATTAACAACCTTCCTAAAGTGTAAGTTTGCAGGGCCTGATTAACAACCTTCCTAATCCAAACCTAACCATAACCTAAGAACAACCCTAACCTTATCGTAACTCTGACCTTAACCTTACCTGATGTAATCGAACTGCACATGATTTGTCTACATTCCATATTGTTTAGTGTGCAATTATCAAATCCCCTGGAATTATTTAGGAGTTTCTGTAGCTTATATTTATAAGTACTCCAAATGCGATTAATAGTCCGATTATTTTGTGTGTCATAAGTGACACATTGATAACATTAAGGTATTAACTTCGACAACTTTACATCAGAGTGATGCAAAAACACAAAGCTCACAACGAGAAAACAAACCGTCAAATATGATAGGTTTTCTCCATTCCACATCACTGACTTCGCTGGTACCAACGCTCGTCCGGATCCTCATACACACAGAATAATGCGACATGGGGTCAAGGTCAGGAAGGAGAATTTCCTGGACACGTAAAGTGGCGGACACGTTAAGTAATTGTGATCCTGTTAAACACAATAACAACAATACAAAGAATATTCACAGTTACAGCTAACAAAGAGTAAAACCTTAAATGTTACACAAAACGAGTCATCGTTATTACAAAGAATACAACTCACTATTACACACAACAGGACATTAGTATTACAAAGAATACAACTCACTATTACACACAACAGGACATTGGTATTACAAAGAATACAACTCACTATTACACACAACAGGGCATTAGTATTACAAAGAATACAACTCACTATTACACACAACAGGGTATTGGTATTACAAAGAATACAACTCACTATTACACACAACAGGGCATTAGTATTACAAAGAATACAACTCACTATTACACACAACAGGACATTGGTATTACAAAGAATACAACTCACTATTACACAAAACAAGTCATCGTTATTACAAAGACTACAACTCACTATTACACACAACAGGACATTGGTATTACAAAGAATACAACTCACTATTACACACAACAAGTCATCGTTATTACAAAGACTACAACTCACTATTACACACAACAGGGCATTGGTATAACAAAGAATACAACTCACTATTACACACAACAGGACATTAGTATTACAAAGAATACAACTCACTATTACACACAACAGGACATTAGTATTACAAAGAATACAACTCACTATTACACACAACAGGGCATTTGTATTACAAAGAATACAACTCACTATTACACACAACAGGACATTAGTATTACAAAGAATACAACTCACTATTACACACAACAGGACATTGGTATTACAAAGAATACAACTCACTATTACACACAACAGGACATTGGTATAACAAAGAATACAACTCACTATTACACACAACAGGGCATTGGTATTACTAAGTATACAACTCACTATTACACACAGCAGGACATTGGTATTACAAAGAATACAACTCACTATTATACAAAACCAGACAGTGTTATTACAAAGAGAAAAATCTCATTATTACACAAACAAGTCATCGTTATTACAATGAATACAACTCACTATTACACACAACAGGACATTAGTATTACAAAGAATACAACTCACTATTACACACAACAGGACATTAGTATTACAAAGAATACAACTCACTATTACACACAACAGGACATTAGTATTACAAAGAATACAACTCACTATTACACACAACAGGACATTAGTATTACAAAGAATACAACTCACTATTACACACAACAGGATATTGGTATTACAAAGAATACAACTCACTATTACACACAACAGGACATTAGTATTACAAAGAATACAACTCACTATTACACACAACAGGATATTGGTATTACAAAGAATACAACTCACTATTACACACAACAGGACATTAGTATTACAAAGAATACAACTCACTATTACACACAACAGGGCATTAGTATTACAAAGAATATAACTCACTATTACACACAACAGGACATTAGTATTACAAAGAATACAACTCACTATTACACACAACAGGACATTAGTATTACAAAGAATACAACTCACTATTACACACAACAGGACATTAGTATTACAAAGAATACAACTCACTATTACACACAACAGGACATTAGTATTACAAAGAATACAACTCACTATTACACACAACAGGACATTAGTATTACAAAGAATACAACTCACTATTACACACAACAGGACATTAGTATTACAAAGAATACAACTCACTATTACACACAACAGGACATTAGTATTACAAAGAATACAACTCACTATTACACAAACAAGTCATCGTTATTACAAAGACTACAACTCACTATTACACACAACAGGATATTGGTATTACAAAGACTACAACTCACTATTACACACAACAGGACATTGGTATTACAAAGACTACAACTCACTATTACACACAACAGGACATTGGTATTACAAAGACTACAACTCACTATTACACACAACAGGATATTGGTATTACAAAGAATACAACTCACTATTACACACAACAGGATATTGGTATTACAAAGAATACAACTCACTATTACACACAACAGGACATTAGTATTACAAAGAATACAACTCACTATTACACACAACAGGACATTAGTATAACAAAGAATACAACTCACTATTATACAAAACCAGACAGTGTTATTACAAAGAGAAAAATCTCATTATTACACAAACAAGTCATCGTTATTACAAAGACTACAACTCACTATTACACACAACAGGATATTGGTATTACAAAGAATACAACTCACTATTACACACAACAGGATATTGGTATTACAAAGAATACAACTCACTATTACACACAGCAGGACATTGGTATTACAAAGAATACAACTCACTATTACACAAAACAAGTCATTGTTATTACAAAGACTACAACTCATTATTACACACAACAGGACATTAGTATTACAAAGAATACAACTCACTATTACACACAACAGGACATTAGTATTACAAAGAATACAACTCACTATTACACACAACAGGACATTAGTATTACAAAGAATACAACTCACTATTACACACAACAGGACATTAGTATTACAAAGAATACAACTCACTATTACACACAACAGGACATTAGTATAACAAAGAATACAACTCACTATTACACACAACAGGACATTAGTATTACAAAGAATACAACTCACTATTACACACAACAGGACATTAGTATTACAAAGAATACAACTCACTATTACACACAACAGGACATTAGTATTACAAAGAATACAACTCACTATTACACAAACAAGTCATCGTTATTACAAAGACTACAACTCACTATTACACACAACAGGATATTGGTATTACAAAGACTACAACTCACTATTACACACAACAGGACATTGGTATTACAAAGACTACAACTCACTATTACACACAACAGGACATTGGTATTACAAAGACTACAACTCACTATTACACACAACAGGATATTGGTATTACAAAGAATACAACTCACTATTACACACAACAGGATATTGGTATTACAAAGAATACAACTCACTATTACACACAACAGGACATTAGTATTACAAAGAATACAACTCACTATTACACACAACAGGACATTAGTATTACAAAGAATACAACTCACTATTATACAAAACCAGACAGTGTTATTACAAAGAGAAAAATCTCATTATTACACAAACAAGTCATCGTTATTACAAAGACTACAACTCACTATTACACACAACAGGATATTGGTATTACAAAGAATACAACTCACTATTACACACAACAGGATATTGGTATTACAAAGAATACAACTCACTATTACACACAGCAGGACATTGGTATTACAAAGAATACAACTCACTATTACACAAAACAAGTCATTGTTATTACAAAGACTACAACTCACTATTACACACAACAGGACATTAGTATTACAAAGAATACAACTCACTATTACACACAACAGGACATTAGTATTACAAAGAATACAACTCACTATTACACACAACAGGACATTGGTATTACAAAGAATACAACTCACTATTACACACAACAGGATATTGGTATTACAAAGAGTACAACTCACTATTACACACAACAGGACATTGGTATTACAAAGAATACAACTCACTATTATACAAAACAAGTCATCGTTATTACAAAGAGTACAACCTCAATATTACACACAGCAGGATATTGTTATTACAAAGACATCTTCAATACATTGTTCATCGGAAAACGATTGTTATTAGATATATTCCTGACTGCTTCTGTAATTCCTTTCCATTTTGATCAGTCTTGTAGCTCGTTCATGCTTTACAGAAATTAGTTAGAGACACACACTTTGGTTGATGGTTTTATAGATACTATTACTATGCCTTATACACAACATTTAAACAAATCAAATACCATAAATGCAGTCCTCTGTGTTTCTTTGTGCTACTTTGTAGAACACTTCATAGTAGTCAGGTTTCCTAGACAGAAACTGGGTATCACAATACCTAAAGGTCAAGGACACGATATCCAGCTTCTGACCTTCCAAACCCTCTCGTGTCACAAGGTTAAAGGTTGGTTTCACTGCTGAAAAACAAAATTTAAACTGTAAACCGAAAGTAAGAAATATCTTCAAAATGGGACATTCCTTGTCACTTTGAAAAAAATCATTATGGCGCTACGAGATGCAACAAACCTTATTTTACTGAAGAAATACAGGGATTAATAAAATCTTGCTTGTGTGTACATTATACCTGTGTGTACATTATACCTGTGTGTACATTATACCTGTGTGTACATTACACCTCGTGTGTACATTATACCTGTGTGTACATTATACCTGTGTGTACATATACCTCGTGTGTACATTATACCTGTGTGTTCATTACACCTGTATGTATATTATACCTCGTGTGTACATTATACTTCGTGTGTACATTATACATGTGTGTACATTACACCTATGTGTACATTATACCTGTGTGTATATTATACCTGTGTGTACATTATACCTCGTGTGTACATTACACCTGTGTGTACATTATACCTCGTGTATATATTATACATGTGTGTACATTATACCTCGTGTGTATATTATACCTGTATGTATATTATACCTGTGTGTACATTATACATGTGTGTACATTACACCTATGTGTACATTATACCTGTGTGTATATTATACCTGTGTGTACATTATACCTCGTGTGTACATTACACCTGTGTGTACATTATACCTCATGTATATATTATACATGTGTGTACATTATACCTCGTGTGTATATTATACCTGTATGTATATTATACCTGTGTGTACATTATACCTCGTGTGTACATTACACCTGTGTGTACATTATACCTCTTGTATATATTATACATGTGTATATATTATACCTGTGTGTACATTATACCTGTGTGTACATTATACCTCGTGTGTACATTACAACCCGTGTGTACATTATACCTCGTGTGTACATTATACCTGTGTATATATTATACCTGTGTGTACATTATACCTGTGTGTACATTACACATCGTGTGTACATTATACCTGTGTGTATATTATACCTCGTGTTTACATTACACCTCGTGTGTACATTATACCTGTGTGTACATTATACCTGTGTGTACATTACACATCGTGTATACATTATACCTGTGTGTATATTATACCTGTGTATATATTATACCTGTGTGTATATTATACCTCGTGTTTACATTACACCTCGTGTGTACATTATACCTGTGTGTACATTATACCTGTGTGTATATTATACCTCGTGTTTACATTACACCTCGTGTGTACATTATACCTGTGTGTACATTATACCTGTGTGTACATCACACCTCGTGTGTACATTATACCTGTGTGTACATTATACCTGTGTGTACATTACACATCGTGTGTACATTATACCTGTGTGTATATTATACCTGTGTGTACATTATACCTGTGTGTACATTACACATCGTGTGTACATTATACCTGTGTGTATATTATACCTGTGTATATATTATACCTGTGTGTATATTATACCTCGTGTTTACATTACACCTCGTGTGTACATTATACCTGTGTGTACATTATACCTGTGTGTACATTACACATCGTGTGTACATTATACCTGTGTGTATATTATACCTCGTGTTTACATTACACCTCGTGTGTACATTATACCTGTGTGTACATTATACCTGTGTGTACATTGTACTTCCTTCTTTGTTACACTCAATCTTTTTGTGTATCGGATGCTACAGCTGATAGCCATAGGGAAAAGTTGGAATACTTGTACAGAAATTGCTGTCATTGTTTTGATATATCACATAGCAAAAGCTACTTACCTTTATCCGTCTTTTGTGAAAGACTTTTATCGTACAGGAATTGACAATCATCAAATACCATGCCACTACTCTCCCCGCTATGTGTTATTAAGGACACCGCAAACATCCACTCACGATAGTTGGAATGATTGACCATAATATCGGCTGAGGTCACAAGCTTCTCGATTTTCTGCCATGACAAATTTCTCTGAAATAAGTATTTGTAAAAAATGAAATGCTTAATTTGGATTAAAAAGACAAAACGTTTTCATTTTACAATCCTGTTTGTTGTTAAATATTTTCAATAAACGACAAGAAAATACCAACACGTCACTATAACCAAGGTGCTATATATCCTATTGCTAAATGAATAAATTACCATAGCTTTTCAACATTCAAGATTGTGATCGAGGTGGTCAATCTCTTCTTAAGGCCAAAGTCCAGTTTACAGTGACATCATTGTCTATTTAACCTTCATTCTGCTTCTTGCTCCTTCTACACCAGTATACAGTGACGTCACTTCCTATGTTTTATATGTGTTGTTTCTTGCTTTCTCTACACCAGTATACAGTGACGTCATTTCCTACCTTTAAGATATGCTGTTCCTTTTTCCTCTACACCAGTATACAGTGACGTCATTTCCTACCTTTAAGACATGTTGTTCATTTCTCCCTCTACACCAGTATACAGTGACGTCATTTCCTACCTTACTAATGTTGTTCCTTGCTCTCTCTACACCAGTATACAGTGACGACACTTCCTATGTTTTATATGTGTTGTTTCTTGCTTTCTCTACACCAGTATACAGTGACGTCATTTCCTACCTTACTAATGTTGTTCCTTTCTCCCTCTACACCAGTATACAGTGACGTCATTTCCTACCTTACTAATATTGTTCCTTGTTCTCTCTACGCCAGTATACAGTGACGTCACTTCCTACGTTTTAGATATGTTTTTCCTTGCTTCCTCTACACCAGTATACAGTGACGTCATTTCCTACCTTACAAATGCTGTTCCTTGCTCTCTCTACACTAGTATACAGTGACGTCACTTCCTACCTTACAGATATGTTGTTCCTTGCTCCCTCTACATCAGTATACAGTGACGTCACTTCCTACCTTACAGATGTGTTGTTCCTTGCTTCGTCTACACCAGAATACAGTGACTCGCTTCACAAGACTTTCGTTAACATAAGAGGGAATGCTCCAGGATACTCTAAAGCTCGTGCCTCCAAACCCCTCAGCGATGACATCGCTAGCGGATGGAAATACTAGTAAGATTAAAAAAATACATCATACAAAGAAATCGTCCGGTAAAGTTAGGTTCAGATAGGTGCAGTGTGCAATTATGTCAATTCAGGAATGTGTTGGATATTCCATTTCAGGAATGTGCTAGCTACGTCAATTCAGGAATGTACTAGCTACGTCAATTCAGGAATGTGCTGGATACGTCAATTCAGGAATGTACCAGCAACGTCAATTCAGGAATTTGCTAGCTACGTCAATTCAGGAATGTACCAGCAACGTCAATTCAGGAATTTGCTAGCTACGTCAATTCAGGAATGTACCATGAACGTCAATTCATTAATGTGCTATTTACGTCAATTCAGGAATGTACTAGCCACGTCAATTCAGGAATGTGCTAGCTACGTCAATTCGGGATTGTACCACGAACGTCAATTCATTAATGTGCTGTTTACGTAAATTCAGGAATGTGCTAGCGACGACAATTTTAATGTTGCTATTGTGCACTCAATAGGATATGTTCCTGTTTCTTGTGTGATAAAAAGGAAAAGCTGGACATGTTTGATGCTCGTTGGTTTGTGTGTTGGTTCTGTTGTTGTTTACCTTGTTTTTTTTTGTTTTTGTTTTTTGTTTTTTTTTTTTTTTTTCGTTTTTTTCGTTTTTTTTTTTTTTTTTTTTATTATTTTTTGTTGTTCATATTTTGCCCTACTTTTATTGAATTAAAGTATTGCATTATTATTATGTTGACAAGTTATAATCACAAAAAAACAATAAATTTTGCAGACAGCAAAAACATGTCCTCGTAAACAAAACTTCACAAACTAGTGTACTAATTTTAATTTTGAATATAACGCTTTCTAGTTTCAAGCTTACCAGTAACATCCTTCTGGTCAAAGTCAGGGATATGGACGAATGTTCGTTTCTTTGAACATGTGAAATTCTTATAACATGACTGAACAACAACATCGTAAGGACCTTTGCTCCAACAGGTCCCATGGCTAAGCCTTATAGTCTCAGCAGCTCCAATGATAGATGGATTATTCTCGTCTTTAAGGAAGACCTTGTATCTCATATCGGATGCGGCACAATTTCTATCCTTCGGCAGTAGAGGCTAGATTGAAAAACAAACCCAGTGTATCACTTGTTCAAAAAGTCAAATTCTGCAATAGTTCTCATACACAGAAACAAAACATACTGTAGAGGTTTTACACAGAAACAATGTCTACTGTAGTACTTATACACAGAAACAGTGTCTACTGTAGTACTTATACACAGACAGAAACAATGTCTACTGTAGTACTTATACACAGAAACAGTGTCTACTGTAGTACTTATACACAGACAGAAACAATGTCTACTGTAGTACTTATACACAGAAACAGTGTCTACTGTAGTACTTATACACAGAAACAGTGTCTACTGTAGCACTTATACACAGAAACAGTGTCTACTGTAGTACTTATACACAGAAACAGTGTCTACTGTAGTACTTATACACAGAAACAATGTCTACTGTAGTACTTATACACAGAAACAATGTCTACTGTAGTACTTATACACAGAAACAGTGTCTACTGTAGTACTTATACACAGACAGAAACAATGTCTACTGTAGTACTTATACACAGAAACAATGTCTACTGCAGTACTTATACACAGAAACAATGTCTACTGTAGTACTTATACACAGAAACAGTGTCTACTGTAGTACTTATACACAGAAACAGTGTCTACTGTAGTACTTATACACAGACAGAAACAATGTCTACTGTAGTACTTATACACAGACAGAAACAATGTCTACCGTAGTACTTGTACACAGAAACAAAGTTTTCATTTGATTGAACAGGCTTTAAACTGCATAGCAACCAAAAAATTACTGAAATAATTTCTTTAACTATCTTCTAGTATTAAACTCCTTGTAAGACTTGAAGTAGTGATAGAGAAATTATCAAGGTTACTTATCATTATTCAAAAAGGAGGACGTCTCCGCGCTTTTTTTTCAATTTTCACTGAAATAGCCAGTTTTTCGAATATCAAGTAATCAGCTGAAATATTTATTTTCAGGCCCTTAAAATCTAGGAACGTGGTCACCAAATAGGAATTGACGAATATGAAATCTGTAATTCATGCAAAATTTAGTTGAAACCTACTCAACCGGAAAAAGTTGGGATTGTTGGCGCTATTAACCGAATCACGCTGTCAACTACACCGTCACAAAAGTAGTCCACAAGCGAAACTTTTTCAAAACGTCATATGAATCCCCCCTTTTCAACTTATAAGAATAACCTTAGATGATAAAGTATATCAGCAGACATAAGATCAAAATATTTTATATTGGAAACCACTTTAAATCGAATTATGTCTTACTTCCGGTCAAAACAACAGAGGAGTACTACGTAGTTGCATTTGTAATGTACAACGTACATAGATTGATTGGAGATTGGAGACACTTGCAGTAATATCACGTTCCACAATGTTTAAAGTTATGTTTCGGAAAGAAAACTTTAATAAGTTGATATTACAAAAATCGTGATTGATAAGGTTAGTATATGGAAATCAAAAAAAATATTGTACATACCTTGAGGTAGATGTGTAAGGCACATTGAAGACCCGTTTTGTTATTAATCCTCGAAAGAAAGAAACCCCCCTCTGTAGATTTCGGGGCCGCACTCGGCGCTGTTGGACATAAAAAGTAGTACTTGTATCTTGATGAAGAATAGCAATAAATTATCAAAGGTTACTAACAAAAATAGAATATGTTTATCATTCAGAAGTAATCGAACGTCTCAAAAATCAATATTCTTTATATAAAATAAAATAATGTTAAAAAACGTTCATTATCTGTTGAAGCTGCGCACAAACCATTTAAATTGATATTATTACATTTTGTAACAATAGGGAAATGTGTATTATTAATTAATACCATCTGCTTTGGTTCGGAAGGAAATCCTGTAAGCTGGACTCCAGTTTCGTAAGTTGGTTACTTCTTCACTTCTTGCACGAATAGACACGTCGTATTTAGTGTATGGTGTCAGATTTTTCAGTTCCGTTCTCATTACAGTCCTGTTACTGTACACCAGCTGATTATGAGAATATGAATGAAATCTTTACTCATCAATTTTAAAGATTTTTTTTTCATGCGTGAAGCAAACGTAAAGTTGTTTTTGTTTACATGAAGTGTTAAATAACAACTGATAAATGAAAAAATATGACTAGATACTGTACGATACTACAACTGATAATTAAAGTTTGTGAATACACATTAAATGATATTATAACAGATAATTACAGATTTGTGAATACACACTGTATGATATTACAACTGATGATATTTAAAGTTTTGTGAATACACATTGTATGATATTATAACAGATAATTACAGATTTGTGAATACACATTAAATGATATTATAACAGATAATTACAGATTTGTGAATACACGCTGTATGATATTATAACAGATAATTACAGATTTGTGAATACACACTGTATGATATTAAAACAGGTAATTATAGATTTGTGAATACGCACTCTATGATATTATAACAGATAATTACAGATTTGTGAATACACACTGTATGATATTATAACAGATAATTACAGATTTGTGAATACACACTGTATGATATTATAACAAATAATTACAGATTTGTGAATACACACTGTATGATATTATGATATTACAGATTTGTGAATACACACTGTATGATATTACAACTGATGATTAAAGTTTTGTGAATACACATTGTATGATATTAAAACAGGTAATTATAGATTTGTGAATACACATTAAATGATATTATAACAGATAATTACAGATTTGTGAATACACACTGTATGATATTATAACAGATAATTACAGATTTGTGAATACACACTGTATGATATTATAACAGATAATTACAGATTTGTGAATACACACTGTATGATATTATAACAGGTAATTACAGATTTGTGAATACACACTGTATGATATTATAACAGGTAATTACAGATTTGTGAATACACACATTAAATGATATTATAACAGATAATTACAGATTTGTGAATACACACTGTATGATATTAAAACAGGTAATTATTACTGATTTGTGAATACACACTGTATGATATTAAAACAAATAATTACAGATTTGTGAATACACACTGTATGATATTAAAACAGATAATTACAGATTTGTGAATACACACTGTATGATATTAAAACAAATAATTACAGATTTGTGAATACACACTGTATGATATTATAACAGATAATTATAAATTTGTGAATACACACAATGATATTACAACACCTACCTGTTTTTTATCCCATTTCGATGTGTAGTTAATAGCAAAGTTTATGATGAATGTGACTGGCTGCAAACTTTTAGGCAACATCCAGGTCAGTATCGCCTTCCTATAAGTAACATCTGTCGCTTTAAATTGCCGCAGTTCGGATATGACAACTGGTTTAAAAACAAGACATTCAATAATGAGCGTAAGTCCATTAGCCGAAATAAACTCAATGTTAATAAAGACGTACAAAGAGCCCATTTACTATTTAAGAACTCAATGTTCCTGGGGTCCCAAATAAAGAGAATTTACCGTTATAACTCTACCTTCAATGACGTTAGTTAAAGAGCCCATTTCAAGACATTCATTCAATTTAGATAAGGACAGTTTAGGGCCTCTACACCATATTTAACTCAACGTTAAAGAAGGCCACTAAGTATGGAGTCAATTTACCGTAATTAACTCAATGTGTGCCAATACCGTGACAATTTACCGTAATTAACTCAATGAGGGCCAGTACTGTGACGATTTGCCGTAATTAACTGTGACAATTCACCGTAATTAACTCGATGTTTGCCAGTATTGTGACAATTTCCGTAATTAACTCAGTATAGCCCATTAGCCAATTTACCGTGATTAACTCATTGTTCATGAGAGCAGTATAGTCCATTAGCCGTAATTAATTCATTATCGATGTAACCCGGTATACAGCACATTAACCGTAATTAATCAAACGTCATTGGAATATGTTTTTACAAACGTATGATATTGTCTCACATATTTGTTAGAATATCTTACCAATATTTGAAGTGTCGTTGATTTTTCGTATCAAATGGTTGTTACCAAGTACATTCGTTACATTAGCTCTGATTCTGTAATATCTGTTTATGATAAAATTATCGTCAATATTTGTCTCATTATCTGACGGAGGCCTCCAGTAGCAGCTGTAGTATTGGGGGTTGTAATCCGGACACTTGCGCCATTCTGTTGACCTGTTGTAGACAAAACGTTTTTTTAACAGAAGTAAAGTTAAACTTCGTCTTTCTCTAGTGATGCACAACAACGAGACAGAAATCGTTATTATGCATCGCTTTCATCCTGCGGGAAAAACTTATTTGTTTAATTAACTTAATAAATAATTTAAGGTGTTTCAAAACTTGTATTTTATCCAATCTATATAGATCAGTAAACACTTATTACATTTTTGTTCTTTTATAATTAAGTACCAAAGTCGAGTGCTAGTCCACAACCTCCAAACCGTCTCTTGATTTTAAAGTTTCTTTCTTTACTGTATTTAAATGAAGATTGTGTTACCTCATGGATAAGTTTCCACGTGTTTGAGTCCTTCGATGACGAAATATTCAACATATATGTTACTCATTCCTACTTAAGGTAGCGTTTAACTGTGAGTATTTTGTAAAAAAAACTTCTAAGTGGATCGAAAGTGGACGGTACCGTTGTGTCTGAGGCGTGAATTAATAAATACCTAGTGGAACTGAAGTGGATGGTAACGTTGTGACTAAGGCCTGATCTAACGTCTCTCTCTGCTAGCGTTACAGTACAGTTCATGCTCTGATGGTTCCGTGAGAAACAGTATATGTCATCCGGAGGTGAAGGTCGATCTTCAAACATAAAACAATCTATGAATTATGAGTAAATTTAATAATATATCACTCCAAAAATATCTACGTTTGTAGAAATATTTCTGTAACCCGATACAGGCATTATTAGATTGATACCTACGTTTTCATCTACACAACATCTGGTTCAGGACAAGTCTAGTCTTTAAGATTTTTATCAACATACAGATCAATTGAAATAGATAAAAAAAAAAACACTGGTTCAGGCTGAATGGTGTGGGTGTATGATACATTATACTGCCCTACTGTATCTCATTCTTAATTGATAGTGGAAGCTGATCGTCTCTTGTTAGTGTTATGTTCACTCCTAGGATCGATCTTATTTAATTTGTCCATATAACTTATGTCAAGATTTTTAACTTGTATATATTACTTTGTCAAGATGTACATGTTGTCTATATAACACATGTCAAGATGTACATGTTGTCTATATAACACATGTCAAGATGTTCATTTTATCTATATAACACATGTCAAGATGTCCATGTTGTCTATATAACACATGTCAAGATGTCCATGTTGTCTATATAACACATGTCAAGATGTCCATGTTGTCTATATAACACATGTCAAGATGTCCATGTTGTCTATATAACACATGTCAAGATGTCCATTTTGTCTATATAACACATGTCAAGATGTACATTTTATCTATATAACACATGTCAAGATGTTCATTTTATCTATATAACACATGTCAAGATGTACATTTTGTCTATATAACACATGTCAAGATGTTCATTTTGTCTATATAACACATGTCAAGATGTCCATGTTGTCTATATAACGCATGTCAAGATGTCCATGTTGTCTATAGAACGCATGTCAAGATGTTCATTTTGTCTATATAACACGTCAAGATTTTTAATCCGTCTATATAAGAAATGTCAAGATTTAAAAAATTGTCTATAATATAGATCTCCCGATTTTATATTCGTCTACATTACATATGTTAATATGTTAATTAATATTAGTGTTAAACTCACAGCCGACGCGGACATATAACATAGACATGGTTTTGGGGTTATGTTGAAAGCAACATGTGAAGGTCAAGTTCTCTTCCTTATTGAGGCGTTGGACTGATGCCCAGATGGATGAAGTGTTGACTGGTTTCGCCGGGATGGCAGAACAATTCTGGTTCTTACACCGTTGTATAGTTAAGTTGTCTGACGAGTTATCTCCCTTGTACGAACACACCACATCCAGTCGTTCACCAACTGCCATATACACAGTATCGGATGGCTCTATGTCTGTCAAAATATGTGAATATTCATAATGTTTTCGTGGTTTTGAATTACAATAGCAAATGTTTCCCGCATAATCAATTATGCATTAGTGTGTTTTAGAACAGTTTGCAAAACCAGCCGTAAATCTATCTCAAAATCGATGAAAATATTTTTTTTAGGTAATAACAAAACCGTATTGTTATTATCTAAAAATATAAGAGGTATGACACTTAGATTCTATTCAGCTCTTTCCCTTGGTCGATTTGAAGAAAAAAAATTGTGACTAATGACAACGGGTTATCGTGATAACAAGTTAGCAAGAAATAGAAATTAACGTGTCAAAATATAGAACAAAAACATCCTGATAGTCGTGTGGTTAACTTGTGCATTATGTATGAGGTTAATACAATCCTGTTATATTATAGAAATTGATATTGTGCTTGAGAAGATTTTTTTTAATTATTCAGTAGCCGAATTAATCATCAATATATATGAAGTTTTAAACCCAAACAGATAAAATGAACAATGAGATGATGTTTCGGATACGTCCATCACTGAGTAGTCAGACATACTGTTACCAGTACTATCATGTAACTCGTTGGTAGGTCGGGTTTGGGCCAGTAATCGCTGCAGCGTATATGAATTATAAGATATAAAACCACCCGCTACCAGAATCAGTATAAAACAATTAAATCTAGATATCAATTGCTAGTATCAACCGTACAACTCCGGTGCGTGATACAACATTGTAGCTAGTTAGGAATCCATCCACATTTTGATTTCAATTCAAGATGAAAAACCATAAGAGCGTTACAGTCTTGGTCCCATTTGATTCTTCAGATTTTCAGTATCAGCACTTGCAAGCTTGTCCCAAAATGTACCGATTTTCGAGACTAAAATTTCAGTTGTATCCGGTCACGCCGGACTAGGCTCGACCGCCAAAAAGTTGGTACATGTGTTCTAGAATATCAGTTGAAACTGAGGAAACCAACATGTTTCAGTGCACAAGGTCCAATGTAGCAACTTTGACGGTCCGAAAAAAATTATAAATATTATAACGCGGCCCATAGATTATAACAGATTAGCCTTCGACCACACAGTATAATATTTTGCGATGAAACCAGCATGTCTTTGTTTTCCTTATCATTTCTTTTATATCTCTCAAGGAAATATGGACACTTTGTCGACCCTTGAATACAGACCTCATATATCTATATATTGCATGATGGTTTCTTAATAAAATGTGTTCAAACAATTTTGCAGCTAAAATGACAATTTTTTGACATGTTTCAAAAAAAAATCTTCGATGGAATGGTAGTGAATTGATATACATTCATATTTATACCTGAAAGAAGACAACACTGATACAAGTAAATATTGGTGATGAAATGAACATGGAAAACGTGGTTCTGATTTCTTTACCGACAACCATGCTTGTCATGTAGTTTAAATATGTTGACAAATTTAGTTTGAATTATGCCAAACATAAACCTGATATCAGTGAAGTAAGTGGAAAGTTGATTCAATTGTTCAGACGAGCTGTTGCCTATGATATGCAGTGATGCTAGCCCCATCTACCACCTGTTCCTTTCCACTGGCTTAGCTTAATTACACGTCCTTGGTTGGCAACTAACAAAATGACACTTAATGTAATTTGAGGTTTTTGTAGTAAAACCAATGTTTATGATATAATACTCACCACCATATAGACAATAGCGTATTCCCACCGGCAGCCCATAATTTACATAACAAAGAAAATAAATATCCCGTGAGAGGACCCTTAATGCTTGGTACGAACGCACCGCGCATGACCCAAAACCTCACTTCCGCACCCAAACAAATTGGATGAGAAGACAAAGGGAGGAGGGAGGGACTTCCAATATATGGTGGTGAGTATTATATCATAAACATTGGTTTTACTACAAAAACCTCAAGTTTATTTCAATAATACCTCACCACCATATAGACAATAGCGAATTTGTCTTACCGTAGAGGAGTCTTCGCAGACAATCACTAATCGTAGCAAAAAACAGCATTAAAAACCCATAAGGGTAAAGGATATTAACAATTAAAACTCTAAAAATCCTTCTGAGCCGCAAGGTAGCCTTCCTAAGAATTGACTGGGAGACATGAGACTGTCTGAGCAGTGACAAGAGGACCCAGAGAGTACAACCCATCTGCATGGGAGGAAAGCGACCGAAGATAAAAATCCGCAAAGGTGTTACGGCCTCGCCAGAAGGCTGACGCCATGATATCCTCGAATGAGGCACCATTGAAAAGGGCCCAAGATGCTGAAAGAGCTCTAACCTCATGTGCCCTCACTCTAACCCTGTCAGAAGTGTCAGCACTAGACCCCTCATAAGCAGTCCTGATGGTGTCACAAATCCACCTGGAAATAGTCTGAGCAGAGATATCAGTCTGCCTTGATTTAATGGGCAAGAACAGACGGGATCTAGACTCCCGCCGCCCCCCCTTGGTTTTATCGAGATAAAACCTCAAAGCCCTACAAGGACAGAGTAACGAATTCTGATTCTCAGCACCAGAGACCTCCTTTAAGGCAGGAATCTTGATAGGCTCTGGTGAAAAATTAGGAACCTGATTCTTTGCCAAAAAAGAAGGATCAGTAAGAAGGGTAACCGAGGAATAGTCCCGAGACCACCTGAGACAAGAAGAAGAAGAGGATAGAGCATGGATTTCACTTCTCCGTCTCCCAGAAGCCAACGCTATCAAAAAAACTGTCTTCCAAGAGAGAAACTTGGAAGGAGCAGAAGCCAAGGGCTCATAAGGAGGCTTAGTAAGAGAATCTAAGACCAAAGCCAAATCCCACTGTGGCATCAGCAGTCTAACCCGAGGCTTCTCCAAAGAGAAGGATCTGAGAAGATTGGACAAGGAGGAACAATTTCCGATATCTGAACGCCCTCGGTAGGAAAAAACATTGGCAATGGCAGAACGATAGCCACGTATAGTGCCTGGAGTTAATTTCTTAACCTTAAAAAGATAAAGGAAAAACTCAGCTATCGATTGAATAGAGGAACAGAGTGGATCAATCTTCCTGCTGTGACACCAATCACAGAAGGCTGACCATCTTGATTGGTAGACGGCAGATGAGGAAGATCGTATTGATCTGGTGATGCAATCTGTAACCTCTTCAGAAAAGCCTGCCTGGAGGAGGGAGACCGAGATAGCCTCCACGCGTGAAGGTGGAGGCGCTCTGGGTTCCGATGGAACTGTCTGGATTTGGGTTGACTGAGAAGATTCCATTTGGGAGGGATAGCCAATGGAAGGTCTATCAATAAGTCCAGCAGAGCAGGAAACCAGGGCTGTCTGGGCCACAGAGGTGCTATCAGAAGAACTGAGCAGTCGTGCTCCCTGACCTTCTGCAGCACTCTGCCCAACAGATTGAAGGGAGGAAAAGCATAGGCCAGAAGACCGTCCCAGCTTAGGGACAGAGCATCTACTGCCCATGCCATAGGATCTGGGACAGGCGACACAAACGTCTGAATTTGAAAATTCAGAGCTGTGGCAAACAGATCCACTAGGGGGGTCTCCCACACCATACAGATGGCTCTGAAAACTGACCTGTCCAAAGTCCATTCTGTGATAATTGGACTCCGAGACCTGGAGAGGGTGTCTGCTAACACATTGAGATGACCTGGAAGATGTCTCACTGTTAGGGAAAGCCCCATGGAACGACACAGGAGCAGGACCTGACAAGCGAGAGCACAAAGTTTGTGAGACCTTGTCCCTCCCTGATTCTCCAGATAAGCTACTACTGTGGCATTGTCTGTAGCCAGGCAGATGGACTGATCCTGAAGCAACAGACGCAGAGACTGAATAGCCAGCAGAACTGCCCTCATCTCCAGCACATTGATATGCTCCTGGAGTTGATCTCCCTGCCAGACACCCGAACGACAATGACCGTCGAGGTAGGCCCCCCAACCCGTCATAGATGCGTCCGTATACAGGGTAGCTGTAGGGGATGATCTCCGAAGAGAGACGCCCTTCAGGACATTGCTCTCCAATGCCCACCACATAGCCGACGCCTTCACTGAATTGTCCAAGGAAATGTGAACCTCCCACTGATGAGAGGCCGGTTTCCATTTGGACAGTAGGTACATCTGAAGAGGTCGAATATGGAGCCGACCCAGAGGGACAACATCCGAAAGGGAGTTGAGAAATCCGAGAAGCCTCAGAAACCACCTGACCTGAATAGAGTCCAAACTGTTGAGCAGAAGAACCAATTCCTTGGCTTTCTGGAACTTGGACGGAGGTGGAAGAACGAGGCCGAGATCCGTAAGGAAACGGTTTCCCAGAAACACAAAGTCCTGTGAGGGGAAAACCTCGGATTTCTCTCGAGAAGGGATAAAGCCCAGGCGAAGAAGGGTAGTCAAGACTGACCTGGTGCTGCGACTCAAAGACTCTGGATCTAGATGCAGCATCAGGGAGTCGTCGAAATAAATATGGATATCTACTCCGCGACTGTGTAAATAGCCCACAACCACCTGAAGCAGCTTGGTAAAAACCAAGGGGGCTGTGGTAAGACCAAAGGGCATGGCCCTGAACTGGAACACTCTGCCCTGGGATGTAAATCTCAGGAATTTCCTGGCCGATTTCTTTATCGGAATGTGGAAATAAGCGTCCTTGAGGTCTATAGAGGTTGCCCACATGCCTGGTGCAACTGACGCCAGAATGCCTCGAGGAGTCTCCATTTTGAAATGTGGAGAGTCCACATACTTGTTGAAGGCACTGAGGTCTATGATTGGACGCCAGGCCCCGGATTTCTTCTTGACAAGAAACATACGGGAGTAAAAGCCTGGTGTCCAGAGAGACCTCGGGAGCTCCTCTATGGCACCCTTTGCCAACATGCAGTCGACCTCGTCTAGGAGGGCCTGAGCCTTTCCTGCATCGCCGGGAGGGGGAAAGAAAACAGGATCTGCCGATAGAGGGGGATCCTTCAGAAGGGGGATACCCAGACCCTCGGACACCACCGAAATTGCCCACTTGTCCTCGGTAAGCTGCTGCCAATCGGGCAGAAAATGAGAAAGGCGACCCCCAACGGGAAGATCTGGCCTTGGGAGCTCGAGACCTTCCCATGGATCGTCCATACGACAGGACAAGGGGCAGGGTGGAACCGAGGGACTGAAAGAGTCAGGAACTCTGCCCCTTCTTACCTGCATTCTGCTTGCCTCCCCTTCCTCCCTTGTGACCCCGACCACCCCGTCCCCGAGAAGAGTGCCCCCCTCGAGAAGTCGAGGTAACAGACGACTGAGCCTGAGGCTGAGCCGTCTTAGGGCCCTTCTTAGGCTTGCCTGGGCGCTGCACCCGTCCAGGCTTAGGCTTAGCCCTAAGTTTCTCCAACCGAGCTGAAGCTGACTTGTCATTGTTGACTCTGTCCATGACAGAGGAGAGAACCCCTCCAAACATTTCAGAGCCTGACAGGGGAGCAGTCATGAGATCCGATATAAAAGGCTCTCCAATAGTTAGTCTTGGCTTCAAGACTGAAGCACGACGAGCCAGAATGAAATCAGTCAAAACTGCCAGAATGAGCGCAGTCCCATCCATGTGGGCCCGGTTCATAGCCTTGCTGAGTTCAGCCAAGAGCTTAGTCTTGTCAGGTAGGCTCTCCTCCGAACGAGAAGAAGCTACAAACAAAGCAGAGGAAAAAGAATCTGCATAAGCCAGCACGTGAATGGCAAGGCGAAGCAGTCTTTCTATCCGACTATGCTCTTTGGGAGACAAATGAATCATGTCATTTGATCTTCCAGGCCAGCAGTGGTCCAAAAGAAGGTCCACCTTAGCTGGATTAGATTCTATTGAGGGGTCGTGAACTGCATATCGAGAAGGATTGAACCCCTCAATATCATTCACCCCCAAAAGCAAACCGGAAAGATCCTGCTTCCTATTAGCAGAACCTTTGGCTTGAAGAACCTTCTGAATCTGGGCCAATGCTGAGGAAACCATAGTACCCTCCGCCAATGACCTACCTGATGCCCTAACCTCAGGCTCTGAGGGAAGAAAGGCACTTAAAGTAGAAGTCCTCTCTGGAAGACCCGAAGCCGAGGGAGGAGGGCAAAACTCCACGCCGAGGAGTGACGCAACCTCCAAACGCAGGCTGCGGAAGGAATCCAGATTCCTTTCAGCCTGGGAGACTGCAAGGACTGACTCGGTGTCAGGAGAGTCCACCTCGGAGTCTGAAGACTCCTGACAGGAACCCTCAACTTGGACTGCTGGGAGCCAAGAGCGGGTCTCCGATTCAACATCAGACCCAGCATCCAGTGACAGAGTGTCCCCATCATCAGGTAAGGCCTGCTGACCCACAACCTCAGCCTCTGACTCCTCACAATCCATGTCCTCAGACTCATCATGATCAGACTGAGGGCACTGGCCTAAACTGGAGACAGACCTAGTCACAGACTGGTCCGGAGTCTCCAATCTTCTAACCTTAGAGGTAGAAGAAAGGCCAGCACTAAGATTAGCAAAGTTGACCTTACGCTTAGACCTATGGGAAAGCGAGGTCTTATGGGTGTCAGCCGAAATCTTTGAGGGACGGTTAAGCCTCTTAGATTTGTGTTGGCGAGAGCGAGAAGGGGGGGGGACCCGACTCAACACCAGGCTGGTGACAGAAGGCTGAGGTACCCCAAGGTTGGCCTGGGTAACCAAAAGGGGTCTGACCATACCCAGAGTATGGAAATCCCAAAGGCTGGGAAGGGCCCCAGCATTGGCCATAGCCAGAATACTGGGGGGGAGGCAACATACCGGAATCCACAGGACCGGGAAATGAACTGCTCCCTACTGGAGACATGCCTGTCAAGTATGGCCGATAATGGCCAACACTGTCAGGAGACTGCATATAACCACCAAACCTGGGTGCAGACTGAGGAAAGGGGTAAGGTGGGGGGTGCACAGGCGCTCCCAAGAACCCCACTGAGCCAGGAGCTCGAACTGGTGGAGGACCAGATCGAGGTAAGGAAGACTGAGGAACCGAAGGGTGCAATACCCTGGACCCAAACCCAGATAGTGGGTAGTCAACCCCAACACCAGGAAGTGAAACCGAGTCACTCCCTGCTCCCAGTGCAGCCTCTCCAGTAACACCGTCATAACTGGCAGTGCCAGCCGGCCAACTGTCAGTGGGTACACCGGCACCCCTCAATGGGGCCCGGGTCGCATGACTGGCCTGTTCGGTAGCCATTCCGCTAACGGAGATGGTACCCGGACACTCGCTCCCTTCGACCTCCACGGAAATTCCCGGGTGAGTGCCCTTCTGGAGCACGATAGGAAACCCTAAGGACCCTACCGTCCCAGAAATATGATCGTGAGTAGGCTCCTCTGTAGCCAAAGAGGACCTACCACTAGGAAGCAAAATTACTTCCCCCTCCGGGGGTAAAATGGCCTCACTGCCAGGTGGAAGGCTGACTACAGCTCCACTCTGTGCTTTTGGATGCTTACTGTCTGCCCCAGCCTTAATACCCTTTTTTCGGGTGACAGACTTATGGGATAGTACCTTGTCCCACAAGGTATGTGGCCAAGCCAAACACACGGAACAAGGTCTATCCCGGGAGCAGTCTCGACAGGAAAGACAGAGGTCATGGTCATCCCCATCGAGGATGACATGACCGCAATCTCCCTGACGAGTTTTAGAAGCACTCTGCCCCTTCTTACCTGTCATACTGCTCGGCGGGCAGCGACCAGCAACGCACGAGAAAAAAAAATCGAGTGAAAAACACCGAATAGTTGACAGAAGTAAATGGTAACAAAACAAACAGTAGGAGACACCGAGAGGGCCTTCTACACAGCGGTATCGTAACGTAAAACAGTCCACGTGTGCGGTAACCAACCAACACAGAAAGGCCGAAAACGGCAAAAACAGGGACTGACAACACAAACCACGAAGAAAGACCTGTCAACAATAAATGTAAGAACCAAATACAGATACTGTACAACACAAATAACACGTGAAACACTAAGAAATGCCTGAAAACCGTAGAAGAAATGTCGCTCCTCAGTCGGTGATGGCTGCCATAAGCGGAAGTGAGGTTTTGGGTCATGCGCGGTGCGTTCGTACCAAGCATTAAGGGTCCTCTCACGGGATATTTATTTTCTTTGTTATGTAAATTATGGGCTGCCGGTGGGAATACGCTATTGTCTATATGGTGGTGAGGTATTATTGAAATAAACTGCCAGATATAGTAGGAATAAGCCCGACCACTGTCCAGCGCACTTCTCCCACCATCAAATCAGAGCATATGTGTTCTATTTCAGTTTTTATGTTTACATATGTTTTAACTAGTTTGAATTCTAGTGCCTCGTATGTGAAATTATGCCCGCCCATAATATGCATGTGAATTTTTTTATTTATTTATTTATTTTGTTTGTTTGTTTGTTTGTTTGTTTGTTTGTTTATTTATTTATTTATTTATTTATTTGTCTATTTTTAATTATGATTTTAAATTTGTATGACACTTAGATAAAATATTATTCAGCTAAGCCAACAGACACGCTCCCCTCACACTGATGCTTTTTGAACCGCTGTTCTTGAGGAACAGCGGTCTGGAGCCCACCTTGATTGCACTCATCACATATCGTCACCAGCCATAAACTGCCGAACTAACATTTAACACAATGATAAAAAAATTCCGGAAAATGTAGAAAAAAAAGTATTGGTACTTACGTGTAACAAGGGAAGCTCCACAAAGAACAGGTGATAATAGGTTGGTGAGAAGTACAGAAATCAGCAGTCCTTTTAATGTAAAACGTCCCATCATAGCAATGATAATCATTCGTGGTTGCGTTTAGTATCAGTCTGCCAACGATCCACACAACTATCCACAATCATGGCTTCGTCCTGACCGTTCACAACCGCTCTGTATTATCTCTGTGTGGTTATGGTCCACCTGTCTTCAAATGCGCAACGGGTTGTCCAGACATGTCATTGATCGTTGTTGTAACTGTTTAACCATATTGAAAAAAAAGAGATCCAAAAATCCATTGTTTCACAACTAAAATATCACGAGAGCAACATTGCATGTAATTGAATAGCTGCCATTATGAAAAAGTTTGATATTTGTCATTATAAACCTGCTTAACATGTAATAGGAGGGAGTAATGAAAACACATTGTCACGCGGCGGTTTGAACAAGTAACCATTCGGTTTGTTTTTTTCTTGACTAATATAGCATTATAGCATACAAAGTAAGCGACACCATATAATACAAAGGGTTGTACAAAAGACAAACAAGTAACACCGTTTAACACAAAGGGTTGTACAAAAGACAGACAAGTAACACCATTTAATATAAAGGGTTGTACAAAAGACAAACAAGTAACACCATATAATACAAAGGGTTGTACAAAAGACAAACAAGTAACACCATATAATACAAAGGGTTGTACAAAAGACAGGTAAGTAACACCATTTAATACAAAGGGTTGTACAAAAGACAGGTAAGTAACACCATTTAATATAAAGGGTTGTACAAAAGACAAACAAGTAACACCATTTAATACAAAGGGTTGTACAAAAGACAGGTAAGTAACACCATTTAATACAAAGGGTTGTACAAAAGACAGGTAAGTAACACCATTTAATACAAAGGGTTATACAAAAGACAGGTAAGCAACACCATTTGATATAAAGGGTTGTACAAAAGACAGGTAAGTAACACCATTTAATATAAAGGGTTGTACACAAGACAGGTAAGTAACACCATTTAATACAAAGGGTTATACAAAAGACAGGTAAGCAACACCATTTGATATAAAGGGTTGTACAAAAGACAGGTAAGTAACACCATTTAATATAAAGGGTTGTACAAAAGACAGGTAAGTAACATCATTTAATATAAAGGGTTGTACAAAAGACAAGTAAGTAACACCATTTAATACAAAGGGTTGTACAAAAGACAGGTAAGTAACACCATTTAATATAAAGGGTTGTACAAAAGACAAACAAATAACACCATTTAATACAAAGGGTTGTACAAAAGACAAACAAATAACACCATTTAATACAAAGGGTTGTACAAAAGACAGACAAGTAACACCATTTGATATAAAAGGTTGTACGAAAGACAAACAGGTAACACCATATAATACAAAGGGTTGTACAAAAGACAAACAAGTAACACCATATAATACAAAGGGTTGTACAAAAGACAGGTAAGTAACACCATTTAATATAAAGGGTTGTACAAAAGACAGGTAAGTAACACCATTTAATACAAAGGGTTGTACAAAAGACAGGTAAGTAACACCATTTAATATAAAGGGTTGTACAAAAGACAAACAAGTAACACCATTTTATACAAAGGGTTGTACAAAAGACAAACAAATAACACCACTTAATACAAAGGGTTGCACAAAAGACAAACAAATAACACCATTTAATACAAAGGGTTGCACAAAAGACAAACAAATAACACCATTTAATACAAAGGGTTGTACAAAAGACAAACAAATAACACCATTTAATGCAAAGGATTGTACAAAAGACAGGTAAGTAACACCATTTAATACAAAGGGTTGTACAAAAGACAAACAAGTAACACCATTTAATACAAATAGTTGTACAAAAGACAAACAAGTAACACCATTTAATACAAATAGTTGTATAAAAGACAGACAAGTAACACCATTTAAACCAAAGGTTATACAAAAGACAGGTAACTAACACAATTTAATACAAAGGGTTGTACAAAAGACAGGTAAGTAACACCATTTAATACAAAGGGTTATACAAAAGACAGGTAAGCAACACCATTTGATATAAAGGGTTGTACAAAAGACAGGTAAGTAACACCATTTAATACAAAGGGTTGTACAAAAGACAGGTAAGTAACACCATTTAATACAAAGGGTTATACAAAAGACAGGTAAGCAACACCATTTGATATAAAGGGTTGTACAAAAGACAGGTAAGTAACACCATTTAATATAAAGGGTTGTACAAAAGACAGGTAAGTAACATCATTTAATATAAAGGGTTGTACAAAAGACAGGTAAGTAACACCATTTAATACAAAGGGTTGTACAAAAGACAGGTAAGTAACACCATTTAATATAAAGGGTTGTACAAAAGACAAACAAATAACACCATTTAATACAAAGGGTTGTACAAAAGACAAACAAATAACACAATTTAATACAAAGGGTTGCACAAAAGACAAACAAATAACACCATTTAATACAAAGGGTTGTACAAAAGACAGACAAGTAACACCATTTGATATAAAGGGTTGTACGAAAGACAAACAGGTAACACCATATAATACAAAGGGTTGTACAAAAGACAAACAAGTAACACCATATAATACAAAGGGTTGTACAAAAGACAGGTAAGTAACACCATTTAATATAAAGGGTTGTACAAAAGACAGGTAAGTAACACCATTTAATACAAAGGGTTGTACAAAAGACAGGTAAGTAACACCATTTAATATAAAGGGTTGTACAAAAGACAAACAAGTAACACCATTTAATACAAAGGGTTGTACAAAAGACAAACAAATAACACCATTTAATACAAAGGGTTGTACAAAAGACAAACAAATAACACCATTTAATACAAAGGGTTGCACAAAAGACAAACAAATAACACCATTTAATACAAAGGGTTGTACAAAAGACAAACAAATAACACCATTTAATACAAAGGATTGTACAAAAGACAGGTAAGTAACACCATTTAATACAAAGGGTTGTACAAAAGACAAACAAGTAACACCATTTAATACAAATAGTTGTACAAAAGACAAACAAGTAACACCATTTAATACAAATAGTTGTATAAAAGACAGACAAGTAACACCATTTAAACCAAAGGTTATACAAAAGACAGGTAACTAACACAATTTAATACAAAGGGTTGTACAAAAGACAGGTAAGTAACACCATTTAATACAAATTCAGATAAGTAAAGCCTACTAATACATCAAACTACATCATACAACTGGCTCGTCCAAAGAAGTGATCGAAGTAAGATTTAAGATCTAGGCGGGAATGTGCACTAGCCTCATAATTCTGTATATTTTGTATAATATAGCTGATCATTTCAGAACAAGTCAAGCACATTTGTATATTCTGAACCGTGCCGCTTTTCGAATGAATTAAAATGTGGTAAGCAGGTTACTGCAAACCTTGGGGACCAGAAGTTTACATGCAGCGTCGTTCACCTGCAATCTCGAAGATTGATCAAGCAAATTTAGATAAGATGCTATAAAGTCAAAAAATAGATTAAACTGCATCACACAATTTATCAAAACATGTCACAAAGACCCTGTCAAGTCCTCAAATTTATCTCTTAAATATGTCAAAACCTTGTCTTTAAAAAAAACCTTTAAAACAGAACTTTACTGACCATACCCATCATATACACCCACCAGAATTGGAAATTAAAGACACGACAGACCTGGCACTTTTCCACAACGAAACAAAGATCGTCAGCGTTTTATTGCCAAGATCCATGACTTTCGTGTTGCTTGAGATATTATTATAGATAACATGCTTCCCGAATCGTTGGTGTTTACATGTCATATTTATATACACGCTTCGCTGGGTGTCATATGATATACCTAAAATCCTGAAGAAAAATCCTTTTACATTTTTTACATATTTTATCTTTTTTTTTTTTTTTTTTGTATGGCATATTGAATTACTGTAAGAGATGAAGGATAAGATAATTGCAAGAAAAGAAGACTTTTTGTATAACAAATATTGCAATCTTCAAAAAGTCAAGGGAAAAAACATTCCATTTTAACACTTTGAGTTAAACGTCAATTTTCCAAATTTTACGACTTTTCGCACAATAGGACAGAACTAGACATTTTAGTAGAGTAGAAGAAATGCTTTCTACAGGAGGGGGATCGCCCAGTCCTAATGGATAAGACTTCGCCTTTAGTTTGGTATCAGTCATGATATTTGTAAAGTAGGGACAAGCTTATTTCTAGAGGAAGGGAATTTCCCTGTCCCGATGTGTTTACATTTCACCTTTAGGTGTCAGTCATGATATTTGAAGAGGATGGAAATAACGATATGAATAAAAGTTGAAACTACCTGTATTGATTTGCGATATGAAATATTTGTGACGCCCAAACGATTTTTTTTTCTCTTGAAACATTTTCTTCAGGTTGGTAATGTCAATAGAATATAAATTCTTATAACACAACCAGTGGAAGATTACAGTGTGATGTTTCGATGACTACACGATTATCTTCATCAGACAAATGACCAATGCGGAGTGTACAAGCACTGACGCACGTAGAGTACAAGATGATATGGAATTGACCAACGTTTTCGGCTACACTGTAATCATATGTACAGTAAGGTCAAAAATAGTGTGACGAGATGGTAAACAGATTGTAGACCAATACGTAGTCCCTATTAAGTACCGGCCCGCAGCAGCGTCTTCGGATGTATGTGACATCGACAACGGCCTGTACTACTGTACACGTTTATTATGTCTGTACCTTGGCAGACCAGTCCATGACTCTCTGAATAGTTGTACATACATAACTATACGATATCCCTCCTTTAACATCTCAGCTAACACTGTGTCAAATTATAAACAATATTGTGTGTCTCTTCTGGATCTAAACTATGTCAAAACAATCAACGTTTAACGGTAAACATAATTAATCGACAGACCGGGTAACCCGGATGTATGTAGCCAAATACACGTAACCAGTAGAAAGGGTTGTTACATCTATCTAAAACTGTTAATCATTTAGAATAAACACCAACTGTCGATAATAAACACGATATTAACACCACATACCCACCATTTGAAATGAAAAGAAGACGATGACAAAGCTTACCTGTAAAACGAAATCCGAAAGGCACTCCCAGTTCACATTTCTACGTAATGTAGGTTTCCCTTACGTGGGTGTGCTAAAGCTCGGTTAAGTAGAACATGACAAGTTTTTTATCTACGTATCTGGTACACACATACACATATACAAACCGAAAGTACATTGCAGTTGGTTGTTATATATTTTTTTCCTTCTTTACAGGGATTAAAACACAAACTTTTTTTCATTTTAGAAAATAATAAAACATTATATTTGAATGTGGACCTGAACTTACAGAATATCAACATACTTAAATAGATACGCTGTATAGCGTTACCCTTGATTGTACAAGCGATATCAGGACACTACAATATCCCTGTATGTGACCTTGTCAAACTAGAGACCGCGAAGGTAGATAACTCGTCTGAACTTCTGCGGCAACGAGAGACCATATTATAATATTTATCAGTAAGCTTTTCAGCGGATAAATATCTTAAGGATAATGAAACACGGATTAGATGGAAAATCATTGATAATTTACGCGACCCGTAATTAAATATGCTGATGTAGTTTGGGATAACTGTTTCAGAAAAAAATAATCTTCTGGAGTTTGTCAAGCCAGGGATCAAAACAGGACTGTGTAGATGTACTTATCATACATGGTACAAAGAATCCGGCTAGGTACCATCACAAAGTAGAAAAAATATCAATGATGTGGAAAAAAATATATATATATATATATTGATATACCAGGTTATTTACGGAATGTTAGTAAGACTTTTCTGTATGACCACAATTTGTCAAGCTACTCCCCTAGATCAGTCAGATTATATTATCATACCCTATATCAACTGTTAATTACTTCAATATTCCCCTAGATCACTCAGATTATATTATCATACCCTATATCGAACAGTTAATAACTTCAATATTCCCCTAGATCACTCAGATTATATTATCATACCCTATATCAACAGTTAATTACTTCAATATTCCCCTGGATCACTCAGATTATATTATCATACCCTATATCAACAGTTAATTACTTCAATATTCCCCTAGATCACTCAGATTATATCATCATACCCTATATCAACAGTTAATTACTTCAATATTCCCCTAGATCACTCAGATTATATTATCATACCCTATATCAACAGTTAATTACTTCAATATTCCCCTAGATCACTCAGATTATATTATCATACCCTATATCAACAGTTAATTACTTCAATATTCCCCTAGATCACTCAGATTATATTATCATACCCTATATCAACAGTTAAATCAATACTGATTCAATATTCCCCTAGTTAATTATCACTCAGATTATATTATCATACCCTATATCAACAGTTAATTACTTCAATATTCCCCTAGATCACTCAGATTATATTATCATACCCTATATCGAACAGTTAATTACTTCAATATTCCCCTAGATCACTCAGATTATATTATCATATCCTATATCAACAGTTAATTACTTCAATATTCCCCTAGATCACTCAGATTATATTATCATACCCTATATCAACAGTTAATTACTTCAATATTCCCCTAGATCACTCAGATTATATTATCATACCCTATATCAACAGTTAATTACTTCAATATTCCCCTAGATCACTCAGATTATATTATCATACCCTATATCAACAGTTAATTACTTCAATATTCCCCTAGATCACTCAGATTATATTATCATACCCTATATCAACAGTTAATTACTTCAATATTCCCCTAGATCACTCAGATTATATTATCATACCCTATATCAACAGTTAATTACTTCAATATTCCCCTAGATCACTCAGATTATATTATCATACCCTATATCAACAGTTAATTACTTCAATATTCCCCTAGATCACTCAGATTATATTATCATACCCTATATCAACAGTTAATTACTTCAATATTCCCCTAGATCACTCAGATTATATTATCATACCCTATATCAACAGTTAATTACTTCAATATTCCCCTAGATCACTCAGATTATATTATCATACCCTATATCAACAGTTAATTACTTCAATATTCCCCTAGATCACTCAGATTATATTATCATATCCTATATCAACAGTTAATTACTTCAATATTCCCCTAGATCACTCAGATTATATTATCATACCCTATATCAACAGTTAATTACTTCAATATTCCCTCTGATGAGTCAGCTTATATTATCATACCCTATATCAACAGTTAATTACTTCAATATTCCCCTAGATCACTCAGATTATATTATCATACCCTATATCAACAGTTAATTACTTCAATATTCCCCCTGATGAGTCAGATTATATTATCATACCCTATATCAACAGTTAATTACTTCAATATTCCCCCTGATGAGTCAGATTATATTATCATACCCTATATCAACAGTTAATTACTTCAATATTCCCCTAGATCACTCAGATTATATTATCATACCCTATATCAACAGTTAATTACTTCAATATTCCCCTAGATCACTCAGATTATATTATCATACCCTATATCAACAGTTAATTACTTCAATATTCCCCTAGATCACTCAGATTATATTATCATACCCTATATCAACAGTTAATTACTTCAATATTCCCCTAGATCACTCAGATTATATTATCATACCCTATATCAACAGTTAATTACTTCAATATTCCCCTAGATCACTCAGATTATATTATCATACCCTATATCAACAGTTAATTACTTCAATATCCCCCTAGATCACTCAGATTATATTATCATACCCTATATCAACAGTTAATTACTTCAATATTCCCCTAGATCACTCAGATTATATTATCATACCCTATATCAACAGTTAATTACTTCAATATTCCCCTAGATCACTCAGATTATATTATCATACCCTATATCAACAGTTAATTACTTCAATATTCCACCTAACCTACTATTGATTGCCCTATAATGTATCACTACCACCGGATATAGTTACTAAAGTGGACTGTAACAGGTTCACTGACTCCCTAAAGTGTGTAGTCACTAAAGTGGACTGTAACAGGTTCACTGACCCCCTAAAGTGTGTAGTCACTAAAGTGGACTGTAACAGGTTCACTGACTCCCTAAAGTGTGTAGTCACTAAAGTGGACTGTAACAGGTTCACTGACTCCCTAAAGTGTGTAGTCACTAAAGTGGACTGTAACAGGTTCAATGACTCCCTAAAGTGTATAGTTACTAAAGTGGACTGTAACAGGTTCACTGACTCCCTAAAGTGTGTAGTCACTAAAGTGGACTGTAACAGGTTCTGTAACAGGTTCAATGACTCCCTAAAGTGTATAGTTACTAAAGTGGACTGTAACAGGTTCACTGACTCCCTAAAGTGTGTAGTCACTAAAGTGGACTGTAACAGGTTCACTGACTCCCTAAAGTGTGTAGTCACTAAAGTGGACTGTAACAGGTTCACTGACTCCCCTAAAGTGTATAGTTACTAAAGTGGACTGTAACAGGTTCAATGACTCCCTAAAGTGTATAGTTACTAAAGTTGACTGTAACAAGTTCACTGACTCCCTAAAGTGTGTAGTCACTAAAGGGGACTGTAACAGGTTCACTGACTCCCTAAAGTGTGTAGTCACTAAAGTGGACTGTAACAGGTTCACTGACTCCCCTAAAGTGTATAGTTACTAAAGTGGACTGTAACAAGTTCAGTGACTCCCTAAAGTGTATAGTTACTAAAGTGGACTGTAACAGGTTCACTGACTCCCTAAAGTGTATAGTTACTAAAGTGGACTGTAACGAGTTCACTGACTCCCCTATTGTATAGTTACTAAAGTGGACTGTAACAAGTTCACTGACTCCCTAAAGTGCATAGTCATTAAAGTTGACTGTAACAAGTTCACTGACTCCCTAAAGTGTGTAGTCACTAAAGGGGACTGTAACAAGTTCACTGACTCCCCTAAAGTGTACAGCTACTAAAGTGGACTGTAACAAGTTCACTGACTCCCTAAAGTGTGTAGTCACTAAAGTGGAGTGTAACAGGTTCAATGACTCCCTAAAGTGTATAGTTACTAAAGTGGACTGTAACGAGTTCACTGACTCCCCTAGTGTATAGTTACTAAAGTGGACTGTGACAAGTTCAGTGACTCCCTAAAGTGTATAGTCACTAAAGTGGACTGTAACGAGTTCAGTGACTCCCTAAAGTGTATAGTTACTAAAGTGGACTGAAACAAGTTCACTGACTCCCTAAAGTGTGTAGTCACTAAAGTGGACTGTAACAGGTTCAATGACTCCCTAAAGTGTATAGTTAATAGAGTGGACTGTAACAGGTTTACTTATTATTCTATCTTGTGTCAACACTGCAGGGAATCATATGGAATGAGAGAAGAAATAGATATATATAATTATCACTGTAATGAGTTTCTGAACTCTTGGAAATTGAAAATTTTAAGTTTTGAATGAATACTCTTGAATATGACGGCAAGTTTGAAAGGGTCAGGGAGACAACCAGAAAGACACAACTAAACACAGTTTGAAAGAGGAAAGGTGGACTGAGAACCAAACAGCTGAAACACGAAGAGAGAGAGTGGGGGGGGGGGAGAGAGAGAGAGAGAGAAAGGGGGGGGGGGAGAGAGTGAGAGAGAGAGATAGAGAGAGATTAAATTAAGATATTATTCTCTTTGCTGAATTTCGCATCGACATATAAGAATAAATAAAAATCAAATTCTCACAGAAAGGTTGTAACTGTCTTATTTATAAATTACGGTTCTGAGTGTCCATGGGACAGACACCAAATTAGTAATAAAGGGTTTCACGTGGGTTTTGCCGCATGTACATTCGGCTGTATTACCTATTAAATTTGCTCTGAAAATGCCGCAATCAAAAGAACTGGTAGGGTTTCTCAAACGGAAATGAAGTATAATTAAATTACATATACATTATATTTCCAATCTCAAACAATTAACGATTTAGTTGTTTCATTATTTTAACTGGTCTCGCATGAAACAAAATAGAAAAAATATCGTGAAAGATTCAATATCACGTCACGTAAATTTCATTTTTGGAAACAAAAAAGAAAGCGATTGCAATTGAGGTTTTGATCTGGGGACCTTTGGTGTCGAGAGCAGAGCTTACCACTGTGATACCATTTAGTTACGCATGATTAAGTGAAAATTTAGAAGCTTTATTACATGTATAGATTTCTCCAACTATTGAAATATTTTGTGTTTGTATTTGTGTGGAATAGAAAACATGTGCCAAGAAAAGCAAATACGACATTCGTGTGGTCGATATATTAAGGATGAGTTTCAGATACACATTAATGAATAATTATGCTAACATCGCAAAATATCAAATATCTCCATATTATCAAATCCTGCAACCCTACTCTAACACTAGAAAATCCCCGAAATAATATATACTACACAAGTCTGATCTTTCTTCTTTTATTGAGGAAACAGGCTATTTATTCTCTAGTGTTTTTCTTTAGAGGTACGTTAAATGTTATAAGACAGATAACCTGTATTACAGTTTAAGATGACACCTTCAGGGCGTGTTTCAAATTCTTCATGAACTATGTATAATCGTTACAAAAGCTCATCTTGGAATTACACTATGATTTTTATCCCATACAAACTGAAATAATGAATCATCTCTTTCTCAGTTTTACCGAAAGGAAAAATTATATTTCTTTCACCACAACCCTCTCTTACTCCCCCCCCTCCCCTCCCCAGTCTGTGTCTCTCTATATCTTCCCGTCCCTCCCATTCTCTCTGATCTCTGATTCCATCGTAATTGTCGAGACATGCAACGTTCACTAGTTTGTCCTTTGTTCAAAATATTCCATTCTCTAGTTTGTCATTGGTTTAAAATATTCAATTCACTAGTTTGTCCATAGTTCAAAATATGCAAATCACTGGTTTGTCATTGGTTTAAAATATTCAATTCACTAGGTTGCCATTGGTTTAAAATATTCAATTCACTAGTTTGTCATTGGTTTAAAATATTCAATTCACTAGTTTGTCCATAGTTCAAAATATACAAATCACTGGTTGGTCTTTTGTTGAATCTGCGTAATTTTCAAAATATGTAACTCACTATTTGATTTAATATTTAATTCACTGGTTTGTCATTAATTCAAAATGTGTAATTCACTCTGTTGTCATTTGATCTGAAAATGCAAGTCACTGGTTTCTCCTTGGTTTCTTGGTAAAAATGGTTGCCTTATATTACGGATTGAAAATTAAACGAAAATTCGTGCAGGTATTACTAACTAGCGATCACAGGAACATTAAAATTGATCGGTGATTATAAAAATCAATTTTAATTCGACAGTTTTCGAAGTAACACTGCACCTGCATTACTCATTCTTATCGTATTTAGTTTCACATCTCAGAAATTGGCGAATAGTGGCGCCTCGGTCAACAAAAGTTTACCTGTATACGGGTATATATGTGACAGGTCCGGATCCGCACCGCCAGGGTCGACCGTGAGTCAAAACAACACGTAAGATTTACATGAGCATATATTTTTTGTGTACCAAATGAATGAAAAAATGAGAGTAATACAGATATAATAAAAATAAAATTTCCTTCCCGCCGGTATGAGGGCTTAAATGATTCATTGTTGTGACATAAAGAGACATTCATTTAATGTTTACATATATATTGTGCATATAAACATTGTGTCTGTACACTAAGGCTGTGGCTCTCCGTAAACAAAACACTTAAAATTACGTGTGTATCTAACTATTAAGTGTGTATCTGATATATCTACAAGTGTCCGACCTATATATTAATGACTTAATTAGGAAATATACTTAGTTATATTCTTATATATTTAGAAAATAAATAAACCTTATCCAACACTTATTTCTCAAGTAATTTCTAAATTTATATCAACCACGATAGAATCGAACATTTGTGCGATAGATCCACACAACGTGCGCACAAATTTGCGATAGTTTATTTCGTCCAACTTTCCTATCTTTCCTAACTTAGCACACTGTACTGTCTTCAGTTATAGACATGTGGCTCTCTGAACTGTCTTCAGTTATAGACACGTAACTCACTGCACTGTCTTCAGTTATAGACACGTAACTCACTGCACTGTCTTCAGTTATAGACACGTTTTGCTTTGCACTGCCTTCAGTTATAGACACGTAACTCACTGTACAGTCGTCAGTTATAAACACGTTTTCTCTGCACTGTCTTCTCTGCACTGTCTTCAGTGATAGACACGTTTTGCTCTGCACTGTCTTCAGTTCTAGACACGTTTTGCTCTGCACTGTCTTCAGTTATAGACACGTTTTGCTCTGTACTGTCTTCATTTAAAGACACGTTTTGCTCTGTACTGTTTTCAGTTATAGACACGTTTTCTCTGCACTGTCTTCAGTTATAGACACATTGTCTCTGCACTGTCTTCAGTGATTGACACGTTTTTCTCTGCACTGTCTTCAGTTATAGACACGTAACTCACTGTACTGTCTTCAGTTATAGACACGTTCTGCTCTGCACTGTCTTCAGTAATAGACACTCAAAAGTTTGCATAATGTATCCCAACTCAGTTTATCTAATCTAAAGATTCACAATCAGTCAGAAGGTGTGTCATCCGTTCGGGAGATGTATCCACTGCGTACTAACAGACTAGGCTCCCCTTGTGATGGAATACTAGACAGTGTAATAGGGCTATACCCTGGTGATGGAATACTAGACAGTGTAACAGGGCTATACCCTGATGATGGAATACTCGGCAGTGTAATAGGGCTATACCCTGGTGATGGTATACTAGACAGTGTAATAGGGCTATACCCTGGTGATTGAACACTAGACAGTGTAATAGGGTTATCCTCTGATGATGTAATACTAGACAGTGTAACAGAGCTATACCCTGATGATGGAATACTCGGCAGTGTAATAGGGCTATACCCTGGTGATGGTATACTAGACAGTGTAATAGGGCTATACCCTGGTGATTGAACACTAGACAGTGTAATAGGGTTATCCTCTGATGATGTAATACTAGACTGTTTATTAGGGCTATACCCTGATGATGGTATACTAGACAGTGTAATAAGACTATACCCTGATGATGGAATACTAGACAGGGTATTAGGGCTATGCCCTGGTGATGGTATACTAGACAGTGTAATAGGGCTATACCCTGGTGATTGAATACTAGACAGGGTATTAGGGCTATGCCCTGGTGATTCAATACTCGGCAGTGTATTTGGGTTTTGCCCTGATGATGGAACACTAGACCGTGTATTAGGGTTTTGCCCTGATGATGGAACACTAGACCGTGTATTAGGGCTATACCCTGGTGATTGAATACTAGACAGTGTATTAGGGCTATGCCCTGATGATGGAATACTCGGTAGTGTATTAGGGTTTTGCCCTGATGATGGAACACTAGACCGTGTATTAGGGCTATACCCTGGTGATTTACTTGTATTAGGGCTATACCCTGATGATGGAATAGGGTTTTGCCCTGATGATGGAACACTACCGTGTATTAGGGTTTTGCCCTGATGATGGAACACTAGTATTAGGGCTATACCTCGGTGATTGTATTATGGCTATACCCTGGTAATTGAATACTAGACAGTGTAATAGGGTTATGCCCTGATGATGGAATACTCGGCAGTGTAATAGGGTTATCATCTGGTGTATTGAGTGTTTTTCCTTCTGCCGAGTTACAACTCACTGCTGTATCAGTTTCACAAGGCATTGATACTACTTTATTATTTTCCATAGCATCTTTTTCATTGATTGGACACGGTGATGTGAGGTTCGAACCTCTGACTGAAGAAACAAGGACATTCCATTGACAATAATCACTCATTTCAGATGCAAAGGTCGCCTTACCGCGGAAATCGCTAGCTACGACCGCAGAAGAAGAGTTTCCGGCAGCTCCTGTCTGCAGATCAGTTGTTTCGATAGCTCCAGAGTTACTACTCATTTTTATTTCAGGGCCATGATTTTGCCTGATATCGATCATGCGTATTTCATCCAATAGGACATCCTCACCTGTAGCAGATAAGATGTTTTCCTTGCGGTCGTCTTTTGTTTCCATGCTATCATGTAAGATACTACTATCTGTACTTCGTCTCTCAATCAGTAAAGGTGAGGCTGGGAGGAGGGCTCTTGGTTTCTTAAAACCTGCAACTTTGAAAGATAAAAGATAATATTTGAAATTCACATTTGATTTTATATGTTTTTCATATTTTGCTGAGTTCGTGGGTTTGTAGTGAAATGGGTCTCCCTTGTTGCTATACCCCTGCAGTATCCTAAGTTCCGTTTGGGCAATACCGAGGTGACCATGGACAGGCTGGCCACTGCAGTGAACACACGGACGGATGGGCTAGTAACATTGTGACCAGGATCTGTCCTTTGTCAGTACACAGACAGGATGGGATAGTGACAATGTGACCTGGATCTGTCCTTTGTCAGCAGTACAGACAGGATGGGATAGTGACAATGTGATCAGGACCTGTCCTTTGTCAGTACAAAGACGGGATGGGATAGTGGCAATGTGATCAGGATCTATCCTTTGTCAGTACACAGACGGGATGGGCTAGAAACATTGTGACCAGGATATGTCCTTTGTCAGTACACAGACGGGATGGGATAGTGACAATGTGATCGGGATCTGTCCTTTGTCAGTCATTACACAGACAGGATGGGATAGTGACAATGTGACCAGGATCTGTCCTTTGTCAGTACACAGACGGGATGGGATAGTCACAATGTGATCGGGATCTGTCCTTTGTCAGTACACAGGAGGGATGGGAAAGTGACAATGTGATCAGGATCTGTCCTTTGTCAGTACACGGACGGGATGGGATAGTCACAATGTGACAAGGATCTGTCCTCTGTCAGTACACAGGTGGGATGGGATAGTGACATTGTGACCAGGATCTGTCCTTTGTCAGTACACGGACGGGATGGGATAGTCACAATGTGATCAGGATCTGTCCTTTTTCAGTACACAGGAGGGATTGGATAGTGACAATGTGACCAGGATTTGTCCTTTGTCAGTACACAGGAGGGATGGGATATTGACAATGTGATTAGGATCTGTCCTCTGTCAGTACACAGACGGGATGGGATAGTCACAATGTGATCAGGATCTGTCCTTTGTCAGTACACGGACGGGATGGGATAGTGACATTGTGACCAGGATCTGTCCTTTGTCAGTACCGACAGGATGAGATAGTGACAATGTGACCAGGATCTGTCCTTTGTCAGTACCGACAGGATGAGATAGTGACAATGTGACCAGGATCTGTCCTTTGTCAGTACACAGGAGGGATGGGATATTGACAATGTGATTAGGATCTGTCCTCTGTCAGTACACAGACGGGATGGGAAAGTGACAATGTGATCAGGACCTGTCCTTTGTCAGTACACAGGAGGGATGGGATAGTGACAATGTGACCAGGATCTGTCCTTTGTCAGTACACAGACAGGATGGGATAGTCACAATGTGATCAGGATCTGTCCTTTGTCAGTACACAGGAGGGATGGGATAGTCACAATGTGATCAGGATCTGTCCTTTGTCAGTACACAGGAGGAATGGGATAGTGACAATGTGACCAGGATCTGTCCTTTGTCAGTACAGACAGGATGAGATAGTGACAATGTGACCAGGATCTGTCCTTTGTCAGTACACAGACAGGATGGGATAGTGATATTATGACCAGGATCTGTCCTTTGTCAGTACACAGGAGGAATGCGATAATGACAATGTGACCAGGATCTGTCCTTCGTCAGTACATAGGAGGAATGGGATAGTGACAATGTGACCAGGATATGTCCTTTGCCAGTACATTGGAGGAATGGGATAGTGACAATGTGACCAGGATATGTCCTTTGCCAGTACATAGGAGGAATGGGATAATGACAATGTGACCAGGATCTGTCCTTTGTCAGTACACGGACGGGATGGGATAGTGACAATGTGACCAGGATCTGTCCTTTGTCAGTACACGGACGGGATGGGATAGTGACAATGTGACCAGGATCTGTCCTTTGTCAGTACACAGGAGGAATGGGATAGTGCCAATGTGACCAGGATCTGTCCTGTGTCAGTACACAGGAGGAATGGGATAATGACAATGTGATTAGGATCTGTCCTTTGTCAGTACACGGACGGGATGGGATAGTGACAATGTGACCAGGATCTGTCCTTTGTCAGTACACGGACGGGATGGGATAGTGACAATGTGACCAGGATCTGTCCTCTGTCAGTACATAGGAGGAATGGGATAATGACAATGTGACCAAGATCTGTCCTTTGCCAGTACATAGGAGGAATGGGATAGTGACAATGTGACCAGGATCTGTCCTTTGTCAGTACATAGAAGGAATTGGATAGTGACAATGTGACCAGGATCTGTCCTTTGTCAGTACATAGGAGGAATGGGATAATGACAATGTGACCAGGATCTGTCCTTTGCCAGTACATAGGAGGAATGGGATAGTGACAATGTGACCAGGATCTGTCCTTTGTCAGTACATAGGAGGAATGGGATAATGACAATGTGACCAGGATCTGTCCTTTGTCAGTACATAGGAGGAATGGGATAGTAACAATGTGACCAGGATCTGTCCTTTGTCAGTACATAGGAGGGATGGGATAATGACAATGTGACCAGGATCTGTCCTTTGTCAGTACACGGACGGGATGGGATAGTGACAATGTGACCAGGATCTGTCCTTTGTCAGTACACGGACGGGATGGGATAGTGACAATGTGACCAGGATCTGTCCTTTGTCAGTACACGGACGGGATGGGATAGTCACAATGTGATCAGGATCTGTCCTTTGCCAGTACATAGGAGGAATGGGATAGTGACAATGTGACCAGGATCTGTCCTTTGTCAGTACATAGGAGGAATGGGATAGTGACAATGTGACCAGGATCTGTCCTTTGCCAGTACATAGGAGGAATGGGATAATGACAATGTGACCAGGATCTGTCCTTTGTCAGTACATAGGAGGAATGAGATAATGACAATGTGACCAGGATCTGTCCTTTGCCAGTACATAGGCGGAATGGGATAATGACAATGTGACCAGGATCTGTCCTTTGTCAGTACATAGGAGGAATAGGATAATGACAATGTGACCAGGATCTGTCCTTTGCCAGTACATAGGAGGAATGGGATAATGACAATGTGACCAGGATCTGTCCTTTGTCAGTACACGGACGGGATGGGATAGTGACAATGTGACCAGGATCTGTCCTTTGCCAGTACATAGGAGGAATGGGATAATGACAATGTGACCAGGATCTGTCTTTTGTCAGTACACGGACGGGATGGGATAGTGCCAATGTGACCAGGATCTGTCCTCTGTCAGTACACAGGAGGGATTTGGTACTCACCTATCTTACTGTTGGTGGTTTGTGTTGTATTGCCTTTCGATTCAACTCCACTATCACTGTTATTCTGCCCGTCCTGTTGATGAGGAAGATCATTTTAACGATTTCGTCTCACTTTTTCACTAGTCAAAACTACATGTTACAAAATCAGGTGCAGTTGCTAACCATACTGACCAAGTTGATTATCATAAACAAAGTACAATTAGAAATAATTCTGTGATAATTGGTAAGAGTAAAGCACCTTCTGTAATACAATCTAGAGCAAAATAATGTCATGGATTACGTCAACAAATTGCAACTGATCCAACACACTCTACAAGTGGACATTAATCCTGGAGACAACAGAGATATCACATACCAAAAAGGTATGTAACGTTTTGTTGCCTTCAGGATTTAGTAATGATGCTCTTGAATGAAATTCAATGATGTACACCAATTTGGTGAATGTTTCTATTACCTGTTATGTGCGTTGATACTTGAGAAATAGAATAAATGACTGGAAGAATTTTCACGAGAACGAGTCTTATTGATAACTACTTAGTCATAGTGGAGAAATTGTTATAACGATATATATACACAAATGGTATTCAAGTGACTTTCCTCCAATAGTGACAGAATAGTATACGCAAGTGTTTTAAAATCTGAGTTTTTTATACTTATTTTCCTTCTTTTACATTTCTAAAGGAATACTTGATGTCTGTTATTCGATCCCAAACTAATTCCGTGGCATTCATTCAAAATGATCCATCCGAAAATATAACACGTCTTGCAAACACGACAATTAGTTACAGCCCCCGGACAAAGACGACGTACGTCACCAAAGGATACGTCAGACTATAAATACTGTATATGTTAATGTAAGTATATATGTCATAGGTGTTTGCCAGATTTGTTAACAGGCCATAGTTATGCCATTGTATAAAAGAGGAAGACAATACTTACTTTCAAATTACAAACTTACCCTTTACGTTTCGCTGGAGGATTTTTTTTAACGAGTAAATAACAAATATATCCATCAACATTTTTGAGAATTTTTTTCCAGATCTCCCTTTTTTATTTAAGACAACTTGGCTATGTGTCTAACCATTATATATCAAATACATCAAACACGGAGCAAATGAGTGTCATCTTTTGTGACATAAGCTTTGACAGAGTTTACAATAAGCATAATTCTTATGGTATTAAAGGGAATTTCTTGTAAATGTTCATAAATCATCAAGACTAATGTTTTATTTGGGAACCATCTTCGCTAAATTTGAGAGTAGAGAATGAATGATATTCAATATATCATACATAAATTGTAACTGTCGATGAAACAAACGATACAATTGATGCAAGATTTCATAAATGATGAGGTTAGCGTGACATAACTTATGTTTTTAATAAAGATAGGACATACATGTTAATGATACTTTAGATAACATTGATATTTAAACATCACCCATGCTTCATATAGATCAAGATTTGAGAAAAGTGTACATCGAAGATGAAATGACAAAAGAATAATCAAGATTTATTGATAAAAAACATCTCTTTAAAAAGATTAAGGTCGAAATCATTAAAACTTACCTGTTGAAGCTGAAAGGAATAAAACGCTTAATTTTAGAGTTTGTCTTTATTCTGAAATATTCAATTCAGAAGTGAAGAAAATTCCTTAGCATATGATGGGAGGACAACAGTATGTTCAATGAGATATACAAGCATTCTTGTCCTAGCGATAGAAATCATCATAACTAAACTGTAAATCTCAGATGGTGTCGTTTATTTGAAGATTATACAAACGATACACAAGTGGATATCACCTTTTCAGACGCAATAGAGCCAAACAATTACTTAAACTGTATTATATAGCTGTCTAGTCCTTCTAGGACCCGTCAGTGATGTTAAGGGCCTACGTTATGGAACCGGTGACTGAAGACAACCGAAACTGATAAAAAAAAATCAAAATCAAGAAGATTGTTGCCTGAAAGATTTGATCCATGAACTTAAAAATTATATCAGAATTAATTATGGATATATATACCAGAATGTCCATGCAATCAATGTTCCTGTCGACGGTTGGAACATGAACATCTACATTCATGGATTTATATTTGTGACGAACATACCTGTAATATAAACATGAGGAGATTATACACAAACACATAAGCGAATAGAACCGACTAATGATTAGGTACCGTAGATGCAGATACTAAATTAACTGTTTTGTCCTCTCGGAGCTCGTTTGAATTATAAAAGAAGAATGAGGACAAACCACACTTGATCCATCGAGATGTGAAATTACAACAATAAACTTGACGATTTTGCTAAATGTGACTTACTACTTAATCCTGTCTCTACAATACTTATTTGTTCCTGTATGTTACTACTTAATCCCGTCTCTACAACACTTATTTGTTCCTGTACGTTACTACTTAATCCTGTCTCTACAACACTTATTTGTTCCTGTACGTTACTACTTAATCCTGTCTCTACAACACTTATTTGTTCCTGTACATTACTACTTAATCCTGTCTCTACAACACTTATTTGTTCCTGTACGTTACTACTTAATCCTGTCTCTACAATACTTATTTGTTCCTGTACGTTACTACTTAATCCTGTCTCTACAATACTTATTTGTTCCTGTACATTACTACTTAATCCTGTCTCTACAACACTTATTTGTTCCTGTATGTTACTACTTAATCCTGTCTCTACAACACTTATTTGTTCCTGTATGTTACTACTTAATCCTGTCTCTACAACACTTATTTGTTCCTGTACGTTACTACTTAATCCTGTCTCTACAACACTTATTTGTTCCTGTACGTTACTACTTAATCCTGTCTCTACAATACTTATTTGTTCCTGTACGTTACTACTTAATCCTGTCTCTACAACACTTATTTGTTCTTGTACGTTACTACTTAATCCTGTCTCTACAACACTTATTTGTTCTTTTATGTTACTACTTAATCCTGTCTCTACAATACTTATTTGTTCCTGTACATTACTACTTAATCCTGTCTCTACAACACTTATTTGTTCCTGTATGTTACTACTTAATCCTGTCTCTACAACACTTATTTGTTCCTGTATGTTACTACTTAATCCTGTCTCTACAACACTTATCTGTTCCTGTACGTTACTACTTAATCCTGTCTCTACAACACTTATTTGTTCCTGTACGTTACTACTTAATCCTGTCTCTACAATACTTATTTGTTCCTGTACGTTACTACTTAATCCTGTCTCTACAACACTTATTTGTTCCTGTACGTTACTACTTAATCCTGTCTCTACAACACTTATTTGTTCCTGTACGTTACTACTTAATCCTGTCTCTACAATACTTATTTGTTCCTGTACGTTACTACTTAATCCTGTCTCTACAACACTTATCCTGTCTCTACAACACTTATTTGTTCCTGTACGTTACTACTTAATCCTGTCTCTACAACACTTATTTGTTCCTGTACGTTACTACTTAATCCTGTCTCGACAATACTTATTTGTTCCTGTACGTTACTACTTAATCCTGTCTCTACAACACTTATTTGTTCCTGTACGTTACTACTTAATCCTGTCTCTACAATACTTATTTGTTCCTGTACGTTACTACTTAATCCTGTCTCTACAACACTTATTTGTTCCTGTACGTTACTACTTAATCCTGTCTCTACAATACTTATTTGTTCCTGTACGTTACTACTTAATCCTGTCTCTACAACACTTATTTGTTCCTGTATGTTACTACTTAATCCTGTCTCTACAATGCTCGTTGTTACCTACTATTGTTAGTCATGTACTTTAATTGTAGAAATACATAAAAAAAATCGTTCTATTGCGAATTATAGTTGTAATAATATATGAAAAAAACCCTATTTATATTAATATCCTCTGCCTTGCACTGTAGTTGTAATAATATATCAAAATATCTCTGTTTACGTATTTTTTCTGTTGTGAACTACAGTTGTCATGTTGTAGTAAGATATTAAACAATTCTTGTTTTTTATAACTACTATCTTTTACGTGCTACAGTTGAAATGATACATAAGATAACAGCTGTTCATAAAAACATTCTCTTCGTTGTAATACATTTGTAATAATACATTAAATATTTTGGACATAGGAGAATCGAAAAAATGACTGATAGTAATTAAGACAATATACTTGCCATATGATGACAGAAAGGGCCGCTAGTACGATCAGGGATGACAGTGACGCGATAATTTTAACCATACCAGGCAACCCACTTTCGTCTGTATTGGCAAATGAAAAAAAAAAGTATCACGTTCAAAAACTAAGGTGTTGACATATTCTGTAAAGTATTCAGCGATATATAACTGTCAAATGATACAGAAATTGATGTAGTTAGAGCTTTATTGAACTACTTTTTATTTTCAAAATATAGTTTTTAACGTTTAATTGGTTTATGAACTACTGTGATTGTGGACATGTCTAGCAACAAACTGATTGGTAAGGAATACGGACAGCTTCGCCCCAAGCTGTATGATAAACATGATAATTTCGATTTCGATATTGTGAATATTTATGCAAGAAGTCGTCAAATGACGGACAAACCCGTATGCTGGGTTTCAAAAGATGCAGGTTGGTAGAAAAATTATTGGGAAGATTTCAATAGTGATCTCATTGAGAAATGGTTTTTTTTTTTTTTTTTTTTCGTGGTGTGAAGCTTCACGTGTTTGATGCTCATGGGTTTGACTCAATGGTTGAATACCTTGTGCTTGTTCTCATTTGAAAACATGACAATCCTTTCTTGAATTTAAATGTCGGGTGTGGTCGATGAAGTAGAAAACCCTAATCTTCCGGAACACCTGGTCGTTTCCCCTCGTACATTTTCAGGGGCCTCTGGGCTCTTTTGTTTTTATTTTGTCCTAGTTTTATTGAATTGGAATTTGAAACATGATTCTGTTGACATGTTTGTTTTTTTTTTCTACGTTGGATTGATATATCAGTTAGTGAATATATTTGTCATACGTAAACAAACCGTCAGGTATGATAGGTTTTCTCCATGCCACATCACTGAATTCGCTTGTACCGAAACTCGTCTTGATCCTCATACACACAGAATACAGAGACATTGGGTCCAGGTCTGGCAGGACAATTTCCTGAACACGTAAGGTAGCGGTAACATTCAGTGACTGTGATCCTGTAAATGATTGCTGTAAATGTTTACATTGATCAGTTTAATTTGAATAAAGATAAACTGGGACCAATCAAAAATACCTTATAGCCGTTTATTATCGCTTGTATGACATTTTCCCTATTTCGCGGTTCATTAACGTGATCGCGAAAATTACATTAATAAAATAATGAGACACGAGTATTGTATGTATTTTTCATCCAAATTGCGAAATTTAAATTCATTCAAATAAATTTTCGACCCGTGAAAATTTCCATCTGTACGATACATACTAGGAAAAAGAAAACGCAACTTCAACTTTACGGTTAAACAAAATTTGATTTATGGAAATTAAGCCTAGATGTAAAATGCAATAGATAACTGCGAATAATTAGACTGTCTTGAATTTTTGGAATTTTCGGAACAAATGTTGACTTCATTAGACCGCCATGAATTAGGGTACCCTAATGTACACAAGGTTGAAATAGCGGCTGTTGTCGGACCAATCCTTAATATCTTGTGTGCCCTCCCCGGACAGCTAAAAAGCGTGTCCAAGTCCGCGTGAAGTTCATAAGAACATTGATTGTCCGTAGAGGATTGTTATTCCATTCCTCGGTAAATGCGTTGGCCAAATGGATGAGTTTTTTTTATGTTTGCTCGATTCCGAACTCATATGTCTAATTCATTCGACAAGTGTTCGATTGGGGACAAATCGGGACAAACCGGGGCAAAATGGAGGCAAATCAGTAGGGACGATGTTCTGGGTTTCAAGAAAGTCCCTACAAACTCTCCAACTGTGAGGCCGTGCGTTATCATCCTGGAGGGCACGACATGAGGCCTCGGGATCTCATTGCGACTACGTACAGCCGTTAAATTCCCCTTAGAATTACTTAAAGTGTCTTGAAACCATGGGAAATTCATTCCCAAACTTTTACTGATCCATCCAAGGATCTGTCGTACTCCGAAACACAAGCGTCTGCAAGACGCGCTCCTTGACGCCGGTAAACGCGTTGACGGTCATCTGATCGAAACAACGTGAATCGGGCAAGCCAAATGAAGCGATTTTGCCGTTCCTACACGTGGACGTTTAGATTTCGGTCTGTCAACTCTTCCTGTGGCGTTGATTTAATATACACATAGTTGATTTGTGAACTCAGAAGTCAGTAGCGACCTGCTATTGAGTGCTACCTCCCAGAAGCATTCCGAGAGAACGTCCTCCATTAAGTTCGGATAGTGGCATATGTTTGTAAAAACAATTATTGATGGCAAATGTATTGGCGATCACGCGTCTTAGTGATGTTAGAAATCGACATCAACTTGAAAGGAAAAGAATGCATACAATTGTATAGTCATCTTAGACGCAACGGATAAGTTTTTTGTCAAGAATAACGGTTTTTTTTACAGTTATCGCTGGATTAGATAATGCGCCCTTATGTGCCTCTTACATGATTTTTACATCTACGTATATTCTGTACAAAATATTTTTACTATTTAAGAAGTTTAGTTTCTTAAAGTTTCCGCACTTATCGAAATGAGGGATATTACGACCAATGACAAAAATGGGGAAAAAATTATACCCAAAATAAATTTTGATGAACTTTCAAACAGCGTTCCCTATTTGTGAATGACAAACAAGTGGTATGAGACGCCGTATGACAACTAACCATCAGTACAGTCTTGATCCGTTTTTTCTGTTGTGGCCCGGTAAAACACTTGGTACTGCTCCGGTTTCCTTAACAGGAACTGTGTGTCACAATACTTGAAGGTTAGACACACTACATCTACCATTTTGCCAACAGTGTTGCGTTGCAATAGGTTGAAGGTAGGCTTCACTGAAATCAACAGAAAGAACATAAGAAGGGTAAATAATTACATTTAACTATAACTAAAATTGTTTCTGAATCAGGACGAAATTAGGATTTTGATTCACATCAATCTCATTATTACATACCTTACATATTTTTTGCTTTAATGCGAGACTGAATTTACCGAAGAATTTATCAAAACAGGTCAGAAAGACCTTGCCAATTCATATAATTTTCCCTTTACCATGTCTGGGTAGCAACATACCTGCATCTTTCATCTATGGTGTCGCAAATAATTTAAAATCCAAGGACTTTTTCCTATCATCACAATTTTTTATAAGAAGACGTCAACATGACGGACAAACTTGTAACACAGCGTTTCAAAAGATGAAGGTTGGTTAAAATCATGGTAAAGTTTCACGGTCGTCATAGCGGTCTCATTTAGAAATGTTCTATTTCTTTGTATGATATGAAGCTGGACGTGTATGATGCTCATTAGTTTGTTAGTTGGTACCGTTGTCGTATTCTCTAATCACGTTTGAAAAAGTGACATTACTTACTTGGATTGACCAAGATTTGGCGAGTGTCGTCAATGAAGCAGAAGACGCTTACTTTACCAGAACATCCGGTCTAATTCGACTTGTACTTTTTCATGAATATAATTGTAAATCTTTTCTATTTATATTTTGCCTACGTTTTATCAAAATTGAGTTTGGATTACGATTATGTTGGTATTTTGGTACCTTTTTCGTGCATTTGTTTTCCTGTATAAATGTTGATTTTTTTCTTAATTAATGTACACATACTAGATCTAGTTCCGTAAGATATTCCGTGCCACTGTTTTACAGAAAGACGAACCTGTCATTATCAGTCCAGCCTCTTCGTAGCTTTGACCATTGGTGTAATAACGAAATTGACAATCATCAAATATCATGCCGCTGCTTAGACCTGTGTGCGTTGTAAAGGACACCGCATACATCCAGTCACGGTAAACAAACTGTGTCTCATTTATCCATGTCTGTGTCATGTTTCCAGACAATATCTTCCATGACAAATCACTCTGAAAGAAGTACGATATTATATTTTAACAAATTCTGCTTTAAGCGCGCCATACACAAGATGTCACCTACCAACATTACTCAATTCTTTCCGATTGCTTTGGATTTGAAGTCAATGGTCCATTATGCGAAGCAGGAGAACAAACTCAAAAAGAAAAAAAAACATGTTAAGTCGTAACCATAATAGCTTTAGGTGTCAGGTTGTGGACCAGATCAACCCAACATGTTAAGTCGTAACCATAATAGCTTTAGGTGTCAGGTTGTGGACCATATCAACCCAACATGTCAAGTCGTAACCATAACAGCTTTAGGTGTCAGGTTGTGGACCATATCAACCCAACATGTCAAGTCGTGAACTATGTGATGATTTTATTCAGTTTGAGTTATCTCCCTTCATGTAACCTACCTAATCAATGTAATTAACGATGATTGACTGATTTGTAAAGGAAACTGGTGTTTTCTATATATGTAATCATACTGTATAAGTGAATAAATATATACATCTTACGTATTTTGGGTTATGAGATAGTTTTTTGTGCTTTATTAATCTGCAAAATAATGAGACACCCAGAATGTTACACCAAATTTCATATAAAGGCTAATTGAAACCAGTACTGTGGAATGGAAGTTCTGACACACAGAAGACCAGAGAGTTAACAGCACATACTGCTACCAGAAGCTCCTGCATAAGGGGGTTGCCTGAATAAGGCTACTCGGGTAACAGTTATTGTACGTGTGGTTGGTGCAAGTAAGTTGACGGGTCAGGTACGCCTGCAAAGGCTGCTCTGGTACGCCTGACTGCTGATACAAGAACTGACACCTTACTTGGTAACAGCAGGCGACGTTGGAGCTGTACGGTGGTCAGCTCAGCGGTGTAGGGAGGACAGGGGTACTGTCCATCCTATTGTAGTGTAGATTTATAGATTGTTCGTTAGTTTGTGTTATTTTGTTCAACTGTTCGGCCAGGTAGCCGAGGTATCCCGATTGCCTCTGGAGCAGGTAGCTCCGTTTAAATTGAGAGCCTGGCGTGTACGCACGCTACCATAAGTGTGCACGTTACAAACTTGCATGGTCTGGTCGTGAACCACATTATCCCCATGTGTTGTGTCATGAACCTTTTTGGGCCAGTGAATCATGTCATGCCCACTTCCTGGCTACGTGTCATGTCGACAGCAGTTGCACTAAAGGAACATGCGAGAATTCGTTACAAGCTTTACTCTATGTTGTTCCATCCTTCAGAAGTATGTAAAATGTTATTACCTACCTTACAAATATGTAGTTCCTTGATTCCTCTGCACCAAAATACGGTGATATCATTCACATGTGTTTCGAACTTTGGTTCAATTAACCAGGACACTTTTGAAGAAGAATCACCAAATCCCTCTATAATAACTTCTATGGCGTATTGGTATACTGAAGAATAATATGGTTGATAACATTATGCATCCATACATATGAGCAAATACATACATACATACATACATACATACATGCTGTAGAAACGTGATGTGTCTTTCATTTGATTATCTTACCATTGCCGAGAATAAATGAAGGAATAGGGATGAGTGTCCGCTCTGTTGAACATAAGTCTTTCTCGACACAAGCATGGAGGACTATGCTGTAGGGTCCGTTGTTCCAACAGGAATTGTCGCTGAAGTTGAGAGTGGTGTCAGGATTTCTGATCACTTTTTGTTCGGCCAGTCCTCGAATATATACAGAGTAATACATTTCAGATATGTCTCCATTTTGTTTCTTCCTCGGGACGGGCTAGTTAATATAAATAGCAAAAGAATGTGTGAGAATTTTTTTTTGTTACATCAATCATTTGACCTCGAATACCTACAGACAACAATTATATCAATCATTTGACTTTGAATACCCACAGACAACAGGTTATATCAATCATTTGACCTTCAATACCCACAGACAACAGTTACATCAATCATTTGACCTACATACATACATACATACCTACATACATACATACATACATACATACATACAGACAACACATTATATCAATCATTTGACTTTTGAATAAATGAAGGAAATACCTGTTATAAACAACAGTTACATCAATCATTTGACCTTGAATACCCACAGACAACAGTTATATCAATCATTTGACCTCGAATACCTATAAACAACAGTTACATCAATCATTTGACCTTGAATACCCACAGACAACAGTTATATCAATCATTTGACCTTCAATACCTACAGACAACAATTATATCAATCATTTGACTTTGAATACCCACAGACAACAGGTTATATCAATCATTTGACCTTCAATACCCACAGACAACAATTACATCAATCATTTGACCTTCAATACCCACAGACAACAGGTTATATCAATCATTTGACCTTGAATACCCACAGACAACAATTATATCAATCATTTGACCTTGAATACCCACAGACAACAATTATATCAATCATTTGACCTTGAATACCCACAGACAACAATTATATCAATCATTTGACCTTGAATACCTACAGACAACAATTATATCAATCATTTGACCTTGAATACCTACAGACAACAATTACATCAATCATTTGACCTTCAATACCCACAGACAACAATTATATCAATCATTTGACCTTCAATACCCACAGACAACAGTTACATCAATCATTTGACCTTCAATACCCACAGACAACAGGTTATATCAATCATTTGACCTTCAATACCCACAGACAACAGTTATATCAATCATTTGACCTTGAATACCCACAGACAACAGGTTATATCAATCATTTGACCTCGAATACCTACAAACAACAGTTATATCAATCATTTGACCTCGAGATAATGACTGTTATTTCCCTAATAAAATTGTTCGACAGGAAGATGTAAAACAAAATTGCAGGGAGTGATTATCATTAAAATACACATAATACCAATTAATATATCAAGTAAGTCACATAAAGGAGGCATAATACCCAGAATAATAACCAGTCAGTAAAATTTAGAAATCGCAATATCCAGGACGTTTCCAAGCACATCACTTTAAGGAGGCATATGATACCGAGTTATATACCAAGCACATCACATGTAGAAGTGCTATGCATGTAAAGGATACATTTCTTTGTCTGATGACGTCATCCTGGTTACAGAGAAAGCTTACATTCACGGTGTAAAAGATACCTTTCTTTGTCTGATGACAATATCCTGATTACAGAGAAAGCTTACATTTACAGTGTAAAAGATGTCTTTATTTTTCTGATGACGTCATCCTGTTACAGAGGTAGCTTACATTTACAGTGTAAAAGATATCTTTATTTGTCTGATGACGTCATCCTGTTACAGAGGTAGCTTACATTTACAGTGTAAAAGATACATTTCTTTGTCTGATGACAATATCCTGATTACAGAGGTAGTTTATATTTACAGTGTAAAAAGATACATCCTTGCTATGCAATGTGAAATCAATAACAATATAGTGGATGTATAAATACATGACCTTGGTATTGCGAAATACAGTCTTTCCTGGTAGAAAGAAACCAGTGTTAAAATATAAGTACAGAAGGCAGTGTCTTCGGTTTTATTTCGGAATGCATCAGGTCTTTTCATTGTCACCTTTTGAATATCAAGTTCCAACATGCAGCGCAATAACTTCCGGATGACTTGTGTTATTCAGGTATGGTATGTAAACGATTTTGCATGTACAAAGCGCAGAGCGAGAAAGCACAATACCGTGACTAATGGCAAAATATACCGCACGCGAGGAAACACAATACCAGATGAGGACACCATAAGCCTACAGTTTGTGTGTTTAAAAAAATGAATTATTGAAATCTTCGATTACAACGGAGTCTATTTATATCTCGGGTCTTTGTTCTGTTTCATCGAGTTTTACCTGTGTACATGTTGATTTCGCAGCGTCATAATTCTTAGGATTATTCTATCCTGCTAAATTTGTACAAAGACATTCATATATTTCTGTCGTATACCCAAATGTTCCATGCCATATATTCATCTTCATACGGGAATTTAGACTTTTAATCATACTTTTTAACTCCAAATGGAATTAGTTTAAAAAGTACCTTGACATAGATCCGTAAATTACAGTTGGCGTCTGTATCGTTGGTACCATGCCTCGGTAGAAAATATGCCCCTAGCGTCGACTGTGGGGCAGCACTCGGGGCTATGAGGACAAAAGTAGATAACTGATAAACTATGGTAATATATAATAGAATCTGTCAATGATTTACCCACTCTGGAAATAGATAATAGAATCTGTCAATGATTTACACAGTCTGGAAATAGACAATAGAATCTGCCAATGATTTACACAGTCTGGAAATAGATAATAGAATCTGTCAATGATATACACAGTCTGGAAATAGACAATAGAATCTGCCAATGATTTACACAGTCTGGAAATAGATAATAGAATCTGCCATTGATTTACACAGTCTGGGAATAGATAATAGAATCTGCCAATGATATACCCACTCTGGAAATAGATAATAGAATCTGCCAATGATTTACACAGTCTGGAAATAGATAATAGAATCTGCCATTGATTTACACAGTCTGGAAATAGATAATAGAATCTGCCAATGATTTACACAGTCTGGAAATAGATAATAGAATCTGTCAATGATTTACACAGTCTGGAAATAGATAATAGAATCTGCCAATGATATACCCACTGTGGAAATAGATAATAGAATCTGTCAATGATTTACACAGTCTGGAAATAGATAATAGAATCTGCCATTGATTTACACAGTCTGGAAATAGATAATAGAATCTGCCATTGATTTACACAGTCTGGAAATAGATAATAGAATCTGCCATTGATTTACACAGTCTGGAAATAGATAATAGAATCTGTCAATGATTTACACAGTCTGGAAATAGATAATAGAATCTGTCAATGATTTACACAGTCTGGAAATAGATAATAGAATCTGCCAATGATATACCCACTCTGGAAATAGATAATAGAATCTGCCAATGATTTACACAGTCTGGAAATAGATAATAGAATCTGTCAATGATTTACACAGTCTGGCAATAGATAATAGAATCTGCCAATGATTTACACAGTCTGGAAATAGATAATAGAATCTGCCAATGATATACCCACTGTGGAAATAGATAATAGAATCTGCCAATGATTTACACAGTCTGGAAATAGATAATAGAATCTGCCAATGATATACACACTCTGGAAATAGATAATAGAATCTGTCAATGATTTACACAGTCTGGAAATGGATAATAGAATCTGCCAATGATTTACACAGTCTGGAAATAGATAATAGAATCTGTCAATGATATACCCACTCTGGAAATAGATAATAGAATCTGCCAATGATTTACACAGTCTGGAAATAGATAATAGAATCTGTCAATGATATACACAGTCTGGGAATAGATAATAGAATCTGTCAATGATATACCCACTCTGGAAATAGATAATAGAATCTGCCAATGATATACACAGTCTGGAAATAGATCATAGAATCTGCCAATGATTTACACAGTCTGGAAATAGATAATAGAATCTGTCAATGATTTACACAGTCTGGAAATAGATAATAGAATCTGTCAATGATATACACAGTCTGGAAATAGATAATAGAATCTGCCAATGATATACCCACTCTGGAAATAGATAATAGAATCTGCCATTGATTTACACAGTCTGGAAATAGATAATAGAATCTGTCAATGATATACACAGTCTGGGAATAGATAATAGAATCTGTCAATGATATACCCACTCTGGAAATAGATAATAGAATCTGCCAATGATTTACACAGTCTGGAAATAGATAATAGAATCTGCCAATGATTTACACAGTCTGGAAATAGATAATAGAATCTGTCAATGATTTACACAGTCTGGAAATAGATAACAGAATCTGTCAATGATTTACCCACTCTGGAAATAGATAATAGAATCTGCCAATGATTTACACAGTCTGGAAATAGATAATAGAATCTGTCAATGATATACACAGTCTGGGAATAGATAATAGAATCTGTCAATGATATACCCACTCTGGAAATAGATAATAGAATCTGCCAATGATTTACACAGTCTGGAAATAGATAATAGAATCTGCCAATGATTTACACAGTCTGGAAATAGATAATAGAATCTGTCAATGATATACACAGTCTGGGAATAGATAATAGAATCTGTCAATGATATACCCACTCTGGAAATAGATAATAGAATCTGCCAATGATATACACAGTCTGGAAATAGATAATAGAATCTGTCAATGATATACACAGTCTGGAAATAGATAATAGAATCTGCCAATGATATACCCACTCTGGAAATAGAATTATTTCCAAGTGATACTTGAACTAAACTAGCCGTCTTTGTCAAAGTTACACTATTTTGTTATAATATACCAACCAGCTTTATAAGTGCAGAAAGAAAGTCTTTCCATCGGGCTCCAGTTTCTGTCATCTGTCACCGATCGACATCTTGCGGAAATGGTCACGTTGTAATTGGTGTTAGGAATGAGTCCGACCAATTCAGTTCTCGTCTGATGCTTACCACTGTACATCATCTTGAAATTATTTTACATTGGATCAATCAATTTCTATAGAATTATATAAAGTTGTAAATCACATTAACTGTTTCCCGAGTCCGCAGCCCAAGGTCAGCAGTTCATCGGGTTGTTCCCAGCACCGAAGTGATATAGGTTTGACTGTTTCAATAGTCTGATTTTCAATCAATGTTGCATGATATATAGAAAACATGGTCGGGGACTTAAAAGATAAGCTGTATTTTGACTACTTCTTCACACTCGCCTAAATACAGCTTTTATTTTAAGACACTGACCATGTATTCTCTATATATCCGGACAAGATGGCGTTCGTGTTAACATTTCAGGAAACAGGTGAAAGGTTTGTTTTTGAACAAGCATATTAATGAGTCAGATTGTTGTTTCAAATAGTTATTTTTGGATGCCATTGTCACGTGATATTTCATATATCACGTGATGTTTACTATCATCTGCTTTGTTTGCAATTTTTGACAGCTCGTTAAAGATTGTTCAAAAAGGAAAGCTGAGCAATGACGTAAACAAATAGCCTGGAAATGACTAGGAAATTTCTAACTTGAGTTATGATATGGAAGTACGTGGTGTCGGTGCTCTCACGGCAGTACATGGTAAAATAAATGCACTAAAGTTCTAGAAAATTCTGGGGGAAAAGTCTGTGGCCAATGTTGGCGCCATGTTCCCATTGCAAATTTCAGGACGGCCATACCCCTGTCTACCGTACACAATCTACCCAAAACTGTTCCCAAGAAAGCATTGTGTGTAGTTCTACTGAAAGGACATCTGACGAGATAAGTTATCATTTTTTCTCTCCTTTTCTTACTTGTCTTTGTATTGAACAGCTTTAACAAAATGGTTAGCTACCGTTGGCAATGAAAACATGTCATAATGCATTTTATCCAAATATATAAATTGCATTGCATTGTGTGGCATGTTGAGATCGGCAATCGCTCTCAGAGAGAAGCTTCATCCTAATCGTTGGAGTGCTTGGGAGATGTGAATGTTCCGCGCAATTTTCAATTTTTTAGCAATTTTCCAAGGGAAGCCGTCGAAATTTACATTTACATTAAGGGCCCGGCAACGATTTACCTATTCCAATGTAAACTTACCGACCAGGAATCATTATGAATTACCATTAAACGCTATCAATCATTCAAGAAATCTACAAGATTAGTATGCTTGTCTCAAAGTTTGGCCTCATTTCAAAGCGTAGTTGCTTTTTACAATAAAAAATACTATACTTGTCTTGGGGTTTGGTCCCATCTCGAGGTATAACTGATGTTATAGTCGATCAGGTATATATCTGGAAGGAGGTTTTCAGGTAAACGCCAGTACAGGACAGCCGTTCTACTGGTGATATGGGTCACGCTAAAGTGGTGCAGTTTCGATATCGTCACTGTTTGAAAAAGAATACCAAGTGTTTTGACTTTCAACAAACAAATTCACAAATTAACTTTCTAAAATGATTTTGGAGTTTGAATATCAGTTCCGTTTTAGATATATCAATTGATATATGTTACTGGGTTTTAATTAATTTTATTTACATGAATTGTCAACATTAGAACACGGGATGAGGCACAGGTTGTTACAGCTATATAACTACAAGAAAACGAAGCATTATATAAAAGGATTTCTCTAAAAAGATCATAATTCAGGCAACTAAGAAGGTGTCTAAGTCGTGTGTGGAAAATATTCTACTCATCATCATCTACACTAAAATACACAAGAGGGGAGGCTTCCATGAAAATATAGATAGATCTAATTGAGAAGGTAGTCTAGATTGAGGGTAAGGTGGAGTCTAGATTGAGGGTAATTCAAGGTGGAGTCTAGATTGAGAATTGGAGTCTAGATTGAGATAAGGTCTCTTTTGAAGAGTAGTAAGGTGGAGTCTAGATTGAGATAACGTGGAGTCCAGATTGAGATAAGGTGGAGTCTAGATTGAGGATAACGTGGAGTCTAGATTGAGGGTAAGGTGGAGTCTAGATTGAGATAAGGTGGAGTCTAGATTGAGGGTAAGGTGGAGTCTAGATTGAGGGTAAGGTGGAGTCCAGATTGAGATAAGGTGGAGTCTAGATTGAGATAAGGTGGAGTCTAGATTGAGGGTAAGGTGGAGTCTAGATTGAGATAAGGTGGAGTCCAGATTGAGATAAGGTGGAGTCTAGATTGAGATAAGGTGGAGTCTAGATTGAGATTAGGTGGAGTCTAGATTGAGATAAGGTGGAGTCTAGATTGAGATAAGGTGGAGTCTAGATTGAGGGTAAGGTGGAGTCTAGATTGAGATAAGGTGGAGTCTAGATTGAGATAAGGTGGAGTCTAGATTGAGATAAGGTGGAGTCTAGATTGAGATAAGGTGGAGTCTAGATTGAGATAAGGTGGAGTCTAGATTGAGATAAGGTGGAGTCTAGATTGAGATTAGGTGGAGTCTAGATTGAGATAAGGTGGAGTCTAGATTGAGATAAGGTGGAGTCTAGATTGAGATAAGGTGGAGTCTAGATTGAGATAAGGTGGAGTCTAGATTGAGATAAGGTGGAGTCTAGATTGAGATAAGGTGGAGTCTAGATTGAGATTAGGTGGAGTCTAGATTGAGATAAGGTGGAGTCTAGTTTGTGATAAGGTGGAGTCTAGATTAAGGATAAGGTGGAGTCTAGATTGAGATAAGTGGGATAAGGTGGAGTCTAGATTGAGATAAGGTGGAGTCTAGATTGAGGATAACGTGGAGTCCAGATTGAGATAAGGTGGAGTCTAGATTGAGATAAGGTGGAGTCTAGATTGAGATAAGGTGGAGTCTAGATTGAGATAAGGTGGAGTCTAGATTAAGGTGGAGTCTAGATTGAGATAAGGTGGAGTCTAGATTGAGATTAGGTGGAGTCTAGATTGAGATAAGGTGGAGTCTAGATTGAGGGTAAGGTGGAGTCTAGATTGAGGATAAGGTGGAGTCTAGCTTGAGATAAGGTGGAGTCTAGATTGAGGATAAGGTGGAGTCTAGATTGAGATAAGGTGGAGTCTAGATTGAGTAAGGTGGAGATTGAGATAAGGTGGAGTCTAGATTGAGATTAGGTGGAGTCTAGATTGAGATAAGGTGGAGTCTAGATTGAGATAAGGTGGAGTCTAGATTGAGGGTAAGGTGGAGTCTAGATTGAGGGTAAGGTGGAGTCTAGATTGAGATAACGTGGAGTCCAGATTGAGATAAGGTGGAGTCTAGATTGAGATAAGGTGGAGTCTAGATTGAGATTAGGTGGAGTCTAGATTGAGTCTAGATTGAGATTAGGTGGAGTCTAGATTGAGATAAGGTGGAGTCTAGATTGAGGGTAAGGTGGAGTCTAGATTGAGATAAGGTGGAGTCTAGATTGAGATAAGGTGGAGTCTAGATTGAGATTAGGTGGAGTCTAGATTGAGATAAGGTGGAGTCTAGATTGAGATTAGGTGGAGTCTAGATTGAGATAAGGTGGAGTCTAGATTGAGATAAGGTGGAGTCTAGATTGAGATAAGGTGGAGTCTAGATTGAGATAAGGTGGAGTCTAGATTGAGATAAGGTGGAGTCTAGATTGAGATAGGTGGAGTCTAGATTGAGATAAGGTGGAGTCTAGATTGAGAGGTTAAGGAGATAAGGTGGAGTCTAGATTGAGATAAGGTGGAGTCTAGATTGAGATAAGGTGGAGTCTAGATATAGAAAAAGAAGACTAAAGAAATACATAAACAGTGGAGTCTAGATTGAGATAAGGTGGAGTCTAGATTGAGGATAACGTGGAGTCCAGATTGAGATAAGGTGGAGTCTAGATTGAGGATAAGGTGGAGTCTAGATTGAGATAAGGTGGAGTCTAGATTGAGATAAGGTGGAGTCTAGATTGAGGATAAGGTGGAGTCTATTGATAAGGTGGAGTCTAGATTTAAGGTGGAGTCTAGATTGAGATAAGGTAGAGTCTAGATTGAGATAAGGTGGAGTCTAGATTGAGATAAGGTGGAGTCTAGATTGAGATAAGGTGGAGATAAGGTGGAGTCTAGATTAAGGTGGAGTCTAGATTGAGATAAGGTGGAGTCTAGATTGAGATAAGGTGGAGTCTAGATTGAGATAAGGTGGAGTCTAGATTGAGATAAGGTGGAGTCTAGATTGAGATAAGGTGGAGTCTAGATTGAGATAAGGTGGAGTCTAGATTGAGATAAGGTGGAGTCTAGATTGAGGATAACGTGGAGTCCAGATTGAGATAACGTGGAGTCTAGATAAGGTGGAGTCTAGATTGAGATAAGGTGGAGTCTAGATTGAGATAAGGTGGAGTCTAGATTGAGATAAGGTGGAAGGTGGAGTCTAGATTGAGAGGTAAGATTGGAGTCTAGATTGAGATTGATTGAGATAAGGTGGAGTCCAGATTGAGATAAGGTGGAGTATAGATTGAGATTGAGATAAGGTGGAGTCTAGATTGAGATAAGGTGGAGTCTAGATTGAGATAAGGTGGAGTCTAGATTGAGATTAGGTGGAGTCTAGATTGAGATAAGGTGGAGTCTAGATTGAGGATAACGTGGAGTCCAGATTGAGATAAGGTGGAGTCTAGATTGAGGATAACGTGGAGTCTAGCTTGAAGAATCTTGTAAATATAGCTGATGGAGACGTCTATCTGTAATAAATAGGTGATAAATTTGTATATGCATTTTATATATAAGTTGAAATTTTCTTCGATATCCACAGTAAGGCAGAGTTTCTAAGCCTGATTCATAGTATGAATCGTCTATAAAAACAGGAGAAGGAAGATCCGTAATAATACGGGCAGCTTCTCTCCATGCCTTTTCTATTTTTTCAGATTCAAGTCTGGAATATCCTTTCCACAACTCATAAACATATTCGAGGGTGGTAAGATGAACGATTTATAGATTCTCAAAATATCATCGCGACTGATTTTTTTCAGTTATAGAGTTACGGTTTCGATTCCTGTACCAAGTTCAGATATAACAATGCGTCTTTGTAAGGAGAGACATAACTCGAGTTCCCAGTTTCTTCTAGCATGATCCTAGACTCAATGTTGTCTGTATTTCAGGTTTTAAACGTTTGTAAGTTTTTAAGGTTTTAAATTTGTTTTTTCCTTTTTTTTAATTACTTTTATTAGTAGTATTACGATAATTACTATTTATTTAACCAGACCATGGCCTGGCTCCTAGTTCTGTTTCTTACTAAACGGAATTAGCGTTCCGTTTTCACTTCCCTAGGAAATGGGAACCAATCTCACGCACCCCTAAAGACATGGGCTAAACCCGTAAGGACCACTGTATGACGTTCCATCATTCATTCATTTTCTGAGTCATGTGATTTGTCTCTTCATTCTTACCAATTGTAGATGTGTCGTTGATGGTACGTATCTCCTGGCTAGTCCCGAGTATGTTCATAACTTTGACTCTGATCCTGTACCCATCCAGAAGACTGAAGTCATTCAGGAAGTCTAGTCCAGTGCTGTCCGAGTCTGCAGGAGACTTCCAGTAGCAGGAACGATGTCGGGCGTTGTAATTGACACATTTAAGCCACTCTGAAGATCTAGACAAAACAAAATTCATATATTTTTTAGTCAGATTTAGTATATGGTGTTTGATATGATTTTCAGTGCCGGATATCAAAAGTCATATCTTTCTTGGCATGGTGTATACGTCATTCATTGAACGTTAAGTGCATTGACAGAACAGCCCAACAACTGGTGGAATAGCAAAACAGCTGATCCAAATTTTGCGGGAAAGGTTGTCAGGTTACCCAACTGTAAACATCAATTTTGTTGCTAAGACCAAATATGGAAAATATCACTACGTGGTGCTTTACCTGTCCGATTGGTAGTCTATAGTGATATTGTAACCGAGGTCAGACCTGGCGTCTCTATCTGCTAAAGTCACCGTACAGTTCATGTCAAGGTGGTCTTGTGAGAAACAGTGTATATCCTTCGGAGGTGATGGTCGGTCTAGAAAATAAAGTTCATCTCCATTAATCGGACATTGAGTAACAGGAATCAACATGGGGACACATATGCTAAGTAATGCAACAGAAAAATACATTGCCAATTGGTGGCAATGAAATTTATATTCTGATTCAAATACATATCTTAATTTATCACTCTAATACTTTCCGTTCAATAATTTAAATTTGATTTTTGATTTGAAGACATATTTGAATCCGAGGTTTAGGATGTATACGCCTTCAAACACAGGTAAGGTCTCTAGCACCTTATGTTTTACAGTTCTATACTGAATTGAAGACCTGATAACGTGTTGAGTACAACCGCTGCTCTTCGATAACTTGGCAAGTTACGTAATTATGAACGCAATATGTATTATTATTCCTCGGTGAAAATTTTCTATCTTATTGTACTAGAATTTAGACAACCTCTTTTTTCAGTAAGAAAGGTTATGATTACTGTAGCTGTAATTACACACTCGTGAGTATATTGTAGGACATGTCCCTGTATTGTGTAAGGACATTGACTGAGTCCTCAGGCGCGATCATCACTTCGTTTCTATAAAACCTAATTCACATTTTGTATACACCACGTTATCAACCAATGGGGTGCATGAGTTAAATGACAGGATAGTAATCCCAAATACACAGAGGGAACTGCAAAACGATCTTAAACGGCTCTGTCGAAAAAAAGGGCTCTTGTTGGTTGTGGTAATCTGACTTACAGCCGACCTGGAGAAAACTGATGGACGTTAAATCTACATCAGGAAGGAATTCACAGGTGTACGTCCCAGTGTCGTCTAGACGGAGTCTTTGGATAGATGTCCGGATGGACGTAGCGTTGACCGGTTCCACCGGTAAGGGTGAACAAACCCTTTTTTTTCTACACTGCTGTATAGATAGGTTATCTGACGAGTTGTCTCCCCTATACGAACAAACCATGTCAAGTCGCTCACCAACTGCCATATACAGTGTACCGGACGGTTCCATGTCTGTAAATGATACATAGCATTTGTTCAATAACAGAATTTTCAGCGTGGTGAAATGTACAAAATATAACAGATCGTTCTGAAAGACAATATCGATATTACCATTCAAATAACTAAAGTAGGTACGGTAAGAGGGGGCGAGGTCACGTTAGACGGTAGGGTGGGGCGAGATCACGTGAGCCGGTAGGGTGGGGCGAGATCACGGGAAACGGTAAGAGTGGGGGGAGATCACGTTAGACGGTAGGGTGGGGCGAGATCACGTGAGCCGGTAGGGTGGGGCGAGATCACGTGCGACGGTAAGAGTGGGGCGAGATCACGTTAGACGGTAGGGTGGGGCGAGATCACGTTAGACGGTAGGGTGGGGCGAGATCACGTTAGACGGTAGGGTGGGGCGATATCACGTGAGACGTAAGAGTGGGGCGAGATCACGTTAGACGGTAGGCGGGCCGAGATCACGTGAGACGGTGGGGGGGGAGGGTGGGCGAGGTCACGTTAGACGGTAGGCGGGCCGAGATCACGTGAGCCGGTAGGGTGGGGCCAGATCACGTGAGACGGTAAGAGTGGGGCGAGATCACGTTAGACGGTAAGGTGGGGCGAGATCACGTGAGACGTAAGAGTGGGGAGAGGTCACGTTAGACGGTTAGATTGGGGCGAGCTCAAGTTTGACGGGACGAGGTCACGTTAGACGGTAAGAGTGGAGCGAGCTCAAGTTAGACGGTAAGAGTGTAGCGAGCTCAAGTTAGACGGTTCGAGTGGGTCAACTCACGTTAGACGGTTTGTGTGGGGGAGCTCACGTTAGACGGTTAGACTTGGGCGAGCTCAAGTTAGACGGTAAGAATGGGGCGAGTTCATGTTAGTCTGTTAGGGTGGGGCAAGCTCACGTTAGACGGTTTGTGTGGGGGAGGCCACGTTAGACGGTTAGACTTGCGCGAGCTCAAGTTAGACGGTAAGAATGGGGCGAGTTCATGTTAGTCTGTTAGGGTGGAGCAAGCTCACGTTAGACGGTTTGTGTTGGGGAGCTCAAGTTAGACGGTTAGACTTGGGCGAGCTCAAGTTAGACGGTAAGAATGGGGCGAGTTCATGTTAGTCTGTTAGAGTGGGGCGAGCTCACGTTAGACGGTTCGAGTGGGCCAACTCACGTTAGACGGTAAGAGTGGGGCGAGCTCACGTTAGACGGTAAGAGTGGGGCGAGCTCACATTAGACGGTTCGAGTGGGTCAGCTCACGTTAGACGGTAAGAGTGGGGCGAGCTCACATTAGACGGTAAGAGTGGGGCGAGTTCATGTTAGTCTGTTAGGGTGGAGCAAGCTCACGTTAGACGGTTTGTGTTGGGGAGCTCAAGTTAGACGGTTAGACTTGGGCGAGCTCAAGTTAGACGGTAAGAATGGGGCGAGTTCATGTTAGTCTGTTAGAGTGGGGCGAGCTCACGTTAGACGGTTCGAGTGGGCCAACTCACGTTAGACGGTAAGAGTGGGGCGAGCTCACGTTAGACGGTAAGAGTGGGGCGAGCTCACATTAGACGGTTCGAGTGGGCCAACTCACGTTAGACGGTTAGAGTGGGCCAGCTCACGTTAGACGGTAAGAGTGGGGCGAGCTCACGTTAGACGGTAAGAGTGGGGCGAGCTCACGTTAGACGGTATGAGTGGGCCAGCTCACGTTAGACGTAAGAGTGGGGCGAGATCACGTTAGACGGTAAGAGTGGGCCAGCTCACGTTAGACGGTAAAAGTGGGCCAGCTCACGTTAGGCGGTAAGAGTGGGGAGAGGTCACGTTAGACGGTTTGAGTGGGGCAAGCTCACATTAGAATGTTAGATTTGGTAAATATCCCGGACATTTTACAGCAAGACTGGTGCAGCCTTTGGATATCCGTTTAGTCTTTATAGTACCTATAGTTGTCACAGTCCCTTACTCTCAGCGAATATTTCTACAATGATACGAACGCTCCTTTTTATACCATGATAGCATTTCAACTCCCCCAAATACCCAAGAGTGTTTTCCTATTAAATAGCATATTATCTCCAACGTATACCCTAAAGTGAGGGAGAGATGGAGGCTCCCATAATATAACATATTTACTACCCGTATACCCTAGAGTGAGGGAGAGATGGAGGCTCCCATAATATAACATATTTACTACCCCGTATACCCTAGAGTGAGGGAGAGATGGAGGCTCCCATAATATAACATATTTACTACCCCGTATACCCTAGAGTGAGGGAGAGATGGCGGCTCCCATAATATAACATATTTACTACCCCGTATACCCTAGAATGAGGAAGAGATGGAGGCTCCCATAATATAACATATTTACTACCCCGTATACCCTAGAGTGAGGGAGAGATGGAGGCTCCCATAATATATCCTATCAAGTACCCTTGATACATAAGTAATCAACTGCTACGTCGAAAAAGTAATGGAATATGGAATAGGGAATCAACTTCACGGAGGTTGATACACTAGGGTAGGGAAAAGCCGAGACTACCAGAGCTACTCACAAGTATTTGTTGGTCAGGAATGCATTGTACCTGAAACAGTTCAGTGAGTCTTTTAAGCCTAGTTATATAACATCCCGGATTCTACATATGTGGTTAGGATGTAATCAAGTATTGACTTACCTGTAGTTACGGCATGACCAGTTAATGGTGCGTGTATCAACACATTGATACAGAGGGCAAGTGTCCCTAAACGTCTCATCATACTTTCGGGCTCTGTAAACGGTGTCAGGGAGGCGGTGAGGCAACAACAGTTAATTGCTATGGTTTCTAATAACATCTGTTAGTTGAATCTGAAGTAAACATACACGGTGCAGTATCGATCACTTCTATGCAAAATAGATACGAGGCTAGACAAGTAGGAGTGACCTATATCGAGGGGAGGTTTTCTCTTGTTTGAATTTTACCTTACTTTCAATACTCTAATACAACTGGATTTTTTTCTGTTCCTCCTCAAAGTACTGTTTGATTAAAACATAGAAAACGCCAAGATCTTGAAAATATTCACTTCAAGAACATTAAAGTAAAAACATAGGTGAGTAATATGGGTAAAGCTTGGGAGAAGTAGAACTCTCCTACCCTGGAAAGGTAAATCCATATTTTTCGCTAGGGTTCATACAAGGAACACGTGATCCTGGCACGTTCTGAAAACAATTAAAATGACGTCACTTACGTGACCCGTAAATGGAACTTCTTTTATGAGGTTACACATACATATTTGCTACTGATATCTTATGTTATCCTCCAAACTGGTGTGTACACTTGAATAATATTTTTGTAAGATCACGATACAGGAAAAAATAAATCATAGCATCACGATACAGTAAAAATAAATCATAGCATCACGATACAGGAAAAATAAATCATAGCATCACGATACAGGAAAAAGTCAAACATAGCATCACGATACAGGAAAAAATAAATCATAGCATCACGATACAGGAAAAAATAAACCATGGCATCACGATACAGGAAAAATAAATCATAGCATTACGATACAGGAAAAAATAAATCATAGCATCACGATACTGGAAAAATAAATCATAGCATCACGATACAGGAAAAATAAATCATAGCATCACGATACTGGAAAAATAAATCATAGCATCACGATACTGGAAAAAGTCAAACATAGCATCACGATACAGGAAAAAAAATCATAGCATCACGATACAGGAAAAAATAAATCATAGCATCACGATACAGGAAAAATAAATCATAGCATCACGATACAGGAAAAAGTCAAACATAGCATCACGATACAGGAAAAAATAAATCATAGCATCACGATACAGGAAAAATAAATCATAGCATCACGATACAGGAAAAATAAATCATAGCATCACGATACTGGAAAAAGTCAAACATAGCATCACGATACAGGAAAAAAAATCATAGCATCACGATACAGGAAAAAATAAATCATAGCATCACGATACAGGAAAAATAAATCATAGCATCACGATACAGGAAAAATAAACCATAGCATCACGATACTGGAAAAATAAATCATAGCATCACGATACTGGAAAAAGTCAAACATAGCATCACGATACAGGAAAAAAAATCATAGCATCACGATACAGGAAAAAATAAATCATAGCATCACGATACAGGAAAAATAAATCATAGCATCACGATACAGGAAAAATAAATCATAGCATCACGATACAGGAAAAATAAATCATAGCATCAAGATACAGGAAAAAGTCAAACATAGTATAAAGATTGTGTTTATTTTATAAGTTAGCATCTCGTTAGTGGAAAAAAAATCATAGCATCACGATACAGGAAAAAATAAATCATAGCATCACGATACAGGAAAAAAAAATCATAGCATCACGATACAGGAAAAAGTCAAACATAGCATCACGGTACAGGAAAAAAAAACATAGCATCACGATACAGGAAAAAATAAATCATAGCATCACGATACAGGAAAAAGTCAAACATAGCATCACGATACAGGAAAAAATAAATCATAGCATCACGATACAGGAAAAAGTAAAACATAGCATCACGATACAGGAAAAAAAATCATAGCATCACGATACAGGAAAAAGTAAATCATGGCATCACGATACAGGAAAAAGTCAAACATAGCATCACGATACAGGAAAAAGTCAAACATAGCATCACGATACAGGAAAAAATAAATCATAGCATCACGATACAGGAAAAAGTAAAACATAGCATCACGATACAGGAAAAAGTCAAACATAGCATCACGATACAGGAAAAAATAAATCATAGCATCACGATACAGGAAAAAGTCAAACATAGCATCACGGTACAGGAAAAAAAATCATAGCATCACGATACAGGAAAAAATAAAACATAGCATCACGATACATAGCATCACGATACAGGAAAAAATAAATCATAGCATCACGATACAGGAAAAAGTCAAACAAATCAATACAGGAAAAAAAATCATAGCATCACGATACAGGAAAAAATAAAACATAGCATCACGATACAGGAAAAAGTCAAACATAGCATCACGATACAGGAAAAAATAAATCATAGCATCACGATACAGGAAAAAATAAAACATAGCATCACGATACAGGAAAAATAAATCATAGCATCACGATACAGGAAAAATAAATCATAGCATCAATACAGGAAAAAATAAATCAGCATCACGATACAGGAAAAAAAAAAATCACATACAGGAAAAAGTCAAACATAGCATCACGATACAGGAAAAAAATAATAGCATCACTATACAGGAAAAATAAAACATGGCATCACGATACAGGAAAAAGTCAAACATATCATCACGATACAGATAGCATCACGAACCGGAAAAATAAAACATAGCATCACGATACAGGAAAAAGTCAAACATAGCATCACGATACAGGAAAAAACAGGAAAAATCATAGCATCACGATACAGGAAAAAATAAATCATAGCATCACGATACAGGCATAGCATCACGATACAGGAAAAAATAAATCATAGCATCACGATACAGGAAAAAGTCAAACATAGCATCACGATACAGGAAAAAGTAAAACATAGCATCACGATACAGGAAAAAGTCAAACATAGCATCACGATACAGGAAAAAATAAATCATAGCATCACGATACAGGAAAAAATAAATCATAGCATCACGATACAGGAAAAAGCATCAATACAGGAAAAAATAAATCAGCATCACGATACAGGAAAAAATAAATCATAGCATCACGATACAGGAAAAAGTCAAACATAGCATCACGATACAGGAAAAAATAAATCATAGCATCACGATACAGGAAAAAGTCAAACATAGCATCACGATACAGCAAAAAATAAATCATGGCATCACGATACAGGAAAAATATCATAGCATCACGATACTGGAAAAATAAATCATAGCATCACGATACAGGAAAAAGTAAATCATGGCATCACGATACAGGAAAAAGTAAAACATAGCATCACGATACAAGAAAAAGTCAAACATAGCATCACGATACAGGAAAAAATAAATCATAGCATCACGATACAGGAAAAAATAAAACATAGCATCACGATACAGGAAAAATATCATAGCATCACGATACTGGAAAAATAAATCATAGCATCACGATACAGGAAAAAATAAATCATAGCATCACGATACAGGAAAAAATAAACCATGGCATCACGATACAGGAAAAAATAAATCATAGCATCACGATACAGGAAAAAGTCAAACATAGCATCACGATACAGGAAAAAATAAATCATAGCATCACGATACAGGAAAAATAAATCATAGCATCACGATACAGGAAAAAATAAATCATAGCATCACGATACAGGAAAAAATAAATCATAGCATCAGGAAAAATAAACATAGCATCACGATACAGGAAAAAAATAGCATCACGATACAGGAAAAAATAAATCACAGCATCACGATACAGGAAAAATAAATCATAGCATCACGATACAGGAAAAAATAAATCATAGCATCACGATACAGGAAAAATAAATCATAGCATCACGATACAGGAAAAAATAAATCATAGCATCACGATACAGGAAAAATATCATAGCATCACGATACAGGAAAAATAAACCATGGCATCACGATACAGGAAAAAAATCATAGCATCACGATACAGGAAAAAAAAATAAATACAGGAAAAATAGCATCACGATACAGGAAAAAATAAACATAGCATCACGATACAGGAAAAAATAAAACATAGCATCACGATACAGGAAAAAATAAATCATAGCATCACGATACAGGAAAAATAAACATAGCATCACGATACAGGAAAAAAAAAAAAATAAATCATAGCATCACGATACAGGAAAAAATAAATCATAGCATCACGATACAGGAAAAAAAATCATAGCATCACGATACAGGAAAAAATAAACCATAGCATCACGATACAGGAAAAATAAATCATAGCATCACGATACAGGAAAAAAAAATCATAGCATCACGATACAGGAAAAAATAAATCATAGCATCACGATACAGGAAAAAATAAAATCATAGCATCACGATACAGGAAAAATATCATAGCATCACGATACTGGAAAAATAAATCATAGCATCACGATACAGGAAAAAGTCAAACATAGCATCACGGTACAGGAAAAAAAAATCATAGCATCACGATACAGGAAAAAAAAATCATGGCATCACGATACAGGAAAAAGTCAAACATAGCATCACGATACAGGAAAAAAATCATAGCATCACGATACAGGAAAAATAAACCATGGCATCACGATACAGGAAAAAATAAATCATAGCATCACGATACAGGAAAAAGTAAAACATAGCATCACGATACAGGAAAAATAAACCATGGCATCACGATACAGGAAAAAGTCAAACATAGCATCACGATACAGGAAAAATATCATAGCATCACGATACAGGAAAAAATAAACCATGGCATCACGATACAGGAAAAAAATCATAGCATCACGATACAGGAAAAAAATCATAGCATCACGATACAGGAAAAAGTAAAACATAGCATCACGATACAGGAAAAAATAAATCATGGCATCACGATACAGGAAAAATAAACCATGGCATCACGATACAGGAAAAAATAAATCATAGCATCACGATACAGGAAAAAAATCATAGCATCACGATACAGGAAAAAATAAACCATGGCATCACGATACAGGAAAAAAATCATAGCATCACGATACAGGAAAAATAAACCATGGCATCACGATACAGGAAAAAGTCAAACATAGCATCACGATACAGGAAAAAAATCATAGCATCACGATACAGGAAAAATAAACCATGGCATCACGATACAGGAAAAATAAATCACAACATTGGCAAATAAGAACCAGACAAATAAACCAGCATCACGAACCAGAAAAATAAAATCACAACATTAAGAACCAAAAGATAAATCATAGCATTACGATACAGGAAAAAATCAAACATTAAGGACATCACGATACATTAAAACAAATCATAGCAGACAAGATAAACGATACAGAAACATTAAGAACCAGACAAGATAAATCACAACATTAAGAACCAGACATTAAGAACCAGACAAGATAAATCACAACATTAAGAACCAGACATTAAGAACCAGACAAGATAAATCACAACATTAAGAACCAGACATTAAGAACCAGACATTAAGAACCAGACAAGATAAATCACAACATTAAGAACCAGACATTAAGAACCAGACAAGATAAATCACAACATTAAGAACCAGACATTAACACCAGACAAGATAAATCACAACATTAAGAACCAGACAAGATAAATCACAACATTAAGAACCAGACAAGATAAATCACAACATTAATAACCAGACATTAAGAACCAGACAAGATAAATCACAACATTAAGAACCAGACATTAAGAACCAGACAAGATAAATCACAACATTAAGAACCAGACATTAAGAACCAGACAAGATAAATCACAACATTAAGAACCAGACATTAAGAACCAGACAAGATAAATCACAACATTAAGAACAGACATTAAGAACCAGACAAGATAAATCACAACACAACATTAAGAACCAGACAAGATAAATCACAACATTAAGAACCAGACCAGACATTAAGAACCAGACAAGATAAATCACAACATTAAGAACCAGACATTAAGAACCAGACAAGATAAATCACAACATTAAGAACCAGACATTAAGAACCAGACATTAAGAACCAGACAAGATAAATCACAACATTAAGAACCAGACAAGATAAATCACAACATTAAGAACCAGACATTAAGAACCAGACAAGATAAATCACAACATTAAGAACCAGACAAGATAAATCACAACATTAAGAACCAGACATTAAGAACCAGACAAGATAAATCACAACATTAAGAACCAGACATTAAGAACCAGACAAGATAAATCACAACATTAAGAACCAGACATTAAGAACCAGACAAGATAAATCACAACATTAAGAACCAGACATTAAGAACCAGACAAGATAAATCACAACATTAAGAACCAGACATTAAGAACCAGACAAGATAAATCACAACATTAAGAACCAGACATTAAGAACCAGACAAGATAAATCACAACATTAAGAACCAGACATTAAGAACCAGACAAGATAAATCACAACATTAAGAACCAGACAAGATAAATCACAACATTAAGAACCAGACAAGATAAATCACAACATTAAGAACCAGACATTAAGAACCAGACAAGATAAATCACAACATAAGAACCAACATTAAGAACCAGACAAATCAACATTAAGAACAACATTAAGAACCAGACAAGATAAATCACAACATTAAGAACCAGACATTAAGAACCAGACAAGATAAATCACAACATTAAGAACCAGACATTAAGAACCAGACAAGATAAATCACAACATTAAGAACCAGACATTAAGAACCAGACAAGATAAATCACAACATTAAGAACAGACATTAAGAACAGACAAGATAAATCACAACATTAAGAACCAGACATTAAGAACCAGACAAGATAAATCACAACATTAAGAACCAGACATTAAGAACCAGACAAGATAAATCACGACATTAAGAACCAGACAAGATAAATCACAACATTAAGAACCAGACATTAAGAACCAGACAAGATAAATCACAACATTAAGAACCAGACAAGATAAATCACAACATTAAGAACCAGACATTAAGATAAATCACAGACATTAAGAACCAGACAAGATAAATCACAACATTAAGAACCAGACATTAAGAACCAGACAAGATAAATCACAACATTAAGAACCAGACAGATAAATCACAACATTAAGAACAAGATAAATCACAACATTAAGAACCAGACATTAAGAACCAGACAAGATAAATCACAACATTAAGAACCAGACATTAAGAACCAGACAAGATAAATCACAACATTAAGAACCAGACAGATAAATCACAACATTAAGAACCAACCACAACACAAGATAAACCAGACAAGATAAATCACAACATTAAGAACCAGACAAGATAAATCACGACATTAAGAACCAGACATTAAGAACCAGACAAGATAAATCACGACATTAAGAACCAGACAAGATAAATCACAACATTAAGAACCAGACAAGATAAATCACGACATTAAGAACCAGACAAGATAAATCACAACATTAAGAACCAGACAAGATAAATCACGACATTAAGAACCAGACAAGATAAATCACAACATTAAGAACCAGACATTAAGAACCAGACAAGATAAATCACAACATTAAGAACCAGACAAGATAAATCACAACATTAAGAACCAGACATTAAGAACCAGACAAGATAAATCACGACATTAAGAACCAGACATTAAGAACCAGACAAGATAAATCACAACATTAAGAACCAGACAAGATAAATCACAACATTAAGAACCAGACATTAAGAACCAGACAAGATAAATCACAACATTAAGAACCAGACATTAAGAACCAGACATTAAGAACCAGACAAGATAAATCACAACATTAAGAACCAGACAAGACATTAAGAACCAGACAAGATAAATAAATCACAAGATAAATCACAACATTAAGAACCAGACAAGATAAATCACAGACATTAAGAACCAGACAAGATAAATCACAACATTAAGAACAGACAGACAAGATAAATCACAACACAGACATTAAGAACCAGACAAGATAAATCACAACATTAAGAACCAGACAAGATAAATCACAACATTAAGAACCAGACAAGATAAATCACAACATTAAGAACCAGACATTAAGAACCAGACAAGATAAATCACAACATTAAGAACCAGACATTAAGAACCAGACAAGATAAATCACGACATTAAGAACCAGACATTAAGAACCAGACATTAAGAACCAGACAAGATAAATCACAACATTAAGAACCAGACATTAAGAACCAGACAAGATGAATCACGACATTAAGAAGCAGACAAGATAAATCACAACATTAAGAACCAGACAAAATAAATCAGAACAAGAATCGTAGACAAAATAATACCGTCAACAATTAGAAAAAATACAGCGTAACGAAAATGGAGAAAATAAAACCCATTAACATCTAAAACAAACAACAGCGTCAATTAAAAGGATCCAATAGATCGCAGCGCCAAGAAACATTGAGAAAATAAACCAAGGAACGTAGACAAAATGAACAACATTAAGAAACGTGGACAAAATTAACTACACCGTCTGGAATCATAGACAAAATATAAAACAGTGTTAATAAACACTGATAAGATAAAGCCCCAGGAGAGAAGGACATCATAAAATACATTACGAAGGAGCAGGCAAAAGCAAGTATATCATCCATAGGCCTTAACGGTCATTTCACTATAACAACACACACACACATATATATATAAATAAAAATGATAGAAAAGTTTATATATATATATATATATAAAACTTGATTTGACGAGATGCGAGTAAATTATAAATAAAAATGATTTTTGACAAAAATCATTTATATATATATATACATGTATATGGTAGAGGCTCAAAGGACCTGAATAGCTATTATGTTCAACATCTTAGGTAGAAGTTTTTGTCGGTTCATAAAGTAAATATCTGTAAACATGAAATCATATTCCATAAACATGCTACTACACAAATATCATGGTCCTGGACCTGGTGCTTGTTTTTAAAAAAAAGCAACTTGAAGTTCTCAACACATTTGACACCAGTGACCTTGAAATGTCATCGGCCTCGAGAAACATTGACAAAATTAATCACAGTGTCGAGAAACATGAATAAAAGAAGCTTACAGTTAATGTTGCAAACATGTTAATAACAAAATTAGCATTTTTGAAGCAACTTTTCAACTGCTTTGATTGCAACATGCAATGGAAATTTTAGTTCGTAAACCTTTGACCTTTTGAAACCAAACACAATCCCACATGATATCTCCTACTAAACTAACACTGTATTAAGTTTCAACCTGGTCGATCTTACCTAACTCAATGTATCATCTGGAAACTATCTGGATAAACAGACACGACAGGCAGACAGACACACAGACAAGCACTAACCGGATGGGACCAATCAATCACAGTCGCAGCAAATAGGGACAAAATAAAACACAGCGTCAAGGACCTGGTACAAAATAAAACACAGCGTCAAGAACCTGGTACAAAATAAAACACAGCGTCAAGAACCTGGTACAAAATAAAACACAGCGTCAAGAACCTGGTACAAAATAAAACACAGCGTCAAGAACCTGGTACAAAATAAAACACAGCGTCAAGGACCTGGTACAAAATAAAACACAGCGTCAAGAACCTGGTACAAAATAAAATACAGCGTCAAGAACCTGGTAAAAACTAAAACACAGCGTCAATAATCTGGGACAAAATAAAACACAGCGTCAAGGACCTGGTACAAAATAAAACACAGCGTCAAGGACCTGGTACAAAATAAAACACAGCGTCAAGGACCTGGTACAAAATAAAACACAGCGTCAAGAACCTGGTATAAAATAAAACACAGCGTCAAGAACCTGGTAAAAACTAAAACACAGCGTCAATAATCTGGGACAAAATAAAACACAGCGTCAAGAACCTGGTATAAAATAAAACACAGCGTCAAGAACCTGGGACAAAATAAAACACAGCGTCAAGAACCTGGGACAAAATTAATCTTTTATAATGTTTTCCAAATAATTACTGACCTCTCGGTTATCTAAATCATTACTGACCTCTCGGTTATCTAAATCATTACTGACATCTCGGTTATCTTAGTCATTACTGACCTCACGGTTATCTTAGTCATTACTGACCTCTCGGTTACAAAATCAAAACACCTCTCGGTTATCTTAGTCATTACTGAAAACGGTTATCTTAGTCATTACTGACCTCTCGGTTACAAGTCATTACTGAAAACGGTTATCAGCATTACTGACCTCTCGGTTATCAATTATAAAACACAGCGTACTGACCTCTCGGTTATCTAAAATTAAAACACAGTCATTACTGACCTCTGGTTATCTAAAACACAGCGTCATTACTGACCCACGGTTATCTTAGTCATTACTGACCTCTCGGTTATCTACAGCGTCATTACTGACCTCTCGGTTATCTAAAACACAGCGTCAATAATCACGGTTACAAAATGACACATCGTCAAGGACCTGGTTATCTAAATAAAACACTGACCTCTCGGTTATCTTAGTCATTACTGACCTCTCGGTTATCGTCAACTGACCTCTCGGTTAAATAAAACACACTGACCTCACGGTTATCTTACAAAATAAAACACATTACTGACCTCCGGTTATAAAATCAAAACTGACCTCTCGGTTATCAGTCATTAATAAAACTCGGTTATCTAAGCGTCATTACTGACCTCTCGGTTATCAAAATTAACCTCTCTTTTATACCTCTGTTTTAAATCATTACTGACCTCTCGGTTATCTTAGTCATTACTGACCTCTCGGTTATCTAAATCATTACTGACCTCTCGGTTATCTTAGTCATTACTGACCTCTCGGTTATCTTAGTCATTACTGACCTCTCGGTTATCTTAGTCATTACTGACCTCTCGGTTATCTTAGTCATTACTGACCTCTCGGTTATCTTAGTCATTACTGACCTCTCGGTTATCTTAGTCATTACTGACCTCTCGGTTATCTTAGTCATTACTGACCTCTCGGTTATCTTAGTCATTACTGACCTCTCGGTTATCTTAGTCATTACTGACCTCTCGGTTATCTTAGTCATTACTGACCTCTCGGTTATCTAAATCATTACTGACCTCTCGGTTATCTTAGTCATTACTGACCTCTCGGTTATCTTAATCATTACTGACCTCTCGGTTATCTTAGTCATTACTGACCTCTCGGTTATCTTAGTCATTACTGACCTCTCGGTTATCTTAGTCATTACTGACCTCTCGGTTATCTTAGTCATTACTGACCTCTCGGTTATCTAAATCATTACTGACCTCTCGGTTATCTTAGTCATTACTGACCTCACGGTTTTCTTAGTCATTACTAACCTAATTCATTACGTTGTTCTCGGTTATCTCATTCAGTGTCGACGGATTTCGTGTTTCCCTGGTGCAAGGCGATTCATAAGAATGTTGCGAGAACCCGGATAGTCTTAGGGAAGTTATTTTTACCGACTAAATTGTACCTGGATATATGAACTTAAGGAGTTTTAATCGCCAGATGGAGCGAGTGTGTCTGAACGCTGTACATACTTTTACACCTATACGTGTCACACATACCTATTTCGAAATCCACCCTGTTCACTTTGTCACGCCAATGGGCTGGTATATTCATAGAGAATGTTTACTGTATACAGTCAGGGATGGATAATGGATTTAAGTTGATGGGTGATAGTGGAGGAGGCGGGGGGGGGGGGGGGGGGGGGGTGTGATAGTGCTATGTTCATATTTGTGTGTGTGTTGGGAGGGGGGAAGGGTTACAGGGTTTGGTATTATGGAAATTCGATTTTTTTCCGATGTACACAAATACAAAAGAACGATCTCAGTATTATGAGAACAAATACTGTCGTGATGTCATCAATTTTTCGAAGTTATATTAAATATGGCTTCCTAAACCAATGTGAATGACACCCATACTTAGTGTCCCTAGATCATACCACATGTCGACCGGATGCAATTTACGCTAATTAAAAATTCAATAAACGTGTTAAAAAAAAGTCACGCAACTAGATTAACATCATGAACATAAAAAAAGGGAAATAAATTGATGAATACCACAGACTAAAACAAAGCTTTATAAACTACACAGAAACCTCAAAAGTGTATCGAAATTCAGCAGACCGTAATGGACTAAGCACGTTCAACTTTTTTACGACGATTAGGAGTATAGGGACAAAGAACACTACCTCATGTGACAATCCACGCTTTTTTTTTTAAGTTTGATCAAGTTTTATTTACATATATACAGGTAAAAACGACATAGGACAAACTCCTATGACGTCAGAAACTGATGTACAAAACCGGTAGCACCGGTAAGGTGCAATGATCTCTACAATGTATGATGGACAAGGTCGACGTTTCCTGATTAAACAGAGTAACTATAGAAAGTTAAATTAACTATACAAACAAAATGAGATTTAATATGGCGTAATGATCACAATGGAAGATTTACTGTAAGTTCATCCTCACGTACAGTGCAAAATATGTCAGTAGTACACCAGTAATCAGAGAATATGGTTCTAGGGAAGCGAGTAAAATCAGTCTTAATACTAGAATAATATTATTAAGGAAGTGGCAGACCAGAGAATCAGAAGTAGGAGATTTTTTTTATATTTTTAATACAACTGATATGCCAAATAGACGATAAGGCTTCTGCCATTAGAAACAGGACGAGAGACTTTACTTTTAGAGTGAGGCTTACTGGAGAATGAAAACGCCAAAGTGCCGAATCAGTAGGGATCTTGTTGTTTGAAATCTGGTGTATCCAGGAATTTACTAGAGATACCAACGTCTGAATGAAAGGACATTCAAACAATAAGTGAGGAATGGTCTCAAATTTATCGCAAAAAGTACAATGTTTGGAGGATACAACGCCAAATTTATACAATCGAAAATTCACAGGTGATATTTCATGAACTAATTTAAAAATATCACGTGAACAAGTATCTAAAAACTTGTTTGAAATATTGAGGAAAACACAATTGAAATTGACAGTTGGGAAAATCTTGAACATAAAATTCTTTGGTACTAACAGACTCAAAGTTAGACTTTGGAAAGTCCTTTCTGTATGTTTGAAAATATTTAAGAATACTTGTATAAAAGGTAGGACACAACTGACTGTGCGGGAAATTATTGTCAACAGCAAAGTACTCACGAAAATGTAAGGAGAGCCAGTATTTGGTGAAAAACCTCCATTTGGCCTCCGTTTCTTTAAAAACAAAGTTCTGGCAATGTTTCAAGTATAAAGCCTGTAATTTAGACCACTAATGACGGGGGCATAGGCAGTAGAGCGCGCAAGTGGCTCCGATTTAGAATTCCATAAAAACCTAAACAGAGTTCTTTGAAAAAGTTCCAAATAATGCCTTGGCATTATGACGACAGTACCAGTATACCAGATTTTGCACTGGAATCAGTAACAGAGGAAGAATCTGGTAAATCAATTTTCTCAATGAATTTCTTCTTACCCTTTTCACATTCCATTTTAAAAAATCTAAGAACTTCGCTCTGGACCTAATTATAGAGCCCCTGAAACTATCAGTATGAAAATCAAGTAATTGTCTCTTAATAGACTGAACTTGATCAATAAAGTGGCCAGGCGACTGTTTTTCTAAAGTGTACAACTTATTGTACTTATCTTTAACAATTTAACAACAGAACGTTTAACTTTAGCCTTACGTTTACAATATTCAATAATAAACTATTTAATAACAGATTTACAATCAACCCAATGGTCTAGCCAAACAGGATTATTATCAACTATGTCAAGCCAAAAGACTTTAAATGCAATCTGTAAAGCCCGATCGCTCAAAACACTGTTATTTAATTTCCAGTAAAAGGCCCCAAACTTGACCTCCGAAAATAGTTTAATTTTCAGAAATACAAAATCATGATCTGAACCACCACACGGAAGAACCTTATTTCCTAATAGATGTTCTTTCAAAAAACATGAAACATAAAAACGATCTAAACGACATGAGACACCATTACCATGCCAAGTAGTAGAAACGACATCAGGGAAAAGTGATCTAAAAGTATCAAATGATTTTAAATCACGACAGAGGCTTCTTAACGACACTCTACCGGCAAGACCACGATTGCGATTACCACCAGTCTTATCAATACAGTTAAAATCGCCTCCAAAAATAACAGGTCTTCTACATGAAAAAAGGTGCATAATATTATCGAAAAATAATCGACGCTCCCCATCAATATTAGGGGCGTACACGTTGATTATTCTGAACTCACTATCAGAATATCTAAAGTCAACAAACATGGCCCGCCCATCTCTGTCAAAATAAAACTTCTGTAGATTAACATCAATAAAAAAACAACACAGCAGTGCCCCTACTATTAGACGAACCGAAGTTCGCTTTACATTTTAAAAAACTTTCAATCTTTTTACCAACAGACAAGCTAGAAACATGAGTTTCTTGTAATAGAAAAATATGTATACAATGGTTATGTACAAAATCACTCAGCTCACATTGTTTAGATCTAGATAAAAGCCCTTTACAATTCCATGTTATTATATTAGCTATAGTATTCCTATCCATCATTATAATCTAATTTCAGGTGTAAGCAGACTGTCAATATACAAGCAAGGGCAGATAACTACTGACAGAGGAAGAGGGGGAAAAAGACCGCAAAAATAATGTACTGTACGTGTAGCGGGATACGTCCCTCATAATGTATTGTACGTGTAGCGGGATACGTCCCTCATAATGTATTGTACGTGTAGCGGGATACGTCCTTCATAATGTACTGTACTCGTAGCGGGATACGTCCCTGATAATGTACTGTACATGTAGCGGGATACGTCCCTGATAATGTACTGTACGTGTAGCGGGATACGTCCCTGATAATGTACTGAACGTGTAGCGGGATACGTCACTGATAATGTACTATACGTGTAGCGGGATACGTCCCTGATAATGCACTGAACGTGTAGCGGGATACGTCCCTGCTAATGTACTGTACGTGCAGCGGAATACGTCCCTGATAATGTACTGTACGTGTAGCGGGATACGTCCCTGATAATGTACTGTACGTGTAGCGGGACAGATAATATATCCTGATACGTCCCTGATAATGTGCTGTACGTGTAGCGGGATACGTCCCTGATAATGTACTGAACGTGTAGCGGGATACGTCACTGATAATGTACTGTACGTGTAGCGGGATACGTCCCTGATAATGCACTGAACGTGTAGCGGGATACGTCCCTGCTAATGTACTGTACGTGCAGCGGAATACGTCCCTGATAATGTACTGTACGTGTATCGGGATACGTCCCTGATAATGTACTGTACGTGTAGCGGGACAGATAATATATCCTGATACGTCCCTGATGATGTGCTGTACGTGTAGCGGGACAGATAATATATCCTGATACGTCCCTGATAATGTGCTGTACTCGTAGCGGGATGCGTCCCTGATAATGTACTGTACATGTAGCGGGATACGTCCCTGATAATGTACTGTACGTGTAGCGGGATACGTCCCTGATAATGTACTGTACGTGTAGCGGAATACGTCCCTGATAATGTACTGTACGTGTAACGGGATACGTCCCTGATAATGTACTGTACGTGTAGTGGGGACAGAAAATATATCCTAATACGTCCCTGATAATGTACTGTACGTGTAGCGGGATACGTCACTGATAATGTACTGTACGTGTAGCGGAATACGTCCCTGATAATGTACTGTACGTGTAGCGGGATACGTCCCTCATAATGTACTGTACGTGTAGTGGGATACGTCCCTGATAATGTACTGTACGTGTAGTGGGATACGTCCCTGATTATGTGCTGCACGTGTAGCGGGATACGTCCCTGATAATGTACTGTACATGTAGCGGGATACGTCACTGATAATGTACTGTACGTGTAGCGGGACAGATAATATATAGTTATACGTCCCTGATAATGTACTGTACGTGTAGCGGGATACGTCCCTGATAATGTACTGTACGTGTAGCGGGATAAGTCCCTGATAATGTACTGTGCGTGTAGCGGGATACGTCCCTGATAATGCACTGAACGTGTAGCGGGATACGTCCCTGATAATGTACTGTATGTGTAGCGGGGACAGATAATATATCATGATAATGGTAATGTATTCAACATGTAACCAAGTACTATAATGGGCAACTATATGTCCCTGATAACGTGATATACATATATATCATACATCCCGGATTATGTACCCTACATGTAACCATTCAGGACTACGGAATGTCCTACTTAGTCTTCTTCCTTGTGCTCTTGAACTGAAGCATTTTGAGTTCGCCACACAATTTTTCTTTTTCGTGAACTAAAATTGTTGTGATACTAGAATTATGATAAACTTTTTAACAGTATTGGAAATTTAAAGTGAATTCACATGATTATTTATTTAAGTGAAACTATTGAACCATATATAATAACTTGTCCCCAATTGTACTTCAATTTTATTGATTTCGTTTTTTTAAAGAATGAAGGGATTCTATCTCATTTCGGTGTGAAGCATCTGTAGGTGAAGTAGAATCAGTGTTGAATAAAAGATGGTCCACGGCACTGTAAGGCGAAGGTGGGGGATTGGGGTGCAATAGGTGTAATAGAGCAAATTCTATAAAACACTTCTTCGTCTTCTGTAGGAATGCCAGATTTCGTCATAATTTTGTCTGAGGCATCCTAAGGCGAAAGGTATTCAATTTTGTATAAATGATAGGTCTCAGTCCCCTTGACCTTGACCTTTGGCCAATAGTGATAACTGACAGTTCCAGCCTCGTAAAGTATCGATGAATCATCTGATAATGCCTTTGCATTTTATTTATTTGTAACGGCGGTCATTATTTATTGCAATGCCACCGATAGGAATCGAACCCGGGACCCTTGGCTTACTAGTGTGACGCTCAACCAATCGAGCTAAAGAGAAGTTCTCTCCAGCCGAGTGGTATATTGCGGCTAGTATTTTACCAGTGTTAAATTTTGGTATTTTCTTCAAATTAGTTCTTATACATTTTCTCGTTATCGAGATTTAGGACATTACTGTAAAATGGAAAAATCGGAAAGACGCATAACCTACATCAATCCACAAATAAACGGCCCTGTTTAGGTTAATCCTTACCTGCCTGCTGTCATCTCTTTCATCTCATACCTTGACAAGGGTATACAGGTGTATATCGAGTCTCTTGACGTGACACTAACAAACTCTACACTCCCAGGATACACAGGAAGACTGTACCACAGAGGACTATTATCTCATTTTGATGTATATTTTCACTGGGGTTTCGAGCACAATGCTCTCTGTTGAAACTGTATACTTAAATTAAACGATACATGTATGCAAAAACACTCGCGTTCACGTATTGGTTAGACCCACGACACAACAGGAAGAACATTACACAAATTCCACATTTAAGGCTCTAAGTTCAGTAAACATTAAACATAAAGGGAACCTAGGGGAACAACGGTCATGGACTGGTTAGCAGTCGGATACAGGTCTTCTGCCCTGGCTTGTAGCATATGAAACTCTTTTAGGTAGGGCAATGGGGATAAAGAGTCCTTGATAATTTCATACAGAGCTGTTAATTAAATACTGGCCGTATGGTCAAATAGCAAGCACACCATCAATACCTGTAATCACCATCCAAATACTATATTACAATGTAATTACACCTGCACCGATCTAACCATGAAGTACTAACTTTTAGTCCGGCGGACAGGACTTAAAGTAGTGGTCCGCGAGGGACTGTCCAATCCCTCGTGTAAAAGAACCCCCTGTGGATATCGATAAAAACAGTAGGCGCTTAAAGCCGCCCATGGACTGAGATAAGTTCAAACCCTTATTCGTTTGTAGGAAACAATTATATCAAGCATGGCTTTCTAAATAACCCCCGATCTAAAAATTAGGACCCCATATTAGGGCAGCCTGGAGGATTGGGCGGGACATCAAGGATAGAACCCTTCCACCACCGGAAGTCCAGACACGCAACACCATGAGAAGTTAGGAACCATTAGGCCTGCGAGTCATTTTCAAATTATAGACAATTTCACTCGCAGACGACTCCATGAGGGGGTGTGGTTCAACCCGTCAATAGGATCACATAATTCATTTACATGTTTTAAAAACTATGATAATGGAAATATTTTGTCTTAGTCCTTGATATAACTTAACGTGTCATATATAAAAACCGCAAATGAAATAAAGTATTTTAATTTTAACCTGAATAATGCACAACGACGTCAATTTGTCATTATAAAAAAAAGGTATATATATATATAAATATACATATATGATAATATTTATAGCAGACGTGAACAGGTAAGTTTTAAGCGCATTCTTGCATTTGAGAAGGTTTTTCGACTTCCTGGCAGTAAATGGTAAGTTAGTCTTCAAAGTTACTGCTACGGTTTTAAAGCATTGATAATCATGAGTCACAGTACTACAGTTCAGAACACTTTACCAATACATTCTGTCTCCGGTCGTTATGGTCATGATTACTTGTAAATGGTAATCAATTCCTGGAATATTTGGGAACTACATGTGTACTACTCTTGCCTACTATGTGTAATCAAAGCTTTCTACTGTGGTACGAATCAAACAGGTAAACAAATAATACCATAAACAAATAATTTGCCACTTCATGGTGTAATATAGTCTATGTCCATTAAAGGTAGGTATTCAGTACTTTTACAGAAATAGTGGTGGTATTAAAGTAAACGACTACGGTTAAGTTTGTGAAACATGGGGAGAGGTATACATTAACTTGTAACTTGGTAAAATATGCCATTTGTTAAAACCTGCATGCAATGCAAGTTTCGTAAATGTTGTGTAACCACATCTGTCAAGGTTCGTAAATGTTGTGTAACCACATCTGTCAAGGTTCGTAAATGTTGTGTAACCACATCTGTCAGGCTTCGTAAATGTTGTGTAACCACATCTGTCAGGCTTCGTAAATGTTGTGTAACCACATCTGTCAAGGTTCGTAAATGTTGTGTAACCACATCTGTCAAGGTTCGTAAATGTTGTGTAACCACATCTGTCAGGCTTCGTAAATGTTGTGTAACCACATCTGTCAAGATTCGTAAATGTTGTGTAACCACATCTGTCAAGGTTCGTAAATGTTGTGTAACCACATCTGTCGAGGTTCGCAAATGTTGTGTAACCACAACTCTCGAGGTTCGTAAATGTTGTGTGACCACATCTGTCAAGGTTCGTAAATGTCGTGTAACCACAGCTGTCAAGCTTCGTAAATGTTGTGTAACCACATCTGTCAAGGTTCGTAAATGTTGTGTAACCACATCTGTCAAGATTCGTAAATGTTGTGTAACCATAGCTGTCAAGGTTCGTAAATGTTGTGTAACCACATCTGTCAAGGTTCGTAAATGTTGTGTAACCACATCTGTCAAGGTTCGTAAATGTTGTGTAACCACATCTATCAAGGTTTAAATGTTGTGTAACCACACCTGTCAAGGTTCGTAAATGTTGTGTAAACACATCTGTCAAGGTTTGTAAATGTTGTGTAACCACATCTGTCAAGGTTCGTAAATGTCGTGTAACCACAGCTGTCAAGGTTCGTAAATGCTGTGTAACCACATCTGTCAAGGTTCGTAAATGTTGAGTAACCACAGCTCTCGAGGTGCATAAATGTTGTGTAACCACATCTGTCAAGGTTCGTAAATGTTGTGTAACCACATCTGTCAAGGTTCGTAATTTTTTATGTAACCACATCTGTCAAGGTTCGTAAATGTTGTGTAACCACATCTGTCAAGGTTTGTAAATGTTGTGTAACCACATCTGTCGAGGTTCGTAAATGTTGTGTAACCACATCTGTCGAGGTTCGTAAATGTCGTGTAACCACATCTGTCAAGATTCGTAAATGTTGTGTAACCACATCTGTCAAGATTCGTAAATGTTGTGTAACCACATCTGTCAAGGTTCGTAAATGTTGTGTAACCACATCTGTCAAGGTTCGTAAATGTTGTGTAACCACATCTGTCAAGGTTTGTAAATGTAGTGTAACCACATCTGTCAAGGTTCGTAAATGTGTAACCACATCTGTCAAGGTTCGTAAATGTTTCCTCCATGTCGTGTTAACGCAATAGTCAAAGTTTTGGATGTGAAATATAAAATGAGGGACACATTGCAGATCTTTCATCACGTTAAAAGTAATTATGCATTTTATCAGTTTTGAGAAAGAATCAACGAAAAGGAGGCCGCGGTTTTGTTGCGCCATTGTCCACTACTGATAATAGCGGGAAAAAGAAACGCAAGTTCGTTTTTTTTTAAATATCACTGTAAGATACGTGGACACATTGCAACGTCATATAGACCAGCAATATGGTGTACATGAGACAACAATAATCCGTTTAGTCGTGCGTCTCAGGGCCACGGGGCGATTGGATTACCGTCATAGAAGCAGACGCGCGCGTCTCTCGCATCTCCGTAACATATTTCAGACGGCTACGAAGACGGCACGCCAAATTGTCGGCGTTCATAGACGGATAGTGTGTCAAAAAACGGCTGTAGGAGTTTCAATTAAGGCCGCAACGTCCCTACAAGGCCCGCTACTTTCGAAGAGGCGACGCAGATGTCGAAGACAGTGGCTGCTTGCGTATTAGTTATTGTTTGGCGTATTAGAGACGCTTGTTGTTCACTGACGAGCCTTGCTTCACGCTTGACAGGTCAGATGAACGACAACGTGTCTATCAACGTCGCCATGAGTGTTATTCTGACGCTTGCGAAACGGAAGAGGGCGACTCGGGGAGGGTATGTTATAGTATTGGCAGGAATATATCATGGCGTGAAAACTACTCTCGTTGTTTTCCCTGACAATCTGACAGCAGTGGAATATCGGGATCAGATCCTGAGACCACTCGTCCTTCCTCTTATCCAACAACGCAAACTCACGGTTGCACCAGGACAACGCGGGCCCCATGTTACTTGGATTTTTCGTGACTTTCTTGCTCAAAACAACGTTCCAGTCCTTGATTAACCAACAGACAGTCCAGATTTGTTCCTAATCGAGTGTTTGTTGGATAAACTGGACGAGGGGTTAGGAATCGCGTCAACGTCCCATATAACGTCGCTCAACTCACGCAGGCCTTTACTCACCTTGATGGGATCAAATATTAACTAGAGTAGGCTCACATGCTACTGATTTGGGTCAGAAAATGGCGTTGGGCACTCTTGTTTTAGCGCTACTCAAGCACGCGCCATCTGTGAGAGGATAACAAAAAACATTAAAATGTGTTCAGTAATGACGAGATAACAGAGAAAACTAAATAATGAACTAATCATCGATGAATCATGTAAAATAAGAGACCCAGAGGACCTGTATCGTTCACCTGGATCTTTATGACCAACAGTGGTACAAAATGTACCTGTCTGTGTATGTGTTCCAGAGTAGATGCTTAGATTACCCCATTTGATCCCGCCCCTCAGTACCTCAGGAGGGTCAGCCCTTGCATTTGTACAAATTATAATCCCCGCTTCCTTAGGATGCTTCCTACTTCTTTTAAATCCAGGAAAAAAGATGCTTAGCAATGTCAATCTTTACCTTCTGAATGCGGTGCACACTCTCCCGCGAAAACACATTTTTTTTGGTTACCTGTTATCATTATCTATGACGATTTTCATTGGTCAATGTGATCATGTGACTAAATTTTATACGCTTTCCAGTGTCGCGCATTCACACTGTTGTAAAATAATTACCAAATAAAGTGCGTCAAAATTTCTGGTTTAAACCACCAAATTTGCTTCTATGGCTTAAACGAAACTTAAAATCAATAAATAAAATGTTATATACATGTATGTCATTTGTTCAAATTACGTATTTTGGTGGTTCAATTCTTCTATTTGAACAGTTTTGTGTATGCACATACAGAGTGTCTATGCTAACGTCACAATGCGCCGTGCACGTGATTTTAAAGTCTCTGAACACGAATCACGCTTTGAGGCATTCATGATATACGTGTCACAGAAGAAAATATAGAGTTGTATACTGTTGTATAAAAATATACATATTTTATAAAGTTTGATGTAGATAAAGGTTAATTTAAAACACCAGCGGTTCAGATCACTTAAACTCGATCTTTGAAACTATGATATTTGGCATGCGACTTTCTTTCGTTTAAGCTTGAAATATGTAATTTATAACCCAGAGTGATGTATTAATCTGCTACAATCCGTCGATCTCTTGTTAATAATAATTTGTTTGTACTAGTGTATTTATGATATAATGTATACTTCAAATAGGCGAATCATGAGTGTTGGCTCAAGATTTTATTCCTTCACTCAAGCAACCTCGTGCAACACGTAAACGTGTGTAACTAGAGGTCGTAAAAACAGAAGATGTACAGCATTAATCATGGAAGGTACACGATCCAATGGTAAATTTGTGTAATACTAATTATATAGAACTTTATTCCATCTTCATGTCCCTAAGGAAAGTTTTTGATTTGGGGTTCTAAATTTACATAAAGAGGTTCGATCATTTCTATAAAGTTAAATCAGGTGAGGTTCAAAATTGAACTGATATTGATATATTTAACAATATTAAATCAAAATAACACAATGATATCAGGGACGCCCTATCATACGTCACAGATGACATCTAACAATATCAAAATAACACATAATATCAGGGACGCCCTATCATACGTCCCACATGATATCTAACAATATCAAAATAACACATAATATCATGGACGCCCGATCATACGTCACAGATGAGATTCACAATATCAAAATAACACATAATATCATGAAAGCCCTATCATACGTTACAGATGACATCTAACAATATCAAAATAACACATAATATCATGGACGCCCTATCATACGTCACAGATTAGATTCACAATATCAAAATAATACATAGCATGGACACCCGGTGTCATATCATATTTGTATTCCCCCATCCTAAAGTGTCCGGGAATACTTTTTTGTCTATCAGAAATGTATTCCCCCTATACTAGGAGGGGATACATCCATGACGGTTATAAGAATAGTATCTAGAGAACAATTATCTGAAATATTAGGAAGGATATACATTTATGAAAGGCATTAGAATAGTATGTAGGAGGTATTTTATTACGAAATATTATGGAGGAGGGCAATATTATAATTCTATACTGTGTGTTCTTTTACTTTTAAATGTTTTTAAATCTTTTTTGGAATTCGAATTCAGTAGTACCCATACTTTGTGCCACACACGTACCTCCCTTTACACCTTATGTAAAAGGCCAAAGACCATATAGTCTCCCCTGATAAATGATTACTCAGAAATACAACTGGTCAGAATCCATCATCCTGGAAGCCTTGAATCCTTTACAGTTTAGTGATAACAATTACAATGCATACAAGTCTTGGCTCAACATTATTTCAGGAACCAGTCATTGGCTCATTAGAATACAAAACAAAAAGAAAAAAAATCAGTCACTCTATCATTTCATTTATTATGTCACATGTAGCAGAAAGCACCAGGCTTTATAGAATGTGTACAAAAACAAGAGGCCCATAAGGCCTGTAAGGCTCTGGATCTGAAAGCCCACCAATGTCATACATGCCTATAGGTTGGATATTTTTAATATTTCCAAATTAAAGCTCTGTCACTTAAGCTCTTTGATGGGGCAATACCAATGGGTAAATTATTATATCATTACTGTCTTTATCTCCTGATGTCCGTTATTGCTATATATTGTTAAATATAAACCTCGTTCCCCCTAGATATTTTTCTGACAACCATCATTATATGTATCCCTCATAGATAAATGATAAATCTTCAAAATGAATTTCACAGTTGGCATTCACATTGCTCATGAATGCAGATTAAAGGTAATTCATTGTTCATGTATATGATTCTCAATATTCGGTTTAATTTGTTGTAAGATGATAAAGCTTCTTTGTTAATTTACATGTCGGTGTGTCGAGGAAATGAAACTCGGGACAAAGTTCATGATTATTTTCGTTTTAAAGCCAAGGAAAACAGTCGCACATGCGCATACGAAAAATATACAACATCAATACTGCACCATTGTCAACATACCCAGTTTCTATTTCACAACAGTAAATACGTACATCCGCTTGCGCCGAAGCCCAGCAACAGAACGAATAGTTGGAGAGACAGAAAGCCAGAAGAGGCGTGACGTAAGCAGGTGTAGAAACGCATTAAGCATGCAATGCAAGTGCATTTGATACAATGCTGAACCGGGTATTGAATGTATTGAATTCGAGTGAAATATCTCGTTCTTTATGGACATATATGTGGAATACAAACTGGACCCGCGAATAGACATCATCATAATGTTATCGTCTGATCTATTCAGTGACTCAACCCTATAAAACATTCACCGATCGATAAGACTCCATTCAGCGCGAGTTGCTTTAAATATGCTAATTAGTAATACAATAACAGGTGAAAATCGTACAATTTACACGTCAATATTTCGGTATCGGGCAGCCGATTTTCATATGGTTTGCGACGTTCTTGATTTTGCTAAAACCAAAATCCCGGATTTTGACAGAAAATGTTTCTTGAAAATAATGCTTATATGAATGGTTACTTCTCGCATTTTGTACGTGTATGTGTCGGTTTTAATTGGTCCCCAATAATTTCGTACAAAATTTCATATACTGCAGCATATGTTTTATTTTATTTTTATTTGTAACGCTTTCTTATCCAAGTTTAGTCTTTGAGACTGTCTGAAAAGTGATTGTCGTTATTTCAAATATTTTACATTAAAAACTATACCATGCTGCATATGAATTATACCACTCCATTTCGGATTCGTTCGTGCATGCCTCTTAACGCCATTTATACGATAGAATGAAAACTTCATAATCACATTGGCGAATCAATATAAGTATTTATCTTTACTTAGTAAAAGAAAAGAACTTGCCAGTGAAATTGCTCAAGAGTAATGTAATTTTTTTTAAACATGGCGGACCGATTGAAAGAGGACAACCATACACGGGTATCTAAGTTATGACCAGAGACGTATACATATCACATGTCCTCTCTATACTCATCTCTTAACAATGACTCCAACACATGACTGCCGCTAGTCAGTAGTGGACAATAGAGTGTCACCCGGCGTTTATTACGAAATATAAAGACAAGAATGCATATCTTTACAAACTTGGACATTTTTCATAACTCCACAAACGACTCTTACACCCGCATACATTCCGCCCAGGAATAGCTTGAGTAGATAAAAAGAGCTAAGCGAGCCACTCAACCTGAAAACCTATCAGGAAAACAGGAAGTGTACCAACCCTCAATGCTTAAAGCTCAGCGCGTTGGATTTTTAACAACTCAAAGCCATTCCGTACTGAAATAAATACAGTTAAAAATGTAATACTTGGCAAAATTTTTCTTGACTGTACTTGTGGGTGTCCACGGCTAGAATGCCCGATACCTCGCCTACCCTTACACACTTTCTTAACTTGCACGTGCGGACAACGCGTCGCACTCCCATTGGACCATACAACTCTCACGAAGATACCCGAATACCGTACCTATAGGACAATTATTTTCCGCTATTCTCCGAAACGCGGAAAATATGAAATTATATGTCTCTCTTATGACTAAAGATACACATGTACACACCGTTGTCATTTTTATGTGACTTAAAGGATACAATCATTACATACACAAAAGATCACACCATAAACGCCGTTTTGATATAAAAAAATACTGGGCTTTGATATTTATGCACGGTAAAGAAGAGTTCAAGTCAGTCACCATTTTGGAATGTGCTGCATCAGTAGTCCTCCTAAGCCTAGCCTTCAGTAAACTACAGTAAGGACTAAGTTGATATTGTGCGTTATGGTTATAGAATATGGATGGATGGTGACACCAGGGAGCTACTTTCTTACAAGTCTCGGCTAATCAGTTGGAGCCAGTCGAAATCTTATGATAGTATATATCGCTAGCCGGCTATTACCACGTTTAGACCTGCCATTGTTATGGTCCTAGAATAGGGGTGGATCGTGACATATACAGTACAATGCAGTATAGTACTGATCTGTTTTAGACAAGTGTTGACAAATACATTCGATGTCTGTTTTAACTGAAAAATGTCAACTTTAATCACAAGCGAAAAGGCCCATTAGGCATAACTTTGAATTTCCCGCTTCCCCACAATTGTACGCATGAAACTGTGACGTACATCACATTATTAATGGAAAATGGCTGCTGCAGGACAGCAGCGAGCATTTGCTCAAAAACTTAATAAGTAAGTATAGCTTTTAAATGTACTTTAGAAACGCCTTATCAATACCTCTCAGTTTCTGCCGCATGAACTTGTGTTTTGTTTTCTTTAAATTTTAACATACAATTCTATGATTTAGTTGTAATTCAGAATCGGTCTGTCAGACTCCTCATCATTTTCTGAAGTTTCGGAGAAGGATTGGCTGCTAGTATGCAATATATCTGCTTTACGGACCTAACATTATATCTAAAAAGTGACATGGATACCAACGTATCATTTTCACCGTGTATTATTAAGGAAATAAAATAATTAGGTTTTTTCCAGAGGTAATCTCTTAACTGCTAGATCATATTACAGCTTCCTGTGCACCAACTAGATGAATAGGTGCTTATTGAAGCGACCATGACTCATGATTGAAGAATTTCTTCTTCAAACTTGATTCGAGTAATATTTTGTCAATTAAAGGTCTCTGAACTGAAGAATTACCATAAAAAATATGCAAAATATATATGTTTATTTACAAGATCAACTTTTCACATCAGCTCTGAAGTGATTTTATTATGATGCACTGCTAAGGTAACAGATGGCAGTTTAGTGCAAACATCTCCCTGCCACCAGTATGTCTTTACTCTTTAACCCATATTCTTAGTGCAACTGTTGGGAACTCTGAATGGAACATTGTTTTGGCTTTTCCGCATCAGACTCATGTTTTTACTTGATAAATCAATTATCAGATTTTTAAATTGTTTTATATTGACTAGAAAACGCATATCTTACATTTAAAAGACTACAAGTTCATGTAGCGATATGATTATCACAATGTTACAATAGTTACCATTAAGAGTTGCTACAGATTGATTGATTATTGCATACTAATGAAGCATTAATTATCCAATCATCAACTCACCGGCAGTGGCGGTGCTCAGGAACTCACATTTGAATTGCAGCCATCACAATTGTCATACTGTCAGTAATCACAACTAAGTATGACGAGACAGGTCTTATTGAGCTTAGTAATGTTTTGAGGTTTAGTGTTGTTAATTGAATAAATGTGTTCAAAATGGGGTACTGGTCTAATGGGATACTGATCGAAGTATTATCTACATCTCTAAATGAAATCACAAATTAGAAATCAAAGAAGAATTCAAGATCTGATTCTATGAGTAAATACAGACCATGACATCCATGATATCATATGTTTTTTAATTTGATACTGATGATAACTAATTACAAGTCTCTCAAATTTTTTTTTACTGAAATTCCTCTAAAACAATGATTTTGCAGTCTGGACATTTCAGAATTGACACAATATCTACATATGAACAGTACATGAGTAGATAATCAACATATTTAATAACTGTAGAGAGGGAGCTCTGACAACTTCATAGCCCAGTGAGAAAAACCATTGTCGAATATAAATGTCCAATGTTTCTATTGTTCAATCATCGTTGGCGGTGGCAACGTCACCTCTGTTGTTACAGATAATCTTTTTGATAAACGCTGACTAGTTAATTTGTAATCAATATGTTTTAAACAATTCATTGAAAAATTAATTTTTATAATAAATTCAGGGCTCTCACACCCCATTTTGGGACTGGGGCCCAGGGCCCTTAGAATTCGGAAAAATAGCGGCATTTTCATTAGAATAGGGAAAACTTCTAAATCTAAATTGGGGGAAAAAAATACTATTTTGCATTGTATTCGGCCCCAAATCTGGCAGGTCGAGGGCCCTGAAATTATATATTATATATATTATAATTTTTCAGACAAGGGGCAGCAGAGGTGAGAAAGCAAGTATCTTCCACTATACTGTATGCACCATCTGATCTGGCAAGGAGTGTCAGTGGACTTAACCTGACAGTAAGTTTGAACAATCTCTTATATGACATATAAATCCCATGTCTGTGTTACGAGTCAATTATCAAGTAAAGCTACTACAAATGTACACCTGCTTACATTCCATTACTGAAGTTCTGTTATATATAAGTTATAGTATGATTTTGAGGGAATTATTTCCCTTCTTTGAATCTTGTGTATGGAGGTAAAAAAAGTTCAAAGGAGAATCATGTGAAGATTGATGATTTATCAGATGTAACATTTGGTAATTTGCTGTATGTTGTAGAACATTTGGATGTTTTGGTTGACATATTTGTTTTTCATTGACAATTTCAGGAAATCGGCATCAATTATTTTTTCAGATAGTGAGTTGGTTCTAGGTTATGATTTTTTTTTCTAAAAGGAATCAAAGTCTGCCTGTGTATACAAAGAGTGCAATGAGTAATGTATATAATTGACATGGGTTTTTTTTTATCAAACTGCTGCCATTTGGAATATTTCTCAGAAAGTCTGTCATGATTTATATGAAGAGATTTCTCTTACAGAATGGCCTAGATTAATGTCTTTAAAATCCAGTTCTCTGAAAGATTATGCATCTGACTCGGCATTCTCAAAATATATGGCATGAGATGCTGCTAGGTCTTAATTCTTGGCAAAGACCGATTCTGCATGTGTCTGACAATTTATAAGTGTAGTGATTTATGTACACACATGTGGTTACTAATAGGAGATTCCCATACATATTTGTGGTCAGCCACAAAGGCTTAACAACACCATATTGTGGAATAATGTTGTATTCTAATAAATTAATAGCTGATAATGAAAAAAATAGTTGAAGTGTTGATATTATACCAACAATTCATTCAACAGATGGAATGATACTTGTTACAGGTTCCACTCAGTGATGTAGTAGACCCACCAGACTTTGAAGATTTTGTTATACAGAACCAGTGCACTGTTGAAAGAGATCCTTTTAAGGACTTAATCTTATATCCTGAAGATGACATTGACGTCCACCCACTGCCGAAGCGTTGTCGAACTGTCAACCCGGTTGTACCAGAGACAGGGTATTGTGTTTTTATTTCTTGTACCAGGGACAATGTGTTATTATTTTCTGTTGTACTGTAAACTGGGTATTATTTTCAGGTGAATGGAAAGCTTCTCTATCTTTAACTGGTCATTTGGCTGATGACGTAGTGACCAAAACATTATACAAAATTTCTAACTTGTTATGACAGGGAAAACACATGATATTTAAAGAACAGAATGAAAAGGTTTCGTGTAATTTTATAAATACTTGGTTGTTAAGTGTGGGACAAGTTCACCTTGCAGTTGTCCATTACTATTTTCATTGGTACCGGTCAAGCAGAATTTTGATTGGTACTGGTCAAGCAGAATTTTGATTGGTACTGGTCAAGCAGAATTTTTATCAGTACCGGTCAAGCAGAATTTTGATTGGTACCGATCAAACAGAATTTTGATTGGTACCGGTCAAGCAGAATTTTGATTGGTACTGGTCAAGCAGAATTTTGATAGGTACTGGTCAAGCAGAATTTTGATAGGTACTGGTCAAGCAGAATTTTGATTGGTACTGGTCAAGCAGAATTTTGATTGGTACTGGTCAAGCAGAATTTTGATTGGTACTGGTCAGGCAGAATTTTGATTGGTACTGGTCAAGCACAAAAGTAGTTTTGAATTAGATATATCATAATCCATATTTCATGTTAGGTAATTGACAGAAAACTGCTAATTATTGATAATATGTGAAAAGATGGTGTAGAATTTTCAGTTTAATTATGACATCTTGTTTTACAGGGCTGATGCTGATGCTCATGTGTTTGACTGTGCTCGGAGATATACAGCTGATTATACTACCGTTACTCGCAGGTAAGTACTGGAAAAAATATCACAATATCTTCTCATTGCTTAGTGGTTTGTAAGAGTAGTGGAGAAAGTGTTTTGAGAATAATGGTGTTGATAATGATAATATAACTTAACAGTATGTATGGCACAACTTGTAAAATGTGATGCATTTATGTGCTGTACAGATATCAGCGATACAGCTCCAGTGTATGTAATAAAGACAAGCTGAATGATCACAATGACTTGGTGGTGCAGGAGTATGAGGTGGACGCTGAAGAAAACATGACAGACCAGGACAAGGTAATATGTTCACTAAGAGGGGAGAGGGATCAGATAATTGTCACTATGAACTTTGATTATGACTTGGTGGCACAGGAGTATAAGGCGGATGCTGAAGAAAACATGACAAACAAGGACAAAATAATATGTTCACTGACCTGGATAAGAGTTCCTTTAGATCTGTTTGCTATAAAAATCAATTTTTTTTTTAAAAGTTAGAAAACTTGGGTGATGAAACCCCATGAAGCATGAACAGAGGTAGTGTCACATGTGTTGGAAATGTAGTAAGAGATAGTTTCTATATCAATAATGTTTTTAATATCATACGGTTACCTGTGTGTCTTGATCCATATTGTGTTTATCACTACCTCATAGAGTCTATAGGTTTTACGTTATATTGTGATCACTTTGAGCAAATTTCCTCTTGAAAAAATGCGATACATGAAGTCAGTTGAAGTTGTAAAGCCATTTGCGACAATTTTCTGATTGGCACAGAATTTTTTACTGCAGGAGAACTCAAACAAGCGTCAGTCAATTCATATGAATGATACACCACGTGGTAGCTGGGCCAGCAGTATATTTGACTTGAAACAGTCCCAGGCTGATAGTCTTCTTCCAAACCTGTTTGACCGTGTCAGCTATGAGGAAATCGATCAGAAAAATGGAGAGCAGAGACAGGAAAATCGACAGGACTCACTCTTCAGTTTATACCAGATGCAGGAAGAGGTATTTTTGTTATTATTGTATAAGATGGAGGATTCAGTTTGGCTTTCACCAGTTTCCGTAAGGTTGTTGTGTTTTTGATGCATGACAGCCCTATTTTGATTTCCCCCAAGTCCTTTGGGAAGGCTGGAAAAGAATATTTATGTTGTTGGATTGATGTAAAAATACATTTAATTTGTGATTATTAGACAAAATTGAATTTATGTTACCAAAGTAATCAGTGGAAGTTGTGTTTTTTATCTCATACGAAGCTCCAAAATTTCCGTAAAACATATTGAATTTTCCTCCCCAACTGTGGGTTTTTCAAAATACATTATTACAATCTTTGTCTTTCATTTATTTGAAAGACTGCGCACATTAGCTCACCAACATCCAATTGGTCATTTATATTTGCCATCAGATATTGGTGATTCACAGTTGAAAATGTTTTTTAAGATAATGACACGATCAGTAATGATACCTATTGAGACCTGCCTTCAGATGACATCACATATTATACAGGGCTCTCACACCCCATTTTGGGACTGGGGCCTGGGGCCCTTAGAATTGGGAAAAATAATGGTGGTTTCCTTAGAATTGGGAAAACTTGGGGTCTAAATTGGGGAAAAAAAGATACTATTTTGCTTTGGGAATGGGGCCGAATATCGGCTTCAAATCTTGCAGATCGAGAGCCCTGTTTTACGTACAGTCTTAGTGAATTGGTTGCTAGTCTGCCTGACGTGTAGGACCTATCTCTGCATAACATGATGTTTTGTTTTGTAAGACGGTACCTGCTGATTTGTACATTTTCAAAGCAAAATTCAAATGTAGTGCTTATCTCAGATAACATATAGGTTGCCAAAGCATAAACTATGAATAATAAGCAGTCACTATCCACTGCTTTTTGGGGGATATTAATGTAGGGTTGTCTGTCTTTCCAGTTTACAGGTGTATTCTTCATTTCACACTATGTTTGTGGCGTTGAACAAAGATTCAACTATTCACAACTCCCCCTCTCCACCAAAGAGCTCAGCAGTTTACAGGGCCATGTTTATACATGCTAGATCAGCTCATGTTTTCTGTTACAAGTGGTTTTGATAAAACGCAGAACTCTGGCATAGATATAACAGGGTCATATTCATCCATGCTAGATCAGCTCATGTTTTCTGTTACAAGTGGATTTTATAAAACGCAGAACTCTGGCATACATATAACAGGGTCATATTCATCCATGCTAGATCAGCTCATGTTTTCTGTTACAGGATGATTTGATAGAACGCAGAACTCCAGCTCAGATACCACAAGAACACTTTGGCCACAGAATATTGGTAAAGTGTATTAACCTCAAGTAAGTAACGCAGGACAAACTAACAAATAATAATACTGCTCTGATAGTGATGATATTGGCGGTATAGCATTAACTCGGGAGAAAAACCTAGTGATTGATGAGCAGGGTAGATTTGATACCAATGGTCAAGAACATTTGAACTTTCTGATTTGTATTGTAGTATATCACCAGCATAATCATGTCATGTGTGTGAAGCAAGGGGGTTAGAAAGAAAATTATGTCTTAAAACGAGAATCTTAGAAACAGAATTATGGCAGGGATCAGAAATTTGATCATAAGCACATCTTAAGGCCAAATAATAAGTCATTTGTCAATTCAGATGGGCAACACCTTTTTGTTAAAAAGTATAGAAATTATTCTTACAAATATCTCATCATGTGAATTAAATGCATTCCTTTAAAATTGCACAAATAATTTGGTCATTTGTTTTTTTCGAGGCAAGTATCTTTGAAATAAACTTACCGAAATTCATTTATTCTGATCATTAACACAATTAAAACTAGTTACATGTATATTTCAGATTCTTTTCCGTAGATTCTGAAGGCAGGACTAATGTTATTTCATGAGCCATGATTACACCTCTTAACAAAGTCAGTAACACTAATAAGTTGTAAACATCTCTCTTGTTGCTAAAGGGGACATTCATTTTGCTCCAGCATATCTAGTTTTACCCTATAATTATGCTGTAGATTAAGTGAAATGTTTGATCTCTCCCGATTCAGACTGGAGTTGGAGTTTGAGCCACTGTTTGCTACCATGGCCTTATATGATGCAAAGGAAAGGAAGAAGGTAAGTTATATAATTTTTTTAGGAAGAAATTCCTTTTATCTGTATCCATTTTTTAAAAAATCCTTATATGTTTATATATGCTGTATACAATCACCCTGATTTCAGCTTATCTAACTACCTTCATAAAATCTGTTAATTCTGTCTGTGTCAAGTGACTGACTGAGCTGGTAATAATTTTCACAGAACTGATGCAGTTCAAATTGAGTACAATTCTACTTCAAAATGTTTTTGGATAGTTCTATCATTACTGAACAATGAAATTCTCAGTTAATGTGAACTGTCTGATGTCCACCTGTTCTTTTATGTAATTTTTTTTTTGTAATTCATTGAGAAATATTTACATGAGATATTTTTATTTTAGATATCCGAGAATTTCTACTTTGATCTCAACCCTGAAAACCTGAAGCAGATGATTCGTGGACATAACCCAGCCCAGGACGTGTCGACCATGAGTAGGGCTTGTATCTTCAGCATCACATACCCTTCACCAGACGTGTTCCTCGTCATAAGAGTAATTATTTGTGTTTAGAATTTGTGTGTTTTGGTACATTAGATAGGCACATCACAAATATGGTAAAAACCCTGTAAAAAAATTGTTTATATATTTTTCTTAAGTATTGCTGGTGTTGGGTGTAATGAGTATTTATGGTTGGAGAAAGTGTTACACCAAAGTGTGTGAGCTCTGATAAATGAATTGACAGAAATAGAACCAGGAAAACATTGATATATTTTTACATAACTTTATTGGTATAATTACAGTTGGAAAAAGTATTACAGCAGGGAGATATTGGAGAATGTGCAGAGCCATACATGAAGGAAGACAAGGTATGTTGTATCAATAAAGTTTCAGTGAGAGTCTCTATTTCCAAAATCAGACTGTGTTTCAAAGTGCACCTAGTTTCAGAAATATAAGCTTGATCAGAGTGTGCTTCAAAGTTCACATAACTTCAGAAATATAAGCTTAATCAGAGTGTGCTTCACATTTGACAAAACTTCAGAAATTTAAGCTCAATCACACTGTGATATCACAGTTCACATAACTTCAGAGATGTAAGTTTAATCAGACTGGGTAAACAGATCACTTGGTTTGGGCTCAAATATATGGTGATGTAGATCTCAAAATGATTTCTTTTATGTTCACAAACAGGCAAAAGAAGATAAGCTAAGAGGCAATGCTGCCCAATTCTGTGAAAGACTAGGGAAGTACAGAATGCCTTTTGCGTGGACAGCAATCTATCTAATGAATATTGTGAGTGGCGCAGGGAGTCTAGAACGAGAAGCCTCCGTGGATAAGATAGACACAGATACTTACAGGACAGCCAGCTTAGGTACTGTTCTCCTTTAAATACAGATACTTACAGGACAGCCAGCTTAGATACTGTTCTCCTTTATATACAGATACTTACAGGACAGCATCATTTAAATTTGATCAAAGTTAGTAAACCTATGTTACATGCAAGGTGTACAAAAATCACAGATAGATAATTAGGTTACTTCATTCTGATTGATCAGCTTCTTTTGCCTAATAACACGTACACAAAGAGAAGCTGATTTTGAGTGTGACAATTCCTTTATCAACTTAATGAATCACACTGGGTCGGCTGTTTCTGTACTTGTTCAGTGTATCGGGACATGTCAGTCACACTATCTACACTTTTTACACAGACAGAAGAAGCTCTGGTGTACCTGGTCAGTACGATAGTTTCCGTAAACGTGCTCGAGATGAAAGTGCATCCCGTCGTGGATCCATGGACAGAGGAAGGCCTGGATATGAGAAAAGAGGGAGTTCTCCTGATGATTATGGATCAAGTCTTGACAACTTCAGACCTGTTACCCTCACAGTCTCAAGCTTCTTCAAACAGGTGAATTGAAAATTTATTAAGTGATTACTGCCATAAGCATGCTGAGATCTAGAGAAATGTGTGATGTGGACTTATCAGCCTCATGGATGACTGGTGAATTATAAAAGTTCATAAACAGAAGAAGAAAGACTTTAACAAACGTTTGTTTCCATGCCTAATTAATAAGATCTGTTCTGTTTTTGGACTTGTAAGGTAGTGATTTAATTCAGTTATATGTTTTACTGAGAAAAAGCCGGTTAAGAGAAAGATTATGCTGCATCTTTCAGGCTCTGTTTGATATCCCTGTAGGTTTAGGGAAAGAGTACACTGTGTGTTTCAGACTGTACGTAATGGCCCTGCAGGTTTAAGGAAATGATATGCCTGGTGTTTCAGACTGTGTTTGATATCCCTGCAGGTTTAGGGAAAAAACATGCCTGGTGTTTCAAATTGTAATATCCTTGCATGCTTTGTGAAAGAATATGAATGCTGTACCTTACTCAAGAGTCATAAGGCTGAATTTAATATCATATATAAGTAACATAACAGCATAAGCACTATAACACTTTTCTTTTGACAATCAAATTCCCTACAATATCACAGTACATGTAACATACATATAACAATAGATTATATTCATAATCGTGAAATCACAGCTGTTGATATAAATAAACATTCTGAAACCATGATTAAACATAAAACAAAGTGATAGGACATATGCTGATGTAGTGTGTTTTAAAAGTAGAAAATAGAGTCAGGAATAAAAATTACAAACCAGCATTGTTTTCGTAAAATTGGTTATAAACGATTTGCATTGGCTCAATTGACAACTGAAGATGGCATGTAAAGGGAGACAACTCACATGGTAAGGGATGTGCAGATAGCACAAGATTGGACCTGGGTATCACAGGTGTGGAGTAGCCGATCAAAATGATCCACAGTTTACCTAAGATCATTTGGTAGGACCTTCCACAACTGGGCAGCCATAAAAAGAATAATCTTCTCCAATATTTGGAGGTGTTTGCTCTCTGAATCTTCATTTGGTTATCTTTCCTAAGATTATAAAAAGACTTCTTTCCTTTTATCAAGATTTTGTAAAATAGATGGTGAAGGACAACTTAAAATTTTAAAACCCCAGAGGCCATACATTTAGTGTAGGTTGTAAATAATATCACTGAAGGTTGGGGGAAAGTATAAGCCAGACTATTGTCTAGTAGTTCTGCAGGTTTGGGGAAAGAAATTGTAACAAATGATGTTGAATATTATAATCCTCTTTTTATCATTTTGTCTTTTGTCGACCATTTCTATTTTGGAACATGCTAAATTGGACCGACACACAAATGTATTTTACATTGTCCATAGGTGCCACAAAAGAAATAAGTCATGTTTGCCATGAAATCTCAAGATGTAAATGCTATGGAAGAACTATCTGACATTGTCTTAAAATGCTTTTGCTGTGAAAGGATTTAAAAGAATATGGAATGACCTGAAAACTGGTGTTTTATGAAAGCATTTAAAAATTATTTAAGTTTGATCAATGCCTGTAAAAGTATGCTTTGAAGAATGCATTTGAATCTTTACGTTATTGAATATATAACCCTGTTGTTGTGATTTCAGGAAGCTGATAAACTGAGCGATGAGGATCTGTATAAATTCCTGGCAGATTTAAAAAGACCGTCCAGCATACTGAAGCGAGTGAAATGTATTCCAGGTAAACCCTGTTCTCTATCTAGCCAAACAAAACATATCATGCCAAATTAAAAAAAAAAACATCCTGTGTGCTAAATTGAATGGAGTTTATTCCAGGTAAACCCTCCCTCTGTCTGGCCAGTCATTGTGTTAAAATATGTTTCTCAGATTCTGTCTCAAACCATGTGATGTTTCAATGGGAATCATTCTGTGTCCTCACAATTTATATAACCACTTCAGATTTTGCATAGATTTCATTAGCACAAGGCAGGGTTCTTGATCTGCCATATTTGGGGCCAATATTCGGCCCCGTTCCCAATGCAAAATAGTATTTTTTTTCCCAATTTAGACCCCAAGTTTTCCCAATTCTAAGGAAAACACCACTATTTTTCCCAATTCTAAGGGCCCCGGGCCCCGGGCCCCAGTCCCAAAATGGGGTGTGAGAGCCCTGCAACATGATTATGTTGTTCAGTGTGTAGTTATATTGAGAAGAATGTAGTATACTATGAGGACACTGTTTTCTGTGGTAAAGCCTGTTGATTATAGATGTTGAAATTATTTAGTGTTCAGTTATTTGTCAAACTATGCAGTAGAGAATGACTGAAATACATGGTGTTATATTTCTTTCTAAAAGGATCATACGAATATTTGTGTCTTACAGTAATGACTTAGATACAGGAATTGACAGGAAAATACATGTTTTATGTTTAAATGCGGTCTTCAGGCATCTGTATTTGAACACTCTGGTATTTCTTCATCTGCTCCTTCTAGTTATTGCCATGTGACATCACAGACATAGCTCAACATGTATTTAAAATACTTTTTTTTTATACATGTACATGTAAATGGTTCATGAGTACATGTACCCAGCTATTAAAAGGTAACTTTCAGTTGATTCAATGTCATTTGTTGATACCTTCACAACAGTTTAGGTTTGTATTCATAATCCTCAGTGCATAGGATGTGATGAGCCATTCGCTGTTAAACATTTTTAATTGGTCTGCATTGACCTTCTGTCTGCTCAAGCAATCTTTCATCATAACGTTACAAGCCTAAAGACCCTTTATGAAACTGTTTAGATTTATAAAATTGTAGGTTACATGAAAGATGTTAGCCAGTGTTATAGAATATGACTTACCATTTTAATCTCTTTGTGATGATATAACCATTTAAGATTTTTAGCTTTTGTCTTTAACCTTTTATTTTGTTTGATGTTATTTCCTTTTGGATCGCTGTGTCTTTCACCAGTTGACGGCCCTAAAGACCTTTTATGTGTTGATGGGCCGTTAAGCTTATACTCATGATTAGATCAGGTTCTAATTATCTTTGTTTGCAAATTAAATTTGAAATCAGTGATAAAGGTTCTATTTTCTAGAACCAAATGTTGATGACAATTATTGCCTGAAATCTAAGCATTGTTGTCTTACACACTTCATTAAGTAATATGCCAAATACTTGTTTATTTGTAAGGCTTTATTTTGACACTTTGAAAGGTTCACTAAAGCTAGACATCTCAATGTGCCCTGCTGAACCTCGCTACACTCTGACACCTGAACTGTGGAAAGTTGAGCCCTACCCTGATGAAAAGAACAGACCAACCAAAGAAATCCTAGAATTTCCTTCTCGGGAAGTTTACAACCCCTACTCCACCTACAGGTAACAGACCAACCAATGAAATCCTAGAATTTTCTACTCAGGAAGTTTATAAGTCTCTACTGCACCTATAGGCAACAGAAAAAAACCATAGCAGTTCTTGAGTTCCCTTCTTGGTAGGTTTACAACCCCTATTGATGCTACAGGTAACAAACCAGCCATAATATGCTTAAGTTGGAGTCTGATGAGCTCACAGTCTGTCTGATGCAGATGCCTTCAAAGTAGATTGCACAACTGGATGAATATGTTATGTACCCATGCATAGTTATACAACACAAAGAGGGGTTTAATTCGCTAATTTATCTGTAACATAAAAATGATGTAAAAAGAGACCAAACTGTTCACACTAATCATTAATGCAGATCTTTTATGTAGAATATTAAGCTCTAGAACTGAAGATTAGAATTAGTGTAAAACGGTTGTTATTTGGTGTTTACATGAAAGTTATATGCATTGTACATGTATATGCATTCTAACCAGGAATCATTTAACTGTACAGCCATTTTACTGGCACACAGAGAGAACATGTCTGTTACATGTAAATTTCACAATATCAATCCCAGCCTATTTTCTAGTTACATAGTATATAATCAAAATAGGCCAGACTTAATCAAAGCATTAATTTCGCTTTTTCATTTCTCTTCCAGAAATCTGTTGTATATCTACCCCAAGAGCTTGAATTTTGCCAATAGGCAGGGTTCAGCAAGAAACTTAGCAGTGAAAGTTCAGTTCATGAATGGAGAAGAGGAGACATGTGCCCTTCCGGTCAGTATAAAATCCAAAGAATATTTTACTTACTTTCTAAATGTCAGTTTATAATTTAAGAAATTCTTGACAATTATTCTTTAATGTCATCATATAATCCACAGAATATTTGACTGTTTGAAATGTCATAACATAATTCACAAAATTCTAGACAGTTTTTTAAATGTCAGTATATAATACATTGACATTTTGACACGTTTACCTTTCAATGTTTGCTACGTTATCCACAGAATTTTGGACTGGTATCAATAAAACTACTTACTTAAGATACCTTTTGGGGAGACTTACCTATGACCCTAAGATAGTTTCAGAAAATCATCTGTAATTCTCTGTTTGCAGGAATATGAAAAAAGTGTTAAGGCTCAAGTTTATATAATTGTTGTTTAAGGTGATATTTGGGAAGTCGAACTGCCCAGAACTGTCCAAAGAGGCATACACTTCTGTGACCTACCACAACAAGTAGGTATTATGACAAGTTGTATTGAAAAATATGTAGATCGGCTCTAGTAGCCAAATGAAATACCAAAAGTATTTGTAAAATTGTATGGAATTATCAAACTTTCATCAAAGAGATAGAGTGATATTATATAAAGGATGTTACAAAGGTCTTATAGTGATGTCTTCAGTTAAAGGTCATTTGGTGAAATTTGACATCTCGTTTTATATGCCTATAGACAACAGGTCTTGATATCATTATTGTATACCCTGTGCTGTTTGTCCTTCTGTGTGTTAACTTTCCCATTTTAAGCTCTCTTACTTCTGTATATAAACTAATCAATGAAATGAAGTTGTGTTTTCCTACACAGCTGTTTGATTCAACAATTTTTAGTTCATCGGGTCTGAAGGACTGGTGACCTTCTCCCGTGATGTTGCATCTGTCATCCAGCCCTTAGAGTGGGAGGGGTGGGTTCAGCTGTGGAGGGGTGGGCCCAACTAGGGAAATATAAGTTCTTAGAAAGCCTTTTCCCATACCAGGATATTGTCCATGTTTGGTGATTACTGAATCTGACTTAAAATTTTAGGAAGTGTGATTGCCTGGTTGTGGTTGTTTTTTCAGTCTTTTTATCTTATCCAAATTTCTCCTTCCTCTGTTTTCAACTTATTACTTTGAAACTTGCTGGCATGAAAACCATAGCATGAGATTATGTTCTCATAAATTGCCCTTTGTTTTTTTTAATATTTTAATCTTGTCCAGATTTATCTCAGTTTTCCACACATCATTTTTAAAACTTGGTAGGCTTAAATTTATAACTAGAACATACAGCTCTCCTTCACTCTTCTCACCATTTCAGTACTTAAAATTATGTGAGATTTGAATATTTATTTGTCCAAACCCTACCTTATCTGTTTGTTATGAGTAGGGAACTTTTTCAGGCTATGGTTTAAAAATTATTTCAAATGTACAGGTCCCCGGACTTTTATGAAGAGATCAAAGTTAAACTTCCTGCCAAACTGACCGATGGACATCACCTGTTGTTTACATTTTATCACCTGAGCTGTCAGAACAAAAAAAATGAACCTGTACCAGTGGAAGTGGCTGTAGGATACACAGTAAGTACAGTGATATGACATCACAGTAAAGAGACATCACAGTAAAGAGACCTCACAGTTATTTCTAACAAGAGGTGGATGTTTGCTATGAGCATTTGTGACATCAGTCATATGACTTAACTTACTTAACATACTCACGGAAATGAGAATGCACAATATGTAGTTCACATTTATTTTTTTTTAAATAGTTGTATCTTATTTGGATTTTTTTCATTTTTTTTTTCGTAATTAATTTGTATCAATTTACATTATCTTCACGAATTTCTGAAATTTTGAGTTTTGCATATCATTAGCATTTCACCAAAGGTTATATCACTACACCCAGCTGATGACATAAACAACACGCTGAGTGAGTTAGTTCAGCTTCTGAATAGCTTTGTTACTGTGGTGGAAACAGGTCACTCAAACTCGTGGTTGTTACATAGAGTATATTCTTTTCTTTGTAACTTTATAAAAAATATTTTAACTTGAGTGAAGGAAATATCATATACTACATTTGCTGTTTAACCTCTATTTCATAAATAACTGAAACAATTACTGAAAAACTGATGAATGTGGTACATGGTTTTAGGAGATATTTTTGTGATGCAATATGTTTGTTGCTTGTAGTGGCTGCCGCTGTGCAGAGATGGCAGGCTGATGGTGGGGGAGTTCAACCTTCCGGTGTCTGTGGATAAGCTGCCTCCTAGTTACTCCATCCTCTTTCCAGATGTAAGTATTTGATAAAAATCTTTATTGGATGTTTTGCATTTGACAGCAGTATTTTTTGGATACCCCTACATCAAAGTGGGAGATTAGACTAGGTTCTGTGTATGTAAATCTGCCTTTTTGTCAGACATAAAGGACCAGTGAATTTGTGCCATTTTTTCAAAATCTTTTATTTTTACAGACTGCTCTCACAGGGATGAAGTGGGTAGACAACCACAAAGGATTTTTCCAGGTGGCCATACAGTCCACATCATCTGTCCATACACAGGTCAGTGTATCACATTATCAGGGACTGAAAGGCACACACACTATAGGCTATGCTCCCAAATCTGTAGTAGTCTGGCTGTCTAGTGTAATATCTAGACCTCAAATAGAAATTAATGATCTTCCAGGTAGCTGTTTGTGATTAGGTGTATCAATAAATAGAATATCTGATGAGAATTGTTCAAGATGTTTTGAACTGTAACAATAATTTTAATTAAAATATACAATAATTAGTACAATTAATCATATTTTTTGTGAAAATGATAAAAAAGAATTGACATAATTCACATGTAAACAGTGAATTTACCAATTTAATATTTTTACACATGTAAGACTAGTGTTATATGCCCTGGAGTATTCTTCATTGGCTGTGACAGTCAGAAATGGATTGTCGTCTCATAATATGGACATTGGTATTATGTAATGAATTATAACCTGTCAAAATGTAAATTTTTCCAGTTATGTGATAAAAAGTGTCTTTCAAATTCTTTTCATTTCCTATGAGAATTGATGAAAATCATCTCAGGTTTTAATTTTTGCCGTCCAAGGCCTGCAAACTACTTGCAAAGACTTGTTTCTAAAAATCTCATAGGAAACAAAAACTCATTTGAAATCCTATATATGACAAAATGAATTTCTATACATTGCGATGTTTGTATCATATACAGCTTATATCAATAAAAGGATAGATAATTTGTACACTTAAGCTTAATTTGAAGTATGTTTTGATCTTTAGGATGACAGATTGGAGAAATTTCTGGGCCTCTGTCGTCTAGCACAGGATCAAAAACTTCCACCTCGTAAGAATGAGTCTCAGTTTGAGATGGAACTAAAGTACAGCCTGGGAGAGTTACATTTAGCTAAGGGAGAAAATCTAGTCCAATTTCTACACTTGATCCTGGACAAACTCATCCAGCTTATGGTGCGACCTCCGGTTATGTCTGGACAAACCAGTAAGTCATCCTAGTATTTTCTCTGGTTTTCTTATTATTCACAAATAAGCAATTATCTATTTAGAAAGATCTCCCAGTTCTGAAACAGTATAGATGATATGGTAGACATAGATAGGGGAGTCAGATGGCACAGTGGTAATGCACTAGCCTTTCAGGGGTTCAATTCTCGGAACAGACTTGAAAAGGTAATTGGGTTTCCCAGGATATTCCAGTTTCTTCCCACACTAAGATCCTGCACACATATACATCCAGGCCAACAAGAGTGATTAGTAAAAGTAGAAATAAATTGTGAAGCAATTGTTGTAAAATAAATATAGTTGATATAGACATAGATTGTCCCCACTGATAAGCATGATGTTTTCTGTTTTAATATTTTTGTGTTACAATGCTTTCGGTGTGTTGATTGTGTGGTGTAACTATATGTAATATCCCTGTTAAAAGCCCAGAACTGGGATTTATCATAGTATTATCTTGTGAAAACAGATAACTAAGTCTGTATTGTTAGTCTGAGACTCTAATCTAACTTTCCTCTGTAGTGACTATCGGACAAACTGTGTTTGAGACCCTTGTGCAGATTGTAAAGAAAGTACATGAACTATTGGAGGAAAAGAATGATCACAATGGTCGCAACTCCTTACTGGCTTCCTATATACACTATTGTTCATCACTTCCACATCCTGGCATGGTTCATCAAAGTAAGTCGACCTGATTTACCTTTCTATAAGTTTAGGGACTTGGAGAACTACATTGTAATGAGTCTATTATTAAAGAACTACATTGTAAGAGGTCAGTAATCAGAGGACAACATTTCAGTGGATTAGAGCACTATATTTAATTGAGTCAGAGACTAGAGGACTATATATTTCACTGAATTTGAGATTAAAAGACTGTATTGTAATGAGTTTAATTAAACCGATGTATATGTATTACCGTACGGCTTGTTTTACAATGTTTACACTTAATATTTTACTATTTTTCAGCTACATTGCCGAACTTGAATTCGTCATCTGGTTACAATACGCTGGGGCGACCCTCATCACTACCAGTATCTAAGCAGCCCTACCAGAGGAGCAACAGTAACCCAGACTTAGCTGGTAGTACTCCTACCAGCCCTGATAATGAGGTTCAAGGTATTGTTGGTATGTATTCTATTGTAATATTTGTTTTGTTTTTTTTTTTTGAAAAGAAATGAAAAATTTGGAAAAACTGCATTGCATTCAGTACCTTTCACAGATACACAAAAATTTTGAAATGGCTCAAAAATTTTGAAGTTTGACCATCAGTCTTTAAGTTAACATCAGTTTGACATATTACCTGCTACTTTGATTAAAAGGAAATGTAGGCATGTTTTTCTACATGTGTAGAAATATGACCTAAAATTTTGGCACATTTATAGATTCATTATTTGGTGTTTCGGTCTAAATTATTGGCAATGTTCATTGGCATTATTGGAGGTTGAACCACAAAAACATTGATATTGTTTGTGATGCTTTGTTTGTAAAGTACTTATCAGCCTCTTGCTGTCTTACAGCTGAAGTCCTTTTCAGGATGATAGAGAGAAAAAAATACCCAGTGGTGACTATTGATGTTTTCAAGCTGAGCTAAAATCAGAGATCCTTTGAATGACATATAGAGAACCTCAAATGAAAAAATAGTTCCAAATTCATATGTCTGCATTGCCTTTTTTATTTCTTGATTTATGCTTCTAGAAAAGTATTTTGATCATCAGATAATTATGAAATTTTCAGTAAGTGACCACTTAATTAATATTTGTGATCTGATTACAGGGGGTACTGGACGTTACCTGGACCGGACTGGTAGTATGAGAGGGGAAGATATGCTTTCTCAACTTTTCCCCAAGATGAGGGGAAAGAAGGTGAATAATAACTACAAATATTCATAAGGTTTTTTTTTTTTTATCATGAAAATGGAAACATTTAAATTCATTTGTGTTATGCCTTGGTTTATATTATTGATGTCTTGAACTCTGACCTCTACACACTTAAGGATCTCTGGGCTGTATCATCGAAAGAAAAGAGTGATTCTAATCATCTTCAAGAAATGACAACATGGACAATTAGATGCTTTTAAACATCTTTTCTGTTGTGGGTTCAGAAAGATATACACAGGTCAGTAAAATATGTTGTGTATTTTTGTAGACGGTGCATGAAGAGCTGACGTTACAGTGGCTGGTACTTAGTGGTCCTACACGTGAAGTTGCTCTTGCTCATTCTTGGTTCTTCTTTGAACTCATTGTAAGTACCACATAAACACACTAACCAATTGCTTCCTTCTAAATTTTGTTGATTTTCCTATAGAGGGATAGGCTACCAAGTTGACCTTCAAGGTAAAGATACTATTGAGTGTCATGCCAAATGATACAATTAAGACCAATAGAAGCAGGGAGGGAGGAGGGGCGTATTGTTTTTTTCTGTCTGTTTTCGGATTATTTCAATATTGATCGAAATCTGTCAGCATTTGTCAGAATTAAGATATTAAGAAAAATAGATGATAACTCTTTTTTGTATCAGATAACTAAAATTTTTACTGTCAAACTTAAACCAGATTTTGTATTGCTTTTTATTAGTGAGATCTCAATTGATCTGTCAAAATTTACCGGAATTACGGAACTTCATTTATGAAATTAATAGTAAGAATTGAGGTGAAAACAAGTTCACCAATTTGTGTGTTGGACAGAATTAGATACCTTAATTGTATCATGCTTTTGTTAACAATCTACATCTTATACCCTTTCAGAAAATACTTTCTTATTTTATTTCGAATAACCTTTCACTGGATTACACCAGATTTGGTCTCCAGTTTTGGTTTACCTACGTCTCTGATTTAATGCAAAACTGCCTGTCAGGTACGTCTTGGCCCTCATGTTGGGGGTGTAGTGTTTTGTAAATATATCTTAATGTCTTTTTATTTAGATAAAAAGTATAGCTGAACACCTGGCTAAAACGGATCGACTTAGTGCCCCTCGTCAGATGAGATTTCCAGACCACTTTATAGAAGACATCAACACTTTGGTTGGAACCTTCATTCGTGACATCCTTGACAGATACATCAAGGTATATATTTCTGAGATAGCTTTCGTTGTAAAGTGTCTAATCTAGCCCCTGTCCAATCAGATCTCTTGTCTCATTAAGAAATGTAGTTCTATTCTAAGATAGCTTTCTGTATAACCTGTCTAATCTAACCCCTGTTCAATCAGATCTCTTGTCTCATTAAGAACTCTAGTTCTAAGATAGTCCAATCAGATCTCTGTCTCATTAAGATAATTATGTAGTTCTAAGATAGCTCTCACTATAAACTTTCCAAACAAGTCTCTGTCCAATCCAGATCTCAGTCTCATTAAGGTCTGTAGTACTACTGTCTACAAGATTGCATGTGGTAGACACTGCTGGTGGACGGTTAGTCCAATTGATCTACCATAACCTGTAAACTCAAGTTTTGATTCATTTGAATAGTGGTGCAGTTTAGAATAAACATGTTCTTGAATTAAAAACTTTATTGTACTGTAGAGCTAGTGTTTCTCTGCCTCTAGATTTTGTTTTGTTTTGTTTTTTTTTGTCACTTTAGGTTTACCACAGTTGTCTCCTAGGCTTCAAAATTTAGACCCTTATTATCAGCTGTATGTTGCAATTAAGTTCATTGTTTTGGCCCTACTGAACTCTAAACTTATTTGTAATAAATGGTGCTGTCTACTTATGTCTCTTTTTTTTGATAATCTTCTAAGATTGCTGTCAGTATAACCTGTCTGATTTAGCCCTTATCCAACCCAGATCTCTGTCTCATGATGAATCACTTCACACAAGTTTTTTCTGCATCTGTGCGAAACTATATGTTGATAAAAAAAGTTTAAGGATGCTAATACTTTATATAGAGGTTCTCAAGGGATAAAAAATTAATGTTGTATAGTAAGACTATTTTCATTATTTTAGTTCACATGCCACAAAATATCCTCTATCTGTTCATCAACTTTTAACATCCTTAGAAAACTATAAATTACTGGATACTGATATTTGACAAAACTTTTCCTGGGTTGGAGAACTATATTTTCCTCAGTTAAATGACCTTAACCTAATTTTGAAGTCACAGGGTCAAATAATTTATTATGCCAGTAGATGCAAAGGGTTGAATGCAATGAAGTTTTATCACATGAACAGCCTTGACCTATTTTCAAAGTCACAGAGGTCAAATAGGTGAATTGTGCGTTGTCCGTCCTTTCGTTCATTTGTCACCAAATGATTTGTTAAGGCCATGGCCATCATTTCTGTGCCTCTTGTTTCTAAAATTGTTTTGACATGATTGGGACTTGCTTTTCTTTTGGGCAAAATCTTCAAGTTAAAGTTTTTACATGGTTTACCACTCACTCACTCATGAATAGTAAAACAATTTCATTGGTATCATTCTTCTAAATGATTATAATTTCAGTGTTGTGGTTTGTGGAAGCTGTTGGGATGATATTTTGCTTTGCCAATTTTCATTACACTAATGTTTCATGCTTGTTTTTTTGTCAGGAGCCACCACTGATCAGAAGTCTCAACACCAGTCTAGCATTCTTCCTTCATGACCTTATATCCTACATGGATAGAGGATACGTGTTCCAGCTGATTCGCCAGTACTGCAAAACAGTAAGTGTATCAAGTAATTCTGAATAGTAATGATATTGTTAGGATGGTACAGGTTTTCTCCTTACTTGTACAAGAGAACTGTGATGTATGAATCTCTATATGTAAAAAGTTTCTGACAGGCTGCGTACATGTACACGAGTGTTGTGATGTAAAGATCTTATATTACAGGTTTCTGACAGGCTGCGTACATGTACACGAGTGTTGTGATGTAAAGATCTTATATTACAGGTTTCTGTCAGGCTGCGTACATGTACACGAGTGTTGTGATGTAAAGATCTTATATTACAGGTTTCTGTCAGGCTGCGTACATGTACACGAGTGTTGTGATGTAAAGATCTTATATTACAGGTTTCTGTCAGGCTGCGTACATGTACACGAGTGTTGTGATGTAAAGATCTTATATTACAGGTTTCTGTCAGGCTGCGTACATGTACACGAGTGTTGTGATGTAAAGATCTTATATTACAGGTTTCTGTCAGGCTGCGTACATGTACACGAGTGTTGTGATGTAAAGATCTTATATTACAGGTTTCTGTCAGGCTGCGTACATGTACACGAGTGTTGTGATGTAAAGATCTTATATTACAGGTTTCTGTCAGGCTGCGTACATGTACACGAGTGTTGTGATGTAAAGATCTTATATTACAGGTTTCTGTCAGGCTGCGTACATGTACACGAGTGTTGTAATGTAAAGATCTTATATTACAGGTTTCTGACAGGCTGCGTACATGTACACGAGTGTTGTGATGTAAAGATCTTATATTACAGGTTTCTGACAGGCTGCGTACATGTACACGAGTGTTGTGATGTAAAGATCTTATATTACAGGTTTCTGACAGGCTGCGTACATGTACACGAGTGTTGTGATGTAAAGATCTTATATTACAGGTTTCTGTCAGGCTGCGTACATGTACACGAGTGTTGTGATGTAAAGATCTTATATTACAGGTTTCTGTCAGGCTGCGTACATGTACATGAGTGTTGTAATGTAAAGATCTTATATTACAGGTTTCTGTCAGGCTGTATACATGTACATTAGTATGGTGATCTAAGATCTCACTGTTGTGTTACAGGTTTCTGACAGGCTGTATACATGTACATTAGTATGGTGATCTAAGATCTCACTGTTGTGTTACAGGTTTCTGACAGGCTGTATACATGTACATTAGTATGGTGATCTAAGATCTCACTGTTGTGTTACAGGTTTCTGACAGGCTGTATACATGTACATTTATATTGTGATCTAAAGATCTCACTGTTGTGTTACAGGTTTCTGACAGGCTGTATACATGTACATTAGTATGGTGATCTAAAGATCTCACTGTTGTGTTACAGGTTTCTGACAGGCTGTATACATGTACATTAGTATGGTGATCTAAGATCTCACTGTTGTGTTATAGGTTTCTGACAGGCTGTATACATGTACATTTATATTGTGATCTAAGATCTCACTGTTGTGTTACAGGTTTCTGACAGGCTGCGTACCTTGGCTGACAGTACAACTCTGATGTTGCTGAGACTTGATTTTATTCGTATTGTCTGTAGCCATGAGCATTTCTTTCCCTTGAACCTGCCATTTGCTACACCACTGACTCCCTCAGGCAACTCCTCAAGCCCTACCCCAAGCATCTCTAGCATCAGCTCTGCCACTTCGTACACCTCAACCAGTACTCTGACAGACAAGGGACGCTTTTATGAGCTCACTCTGGAGTTTAGACAACAGCATTTCCTAGTGGGCCTCATGTTGTCTGACCTAGCAGTGGCTTTAGAGACCTTGTAAGTTAACACAATTTGTATTGATAAGGAGCTGCTGGTACTCGCAGTTATCTTGTACTGATAATGATCTGCTGTCAGTCACAGTTAACTTGGATTGATAATGCACTATGTTCACAAGAATTACTGGACTTCAAAATCCGTAAAACAGATAATTTCATTTCCATCAAAGAACTTCAATTTTTACAGTCAGAACTGAACTAAATTGGTATTGCTTTACATAAGTGAAATCTCCAATGAATTTAATGTTGGTCAAAACATTTGTCGGGTCAAAATCTGTCACATTGTCAGGTCAAAATCTGTTAACATTTGTCAGGACAAGCTCTGTCAACATTTGCCATGTCAAAATCCTTCAACATTTTCCAGGTGAAAATCTGTCAACATTTTCCAGGTCAAAATCTGTCAACATTTGCCAGGTCAAACTCAGTCAACATTTGTCAGGACAAACTCTGTCAACATTTGCCATGTCAACATTTGACATCCTTCAACATTTTCCAGTCAACATTTGTCAGGACAAACTCTGTCAACATTTGTCAGGACAAACTCTGTCAACATTTATCGGGTCAAAATCTGTCAACATTTGCCAGGTCAAACTCAGTCAACATTTGTCAGGACAAACTCTGTCAACATTTATCGGGTCAAAATCTGTCAACATTTGCCAGGTCAAAATCTGTCAACATTTGTCAGGTCAAAATCTGTCAACATTTGCCAGAGCCTTGGGATGTTAATAGTAAAAATAAAAACAAGAAAATGGTAAAAACAAAAAGTCCGCCACTTTGTTTGATGAACATAGATATAGTCTTAAGTTGCCATCACTGTCCTTAATTTATTGTATCTTATACTCTATGCTATATTTAGCACATGCATTCCTATTTACCTTTCACTGGACGCCATATTTGTTCACTCACACCTTTGATATACTGCAAAATTACATTTTAATGAATTATCCTAGCCTAGGGTCCCTCTCGGGGGGCATAGTGTTTCTCAAACATTAATTTTGTCTTCACAACAATCCTGTCCTACATCATGATTTTGTCTTTGTCGTTGTCATGGTAACCCTTTCAGGTTTTGTGAATTCTTTTTGTCTCCATAGTAACCCTGCCATACATCAGCGTGCTATCAACATGGTGTGCAACATGTTGTATAATCATGACCTAGATGTACGCTACACAGACCCAGAAATGAAGGGCAGGTTAGCTGCTTTATACATGCCCCTCATTGGCATTGTCATAGACGCCCTCTCACAGCTTTATGACCCCAGGGTCGAAGGTCGATACAGAAACTCTGGAAACTTTGATGATGATGAAGGGGACAAGATCAGCCACCGAGTGGCTATGGCAATTGCTGGTGGAGAAGGTGTATTTGGAGGAAGAGTTTCTGAAACGCCACAATCCAGCAACAATAAGGTTTGTCTGTTGTTTAGCTTCATGTGTGTGTGATAATACACGTTAATGATCTTATAGATTAGTATTTATAAATTTCAACTTTGCCCTTTGTTTTTTTTTTTTTTTTTCTGACCAAAAATGAATCTGTTTATGAACAAGGGTGGTCAGCATTTAGTTTTGGTGCTCTTCATTTTAGCTGACCTTCATCCTATTTACTGGATGTTGTGTGGCCGTGAATTATCAAAATTTATAATTTTTGTACAGATGAGTGAGATATTATAATATCATCTCCTTCTTTTTTATCCCCAATTCAACACACTAGGTTTCTATTGATTACTTAATGCCTGTTGTTTCGTTCGATTAAATTTTCCATAAATTTTCGGTTCTGTATCAATTAAAGACCTCCAGAGTTTTAACTAGATGTGTATGATATATCAATGAATTTTTCACTAGAATTATATGTTTACATGTTTACCAAGTAATTTTGAAAAATTTTGATGTTTACTTATTAAACTAGTGTGTAATCTCCATAAGATTTCGATGTTTACTTGTAACAAATTTACATTCCATTAAATTTTAATGTTTACTTCTTAATATATATTTCGTGAAATTTGGATGTTTACTTTTTAACCAATTAAAATTCCATTAGATTTAAATGTTTACTTCTTAAACAATTAATTTTCATATGATTTAAATGTTTACTTCTTAACCTATGAATGTTTTCACCTAATCTGACCCTTCGGTTTAATATTTTTCAGACCAAGAAGTGTCCTCTCAGTGCAGAGTGCACACGTAACCTACTCATTTGTTTTATGTGGGTGCTAAAGAATGCGGACCAGACAGTTCTGAGACAGTGGTGGACTGATCTTAATATAGGTGTCCTTAGTCAGCTGCTGGAGGTTGTCTACTTTGCTATCTCCAACTTTGAGTACAAGGTTTGTTCCCTACATATTAAGTCAGTTGTAGATCAATGGTTAAGTTTTCTCGTATTTCATGTTTTTTTTTTTTCCTTTATTTTTATTTAAGAAGAAAAATAAGCTTGTTTTCCTGTCAATGTTAATGTTCCTTCCATTTTGCAATGTAAAAGAAAAAAAACTGATGAAATCACTGATGGCTAAAAATTAAGAGACAGTTTGTTAATATGACAGAATCAGTAATCAGATGAAAACTTGCTGTAGTGTTTTGTTATATCTTGTAGTAGTTGCTCTTTGTTAATTACATATACTGTTCAACTTTTGTTTGATCATAATTTTAGTAATGAACTATCAGTTTTATCATTTCAGGCATATACAAAATGTCTGAGCATGTTTGTTTCTAGCATGTTTTGTTGTCCATTTGTTAGATATGTATAGGTGTGTGTGTTTGTTTGTTGGTTTTATTTAATGTTTAATAATATTAAGCAGTAATTGATGTAGTTTTGTAGGTTTGATACATGATATGAACATATGTGTTGTGCCTGATGTTATTAAATTCTCACAATTTCCAGTATGCAATTTTCAATTTTCAATATCTGAACTTTTAGTAATATTTAATTATTTCCTAAGATTGTGCATGTTATTCATTAGTTATATAAACTGTTTTAATTGCATGATAAAATTGTTCGAGATAAATATTGCATGTATCATTCCGTTTGGTGTTTTCCTCCGCCTTCTGTCTCCCCATCTCCATGCTAATTTATTCCTGATCCTTCTCACTGACCTTGGAAGATAACGTATATTGATTTGAGATCTATTGAGTCTGTCCATCTATCTTTATTTCAACCATAACTTAGGTAGGTAGGTTTTTGTCTGTTCACCCTTATTCCTTCACCTTCTTGTCATTCCAGCTACTATAGTTCAAAGTAGATTTGGATGAAAATTAATAGATTTACTGAAAAAACCCAGGGGGTGGGGAGAGTTTGAAATATGGTTCTCACAATCAACCTAAAATCCGACTCTGACTGAAAATGTCTTTGTCTTTGCTTGATCGTCCACTGAAAATGATACTCAATGTCATCACTTTAACAGTCACTGAAAATGTCACTCTTTGTCATCACTTTAGCAGTCACTGAAAATGTCACTCTTCCTCATCACTCTAGCAGCCACGAAAGATTCACTCATTACCATCACTTAATCAGCCACTAAAAATGCCACTCAAGTAGCCACTGAAAATTGAACTCATTGTCATTGTTTGAGTGGCTACAACAAATGGCTCCTATTGTCCATAAAAATGCCACTCATTGTCATCACTTAAGCAACCACTGAAAATTATACTCATGGTCATTGCTTGAGTGGCCACTGTAAATGACACCCATCGTCATCATTTTAGCAGCCACTGAAAATTGAACTCATTGTCATTGATTGAGTGGCTACTGCAAATGGTTCTTATTGTAATCACTTTATTGGCCACTAAAATAACACTCATTGTCATCACTTCAATAGCAACAGAAAATGCCACTCATTGCATCACTTTAGCGGCCACTGAAAATAATACTCATTGTCAACTTTTTAGCAGCTACTAAAAATGGCTCTTATAGTAATCACTTTATTAGCCACTAAAAATGCCACTCATTGCATCACTTTAGCAACCACTGAAAGTTATACTCATTGTAATCACTTTATTGGCCACTGAAAGTAATACTCATGGTCATCGCTTGAGTGGCCACTGTAAATGCCACTCATTGTAATCACTTTTAATAGCCACTGACAATGACTGTCATTGTCATTGCTTGAGTGGTCACTGAAAATGTCATCAATCTAGTGGCCAGTAAAAATAACCCTCATTGTCATCATCCTAGAAGTCATTGAAAATGCCACTCATTGTTATGTTTGTCATCACTTCAAAGGCTAGTGAAAATGGCACTCAATGTCATCATTCAAGTGGCCACTTAAAATGGCACTCATTGTCATCATGTAGCAGCTACTGGAGTGGCACTCATTGTCATCATGTAGCAGCTACTGGAGTGGCACTCATTGTCATCATGTAGCAGCTACTGGAGTGGCACTCATTGTCATCATGTAGCAGCTACTGGAGTGGCACTCATTGTCATCATGTAGCAGCTACTAGAGTGGCACTCGTTGTAGTCACTCTAATTGGTCATTGAAAATGTCACTCATGGTTATTAACTATTTATTATAATAGAGTATTATGTGATAAGTCCATGTTCAATGTCACTGATATGGAAAATAGAAGTAAACAGAAAGTTTCATATTCTTTAAGCTGGACAGAGGTTTTAATACCAAAATTTCCAGGTTTTTGGACTTACCTTTTATAATACAGGGTTGTAACCTTTTCTGTCTGTGGTCAAAACATCTCACAGTAGCCAATAGTTTAAACCTTTTACAGGAAACTTTTGTGTTGATTCAATAGGCATTTATTGGAAGAATTCCAAGCCTTACTTATAAATGAATTAAGGCAAGAAATAGTTCGTTGTATCTTATAACAGTTAGGTTTTAAGCTAAACATGTTCCCATTATTGCCTAGAGTCTTATTTTTCATGGTTTGCATAGTAAAATCCAGGTCCAACCCCAGGGAGATCAGACTTCAAGTATCAAAATTTAAATTTTATGATATAGTTATCAAAATAAAACATGATAGTAACATGGAATTAACATTTTCTTAATGAAAATTATACCTTGCTATGTGTTTGATGTTGCAATTTTCTGAACCTATGATTTTGTCTTAGTCGGGTCTCGGATTCACTTAAGCTGGTTTATAACTGACTAGATCTGTTTTCATACTCTCCAAAACAACTGATAAAGTATAAAGATATTAATTCTATAACAATTGTGAAATAAGATGAAACATGTTTATACCTAACATTAGTCATTCGAAGAGTTCATCGTTTGTGATCCTTCAGTAAATATTTTTTATATGTTATGAGTTGATGAAGAGTATGACCTATTTTTACTGAATCTATCATGATTGCCAGTACCCAGTAATACCAACAGCCATTGTTCTACAGACAAAGCGAGTGAAGATTCACTCCATTAACACTGCTAAGGTAAGATTTGGCTGTCAAGAGCTTTACTATCAAGCCACTGTAGTACAGAAATGTTTTATACTGCCAGATCTGCAGTCAGAGGATTGGTGTGACTTGCAGTTGTGCTTTTCTATTTGCCTCATTTAGTTGCATTCTGGTTTTATATTCCAAATATCTGTGTCGGGAGTTGGTGGCTGTTCTTACCCTACAACATGGCTAGTGATTCCTGTACTGTTAGATTTTCTGAACTCAAAAGCTTGGAATAAAAATCATTTCACCTGTAAATACACCGCCACCCCCACCCCGGTAGTATTAGACTTGTATAAACTTTTGCTTTACTCACTGAATCTGGAAGTTTTATATTATCTCTTTTGTCAATATGACTTGAAAAGTGTATTTTTGTAGCCCACTGTCTAATTCTGTTCAATTAACCCTTTGTCCATCAGTCTCTGTATCTTGAGAAGTGCTGAATGGATCATCTTGAAATCGCAAATGTAAGTTCCCCTAGGTCCCTAGTTGTGCATAATTTATATTTGGGACATAAGAAAATGGCTTACAGGTAGCCAACTTGAATTGTGACAGTTATTGTTGGTAAAATTATTTTGTTAAAAGTGCTGGATGAATCATTCTCAAATTTCACATGTAGGTTCCCCTTCGTCCTTAATTTTGCATAAGTAGCTCACCTGATCTATATTCCAATTCACAGACGCCAAACAAGTTAAAAACATCAAACTTTTTTTTTAGTAAACAAAAAGTCAAGAATAATCGTACTTTGTTGGACTCCTGGGATAAAGCCAGACAAAATGGCCTTGACCCATGTTCTAAGGTAAAGGACAAGGGGTAAAAATGTTAATTAACTCAGACAGCTTCTTATGAACCAAAAGGTCTGCAATCTTGATGTTTGGCTGATAGATCCCTGAAATGAGGCCTAACAAAATTTGCGAAAAGAAATCACCTTGACCTTTATTAAGATTCAGAGGGGTCAAATTTGTTGAAATTTTCAAATTACTTCTTCTATTAAACCGGAGGTCTTACTATCATGATATATTCCTGATAGGTTCTTGACCTATATCCGAGATCACAGGATTCAAATTGATTAAAACCTATAAATAACTTCTTCTCTTCAATGCACAATTTGAATGCGGTAATATGAAATGTTTCCGTATTTTATCGAATCATTGAATACCAGGTGGTGAAGATGGATTTTGACATAAATATTTGTTATCACCCTTTCATGGAGTATAGGATATCAATCTCAAAGTTCATATGTATGTTCTCCCTTGTCCCTAATTTTGCTTTGTTTTGGGACTGAGCAAAAAAAAGCATTGCATACAGGTGGCAGTCTTCGGTTTTGCTGGTAATCCAGCTTAATATCACTATTTCTGGAGAACTACAGAATGGAATATTTGCAAATTTCAGATCAAGGTTCCCTCTGGTCCCTAGTTGGACACTATCTCATATTGAGACTATTCCAATAAGAATATTACTGACAAACAGCCATCTTTAATTTTGACAGATGTCGTTTATTATCATATGTACATTTTTCTTTGTTCCTGATTTTCTGTATTCAATATTCCGAACAAAAAAGATGATAGATGAGAAAAGTAGGAAAAAGATCAAACAAATGAAGAACAAATAAAAAGATCTATGGTGATGTGTGCCAAGATAACTTAGAAATGATAGGAGTCAACATAAACGAGATATACTCGGAGTATGTTAACTTGTGAACTAAATATGGGAGCATGATCTAGCTGTAGGGCTAACATTCAGAGATATGATTCAAGTCTAACACAGTAACAACACGCTGATTTGTGCATGTTGATGCACCATGTCATTAATCATTTTGAATGTTATCATTTCTTCATTTGAGAACATTTTTCTTACTGAAAATAAAATAGTTGAAACATGAACGCCAGAAAAATGCAAGAAACTTGACACTAAGCAGCTTTACAACCTGTTACTTCATTATATCCTGTCAGTATCAAGATATGTATACAGAGTTTAATCCGGTTACTATTATACGGTACATATATTTTCTTTTCTGTACATATGCAGTATTTTTAGTGTATGGTGACAAAGTATTTATACAGATGATGACATGAAGTGTGATAATGAATATTTACACATATTATAATTATAAAACATTAACATAGATATTGGTATGAAGTGTGATAATGCAGATTATACAGAGTACCTTCGATAAAACATATTCTGGTTGCGTATTCTTTCTCTTTCTGTCCAACCATATAAATCCAAAATTTTTTTTTAATATGGCATGACAAATTGTCAACACAATACAATGTACAGGTCTATAGATACATATAAGTTATATACAACAATACAATGTACAGGTCTGTATATACAACAATACAATGTACAGGTCTGTATATACAACAATACAATGTACAGGTCCATATATATATACAACAATACAATGTACAGGTCTATATATACAACAATACAATGTACAGGTCCATATATATATACAACAATACAATGTACAGGTCTATATATGTATACAACAATACAATGTAGAGGTCTATATATACAACAATACAATGTACAGGTCTATATATACAATGTACAGGTCTATAAAAACAACGATACAATGTACAGGTATATATATATATATACAACAATACAATGTACAGGTCTATATATATACAACAATACAATGTACAGGTCTATATATACAATGTACAGGTCTATAAAAACAACGATACAATGTACAGGTCTATATACGAAACAACATTATTTACAACATTACAATGCATGGATGTAATACAGGAAGTGGTTACTACAGTGTGGTACCTGAATGCAGCATGTTCCCAGGTCCAACTAATGAACTTGACATTTCAAGATTTCAAGAATGATTTGCATGGCAAAACTGACCCTTTGATTTAGGGATCAGGAAGGGCTGACAATACTGCAGCCTTTATCACTCGTTTAGGGAGAGTTATACAGTGGTGTGATATAGAACTGACATTGTAAGTAGTGTAATATATATAACTAGGGGTAGGGTTGAGGGAGTGTTGTACAGTAGTGTAACGTGATATGTGACTAGGGGTAGGGTTGAGGGAGTATTGTACAGTATATATATGTGACTAGGGGTAGAGTTGAGGGAGTGTCTATATGTACAGTAGGTAACGTGATATATGACTGTAGGGTTGGGGGAGTGTTGTACAGTAGTGTAACGTGATATGTGACTAGGGGTAGGGTTGGGGGAGTGTTGTACAGTAGTGTAACGTGATATGTGACTAGGGGTAGAGTTGAGGGAGTGTTGTACAGTAGTGTAACGTGATATGTGACTAGGGGTAGAGTTGAGGGAGTGTTGTACAGTAGTGTAACGTGATATGTGACTAGGGGTAGGGTTGGGGGAGTGTTGTACAGTAGTGTAACGTGATATGTGACTAGGGGTAGAGTTGGGGGAGTGTTGTACAGTAGTGTAACGTGATATGTGACTAGGGGTAGGGTTGGGGGAGTGTTGTACAGTAGTGTAACGTGATATGTGACTAGGGGTAGAGTTGGGGGAGTGTTGTACAGTTGTGTAACGTGATATGTGACTAGGGGTAGGGTTGGGGAGTGTTGTACAGTAGTGTAACGTGATATGTGACTAGGGGTAGGGTTGGGGGAGTGTTGTACAGTAGTGTAACGTGATATGTGACTAGGGGTAGGGTTGGGGGAGTGTTGTACAGTAGTGTAACGTGATATGTGACTAGGGGTAGAGTTGGGGGAGTGTTGTACAGTAGTGTAACGTGATATGTGACTAGGGGTAGGGTTGGGGGAGTGTTGTACAGTAGTGTAATGTGATATGTGACTAGGGGTAGGGTTGGGGGAGTATCACTCATTTAGGGAGAGTTGTACAGTAGTGTAATGTGATATGTGACTAGGGGTAGGGTTGGGGGAGTGTTGTACAGTAGTGTAACGTGATATGTGACTAGGGGTAGAGTTAGGGGAGTGTTGTACAGTAGTGTAACGTGATATGTGACTAGGGGTAGAGTTGGGGGAGTGTTGTACAGTAGTGTAACGTGATATGTGACTAGGGGTAGGGTTGGGGGAGTGTTGTACAGTAGTGTAACGTGATATGTGACTAGGGGTAGGGTTGGGGGAGTGTTGTACAGTAGTGTAACGTGATATGTGACTAGGGGTAGAGTTGGGGGAGTGTTGTACAGTAGTGTAACGTGATATGTGACTAGGGGTAGGGTTGGGGGAGTGTTGTACAGTAGTGTAATGTGATATGTGACTAGGGGTAGGGTTGGGGGAGTGTTGTACAGTAGTGTAATGTGATATGTGACTAGGGGTAGGGTTGGGGGAGTGTTGTACAGTAGTGTAACATATATCACATGGGTTAGGGTTGAGGGAGTGTTGTACAGTAGTGTAATATATATTACTAGGGGTAGGGTTTAGGTAGTGTTGTACAGTAGTGTAATATGATATGTGACTAGGAGTAGGGTTGAGGGAGTGTTGTACAGTAGTGTAATATATATTACTAGGGGTAGGGTTTAGGTAGTGTTGTACAGTAGTGTAATATGATATGTGACTAGGAGTAGGGTTGGGGGAGTGTTGTACAGTAGTGTAATATGATATGTGACTATGGGAAGGATTGATGGAGAGTTTGTATAATAGTGTTATTTAATAAATGATATGGGATGGGTGCAATTGTGTAATACAGTTCGAAATCAACTGAAACATATGAAAAAATTAAATTATTATTGAAGTTTGTATCTCTTCTTGTTCCTGGCTGTTTGTATTGTCAGTCCTGCATTTGTTAAGAACAATAAGGAAATTCTTTAAAATGGGGGGATGATTTAATTGACGATTCAGGGGAAATGGACGGTGGTCAACACGATTAGGCCCCACCTCTCTGTATCCACGGAAACACTGGCTGATTGGCAGGAAAGTCCAACTAATATGGGCTCTCGACCTAAAAGTGCAAGTCTACCCAAATCCTATGAGCAGATCTGGGAGGGCATTCAGCGAAAATCACAGGACCTTCTCAAAGGGCCCGGATCCCTTCTAAACAGAAGTTTTAGCAAAGACGACCCCTACAATCAGGTATAGACCTTGGCTTCATGGAATGCAGGATACCGGCTCTTTTTTACTTATTTCTTTTCATTATTATACTTTGTTTTCAGTTCTTTGATTTTGGTTTTTTTTTATTTTGATCTTTGTCCTGCAGCTACTTGGTCCTGTTTTATTAAGGCTCTGTCTCTCTATGTTACACGCTTCTGTCCTGTACAAGTCTCTCTAAGCTTGCTTTGAACAGCTTCAGCTTCAAACTTTAGTTAGCTGACTAAGAACACTGATTAGATATTGACCAACACTTCTGTGTGGATTCTTCATTTCACCTGGCAGAAAGTGCTGTGAGCTTACAGTTTAGTATAGGTATGCCATCAGTCTGTCATTGATCAGCTACATTTAAAAATATTTTTTTAACAATGACTTTGAAACTATTTACATGGTTACATGGTACTCAAATATCTTTAAAATGATGACCTTGACTTGTTTTTGAGGCCATAGATCTTACACAAAAATAACGGGCTAAAATATGAGATTTCAAATTTCTCTTTGATAGGAAACAGATTTGACCTAAGTGAGCCTGTATGTTACAAAAACTTTTTTGGGTTTTTCTATTTTTTGCCTTTTTTGTTATGATTTAGTTGAGCGTTGTAGGCCACTACATGGCCCTGACTTGCTCTTTATGTTGTTTTTTACCCTCTTTTATTCAGTTTAAATTTCTTGGAAGATGAAGTAGGCCACAGATATGACATGTGAGGGTTGATTGAAAAATCCTTTCCATTCATTTCGCTGAATCATACACTTAAGGAATAAGTAAGATATAGCTACAACTAAATATATTGCTACCTCACTCATTTTGAACATCAATGATATGTGATTTTGATGTGTTTGTAAAAAGGACTGATTACTAGGTGAGAGATAGCGTGTTGATGTTCAGTAAAATGGTGAGAAAAGAGCAAGTTTGGGTATTACCAGATATCAAAACAAGTTCACATTCAAAGTAAAACATCAATATTTTGTACATTCTTTCCCCTTCAGTCATGACTGATAACTTTAATATCATATTTTACTGCAAATAAGTTCCATCCCAACTTTTGTGTATCTTCCAGGAATAATATGGGATGGGATGGTGGTTGTCAGCAATTAAAGACAGCCCTTTACATTCTGTGCCAGTCTTCACCAAAAGTGATTCATGGTCATTATCTGGGCCTGTTGTACTTCTTCTGATCAAATTATCAATGTTATTACAGTTCAAATTTGAAAATAAACTTTTAAACATCTTTAAGCTGATGAAGAATAGTTCTGTGATCCAAAGCTTTTGTATTTATGCAAGCACACTACAGCTTCAATGCTTATAAAAGCAGATAAGGCAACACTGCCAAGAACAATTGGAGGCACGGATGATGCCCAAACCTATTCCACCATCAGGCTTTGTGAGGTAGACAGAAATAGGAAACAGAATTTACATATTATTAGCTTTAAGGAGGAATTCTCTGTTGCCATATCTGATGACTTCACCAATTTTGTTGCTTTTTTTGTTAAAATTTGAAATGAAGCCTGCTTCATAATCAAAAGTAAAAATAAAAATAGGTTCAGCCCAGCTATCCGATATTCATGGGATCTGTCTAAAGCTTGTATTACCTGAAAGTTGTGTTAGAATTTTACATTGGAAACTTTTCCAAGTGTCTATGATTTTAAATTGCGGAGCACAACAAATGATTCTGTTGTAATGAAAACCATGTTTCTAATTGTTAATAATATGTTAAGTATAAGGAATACAAAAAATTTGTAAAAATATTTGTTATTATGTTTTATTCTAGCCAAGATTTGTTTGTCAATTAAGACCTTGTGTCCGTCATCTAAGTTCTCGATTACTGACGTCTGTGACATGGTGGTTATGACCTGGTGTCTGTTATATAATTTCTCCACATGAATGACTGTGACGTGGTGGTGCAAAGTATTGATGGTTATGACCTTGTGTCTGTTATATAATTTCTCCACATGAATGACTTTGACTTGGTGGTGCTTAGTATGGATGGTTATGACCTTGTGTCTGTTATATAATTTCTCCACATGAATGACTTTGACTTGGTGGTGCTTATGGTTATGACCTTGTGTCTGTTATATAATTTCTCCACATGAATGACTTTGACTTGACCTTGTGGTGCTCCACATGAATGACTTTGACTTGTTGGTGCTTATGGTTATGACCTTGTGTCTGTTATATAATTTCTCCACATGAATGACTTTGACTTGTTGGTGCTTATGGTTATGACCTTGTGTCTGTTATATAATTTCTCCACATGAATGACTTTGACTTGTTGGTGCTTATGGTTATGACCTTGTGTCTGTTATATAATTTCTCCACATGAATGACTTTGACTTGTTGGTGCTTATGGTTATGACCTTGTGTCTGTTATATAATTTTTCCACATGAATGACTTTGACATGGTGGTGCTTAGTGTTGATAGTTGTGACCTTGTGTCTGTTATATAATTTCTCCACATGAATGACTGTGACGTGGTGGTGCTTATGGTTATGACCTTGTGTCTGCATGAATGACTTTGACTTGGTGGTGCTTATGGTTATGACCTTGTGTCTGTTATATAATTTTTCCACATGAATGACTTTGACTTGGTGGTGCTTAGTGTTGACGGTTATGACCTTGTATCTGTTATATAATTTCTCCACATGAATGACTTTGACGTGGTGGTGCTTAGTGTTGATGGTTATGACCTTGTGTCTGTTATATAATTTCTCCACATGAATGACTTTGACATGGTGGTGCTTAGTGTTGACGGTAATGACCTTGTGTCTGTTATATAATTTTTCCACATGAATGACTTTGACTTGGTGGTGCTTAGTGTTGATGGTTATGACCTTGTGTCTGTTATATAATTTCTCCACATGAATGACTTTGACTTGGTGGTGCTTAGTGTGGATGGTTATGACCTTGTGTCTGTTATATAATTTCTCCACATGAATGACTTTGACTTGGTGGTGCTTATGACGGTTATGACCTTGTATCTGTTATATAATTTCTCCACATGAATGACTTTGACGTGGTGGTGCTTAGTGTTGATGGTTATGACCTTGTGTCTGTTATATAATTTTTCCACATGAATGACTTTGACTTGGTGGTGCTTATGGTTATGACCTTGTGTCTGTTATATAATTTCTCCACATGAATGACTTTGACTTGGTGGTGCTTATGGTTATGACCTTGTGTCTGTTATATAATTTCTCCACATGAATGACTTTGACTTGTTGGTGCTTATGGTTATGACCTTGTGTCTGTTATATAATTTTTCCACATGAATGACTTTGACTTGGTGGTGCTTATGGTTATGACCTTGTGTCTGTTATATAATTTCTCCACATGAATGACTTTGACTTGGTGGTGCTTAGTGTCGATGGTTATGACCTTGTGTCTGTTATATAATTTTTCCACATGAATGACTTTGACATGGTGGTGCTTAGTGTTGATGGTTATGACCTTGTATCTGTTATATAACTTTTCCACATGAATGACTTTGACTTGTTGGTGCTTAGTGTTGATGGTTATGACCTTGTATCTGTTATATAACTTTTCCACATGAATGACTTTGACTTGGTGGTGCTTGGCATGTTTAGCTAGACTCCACCATATTATTTATTGTATTTATATACATATATATAGAATACTGTAAAAGTGAGCAGTTTGTATTCATAATTTTGATTGATCAAATGACACTCATGCCATTTTGACTTTTGTCTTATATGTTTTAAGCGAAACAAAGGGAAGTAACTGGTGAAATAATATTTATTATTATATATATTATAATATATATTATTCTCATTGTTATATTTGATAAATTTCATTATCACTCGTTGATCAACAAGAACTGATTGATAAGATGAACTGTACACTTTTCTGGTATCCTTAAGTATTGTGAAACCAGGCTGTATTGCTATACACCTTAGTGTTAGTTGTATCACCAGGGCACGCAGTTATTACCTCCCTTGTTTATGTGGTATGTGATTCATTTTCTATACATCCAATAAGCTAGAAGGTACTGGTGATGGAGTGCCATGTTATTCCTCACATTTGTATAAAGTTTGTTTTTGTGATGGTTCAGATTTTTGTTTTAAATCTTGTATACAGATCAATTTTGATAACAACTGCACAGCTAACAGTTACAAATCAGTAATTGCTTGCCCCAGTGGGAGAATGGACACAAGTTTTTGTTTCCGTATATTGTCATTAATAGGAAAATGTTCAGCGTCAAGACCATGGTTTCTTGCTGGCCTACATGTAAATTTAGGTTTCTGTAAATACTGTATTTACTGTTCATTGAACATTGTATTTTATTGTTAGGTCATCTGACCTGAAGAGTCAGGTTGCCTTATAGCTATTGTGTTTTGTCCATCGTCATACACTGCATAAACTTGCTATTCAAACAACTTCTTGTCAGTTACCAGAAAGCCCAGAGTGCTGATATTTGGCCTGTAGCATGCTTGGATGAAAGGGGTCAAATGTGCTAAAATCTCCAAAATAATTCTCAATAACCAAGAGTCCCAACTATCAACTATGTTTCAAATGAATGACCTTGACCCACTTTCAATGACACCTGGGACCAAACATGTTAAATCTTCAAAAACTTTTGAACAACTTCTTTCAGATAACCAACATGCACAGAGTGATTAGGTCTGTAGCTTGCTTGGATGAAGGTCTACCAAGTTTATTCAATTGAATGACCTTGACCCACTTTCTAAATGAATAACCTTGACCCAACTGTAAGGTCACAGGGGTCAACTATTCAAAACTCATTAACAACTTCTCAATAATCAAAAGTCTCAGGATGCTGATATTAGGCCTGTAGTATGTTATGATGTCAAAACGACCCACTTTCATGGTCACAGGGGTTTAAGATGTTAAAGTCTTAAAACAGTTTTTTCTTAATCACCAAAACATTAAGTAGATATTTTAGGTATGACTACTCGACCATATTCTTTTTTTGTGGATAAAATCAAGGGGAAGATAATTTAAAACCCCAAAATTATCTCTTTCTCATTTTATCGAAGTGAAATTTTTCAAAACTTTCAACTTTAAATGGTTTTTCTCTCTATCACTTCAAGGGTACTACATCAACTTCAGTCTAATTCTACTAAAAATCTTTTGAGTTATGATATGTTTTGATTGGTAATATGATGCCTACATCAGTGATACTAAGCTTGTTTTGGCTGTTTTTGCCAGGGAAAGAAGAGTCTGTCTCACTGCTCACAACAGACACTCAAAAAGAGTGTCGATATGAAGTCCCGCTTGGAGGAGGCCATACTGGGTAACCTCAACGCCCGAACAGAAATGATGCTGAGAAGGAAACAGATTCCTTATTCACCAGGTATGTCTATAAAATACTGATGTATGTACACCTTTCTCAAAAGGTAAACCTAGTCCATAAATACTAGTGCATATACTTGTTCATAATAGCAATGTATAACTTAATCGCCAGGTAAACCTAGTCCATAACATACCACTGCATATACATGTCCACAATAGCAGTGGTCAACTTGCTCATCAGGTAAACCTAGTCCATAAATACTAGTGCATATACTTGTTCACAATAGCAATGTATACCTTAATCGCCAGGTAAACCAAGTCCATAAATACTAGTGCATATACTTGTTCATAATAGCAATGTATACCTTAATCGCCAGGTAAACCAAGTCCATAAATACTAGTGCATATACTTGTTCATAATAGCAATGTATACCTTAATCGCCAGGTAAACCAAGTCCATAAATACTAGTGCATATACTTGTTCATAATAGCAATGTATAACTAATTCACCCGATAAACCTAATTTGTGAATTAATAATTCTTACACCTGTTAAGAATACATCCTATCACAAGGTGAATAAGATTCATCAATTACTAGAATCTTTACAAAGTGATCTGCTTCATGCTTAAAGGGATTTTATTCATTGACTTTAAATGACTGTGACAATCTTGAGATGTATTAGTGTGTAATGGGTTAAAGGGGTAAGGTTAAGGTCACCACCGTTAGTTTCAGAAAATCCTTGTTTGCTCTCAAGTGGGGTTATCCCTGAAGATATTTGTATCAAACATCGCCCATTAGGTCATCTTTTATGGTGTGTCACTCAAAGTTGAACGACAAGGGGAAGTAATTATATTACTTGGGATATCTTGTTTACCTGATCCAAGTGTTAATGAATTATCTGGGTGTGACAGGTGATAGAACCCCTCCCTCTGGACCAGCAGGGGGAGACAATCGCCTTCGGTGGAGAAAAGACCAGCTTCAATGGAAACCTTCTTATGAGAATTATGACAGGTAAAGCAGCACATAAGAAGTTAACAGCATTGAAATTATGAATAATTAAATTATTACATCATTTTAAAAAAAATTATTTTTAATCTAATCTTACCATTGTCTTTTTGATTGCAAGTAACTGCTGATCTTTGTAAACATATTTAATAACTGATTGCTGAAATATTTACTTTTATTGAAGTTCTAAGCCCAGAGATATAGAGGCTGATGCCCACATTGAAGGAAACCTCGCTGCTGAAATCAGCATGATAGCCCTGGATACCCTCGAACTCATTGTACAGGCAAGTCATCTCAATAAGCTTTATGTTAAGGTAGCAATTCTTTTAAACTTGATTAACAGGGAGGATTTGAATCTAGAAAATTGATGTACAGACAAGATTTTAATCTTAAACTTGATGTACAGGCAAAATAACTCTTAAACTTGATGTACAGACAAGATGTAACTCTTAAAATTGATGTACAGACAAGATGTAACTCTTAAAATTGATGTACAGACAAGATTTTAATCTTAAACTTGATGTACAGGCAAATAAATCCTTAAAATTGATGTACAGACAAGATTTTAATCTTTAACTTGATGTACAGGCAAATAAATCCTTAAAATTGATGTACAGACAAGATTTTAATCTTAAACTTGATGTACAGGCAAATAAATCCTTAAAATTGATGTACAGACAAGATTTTAATCTTAAACTTGATGTACAGGCAAATAAATCCTTGAAATTGATGTACAGTCAAGATTTTAATATTACACTTGATGTACAGGCAAACCTTCTCTTAAAGTCGATGTTCAGGTAGGAATTCTTCTTTTAGATTTGAATAATTAATGAATTAACGAAATATTGTACATTGTACTTAAGCCTTTAATGCTGACTTCATGTTTGTGTTTCAGATTGCACAGTGTTTGGAGCATATCCCCTTGCTGAGTTGTGCATTGAAAGTGCTCCTGCATGGTTTCAGTCTCAACCAGAGTTCTTTGGTCTTAGAGGCCATGTTTGCCTCTCAACGGTCCCTTGTTACAAAGGTAAGATTATGTCATGATTACGCTTGTTTCCAGTTTCTGAGTTCCCGGACACAGGTCAGGTTGGAGTAACTGGGTTTGAAAATATGTACTTGGGTACCCATCAAAATTAGATCATTCTGTCTGATTGAAGTAAACATCACTCTAGCATTCTGTTTTCTCTCACAAAATATAATACTTTATCTGCTTGTAATATGTTCACTTGCAACATTGTAACAATTATAATTTTTCTCACGACTCTGTTTGATCATGGCAAATGCAGTCTATGTTGGACTTGTGTATTTCCAAGCTTTGCCATTGTTAGCTGGTCCAAAGGACAGGTGAGCTTATATGATGGTGCAGCGTTCTTCGTCTATCCATCACTGTTTTTAAGAAATGGTTGCCATAATGTTGTAAAATTCTTCATCTGATCAAGCAAAAACATACCATTGACTTCAAAAATTCTCCTGCACTCCTTCCAGAGAGATAAAAGCTGAAATGAATTTTGTTATGTATATGAATTCTTATTTTTTGTTGGTACAGTTTCTTGATCCACTATTTGAAGAGGAAACAGAACAATGTGCTGACCTATGTCTGCGACTCCTTCGACACTGTAGTTCCTGCATAGCCAACACTCGTTCTCAGGCCAGTGCATCACTCTACATGCTTATGAGGCAGAACTTCGAACTTGGAAATGTAAGTAATCAAGTTTTATGTTACTGAAATGTAAATGGAATATATCCTCTCTGACATCCTCTGACATCCTCTGATATCCCAGATCTGACATGTAAAGTTATGTCCTGTAGCTATATAACTGAGGTTTGATTGGCAGATTAGAGCCAACAATTGGTAGTGATGGTAGTCTTCTGTATCCTGTTTTTGTATGCAGTTGAATTAGCATGATTGCCTAGACTTATAGAACGGTCTCTAATCTCAGCAGTTAGAGATTATTTATGTTTTTGCTATTGCAACACGTTCCACCTTACAATTTAAAATTTCAGAATTTCGCACGAGTCAAAATGCAAGTGACGATGTCCCTGAGTTCACTGGTAGGCCAGAACCAGAGTTTTAATGAAGAGTTCCTCCGCAAGTCTCTCAAGACCATCCTTACATATGCTGAAGCTGACGTTGATCTTCAGGAAAACACTTTTCCGGAGCAGGTAAGACTGCTGCTTTTCATAATCTGGTAGACATTTAATTAAATACATCAAAGCCATCATTTATAACAGCTTACAGTGCAATTTTCTTGTAGCTTTGATAAACTTCAGTGTGCCAAATTTTCAGATATAGCACTTAATGCCATATCTAACCATTTCAATTTGTATCCATGAACTTTATTTCCAAGCTCTTGTCAGACAAGGCTTCACATCCTACATCCAACTTCTTTTCTATTGATGCCTTGTTCTGAGCTCACCTGATCCAAAGGACCAGGGTGCTTATGCTATAGTGCAACGTCTGCTGTCTGTCAATATTTGACTTATTTTCACTACTAGTCATGAACGACTGAATGGATTTTCACCAACTTTGGTTGGAAGCATCTTTTGGGGAAGGGGAACCAAGTTTGGGTGAATGCAGGTCCTCGGCCCTTAGGGGCCTAAGAGGTGGGGCCATGAAACTTCTTAAAATTTAGAATGCTTTTTCCTTTGGTTTGAATAATGCAAGACCAGACGAAGCAAGAGTAGATGAGCTCTTCCTGTAAAAGCTTTTTCATGATATTACTGCTGTTTATTTTTGTACGTGGTACCTAAAATTACATGTGGTTATTTGTTAACCAGTGCAGATGAAGGACCTGGTATACTTTTCAATGTTACAATCTGATATCTATAAGTTTACCTGTACAGGTGAAGGACCTTGTTTTCAACCTCCATATGATCCTTTCTGACACTGTGAAGATGAAGGAATTCCAAGAAGACCCAGAAATGCTACTAGACTTAATGTACCGTATCGCTAAGGGATACCAGAACTCTCCTGACCTTCGCCTCACCTGGCTTCAAAACATGGCCAGTAAACATAGTGAGGTGAGTTAACAAAGTATGATGGTGCACAGTGGTATCAATAATAAATGGCTATATTAAGAAATAGAAGTTGACATATAAATGTGGTGATATGTATTGGCCTGTAAACCATGCTGAAACTGTCTACTGTTTGATCTGTGTTATCGTGAGGTCACCATAGTGATATGTATTAGCCTGTAAACCATACTGAAACTGTGTACTGTTTGATCAGTGTTATCGTGAGGTCACCATAGTGATATGTATTAGCCTGTAAACCATACTGAAACTGTCTACTGTTTGATCAGTGTTATCGTGAGGTCACCATAGTGATATGTATTAGCCTGTAAACCATACTGAAACTGTGTACTGTTTGATCAGTGTTATCGTGAGGTCACCATAGTGATATGTATTAGCCTGTAAACCATACTGAAACTGTGTACTGTTTGATCAGTGTTATCGTGAGGTCACCATAGTGATATGTATTAGCCTGTAAACCATACTGAAACTGTCTACTGTTTGATCAGTGTTATCGTGAGGTCACCATAGTGATATGTATTAGCCTGTAAACCATACTGAAACTGTCTACTGTTTGATCAGTGTTATCGTGAGGTCACCATAGTGATATGTATTAGCCTGTAAACCATACTGAAACTGTGTACTGTTTGATCAGTGTTATCGTGAGGTCACCATAGTGATATGTATAGGCCTGTAAACCATACTGAAACTGTGTACTGTTTGATCAGTGTTATCGTGAGGTCACCATAGTGATATGTATTAGCCTGTAAACCATACTGAAACTGTGTACTGTTTGATCAGTGTTATCGTGAGGTCACCATAGTGATATGTATTAGCCTGTAAACCATACTGAAACTGTGTACTGTTTGATCAGTGTTATCGTGAGGTCACCATAGTGATATGTATTAGCCTGTAAACCATACTGTCACCATAGTGATATGTATTAGCCTGTAAACCATACTGAAACTGTCTACTGTTTGATCAGTGTTATCGTGAGGTCACCATAGTGATATGTATTAGGCCTGTAAACCATACTGAAAAACTGTAAACCATACTGAAACTGTCTACTGTTTGATCAGTGTTATCGTGAGGTCACCATAGTGATATGTATTAGCCTGTAAACCATACTGAAATCTACTGTTTGATCAGTGTTATCGTGAGGTCACCATAGTGATATGTATTAGCCTGTAAACCATACTGAAACTGTGTACTGTTTGATCAGTGTTATCGTGAGGTCACCATAGTGATATGTAATAGCCTGTAAACCATACTGAAACTGTCTACTGTTTGATCAGTGTTATACAGAGTGAAATGTTTGACTATTTTTACAGAGAGGAAACCATGCTGAAGCTGCTCACTGTCTGATCCATGCTGCAGGCCTGATAGCAGAGTACCTGGACATGTTAGAAGACAAACCATACTTACCAGTTGGATGTGTGGATTTTCAGGTAAAAATTATGATACCATGTACCTTATAAACTGTGAGCTTCATATATGCTGACATTTAAGGAATGAAAGAAAATGCTGGGTTTTTTTGTTTACATGTTGATTAATCCATGTATTTTATAGAAAATCACGCCAAATGTATTAGAGGAGAGTGCTGTGTCTGATGATGTGGTATCACCTGATGAAGAAGGAATATGTACAGGGAAGTACTTCACAGAAAGTGGTTTAGTAGGACTGCTGGAACAGGCTGCTAGCTCCTTCTCTATGGTACGCTTTCTTTGTCCTATATAAAACTCCTTTACCATTGAAGGTTAAATCTGTCTGTCTGTCCATCTCTCCATCTGTCCTGTTTCGGCAGAGTGATAAAATAACTTTACTGTTAAGGGTGAAATGTCTATTTTTTCCTGTATAGTGATAAAGTTCCTTTATAATCGATTGATGGTTAAACCTGGGTAGTTTCAGTTTAAGTTCCTTTACCACAGAAGGTTAGATAAATATCAAGAAAGTAAAATGACTTTACCATTTAGTATGAAATATCTGTTTGTCCTGTGATAAAATTCCTTTATAATTGATTGAAGGTTAAATCTGGGAAGTTTCAATGTAAATTCTTTTACCACAGACGGCTAAATATCAAGAAAGTCACGAGACAAAATAAGTTCCTTGCATTCCAAATTATTTGATTGTGTATATTTTGCGGTATGTGAAATGATTTTGTTTTTTTTACAGGCCACAATGTATGAAGCTATTAACCATGTTTACAAGATACTTATCCCCATACACGAGGCACACAGAGACTTCAAAAAGCTTGGTGTCATCCACAGTAAACTCCATGAAGCCTTCACCTCAATCATACGACAGGTAGGGTGTAACTGAAACTTGTTATTATACCCCCTGCCACACTGGGGAATCACCATGTCTGTAAAACAACCCTGAACTATACAGATGTAATCATAGCTATCTTAATGGTTAACATGGCTGTGTAGACAAAGCAATGTGTATCTTTTGAGATAACACTCCTTTGCTATTTAGCTAATAACTATGAAATACTTACTCAGTAATGAGTTGAAATATTAACAGTTGTCTATGACATCAGTGGTAGACACATAACAATGGTGGCTGTTGGTCTCTTTCATTTTCTGCTGCTATGTGCTAGATGATTTAACCACTGTGAAATTTCTTTTTCTATGAAAAGCTCCCTCTTTGAAGGGCTACCTGCGTTTGGCATTTATTAGAATAGATATAGGTATTTTCAAAAACATTTTTAGGATGTTGGGTTTTAATTGGTTAATATTTTCTGATTGTCTAGATATTTAGTCCACAAAAGTATCATTTCAAAAAAAAAAATCATTTGCTGTTCACCAGCCATGGTGACCAAATACTATATATATTGCTTTAATCTGTTGAGGATGTTTAGTTACATTATTATCAGATATAGGGAAGATATGCTTCAGTGCACATCAGTATCAGATATAGGGGAGGTATGCTTCAGTGCACATCAGTATCAGATACAGGGGAGGTATGCTTCAGTGAACATCAGTATTAGATATAGGGGAGGTATGCTTCAGTGAACATCAGTATTAGATATAAATTATATCAGCGATATCATCAGTGAGGCAATTGTCTTGAATATCTTCATCTGCTTTGATCTGAATCTACACCTTACATGTCCAGTATGGCTTGAATTATTCAGGAGGGAAAGAGAATATTTGGGACCTATTTTCGAGTTGGTTTCTATGGCCACAAGTTTGGTGACCTGGATGGAGAGGAGTTTGTGTATAAGGAGCCAGCCATTACTAAGCTGCCAGAGATATCCCACCGACTGGAGGTAAGTTGATAATGTACAGATATATCTCACTGACTAGAGGTAAGTTGATAATGTACAGAGATATCCCACAGACTAGAGGTAAGTTTAGAATGTACAGAGATTTCTCACTGACTAGAGGTAAGTTGATAATGTACAGATATATCTCACTGACTAGAGGTAGGTTTAGAATGTACAGATATATCTCACAGACTAGAGGTAAGTTGATAATGTACAGAGATATATCACTGACTAGAGGTAAGTTGATAATGTACAGAGATAACCCACCAACTAGAGGTAAGTTTAGAATGTACAGAGATTTCTCATTGACTAGAGCTAAGTTCAGAATGTACAGAGATATCCCACAGACTAGAGGTAAATTTAGAATGTACAGAGATTTCTCATTGACTAGAGGTAAATTTAGAATGTACAGAGATTTCTCATTGACTAGAGGTAGGTTTAGAATGTACAGATATATCTCACCGACTAGAGGTAATTTGATAATGTACAGATATATCTCACTGACTAGAGGTAAGTTGATAATGTACAGCTATATCTCACTGACTAGAGGTAAGTTTAGAATGTACAGAGATTTCCCACTGACTAGAGGTAAGTTGATAATGTACAGAGATAACTCACCGACTAGAGGTAAGTTTAGAATGTACAGATATATCTCACTGACTAGAGCTAAGTTCAGAATGTAGAGATTCTCACTGACTAGAGGTAAGTTGAGAATAAGAAATGTTACATTTACTGTATGAAGTTATGCTTGGGACTCTAACGTGTTACTTGTTGTTACAGAGTTTCTATGGCGACCGCTTTGGCCATGATAAAACTACTATCATCAAAGACTCCAACACAGTGGAGAGAGACAAACTGGATCCAGGCATTGTAAGTTCCTAAAATTTACCATAAATATAGCAAATACTAAATATATGACATCATCAGTGTGATTTAAAACTCAGAGGATTAAAAATATTGCACATAGATATTGAATTTTGTTTCAGTTTCATTTTGCAATGCAGATGATAAATGATTAACTTCATAATGATATCAATGAATTTGAGGTCACATCCAGTACTAGACTAATTACACAGTGTGTATCTGTACAGTAGATGTATTCCATTTGATAAATCTTAAATACTTCAGGGTAAGTCCTGCTAATGTTGTAGAGTTAGAGAACTACATCATACAGAAGGTAGTTTAGGTTTGTTTTGAATGGCCACGTAAGTGATAAGTAGCTACAAAGTGATATCTCTTGATTAAAACAATACATATTGTGTTTTAGGTCTTTGTCAATAGTTATTGATGTCATTAGTGAGTTGCTTGATCTTTTTGGGCAATGGTGGTAACATGGTTGTAACATTTCAGATTTATATAGATCACAAATGTTTAGCTATACTTAGACCTGAAGGAGTTTGCAAAGAGTGCCGTTGTTTTGTACATTTCAGGTCTATATACAGATAACCTCTGTTAAGCCCTTCTCTAACCTGTACTAGGTCATTGAGAGATTTACCTGTTTTTTTATACACATCAGGACTGTACAGATTACCTATGCTGAGCCGTTCACTGACCTGTGTGAGTTCAGCAAGAAACTTACCTGTTTCTTTTTATGCTTTTCAGGCCTATATACAGATCACCTATGTTGAGCCATACTTTGACCTGTACGAGTTTCGGGAGAGGCTTACCTATTTTGACAAGAACTACAACATCAGTAAGAAAATTCAAGTTTTTATCACAAAACTACCCAGTTTCATAAATCTCATATGAACAGATATGCATTGAAGAACTTACACACTTTAACAAGTAATCTATATACTTCACTTGTGTATATAAATAATCTATTGACGAAATGAGTCAATCAACAGAATCATTATAATACTTGTTAGACTTAGGGTTAAAGGAGTCAATCAAACTATTGACCCTTTGAGTCAAAGAGACTCCATAGACAGAAGAGCAAGTGAGTCAACCATAACCTGTAGAGCAAGTGAGACACCCATAGACTTTTGAGTTAGTTTTTGACTATAGACTGAAGAGGAAATAAGATATATACAAACTGTAAGAATGTTGGTGACCTATACACAGGCTGACACTATAGACTGAGGAGGAACTAAGATATATACAAACTGTAAGAATGTTGGTGACCTATACACAGGCTGGCCACCTGTTATTTAAAACAAGACACTTCTATTGGTAAGTCATGGACAGACTGTAGGGAATGTTAGTCACTTATATGCAAGAAAAATGTCTACCACCTGTAATTAAAACAAGACATAAATATAAGTATTCTGTCCAAAAATGAGACATCTAGGACAGCAGAACAGGTGAGTAAATGTATTATACCTGGATCCCATACCTATACTATTGATTAAGGATCATATACCTATACTATTGATTAAGGAGCATACACCTATACTATTGATTAAGGAGCATATACCTATACTATTGATTAAGGATCCCATACCTATACTATTGATTACTATTGATTAAGGAGCCTATACCTATACTATTGATTAAGGATCATATACCTATACTATTGATTAAGGATCCTATACCTATACTATTGATTAAGGATCCTATACCTATACTATTGATTAAGGATCATATACCTATACTATTGATTAAGGATCCTATACCTATACTATTGATTAAGGAGCATATACCTATACTATTGATTAAGGATCATATACCTATACTATTGATTAAGGATCCCATACCTACACTATTGATTAAGGAGCATAAACCTATACTATTGATTAAGGATCCCATACCTATACTATTGATTAAGGATCCCATACCTATACTATTGATTAAGGATCATATACCTATACTATTGATTAAGGATCCTATACCTATACTATTGATTAAGGATCCTATACCTATACTATTGATTAAGGAGCCTATACCTATACTATTGATTAAGGATCATATACCTATACTATTGATTAAGGATCCCATACCTATACTATTGATTAAGGATCCCATACCTATCCCATACCTATACTATTGATTAAGGATCATATACCTATACTATTGATTAAGGATCCTATACCTATACTATTGATTAAGGATCCTATACCTATACTATTGATTAAGGATCCCATACCTATACTATTGATTAAGGATCCCATACCTATACTATTGATTAAGGATCCTATACCTATACTATTGATTAAGGATCCTATACCTATACTATTGATTAAGGAGCATATACCTATACTATTGATTAAGGATCATATACCTATACTATTGATTAAGGATCCTATACCTATACTATTGATTAAGGAGCATATACCTATACTATTGATTAAGGATCATAAGTTATTGACCTGGTGTTAGTTTCCCGTGATTAGTTTACAACTGAAATCTCTTTACAGAGAGATTTATGTATGCCACACCCTTCACACTTGATGGGCGAGCCCACGGTGAAATCTATGAACAGTACAAGAGGAAGACTATCCTGACCACCAGTCACACTTTCCCATATGTCAAGACACGTATGGCAGTCATAAACCGTGAGCAGGTGAGAGCATCCATTGTGATAAAGTTTCTATTCCTTTGTGTACTACAAGTCATATCTCTAGCTACCAATATATGATACATTGTTTTATCTACCAGCTGGTAGTTCATATTACTGTCAGTTAATCCCAGAAATATGTCAACTGTTTTTCCTACAGGTCATCTTATCGCCAATAGAAGTGGCTATAGAGGACATACAGAAGAAAACTAGAGAACTTGCACTGGCTTTGTCATCAGAGCCTCCAGATACAAAGATCCTTCAAATGGTACTGCAGGGTTGTCTGGGAACCACGGTCAACCAGGTCAGTTTTCCGATAACCATCAATATATCTTCATGCTTGATAATAAAGATCATAAAATGATTTCTATTTAACTTCAGAATTTGTTATGAATTAAGTCTTACATCTACACTTACTGCTTGGATTTGGCCAAGTAATTCAGACAAAGTATAGAAAAGCTTTGTGAATTATTGAATTTGGTTAATATTACAGGGACCAGCAGAAGTGGCCTTGGTCTTCCTCAAGCCTGTAATGGAAGGCAATGCTGTAGCTACCAAGCATCACAACAAACTCCGTCTTTCCTTCAAGGACTTCCTCAAGAAGTGAGTAGGGGCAGTACTATTTAATCGGAGAATTTATACGGTACTACTAAAATCAGAGATGTCATCAGGTACTACTAAAATCAGGGAGGTCATCAGGTACTACTAAAATCAGGGAGGTCATCAGGTACTACTAAAATCAGGGAGGTCATCAGGTACTACTAAAATCAGGGAGGTCATCAGGTACTACTAAAATCAGAGAAGATATCAGGTACTAATAAAATCAGGGAGGTCATCAGGTACTACTAAAATCAGGGAGGTCATCAGGTACTACTAAAATCAGGGAGGTCATCAGGTACTACTAAAATCAGGGAGGTCATCAGGTACTACTAAAATCAGGGAGGTCATCAGGTACTACTAAAATCAGAGAAGATATCAGGTACTAATAAAATCAGGGAGGTCATCAGGTACTACTAAAATCAGGGAGGTCATCAGGTACTACTAAAATCAGGGAGGTCATCAGGTACTACTAAAATCAGAGAAGATATCAGGTACTACTAAAATCAGGGAGGTCATCAGGTACTACTAAAATCAGGGAGGTCATCAGGTACTACTAAAATCAGAGAAGATATCAGGTACTACTAAAATCAGGGAGGTCATCAGGTACTACTAAAATCAGGGAGGTCATCAGGTACTACTAAAATCAGGGAGGTCATCAGGTACTACTAAATCAGATAAGTTTCAGGGTTTTTCCAAAATCTTGGAAGTTACAGTGAACTGCTAAAATCTTTTAAGCTATTGGTTACTATTCTAAGATCAGATGTGTTATTGGGTACGACGGGTACGGTGATTTGAAAAATTTCACTTCAAGTTGTTTGTATTCTATAACACTTTTCTATGGTGTACAGGTGTTCAGACTCGCTGCACAGAAACAAAACTTTGATCACCTCTGAACAGAGAGAGTACCAACGGGAACTAGAAAGGAACTACCATTCCCTGAAAGAAAAACTTCACCCTATGATTTCATCAAATGCATCAACACTGAGAAGACCAAAGCATCATAAAAGGTGAGCTATCTTATTGAGATGTTGTACCAAATAATGGACGTTCAGAAATAAGTAATGGAAGTCACTATCAGTCCTTTCTCATATGTATGATGATCAGAAGTATTTAGAGATGTTTTTAGCTCACCTGGTCTCTTGTTTTTTAATCCCATGGTGATGATTGGCATCTCATTGTTTGAAACACCTGTGTCTTTCTATCCACAGCCGAGGAAACAAGGAATCTCCAAGTAAACAGAAGTTTTCAGGAACAGCGCTTGTGTAACTTTACTGTGATATCCTACCAGTGACAGTATTATTACAAGTGACACCTGGACAGATTGTAAACAGGAGTTTTCTGGTACAGCGCTTGTGTTACATAGTAATATTACCAAGATAACCTAACAGTGGCAGTATCACATCTGTATGAGGTGGAAAGCAGGAGTTTTCAGGAACAGCGCTTGTGCAGCTTTACTATAATATCCTAATAGTGACTGCATTATATCTGTATGTGGTGGAAAGCAGGAGTTGTCAGGAACAGCACTTGTGCAGCTTTCTTACCAGTGACAGTATTATTGCCCGTGACACCTGGACAGATTGTAGACAGGAGTTTTCGGGTACAGCGATTGTGTTACACAGTAAACTTACCAAGATTTCCTACCAGTGACTGTGTCATATCTAGATGTGGTGAAAACAGAAGTTTTCTGGTACAGCACCTGTGTATTTTTTACTACAATGCTCTGCCAGTGTATGCTTTACTCGGGTGTGACAGAGCCTTGCATTTTAGACATATGTCCATGTTTTGTTCTCAATGTCTTTCTGATATGGACCAACGCTTAAGAACAATTCATCATAATATACCAGGTATTGATAACTTTTGAGGAGAGAAAAACTTGAGCGTTTCTGTGCTGTATTACTTACATTGTATCAGCATTCAAAATGTATTTACTGATATATACAGAGTTTGGACAAGTATACACAGAGGCTGAAAATTGTGATCTGAATGTTAGAAAGTTTTGTCTGTATCAAAACTGTTCATCATATTTATTATTGTTCATTAATTTGTTATGTATTTAGTGCTGATAACATGTTTTTGATTTTCACCTCACAAGTCCAAGGGACTAGTGAGCTTATGCAATGGCATGGCATCTGTTGTCTGTTGTTTTGATAAAAAAATGTACTAGTCATGAATGACTGAACAGATTTTGACCAAATTAGATCTGAAGATGGCATTTTTGGGGACAGAATCAAGTTTGTATATTGGTTCTCGGCCCCAAAGAGGCTGAGGGGTGGGGCCCAAAATGTGAAAAAAAAATTTAAGTTCTTTGAAATCCTACTTTTCCTTCAGTTCTGAATTTGTGTAAACACGACCCACATTGAACATTTTAATTTCCCATTTATGAATTTGTTGTGACACAACTACATTTTATTAAGTTTTGCAGTGGTAATGTCTTTTTTAAGATTTTAATCTACCTCCACTGGTAGAACTTTCCTAATAGGCATTTCAAATGTTAGAGAGATATTCTACCTTTTACAAATAGAACTTTCCTAGTGGGCGTGTCGAAAACTTTTCTACTTCCTCTGGTAGAACTTCCCCATCTCTCTACAAAGGATAAATTATTGATGATAAATACTAGTCACATTAAAGTGCAATACAGTTTAAATGTTAAATGTGACATCATTGTAACACAGGATAGTGTTAGTGAAGTTTGAATGATACATGTGTTGTTATGTAATACTTAATAGAGTCAGTGAAGATTTTTAAAATTAAATATGATGTCATTGATATTTTATCATTTAATGGTAATGCGATGATTTTTCATCATGATTATATTAGTCAAATGATAGCAGTTCTTTCGGAGTTGCCTTCCCTGACCAACAACCAGTACCGTAAGCATGCTTGTTTTACCATTATTTTATCACATCATCAACATGTGACCAGTTGTATAGTGTATCAGTGATGATAGGGATGAATTAGACTTCTAGTGAAGTTGTAAGAATGGAATAAACCTGATTATTCCATTTGTTTATTTACGCTTTATTTATCTCCTATTCTAGCTGCCTTCAGAATTCACATCCCTCAGTTGACTGTTTTCACTCTGTTGTAAACTTTCTCATTAGTTTTGATACATTTTACAAACAGTCACAGAATCATGAATTTTCTACTGACATTTCAGCATCAATGAGCATGGGATTTACAATTGTAAAACTGCTTCATGACTAATAAAAGTATAAATTTTTACAAGAAGTTGTCTTATTTTGGTTACATCAGACTACAAGCTTTGGTAATTTCACCATTCAAAATTATAAAATGATAATAATATTGACAATGGAATTTGTACATTCATTTCATAAAACCTTTAATCCGACAACAAAATGGCGGCACATAGCATACCTATTTGGTAATGTGACAGGTGACCTTTTTTGACATGTATTATTTGGTGTCACTAGACTATTGATTGGAGCGGATTAGAATTACATCAAGGAGCAAAGTAATCATTTATCTCGACATTTAAGCTAAAATGAAATAAAATCAACACTTTGACAAAGATTTCAGATTTAATGAGGCACAATAACATAATGAGTTAACCGTCAGAGACTGATCACAACCAGATACCCACATACTCTACTTCACACCGTATGAACAAGGATCAAATTGTCTAACAATACATTGATACACAGAGGTTAAGAAGTGTGGACTTGCACTCATCTGGTTAAAGAATAAACACTTTTAATTGATCTACAATTAACACACAACTTACTAGTGAACATCACAGCTATAAGATCATTGAATACATAAATTATAGAAATATTAGCAGGACCTGAACTTAACAGCACAGATATTTCAGGTACATCAAATTATAGAAATATCTGCTAAACCTGTACTTAACTGCAGTCAATTCAGGTACATTAAGTTGTAGAAATATTTGCTTAGTCTAGTTAACAACACAGATATTTCAGGTACACAGAATTATAGAATTCACTGACCCTGTTCTTACACAGCACAGATATTTCATGTACATCAAAATTATAGAAATATTTGCTAAACCTGTACTTCACAACACAGTCAATGCAGGAATATCAAATTATAGAAATATTTGCTTTGTCTGTAGTTAACAGCACAGATATTTCAGGTACATAAAATTAAAGAAATATTCACTGAACTTGTACTGAACAGCACAGAAAATTCAGGTACATAAATTTATAGAAATTTTTGCTGAACTTGAATAAATTATTGAAATTGTTTTAAGATCAATTCACATGCATTCAGTTGAAAATATCTGATCAGGCCCTTGATGGTGATGAACCAAAGGATTTACCCTGTAAGGTGACAAGGTCATAGGTCTGGAACTTTGTCTCGTATGGCTTTCAGCTGCAAACAGAAAAAAAAACATTAAAATATCATAACAGACACGTTCATGAGTTCCGTGGCCTTATAAGTTACTTTGTCAAAACATATAAGATTTATATCAACAGAAAATTTAGGATCAGTAGCTGCAAAGAATTGAAGTTTAATTTTAAATTACAAATGGACGTAAGTACTCATGTTCAGAAATTAAAGTTTGGCCTAGAAAGTTTATTTACAGTGTTGACCTAATTTTTTACCTCTTTCTCAGCATGTTTAATTTTGTTGAGCATCATTTGAGCCTTATGCATGTCTCCTGCCTTGGTGAAATGACGTGCCTCTTCCTCGTAGGCCGGTATTTCCTGCTCTACCTGATGGACGTATGCTGCAAGTGTTAAATATCACCTGTGGTTATAATTCCAGATGACATGAAACCAACTCTTTATTCTTGAATGAAATGATTGCAGAAAAAAAAAGAATGATTTTAAAGTCTTACCTTTGTTGCCCATATAGCACCCTCTGCAGACCTTTTATTTACATAAAACTTCGTACCATCCACCCAAAGATATTTGAAATGAAATTTGGTCAAAATACTTCAATCACAACAAAATAAGATGACATCTTCATCTGTTGCAATAAAAGTATTTCTGATAAATATCAAAGATTACAAAAAATATACATCTATCTATCATACTGAGCCAGGCCTCTCAGCACCAAAAGGATGAGACCTACTGTCTACACAAAATTGATTTCCCTTCATCAAAGGATGCTTCAGACAAAGTTTGAACAAAATTCTGTCATTCCTGCAGACAAAGAAGTAAAAAATGACCGAATTTCCCCAATTGGGCCCCTAAGGCATCAGGGACAAAGACCCACAAATGATATGAGATGTGTGCTCTCAACTCTATGATGCTAATGTATGCACTAATTTGATTTAAAATATTTTCATCCAAACTGAAAAAAGAATGATTTTAAAGTGATCCTTCTTTCTCCCTTACTGGGCCCCACCTATACGAAATTAAATATGCTGCAGTCAACGATGCTTCATACCAAATATGGACAAAATCAAATCATAGAGTCACTTGATGTTTGATACCTTTGAGAGCAGGTTTTCCACCTTTCTTTAGTTCCGCCTGCTTCTGATCCATCCTTTGAGTCAACAGCTGACTTTTGTTTTGTAGAGCTTTAAGTTGATCGGCACCAAGACGATCTCGTAGATTATTTATCTGCAAAAAGGACATTAACCTTTGATTGTTATTGTCTCACTAAGTGACAATGTACAGTTGAGACTGGTTCGTTTGAAGAAACCTATCTTTCTATTGTTGTTAGTGTATTACATGTTATACATGTACAAATATTCCATACCTGTTGGTCTAATTGTTGTTTTTCAAACCTCATCACTTCAATACATGTGGTACCCCTGGAAAAAATAGTGACACTCATTAATAATTCTGTTACATTAAATTAAAAACAAAACACAGTGACAGATGCTATGTGATAATCAATTCACTGTTGCCAAAATAAAGATGGCTTTTTTGTAACTACTGTCTAATAACCCATTTATATTGTTGTTAAAAAAAAGAGAAAATGGATCTATTGTCACCACTATTTGATAATCAATTGAATTGTTTGTTAGAATAAAGGAACTGGATGCACACTCTCTGATAACCCATTAAGCATATTGTTAGAATAAAGGAATTTAATTTGTCGTTTCTACTACCTGACACCTCATTAGATTATCATTAAAATAAACTGGGTCTGTTTTCACCACTACCTTACAACTCATGAAAATTATTGTTTAAATTAACTGGGTCTGATCTAAGCAATGTCAGATAACTTATTTAAATTATATCATTAAACACAGACTGGATCTGTTGTCACCAACAGTTGACCTTGTAGAAACTATTTATAGCCCCATAGTATACAAGGACACCATCTACAGTTGACCTTGTAGAAACTATTTATAGCCCCATAGTATACAAGGACACCATCTACAGTTGACCTTGTAGAAACTATTGATAGCCCCATAGTATACAAGGACACCATCTACAGTTGACCTTGTAGAAACTATTTATAGCCCCATTGTATACAAGGACACCATCTACAGTTGACCTTGTAGAAACTATTGATAGCCCCATAGTATACAAGGACACCATCTACAGTTGACCTTGTAGAAACTATTTATAGCCCCATAGTATACAAGGACACCATCTATAGTTGACCTTGCTGAAAACTATAGACCCCATTGTATATAAGGACATTATCAACAGTTTATCAAACCAAAACTAAAGCCGTTTAGGATAGTATAGTGCTCAAACTACAACATGTTATTTCTAGTGTCTATATGTTTGTCATCACTCCATAGCTTTCCGTTGCTCTGTGAACTCAATGACAGGCATTTCCTACAATAAAACCACAGTTACTTCATGAATTTTGTCTTCATTCAGCAGTGTTTGGACTGCATTATACAAGGGAAGGTAAGAATGGGTTTGGATAACTGATGTCATTGAAAAAGGCCTTTTTATGACCAAGTTTATTCTTGGTTCAAAGTATGTTAAAAGGTGATTTTGGTATAAAGATAGATGTTGGAAGAGGGAGTGAAATGAGTTAAGAAGTGTGGGCCAGGAAAGGTGAGGAGGGATTGTGGTCCGGCCAGGAAAGGTGAGGAGGTGTTGTGGTCCGGCCAGGAAAGGTGAGGAGGGATTGTGGTCCAGCCAGGAAAGGTGAGGAGGGGTTGTGGTCCGGCCAGGAAAGGTGAGGAGGGGTTGTGGTCCGGCCAGGAAAGGTGAGGAGGGGTTGTGGTCCGGCCAGGAAAGGTGAGGAGGGATTGTGGTCCGGCCAGGAAAGGTGAGGAGGGATTGTGGTCCGGCCAGCAAAGGTGAGGAGGGATTGTGGTCCGGCCAGCAAAAGTGAGGAGGGATTGTGGTCCGGCCAGCAAAGGTGAGGAGGGGTTGTGGTCCCGTTTCCTGTGGTCTTTTGTAGCTGAATATTAAGATATATGTGAAGTGATATCTGCAGTATGATGTCAGTTGTGAGTAGAATTAACTAACTTATGTACAGTTGAAACTCGTCTCGAAATCGCTTTAGTCAATATTCCGCTTGAGTCAAAATATTTTTCAATTCCCGATTTTTTCCATTCTATATCTTTGTAATTTTAGTTCGGACGAATCAAATTTCAATGAGTAGAAATTTTAGTTGAGTTGCAAGTTTTCAGCCCCTTCAATTGTAAAGCAAGGGAAAAATCATTCCTTCATATGGAAATTAATTTTTGTCAAAACATCGGTACATCTTCTGACGAAATCAGTCAATACATACACAGAGAAGAAAGTCACTTGTGTGTAACACATGGCTAATTACAGCGTCTCAGTCCATCGTTCACACAACACATGGTCTCTGGTGATTAATTAAATGTTTAATTATCCTATTAGAGGTTGGCTTCTTAATTAGTGTCACCATGCTGTAGAAGTGACTTACCTGTACATTAAAAGAGCAGATCCGTTAACACAAAACTTGAAAACATTTAGCTCGGTTGAGTGCATCTTCAGGAACCATAAAAATGAAACCGTCACACCAGTACGAACTTTTTGATGAAATCTGATCTCACAATTCCAAAAGAAACTAATTTTGAGATTGTTAACTAAAGGACAAAGATTGAGTACTTTGTCAGGAACAGGTAAATAGTTATAGTAACAAGCATTCTTCCAGGCCCCCATGGGTGCAACCATTTCACTTGAGTGTTTCCTTTTTCTTTGGGTAAAAAAAAATATGGGAAGGGGCAGAGAAGAGGACACTTGATACCTCAGAATCTGAATATCAATCAATGTGTATGAGGATTAGCTCCACCCTGATTTTGTCTCCTTTGGTATCCAGGGGATATTATTGTGTGTATTGTGAAGTCATATCTAGTTATAGTAATTGTCAATCTTATATTACAAAGATGGTATAGCCACAAGGGTGAGGACAGACACCAAAGGTACACAAAGCAGAGCCACAAGGGGATGGACAGAGTCCAAAGGTATGCAAAACAGTACTCATCTTTGCAGTCTAGACTATCTAATCGCTTAGTTATGTAATGTGAATGCGTATCTGCATAACACTGTAATTTTTGTTTTTTAGTTTGTTTGGTGTTTTTTAATGTTCTATGCTCATACATTGATATACAGATCATTACTAATTAATAAGTACATCATCTGACAAGGTGATGAAGCTGCTTAATACATATTTATAGTAGAATATTTCATGAAGCTGCTTAATACATATTTATAGTAGAATATTTCATTCAACTTCCTTCCCCAGTGTATGGAGTTCAGAGGAGGTACGTGCTTTCAATGACTGAAGTCACTTCCTCGGCAGTGCAGTGGTGATATGTGCCTTCAATGACTGAAGTCACTTCCTGGGCAGTGCAGTGGTGATATGTGCCTTCAATGACTTAAGTCACTTCCTGGGCAGTGCAGTGCTGATCTGTGCCTTCAATGACTGAAGTCACGTCCTGGGCAGTGCAGTGGTGATTTTTAATCACATGCATACAGATCATTATTTTCAAAAACATAAAGAAAATACCAACATGGCAACATTATCATAAACCAAACTCAAACTTCATAAAACTAGGACAAAATATGGACAAAAGAAAGATTTACACAGAGATTCCTGAAAAAGTACAAGGATAATAAGACCAGGAGTTCAAGAGGAGTAAGCATCTTCTGCTTCATTGATAACACCCACCACGTAAACCTTGGTCAATCCATGTAATCTATGTAATGTCACATTCTCAAATGAGAACAAGGTATACAATAACAGGTATCTATACAGTCCACATTTTACATGGAGGATAATATCTACGATTGATGACCTTGCCAAAATTATTCAGCTCATTGCCAGTAATCCTGGTACTGAAATGGTAATATTCAACAAACTCTGAGTCGCCTTTGTGTAAGGGAATTACCAGTGTGTTTCCTTTGGATGAGGTTTTTAATATGTTTTGATCTTATGAAACATGATAAGCATTTGGTACAGAAATGAAAAGAAAAAGAAAAAAAAAAGAAAAAGAATAAAATTTCAAATTTCATTTCAACAAGTTTATTAACAAAAGGTACTTAAAATACTTGAAAGTTTGAGAATAATAAAAGTTTGGTTTAAAAAATAAAAATAGTAAAAAGTCAACTGAGGTAACAAGCAGAACAAGGGACTAAGGCAATATCTTGGCATCATTGTTTAATTTTTATTCTTTTTTTAAAAATTGGATCTTTTCCTTCATTTTCCCTTTTTTAAACAATTATAACATGTAATTTAAACATTCCTTCCACAAACTTCTTTTCTCATAAATCCAAAAAATCAAATAGGCACATAAGGAGTTAGGGGAAACTATGTATGACATTTAAGAGAGATCTCCTTGGTTCTTCTCAAGAAGTAGCAATAGGTGGAACAAACTGTTAGTCGTTATCCAAACTCTGAGATACTATTAACAACCAATCTGGATCCACAATGATCAACCAAGTCGATACAAGCTATGGAATTCGAAACTATATTAGGTAAAAGGCTTAAGAAGATATGTCGTAAGAAATAAAAATGGACGGATTTATCACAAATTGTCAGTCATGTGAAGCAGTGAAGTAAGACTCCTAATTTATCACATATTGTCGGTCATGTGAAGCAAGATTCCTAATTTATCACATATTGTCGGTCATGTGAAGCAGTTCAGAGAGATTCCTAATTTATCACATATTGTCAGTCATGTGAAGCAAGATTCCTAATTTATCACATATTGTCGGTCATGTGAAGCAGTTCAGCAAGATTCCTTATTTATCACAAATTGTTGAGTCAATAGAGTCCTCTTCTCCTTAACCATTGCTGCTCTGCCAATGAACTTTTGAGACAATCAGCTGAGGATACATAATGAGCTGTGAGAGAGAAAAAGAAATTTGTTACTGAAGTAATGTTACCATCAGTATCAATCAGGGAAATTATTTTAAAATCGAACTGATTTAATTTGATCATTTTGAAAATTTTCGAAGTCAATCAATGACTGTCTCAAAAGTTCAAAGTTTTGAACATATTGTATACATGTACTTCAGAACTTATTTTTCTTTTTCAGTATGGTAATGTCAATAGAATAGAAATTTTCATATCACAATTAGTAGCAAGTTTATGTGTAATGTTTTGAAGAAAACATTGTCAAATTTGTCAGACAAATGACCAGCAAGAAGCGTATTAGCACTGATGTTTGAAGTGTAGCAAAGTACTGTTAATGATACAGCTACATATGTCACAGATTGCCAGAAAACACAAGACAAGATCAAAATCATATAGGCATCACGAAAACATGTTAATACCTTGATTAGGCAATCAAGAAAGTTAACAACAAATTTAGGGAAAGCAAAGAAAAGACCAGGAGAAAAAATCACAGAGGAAAAGAAGGAAATGAAAGGACTGGTGGTCATCTGGGGTCCCCCTACATTAGAGGTCTGTCATCATGGTTTTGTAATAGCCATGACACCTCACAAGACTCTCAGAAATATCCTAGTCCATCCTAAGGATAAAACATTCAAAGGGAGTGTTACAGAATGTATGTAATTACATGCAAGATCACATGTAGAGAAATTGGAAGGAAATTCCGGTTGGACAGGGATTCGTGGCAGGCGGGATATTGGGTTGGACGGGAGATTCATGTCGGGCAGGAGATTCGGGTCATGTATCAGAGATTTTGTGTATCCGAGAAATAGAAAGGAAATTCCGGTCAGGCAAGAGATTTGGATTGGGCAGGAGATTCAGGTCGGGCAGGACACTGGAGTCGGGCAGGAGATTTGTGGTCTGACTCATAAACCTCAGAAAAATATGGAATCCAAAAAAATTCACCACATGAGAGTGAAAGCTGATTAATTCTTCGAAACAGTTCTGAGGCAATGTTTTGCTTTGTTGTCATTTGAAACAATTTGAACACAGGATTTGTGCTGGTCAAATTTGGGACAGTTTTGACCTAAGATCCTGATGGACATAACTTATATCTATCTATAAACTAGTTACAATATACAGTAGACCTTTGGTAATCTGGACATCTTTGTTCCCAGTTAAAATTATAAGTTTTCTGGATTGCCAAATTTAGTTCACTGGCCAATATGATGGGAGTTATCTCCCTTGATAACATAATGGAAAAAGTTGCCAGTATGATGCTGTTGGTAGTTTTCAGAATATCTACATAGTATTTACTGTGAATACAAGTATTTTTATGTATTTTTATTTTCTTCCTTAAAAATTGCATTTTCATACATAAATGTATAAATATTATGAATCTAAAATTTCCAAAGTTAAAAATAGTTCTTATTCCTTGCTTATGAATCCAATATCCCGTCTGATTCATTTAAAGTCTGCTCAGTATCAACAGTGAAGTTTTACTTGAAAATATGTAATAACCTGTGCTTCTAAATATTACATGCACTGCATACAGAGTACAAATTTACATGTATTTTGACACAATTGGGATGTTGATTTCCCACTTAATAAGGTAATTTGTTGTCACCTGGAGCTATTCTATTTTTAGAACCAAGGTACATGTACATGGGAGATTAAAAGATTTGAAAGCGATAAAAATATTGTTATTTAAAAACAGAAAAATATAATAGCATTTTTTTAATTCACTTTGATAAGTATGAATAAACTGATAACATGTGCAGCAGTATTAAGGGACAATGGTCGCACAGTCATAAGTCTGATCAAATAGGTATTTATATCAAGTGTACATTTTATCTCAATGCTATTTCACAATCTAAGTTTAAAACCTTGAAAAAAGACGAGACCAAAGGCTTTAATAATTCTTTACAATTAATTCACTATGCCATATATAGAACTCTAAAACGTGTTCCAAAAGTGAACACCTCGGAAGATGATCCGTCAGTAGTCACTATGATAACACAGTGTCTGACTGTATCCTGTACACCTCTGGCGCGAAGGACTGTACACAAAAACTTTTTCTACACATGCTAACAAAAGAATGTCTAGAATATTTCAGGAACATTACTAAGAAAAGTCCATTCCTAAAATGTATTTCCTGAACTGCTCTTTGAATTTTTTTTGACTGGTGAGTTTAATTACCATTACAAAACCATTCCCCAACATTTTCGTCCCCACCATCATTTTTCTGGACTATCCATGTCCAGATTATCGCAGGCCCACTGTACATTTATAGGCAAACTACAATCAATGATATGATGTGAAATTGTTACCTTTTTGCTGGTGGTGTTGGAGCCTGAAACAGAAGAAATTATTCTAATGTAATTCTGTTTTGAATGAATTAATCACAGTCTGTCAATATTCAGTATCTTGTAGTCTTCACATGCCCCTAAGTTGATAAATGACATCTTCCATACTAGTTTCTCCGTATGTTAAACTAGGGGTTAAACCCCAATATAGTTACAAGCTCATTAAAATTCTAAATGATTCTTATCTTAAAGCAGTAAAGAAAATTTGCTTATAACTTCAGAACAAAGAGTTATTCACAGTTTACTATCAGTCTCCAGATTTAATGTAAACACATTAACTACACAGGTTTAATATATTTTGATTCCAGTTCACCTAGGAATACTTCAGACCAAATTTTGCCAAAATCCAACCATTCCTACACAAGGAATAGGATTTTAAAGGACCTGCTTTATTTCCCTTTTTGGGACCTGCCGCTAGGGCCCCAAGAACCAACATTAAACTTCATTGATTTACCATCACCAAAGATTGCTTCACACTGAATTTAGGCAAAAATCCAACCATTTACACAGGAAGAGTAGAATTTTACAGTAATTATTCTGTTTCTTCCATCTGGCCCCAACCCTCGAGATCCTGAATTTAAACAAATTGATTCCCCTTCACCCAAAAATGCTTCTAACCAAATTTGGGCAAAATCCAATCAGTTCTACAGAATAAGGAATTCAAAGAACTTGCTATATAAAGAACTTTTAACTAGAGTAATCAAATACTACACAGTTACTGACCACAGGTGGCAGGTTAAAGAGTTTTCAAAAACTTTATCTAGATCAAACAAAACTTACTAAGATGTTTACCACTGGTGCAAGTAAAGAGTTTGCAGTCTACTTACCACTGGTTTGGAGTTAAGAGTTTTCAGGAACTGATCAATGACGAGCCATTTCTCCTTGGTTTCCTCCACCTGCTTACTCTTTAGGGGATCCCTGATCCTTATCTTTACTTCCAACTTTCCCCCTGCAGCCTTACGTCCATCCATTAGGTCGTAGCTGTCATGGTACGTACATTTCGAGTCAAGAGGGAGGAGCTTTACATTACATGTACCAATCAGCTTATCGCCTTTAAAGAAACCCTTCTTCTGATAGATCTCAAACTTAACAGACTTTCTCTCCACCACTCGTCCAAACCCTCGCGATTTTCTATTTATCTGTAATTTCCAAGGTTCGTTGTACTCTGAAAGAAAATAAGACTGATATATCAAGATAGGGTATTGTGTGACATGATGTCTTGACAGTACACGGTTTGTGACTGATATATCAAGATAGGGTATTGTGTGACATGATGTCTTGACAGTACACGGTTTGTGACTGATATATCAAGATAGGGTATTGTGTGACATGATGTCTTGACAGTACACGGTTTGTGACATGATCCCATTGAACTCATGTTACATAATCACATGACGGTCCAAATTGTGTGACAAAGTTTCATCACCGTCAAAGTATAGAGACAATGTCAGACACTCGTGGGAAATGATTTTATAAGTCCACGCCTTTAAAAGATTTTATGACGGTTCAAGTTTTGAGACAAGGTTGTGGGACATGATTTTAGCAGAGTCCATGGTCAAGATTTGTCTGAGTTGACAGGAAAGACAGACATGGAAATTTCAATATTTATACTTGGCACCTTCTCCAAATACTGTTAACATTTCTAAGGTCAAATGTGTAGATATAAAATGAAATTTTTTTGTCTTTTTCCATTCAAGAAATACATACCAGGATTAACAGAACCTTTTACTGTATCAGATGAACCGGTCTGTGGATCATCCTGTGGATAAAAGAACCAACAATTAATTAACACCAGGGCTTTCCACAATGTATTCATCTCCACCATGTTATTATTCACAGTGGGTCAAAATCAAATTTACTTCAAAACAAGAAAAACTTAAGTCAAGTGTTACTGAGGTAAATCATACAAGAACCGAAGAGATGACGTATCATGGTCAAGTGTGACTGTGGTAAATCATAACATGGTCAAGTGTGACTGTGGTAAATCATACAAATACCAGAGATGTTGTATCATGGTCAAGTGTGACTGTGGTAAATCATAACATGGTCAAGTGTGACTGTGGTAAATCATACAAATACCAGAGATGTTGTATCATGGTCAAGTGTGACTGTGGTAAATCATAACATGGTCAAGTGTGACTGTGGTAAATCATACAAATACCAGAGATGTTGTATCATGGTCAAGTGTGACTGTGGTAAATCATAACATGGTCAAGTGTGACTGTGGTAAATAATACAAATGCCAGCGAGAGTAAATATCACGGTCAAATAATGAAATATAACCAGAAAAGTGTATATCCCTCTTACTTAATCACAAAAAACTCATACCAAAGAACTTACTGTAGGGTAGGGAAACTCATACTTCACATAAGTGTCCAAATCTTTTTCTGCATGACCTAAAAAATATGCTCATAAATGTTATAAAATGTAATATAGAATGCTTCTGAGGGAGAGATATATATTGAATTTGTATTGGTCTAGTCAATCTACAGCGTGACCACATGGAATACTTCAATAGTGTCACACAAAGTGATATTTAAATCAGAATGATTATGTAAAAATTTACTTGATCATCACTTGTACCATATACAATGTACTAATCTAGAATTATATATCAATACAAAGTACTAGAATTATATACAATGTATTAGGATCATACACAATGAACCAGCATTATATAAAATGTACTAGAATTATATACAATTATATACAATGTACTAGAATTATATACAATTATATACAATGTACTAGAATTATATACAATGTACTAGAATTATATACAATTACATACAATGTTCTAGAACTGAATGCAATGTACCAGAATTACATACAATGTACTAACCCTATGAACTAAAATTATATATAAAAAGTGATTTATGACCCACTCTATGTTACCCCAACAAGCCTACACACTTACTTGTTGGCAGCTGTATTCCTCTCACCAAGGTCATTTCAAGGTCATTGTCTCCTAAATCTGTATTACACCTACAACCAGACAGGTTGAACTATTATTAATTTCAACTGAAATGTCATTTCAAGGTCATAATCTGCTTAGATGTATTGCACTTCAGGTCATTGTCTCCTAAATTATTTTGATATATTACAATATTATTTGTTATTCATTTCTCAATTTATATGAACCACAATAGAATCATCCATCTGTGCGATAGAGCTGCACATGATGCATACAGAAGTACAATGGAAAATTTGTCCAATTTTTCTATCATGTACTCATCCTGCATACATCATGTGGACATCTTGCACACATTGCACATCCTGTAATGAAGTTGTGCAATACTGTACCTCCATAACATATTTCCTAAATATATGGTTAAATTTTGCGTTTAGAACAATGCTTTCCTTTGAGTGTTTGATTCTGTGGTGTTCACGTTTTGTAAATGAAACACTCCAGTGGAGCCCTGAAGCGTCTTTATAGGTCACCTTTTTATAAAGCTATCCTATATTTTGAATAACTGTGATCTTCCTTCACATTTCTATCTAAACAAAAACACAAGACAGTTGACAAAAATCTAAATTTTAAGGTGTCAAAAGTCATTCTGGTTTATGAACTGGTCACTACTGATCCATGTCATTAGCAACCAAATATGGGGCTCCATATGGGGTTTGAATTAAAACCATACACTAAGAATTTTACAATCGTGAACATACCAAAGTCAATCATCATGAATGTGTTTTCACGGAAATTTGTAGCCACAAAAGGAAATAGTAAACAGTGTGTTACTGACCTGAAGACAGTGTTCTGAGACACTAACAAGTAATAAAGTTCTGTACTCAAAGTGAAAGTTCGATCAATTTTGTCAACTTACTGTACAAGCGAGAAAGTTCTGTTTTCATAATGAAACTTTGGAACAGGATCATGATGGCGGAAGGCATTTTTCAGTGCTTCTAAGTCTTTCCTACATCCCTGCTCCATCTTCTGAAATCTTTGCAGAAAGAGACAAAATTTATCTTATCATTGAAAAGCTGGCTATTTTTGCGGGCATGATATTTTACTATTTAGAAACTATCAGTGTAATTGACAGAGAAAGCGTTAGTGTAGGTGATTTAAAAAACAGGACTGTAATTGATATAGAAAACAGACATGTTACTACCTAAGAAACCATCAGTGTAACTGACTTGGAAAACATTTGTATTTGACTATAAAAATTCAACTTAAAAGGACAGTTCCTACAAAATATAGATTAACTTACTTTGCAGAATTTAAAACATCTCCAAGTTTTGTGAAGTGCTGGTGATTGGCTGCACTCATCTGTCAAAAAAGTAAACATCGTCTAAATAATACTAAACCGTCATCACAAAGAGAGTCATCTTGTCTTAAGGATTGTCCGCCTCAGATTTAGAGGGGACCCTTTTATCCACACACAAAATTGTACACAAAATCTATGTCTCAGGACAGTCTTACTCACCCTGATCTGGTTGATGAGATCTTGTTCCAGTTTTTTGAAGATTTCATTTCTGTCTCCTTTGACTTCACATTCATCAGCACTGACCATCACAAATGATCGCTCATCCTCCTCTGTTAGAGATGGTGGCATCTATAAACAAGAGGCCCATGGTGCTTAATGGTCATCTGACTATAAAGACAGAGGCCAAATAATGGTCATCTGACTATAAAGACAGAGGCCAATTAATGGTCATCTGACTCTAAAGACAGAGGCCAAATAACGGTCATCTGACTCTAAAGACAGGCCAAGTAGGCCTAAAATGCTCAACTACTCTACAACAGCTTACACAGAAGACAGTCTGATCAATCAAAACAGTTTCTGTTAATTGGAAACACTGTTTCTTATACACGCTACTACTGAAATATCATGTTTCCAGACCTCTAGCCTGTTGAAAGAAGAAATTTTAAATCTCAACACATTTGACCAAGGAGACCTTGAGAGGTGTTCAAAGTCAATTATTTGAATAAATCTGGTAGCCCTTCGTCCAATTATGTAAAAAAATAAATATCAACAGCCCAAACCTTTTGGTTATTGAAAAGTTGTTTTAAGATTTTAACATATTTGACCCTAAAGACCTTTAAACAGCAAACAAAACTCAGCTCTGGTAACATTTAATGTTACTTGTAACAGGTGAGCTAAAAAAACTCACCACTGGTAACATTTAATATTACTTGTAACAGGTGAGCTAACAAAACTGATACTATGCAGTACTATGGTTTCAGATATGCACAATGCTCATTTAGAACAAAATCGTCCGATGTATATATTCCTACCTGAGACATGTCCACTGGTAGACCACTCTCAGCAGCTTCAATCATAGGTTCAAATCCCTGCAAAAGTAAAACCAATTAACAAGAGATCCCATAGGCACCTCACAATGTATTATCTATGTAGGTGCTCTAAGATAAATGGTATCTTTTTTAACCTTTATTAAGTATAAGATGTTGTGAACACAGGTGGATAAATCAACTTCTAATTTCAACAAAGTAAACATCACCATTGCATTTCAAGAAATAGCTCTTAAAATCTGTGTCTTAATCCAAAATGGCTGCTTATCAACAATTTCTTTTTTTAAATCAGAGACTGAGTAAGTACAACTAAGGACCACAGGGAAATTTACATGTGGCTGATTCGAAATTTTCGGAAATGATTTCCCAATTGGGCCCCAACCTTGTTCTCAATAGAAATCAAATCCATCATTGATAATAATTGCTGCAGACCAAACTTGAACAATATCCTTGAAAGAAAGAAGTTATATTTCCAATATTGGGTTCTGATGTCACTCCTGGTTAATACAAAATTGGGTTCCTTTCAACTAGGTATGCTTCAGACCAAATATGAACAGAATCAAGGCATTACATAAAAGCAAAGGATTTTGAAGAATTTTCTCTATCTCCCCTAATGGGTTCTGCTCCTCTTAACCCACCATTTATACAAAATTTATCCCCTACACCTATTAAGCATGCTCCAGATCAAATTTAAACAGTATCAAGGCATTCCAATAGAAGAAGGATTTAAGAGAACATGTTCCATTTTCCCTTTTAGACCCCTCATAACAAACAATTTTTATACAAACAAATTTTATAGCTGCCAAGGATGCTACAGAACAAATTTGGTCAAAAACAAAACAATCCTACAGGAGGAGTAGGATTTTGAAGAATTTTCTCTATTTTCCCTTCATGGGCCAAACACCAGAAAACAGAGAGATTTACTTTTCATACAAATTGATTCCATTTAACCCAAGGATACTTCAGAACAAATTTGGTTAAAATCAAAGCATTCCAGCAGCAGGAGTAGGATCCTACAGAATTTTCTATATTTCCTGTGTTAGGCCCTTCCCCTTCAGCCTCAGTGGTCCGAGACCAATCGTTCATCCAAAACTGATTCCCTTTTACCGCAGAATGCTTCAGGCTAAATTGGGGCAAAGTCCAATCATTTGTATAGAAAAAGTAAAAATTTTCTCTTTTGTAACCCTCACACTTCTGGCCCCTGGGGGCCAGGAAGCAATATTCCCTTTCCCCCAAGAATACTTCTGACCAAATTTTGTCAAAATCATTTCAGTCATTCACACCTAACAGCAATTTTTAGTAAAAAGTTGACAAATGACAGATGCCTGATGCCCAAAGCTGCACCATGGCATAAGCTTGTTGGTCTTTTGGACCAGGAGCGCTAAAAATCATAGTCGACAGTTAAAATATGTTACTAGTTAAAAGAAGCCTATACAAATCTTTGCAAAAAAGTGACCGTAAAACTCTAATTTAATTGTAACTTGGACTAACTTAACTAAACAGAAACCCTACATTAAAACTACTCTGTATAAGTATACCCTGATAAATACATACATGTAGCTATGTAATACACAAACCTTAGCTATTCTCATGTATTTCTTGGCCAGCTCAAGGTCATTATTTTTCTTGGCTTTGACTGCAGCTTGTCTATATTCATTCATCCTCTCTCGTAAGAGAAATGCTTGTTGTTCAGCTCGTGTTGATGGGGATTTCTTTACAGCTACAAAACAAAAAGCCCAGACTATATATCAGAACATCAGAAAAATAGACAGCTGCTTGAAGGGATATTCCACCCAAATTTCTGGCTGTCCTGCAACTTTTAAGAACTTACTAAAATGACTTTTAAAACTATTGTAAGAATCAAAATATCTCTCCTATGGTCAGTTTGGACAGGTGATAATGATGGGAATACTCCCAGCCAAACTGTCTTAATATAGAGCATCGGGAAATCCAGAACTGAAATGTCACTGGATCATAGATTTTATGCAGGATATTGTGTATATACTCGAGTGTGTATACTGTTCACTACAGTTTCTGCTGGGGTTACAATTTTATTACTTCATTAACCTTATTTTCTGTGGAGTTTATCATTTGTACATATATTTCATTCTGTCGGTGCATAACGATGCAAACCTGTTATGAAGAATTTTTCTGCAAATTAAATATGATATATATGTTAAAATGTTACATTGAGGTGTATGATAGCCATAAGAACATAAGTGATTTTGTACAATTTTCCCCCAAAGCATCCCATGAAATCTTAACTTGAGATGAATATTCCTTTAATAGATACCAACACTTTCTTACTGGATAACAATGGCATTTATGTAGTGGGAAACTTGGACTTTTCATTTCTACTTCCTACAGTGTTATAATTGAAAACTATTTTGATACCATCTACAACCTTCCTGTGATACCATCTACCACTCTGCTTTGATACCATCTACCACCCTGCTGTGATACCATCTACCACCCTGCTGTGATACAATCTACCACCCTGCTGTGATACCATCTACCACCCTGCTGTGATACAATCTACCACCCTGCTGTGATACCATCTACAACCTTCCTGTGATACCATCTACCACCCTGCTGTGATACCATCTACCACCCTGCTGTGATACCATCTACCACCCTGCTGTGATACCATCTACCACCCTGCTGTGATACCATCTACCACCCTGCTGTGATACAATCTACCACCCTGCTGTGATACCATCTACCACCCTGCTGTGATACCATCTACCACCCTGCTGTGATACCATCTACCACCCTGCTGTGATACCATCTACAACCTTCCTGTGATACCATCTACCACCCTGCTGTGATACCATCTACCACCATCTACCACCCTGCTGTGATACCATCTACCACCCTGCTGTGATACCATCTACCACCCTGCTGTGATACCATCTACCACCCTGCTGTGATACCATCTACCACCCTGCTGTGATACCATCTACCACCCTGCTGTGATACAATCTACCACCCTGCTGTGATACCATCTACCACCCTGCTGTGATACCATCTACCACCCTGCTGTGATACCATCTACCACCCTGCTGTGATACCATCTACCACCCTGCTGATACCATCTACCACCCTGCTGATACCATCTACCACCCTGCTGTGATACCATCTACCACCCTGCTGTGATACCATCTACCACCCTGCTGTGATACCATCTACCACCCTGCTGTGATACAATCTACCACCCTGCTGTGATACAATCTACCACCCTGCTGTGATACCATCTACCACCCTGCTGTGATACCATCTACCACCCTGCTGTGATACCATCTACCACCCTGCTGTGATACCATCTACCACCCTGCTGTGATACCATCTACCACCCTGCTGTGATACCATCTACCACCCTGCTGTGATACCATCTACCACCCTGCTGTGATACCATCTACCACCCTGCTGTGATACCATCTACCACCCTGCTGTGATACCATCTACCACCCTGCTGTGATACCATCTACCACCCTGCTGTGATACCATCTACCACACTGCTGTGATACCATCTACCACCCTGCTGTGATACCATCTACCACCCTGCTGTGATACCATCTACCACCCTGCTGTGATACCATCTACCACCCTGCTGTGATACCATCTACCACCCTGCTGTGATACCATCTACCACCCTGCTGTGATACCATCTACCACCCTGCTGTGATACCATCTACCACCCTGCTGTGATACCATCTACCACCCTGCTGTGATACCATCTACCACCCTGCTGTGATACCATCTACCACCCTGCTGTGATACCATCTACCACACTGCTTTGATACCATCTACCACCCTGCTGTGATACCATCTACCACCCTGCTGTGATACCATCTACCACCCTGCTGTGATACCATCTACCACCCTGCTGTGATACCATCTACCACCCTGCTGTGATACCATCTACCACCCTGCTGTGATACCATCTACCACCCTGCTGTGATACCATCTACCACCCTGCTGTGATACCATCTACCACCCTGCTGTGATACCATCTACCACCCTGCTGTGATACCATCTACCACCCTGCTGTGATACAATCTACCACCCTGCTGTGATACCATCTACCACCCTGCTGTGATACCATCTACCACACTGCTGTGATACCATCTACCACACTGCTTTGATACCATCTACCACCCTGCTGTGATACCATCTACCACCCTGCTGTGATACCATCTACCACACTGCTTTGATACCATCTACCACACTGCTGTGATACCATCTACCACACTGCTTTGATACCATCTACCACCCTGCTGTGATACCATCTACCACACTGCTTTGATACCATCTACCATCCTGCTGTGATACCATCTACCACACTGCTTTGATACCATCTACCACCCTGCTGTGATACCATCTACCACACTGCTTTGATACCATCTACCACCCTGCTGTGATACCATCTACCACACTGCTGTGATACCATCTACCACCCTGCTGTGATACCATCTACCACCCTGCTGTGATACAATCTACCACCCTGCTGTGATACAATCTACCACCCTGCTGTGATACCATCTACCACCCTACTGTGATACCATCTACCACCCTGCTGTGATACCATCTACCACACTGCTTTGATACCATCTACCACCCTGCTGTGATACCATCTACCACACTGCTTTGATACCATCTACCACCCTGCTGTGATACAATCTACCACCCTGCTGTGATACCATCTACCACACTGCTTTGATACCATCTACCACCCTGCTGTGATACCATCTACCACACTGCTTTGATACCATCTACCACCCTGCTGTGATACCATCTACCACACTGCTGTGATACCATCTACCACCCTGCTGTGATACAATCTACCACCCTGCTGTGATACCATCTACCACCCTGCTGTGATACAATCTACCACCCTGCTGTGATACCATCTACCACCCTGCTGTGATACCATCTACCACCCTGCTGTGATACCATCTACAACCTTCCTGTGATACCATCTACCACCCTGCTTTGATATCTCAGCACCAATATCAATGATAAATCTCACAGTCACCTTAGATACCTCTGCTCTACTACACTGAATTCCACATGAGATTGTTAACAGCACACTCATTTCATTCCTCAGATTTATCATTAGATCTTAGCACATCTGGCATATGATAGGTAATTTTTAATTGGCTGAAAATATCCTGTTGTGTTGTTAGAATTGAGGTCACTTGAACATGACCTCTTACACCATCAGATCTTCGTGAGATAGGGTATAATGATGATCTAAATCTTAATCAGACTGGCATGGAAATTCTAGCTTTACTATCATGGATATCCCACTACTGTTACTACGGATACCACAGTATAGTAAACCTACAAGCCCTTTGCGCTGGTTTACTAGCAGGCTGCGGCGTCCTGTTAGGAGAAGGCGTTCTTTGTTTTGGTGGTGATGTCCCTGGACCTGCTGGACCAGCAGGTGCCTGAAGTCTCTGATTGGCTGTACTAGCAGGAGCAGATACAGAAGCACCAGCATTTCCAACAGGTATTGGTGCAAACCCTACGAAGGAAAACAAATATTTCTGAGGAGGTATTCTTCATAAACATGTAAGAACAGTTATTCAAACTACAAAACAAGATCCACACAGGAAGTGAAATGCTAATGATCTCCTCAAGAAGCTAGGATAAGTGATCCCCACAGGATGTGTGAGATAAGTGATCCCCTACAGGATGTGAGAGATAAGTGATCCCCTACAGGATGTGAGAGTTAAGTGATCCCTACATGATGTGAGAGATAAGTGATCCCCTACAGGATGTGAGAGGTCAGTGATACCCTAGAGGATGTGAGAGATAAGTGATCCCCTACAGGATGTGAGAGGTCAGTGATCCCCTACAGGATGTGAGAGGTCAGTGATCACCTACAGGATGTGAGAGGTCAGTGATCCCCTACAGGATGTGAGAGGTCAGTGATCCCCTACAGGATGTGAGAGGTCAGTGATCCCCTACAGGATGTGAGAGGTCAGTGATCCCCTACAGGATGTGTGAGGTCAGTGATCCCCTACAGGATGTGTGAGGTCAGTGATCCCCTACAGGATGTGAGAGGTCAGTGATCCCTACAGGATGTGAGAGGTCAGTGATCCCCTACAGGATGTGAGAGGTCAGTGATCCCCTACAGGATGTGTGAGGTCAGTGATCCCCTACAGGATATCAGAGGTCAGTGATCCCCTACAGGATGTGAGAGGTCAGTGATGACCTACAGGATGTGAGAGGTCAGTGATCCCTACAGGATGTGAGAGGTCAGTGATCATCTACAGGATGTGTGAGGTCAGTGATCCCCTACAGGATGTGTGAGGTCAGTGATCCCCTACAGGATATCAGAGGTCAGTGATCCCCTACAGGATGTGAGAGGTCAGTGATGACCTACAGGATGTGAGAGGTCAGTGATCACCTACAGGATGTGAGAGGTCAGTGATACCCTAGAGGATGTGAGAGTTAAGTGATCACCTACAGGATGTGAGAGGTCAGTGATCCCCTACAGGATGTGAGAGGTCAGTGATCACCTACAGGATGTGAGAGGTCAGTGATCATCTACAGGATGTGAGAGGTCAGTGATCCCCTACAGGATGTGAGAGGTCAGTGATCCCTACAGGATGTGAGAGGTCAGTGATCCCTACAGGATGTGAGAGGTCAGTGATCCCTACAGGATGTGAGAGGTCAGTGATCCCTACAGGATGTGAGAGGTCAGTGATCCCTACAGGATGTGAGAGGTCAGTGATCCCCTACAGGATGTGAGAAGTCAGTGATACCCTACAGGATGTGAGAGGTATTAAGTGATACCCTACAGGATGTGAGAGGTCAGTGATCCCCTACAGGATGTGAGAGTTAAGTGATCCCCTACAGGATGTGAGAGGTCAGTGATCCCCTACAGGATGTGAGAGGTCAGTGATCCCCTACAGGATGTGAGAGGTCAGTGATCCCCTACAGGATGTGAGAGGTCAGTCATCCCCTACAGGATATCAGAGGTCAGTGATCCCCTACAGGATGTGAGAAGTCAGTGATCCCCTACAGGATGTGAGAGGTCAGTGATCACCTACAGGATGTGAGAGTTAAGTGATACCCTACAGGATGTGAGAGTTAAGTGATACCCTACAGGATGTGAGAGTTAAATGATACCCTACAGGATGTGAGAGTTAAGTGATACCCTACAGGATGTGAGAGAATAGTGATCCTCAGGGGATGTGAGAGGTCAGTGATACCCTACAGGATGTGAGAGTTAAGTGATACCCTACAGGATGTGAGAGGTCAGTGATCCCCTACAGGATGTGAGAGTTAAATGATACCCTACAGGATGTGAGAGGATAGTGATCCTCAGGGGATGTGAGAATAGAGTATCACCAACAAGAGATCCAAAGAATCTTAGCACCCACCATAGTTTGATCTTTATATTCTCTTTGAAACTAGGATCTTTTCCCTTCTTTTCTCTTCTCTGTTTTTGCTCTTAATGACAAGACATTTAAACATTCCTTTGCAGAAATAGCAATAATATTCTTTACCTACCAAATCCAAAATGCCTGCCTGGAAGCCATTTTGTTTCTTCTGATTACTCCCAAAATCAAATGAGCACAAGGCGAGACCAAAGGAACATACGTATGAAATTTTGAGAGACATCTATACAGTATTTCTCAAGAAATAGCAATAACAAACTTTGAAAGTCAAAATCCAAGATGGCCACCTGTTGGCCATTTTGTACTTCTCATCAGTCCAAAATTTGACAGGCACAACTAGGGATCAAAAGGAAACCTATATATGAAATCTGAGAGAGATCCATTACTTACTTTTCAAGAAATAGCGATAACAAACTTTCGAAGTCAAAATCAAAGATGGCTATCTGTTTGCCATTTCGTTTATGATCGGTCCCAAAATTAAATGGGCACAACAAGGGACAAAGACGAACTTACATACAAAATTTGAGAGAGATTCATCCAGTTCTTCTTAAGAAATAGCGATAACAAACTTTAGAAATTAAAAAATTAAAAAACAAGATGGCCATTTTGTTTTTCTGATCACCACGGGTAGTCCCAAAATTAAATGGGCACAACAATGGACAAAGAGGAACCTACATATGACATCATCTATCTTGTTCATGGATGAAAAGGGAGAAAATACATCCCTGTACACAGAACAAATTCAAAATCAGAAACAGCCAAATAATTCTACAGCTGTTGCTTAGAAGGTAACAAGTGACTCCCATTCTATGTTAGAAGTGAAATAAACTATACCTGGAGGTGTAGGTAGTTCATCATAGTTCACTGGTTTTCCTGCTTTTGTCTTCTTGATTGCATCTTGATATTGCTGAGCAAAAACAAACAAAAATAATTTTTATTGACATTTTCTCAAGGTATCATATTCTCATAAGACAATATTTAATAATTAATCTTCGTCAAATAAAAACACATCGGTACAAAATTCCATATTTCTTTCTTATATTGTATTTCCTACAGATATTACGAATACTTATCTTTCAATCTGATAGAAGATAGCAGGGTTTACGAGCCCTGGGATCAGCCACAAACAGGAAGTTGTCCTCACAGTAACTAATGTTACAACTACAGTCGAGAGACTGACTTCTGTTATTACTACGGTGAAGTTTACCTTAACTATACGTCCATGACGCCTAGCCTTTGAGCTGTCCCCAGCTTCTTTGGCAGCAGACTCAGCTGACTGATACTTTTGTAATCTTTGAGTTAAGGCATCCATTACAGATGTAGGAGCTTCTGGGGCTTTAAATAGACTCCTGGCATCTACAACAGGTATGTTTAAAAAGTCAACAGTTTGAGGTAGACTGGTGTCTGTTTTACAAATATTTGAACTCTCCAGGGCTATAAATAGCATTGTGGCACCTACAACAGGTATGTGTATCAGTTCAACAGCTGTAGGTAGATTTGTGTATCTTTCACAAATATTTGGAATCTCCAATGCTATTAATAGAATCCTGTCACCTACAACAGGTATGTTTACACAGTCAATAACTGTAACGGAAATGGTGTCTCTTTTACAAACATTTGGAATCTGCCAGTCTATAAATAGAATCCTGGGGTCTACAACAGGTATTTTATAAAGTCACCAGATGTAACAAAGACATAGTCATCAAAATCCCTCGCCAATGTACATTTGTAAAATATATACATTTACAGTGAGCAACCTGGAAAACTGAAGTATTGAGACAGTTTATTGTTATGTTTACTTTAAAGTTTTGTTGAAAGTGATCAGTATAATAACAACAAGAAGCACAATACTGTAAATGTTAAAATCAGCTGATCATATCTTTATATTCCCTTCTTTTAGATATTGGTAATGCTAGAATATTTGTCACTTAATTTCAATGATGCTGGACCGAACAATAGTTCTATTACCGCTCAAGTATAACAAATCAGTGAAATGGTTTATACACATTTATCAAATCCCATACAGCATCTTATAATCAGATATGTAAAATTGCAAGAAAGTTACTATCAGTTAAAAAAATCACTATTAACATTACACTTCTTGGTTTTGAGATTCACTATCACAGATTTATTAGGTGGTTTTGCCAACTGGTGAAAAGACCTATTATTATTGTTCTGTTTCTTATCATTCATCTTCTTCCATGATTTTGTGACGTCTAAATTTCTGAATCAGTAAGAGATATGTTTATAGCTTTTTAAAGGTCTCTTATTATTACTTCAGAAGATATCTTGTATAAAGCAATCAGCTATTCAGGTCACAGCTACCTCATTATATATTCACCAAATTAGCCGATAATCAGTGACAAAGGTACTAAGTCTGCTAAGCAAATCTCAAAAAAAATTTGATCATTCCCAGAGAAGAAGAGAGGAAATCAATCCTCCAGACTGTTTCAAGAAATCAGCCAATCAGGTAAGAGAACCATGATTAAATACGAATGGAATTCACGGTTGATCAAACTTGAGTGAGGAGATAATGTAATAAGCTAACAAAGCAAGTCTCCTGAAAATTGATTAGTTCCTTCAAAAGACAACATGCGGAAAGCATTCAGTAAGGGTGCTGAAAGATACCAGCCAATCAGGTCCAAGCAGCCTCATTAAGTATGCACATAAATTGCCAATAATCAAACTTGAACAAGGGGTTAACGTAACAAGTCTACCAAGCAAGTTTCATAATAATTCATTTGTTCCTTCAAAAGATAACATGTGGAAAGCATTCAGTTAGAGTGCCTAAATATATCAGCCAATCAGGTCACAGCAGTCTCATAAAATATGCATAGATTTGGTCAATTATTGAACCTGAACAAGGAATTAATATAGGACGTCTACGAAAATCTTATCACTCCTTCATAAGACAGTGTACAGAAAGCATTCCCATAGAGTGATTAAAGAAATCAGCCAATCAGGTCATAGCAGTCTCATTAAATATGCGTGGAATTTGCCATTAATCAAACTTAGGCCAGTGATTAAGGTAAAAATTGTGCCAACCAAGATTCATCACAATCCCACTAGTCCTTCAAAGGATATCATGCAGAAAGCAGCATCAAGATGGATGAACCAAAGGACGGATGGATGGAACCCATTTGAATATCTCCCGCCAGCTTCGTTTCGCTGGTGATAACAAGGAATGTGTGTCTCTGTTTCAAGTATTTGGGCCCTCTGGGGCATTAAATAGAAGCATTTAAACATACTTGGAAGCCCTTAATCCAAGCATGTTACTGGCCTAATACCATGTTCAATAGTCCTTGAAGAAAGTAAATTGAGAAGCATGTTTCAAAACTATTTTAAAGTAAGAAAAAGCAATTTACTGACATCTATGTAATCAGGGACCTCTATTAATATAATTCTACAGCTATTGGCAAGCAAAAGTATAAACAGTACCTGCATCAGACACTTCAGGGATATTCTCCTCAGTGCTCTCCTTTGTGGTCTGTGTTTCTGACCTTTGAACTCTGACCTGTGGTGGTTGACTGACTTGTTTAGAAGATTCCTCTGATCCTATGGTAAAGAAATTTACAATTTACAACAAGATTTTGAATTAGAAGGGAAAAAAAATCAAGAATTTGTAAGTCGGTAGATACACAACCTGGCTTCAATATTTGACTATTATATTCTCATTACAAGTGACTTCTTATTCAATGAAACTCGTCTTCAGTTAAATGTATCAACATCTTTTCAACCAGTTAAAGGTATGTCAGACAGGAAGTGATACTTACCACCATACCCTGGAGGAGGAGGAGGCATCCGAGACAGATCTATCTGTTTCCCTTCAACTAAAGCAGCTATCACATTTTCAAATTGCTGAAAAATATCAAAATAATTATAAAAAATTATAAAAATAGATATTCAGTGATAGTATTCATGATGTTGATGTTGTGTTAAACTAAAGACAAACTTTATCATTACTCTAGACAAAATTACCAATTACCATCTGCCCACAAGATATACAGCGTATGTTATTGTTTACTTTACCAAGGTATATACAGGGTATGTTATTGTTTACCTTACCAAGGTATATACAGAGTATGTTACTGTTTACCTTACCAAGGTATATACAGCGTATGTTACTGTTTACCTTACCAAGGTATATACAGCGTATGTTATTGTTTACCTTATCAAGGTATATACAGCGTATGTTATTGTTTACCTTACCAAGGTATATACAGGGTATGTTATTGTTTACCTTACCAAGGTATATACAGGGTATGTTATTGTTTACCTTACCTAGGTATATACAGCGTGTGTTATTGTTTACCTTACCATGGTATATACAGCATATGTTATTGTTTACCTACCTTGGCAATCCTGACATATTTGGCTGCATTTGTCATGTCCCCATTATTTTTAGCCTGTAGCGCTGCCTGCTTGTACTGATGTTGCCTTACAACTAGCATGTTATGTTCTGGAAATAAGACATTGTAACATTCTGTTATTCACATTATGATTTCATTATCAAACAATACATTATAGCTAAAATATCAAAGTAGTTTTCTGAATCCCGACCTTACAAAATTTCCCTGGAGGCTATGATAGCTCAGGAGAGAAACCAATGAAAATTTCAGCTGGGGCTGATTTCTCAGGAAGGCTAACAACTGCTGTCAAGGTTGTGTTTTGCGGTATGTCATTTCATGAAAACTGCCTTAGATAGCATGTGGCAGGCTTTCCAAATTTTATTTAGTGAATTTGCCATTTATCTACTACAAGACCTACCCCATAAAATCATTTAACAAAAACATATGATCCCTGCAGCGATAAACCTCCTGAACTAACAGAATGCTAATAAAGAATTTCTACTACAAAATCTGATTTCAGAATTTTTTTAGAAATATTAATCAAAACTGTTTATGATAATAGATGATTCACCTTCTGAATGTTGGGTATTAGCTGGGGTCACTCTTGGCTGTGAATTCGGAACTGTCTCCGTGCTTGGAGCAGGTTTGGGGGCAGGATCCGTCTTGGGCAACGTTGGCTCAATCACAGGAGCTAGAAACACAAATCATATCAACTCATATGTTCTATGAATGGTTACATGAAAAACCTTCCAACTTTATTCATAAACAAATCTGAAGACTCCATCTCCAAACAAGCACAAACAACTAGATAATCGTGTTTCATCCTTTTATGTCAAATTAATCTGAAAATAATTTTTCAACATTTCCATTCAATCCTGTCAGGTCATGTCAATTAGAAAATTATCTTTAAACTTTTCCTTTCAATTCTGTGGTGTTATATGAATTAAAAAATTATCTTTTCAACTTTTCTTTTTAATCCTATGGTGTTGTATTATTTAGAAAATTATCTTTTCAACTTTTTCTTTTAATCCTGTGGTGTTATATGAATTAGAGAATTTTTTGTCAACTTTTAGAGTATTGTCTGACCTTGACTAGGAGCAGGTGGAGGAGCACGAGTTGATACTGCTACAGGTGGGGGAATATCATCTTCAGGGATGGATCTACCAGCTTTGGCTTTCTTTTCAAGGTCCTGCAGTGTCTGGAAAAAAACAAAAAAGGCAAACATTTCTTCTGCATAATTACTATGTTTGGAGTTTCCAAATATAAATCAGCCCATTGCAAACAGACTTTCAAAGTGTCAGACATCTTGAAAATTTTGCCTCTATGTCTAGAATACCTAAAATTATATTTTGCAGTCAATCAGAATGGGTCTGTCATCCATATATTCAGACATGTAATTATACAAATGATACTACAGCAGCTGAAATGTAATGTAAACCAATAGATAGTGTGTTGTCTTCCTATAGTGATATTATTGATTTGTCAGTAAAGAAAACACATTAAATATAATCCCTACATGAAAGTTTGTTTTTAATTCTTTGTCATTTTTATCAGCAATGACATCATACACAAGGGAAACAACTCCATAACTAAACAATATCTAAAAAGTGTGAAATATATCCATATCATTAAGGTAGTTTTTGTATATTACCTTGATACCACTGTAAATGGGTTTCTGATTTTGCGTACTCTTAACATTACTTTGCCATCCCACCCCATCCCCCACCCACAATAAGAAGCTTCTGTTTTGGGGCACTATCTTAATGCCCCATTTGAGGCCCTCTGTTTTTGGTTACTTCCTACGTAACCTTTATCCCCCTGTTGTGTCCCCTATGTTTAAGTGTACTCCCTACAATAACCTTGATCCCCCTGTCATGTTCCCTATGTTTTTGTGTACTTCCTACATTAACCTTGATCCCCCTGTCGTGTCCCCTATGTTTTTGTGTACTTCCTACATAACCTTGATCCCCCTGTTGTGTCCCCTATGTTTTTGTGTACTTCCTACATAACCTTGGTGCCTCTTTCCTAGCCCCTCTATTTTGAGGTACTCTGCATTACCTTAATGCCTCTGTCGATACGCCTCTGTTTCGAGCTGTCCCCAGCTTCCTTTGCGGCTTGTTTGGCTTGTTGATAAAGTGATAGGCGTTCCTGTATCTTAGACAGCATGTTGACCCCTTGCTGAGGCGCGGAGGAGGTCTGTGTCACGGAAACATCCTCATCCTCATCACTCTCAGCCTCAAGTTCCTGGAGCTCTGCCTGGAAATGAGAGTCATTATATCATTTTATTTATATTTTACTGACTTTCTATGTGAAAGCTTAAGTGTCTCACTAATCCCCAACCCCTGTCCACCTCACTAATTCCCAACCCCTGTCTACCTGCAGTTGAGCTGTCTCACTAATTCCCAACCCCTGTCTACCTGCAGTTGAGCTGTCTCACTAATTCCCAAACCCAGTCTACATGGAGCTGAGCTGGTATAGTATACAGGTGAAAGCTGGGCTCTCTCACTAATCCCCAACCCCTGTCCACATGAAGTTGAGCGTGTATAGTATACAGGTGAAAGCTGAGCTGTCTCACTAATCCCCAACCCCTGTCCACATGAAGTTGAGCTGGTATAGTATACAGGTGAAAGCTGGGCTTTCTCACTAATCCCCAACCCCCGTCCACATGAAGTTGAGCGTGTATAGTATACAGGTGGAAGCTGGGCTCTCTCGCTAATCCCCAACCCCTGTCCATATGAAGTTGAGCTGGTGTCAGCATACACTCATCATAAGTCAGAGGTAGCATTATCACGCTCTGCATGAATAAGTAATAACAATGCATTGAAAAAAAGCACTTCTTGGTGGTCAGAAATAAAGAATGAAATAAATTATTTAAAATGAACATGTAAACAAGACAAGAGAACCCAGAGGGATCTTGGCGCCCACCATTTGAGGATCTGTTTTCAGTTCTTGAAGATTTGTTTATTTTTTTTTGTTTGTTACAGGTGTTGTAAATGTTCATGAACTGGTCTTCATTGAATGTACTCAATGCTGGCACAAGATATTTTTATTAAGCACCTATTAGCAAATATCATTTGAAAAAGATCCTAAAGTATTATTAGATAACAGTCAGTTACAGGTGGATAATGGACAATATGCTTGTGCTGTATTACTGTTGACATCCTAGATGGCTGCCTGTGGGCCATCTTGATTTCAAATCAGTCCAAAAAAGGTACAATGCACAACTAGGGACCAAGGGAAACCAATATCTATGAAATATCAGAAGGATCCATCCAGTACTTCCTCAGATATAGCAGTAACAAGATTTTACTCTCAAAATCCAAGATGGCCACCTGTCTGCCATCTTGAATTCGAATCAGTCCAAAAAAGGTACAATGCACAACTAGGGACCAAGGGGAAACTGCATATGAAATTTGAGAAAGATCCATCCAGTACTTTCCAAGAAATAGCGGTAACAAACTTTTACTTCCAAAATCCAAGATGGCTGCCTGTCGGCCATCTTGAATTCGAATCAGTCCAAAAAAGGTACAATGCACAACTAGGGACCAAGGGGAACCTGCATATGAAATTTGAGAAAGATCCATCCAGTACTTTTCCAGAAATAGCGGTAACAAGAATTGTTTACGGACGGACGGACCACGGACCACGGACGCAGGGCGATTTGAATAACCCACCATCTATTAGATCTTGAATTCGAATCAGTCCAAAAAAGGTACAATGCACAACTAAGGACCAAGGGGAAACTGTATATGAAATTTGAGAAAGATCCATCCAGTACTTTCCAAGAAATAGCAGTAACAAACTTTTACTTCCAAAATCCAAGATGGCTGCCTGTCGGCCATCTTGAATTCGAATCAGTCCAAAAAAGGTACAATGCACAACTAGGGACCAAGGGGAACCTGCATATGAAATTTGAGAAAGATCCATCCAGTACTTTTCCAGAAATAGCGGTAACAAACTTTTACTTCCAAAATCCAAGATGGCCACCTGTCGGCCATCTTGAATGCGAATCAGTTTAAAAAAGGTACAATGCATAACTAGGGACCAAGGGGAACCTGCATATGAAATTTGAGAAAGATCCATCCAGTACTTTTCCAGAAATAACGGTAACAAGAATTGTTTACGGACGGACGGACGGACCACGGATGCAGGGCGATTTGAATAACCCAACATCTATTAGATGGTGGGCTAAAAGTAAATGACTGACAAGGAACAGTATCTTATTAATGTCAGACTCTAATGATGTAATTATTTACACTGGATACGACCAGTAGATATATTCTTTTTTTCTAAAATGTCAAATATTAGATTCATACAGGTCCAACCTGATATCATTTTACATGTTATGTATCAGAGAAACAAAATTACCATTAGATCTGGGTCTTCTGTATCAGACATCTCTTCATCACTACCTATATCTTTCATACAGTCATCCGCCATCCTCCCAATGTCTTCTAGACTCACCGGAGTTTTGCCTGCTGGAAAAATTAAGCATGAAGAAACAGTTTGAGTTATTTGGAACATGAAGAAAAAAAGTGACACCATAAAACAACAGTTTGGAATTTCAACCATAATAAATACCATTATTTTTACAAACACTGGCAATAAAGGGTGAGTAACTCTTCCTATCTTTCTTGTCTTTTGCCTGGACCTTTAAAGGACCCTGGCCTTGAAGGGCAAGTAATATTAACTACCTTTCTTGTCTTTTGCCTTGACCTTTGGAGGACCCTGGCCTTAAAGGGCAAGTAATTCTACCTACCTTTCTTGTCTTTTGCCTTGGCCTTTGGAGGACCCTGGCCTTAAAGGGCAAGTTACACTACCTATCCTTTCTTGTCTTTTGCCTTGGCCTTTGAAGGACCCTCTCCTAGAAGGGCAAGTAACTCTACCTACCTTTCTTGTCTTTTGCCTTGGCCTTTAGAGGACCCTCGCCTTGAAGGGCAAGTAACTCTACCTACCTTTCTTGTCTTTTGCCTTGGCCTTTGGAGGACCCTCGCCTTGAAGGGCAAGTAACTCGGCCTCTAGTGCTGCATCATCTTCATCATCATCCATTCTTTGTCCACCAAAATCACCTCCAAAACCAAGCTGGCAATAAAGTAAAAATATTCTCATAATAACATATACAGACGGCAAAATTAATTTATAAAACTTCAAACTGTTATCACATCTTGATCTAGTAATCAAAGATAGATAAATAGACAAAGCGATGGTAAAGTAGACTACATGTAATGGTCGAGATGTTTAGCATTTCATTACTGGTAATGTTCAAGAATGTTCACAGTGAAATCAAATGATGAATTTTAATTTTGTAAACTTATCACATCATTTGATAAAACTGAAAAAATAATGAAAAAAACCTGTTTCTAGGAATGTAAAATATTATTTATTTTGTATTCACCCACAAATGGGTAAGTGCATTTAAACTTACCTGTGTATCTAAACTTACCTAACTCACTTTGTTAGAATATATATTACAGTAATTAAATACTTTCATAATTCATGTAGGAGCCATTTGCCCCCTCATCAAATTCAACTGTTTGTCATTCAAGTGAATTGTTAGTTTCACTTGTAAACTTCCAGCTGTCAACTTTTGAGGGCAATGACAATTTGGGATGCCATTTGTAGCCTTTAATTGACAAGTTTTATTTCTATAAATCTGTTGTCACTTGTGTTGAGCTTCAAAAATTAATGCTATTAAGTTAAATTTAATTCAGCAGTAACATTGACTGATTGATTAAGTTGTCCTTAATATATGGTTTTCACCAACTCACTAAGTTTTAGACTAACAAAAAAAGTTGACAAAATTCAACCTAAGAAGGAAAGGAAGACTCATTCCATCACATTAGCCTGCTTACATTGAAAATTGTTTTTCTTATTCTGTTTTGTTGCAAGAAGAGCTCTACAAAGCCAATTTCATAACATCGTGGGGATATGATTGAAGTCTTCAAAATTACGAACAATTTTTTGTGATAGTAACGTTGCTGGTTTCCTTAAATTGTTGATTGACAAAGTTCAAATTCAGCGGACAAGGGGTAACTCAAAAAAACTTTACATGCGCTATTGTAAACTTGACATCAGGAAATATTCTTTGCTTTGCGTGTTGTCAAAATATGGAACAATCTTCCGGAGTATATTGTATCGGCACCAACAGTTAACTCTTTCAAAAATAGATTAGATGAACACTGGGCAAATCAAGAACTGGTATATAATTATAAAGTAGAAATTCTGTAGTTCCTGGATCTGACGTCTCAAATGACAATAATTATAATCATTATCATTGTATCACTGAGACCGGTATAGAGGATCGTAACGATCCTGCACTGGTAATAAACTAAACTAAACTAACAACAAGTTACTTTCAATATTCTTTTACAGATCTTGTTCCAATGTATTAGTTACAAAATATAGTCTGCAGTGTTGGAAAGTCCTCCTATATACTTATGAGTTATGGGATTGATGTTCTAAATTTGAGTCAGAAAAGTAATAGATGGCTCAAAGAGAAGCTGTCTGTTACAGGGTCTTCCATCCTACGGCCATAATTGGTGATTTATGCAATGAATCAAGTTTAGAATAGAAACTCTTACTGGTCTCTTTTTAACTGTAACTTCAACTTTTGTATAAGATACATAACAAATTAACTTCTGGCTTCTTGAGTGATTTATTAAGACCACATATCATTGAAAATAATTGTCATTATTGCTTCTCGTCACAACAATAACTACAGGATTCCTCAATCTTGATTCTCCCTAACCAAACTGTCCTTTCTACCTTCTGTACTTTTTTAGAGTTATCTTAAGTGATGTGGTTTATTTACCACCTTCGTTGGTTTTCTTTATATCCTCTTGAAGGTCACCTGTACTATCTCCTTCATCCATGTATTCTAGTGTCTGTGCTCAAAAGTTGAGTATTTTACATGCATGAATTTTAGTTCCCTTATGATCTTTATAGAGCAAACCCTATAAATAATGCTTCGTTTACTTGTGGTAATCCTTGTGAAAACACCTTTCACTGTTTTTTATGAGTGTCATCTTTTTACCAATAACAGGAATATCTTAATACAAAGTATTTGGAATGTTGCATTCAATTTCGATACAATTTTGTTTGAAAATACTCATTATACTGTAGACGTTAATTTAGATATTCTGACACGTAAAGTCCTTCAGTAAGTCTAGTGATAGATTTTGATTTCAATAGTAATGATTATTGTAGATACGTGTACACATGTATGCAGGATTCCTTGATAACAGTTCTTTTCCTTTTAAATGCATATTGGGAGATGGCGTAGATAAGTTGTAACAACTTGTTCTAATGCTGATGGCGTAGATAAGTTGTAACAACTTGTTGACAATAAATATGCTTTAATAAAATTTTCTGTCAAATGAAGTCGGGAGCAGGTGGGGAGATGGTTTATTTTTGGTATTCGTATGATCAGGAGGGTACATACAGAAGTGATGAACTGTATGGCTCTTTTGGAATGACAAGCTGCTGACGATGTGTCATAATCGTTATATTAATAGGAAAACAGGTCAGAGCCCTTGTCAACAGAATATAAAGCTTCGTCTCAGTTCCTACCTGGTTCATTAAACCGGCGCCTTTCCTTTTTGAAGGATCAACCGTTTCTTTCTTTCTGCCAAACATTTTGAAGAAAAATTAATTATATATAAGATGAGTCGATATCAGCTATACTTCGTTTTTGTCAACATCACGGCTTCCGCATTCTGAATCTGAATCGGTATCTCAGATTCTTGGTCAGTGAAACGTTTGGTTTGGTGAACATAAACACAGTCTGGAACCTCAAAATCAGAAAAAGTCGAAAATTGTTCATTCTACAGCCCTTCTTCCATTCATTACCAATTAGTTTCGTTTGTTTTTAACTGTATTTGCTCATAAAATTTGTTTATTTACTTTCACTTTGAACCAAACGCCATCGTCGGTGTTAACATTGAAATTATCTCCCCTGTCTGGTCCAAGATAACTGCATGCTAGTAAAACTTTATTTGTATATCAAACCTGGGACGTATAACCAGGGACGTATATAACAGTGTATTATACGCCCCTGATTAAACACAATAAATAAAATCAAGACAAGTTACTATATCATTATTAATGGTTTGAATTACTACTCCTCGCTGAGTCTCTAACAATATAAATTTCATTTAAATTCAGTTCAAGTTTATTCGTTGGAAAAGTGCATCATCCTTTCAGACTGAGTAAAAATGTTATCACAAGCAGAGACAAGTATGTAAATAAGCAAGAAAGACGAGATAATTTTGGCACGATAAAATAAGGGTGATATAAAGGGATAAGAACTGACTAGGCCCAATCAGAGACGTATATATAACACCTATCCTGCGTCTCACGCCCAGTGGAGACTTTTCTGACGTCAGTTTTATGTTTGCACTAAAACCATGACGTCACCACAGCCCCTTCATGATCACAGTTATCTCAATCTTATCAACCTATGCCTAATACCTTAGTTAAACACTGCGATTTGTCGGTCAGTGATAAGATTTTCTTCACATTTCGGGCTATAAGTGGGATGCAGTATAGGGTGGCACATGCACTTCAGCTGTAAATAGCTTCCGTTTTTGTTTCATAAATATCAAACTGAGTTCATAGAAATTATTTGTCACAAAAGTTAACATTAGATCTACAACACTAGTAGTAACGGTGTTATATTAAAACAGATACATATTATTATATGTATTTATTACCAGAAACAAAACCCAGAAATAAGAGACACAAGCAGTGATAGTTTGTGTCTTGATTTGCAAGTGCTTTACAATTAAGCCCTTTCTTCCATTAAGATACTAACATTATTTTACTGAAAACTGCACACGGTAAATATAGCCTTAATGTTATGTATATTCGGGTATCTGTAACTGTGTTTCAGAATAAATGTATGTCGTTATTCTTGATAATATACATTTATACGTGCATTGAAATTTTTTATCTTTTCCTTGAATGAAGATTAGATGTGCGAACATAATAGTTCTGTTTTAAGGTTTCACTTTATCAAATTTTGGATAGATTTTTACCATTTTTGGCTAAAATACTGGTTTTGTTAACATATTTACATATGAGGTAGTCTAAATGCATCCAATAAGTTAAAAACCCGCGCGGTCAATTTATAGTTCCCGGGTGGTGTCGGACCGTATCGGGCGGTACCGGGCTGTAGTTATTATCACTCCAAATGAGGAATGGAAGAGGAAGACTATGGTGCAAAGTTATTTTATAGTCATTCAGATAAGATGTTAACTGTTATGTAAGTTCTGTTTAATGTTTTAAATGATACAATTGAAATGCATGCTTAACAGTTTAATCACTGTTGGACACCTAGTTTCAAAATACAATAAAATACAAGTATCGCAATTGTGGTGAAGTTTTTCTCTTTGTATTTTGTGTCGGTTGAAAGGGGGTTAACTCTCATCAGCCATCAGATTTCGGGGGGAAATGACATATTATACTTAAATGTTATCGGACAGTAGAGATTAAACAAAATATTCTGAGCTTAAAAGGGTCTTAGTGGTTAGTTTTCGTTATTTTTTATCATGCGTTTGATTTCGGACAGGCGTCTATTCACAAAAGGAAAACACTTTAACACCAGTTGACACTCGCTCGTGTCTACCCCACTAATCGCTGTTTTGTCCGATATTGCAGAGTTCATTATGTGACCTTTCGGAACTTCGTTTTATTTTAATTTCTTAATTTGCATGTACAGTCTTGCTTTCACTCTCCAAACGATCAAGATATGAATTAGTCTCGGTATCTCCTATTTTATTTTAATTTTTTGATTTTTTTGATAAAATGGTTATGAAAATTTTAAAATAATATAATTAACAGAAAGTGCACAACGTTTTAACGAAAATAGAAGTGTTATGATTTTTTTTATTAATTATGAAATGAATATTTAACCATTTAGTCCCATAAATGTAAATGAACATCAAATTAATTGTTTTCCTGAATTCTTAGACCAACATAGTTATAATGGTTTCACATTAATTCCTGTTTTTCATAAGATTTTTGAGACACTGTTTTCTTCCCGCCCCGGCCCAATCCTAGCAACCTGCACATTCCCTTACTGATATCAATCGGCAAATCGTTAAAAACTGTGTAGCTTTCTTTTGTACTTCTTTTAATCTACAAGAAAGTGTAAACTATAACCTAGATAATAGATCTGATGTGTTTGTTGTTTTTCTAAATAGTAATACAGCCTTCAGCTCTGTATGGCAAGGAGGTCTATTTTATAGAATTTACAATATGGGTATTAAACGGAAAATATTGAATATTACCAGTAATGCTGTGCTCAATGGTTTTGAGTCGCACAAGGTAATTACGAGACAAGGAATCTTGCAAGGTGGATATTTATCTGCGCAACTGTATCTAGACTTTATTAATGATTTGCTAAATCAAGTAGAATTTAGGAAAGGGGCAGTAGTTCTATCCTCTCAAGTAACATACTCACACAAGCGAATGGCATTTGTCTGGTCAGCAAGAATGTTCATAGTTTACAGATCAACTCTTTATTTGCAAATTATACAGCAGGAATTGGAGATTTATATTTTCGCCCACTAAATCTAAACTTTTTGTTTTCACTACGAAAAAGAAACTCATTGCTCATTTTATATAGAAAGCAACTACCAATTGCAGAAATTGTAATTCATGTTGGCATCTTATTGAACAGTACATGTTCTAAATTAAAGTGCATAGTTGTCTTTTAATCTGTTCAGGCCACACCCATGTGCCCTTAATTCTATTACTATTGCAAACATTGTTAAATGCAAAGTATACCTGTCAGCACTGCATGGATGCAAGTGGTGGCAACTACAACAAAATGAAATTTACATGCAAAAAACAAGCTCAAAACTACATGGTAAAGTTAATCCAAGGTTTTAATGAAAGAACAAGAACAGATATGTACACATCTCTAAGTTGGCTGTTTAACACATGAGACATTGTTCATATTTAATATGCAAAAATACAACTTATATTATGTACTTCACAATTTTTCTAAAAAAAATTCCCCAAAAAACTCTCAATTGAAGTGTTTGGTCAACAACCATGTCAGAATTTTCGAACACTTAAATCTATGTGAAAGAATGAGCAGTGAAGCAGCATTCTCTTGCTTCATGCTTCTACATAACAAGATACAACTGCATGTGGTATGGAAACTTGCTTTACATTTTCAACAAATGAATCTACAATTCAAGAATATTGTCAAACTGCGTGTGGGAATTACACTTACTTGTGTACTGTCCTGAGACTAGAGAAAATACAAATATGTATGTTCAGTTCTGAGGACTAGGACAATTACAAATTCTTTTGTCCTATTCCGAGAACTAGAATAGTCACAAACACTTGACAATATTATCTTGTTCTTGGTCGATGAATCCAGGTAGCGACCTCTGCCACATTTCATGATATTGAATCAGTGTTCAGATTTGAATAATAATTATATGTTCCAGGATAGTTATTTATTTTTTGGGAATGGCTATTGCCTGCAACATTTAGTTATTTTTTGGGAATGGCTATTGCCTGCAACATTTATTTATTTATTTGTAATGGCTATTGCCTGCAACATTTATTTATTTATTGGGAATGGCTATTGCCAGCAACATTTATTTATTTATTTGTAATGGCTATTGCCTGCAACATTTATTTATTTATTGGGAATGGCTATTGCCAGCAACATTTATTTATTTATTTGTAATGGCTATTGCCTGCAACATTTATTTATTTATTGGGAATGGCTATTGCCTGCAACATTTATTTATTTATTGGGAATGGCTATTGCCTGCAACATTTATTTATTTATTTGTAATGGCTATTGCCTGCAACATTTAGTTATTTATTGGGAATGGCTATTGCCTGCAACATTTATTTATTTATTGGGAATGGCTTTTTTTTTGCCTGCAACATTTATTTATTTATTTGTAATGGCTATTGCCTGCAACATTTAGTTATTTATTGGGAATGGCTTTTGCCTGCAACATTTATTTATTTATTTGTAATGGCTATTGCCTGCAACATTTATTTATTTATTGGGAATGGCTTTTGCCTGCAACATTTATTTATTTGTAATGGCTTTTGCCTGCAACATTTATTTATTTGTTGGGAATGGCTATTGCCTGCAACATTTATTTATTTATTGGGAATGGCTTTTGCCTGCAACATTTATTTATTTATTGGGAATGGCTATTGCCAGCAACATTTATTTATTTATTGGGAATGGCTTTTGCCTGCAACATTTATTTATTTATTTGGAATGGCTTTTGCCTGCAACATGGAACAAAATAAGGGTAAAAATTTCATAACCAGTAATTGTTATACTTGATTGTGTATTTGTATTCCATAATTGATAATGATTTCAATCAATGTAAGTGGGATACACTATGTCCATTTAATGTGTACATTTATAAATCACATTTATAAATTGTATATACGCTGCAAGCTGTAGGTCATCCTTTGCGACCAGCTAGTTGCGTCAAAAGATAAGTCAATTAAGACCACTTTGACCATCGGTCAAGTCAACTAAGACCACTTTGGCCATCGGTCAAACTGGCTTTCATTGTAATGGGAATTCCACGACGCAATTCCCGAATGCTTTAAATAAGGCGCCCCGACCAAGCTAAAGGAGTGCTGGTAGGGAGGTGCCCACAACAGCTCCAGAGTGCTGGTAGAAAGGTGTCCAACGAAAGGTACTATCCGGAATCAAGCTTATGTCCATTTGAAGTACTAAGCCACGAGACTGTTCCTTGGACAATACCAGTGCTCCGCTTCTCAAATACCACCAGGGAAGCGTAATTTTGTAAAACTGTTATCCTGTATAATGAACTCATTAAAACAGACGAAACGAACCTGACATTCCTTACTCTTGTCTATATAACAGTGTTATAAACATTTATTTATTCATTCATTTTTGGGAATGGCTATTGCCAGCAACATTTATTTATTTATTTTTTGGGAATGGCTATTACCTACAACATTTATTTATTTATTTTTTTGGAATGACTATTACCTGACCCATTTATTTATTTATTTATTGGGAATGGCTATTTCCAGCAACATTTATTTATCGGAATGGCTATTACTTGACCCATTTATTTATTTATTTTTTGGGAATGGCTATTGCCAGCAACATTCTGTTCATTTTTTAAAAGACTGGTTCATACGGTATATCTTATCACAATGTTAAGTGATACCAAATTAAAATGTCAATATATAGGTCACCAAATGTCAAAGTTCACACTTTAATAATAGTGTACTGTTCAATGTGCCACATCTTATCATACCCCTACTTTAGTTATGGAGGTATACAGATTCCTTGTACAAACACTCTACCTATGGGACATGAGTTCGTACATCAAGACTAAAGGTCACTCTTGACCACTTTCGTATAAAAGCTTATGTGCAAAATATCTTATTAAAGGCTGTAATAGATTTTGAATTATCTTTAAAAAATATTTTAAAGTTAAGAACTGTATCTGAAAAGTGATACGAAAGGTAAAAATATAGGTCACCAAAATTCAAAATTCCTCTTTTCATTAACTCATCTTCTGTGTAAAGCTGTGACATAGCATCTATGATAAACTTTTATCTTTAAATCATGTGTGTACTGTTATCCCTATCAGCAATATCAAGTATCAACAGGTTATACATGGAATACTCTGTTATAAATGTCCTAAAGTTGTATACATGTAATGGTTTATAATATATTCAACTAAACTTACTTAAAATTCTTCATAACTGATGTATATTACATTCTTAATCCTGAGTTCAATCATTGAAATATCACACCTATTGTTCTGTACCCTCATTATTACGGTTATATGAGGCTATCAAAATGCAATCTGGGAGATATTACGCAATGTACTTTCAAATTTTTTTTTTCCAGATTTGACTGTCTTCATCATGGTATCACTCATGACTGCTTTCCTTCCTACAGGTTTGACAAAATGTATTCATCAAAAAGAAAAACAACTGGATCTTTACTGTGGGAAATATCAGGAACTCATTTATCCAAAATGTGTAACTTCCTTTCACAAAAGCCATCCTGAATGTGAACTCAATGAAATTTGACAAAACAGAACAAAATGACCTGGTACAAGTCAGGAAATATATCACTTATGCTGATACATTACTTAACGACAACATCAGTAATTTTAAGAAACTTTCATTCTAACTAAAAACTCAGATAAATTAAAACAAAAACTAGATCTACTTACAGGACAGACAATCTCTGTTTATAAACAGACAGTAGAGGGCAACACCAGACTGATAGAAATATAAAAAAAGACCTGCAGATGTACGACAAGCAACTTAAACAACAGGAATGTCAGATCACCCTTCAGTGAGGTTCTCACCTAGAAATCTGATAGAAATATAAAAAAAGACCTGCAGATGTACGACAAGCAACTTAAACAACAGGAATGTCAGATCACCCTTCAGTGAGGTTCTCACCTAGAAATCTGATAGAAATATAAAAAAAAGACCTGCAGATGTACGACAAACAACTTAAACAACAGGAATGTCAGATCACCCTTCAGTGAGGTTCTCACCTAGAAATCTGATAGAAATATAAAAAAAGACCTGCAGATGTACGACAAACAACTTAAACAACAGGAATGTCAGATCACCCTTCAGCGAGGTTCTCACCTAGAAATCTACGATACAGAAATACATATCTCAATACATCTCCTAGTGAAACCTATGCTGGGTACTGCCATTTTCACTCTTAACACAAATTCTCACCATCACCTACAACTGGCATTTGGGAAAGTTATCACCTCAGGTTTAAACATCAACTGACTAGCATTGGTCAGTCTTACCATTAGATGACCAGGGACAATATAAACGACAACAATCAGAATTGAAAGGAAGAACACTGTGACAATGATATCAGTATTGGTATCACTTACGGTATGATCAAACGTTCCTATTGAATATCTTTAGTCAATACCTCTGGATTACCTCCTTTTGTTTTATTTTCTTATATTCAATCTTTTTTACATCAGGTTTTGTTGTAATTGATATCAGTAGTTTTTGGAGGATGTTATTTTTAATCTTTTCGATTTATTAATGTTGGTATCAATGTAAACTTATACTGTAGATTTAGGCATGACTTATACTATACATATATATTGGACCCCTATCTCTGTAGTGTATATTGTATATTTGTCACTTAATCAGCAATAGAATTTGTTGAAATTACACTGGTGACCATGTTTTCAATTTTTCTTCTAATAAAATATATTTTTCTGATGTTTATATGTCAGAAAACTCTGGAATGGGATTTAACAAGATGTCAGAATACTTAGGAATCAGACATAACAAAATTTCAGAATACTTGAGGACATGACTGCATACTCAAGGTCAGATGTAACAAGATATCTGAATATGCAGGAGCCAGATTTAATAGGGTGTCAAGAATACTCGGGGTTCAGATTCAACAGAATGTCAAAAAAATATGAGCTCAGATTTTACACAATGTTAAAAAATAATCTGAGTTCAGATTAAACAGGATGTTGGAATACTCTAGGCATAATTTTACCAGGGTGTCAAAATATCCCAGAGCTTGTATTTGATAAAGTGTCAGGATAGTTATGAAACTAATAATACAGGACATTTGAATACTAAAGGTTGAGATTTAGCTGGATTTCAAAATATGTAGGGATCAGGTTTGAAAGAATGTCAGAATACTCCAGAGATTTAAACAAGTATTTACGAAAATTTGACAATCTGTCTGATGAAAATGCTCCATATTTTCAATGTGTCACAAATATGCATTGCATGGATTCTTTTTAAAAGCAATTGCATGGACACACAAAATTAGAAAAAAATTCTGCCAGTGATCATTAAACGTAATTAAAAATATACAGACTGTACATCCCAGATACAAACTTTAAATGCACACAATTTTTTCAACAGATTAATGTGTCATTCAAGCTCATTCTAAAAAATATCTAAAACATAGTTGATAATACAATAATCTGTGACCTATAGACATACCTATTCAGAATCATGACATGGAGCTTTCACGCATGATCTTAACATTTTTTGGTTGAAAGTAAACATTTCAATCTCATTTCTGAAATTGTTTTGCGTCTGATCTGACCATGCGCACAAACCCCGCGCACACACATACACACACTGTCCATCCGTCTGTTTGTACTTTCTTTCTATCCAGATGTCAGTATCTCTATATGTAAGTTTTTATGTCTGTTTCTCTATCTGTGTGTTGGGAATTAGGACTCGCGCTTTGCAGTGCTTCCAGATTTAAGTCACATAAATCACAAACATCTGACCTATCCCAGTCCAGCAACATTTTTTATGTGTCCTGTGCCACTACAGCTATAACCAGTTAAATTTGCAATATGTTTGGGTTGGGGACAGGTTTCAGGGAAAGAGGATGGAGCAGCTGTATCCACAACCAATGATATAAGATTTACTTCATCTACAAGTGAGCTCTGAGGTCGGCTGCTGGTAACTCCAAACCTCCCAAGTTTTAGTTACCTGAAGTGTCTCCTTAAATAATGTACAACAAGATAATTGAACAAGCATGGCCAACTTGGGAGGTAACTACTCAATAAATCTGCTGATCATGTCTCTCTCAGGCTTATGTAGAAAGTGGCCTTTCTCCCAAATCATGGAATGGAAATCTTCAAATAACTGTGTGGGGCGGAGCTTCAATTTATCAAACACTGCTGGTCCTTTGTTCAGGGATGGGTCCACGGCTAAAACACTGCCATACTGTGCGTAAAAATCAGCTTCCTTCCATGATAAGGTTGTGAGAACAGACAACTGATGATACCAAACCTGAGCTGGTGCAAGCAGATGTAGATGAAAAGCTGCAATAGTCCTCAAAGGGTCGGACACCATTCCATTAGATATGATATCCGACATAAACTCTTTAACGAATTTTCTCCATCTTCATGGGAATAACCACCAAACTTTTTCAGAGTTACATTGTCCCAGAACATGAGGTTGATAGGTTAAGTATTATGAACCAGGTCAAGCAAAGGCGGTATCCTTGTAGGTATGAGGTGACGTGTCCCGATAGAGTATCCTGGCGCAATTTAGAAAATGGTGGCGCTGAAGGTGACTTGCCAATCTGGCCAAGCCATGCGGTTCAGTGCGTGAGGAGCAGACGACGGTCCAAATTGCAACTTTCACTGAAAGGATCCATTTGTCTGTCAATAACAAATTATGACTGGTAGAATTCATCATGAGGCAGAAATACAGCACAAGAGTTCAATCACATGACTTAAGTTATGCAAGTGTTCACCTGCACGGTGCGATAAATTATCTATGGCAGCGTACCACGTGACCAAATTCAAATTCTACCGTTAAACACATAAGAGTTCCACAAGGGAGACAAATCGGTTCGGTGTGTCTTATATGTCGGTCCGTCAGTCGTTGTTAAGTGCGTGTGGGTGGGTGGGGGGAGTGAGGGGGTTTCTCTCTTTCTCACACACGCACTCTCTCTCTCTCCCTCTCTCGCGAACCTTAACAAGTTGTGAGTTTCGGTATGTGGTCAGTGTATCAGTGCGTGGAGAAGGAGCAGATGCATGTTCTACATATATAACAATAATAATAATAAACATTCTTTATTAAGGATGAAACATATTTAGCCAAACAGCTAATCTTCCACATGCTCCTCTTGTTAGTAAAACACATGGGTTAATTACAAAATTAAATAACAAAAACGGTACACACAATAACATAAAACAGAATCACAATATAATAACACAAAATAACCTAAAAACCTACTATCACAGTATTTGTTAAGTAAAAAATATCACAGAATGCACAATGATCATGCAAAGTTGTTACATCAATTAAATGGCTATTGCCTAATGCTAACATAGCAAAATGTAAAAATGACCTAGTTACACGCTAGTGTAGCATAATCTAAAACAATTGTATTACCAAATTAAGAGATGAATTTTTAAAAATATGAAGATGTTTGATAAGCTTTTGTTTTAAACTGGGAAATATGTTTATAGTCTTCAACTCATTTTGGAAGTCCATTCCAAAGTTGGATACCAGCAATAAGAAATTGTTTACTATAGAATGTTGTTCTGTGTTTTGGAACACTGATGTTGTTTGCATCTGCATTTTTGAGTGTTCAAAAACATGTCACAATATTTCAATAATTCGTGAATTAGTTCATAATATATGTTGTCTCCATCTCATGTGTTTTATTTTGTTACATGTACGTGGCGCATAGCACTGGTCATCATTCATATTACGAGGGCTGATTTGAATTGTGAGCCTTGTATTGAAGAAATTAAGCAGGGATATCATTTTTCACTTCTACTAATCCCTGACTATTTAAGGCTGTGAATCAGCAGACGGGTGTCATTTGGTCAGTTTATGTCGAAGAGGTAGCATTCGAAAGTAAGCACGGAAAGTGACTTTTGCAAAATAGACAAAATCGATGAAAGGTCAGTGATTCAATATTTGCATAAGAAAGGTGTGGCAATTAAGGATATCCATACTGATGTGGTAGCATCATTAAGGAATGATGCTCCTTCATACGCTACTGTGAAAAGGCAGGTAACGGAATTTAAGCGTGACAGGCAGAGCCTTGGGGATGACGCCCGTCCAGGAATGCCTGTCACTGTTACAACCACAGAAATGGACAGTAAAGTTCATAATATTTTTATGACTGGCAGGCGAGTTACAGAGAAATATATAATCAGTATAGTTGGACTTTAAAAGGAAAAAATAAATTCCATTCTTACGGAAGATATTGCAACGAGAAAGTTCTCAGCCCGTAGTAGAATACATTATAAGAGACATAAACAACCCTGCCAACTGTTATGTCTTCCTGTCTATAAAATATATGTAAGAGACCTTGAGCTCATAGATAACAATTCAGAGTGATAAGAAGATTGGGAATTCTGTGAATCTGCCTGGGTTAGATATCGTTGACATCGTGACGACATGTTGAAGTTTAATTTAGTTTTGATTGCCTTAATGGCCTTCATTCCTTCCCACATGCTGGATTCAGTTCTTCAGGATGAGGCAACAATGTTTGGGAATTTGAAATATGACTCTCTACCAGAGCGCGTGAAAGAAGTCTTGCGCGAAAGTAGAGCCCCTGGCGACGAAACGTAAATATGTTCGATATTTCATTACAGCTTGATTAGTGAAAGGATATGAAAATTATTGGCAATTCAGTCATGCTGTCCATAGTTTCCTTTGATTTGTTTCTCTGCTCATGGGATTCTTAGATATTGAACGCTATTGAAAGTTTGTTCCTTTGAGCGTTGGTGGCCCACCTATCCCAAGGCAGGTCGTACAGTACTCCACTTTGGCCGTAATGCACTCGTCATTTGAAAGGTTAATTCTGTTTGTCCTTCAGTTTTGATATCCCGTACCTGTCTGTTACATTCTCATACGGATAAGGCTTCTGACATCAGTTAATTTGATTACTATTTCTATTAAGTATTTAATAATTTAACACATTAGTATCATACCATGGCTGAATACTAGATTTGACCCCAAAGTTCCTGGGGCTTGTGCGTCCTTGGATCTTGCAGGAGGTTTCTGATTCGACCGATTCAGATTCTACACTGTTGGTTGTAAGTTACAATCACGAGAGCTGGAAAGTCGTTTAATAATCGGAGTATGCTTTATCTATATTACTGTATTAAAGGGTGTCTATTGTGCAATGATGCAAAGTGCATTGAAATTGTGACATGTAAATAAATCAAGCCACCGATTGTTCGTCAGGCTGTCGGTGTTGGAGGATTAGTTTGGTGGGTCAATCAGATGTTTTCCGTCTCCGTGACTCGGTGTTGTTGGTTTGGTTTGGTAGGTTGGTTGGTTACAGGTTTTCCATCTGAATGCCTCGATGTTGTTGGTTTGGTTTGGTGGGTCAATCAGATGTTTTCCGTCTCCGTGACTCGGTGTTGTTGGTTTGGTTTGGAAGATTGGTTACAGGTTCTCCGTCTCAATGCCTCGGTGTTGTTGGTTTGGTTTGTTAGGTTGGTTACAGGTTTTCCTACTCCGTGACTCGGTGTTGTTGGTTTTCCATCTCAATGACTCGGTGTTTTTGGTTTGGTTTAGTAAGTTGGTTGCAGGTTCTCCGTCTCCGTGACTGCTCGGCGTTGTTGGTTTTCCATCTCAGTGATTTGGTGTTGTTAAATTAACCATCTGTCTTTTAGAGCTCACTGGTGCTGTAACATAAATCCAACCAAAACGATAGTGGATTCCCGAACCGTGTCTGTGACTGTTGTCATCCCCATAAAACACACCCACTCCAAGAGCTGTGGATTCCTGTGGCTTAGCAGATGTAGCTCTACCTCTTACACTACTGGGTAAATAACACGTGTTATTTATCGTGTTTATAAATCCGCTTTGTTGGTTCAATGATAAATTCACCAAAATGGATAATTCTTTATGCAAATGTTCAATTTTTAGTGCTAAAATGTTACGATCGTTCACTCTATAATGACGCCCGCTAGTACTGTTGGAATAATTGTAGACGTGACGTCAACCACCAAAATGATGACGTTTTCACCAGTTGATATTACTTTGTCGTACCCATCATATTGTTGCAAGTTTCACCTCAGGTTTGTTATGACAGTAAAAAAAATGATGTAATATATTGATGATACTTACGACGGAAGGTACAAGAGGGCGTACAAAGCGAGTTACACAAGCAGACTGGTGCCGACATCATGTCCAGACGAACATCTAGTCTGCTGTAAGGAATACATCAAAGTTGCCGATCAGTGTTTGCGTAAGTAATGATATAATTTTAGGCGAAAAAAAACAACAACTGAAAAAAAGATATTTACATATCTCCTTTCTTGCAATTTTTGTTACTGATGTTCTCGTTGCACAAACGAAAATGTATCTAACTATATTTTTAAGAATTTGAAAAAAAATATACAAACTTGTATATTTTGCATACTGCTGTATAATTTTGTCGATTCAGCCCAGAGCCGGCTTCCTGACATTAAGGACGACTTGTTGAAATTACATGGCGCGGGTGTGGTGATTGGTTGAATCATATATATTATGTAATACTGTTACAAATGGATACAACATTGAAGATTTTAAAATCTCAATGGTGTAGGATTTGAAAGATTCAGGTTTATGAAAAATTAAAGAATGAAACAAGGAAACGTCGTGTTATTTATTGTTTTGTCATTTATTTTTACTTTTTACTTTCAAGGCAATGATGTATAGCCGCTCATCTAATAGTTGTGTATGTGTTACTGGATTTGGACGTATCATGTGTTGTAACAAAGGTATACATTATTATATTAAAATACAAATGGAGAGTATATATAACCAAAACACTGGATACAAAGATACGCTTCACCAACAACTTTACCTCTTTGTAATAAAAAAGTATTAAAAACACATTTATGGACAAAAAGTTCAGAAAATGTTATAGACTTCTTCTGAACTGTCGGAGATGTTAGGGGTCAGTGTCAGAATCATGAATAGATGTCAGGGGTCAATGTCAGAATCATGAATAGATGTCAGGGGTCGATGTCAGAATCATGAATAGATGTTCATTATAATGTACTGATGTACACTTTTTAAGGGGAACCACATTGTAAGCAGGTAAGGAAAAAAGATTCGACACCACGAGAAAAATAGAAAAAATAGGAATATTAAACACTTTGATTCAGTCATCACATGAAGTAATTTCATAAATGGAAATTGAACATTCACGAATTTTATTGGTTAACAATATTACTAAAATTCGATACTCTCGTACCTCGGATTTTCACGGTTTAATTCTTCGTAAAGAACGGATTTTCATGCAAAAAAAAAAAAAAAACAAACAAACAAAAAAACATCATAGTTATAAAGAAAGAATCTCCATGGAAGCTTGAAGGAGTCCTTTGAGGTAGGGCTTAGTAATCGCACTCACAAGAGGCTACTTAACTTGGCATGCTTGTCACCTTAGATTTTCATTATCCTCTTTTTTTTATTTCCTAATGTCCCAAGCTTTTTCTTTAGTATTGAACGCTCGTTTAAAAGGAGGAAAGTTATGGGTTCTCTCCCTTAACTAAGACAAACGAGGAGGGTTATGGGTTCTCTCCCCTGACTGAGACAAACGAGGAAGGTTATAGGTTATCTCCCCTGACTGATACAAACGAGGGACTTTATGGGCTCTCTCCCCTGACTGAGACAAACGAGGAAGGTTATGAGTTCTATCCCCTTACTGAGACAAACAAGAAAGGTTATGGGCTCTCTCCCTTGACTGAATCAAACGAGGAAGGTTATGGGTTCTCTCCCCTGAATGAGACAAACGAGGAAGGTTATAGGTTATCTCCCCTGACTGAGACAAACGAGGGACTTTATAGGCTCTCTCCCCTGACTGAGACAAACGAGGAAGGTTATGAGCTCTATCCCCTTACTGATACAAACAAGAAAGGTTATGGGTCCCCCCCCCCGACTGAGACAAACGAGGAAGGTTATGGGTTCTCTCCCCTGACTGAGACAAACGAGGAAGGTTATAGGTTATCTCACCTGACTGAGACAAACGAGGAAGGTTATGGGTTCTCTCCCCTGACTGAGACAAACGAGGAAGGTTATAGGTTATCTCACCTGACTGAGACAAACGAGGGACTTTATGGGCTCTCTCCCCTGACTGAGACAAACGAGGGAGTTTATGGGTTCTATCCCCTGACTGAGACAAACGAGGAAGTTTATGTGTTCTATCCCTGGACTGAAACAAACGAGGAAGGTTATGTGTTCTATCCCCTGACTGACACAAACGAGGAAGTTTGTGTTTTATTTCCTGACTGAGACAAACGAGGAAGTTTAAGGTTCTCGTCTCTAACTGAGACAAAGGAAAAAGTTTATCACATTGATGAGACAAACTGAGAAGATTATGGATTATCTCCCCTTACTGAGGCAATGGTTATAGGTTACCTCCCCTGGCAATACGTAACCGGTTGTCATTCTATATAATTGTGACGACACTATAAAAGTGTTCATGTAGTCACTATTGTTTGAGCGGATGGGAAATCCTGATACCGTGTCCAGGTTATGACAATGCAGTGTGATTTGTTAAATTGAACAAACAATAAACAAACAAACATCTTGCAAGCAAGGTCTTTTTGAGGCAAGGTCTCCTTGTAGTAGCTTATGGCTACCTCGCTGAACACTATATGGGTGGCCCATCACATGCCATCCAGAGCAATTCAGATTAAAGTGTCCCGGCCAAGGACACAACTACAGACAAACTTGCTTCATACCTATTCTATATTTATTGCAGAAGAATACTCTAAGTATCAAACTGATATGTTTTGTGTAAAACGCTATATTATGTAACATTTCAAATTTAAACATCAGTGTATTTTTTTTTACTTGTGGTGAAATATGTATTGTAATTTAACATCGTTTGATTTACTCTTCATTGAAAAATCCTACATTGAGCGTACGATAGAGATTTCGGGAAATACCATTTTTAACGTGTTGCAAGCTGATACTCAAGAATTTTCTTTCTTCGTCATGTATGTTCCTATGGAAACATATAAGATTTTAATGATATGTCGCAACTGTATTATGGCTCTTATGATAATGGCGGAGAGTGTGCCCATTTTTAGTCCATTATCATTAAAATGTCCTACCTGCGCTCTTCTTGATTTGAGATAGTTTTAAATTGCCGTTATGTATTTCAATTTTTTTTTAAAAAATATTACAGCAGATATATTCTTAACAATCAACACTTTCAATGTTTTCTTTGGTTATTCAAGCTGTGCCTAAAATATTGAATGATATTGTTAAATCTTCAGTTATAGTTTACACAGAGACGCACGTCTCCATACAAAACAATATTTACCTAAGAGGAATGACGTCACGGAAATTCCACATATTGACTAGTTTGATTCTGTGTATATATTGTGGAATATGTCTACCTGTGCAATATCTATAAATACACATTTGTTCATTGCTTGAGTCGCGAGTTGAAATAAACACTAGCACTACCTACGAATACACTAACAGTTTTCCAACATGGGGCTTAAAGCTGACGAAGAGAGGAAATGGGCTGCTCTTTCTATACAAAATTTACTGAAGTTGGACGGTAACAAACACTGTGCTGATTGTGAGGCGACAAGTAGGTTTTGGAATTGTCTGAACGTAATTACCCAGTCTCAAAGGCAGATCACTTAAAACTATATAGATTGTCGAATACTGTACCATAATACATTGTAGTACTCAACCGTGTCTGGTTAATGTCGTGTCAGCTAAAACTGACCAAAAGCTTGGGTCGGTCGCGAGTTCAACACACTACCGACCACTACAAAAGAAGTATTATGTTCTTTTGTTACTGTCTCAGCATTAAAATGCATATTACTTCACTTGTTATTACTGACAGTCCCCGGGGTACATGTTACTTTATTCTTCAGATATTGACAGTACAATGAGTGTATGTTACTTTATTGTTAAGGTGTTGACAGTACAATGGAGTGCATGTTACTGTATTGTTTAGATACTGACAGTCCCATGGAGTGCATGATACATCATTAAGATATTTACAGTCCCATGGAGTGTATGCTACTTTATTGTTTAGATAATGACAGTCCCATGGAGTGTATGTTACTGTATTGCTTAGATAATGACAGTCCCATGGAGTGTATGTTACTGTATTGTTTAGATAATTACAGTCCCATGGAGTGTATGTTACTGTATTGTTTAGATAATGACAGTCCCATGGAGTGTATGTTACTGTATTGTTTACATAATGACAGTCCCATGGAGTGTATGTTACTGTATTGTTTAGATAATGACAGTCCCATGGAGTGTATGTTACTGTATTGTTTAGATAATGACAGTCCCATGGAGTGTATGTTACTGTATTGTTTAGATAATGACAGTCCCATGGAGTGTATGTTATTGTTTAGATAATGACAGTCCCATGGAGTGTATGTTACTTTATTGTTTAGATAATGACAGTCCCATGGAGTGTATGTTACTGTATTGTTTAGATAATGACAGTCCCATGGAGTGTATGTTACTGTATTGTTTAGATAATGACAGTCCCATGGAGTGTATGTTACTGTATTGTTTAGATACTGACAGTACAATGGAGTGTATGTTACTGTATTGTTTAGATAATGACAGTCCCATGGAGTGTATGTTACTGTATTGTTTAGATAATGACAGTCCCATGGAGTGTATGTTACTGTATTGTTTAGATAATGACAGTCCCATGGAGTGTATGTTACTGTATTGTTTAGATAATGACAGTCCCATGGAGTGTATGTTACTGTATTGTTTAGATAATGACAGTCCCATGGAGTGTATGTTACTGTATTGTTTAGATACTGACAGTACAATGGAGTGTTTGTTACTTTATTCGTAAGATATTGAGTGTCCCATGGAGTGCATGTTTCTCTGTTCTTTAGTCACAAGCTGCGAATGTACGTGTCCCACGCGGAGTCTTCTACTTCTACACCTCTATTATTTTGCCTGACCGCTGTCTACAACTCCTTTAATCAGCTATATTCATATTTTTTCACGTTGTATTCCTATTAATAATTTGAATTGCTTTTATACTTGGTTCTTGGTAGGTCAATCAAAACCATTTATCTTTAAAGCTCCAAAATGGGCGTCGACGACCTTGGGCATATTCATTTGTGTACACTGTGCGGGAATACACCGAAAAATTGGCGCAAGTATCAGTAAAATTAAATCTGTAAACTTGGATGCCTGGACTGCTAAAGAAGTTGATGTAAGTTGACGCTTCACGATCGCTGATTTATATCAAAGAATAATTTTCGCTAATAAAAAATATCGTAACTTTGTTGTGATAATCAGTATCATACGGACACAAAAATGACAGTTATAAATTTTGGATGTGTTGTAGGTTATGAGGGAGAAGGGAAACATCACAGTAAATGATGTTTACGAGGCAGAACTTCCTGCGGATTTTGACCGACCGAATAATAATTCGTATCCATTTTCATCTCATTTTATATTGTATCGTTATTCGATGGTACTATGGCTTAGATCTATACAACCAGCGACTATAAACAGGTTTTGATATCGATGGGTATCAAATTACTAAAGCAATGCATTAATAACGGGGGCATTGTTGATCATATACATGTGTATGACACCGGGCAATTAATATTTGGTATGGAAGGTGTATTATGGGAAGGGTTTGGTATCGATGGTGTATTATGGGAAGGGTTTGGTATCGATGGTGTATTTTGGGAAGGGTTTGGTATCGATGGTGTATTTTGGGAAGGGTTTGGTATCGATGGTGTATTATGGGAAGGGTTTGGTATCGATGGTGTATTATGGGAAGGGTTTGGTATCGATGGTGTATTATGGGAAGGGTTTGGTATCGATGGTGTATTATGGGAAGGGTTTGATATCGATGATGTATTATGGGAAGGGTTTGCTATCGATGGTGTATTATGGGAAGGGTTTGGTATCGATGGTGCTTTCTAGTAAGTTTGTGTTACTTATAAAACCACAGTATCTATATATCCCCATTCTAAACATTATGCAGCTCCTTAACAAATGGGTAGAGCTTCACTGGAACAGTTCATCAGAGACAAATATGAACGGAAAAAGTACATTTCCTAGCTGTACAGGTAGGTTACTGCACCCTGTCTCGTCAAATGTCACCTGGATCGGTGAAAACTATAGAAATATGAATAATTAATTAGTATATTTCATGTTATATATATTTGTATACTAAGTGTTCCTTTTGAAACAGTGATTGCTGTTAATTGTTGAAGTATTTGTAATGTAGAATTGTTATAAAGAACTGCTCGAGAAATCTTGTGTTACCATCTCATGTAAATGCTAACGTATCTTTGGCTCAACATGAAGTTATTTCAGAGAATATGTAAATATTTGAAAAATTGCAACCTGTTCTATTGAAATGTCACTCGACCTAATAAATGTTTGCTAAACAGTCAAAAACAAAAAAAAAAAAAAAAAAAAAAAAAAACTGGGGTCTTATTCTTTACAGTGAATATTGAATGGCTAATGGTACAGATTTTAGCATACCGACATGTTAAGTCCATGGCATCACTGATTACAGGGGAATAACTCAATGATTTTTTTTTCAGAAAAATATTACTCTGAAAAAATAATAAAAAAACGAGGAATTGATACATAAAAAGAGTTAAATTCCTCGCTTTTTCATGTTCCCCGAAGATAGAGCATACAGTTACTGCTGTGTCCGTCCGTCTGTATAATTTTGTCCGGGGCATATCATAAAAAATATATGAGGTATCAACATACACCTTAAAAGGTAGATAGATCTCTTTAAGGAGAAGTGCAGTGTACAAGAACCATAACTATATTTGGCATCATTTAGGAGTTATTGAAACTTGTTGTATACATTGGTCATACTAACAGAATGTGCAGTGTACCAAATTCAGGGCCTGCAACTTCTTAATTACAGAATTATTTCCTTTTAATTAGATTTTGTGCCCAATATAATCGTTTTCTGGGAGCAATCATCAGTTTCACTGATACTCCTCTTTAACAACTGTTTCGAATTTATATTTTTCTAGAAAAAAATCTGACGTCTGAGTATGATGACCAGCTCAACTTCTGAAAACAAAATTATTTGAATAATAAACATTTTCATTGAGTTTACTCCCTGTGATTGTTTGTTCCGAGCTCGCCTCTTATAATTTCTCTTTCTCCTTTGCAGAATCCTTCAACATTCAAAGAAATCTCCAACACCGGAACATGAGAGATGACCAAACCAGAGACAGTTATATCAATTCAAATCTGTTACAGATCATATCAAACATGAAAACTGTATTTTAGTAATTTATAGTAAAATATCCACTCAACATTCTGATGTTAGTCATCAAAATAACACTATATCAATCTCAAAGTTGTCATTTACTGTTAAAAGTTGTTATCAACAGTTTAAATCATTTCTTTCAGTATCAGACTAAAGATTTATAGAAAATGTGGTACAACACTTACATCTGTACATAAAGAGTGCAAGCTGCACCCAAATTATGTTGAGCTGGAAATTAACTTCCATGTCAAGAAATCCAACTCATTATCTATAAATGGTTTATATACAACTAACAATGATATACAGACACTCGTCCTCAAATCTGCACTTTTTTTTTCAAATAAAAACGAAAGTTCCATTCATTCATGTTCCCCTCTGATTCCGTCCTACAAAGTAATGTGTTGGTAACGAGACAGATTTATAGAAGTTGCTGAACTTGTTTCTGACTCCGATTCAAATGTGATTATCACTGCTATATTATATGTACGTAATTATGAATGAAATAAAGTTCATATTAAAACTATTGTTTTGAGTATCAAAGTTGTCTTTAATATAACAGATTTTTTTAAAATAAAAGAATCCAATGCTTGCAAACATGAGATTATCTGATATATATTCTAATCCTTGTGTGTATCAGAAATGAAAGTTTCTTAATCAAATGTAAAATGAATCAAACATGATTCTAATAAAAATTCAAGGTTCTCTAAATTTAATAGTATGTCTGTACACTCCCATAATATATGTACTGTTGTTTCTGTTACACATTAGAAGCATAGTGGACTATTAGAGAATCCATTTGTGTTAATATGTGTTGGTTAATTCTGTATTGACGTCAAGGTAATTAGGTGTGGTTTTTGTAACTCTGAAAGGGATTCTATATACATTTCTCCAAGTTTCATCAACAAATTCCAACAAGTCATTCCATTTCCTTTTCCCATTTAGATTTAGTTTTGAAGAGTCTTTTAACCCTTATTGTCTTTTCAGAAAAAGTTTGAATTAGTGGCCAGTATTTATTGGGTAAGATAGATCATCATCACCTAACTGCTTGAGTGCTGTGCATGGCTTAATAGAATTTAGAATACCATGAAAAGAAGTCAGTTTTGATGTTATATTTGTCTTTTAAATTAAATCTTAAAATTATAGAAGGTACATGCATGTATTTGACAATTTGATTAAACCATTCCTTTCCTTTATGGAACCAGGTAAGAATGCATTTCAACATTGAGATATTCCTATTTATCAATGTCTGTTCTTCCTCTTTAACATATTTACAAGATATAAAATAACTTTCCAAAATTGGATTTTTCACTTCATTTCCACATGATTCCTAGTTGTGCATAATTTATTTGGAATAAAACAGCAAAACAAGATGGCTGACAGGTTGCCATCTTAGATTTTGTTTGATATACCTTATGTAGGTTCCGCATCACCAATTTTGACATGGATAAACAAAGTGGCCCTCAGGATGACATCTTGGGTTTTAACATTTATAGTTAGGTGTTGCTATTACTTTACACATACCTGATTGCTCACTCTCAGATTCAATATCTTGGTATTCCTGGATCCCTAGTTGTGTACTGCCTATTTTGGGCTTGATAAAAAAACCAAATATCCGATAGGTGGCCATATTTAATTTTGACAGCTATAGTTTACTATTGATATGACTAAAGTACTGAGCTGATAATTCTTAAATCATTCCATATGTAGGTTTGTCTTTGTTCCTGGCTGTTCATAGTCTATTTAGTCAGTAACTATAAAAAACAAAATGGCCGACAGACAGCCATCTTTGAATTGGACAGCTCCATTTTGTTTAAAAGTTACTGTGTAAGGAGTACTGACCTTATTTCTTAATGTAACCTTAAGATTAATTAACATGTTAATATAACAAACATTGTATTAAGATCAAATAAGAGGAAAGAAGAATAAAAATGGGAAAAATAATCCTGCCTATAGAGAACAAATAAAAACAAAGTAGACAGGGCTCACATAGATAGCCCCCAAAATCTTTTATCTTTTTATTTTAGCTAAATCTGTTCAGGGGGTCAAAGAATATCTTGTACACAAGTTTTTCATTTCAAAAAAAGGTCAAAGGTGACCTTTAAACTTAACCAATCACCAATGAAATCTGATCAGGTGTAGAACTTGATGAAGTGACCTTATAGTGTGAATATATGACATACATACCACACCATGATCATAAAAAGTATCGCCTGTGTAATTGTCTTGTCTTGCTGGATGTGTGTTAATGAAATACTGTTGGGTGGCATTCTGTCTTGAAAATTAAGTTTCATTTCAACAGACAAAAATAAATTGATTTAAAATATACAAACTAACATTTAATAAATAACATATTTTCATAAAATTTCATCAATCAAACCGAATTCTTTGGCTTCAAGTGGAGTCATGTAGTTATCCCTGTCCAATGCTTTCTCTGAAAAGAAAAAGTTATAATTTGACACTTAATGTTATCTACTTGAGACTTCCATCTAAATCTACATGATTAATATAATTGGTATACAGTGATTGGCAAAATAAAGTTTGGGTGGTCGGGTGGTGCAGTGGTAATGCACTCGCCTTTCACCTAGCCGACCGGGGTTCGATTCCCAGAACGGACATGTAAAGGTAAGGGGTCACCTGCCCCACCACATGGGTTTTCCCCGGGTACTCCGGTTTCCTCCCACAAGAAGACCCCTTGCGCGCTTACATCCAGGCTAACAAGAGTGAAAAGTATAGGTTGACATAACTTGTTTTACAATTGTTGTAAAATGAATAAAGTTTATATCAAAATAAAGTTTACAAACAAATCATTTTAAGCATGATGATGCATATCTAAGTCAAAGATGTATATCAGCTTTTCAAAAGATGACAAAATAATGACTGTAGCCTCCGGAAAAGCTGAAGAATGACTAGGAGAGACCTATCTATAACCAGGGGTGTTAAGCCAGTGTGTTTAACATACACCTCCCCAATCGAATACTTACTAATAACCGAGGGTGTTAGGCCTGTGTGTTTAACATACAGCTCCCCAATACACTACTTACCTATAACCAGGGGTGTGAGGCCTGTGTGTTTAACATACAGCTCCCCAATAAACTACTTACCTATAATTAGGGGTGTAAGGCCTGAGTGTTTAACATACAGCTCCCCAATAAACTACTTACCTATAACCAGGGTTGTGAGGCCTGTGTGTTTAACATACACCTCCCCTATAAACTACTTACCTATAACCAGGGTTGTGAGGCCTGTGTGTTTAACATACAGCTCCCCAATCAAATACTTACTATAACCAGGGGTGTGAGGCCTGTGTGTTTAACATACAGCTCCCCAATACACTACTTACCTATAACCAGGGGTGTGAGGCCTGTGTGTTTAACATACAGCTCCCCAATCAAATACTTACTATAACCAGGGGTGTAAGGCCTGTGTGTTTAACATACAGCTCCCCAATACACTACTTACTATAACCAGGGGTGTTAGGCCTGTGTGTTTAACATACAGCTCCCCAATCAAATACTTACCTATAACCAGGGTTGTGAGGCCTGTGTGTTTAACATACACCTCCCCAATACACTACTTACCTATAACCAGGCGTGTGAGGCCTGTGTGTTTAACATACACCTCCCCAATAAACTACTTACTATAACCAGGGGTGTAAGGCCTGTGTGTTTAACATACAGCTCCCCAATCAAATACTTACTATAACCAGGGGTGTTAGGCCTGTGTGTTTAACATACAGCTCCCCAATCAAATACTTACCTATAACCAGGGGTGTTAGGCCTGTGTGTTTAACATACAGCTCCCCAATCAAATACTTACCTATAACCAGGGGTGTTAGGCCTGTGTGTTTAACATACAGCTCCCCAATCAAATACTTACCTATAACCAGGGTTGTGAGGCCTGTGTGTTTAACATACAGCTCCCCAATAAACTACTTACCTATAACCAGGGGTGTTAGGCCTGTGTGTTTAACATACAGCTCCCCAATCAAATACTTACCTATAACCAGGGGTGTTAGGCCTGTGTGTTTAACATACAGCTCCCCAATCAAATACTTACCTATAACCAGGGTTGTGAGGCCTGTGTGTTTAACATACAGCTCCCCAATACACTACTTACCTATAACCAAGGGTGTTAGGCCTGTGTGTTTAACATACAGCTCCCCAATCAAATACTTACCTATAACCAGGGGTGTTAGGCCTGTGTGTTTAACATACAGCTCCCCAATCAAATACTTACCTATAACCAGGGTTGTGAGGCCTGTGTGTTTAACATACAGCTCCCCAATACACTACTTACCTATAACCAGGGGTGTTAGGCCTGTGTGTTTAACATACAGCTCCCCAATACACTACTTACCTATAACCAGGGGTGTTAGGCCTGTGTGTTTAACATACAGCTCCCCAATCAAATACTTACCTATAACCAGGGGTGTGAGGCCTGAGTGTTTAACATACAGCTCCCCAATAAACTACTCACTATAACCAGGGGTGTTAGGCCTGTGTGTTTAACATACACCTAAACTACTTACCTATAACCAGGGGTGTGAGGCCAAGCTCCCCAATAAACTACCTATAAAGGGGTGTTACACTACTTACCTATAACCAGGGGTGTGAGGCCTGTGTGTTTAACATACACCTCCCCAATCAAATACTTACTATAACCAGGGGTGTTAGGCCTGTGTGTTTAACATACAGCTCCCCAATCAAATACTTACTATAACCAGGGGTGTTAAGCCAGTGTGTTTAACATACAGCTCCCCAATACACTACTTACCTATAACCAGGGGTGTTAGGCCTGTGTGTTTAACATACACCTCCCCAATCAAATACTTACTATAACCAGGGGTGTTAGGCCTGTGTGTTTAACATACAGCTCCCCAATACACTACTTACCTATAACCAGGGGTGTGAGGCCTGTGTGTTTAACATACAGCTCCCCAATACACTACTTACCTATAACCAGGGGTGTGAGGCCTGTGTGTTTAACATACAGCTCCCCAATACACTACTTACCTATAACCAGGGGTGTGAGGCCTGTGTGTTTAACATACAGCTCCCCAATACACTACTTACCTATAACCAGGGGTGTTAGGCCTGTGTGTTTAACATACAGCTCCTGAATCAGCTCCTTTGTTTTCTTCATATTGGCAGCTTTTATTTTAAGGTCTGTGACATAACCCTGAAAAGATGGATTCCTTTAGATCATTCCTATATCACAAAAGATAAATGTATTTCATCAGAGGGTAGGGTAGGTTTCCAATGCCTAACAAAAAAGTTCTTTAATTATAAACTAAATACATTGTAATGCATTAATTGAACTTAAATTTGTTTTAATTACATTTATTTATCTGTCTATATGTCCAGAACACATATATAATGGCTGACTTCATTATTAAGGGTCAGTTTATTAAATAGTAGTGATATAGCATGTATGAAAGCTGACATTTCCACTGAAACTGTATTGTCAAGGAATAATGTAGGTTACCATAAAAGAACATAACTCATGGCCAAAATTGCAGCTTCTCTGGTCAGTCATACCTGTAAACCAGTGGTAAGAGGTTGATGGACCATAATAGTGGAGTTCGGTGAAGCATATCTCATGCCTGTGGTACCTGCAGTAAGAAGGAGGGAACCCATGCTGCAGGCCTCACCTATACACAGTGTTGCAATAGGGTTGTTGATGTACTGCATGGTATCATAGATAGCCAGACCCGCAGATACTTTTCCACCTAGTAAATCAAAACTTTTGAATGGAGCAAAACAAATGTGAATTTAAAGGAAAAATATACACATTTGTCTTATCATTCCAAAGTGTTGTTAGTTCATTCTAATAATGTCTTACGTATCAACTGGATTAAAAAAGACTGGTATCTGAAAAATTTGTATACTGATTTTCATTTTGAATAACTAATATTTTAACTCAGACCAATCTGAAGTCTCCAGTGTGTTACCATGGTAATGATAATAGAAACATTTGATTTTAATATGTCAAATTACAGCCAATGACTAGTTACAATATTTGGCACAACATTTCAAACATGCTATCATGGAAACCAAAAAAACAAAACAAAAAATGTAAACATATCTACATAGCAAAGTCTGACTTTTACTTATATTCTCCATTTATGGTTCTACTTTTAAAGACATATTACAGTAAGCTAGTCTGGATCTACAGATATTTATATTGCAAGAAGCACTGTCTATACAATTGTCTTGCCTGGACTGTTGATGAACACTCGGATCAATTTTTCTGGATCTTCAAAGTGTAAACATAATAGCTGAGCCATCACCTTTTCTGCTACATCATCTGTTACCTAATGATCAGAGGTAAAAAGGCACAAATTTCTGTAATCTTTTAATGTTTTTTATCAAAATGCTTTAACGGGAAAATCAGAACCTGAAATAAAGTCATCGAAATGAAGTTAAAACATATTTGAGATATTGTTGCAAAAAAATATTTGCAAAGGTACTAAACCAATTTCAAAAGTAAATTTTGCAACTATGCATACATTGTATATATATCAGTTTAGAGTGCTGATATCCTTGAAATCTTCCACCATTTGACAAGAAAAGAACATGTTCAGAAATACTGACATAAAAATAAATGCAAGGAAAAATGATTCAAGGAAATTTTAGCATATACTTTTCTTATATATAATGTATGTAAATTTCATTGCCTGTCGGACTTTTATCATCATCAATTAGCACCAACGCCATTAAGCAGTAAACACAAATGCCTTTCAACAATTTTTTGTATTTTTAATAAATGGACAAAATGTTCATCTCTCTAAGTGGAAAATGTGAAACATCTTTCAAATTTTAGTCTGCGTTGGGTACTTACAGTTCCCATCAGACAAATGATCCTATCCCTCATCAGTCTTGTGAAGACATCTATAGGCTTTCCTCTGTCTGCTGTTTCTGTTATTGATGGAGCATTTGCCAAATTAACCACAGGCAGTTGGTGAAGCTTTCTGCAACTGGTTAAAGACTGTACGAAACTCCTGCCATGTTGACAAAGAGGAACTGTGGCTTTCTACAAGAAAACACCCATATGTTAATTTACCATTGTTATCAATTCACAAAAAATGTAACTTTTATTTTCTAAATGTCAAAATTTTCATTACAACAACTTCCACTCAAAGATGTTTGTATTGATTGTGTCCCAAAATATATCAAACTACATACATGTATACTACGAAAATCAGAAAAAAATGTATGAAAATTTAATTCTATTTCAATAGAAAATTAATTTTACATTGCCTCTAGAAAATATTATCCTCTTATTTCAAGCATTATATATCAGATTTCACCAGAAAAAGAAGGAGGAAGAAAAATATGAACAGGTTGGGAACATCCTTAATTCGAAGGATACTGATACAATGGACCCCCAGTTTGATGCATCCTCACGATTTGGGGAATCATTCTACTTCTTGGTGTCATAGTACTATACACAGTATTATATTCAATCACAATTACATCTATCACTTTCATATGCTGGAGTAGTTAATTTTGCCATTGATCACAATGATGGGCAGATATCATTGGTTAAAAAATAAGATTTTAAAACACGTTCTTATCGCGCGTCCTAACGGGAATCGAACAAGGGCCGTTCGAGTCTACAGCTGTCGACCAGCGTCTTTCACATACAACTGAACACCGGTTACAAAAGAATTGTATCGCCCGTACATGGTTATGTGTATCTTACTCGGGGAAGGTTAACCGGCATGACAGACTGTAATCGGCTGAAACATTTTGGCCGGTGAACTGTTTACACTTTTGTTTCTAAACGACGGTTGTCAGATATATGTGGGAAATATCCCATCAGTTTAGACTTTGTATGAACAAAGCGTAACGCATAAAATTAATTCTTCAATGAATCTCTGATAGCATATTACATTTTGCGTACCTTCAGAAATGAAGCTATCATGGTAAATCCGGTTGGTATCCGCTTCTGATTGTTTTTACTCTCAATCTGGATCTATGGAAGGCTTGGTGTCTATCGAATCACATCTAAGCTTAATATTAACCACGGTGAAGACATAGCAATTGTCAAATAGGTTTATTTTTTTCCGGCAATGCATTTTCAAGCCGACAACCCCACACAAACCTAACTCCACACCACCCATCCCCTTTACCTTTTCCTTGAAAAGATACGGGTGTGCGATGGGTCGATTTTACCGGTGTATAACATATTTTTGATGTGTATTTCAGTAGCAAAACCCCCATTGAATGCCTATATACATATCGAAGACCAGAAAGGTTTTTTTTTTTAATTTGGTGTTTACTCTGTGGCTTTACCTTTACATTCATTTTTGAGTACAGTGAGTCGGTCTTGCTCTGTCTTGTCGGTTATACAACGTGGATCTACAAGGCTTGATTCCTGGTGCGCTTTGAGAACTTTTACTTTCAGTGTAGTCAAGTCCTAAATAGGTTCTAAAAGCCTGGATATAACATGTAATAACTAAATAAACTTGTCAAATACAACAAAATAAAATCTAAAAGGTTATAATGATATTTATAATGTAATAGTCTATTTAAGTTAAACAGAAAGTTCCTTTGTCGAATTTATGCGCTGAAATATGGCTGTTTTCCTTTTACTGCTGAATAACTCAGTCTGTAACAAAACATATATCTGGCGGTACCAGTTATAGGGTAAATCTGCGTTCCTATGTATGATAAATGCTAACCCATAGCTTAGGAAAGTAGATAGGTATCATACAGTATATTTTTTAAACTATTCCCGCCATTTCCTTTCCTCTGAGCCAGAAAACGTCCGAACTGTCATCAGAGACGTTAAAGATAATATGTCGGTTTTATTTTTATTTTGAGCTAAAATGTACGTCGGTATCAGTATCACTGTATTCATGATAACATTTCATATATTTCACTTTAGGGATAACATTGATAGCAATGCATTGTTTAATTTTATTTTCGTTTCGTTTCGGAGTTTGCCAATGTGTAAATCTGTAATATACACATTACCGAGCGGGCGACTTGAACATGTCTGAACATTCCGAAAAGGAAACAATTACATTGGAAGGTTCCTGGTTATTTTCACGGCGCATGTCTCCACACATCTGAATATTATTGTACTCTGATTTGGAAGACATCGACCACTGACATGTGTCACAGATATTTGAACCCGTTCCAAAGAATGGATTTAGAATTACCGTGATAGCAAAAATGTGATTCGTCCACTTCTCGGCGAAGGGCTAGTGAATTTTGACGTTATTCCACTTCATTTTGTTATTATTTAATTGATTGTTTATTTATATATAAGGATATTCACAATGGCAGACGAACTATTTACCAAAAAATTACCGGTAGTATTCAAGTGCCCGGACCGTGAGGATAGGTAAGCACACCAGGCCTCGAATTTAACATTTTGTGTCACTTGCTCAAATCAATTTAATTCTGTGAAATGTTAGGAATAGACGGCACTCACAGTTTGCATCTGATGAATCCACTTGCTGAAAAAAGCAAGTCATTATTTTTTCTACTCGTAATTCTTGGATTTGTACTTGCAAATAGCCAGTAAAAAGCCTTAAATTCAAGGCCTGCACATTTTACGGGTAGAATATTGGTGAATGTTGGAAGGTTGAGACTAGTATAGGCTATAGATCATTTGAACTGTCACCATTCATACAGACCTTATCAACATGCTCAGTATCATCTGTAGAAGCATCATCCAAGTGTGATCACGAATATTTTCACAAGAAAGTGTACGTGTGTGTGTGTGTGCGAGTGTGTTTACACAGGAAGATCATCATTCTCTTTCTCATATGCTGTCAATGTCAAGACGATTGTTCACTGGTTTTATCATCCCATCAACAGCCAGATTAATTTTGAAGCAGGGTACCAGAGAGTAGCTGGTGGCTACCTTACTAAACAATGTATAGGAGGTCTGTGCCCTTTGGTCTCTAGCCAGATACTCTGACACTTGACTAGAGAGAAATTCCCACTCACCAAAGCTAATAAGGACTAAGGTGACCTGAACATTCAATTTCTGTGCTACTCCGTCCATCACAAAATCTCCACCCCCAAAGACAAAAACAACAACACAGGTTCAGTATCTCCAAGGAAGCATCTCAATCTCCTATAGCTTCAACCCTTGAAGTGGTCAACATCACCAAATCTTTAATAGGAAGGAGTAATGGAAAGCACCTTGCCACTGCTGGGATTCGAACTAGCAACCTTTCAGTCTCTAGCCAGACACCCTACGGCTGGACTAAAGAGGAATTCCCACTAGCCAATGCTAAAGCATATCATAGTCTGTGTCTTGAAGGTCTTCTGCTGTAGTGGCTATAATTTGTAACTTATCACAGACAATATGGGATAGATACATCTAGATCTAGAATATTTCAAGTCCATGACAAGACACATTAATCAGTGCTCTACTGATCATGACTGAGCTATGATGTGCTCATTGTGACCCTGATATCAGATGATGTCTCCCTTGGCGTTGGTCATAGAGATTGAAACAGTTACAGGAATAAGGCTTAATTATAACAAATCCTTGACCTTGTTTGAAGTGCCATAAGAATTAAGTTTTGGATCCTACAGTGGTCAACCAAATTGGAATCGAGAATGAAATTATATTGTTTTAACATTGTTCTATCAAAATTCCAAATTATAATGGCTAGGTGTGTCTCAATATGGTTTTCAAAGCAATAATTACTGACCCACGTCAACAACTAATTTTTGAGAAAGGCTAGGGAGGGAAACTTGGGAGATCATATGTTTACCATCATAAGGAAATGCAGCCATACTTCATATTATGATAAAAAGAATATCAAGTGATCTTTGATGTCTTATACTATTTTTCAGGCGCATGTATGTGCAGTTGAGGATGGAACTGCAGACAGTATCTTCACCTTTACATAAAAAGGTTTGTACAAGAGTGTTTGGATTAAATATATCATTTATAACATTTATAGCAAGTCAACTCTCCAATGTGCCATGCATCAATGACAAGTTTTCAATAACAGTTGTCAAAATTACTTGTATAGTGAATATAAATTTCTTTTCCTTATGTGATTTTTAATTCCACAAATTTGAAATAATCTCTAAAAAGGAAATTATCTTTTTATGAAAATATGATGCAGCAGATTCCTATATTAACGAGGTGTTCGGTTGATTTGTTGACTTTTAAAGAATTTCATCAGCTTACCTGGAAACTGGAATGTGCCTTTACAAACCAAACTCAGTCTAATTCTTTGGCACCTACGGTTTATAGTCCTTTTGCATGCATACACTTTATGTATAAATGAAAACCATGCTACAAATAATGTTCCCCTATATAGCTAATGATTCCTTCTCCAGTTATCTCTGTTTAACAAGAAGATGCAAAATCATTAAATATTGAATGGTGGCTATGGAAAGTCTACCATGTTAACCATGATCTCATGTATCAAACATGTAGATATTGGCAGAGAAAATCTATATCTTTGCTTTGTCAGTCTTGCAGGACTGTAAACAACAAGATAACAGACATTTTAGGGATCTTTATGGTTTTTTTAAAAAAAAGTTTTAATTTCAACTTTTCCCTTTTTTTGATGACAGGAGCTTGTGGTAAAAATGACAGATGACAAGGACTTGTTCTTTTTGTATACACTGCGTATTGGGGAAGAGGATTTCCAAAGGTAATCAGGCTTATTACACCAAACTAGTGTAATTGAAAAAAGTGTTGGGGATGCGTAAATTTCAATGCTTAGGTTAGGACTTTTTGATGAAATAAATGTTAGTGAGAATTGAATTATTCATCAAAGTTTGGAAATTACAGTTCAATGTATTATAGCCTCAACTTTAAGATAAGGTTTTTGATGAATTTTAGGGTGGTTTTTTTTTTCTTAAGATAAATTTTGCCACCAGAAAACTGTTGTTAAAATGGTAATAACTTTAAATTTTCTTGTTTTTACAGCTTAAAAACACAACAAGGCCTTTTGGTGGATTTTGCGGCATTCCCTCAGAAATTTATTGACCTTTTAGATATGTGTTTACGAGAGGAACACAAAGAAATGCCAAAGTATGTAGTATGTAATGTGTGATATACATGTACATGTGTAAACAACGCAAAACATATTTCAGTAACTATAATGGTCGTTACAAAAATTTACATCGAGGGAGAGGAGCCTGGAAGGCACATTTTTGTCACAATTACATCATGCTATTAATTAAACTTCACCACACATATCTTTAAGTGCCTTTAAGCCTTCAAACTGGATGTTTATCCTTGGATAAATACTTGATCTAGAGCATTTGGCAAAAGTTGGATAAAGTAACAAATTAACACTAGTTATAGACACCAAGGGAGGGTAACATGTTAACATGTTAATGTTATTAAGTACGAGCATCCAAATCCTAAGAAATGTGTGTGATACTTGTAATTTGATCATTCCAGATTCGTGTTACACTTTGTGTCTCAAAGTTCTGTTAGTGGTGACAGAACTATGTCTGTGTTGAATGTGATAGAGACCAATCCGTTTAAGCATCTTACCCATCTTAGTCTCAAGTTTTTCCCGGGAACTGATTCTGACGTGAAGAAGTACTTAGCGGATTGCCTGAAGCAGCTGAGGGTATATAGATTTATAGCCTTTCTCATTTACTCTTCAAACGTTTGTTATTTTATCAAAGAATGTCTGTAAGTAAAAGGATATTGTGTAAAGCTACATAATCACTTTATGTCATGATATATCAGGATTGTAGAAGCAAGACAACAATATCTTGGAAAACTTTAAAAAGTTACACAAGTTTATTTCTTTGTAAAAACATACATGTTCCAGACAGATCAAGCACGAAGACTAAATCAATATCAATTCATACTGAAAACAATTATTTGATACTTCAATTTGAATAAATGTTAAGCATTTTTATAATCACACCTTGAAAAATCTGGGTCATTATGATGTAGCGATGCGCAGATCACAAGTTTTGGGTTATGTTTAAAAAGCCAGCGATGAGAAAGGGACATGACTACTAGTATTATGTCTGATTTTGCAATAACCAGGTACCTAGTTAAGACATGTCATCTCGAGATATATATTTCAGATATTTTGATAAAAAAAGGAACATTAGAAAAAAGTTATATGTTACAATTTTATTTAACAAAAATCACGATATCATTACAAACAATACCATCAAATTTTTTCTGATATTTTAAGGAAGACTTTGTTCCTGCTCTAGCAATACATAGCTTAAATAAACATGTTTGAACCTTTGTCATATGAAAGACAAGGAATAGTTCTTGCTCATATTGAAGAAATATCACAAGGTATATGAAATAGTAAATAAGGCAGCAATGTTTCTGGGAATCATGACATTTTGGTTTTTTTTTTCCACCAGGATACTAATGCATTGTTACAACAAAGATTAGAGCACACAGATGCTGACCTGAACCACAAGTTACAGCAAACACAGGAGGTGAGTATTAGCTGTTCAGGGCAGTATCTGGTAAAACTGAACTGATATACACATGGTGGTGTTCTCAACCACAAGTTACAACAAACACAGGAGGTGAGTATCAGCTGTTCAGGGCAGTATCTGGTAAAACTGAACTGACACACACATGGTGGTGTTCTCAACCACAAGTTACAACAAACACAGGAGGTGAGTATCAGCTGTTCAGGGCAGTATCTGGTAAAACTGAACTGACACACACATGGTGGTGTTCTCAGCCACAATTTACACACACAGGAGGTGAGTATTAGCTGTTCAGGGCAGTATCTGGTAAAACTGAACTGATATACACATGGTGGTGTTCTCAACCACAAGTTACAACAAACACAGGAGGTGAGTATCAGCTGTTCAGGGCAGTATCTGGTAAAACTGAACTGACACACACATGGTGGTGTTCTCAGCCACAACTTACAACAAACACAGGAGGTGAGTATCAGCTGTTCAGGGCAGTATCTGGTAAAACTGAACTGACACACACATGGTGGTGTTCTCAGCCACAACTTACAACAAACACAGGAGGTGAGTATTAGCTGTTCAGGGCAGTATCTGGTAAAACTGAACTGACACACACATGGTGGTGTTCTCAGCCACAACTTACAACAAACACAGGAGGTGAGTATCAGCTGTTCAGGGCAGTATGAGGTAAAACCAATCCTATATTACCTTTAAACAGCACTGCATTTATTGTTTCTTTGTGGTCGCTGTATAATTCATGTACTGTATGTGTTATGTATGTAACAGGGTGTAGATAATGATGTAAGAAACAATTCTGAGTTCAGCTGTTGCTTTTAGGAAAAGAAACTTGTTCTCCTTATCTCCTTAAGTGGTAGTAGATTCTGTTCTGACTAACATGCATTATCAAGTGAAGTCACAGTATTCACTCAAAATTGCATGTCATTTTGGAAACTAAATCACCAAAAATAATTTATTATACCCCTGACTTAGTAAAGACGGGATACATATTATGTCTATAGTGTATTGAATTGTCTTTGTGCGTCCATAGGACAAAACGTTTGTACAAGATATCTCATGAGCCCCTCAACAGCTTAAGTTGTATCACAATATCAAATTCTACACCTGATAAGATATTGTATTATTGGTGATCATCGGTCAAGTTTTTTAAGTTAAATATCACACTTGACCATATTGAAACAAAATCTTTCAAACATTTCTTATGAAATTCTCAATAAATTTAGTTCATATTCATAGCATCCTACTATCACAACATTAACTTCTACTCTTGAAAAGGTTTTGTTGGTCATCGGTCAATGTTAGGGTCAAAGGTGACACTTGACCAGGTTTGGAAAAAAATTTAAAAAATTAGAACCTTTGTTTATTTAGTTTGTATTTTGGCAGAAATATACATAGATCTGTCTACAACACAATTATTGTATGGTGTTTCCTCTCACTGGTCTTGTTCTACAACAGACTCTCACATCCAAGTCAGTGGAGCTGGAGCATTTGAAGGCTGAGTGGACAGCCAAACTAACTGACCAGGCAGCGAGACACAAACATGAGATAGCAACAGAGAAAGAAAAGACTCTACAGGTATATCTACCTTAAACTTTTATAGGAAAAACATGTCTGTATCAATGATCATGTCTTAATACATTAAAGTGGTTCAGTTTGAATTCAGCTTGCCAAGAAATGTGTCAAACATGTCCTGGGGATTTAATCTGAATGTAGAAAATGTAGAGAAGATAGTTGCATAATTATATATTTTTTATCAAGTATTCAACAGTTTTAATTCTTCATGCGGATGTTGTCTGGTCCTCTACATTTGCTGTTTATACATCTTTGAACCAGACTCCTGTATTCCACTAGGAAGACTGCCGATATTACTGAGTCTACCAGACAGGACGTTGGATCTGTTTTTCTTTGTATTATATATATTTTTTGTATTCTGGGCAGGAAGATACTAATACAATCTTTCTTAATGCTATGTTTGGAAATTAAAAGAAATTGGAAACTTTTTCGGCTGTACTTTAATGTTATGTACACTTTGCAAAATCTTATAGATGTCTAGGAAAATCCCAAAATAGTCAACAGGGAAAAAAACCTTTTTCAGACAATTATGGGATTTTTGTATAACCAAAAAAGGTGAACAATTCCTTTTATACACTGCATATGCCAGTGCTAGTACGCTCCACACTGGTTTGTCTGATGGAGGTGACCATGTAGGCATCAAAATGTCACACTCTAATCTTCTCCTGGTTGTGTTTTAAGAACTTCTATTCTTTTGAAATGATGAACCCGAAGAAAATGTTACGAAATACAAAATGCACTGTTTGTAAGCTTTCCTTGATAAGTGGAAAGCATTTCTGCTGATATGATATGCATAGTAAAGACATACCTGGCTTACTGTGGAAAAGATTTGTTTACAGACAAATTGAGACAATAACAATTGTCAATATAAAAAGACACACGATTTCCATAACATAAATTATAGCTCTTACTAATGATCCAGGATCTTTTTACCTTAAAATGTTTTTTAGAAGGACATTTTTAGTCTGGAAACATAATTAAGGGAGTTAATTTAGATTGATATATATGTAAGTTTTCATGTCCTTTTTCAGATGCAAAGCAGTTACCAACAGAAACAGGAAAGGGATCGTAAAGATATGGAACAAGCTCACATGAAAATTGTTAAACAAATGGAATCAAAGTTATATGACCTGGAAGGTTCCAATAAGGTAATTAAAGTTATCGTTATTCATTGATGTTTACTGCATACATGGAAACATTTGCCCAGGTTTCCTCACAAACCTAAAATAATCATAACTTTTATACTAACTTTAATGTCAAACTTCAGCTCACTTTTTTCTGTTTGCCCTACTGCCTAAAGTAATTTTCTTCATGTGTTTACAGTAGGCAATTTTCACTGTAAGGGAAATCTGTATTCATTTTATTATTAAAAGTGCTAATCTCTTGATTTTGCAAACAATAGTTTTTATCACTCTTGTGACTTATCAGCAAGGTAAGCATAGCTCATGCAAAGATATGGAATTGCATTAAAACATAAGATATTTTACTGGTGTGTGCTGGTGACTGAGACCTTGTCGAGATAATGGCATTAAAAAAAAACGTTTTGGTGTACACTTGATTCTGTGGATAAATATGTCTAAACAATCTACTTCCACTTATTTGAAAAGTTCATGAACATATGAATTTGTTTAATTTCTTTATTGAGTGTACCCACAAAATCAATGAAAATTAATCCTCCACAAAAATTGGTGATATTGCAGTAAGTCAGTGACACTATTTGTTGTGGTACTTCAATGTCCTCCTGTCATTATTTTGGCATGAGTTGTTCATAAGGAGTATTAAACTTGGATTTTATGAGGGACTTTGTAATATGGTAAAAGTTGATCCTAACTACATGATTAAATTGTTTCTTTTTTATAGACTTGGATGACTTGGATTGTTTGCAATGTTTTAAGAGTATTTTGCATTTTCCTTCAGGACTTGTTAGACCGAAAGTATAAATCCGAGTCCAGTATTCGGGAAATGAAATCCAAGTTATCATTATTGGAGGAAGAACATTTACGAGCTAAACAAGAGCTACAGAGTTTGAGGAAACAGAACACATCCCTTGATGGCGAGTACCATGAACAAGAGAAAGTCATTAATCAGCTCAGTACCCGTGTTGCGGTCCTGGAACAGGAAGTCAAAGATAAAGAGCAAGTTATAGCAAGATCGTCAGATTTGTTAGGGTCTGAACAGGACCAGAAGGTGAGTGTTTAGGTCTTGATTCACTGGTGCAATCTTTAATATGTTTAAATTATACCATATATTCTACTGCAGACAAAAATTACTCAGAATATTAACTTTGTTGGATACGATTTTTGAGAAAGGTCTCTCACATGTGTTGCTCTCATACTTCACAAGTAAATTATGTTTGTAGGAAAAAGGTAGATATTTCTTCCTATAAGGAAAAGACAGTTTACTTGACGAAAGGATGTGTGAATAATTTACATTATGTAACCATGTGATAGTTAGATGATGTCATAAATTTGTGTTCATGACAATAACATCCAATTTATTGTGATTGCAATGCCTAAGGAAAAAACATTAACCACAGTGTAATTTAAATATTGTTTTCAGTTTATTTTTTCATATATGTCATATTTTTCTGCATATTTTCTTCATTATTTTCAGAGAAAATTCGAAGATGAGGTGGACTTCAAAAGTAAAGATATTTACAAATTAGAAAACAAAGTGCGAGCTATGTCAGAAGAACTGATGAAAGGCAATGAGATCATTAAGAAATTACAAGGAGAGATTAAAAATTATCATGCAAAGGTAAATCCTGCTTGATATATCTATGATTGACCTGGTGTTGATCCTCAGTTCTTTTATATCGATGTGATTTGGCAGTTGTACAAATAAAGAACTGTCCTTTCAAGTGGAGAAACAAATTTTGAAAATTGATGTTGAATCTGATGGTAGAAGCTTTGTATATGGTGATTACATATTTAAAAGACAGTTTTTTGTGAATTTTCTAGAGGTTTGAAGACCATAGATATTTATTTTAAGTGAAGGTCCGATAGAGGGTGACTTATAACCCCAGTACTTTAAATCAGAACTTAATCCACATTCTAAGGGTAAAATAAGAACTTAACGCAACATTCTAAGGGAATTGGGAAAATATGTACCTTATTGTTTTATCTGTGTCTTGAGAATTTTCTTGTTGTTCATTCAATAAGTTAAGAAATCTAGGGAAAGATTTTTTTTTTTAAAGATTTTGAAGAAGAGGAAATATTGTATAATATATAGCACACAGCTTCCACTAAAATCATTACTGCTGATGTCTGTTGACTTGAAGTGGTGTGATGACTGTGTTGTAGATAAAACTGAGGAATCAGATTGCCACAGAACAAGAAAAATTACTGGGCGAGAAGGATCAGGAGCTGGAGCGATTAAGACAAGATCTGGCCTCTACTAAGGACAATCTCAAACAAAAAACAGAAGAGGTATTGAACCAGACTTAAAGTGTCAACAAGAAATATCTTTGATCACTGGTGTGGCCCAACAAGTTTCGGGAATATTTTGTAATAAGCTTGTCTGCTGTTTGTCTATCCCATCTTCTCTTTGTCAGCATCTCAAATTCAGAATATCTCAATGAAATGTTTTATTCATAACCAGTACTTGGTATTCTTATTTCCAATGATTATTATTATGATATGCGTAACAAGAAATAATTACAATATATTTGAGATTTAAATTACACGCCCACAAAAAAAAATCTTCTACTGTAAAACAAGGGTAATAAGTCTGGATTTATCAGTACAATTACCGCATGGTTGATTACTATTGATTATGTTGAGATCTCGTGGTAATTTCAGAATGAAAAGTTGAATGAGAATCTCAAGGGAACAATGGAAAAATTAGAAGAAAGTCGTCAACTCCTGAAAACAAATGAAAATGGTTTGTTCTGATTTACATGTTATCATTTTGTATATTACATAACAAATTGTTTTTTAATTTCACTTGTGTTATTGAAATTTACATGACAAGCAATGATAAGACAGCACTCTATTAAATAACTTCCTGTATGACCATTGTGATAATAGCCAACAGGATGTGTGCAAGTCCTTTTGGTGATGCCACCTCTTGATTAATCTTATTTGAGTATAACTATTATCTAATATTTAATAAAACCCCTGCTGTAAGATTTTCCTTTGAAAATTAAAAAAAAATTTGTTTTAATTGATATTTTCAGTGATACAGTGGTTGAATAAACAGATTAACGAGACACAAGTGAACCACCAGAGGGCAGGCATGTTTGAGATGCCAGGTGCTACTACCAACTTTAGGCCTTCCTCAGCTATGGTAGGTCATTCCTTATGAAAATATTTAGACTTTAACTTTCATTTTGATTATATTTGTCTCAAGAGGTCTATGAAAAGAGAGGGAGAAAAAAAAGAGAGAGGGAGAGGTAATGCAATATGTATTCTGTTAAGGATTTGATTTTTTTTTTTTTGACAGCATAATTACAGTACATCAAGTTACGGGTCCCAGGGATCACATCCTGAGAGTCATAGTGTAGGGGTTGCTATGCCAAGGTCATACCCAAATCCTCACAGACACCAACAGGTACACAACACAATATCTTTATTGTAAAGAAATATCGGCCCCATTATGCCATTGTGAAGAAGTATTCATTCATAATTGGCTTTAGGTGGTATTCTTTATCATTAATCATGGATGCTAAATCTGACCTATTTAAAATGCATAATTTACATGGTCATTTTCCGGTCTTAACAACGTACTTCAGAGTGTTAAGAAGGGTTTGCTGTACACTTAACTGATAAAGTTAATGTTGCTTCATTTTTTTTAAATATCTGATATATTGCTATTCTTCAGGTACAATACAACCCAGGAAACCCCAGGAAAACTGGATTGCCCCAACCCTTACCAAGTAAAGGGAAGATAGCACCTGTTCCCATCCCTGAGGAGATCAGACCACATCACTCTCCAGGATCAGGAGGCTCAGGCGGAGACAAGGAAAAGTAGGTGGCAGAAAATAGTAAAGTCTTCTTACTTTTGTCTTGTATAAAATTGTGTTACAGGGACGAAGTAAACCTACTTATTTTAGAGCAATATCAATTTCACAAGAATTATGTATTAATGACAAACAGAAACTGCAGTTATTAATGCATAGTCATATTTTAATGCTAAGTCTTGAGCTCAAAATGATATAAGATATAAGATTACCACTGTATTATGTATGTTTACAAGTAAATCATTTATTTTGATTTAATGTAAAAAAAAATCACTTATTTAAATGATATGGGCCTTTAGTTCATTTGTGTATAAATGTTTCTGCATTCAAAAAAGACATTGACGGCTGTAAATACGAAATGCCCGTCTGCCTTAGAAGTCGGATTGTACAAACCTTACAACCTATTGAAATATAAACATAGACTACACTAAACCTGAAATAGACATATTTAAGGATTCTCTAAAATAAGTGATTAGTTAAAATCAAGAAAACATTGATTTAAAAAAAAAAATCTGGTAAATTTTTCATTCTTATTGTTCTTAAACTTTAAATTAATTTTTTTCCTCATTAACAACATGAAAGAATTATTTTCATCATAATCTATTAACGTGCTTTGTCCAGTGTTTTGAGAATTTCCCTGTTAACGTTTGTTCAGGGATTTAAGACATTGTAATCATATAGACTTACATAACCTATATTGTTAAAACATTATCAACACACATGTATATTTTGATAACTCACATTCACGTTTATTTTTCTTTAAACAGTGATCCTCCTTTAGATCCAAAGTACCTTCAGAAGCGCGATGATGTTATTCCTTTACGAGGTCTTGTTCAGCACTCCGGATCTCCACCTCCCATACAGTCTAGTATCTTACCTCCAAACAATACTGTACGACTCAGCCAGCAGGGCATAGTGCCTAGGACTACACAGCCACCACTAGCCTCAGCTTACTTTCCTGGCCAGAAGATGTCATGACACCTGTCTTTGGACTCTATAAATGACTATTTTAATGACTTTGATATACTTCAGAGTCCCAGTAAATTTGACCAAGTCAGATATGTTTCTGTATGTTTCTGTCACTCTTCCTTACATGACAACACTGAAATATACGATATATTCCATTTATGCTGTTTCTGTTTAACTATAAACAACGAATCTCCATTCTGGCATAAATGATAACAAGAGATATTGCACATTAATAAATCTTTTCTTTTGTCAAACATTTACAAATGAAGATTACAAAATTGTGAATGAAGAACTTTTTATAACTAAATTGCATATTTATGAAATATAAAGCTAACACTTTTGATACATGCATGTTATCATCGTCCGAAGTCTTGACTGTTAAATTGCTAAGAATTGTCAGCAGTATCAAATGTTGGTCATAGAAGGCATTGTTTGAGAACCACACATAATTCAATTATCTAAGTCGTTCTATCTTAATGTTGATGTACGTGGTCAATATTTACAAAAGAAATATTTTCAATATTAAAGAAGGGTGAAAGGTATTTACATAAAAAATTATTTATCAATAGATTAAAAGTTCTTATAGCCCAACCAGTAGAAGATTCTGTACCTATTAATTCTACTGGTTGAGTTCTGAGAACTTCTATATTCTACTGGTTGAGTTCTGAGAACTTCTATATTCTACTGGTTGAGTTCTGAGAACTTCTATATTCTACTAGTTGTTTTATAAGAACTACTGTTCTATTGACATTACCAACCTGAAGAAAAATGTTACCCAAAAATGAACTTATCAAAGCTTGTACACTATAGACTGAGAAAAGAAAACTCACCTTGGGGATAAGGGCTTCACATAGCACATTTAAGACATGTTTAGGGGCAATGGTGATGCACTTTCTAATATATTGTTTTAGGTGATAAAACAGAGATTTGTCAGTAGAGGTGAGAAGAGTTTAAGGCATGAACTGTCATTAAAAAAAAAGAAACATTCTGTTTTATATGCAGCCAATTTATAGGAAAATAAATTATGACTCGTTGCTGTGTTTGGTATTATAAGTGACCAGACATATTTTCCTACAAGCTTTCTTTGTGACATGTTCAGTTACGGAGAGAAAGGTTATTTTTTGTGCTCTTTGATCCCAGTGCAATCTCTTATTTGATGTTATTATGAACAGTCGTAGATAACTTGTGAACCACTTATAAAGAAACATTGCTCAGGAGATCTTACATACATGATTTTTACCTATAAGGGAGTTAACTCTGTCATCGCGATCTATCACATCCAGCATTAGCTTAAAAATGTATATATGCAAGCAATCACTGAGTGACATTTTATGTTGTTATTGGTGTGATGATAAAAGGGAGTACACTGAATCAATACTGAGGCATGACACATGTTGACCTGCAATAAAGTTAATCTGTACATTTTGTAAATAATCATTTAATATATGTCTGTATCAATTTCATTAAATCACTGAAATATTCAACTGGCGGTTTGTCCTGATGTATTACAAGTTTGGTGGCTTCATTGTAGGCCTGTGAAGTAACTTTTCCTTCTGTTTAGATATGTTGAACAAGTCTTGATGTTGTTGATGATGTAATCTGTTGTGAAGGTGTTTATTGCCAGATGTACTCTAATTTTGATGCAATCTAATTTTATTGAATTTTTCTACGATAACTAAACAAACAGTGTTTAAGTGTGATTGACGTATCGAGTCCGGATAAGAGGAATGTTCGGTTAGAACTTCGCTGTGTTTCCACTAGGTAAGGTTGCCCGGAGAAAATGCTTACGTTGTGTATATATATATATATATCTAAGGTCAAGGTTACAATCACGAGTCTCGATGTGAAAAACCAGGGAGTATTTCAAGGTCTTTATTTTTACACTGTATGGCGCGACTGTCTTGGATGAGTAATAATTCAGATTTTGACATTTAGTAACTTATGTAAGTGTTTAAAAACATGTACACAGCCACCATTAAGAAATAACTATCCGGAAGTTGTAGTGTTGGACTCCTGGGGTGTGCTATCTATACAGATATCTAACCAGGTTTTCTTAAAATCGAGGCAGAATTTCACAAATAATTGACATCAAATATCGGATCTGGTTTTCCGAAAAGATGAGACAGAATTGCACATGGAATTAACATCAAATATTGGATTAAGGTTTTCTTAATATTTGGACCAGAACTTCATATGTAATTGACAGCAAACATCTCAAGATTTCTTAACAATTAAGACAGAATTGCACATGGAATTAACATCAGATATCGGGTCAAGATTTCTGAAAATTGAGACAGAATTTCACAAATGATCAATGTCTTCAAATATCAGATAAGGGTTTCTTAAAATTAAGGCAGAATTTCACATGTAATTGACATCAAATATCGGATCAGGTTTTTATAAGAATTGAGACAGAATTGCACAAGTAGTTGACATCAAAATGTCAGAAAAATATATCGGGGCCCAGGAGTGGTAGCTGATCTGAACTCGTATACTGAATAAGGAATTAAGGTAGATTATAAGGTACATAGTATGAAAACTATCTATTTTATTTATTAGGTTAAAGTGCTTTATACTGTCGATTTTCACCTTTTATAATTGTGACTTCGTAGTGTTGATTGCTTGAACCTACTCCCTGCTATTTCATAACATTGACCCAAATACTCCGGTTACCAACAGCGAGTGACCGCTAACTTAGCCTAATTCATACCCTAGCCACCTACAGCAAAGAGATAAAAGATTGTGCGGTTGTTTACCAACACAGATAACTAGCTAAAGCCATCCGTATGCTTCATGATCACGCGTGTTCCTACCAGAATATACGTGTCTATGCCGATATAGATTTTTATTTTATCTCAAGAGTCCGTATTGATTGCATAAATAATTATTAATAGACAAAAAAAAAATGCAGCTGTGACTTAAATCCGATCTCTTCTAATTTTAATAGATTAAGGCTTTACCTTTCCGTCCTTGTCAACAATGACGCTGTTTGAGTTCGATCTTTGGATGAGCACCACAAAGGTACACAATTATTTTATGTAAATTAACATGCTCTTCATGATACATCTTGTTGAATGAGAATTTCGGGAAGCCTTCAAAATTTGCTGCATTAAAGAGACTGTCTTTCGGGAGAAATTGTGTTTTACAAATCATTTGTTTAAAATATGTTAGATATAAACTATTTAATGTAAAAAAAAATCCCAGATATTTTGGATGTTACGATATCACTATTAAGTAATAGATTAGAAGTTTTGGTAACTGGTTATAGCATACCAATTGCAAGCCACAACTGCACTGAGAATAATTTGGGTGTTTAATTCTTTGGAAGTTTTAAATTATCAATTTCTTACTTATCATTTTGAGAAAATCACAGTACTGTACCATCCTAGCATAATTTGATTGTTGACGTCTGTAATGTCTACCTAAATTTGAACATAGATCAATTTGTGAGTTTCGAGAGTTTTGATGTTCCGTACTCGCATCCGCTAGTTTGCCATTAAAGTTACTGTAAATTCTCATTCCGGCTTCTGTTAATTGAAAAGGTAGGAATTACTTAATATATATTGAAGCTAGTTTTCATTTTCAAGCGGTAACTTGCCAATTTTACCTGCAGATTGCTCATCGAAAAGCAGGTAACAAAGATCTTGCCAAGTCCTTCATAATGATAGTATACATCAGAAATTGAAATGAGTTATAGGAGTGACTCATACTTCTATCACTTACATTGATCTTTGCCTACAACGTAACCAAATGACAGCTTTCTGCTAAGTTGCATATTGACGCTATTTTTTCCTTTTCTGGATAGTAACGTTGCTTCCCCAGCCCATGGTTTCTACATGTTGCTGTTTATTCGGTATCCTAACTCCTGTGCATGAATTCAATGTTACATGTACTAGCTTAGTATTAGCCAGCTTCCCGTGCAGTCTTTAAAATCCCACTCACAAAGTCTATGATGTACAATTCCCTAATTTGTAGCTGTGTGTTTAAAAGACGGAGCATCAAAAAGAATACAACAGATGTTTATTCCTAAGGTGCTCTCTACAATTCTAAAGCATTTGACAAGAGACCATTCACTTACAATCGGCACTGCTTCAGAGGATATCTGAACACCTAACAAGAAATACAGCTGTACATTCATTGTTTGGCTCTACTGTATCTTGCTTTGAATTATGAAAAGATACTATTCACTTGCGTGTCTTTTGTACAATCTGTCAGATACAATATTTCGTAGCAGGCCATTTTGGACATCATCTGTGTATGGAAATATGTGATGGAATGGGTTTTGTGCAATAGAGAACACGGTGATCGATTCTTTGTAATTTTTCATTTATGATGTACTGTAGCATTTAAGTTTCCCGATCTTGTGTCGATCTCACTTATCTAGTTATTTTTACGTATATAATTTCCACCGTTTGACTACTTGGAATTAGGCTGAAATTATTTTTGCTCTACGTCATGCGTCGCCAATAGGTGGCGTGATGGTAAAGATTTGCACTTTGCAAATTCTGATATTGCCTGTAATCTGTACGTGTCACTCGGGCAGCACAGGTAGCGACAGACAGATGTAAAAATCTATTTCTGTTTTTCTTTGTGCATTTATTGTTACTATCGTCTTAAAATAATTTCGGAAATAATATTCAATTTTGATCAGTAAATTTTTGGTTGTGTAGCTTTTCTTGCAGGTGAATATATATATATTGTTTGAAAATAATTTGTTTTATTTAATAAATCGGTCACAGTACCTATATCGCAGTGAAATACATGTATTTGGCGTAGTTTATCTGATTAGATAATTGGTTAGTCCTAAATATGATCTTAAGTGTCTTGTTATCTCGAAATTATCTGATATTTACTTTACATTCATGCCCTTATCTCGAGTTTATTAACAAAAAAATCGAGATGTCCCTCATCGGATTAAGTGCAAATATTTTCCTTTTACATTGTGAAAATTTGAATCAACAGATGTTTAAGGTAAAATTTGCCGGATGTTTTAAGTATTTTGAACTATTTTTATCATGTACATGTGTGAGTATATTGTAAATACTGTTACACTGATAATGTTTTGTTTTCAAGCGATAAATCGTGGTTACTAAATAACTGGAACTTAAGGGTGAGATTTGGCGATGAGGTTACACAATTGGTACTAGACTAGTCTTGTCATACATCCATCGATTGTGAGTGCACATTATATTTGTTATGATATCATTTTAACCAACACTTGCCTGTAATTTCATAGTAAATATTCATCCTTCATTATTTATTTATCAAAGTCATATGAATCTCAATTTTGTTTGTAACTTGTTATTTTGGAGGAAATGAAATAACAATAGTGCTGGACGATGTGAATAGAAAAAGTCAAAGCTCGTGGGCACATAACAAATAACTTTTTTGAAAAATCGATAAACTATGTATAGGATTAGACCTAACACGACCAACGCTACAGAGTATACCGATTTTAAAAGCTATTTGTTATATGGTCCTGTCAGAGTGAGCAGTAGCCCCTGTGATTACGTCAATTTCAAAATCTGACTCGGAAACATTTTGCAATCTTCATGTTGTTTATGGGACATGGCTGATTTTAAGAAGGACATATTATCAACACGTCTTTCATTTCATCTCAGAATATTTTTAATGCTTGAATAAAAGTACAATATTGATCGGACAACAGACAAAGTCTATACTAGCCCTCACCTTATACCATTAACAGTACATCATTACACATCACTATCAATAATACTGGATATTAAAAAAATAGGATTGTCTATTTAGAATTATACTGAGGATCAAGTAAAGAGAAATACACATAGTCACAATATGTCTCCATTTGAACAATAGTAATTAAGAAATATTGTAAAGAAATAATAACTTGTCAGAAAAAATATTACTAAAATGACAATATCTATTAATACAATTACATTTATACAGTTGATGAACCAGTCATATTTATTTTATGATGAACCTGTAAAAAGGTTAATGTTCATTTGATGAAGATGTATGTCTTAATATGCATTCAAATAATTTTGATCTGTCTCAAATAATTTATTACTGAATGGCTCATTTAGTTCTGTTAGACGAACGTACTACTTTTATGTATATTGCACATTTTGTGTGTAAATGAGCTGAGACGTTGATAATACTGAAAATATATAATAAAATAATTAAAGGGGAAACAAATCTACAGCCAGTTCAATAAAAAAATGTGGATGCCTAATTTAAACGTGTGATATATCTGATGCATCCGTGGATAAACATAGGGGGCAAACTGAATGTATTCATAATCATGAACTAGACAATAACACACTGATGCTTATTCTTTTTAATTCTGATCTGGATATATAGGCTTAATAAGCCTGCGTCCAGTATATTATTATTATTATTATTATTATTATTATTATTATTATAATATCAAATTTTATATCAGTATTACTTACTTAGAGGCCGCGTTAAAAAGCCTGGGTAGTTTGTGGAATGGTATTATTCATGTTAGAGATGTTATCCAGCATGAGAGTTCTTTGGTTAGTATATTATATAATACAATATTATGACAACTTAAAAATTTGGTAAGTAACTTAAATCAGGACTTGTTCAACTCTCATTTAACTGATAGCACTGTCTGCCTGTGTGGTTATTCAAACGAGGATTGTAAATACCACACAGGCAGACAGGGTTATCAGTTAAATAAGAGTTTAACAAGTCATGATTTAAGTTACTTGAAGAATTTCTAAGTTGACATGATAATATATCAAGTTTTTCTATCGCCATGGATATTATGATGTAAAAATTCACTTTTTAAAGTTCTGATAGGTGTCATGGAAGGAAACAGTCAGGCATCACCATTCCGTTCTGCCATTAGAGATGGAAAGAAACTGTTACAATATGAATGTGTCCTGGATGCGGGTAAGTCAAATAACCCATTATGTCGAAAACTGTTATCATAAGTGGTACTAATAAATAGTTGAAACAGGTCATAGATATAGGAAGGGCGGTCATTGGTCTTAATCCCTCCAAGACCATTCTCTGTGATCTATTACATGAATATTAAGAGAACCATTTCAATATGTTACCACAAAACACCATGTTCTTCAGTTTTAACCATAAGCCATCATTCGAAACCCCACCGAATGCTTGACTTATGTCACAGAATACCATTCTAGCTTATGTTCTTTCACTCTAATTTTTCACGATTGTATCAAACATATTTAACTGGTAAGTAGTCGAATCTTTGGGTAGAAATCCTCATTAGGTTTTACAGATAAGGTTTCTTGTATTATTTTACTTATTATATAAGCTATAGATATTGGTATACATAATTTCTTACTCCCTTGTCCCGTAAATAGGCGTGAACATTTTCCCATGAAGCAGGAAGAAAACTAGTTCAGACAGATTTTTTGAAGATGAAGTAAAGGGGCCTTTCTAGAGAAGTAGAGACCCATTTGATAACTTTCGGAGGGATATTATCAGGACCTGCAGGTTTATTAGTATTGGGAGGATAGGCCTGATCAATTAATGAGAAGTCGCGGTCGAGGGCAGTCTGACGGTAAATCGTCAACATTCGTTTCACTTACAGATAAAGACAATAAAATGATTCAGTTTTACCAATAACTATCGGAGTATCAGCAACACTTTTATTTTTAAGATTCATGATAGATTTTGCAAAGCGCCACCATTTATCAGGCGATATACACTAATCTCAGAGATGATTGAAGTCTAGATAGATAGTTTTTCTTCGGCCTCACTGATCATGGAAATCACTTAGTTTCGAAAAGTTCTAAATTTTGCCCAAGAGACAGGTGTGTTGTGTAATCTAGCTTTAGAATGCTTACAATTTCGCTGACGTGTTTTCAACCTTATGTCATTTATCATCCATTATCCATTTATCGTTAGGTCTAAGAAGTATTTGTTTTATGAGGTACAAACATATTTATAGCATTAGGTATTTTATCGAAAAGAATGTCATTCATATTATCAGTGTCGCTATGTAGTCAAGTCCAGTTAATGGATGTAAAAATTCGATCCGTCATAGTCAGTATCATTTAAGTTCAATCATGTCTTTTTTGAGTGCAAAATCAACATTTTGGGGTGTTTTAAAATTCAGACCAACACTTGCAGGCAGTAGCATTGCATTAGTGTATACTTGCATGCTTAAGCATACCGTCGAATTTCAATGATATATTTTCTTAATTTTGTTTTTTACTTTATTTCCCCTCAGATCCCCCACCGAGGCTTCGCCCTCTGGGCCCTCTCTTGAAAGCATACACTCCTAATAAGATTTGCTACGACACTGACAGGACAGTAGCCACTACAGGAAGACGAGAGCGCCGTGGTGTTATGTTGTTAGTGAGGACAACATGAAGTGGTTTCGAGGAGAGAAGATAATTCTAAACACATGCTCATCCCGATATTGAATTTTTGAATTCATAATTCAATAGGAATCTGTTCAGATGTAAATTAGAATTAAGACTTAACACATCTTTGGTTGATATCACTTACCAGTATAACTTCCTTGTTTAAGATTGACTTCTTTGCGTTAGGGCTTACTTTATCGGTTTACTTGAATTCAGTCCGACCAGAAATCAGGCTCGGCGAATACTTTAATCATATTGGCTACATGCATTCGACGTGAAGTTTATATGAATTATTTAAGACATGTTGCGTGTTTTTATTTCCACGTGAGAACGCGGAAAGGATAATTTTAAGTAAGATTTTTTTAACAATTACCAGATCGGAATTCCGGGAGATCCAGCTGTCAGTGCTGGTCGCATAAGTAATTGTTTACTACCCATTCTAACTTTAAAGTACACAATAAACGAATCCTAAATACCGTTCACAAACGGTGTGGCCACTTCAAGATGATATGAATATATCATCGTGCTTTTGTGGTTTCGCTAAAGTCCGTTTATTTGCGCTGATTAACATTTGTATAGATAATAGGGGTTCGGCGTGACTATCCCAGCCGGATATAAAACAGGGCTTTGGCTCTTATCTTCAACGTTTACTCAAACTAAGTCATCCTGCGAGTTACGAGAATCGAAATGTTACATAAAATACATTACAATAAACAGCTGTTATTCTAAAGTTGATACCAGGAAGTGTTCACAGAATTGTTTTCTTGTCTTTGTGTTTACATTTCTTCTAAGCAACGAATACGATTTCGGTTTATTGGCAGGGGAAAAAAAGTTGGAGTTATATTTATAGAGATGCACGTAATGTACGCCAGCTCTAAGAAATCACGGATTGGTCAAAATGTTTGAAAATTATCCCTTTGTTTTAGCAATGTATATTAACTGTGTCTAAATGCATAATGGGGCGGTGAATATACACGAACATTACAAATGTATAATGAATTACCCTATTGCATGATTAAGAAGTATTGAAGATGCACTTGTGAGAATTGATTTCATAAGTGTAAATGAGTTCGGCGGCAACATTTTTCAGCAGGCCATTGGCACACCAATGGGAAGCAATTTAACTTCACTTTGCTCCTGGGAGACATTGTTATGGTTTTATCGAAGATATTTATACAACCTTATAATGAAATGTACAAAACATATATTTCAAAACATCCAATTTACAATTTAGAAATTTCGATGATGTGTTTTTTTTTTCAGATAAAACAAAGACAAAAAAATCTATGTCTATTTATAGAACAAAAATCTAGTTTCTTGTACTGGACATGAAACAAACACAGCTGATCACTTAGCAGTGTGATATTTGAGAAATTTTCCATTTTGTTGTGATGTTTTAATCTCGAATAATCTCTGTTGCCCCAAACCTACGACCATGATTAGATATTCATGTTGTTATTTTCAATATCACAACTCCCATTATAGATGTATTCACCTTGATCTACCAGCCAGCTGAAAGGAGTCAAATCTGTTTGACAACATTTCGAATGTAACGTTACTTGGCATGCAATGTCTGTTCTTAGTTATATAAAAGCTTCCCAAAGTCCTGCGTTATCACGAATTGACTTGGAACGTAAGAATCCTATAACATTTAGACTTATGAATATGCATGATGGTTTTCATTGGTTCCTGGATCGTACCAATCGATAAATCCAGGGTTTTTCTTCCTGCAGGCAGATTTTATCTTAAAATAGAATTGCATTTTCGTTAACAGCATGTGAGGTTTTGCCTCCCACATTTGAGTGAGTGTCTTTTATATCGGCGTGCTTGCGAGGACTTTCGAGCCCGGCGTTGATTTTGGGGTTTAAAGGTTTTGTTGCAAGCGTTAAATGACTGTGCTTAGATTAGATGAAATAACTTTTGAAATATGTGAGACTTTACATAGTGATAAATACGGTCTCATCTTTTATTAGTTACTAAGCCGGTCAGCTACCAATTTTGGGGATCCGGGTTCGATTCCTGGTCAGGAATGTGCGTTTTCCCTGTTCTTTCTCAAAGTGAAATTTAAAGAATTGCTGACCATGTATAGCCAAGTACATGACCAGTATATCAGCTGCCTTTTATAGACGTTAATTATCATCGGGGTGCCTTATCAGGAACAGAATATCGAGTTCAGTAATTACTTAACGACCCACTGTTCGAATTATGCAGCTAGCTGCCTCAAAATAGTGGCATTATTTGACATGAGAATGTCAGTTTCAGTATTTCCGGTACAGATATGATGGTTTCAGTATTTCCGGTACAGATATGATGGTTTCAGTATAACCGGTAGAGACGTGACAGTTTCAGTGTTACCGGTAGAGATATGATGGTTTCAGTGTAACCGGTAGAGATGTGACAGTTTCAGTATTACCGGTAGAGATATGACGGTTTCAGTATTACCGGTAGAGATGATTGCTTCAGTATTACCGGTAGAGATGTGACAGTTTCAGTATTACCGGTAGAGATGTGATGGCTTCAGTATTACCGGTAGAGATGTGACAGTTTGAGTATTACCGGTAGAGATATGACAGTTTCAGTATTACCGGTAGAGATATGACAGTTTCAGTATTACCGGTAGAGATATGACAGTTTCAGTATTACCGGTAGAGATATGATGGTTTCAGTATTACCGGTAGAGATGTGACAGTTTCAGTATTACCGGTAGAGATGTGATGGTTTCAGTATTACCGGTAGAGACGTGATGGTTTCAGTATTACCGGTAGAGATGTGATGGCTTCAGTATTACCGGTAGATATGACTGTTTCAGTATTACCGGTAGAGATGTGACAGTTTCAGTATAACCGGTAGAGATATGACAGTTTCAGTATTACCGGTAGAGATGTGATAGTTTCAGTGTTACCGGTAGAGATGTGACAGTTTCAGTATTACCGGTAGAGATATGACAGTTTCAGTATTACCGGTAGAGATGTGTTAGTTTCAGTATTACCGGTAGAGATGTGACAGTTTCAGTATTACCGGTAGAGATGTGACTGTTTCAGTATTACCGGTAGAGAGATGATGGTTTCAGTATTACCGGTAGAGATGATGGCTTCAGTATTACCGGTAGAGATATGACGGTTTCAGTATTACCGGTAAAGATATGATGGTTTCAGCATTACCGGTAGAGATGTGACAGTTTCAGTATTACCGGTAGAGATGTGACTGTTTCAGTATTACCGGTAGAGATGTGATGGTTTCAGTATTACCGGTAGAGTTGTGACAGTTTCAGTATTACCGGTAGAGATGTGACTGTTTCAGTATTACCGGTAGAGATATGATGGTTTCAGTATTACCGGTAGAGATGTGACAGTTTCAGTATTACCGGTAGAGATGTGATGGTTTCAGTATTACCGGTAGAGATGTGTTAGTTTCAGTATTACCGGTAGAGATGTGACAGTTTCAGTATTACCGGTAGAGATGTGACTGTTTCAGTATTACCGGTAGAGATATGATGGTTTCAGTATTACCGGTAGAGATGTGACAGTTTCAGTATTACCGGTAGAGATGTGACTGTTTCAGTATTACCGGTAGAGATGTGACTGTTTCAGTATTACCGGTAGAGATGTGATGGTTTCAGTATTACCGGTAGAGATGTGATGGTTTCAGTATTACCGGTAGAGATGTGATGGTTTCAGTATTACCGGTAGAGATGTGTTAGTTTCAGTATTACCGGTAGAGATGTGACAGTTTCAGTATTACCGGTAGAGATGTGATGGCTTCAGTATTACCGGTAGAGATGTGACAGTTTCAGTATTACCGGTAGAGATGTGATGGTTTCAGTATTACCGGTAGAGATGTGATGGCTTCAGTATTACCGGTAGAGATATGATGGTTTCAGTATTACCGGTAGAGATGTGACAGTTTCAGTATTACCGGTAGAGATGATGGTTTCAGTATTACCGTATTACCGGTAGAGATGTGTTAGTTTCAGTATTACCGGTAGAGATGTGACAGTTTCAGTATTACCGGTAGAGATGTGACTGTTTCAGTATTACCGGTAGAGATGTGATGGTTTCAGTATTACCGGTAGAGATGTGACAGTTTCAGTATTACCGGTAGAGATGATGGTTTCAGTATTACCGGTAGAGATGTGATGGTTTCAGTATTACCGGTAGAGATGGTTTCAGTATTACCGGTAGAGATGTGATGGTTTCAGTATTACCGGTAGAGATGTGATGGCTTCAGTATTACCGGTAGAGATGTGACAGTTTCAGTATTACCGGTAGAGATGATGGTTTCAGTATTACCGGTAGAGATGTGATGGTTTCAGTATTACCGGTAGAGAGATGTGACGGTAGAGAGTTTCAGTATTACCGGTAGAGATGTGATGTTTCAGTATTACCGGTAGAGATGTGATGGTTTCAGTATTACCGGTAGAGATGTGATGGTTTCAGTATTACCGGTAGAGATGTGATGGTTTCAGTATTACCGGTAGAGATGTGATGGTTTCAGTATTACCGGTAGAGATGTGACAGTTTCAGTATTACCGGTAGAGATGTGATGGTTTCAGTATTACCGGTAGAGATGTGTTAGTTTCAGTATTACCGGTAGAGATGTGACAGTTTCAGTATTACCGGTAGAGATGTGACTGTTTCAGTATTACCGGTAGAGACCGGTAGAGATGTCAGTATTACCGGTAGAGATGATGGTTTCAGTATTACCGGTAGAGATGTGATGGTTTCAGTATTACCGGTAGAGATGTGATGGCTTCAGTATTACCGGTAGAGATATGATGGTTTCAGTATTACCGGTAGAGATATGATGGTTTCAGTATTACCGGTAGAGATATGATGGTTTCAGTAATGAGAGAGAGAGAGAGAGAGAGAGAGAGAGAGAGAGAGAGAGAGACAGACAGAGAGTCAGACAGACAGACAGACAGACAGAGAGAGAGAGAGAGAGAGAGAGAGAGAGAGAGAGAGAGAGAGAGACAGAGAGACAGAGAGACAGACAGAGAGAGAGGTAAGAGACAGACAGACAGACAGACAGACAGACAAACAGAGGATATGTAGAAATTGCATTTTACTTCCAAATGAAATAGTTATTATTTATGTGTTATCAGTTATTTAGTCCCCGACCGAGTCAAATCTGTCAAACAAAGTTTCCCGAATGTGTTGTTACCATGTAAGCGCTTGAGTTTTGGTATGTTATGTTGTCTATGTACTGAAATAGATTGAAAGTGTGCGTCATCACTTGAGCGTGCTGCATATAAAGTTTTATGTATAAAAGATTCCAAAGCCGTACATTGTAAAGCATTGTCCTGTAATATATTGACCGCATAACAGACTTGTAAATATAAGTAGTGGATCCGGGACAGAGGGTGTGACTATTATCTGATAAGCGATCGATTCTGTGGATCCCAGGATGGTTTATGACCTCATCCGTTATGTCCACATTTTCATCAAAGACCGATTTGTAACGAGCTACAACGGAGATTAAAACGAGACATTTTTTAGCTAGGCATTCTGGAATTACACACAAGTCACCGTATAAGGAAACAAGATTTTGATCTCATTTTGCATATGGGATTATGATAAACATTTTCATAATATTATGATGCACACAAATGACTTTATACCTGTACACATATAAACATTGATAAGATATGGAGATAGGTTGGATACTGATAATGGTTTAGTAAACACTGATACATCAAACACCAAAATAACAGTCGATGTGTCAGGTATATAAATTTATATATTACTAACCCTTTGTGACAACCACGTAACATTATAAACCGTGTACTTATCCTGGTAATCACATATATAAATAGTATATTATAGTCCCTGTAGAAATTTAAATCATGGTTTATTAAAATCACTGTAAACAGATATATAAATGATATAAAAATCACATTGTTGTTTGAGTAGACAGATGTTCCCTGTACATACACACATTTTACAAAATATCGTATACTAAACATGGCGTGACAATCTCCTTCTTTATCCGCACACATTCCTTGAAAACCCCATTTAAAGACGACGTTTTTGTAAGGAAATCTCCAGCAAACTAAGTTTAAATCAGCTGGCCATTGCTGGATATTAATAGGGTGAAATTGAACTAACTTTATAACAAATAACCTGGGTCGAAGCCATCGCTGCATTCCTGTCAAAATTCATATTTTTTTTACCGAGTGATTTGATAACTCTGTTTGATAACATTGTTATGGTGTGACAGTTATTTAGTATTTAAAGTTGAAATTAGGTATTCGTTAATATAGTATTATATAGTAAAAAAATGGGAGGTTCTGCACTTCCGGATCGTACTGTTTCATTCATAAAATCTCGGTAAGTTTTGAATCATAATCCGTCACATTTGACATACCCATTGACGCTGTTACCATATATTTGGGAACGTGGAAGCCCTAGGGCGACCACACGCCCTAGCTCCACTGTGGTACCGTAAACAAGCTTTAGAAGACAACAAAATCCCGGAACGTTCTAAACAACGATGTGAAATTTCTAGTTTGAAACCTATAGTTTCATTAAAATACCAATTAATGCAACATAGACTACCAAACATTTGTTAGAGACGTATTGAAGTGTTAATTTGATAATCAAGGCTTGCACCAGGCCTAGGTATGGCTAACGGCGGTGTTTGTGTAACACTCCTTATGAATGAGATCACATATATTAGTACATACTCACTACTACATAGTAAGATGTGCCAATAATGATAAATACATAGGGGAAGTGTTCCTGTTACACAGCGGACATATTTTTCAACACTTTTCTTTAATCGCATTTATAAGTATATTTTGTGCTTATTTTGAGTAAATTTGTCTTTGCGTCCAATACAATTTGTACATAAAGTTCTAATGAAGTAGTGAAAGAGAACTCTTTTTTATATGTATACAAATGTGAAAAAACATGTATTTGTATATACCTGATTAAGAGAATGAACAAAGTCATGACAGTACATTACCTACGGTATTATCAAATGTAGCATATTTAGCCATCTGCAAAAAACCAATTTACCAATTCTTAGGAAATACCAAGAAAAACATCCTTATAGTTACAACATCATAGAAAACATTAAACTTCCTCATGCAGTGTCTACAAGCCGTATTCATTCATTCATTCATTCATTTATTTATTCATTGAACGATTTTTACGACCACTACCACGAACAAGAAAAGATAGGGAAATGAGTAGAAGAGGAATAACAGGCGATGGGAGAGAGTGGAATACAGAAATGATGTAGAGAGGGGTCGTCTATACTACCTGACCTGTTCTTAAACTATGATTTAGAAAACGACCCCTTGGCCTAATTGTAACCCTAGGCTAACACGAAGCACTTTACTGCTTGTATCGGTGTATAGGTTAAATATAGGTAAGCTAACCTGATGTTGTCAGCTTATAAAATGTCATAATTCTGATTTGAACCAGCCATATAGCATATGATTAACGCCTGTATCAACGGCAAAAGATTAATTAATTATTATCATATTAATACCAAGATTAATGATGATATAATTACACAAAGGTATATGTTTTGATATTTCGAGTTTATTACACAGAAAAAGATTTTTGAAATAAGGCAAACTTCAGTCACAAACAATCAAATATTGCCCTGCATGTCCTTCACAGAGCAGGTTGATCCACTTATAAAATCATCTGGGCCAGAAATCCAATGTATTCTTTTTAAAACTGAAATGAGAAGACATACCATCCATACATATCATATTTTGTTTAAAAATCAACAATGATAATTTTGTATTTAACCTTTTTACCCAAGAAATCTTCAACATGGCTTAATTCATTAGCTAACTGCAATTAATGGTAAGTTTTAAGTGAAATGCTGAATCTGTGACGTGTGTTTATGGTTATTTATAGATGTATGTTCCAGATTTTCTCGTGATAACCTATATACTAAGAGAGAAATTAAGCCCAACCTTGAGCTAAACCGTAAACTTTGAAAGACGCATTAAAAAATGTCAACATGATGTTACAATTCTGATTGAAAGCATTTACAGAACGTTCTGGCTTGTACATGTATGTAACCGTTAAGCAGATTTGGTGATGACAACACTTTCATTGAACATTTCAGCTACCGCCTGGCCCATCATTCCTCATTGACATCAATACCTGCAAGAAACACTACGGTTGCCTGGAAGTCGTCTCGAATATGCGTAAAGAAACAGTTGATCTACAGTTATATCTTCACGTCCTTTGCTTGCCGATCCTTCTTGTTCAATTAAGATCCTCAATCTCACACTAAAGACACTCACACACAAATGCAAACAAAAAACAAGAGAACAAGTCCAAAAGTTTTAGTATAACGCATGCACTGTCATACACGATAAGCAATATGAACAATTAAATATAGCGAGCAGTGGACATTACGTAAGATGCTAACGTTTACGGAGTGTAAGAGAAACGACGGGACATGCAACTCGCACATCGGTAAACTATCGCTACTACGCACGATTCTGACCAGGTAAGTTCACCCTTTAGCTACCAAATCACGGGTTTACCGGAAGTGACCATCGTCGATTATGCTTTATAGCTTTAGGCACACAGTCGATAACCACATCCGGACAGAGCAGTGCCATTCATAAGGCAAGTTTGGCACACTCTAACCATTTCCCGAGTCACCCTACACCAGCCACTTTCTCTGGATTTGTGATGTAATGTATTGGGGGATGATAAAGATTTTGTATTTTTGAATGGAGGAGGGTGGAGTGTTAGATAGCAAACGTTTATATGTGTGTGGTCTCGATGTTGAAATGTGAAAGGGGGACTATCAGCACCCAGAACAGTTCACTTAAATTAATTACTATACATTTTATATATTATAGTATATCATTAACATGAATGAATGTGGTTAGTCTGGCGCATAGGGCAATGACATGAAGCCCAAACAAGTGCGCGCTTATCTAAATCGTCCCTTGGTTTCATGTACTGAAACCAGCGACGCATTCTACTATAATAACTCATTTAAAATATCCAGTTATTGACGGGTGAAGATTTAGTCCTCTGAAATGTCGAGAACTAATGACCACGATTACGGCAGAGCATAACGACAATTATCACCATATTGTCCCATTCAGATTTCGTTTAAACAGACTCAGCAATCATATCGTCAGTATTATATCCTTTTATAGACCTTAGGTATATTACAGACAGTGTATTGTTTTGTCATCAGTAAATATTTGTTATTTGTGAAATTATCATCAAGGTCAAAATCTGTTGTCAAAGTTGAATAATAAATATAAAGGTTACATCATATCACGTGAACGCCTCGCACTAGAACTCGTGGAGTAGTCTTTGACCGGTATGGCCTAACCTACATACTTTTTTATGAAAGCAAGTCACGTCAGTCATTCGCCACTAAATATCAACCTGGAAAATACACAAACTTGGTTAAAGATATTTTGATAGCAGTGTGACTTTGAACAGCGGTATCTGTGAGCTCTCGCCGTTTGATTAGCTGTAAAAGCTCATATCGTTTCGTGTTACACGTGAAATGTTATCACACTTTCTTCTTACACAGTTCTGTAGTGGTTGTGTCCTTGCGCACGACATTTGACCTCAAATGCTATGGATATCATGTGACGGTCTCCCGTATGTTGTTCATTAAGGTAGTCACCAGATACTTTAAGTAGACACTGCCTCAAAATGATCTTGGATGTTGACATATCGAACAAAAACATCATTCTGACCTTGACGTTTTAAATAAATAAATAAAAAGCTGAAACGTATTTTCAGAAAGGGTCAACACTCCCTGCAGAAATACACTTTGAGTCTATATCTAATACAGACGTAGAAATGTTCCTTATTCCATATCGTACACAAGTGTTGATATCATATAAGATCTGTACTTGCTTAAGATGAGATTCTCACACATATTGATATATTTTTTCAATTGAAATTTGTATCAAAATACAGGGGAAAAATGTAAAATAACCGGTTTTTTTATCTTCCTTCCGATTAAAAGGAATTCGTCAATACTCGTTTAAATTTCATGCATTGCACAGGAACCCGTATTTCGTCGTTCTATAAAACACGTGTGGCTTGTTTCACACACTAACCACCTCTCCTAATTTGGGATGGAAAACGATCTGTCATCTATAGAGGCCTGACGGCGGTTAAATGAAGATGTTAACGACCTTATGATTCATACGTTACTATATATCAATAATACCTTCACATATCAAAAGCTATAATCAATTTTCTTTACAATAAAAAATCAGAGATTCTGCAATTGTCAGGATTTCGAAAAAAGTGGGTATCAATAAGATTGTCCCTTTGGAGTGTCTTGCCCGAGGGTGATTGGATACTTGTGTGGTTGGAATAGTCGTAAGTGTTGTTGTGTCCTTGTCTGGTTGGAGTAGTTGTAAATGTTGTTGTGTCCTTGTCTCGTTGGAGTAGTGGTGAATGCTGTCGTTTCCTTGTCTGGTTGGAATGGTGGTGAGTGTTGTTGTGTACTTGTCTGGTTGGAGTAGTGGTGAGTGTTGTTGTGTGCATGTCTGGTTGGAGTAGTGGTGAGTGGTGTTGTGTGCTTGTTTGGTTGGAGTAGTTGTAATTGTTGTTGTGTCCTTGTGTGGTTGGAGTAGTGGTAAGTGTTGTTGTGTCCTTGTCTTGTTTGAGTAGTTGTAAATGTTGTTGTGTCCTTGTCTCGTTGGAGTAGTGGTGAATGTTGTCGTTTCCTTGTCTGGTTGGAGTAGTAGTGAGTGTTGTTGTGTCCTTGTCTGGTTGGAGTAGTGGTGAGTGTTGTTGTATCATTGTCTAGTTGGAGTAGTGGTGAGTGTTGTTGTGTCCTTGTCTAGTTGGAGTAGTGGTGAGTGTTGTTGTATCCTTGTCTGGTTGGAGTAGTTGTAAATGTTGTTGTGTCCTTGTGTGGTTGGAGTAGTGGTGAGTGTTGTTGTATCCTTGTCTGGTTGGAGTATGTGTAAATGTTGTTGTGTCCTTATCATGTTTGTGAAGTTGTAAATGTTGAATACGGTCGGTATTGTAAATCATTATTAATTCAATTGCCTCCACATGGATTCGAACCCAGGACCTTTGGCTTACTAGACTTACGCTCAACCGATCGAGCTGAGATTTTCTCTTTAGACGCCATGATGATAACCACCGGTATTTACCAGCGTTACAATTATTAATTGCGATAACAATTATACAATATTCAAAATAATGAGGACAAAATCGTTGTCGTATTGTGTGTTTATTTTGGTAACAAATAACATGTAATGCTGCATATTGAATGGAAAACAACCAGCATGATTAAATACGTTAGAAAAATAAACATTCTGTAAAACTTTATTGTCTGTACACTAAAACTAATACATATATGGGGAATGCACGTGACCGAAGTGTATGACCAATGAAATACGCCTGTGTCACCTATGTTCGATGTGGACAGAGATGCCGAATCAGAAGAGAAGTTTTTTTCTTCATTTGAATTTGAACAAAAGTTTGCCTCGTGCTTAATTTCAAAACATCATTATTCCGAGACTGAAACTCTCTGTTTACATCACGAAAAGGCAATTAGTAGTTTTTTTGTCACAAGTTCTAAAGTGGTAAATATATAAAGTTGGAATCACGTTTTCAGTCATCAATGAAACACGACTATGGACACGAATGACTTTATCGGATTGTGACATTGTAACGCTAAGCGACATGAAGCAAAATCTGGAATGTGTGTGAGGTATGGGAGAGAATATTGCTATTTGTTTGTAACTTAAAACTGTATACATTGTAACATACTACATAAAAAAGGTACTCGTACAAACAAATCGTGTCGTTTGGATTTCATTATAATCAGAGAACTGTGGCACAGTGTCTTTATTCTAGAGACTTGCACACAACGTTAACTTGTCCAGTGACTACTTCGCGTCAACATAGGTATGGAGTGGCTGGTTGGTCCTTCATATGTATCAGAGAAGTAGCCAACGTGAATTATGAATCAAGTCTTTCCAATCACGGAAAAAAATAAACAAGTTCAATATTATGATACACATCTCTGCATAAACTCCTGACCATATCATTGTTCTCAATGTCAGCCGTATCTGTTTAAAAACATACTTTAGAACTGTTCTTTGTCCATAAGTTGATCACCGACCAAGAAACACTGAACAAAGAGGCGCTACAATGCAATATGTTTTATGTCCGTGCGTTTCACTCCATTCAACATACAAAATGGGCACCGAAATCTCCATATTAAGGTTTCAATAGAAGTCCTTTTTCTTTGCGTCTGGTTGCATATAAGTCCTGGATAAACATATGCTTGATGACGGAATCGTTCTCCCTATACCTAGAACGTATGCTGATATACAATCACTGATCGTAATGAACGAAGCATTTGGTACGTTTATTTAGTGTAAACATAAAGTGACCTCTAATTACGTATGTCGTTATAACTATATATCTAACATAGCCTGGTAATTACGAGATAATCATAATGTTGACGTAACGAGAAAATATCCGTCTAACTGGATTTCGGAAAAAATAATTTCAGCTGATAAAACGTATTTTAATTGTTGTTGCAAAAATGAATAAAAATTAAAAATGTAAATTAAAGAAATGAAGATATAACAGGCAATATTGATATATGTAATTGTACATAACGTTGATTGTTCCCTGGGAATGCGTAGATTTACAAAGCACTTGTTACAGAACTTGTTCCTTCATACTCTTCTGAATCCACTCAGAATGAATATATCTTGAGCCAGTTAAATACATTCATTACTGAATTCCTTGAAAAATTTCAAAGAAAATTCCGAACTTCATCATAAGATGGATCATTATACGTTAGGTCTACAGATCACAGTCTCCTGGTTTTGATAAACCAACCTGGACCACATATTGCACTCTACACCTGTTGGGTTGAAAGTTTCCTAACTTGTCACAGTTCGATCTTTTCAACCTCAGCCTATTTTCTCCCGCTGCATCCGATGCCGAAGCTTGCTCCCGAACTTTGTGACCTCGTAAATTGACGAACCCGGTGTTTCCGGATGGGAGATGGCAACAATGGTGATGTCGTGGATTTTATGGACGACTAAAACCTCGTCATCAGCTTTCCCTACCAAAGTATCTTTGTCATCGTTGTGACGAAAACACGTGTAATAATTGTCACAAAATTTCATTGTCATTAGCGATGAGTATTTGGCGGATACAGCACATCCGATAGACCTTATATCCTTCTCGCTAACTTTGAAGTCGTGACTACAGGCAAGCATGGTATGTCCATCGTGATGAAATATAGCAGCTTTTTCTACCTTTCCATTTTTTGTAAGTCTTGTCAATAAATCCTTCCAGGTATTCATTTTTTAATTCACAATGTATCAACACAAACAATATTGGAGAATGTTTAACTGGACTTTCAATGATAGTCTTTACCAGATAGTTAATGACAAGGTTAGAGTCACTCTCAGTTCACATATATCATGTATTCATATAAATTTCCAATTGGAAAACACACCACTATCAGTTAGCGATAAGCTGACCTGCTTACCTAGCATCACAACACTGAAACTGTCCAGGTGAGCCACATACATATATAGGTATGTAGCTCCGTGACGTAGCTGCAATGATTGACAGCGGTTTGTGATAGCGTTAGATGTATGTACACAGGTACCGCCCACCGCCTTGACATAATGTTACGGAAGGGCACGGCAGGTATTACCTCAAATTGTACAGGTAATATATATACAGCGATCCTATATCCGTACCTAGCAGTCCTAACACAGCGACCCCATACCTCAGGAATTTAGATTATTATTACATATGTTGTCGTCACCTTATCGCTAAAATTGATTACAAAATTAAAAAATAAAATAAATTTGGGATAATAATTAAAAATTGATATAAAATTAATGTCTTTGTTGTACTTTACATCCTGATTGAGGGATGATGTGGCAGAATTAATATTGAGTAATGCGTGCGGTGAATAGATTACATCACCGACTTTTCATTAGAAAGGGAGCATGTTCTTCACTTACATATATATATCACTTCCCCGATAACAAAATCGCGCGCATTACCAGAGACTACGTGTTTTATTCAAACTTAGTAAGCTTGCGTATTGTACCGTCATTCCTCTGGTCGGACTGATTTTGTTTATTTTTCACTATCTCGTATTGCTTGTGTTGTGTAATTTGTTTTCTGGGTTTATCGTCTCGTCAACAGCCAAGGTCATTTTGAAGTAGAGTCTCGCTGTAATATCTAGCAACTACGTCAATGTACATGATATATACCGTACAGGTACAGCAAGGGGCGGGGCCACTATCTGGAACGGGGAGAGGAGGGAGTGTCATATGCCGACTTTGGCACTTGTCATAAGTATTAACAGCAATCCTTTTTCATCCAGTCGGAGATATTAAATGAAATCGTCAAAATTAATGATATTTAGAATCAATTATATTTCCTTTCAAATTAGTCACTTATAGAAATGAAACACGTGTCGTCGCGTGCATCTTAGAAGCAGGGTCCATCCGTTTGCCGTCCATTTAACATGAAACACGTCTTTCTGTTACCACACGAGAAAGAATTTCGTGTTTGTATTATGAAGATAGTAATCCATTTCCATCACAGCACTATGTATTTATGTTATTTCGAACGAGTTGACCGCGGAACATTTCCACGGCCGATCTGGTCTCGAACCTCGGTTGTCTACAGGAAAGGTGGACAAGAAGTCGACATTTGATACAGATACAATAGACAATATATCGACTTTATTTAATGTTTCATATCTACGAAAGCCTGGAGAATGACATGGAATTAATTATGATCCTCGGTGTTGGTTTACTGGTATTTCGTCAGGATTTTTTTTTTATTTCAAATTATCTTAATCACACAGGCGACTGGATGTCAGTCTTTAATTTTTTCCAATTGAAAGGTATATGAATAATTGTTTAGAAGACGTGTTTTATTGTTGAGCGGATCATGAAGGAAAAGTGGGGTTGGAGGTTGGGGGTGGGGCTTGGGAGTGGGGTAATGAGGGTGGTGGTGGTGGGGGGGGGGGGGGTTATATAATTGTATTGTGAGTTGTGTGAATTGATTGCTAGTAAAGATTAACGACAACAGCCTTAGCTTCTGAAATCCACTAAACAATATTGATCACCATTTCTTAAAAACGGAATTTTCTTCTGAATAAGTTACACATGTAAGAATATCGTAGCAACTGTAATGAAATCTGAAAGCATATGCATGTAGCCAACACAAGTGCAAACCTAATCGTTTGTAATTAGCTATCTCGATGTTTACAGAGAAATGCAATGATTTAGTATCATCAACGACATTTATTTGTCTCATCACAGTTTCTTTCATTTTACCCAGACCTTCTAGATGCATGACGTCATTCCTGTTTTCATAGTCGCAGCATATTAAAGATAACGATTTATTGGAGGGAGGTACAATATATGAAAGTGAAAGATGAGTACGTAATAGAATTGCAGGACATGATGAAGTACTTATAAGATCGTGCTTTAAGGTGTGACACGGATGTTGATAGCGTAATAGTGCACGTGGGGTTCAAGAAATAGAGCACGTGGGGTGCAATAAAATCCTACTTACGTTATTAAATACCAGGATCCATTCTCGAAGTTTGACAGAATGTCTGAATAAAAAAAATGCCATACCTGAATCGAGCAGACACCAAAACAACAGGAAAGACAACATATTCGGTACAAATATCCGGAAAAACATAAGTACAAACAGGATTGACAACATACGTGTACAAATAACAGGGGGAGATAACAAGCATACTAACACCTGTAGAAGCAACGTACGTGTATTCAAATGATATGAAAGACAGCATGTTTACACACAACAGAAAAGACAACAAAGAAACCTGTTTTTAGTTATTGTTTAAGTTTTTAGTCACAGGCTGTATTTTCAATCCCACCGCCCTTACTTACTGTAAATTAATTGTTGAAAATGTTATATATATATATATATATATATATATATGTTATATATTATATATGTGGAGTAAACGTTTATTGTAACATCATAAATATGTATCATTCATACTTTTATTTATTTTACAACAATTGCGAAACAAATTATCCAATTATAATAATCACGCACCTAAGCTGAAGTTTCTAACCCACTACTTCAAACATATGTTATGGCATAATATCTTATTATTATCTTTATTTCCTCCAAATATGAAGATTTACAAAGACAACAATATAAACAGCAATAAATTACATAAATTTACACACGTACACACCAACACGCACATACATATATATACAGTTACAATATGTTTTGATAGTTAATTAGAGATATTTCACTACTTTCAACACATTTTCAAGATATAGGGTTTTGGTACTTATATGTACCAGAAAAACAGATTACTGATAATAGTTTTTCAACATTTGACATACACATGAGATAGCGCCTAATCTGAAATGTTCCATTTTCTCTGAAGATAAATCATACTTTAATAGACTGCCCAACAGAGCATTAGTTAATTCGAAATCCGATAAGTTATGTATATGGACACTGAATTGAATATCTGACATGTTAATAACATAGCACCATAATTCGTCTCTAATACCTGCATTTGCATCACAATTTAGAACAATATGAGTTATAGAATCATTGTAAAATTTTCCACAAACATGACACAATTCCGTATTGGTAGACCTGCGAGAGGTTCACACACCATCTTAAAATACAATGTATAGATCTAGAGTACTGAGGATATTTTGCAGCAAGTTTCCATAAGCAATGTGACTCTAGCTTGTTATGAATCGACGCGAACCGGAAGAAGTCACTGTCATTTGACATTCTTTGTTTCAATTCATTTTCTTCAAATATATATACGTACTTATTTACCAATGTTTTCCACTGTCGTTTACCAGGTAACGAGCCCGTTCTTATACAATCTGAAAAAATCCATACAATATATACTTTCGTAGGATCCGTACAATATCTGGTATGAACCCACTTTGTTTTGCAGTACTCGTATTAAACATAAAAAATATAGTGGAAAATATTTTATATACCAAAGTGCTAATGTTCATACTATATATTCGCCTCAAAAATAGTAACTTTCTTATATCAATATAAGCCTCAATAGATGTCCAACCTAATAATGAGTTAAACATATCGGTTCTCGTCCTTTTTTCAAAACCTTGGATGGATTTAACAATAAAATTTTGTGCTCTTTCTAACATGGCTATTTCAGCTTTCGAGAGTATCCATAGTTCACAACCATACAACGCAGACGGATACACTTTAATCTTAACCAGTTTAGCTACAGTAAGAGGGTTAAGTGCACTGGGGTGAGCACCAGATTTAAGGAGAGACATGGTACCAGATTTTAGATTGTTGCAAGCTCTTTCTGTTCTTTCAGTTGAATTACATCTACCGTTTAACAGTATACCTACATGTCTAATTTCACTATCTACTGGCAGAACACAATTGTACAGGTAAACCTTTGGTATATTATATGGATTGCATTTCTTTGAGAAACATACTATTTTACTTTTTGTAGAAGAGAAGGTAAATCTCCACTTTTTGCTATAATGTTCACACATGCTGACCATTTGTTGGAGACTTCGATGATTCGTGCTCACTAAACATATATCGTCTGCTTGAGTTGGTATATTAACTTTAAGGTCAATAATCATTGCTCCTTTCCCACATGTCTCTATTTCATTCAATAATTCATTAATAAAGATAAGATACATTTTAGCAGACAGAGATCCCCCTTGTAAGATTCCTCTATTCATTTTAACATTTGGTGAGGTGAAACCATTATATGAAACAGAGCTTTCAACATATATGAGTGATATGCAGGTGCTCACTGTTATATCACAATTTTTCCTAGTATTTCTGGTTTTGATTTATTACAAATCATTGCCCGTGATTGACCTAATTATGTGCTGCTCTGTTATTAACTCTTGTTTGTTTATCTTACTATGTTTTACCTTCATGTGATAATTTGTTTATGTAACATCACATGTTTTGTTTCTGTTGTTTTTAATTATGTTTGTTTAAACAAATTAGCGCTACGGCGCTAATGTTGTTCCTTGTTTGACGTATGCGACGTCAAAGAAAAGTTTCTTGTGTCGTCTAACGACACAGGGGAGGTAACTGCGGGGAAACAAATTGGTATCCTTCGGAGGTTCTCTAAAATTTTCATTACTTGTCACAGACTTCGGCAAGGTGATCCGATGCGTTGATAATGTAAACAAAAGAAGACGGTAAGATAAAAAAAATTGTAATTACGACAAAAACAGCAAACAAATATCAATAACTTCTATCCTAAATAATTAAAATGCACTATTCACTTTTGATTTTTAAGAGAAGTTAAGATATATCAGCACATGCAAATTGTATCGATATATATGTAGTCTGGTTTACGTGTGAACATGTGAAGTTTCCATATTACATCCGGGATACATCACAAACGTACACAGGTATTCCACGATAGATAGCTACGTAATGTCTACAGGATGTAAATATATAGTTTAAGATGTAAGTAATCATTAATAACAAGATATATACAGATATGTGGAGCCACACCTGTTATAATCTATTCTTTATTTTCCTGCTGTAACGTAAGGTCTATCATAAAGTGCCAGCGTCTTGGAAGCATTTGAATCTTGTATAGTCTAGATTGACTGTGAACTTTGACGTGTTGTGTCGAGGATGACAACTTAATTATCTTAAGTCGAAAGTAAAAGAATTTGAACATTAGAGTGTAAGCTCAGAATGTCTTGTTTGATTTACACGTATATGATGGGAGTGTTTGAACTTGTCAAACTTGTCTTCTTTAATTGAGTGTGACAGAAGTTGAATCTCGTCCTATTTGATAGACGGTGAAAGTCTTTGAATCGTGTAGTGTAGATTTAGGGTATTTGAGTTTAAATCTCATCCTGTAAGATTAAGGGTGAAAGTGTTTGAATCTCCTCCTGTTTAGTTAAGAGTGAAAGTTTAAATCTTGCCCTGACAGGTTTAGGATGACATAGTTTGAACTTCGCCCTGTCAGGTTAAAGGGGACGGTGTTTGAATCTTATCCTGTCAGGTTAAGGAAGAACTTGTTCACATACAGTTTCAAATGAAAGAGCCTGACATCAGCTTGTCTGGTATTGACAGTACAGATATACATTGACAAGGAAGAAAAAAAATTACAGGTGATGGGCAACAGGAAATAAATAATTACTGAAATGGAATATTTCTGGAGTAAAAATTTCCCAATATCAATACTAACTTGCACAGCACCCGTATTAGATTTTGCAATTCCACTCACAATCTATTTTCTCGTTGCTCTGCACTTTGTAACATCTATTGCAACAGATTTGCCTGTACATTAAGGACGAGCCTCTCAACCTCGTAAAACCTGGCTGTAATACTCTTGCTACCCTCACAGCTTGCTACGTTTGACACCAATGTCAAGAGATGAAAAGAAGGTAGTGTTTCTTCCAGCTAAATGTCTGCAGCTTCTTACAAGTTTGTAGATTTAATTGTGAATAAGCGATTTTTCCTTTTATTAATTTCGAACAATTTTAAGCAGTAAAACTTTAGACACATAATGGTGTCATTATCCGTTGGTAGAACTGCAAACAAAATGTTGCCTCTGCTACATGTACATTTTCAGGTACACAAATATACCTGTTTGTGTTTTATCATATTTTCATATCAATTCAGAAGCAGGTATATCCTTAACACAATGGAGAACTTGGTTCTTGTGTTCCCCAAGATTCATCACAGATACATTTTTCTGATCCAAATTCACTGTCCTTCTTTATATTATAGATTACAATAGTCTCCTAGACTTTGATATCAATATGGTTTCAATGTAGACGACTAATACAAATGTTCCCCGAGACCGTGTGTGATTAGTATCTATTGCTATTCCATCCATAGATGCATGTGTCAGATGGGTTAGAGGTACATGAGGCAGCAGCGACTGGTGATGCTGACTCGTTAGTGGAGTATCTCCGCACCAACAAGTATGACGTTAATTTGAAGGATTCAGATTGGAATGACCGTGCTGCTTTACACTGGGCTGCCATGAGAGGTACTGACTTTAACTTGAGGCAACACTTCACTAGAGTGAGGGGTAACCAGACTCTCCATCGGATCTTATTTTCCTTCAAGTTTCTGTATAAGGGAACCAAGTCTGTAGTGAGCTAAAATGACTACATATTCCTTCCATTTCCTGTAGATAAAGATGATCTTAACTTGAAGTGTACTTCTTATACCAATTCCTGTTTTTGGGGTAGTAAAAAAACTGAAATCAATTAATATCTTAAATTGTTAGGTCATATGTTTGTCTGTTTTGGTGCACATGCATAAATTTTCGCATTTTGAACATCTTCTCAAGGTCCACTGGTAACATTAAACTGGTAATTCATGGTGTTGTTAAGGAAAGGATGCTGACAAAATTTTCTTACTTATTTGGCCTGGTCAATAGTTCTACCTTTTACAGTCATGATGGAAATTTGAAACATACTTGCACTTAGTTGCAGGTTCAGAATATATATATGAGCTTGATGTTTTTCCAAAATTATCAGATATATAAAAATGCTAAATTCATTGAATTATGGGGCTAGTACACCTTCCCATCTAGATTTTGACTTTACATCTGATTACTTTGGGTTTTCCTAATTCATCCCTTTGGCTTCACAATTTGGGTCCTTCGCATCACTGATGAGGTCTAGAAGGTAAAAAACAGCTGTATGATGCTGTTAAATTCATTGTTAACTGGCTGTAATGTATCTTAATGTACACTTGCATTTAAAGGTGCTATTTTTTACATACAATTATCCTGCACTGACAATGAGAACATTTCACTGTAGGTTTTGTTGAGTGTATACGGATCCTACTTGAACATGGAGCAGATGGAGTGATCCGGACAGACTCGGGATGGACTCCAGCCCATTGTGCTGGAGAAACAGGAAAGCTGACTGTACTGAGAGCCCTCCACAGTGCTGGTGTTCCGCTAGACCTCACTGACAAATATGGGGATACCCCCAAGGACATCGCAGCTATTTACGGCCATCATGACTGTGTTCAATTTTTAAACCAGTAAGAATTCAGTATGCAACTTTGAAGGCATTAGGTAAACTAACGTGATATGTAGGCGAGGCAGGGTGGTGTTGGATGGGCTAGAGGGTCAGGGGTTAGGCTTATTACTAGGACAATGAGAAATGATTAAAATGAAATGAAGTTCTACTGAAGCTGCAATAGATGTTTGTGGACTTCTTAAAAGGAGCATGTATTTATAGCAAAATAAATTCAAATGTAACACAACAAAAGATTTTATATAAAGAAGAATTCCAGGTAACTGAAAATATTGATCGAGATAGAAATTAAATTACATTAAATTATTTTGGAAGTGAAGTGTTTTTAAAACATCTTTGAATAAAGGATAATATTTAAAGCTGTGGATCTAATTACAATAAGAATTATGTTAACAATAGAAAATCAGGTATTGAGCCTTGCTGGGATTAACAGGTGTTAAACTTTTATTTTCTAGTGTTGCTGAAGAAAAAGAAAAGGATGAACATAGGACGTGACAAATCTCCTGACACCAAGTCTTGAATCATAATTTCTACATCTCAACAACACCATTGCTAAGAAGATTGGTCATGATGTCAATCCATTAATGAAGATACAGTGGATTCATTATCATAGAATAGAAAAAAAAAAAGAATTGGAAGTGGGAAGTTTGGGACAACCATCACTTTCAGCTGTGTTTACTAACTCACTACAAGAACATTGTATATAAACTGTTGTGGATATAATAAGTAAATACTGTTGAACATATTTATGTCAAATAAAAATTATAAATGACAAGTACAGTTAAGGTGATTGAATATCAATCAATATAATCCTATCGATATGTCATCATTCATTGCAGACTTCTGTATGGTATACAATCATATATACGTCCACTGGGTAGTATGTTGTACATTGTACAGTTTCTACCCTTGTTCAACATGTATCTCTGTAGTTGTTCAGATTTGATCACACGGAAAAAATGTCAATGATAGAAACAATTAATTTGTTTGTGCAGCTTTACTAAACAAGAGAATCGGTAAAACTGATGGATGCTCCCTGAATAAATGTTGGAAGTTTCATGTTGATACCTCTCATAGTTTCTGTGTTATGCTCTGGACAAAATTTAAGCATGAAAAATAACAAAGGGCAATAACTCCTAAAATATGAAAAAGAGAGTTATGGGTCTTGTACACTGCACTTCTCCTTATTGAGATTTGTCTGCCTATGAAGTTTCATGTTGATACCTCTTATAAATTTTGTGATATGCTCTGGACAAAATTATGATGGTAGGTCAGAGGGACAAAGCCACAACTATATGCTCTCCCTTTGAGAAGCATTAAGATTTGTTTACATGTTAAGCTGTTCTGTTTACCCTTCAGCAAGTCAGAGGGTCAAGATATTACCTCTAAAATAGGGCTGTAGTCTTATTACAGGACAAATTGATGACAATTGATGAATGGATGGACAAACCACAGAATTTGCAAATGCACGGTGGTCTGAAAAATCTGATGAATTCCCACGATGATATTTCAGACCATATTTGGTATAAATTCATTCAAGCATTAAGGAAGAAAAAGTGTTTTGAAGCAAAATCATTGACTAACTTTCCCATTTGGGGTCCTGGCCCAAGGTCTCTAGGGGGTCAAATCAACTTTCTGTATTTAAGAAATGATGATCCACCTGCAACAATGTTTCAGATAAAATTTGGTTGAAATATACCCAGGCATTAAGAATGAGTAGCATTTTGAAGCAAAATATTGCCTTATTTCCCCTTTTGGAGCCCCATGAACCAGTCCCTAGGGGTTTAATCAAATTTCTGAATTTAAGAAATATTTGCCTATACTAACTGATGAATCAGGCCAAATAAGTTGAAATCAACAAAGGTATGAAAGAGGAGTAGGGTTTTAGAAGATTATGCATGACACAAGGAAGACGGCACACGACGACGGACGAAGCTTGATGACTATAAAAATGCACTTTACACATCAGTAAACAAAAAAAGGGAAAATTGTTTCTTACATTTACCTTTTGTAAGCATTTTTTTCTTTGCTTTAAAGCTCCTGTAAAACTTAAAATGTGGTTCATTGGACACAGCTGTACAACTGATGGAATAGCTGTACAACTGATGGAACAGCTGTACAACTGATGGAATACCTGTACAACTGATGGAACAGCTGTACAACTGATGGAATAGCTAAACATCTGAATGCAGTTCACTGAAATGTTTTCAATACAGGAAGTTATCAAAAAACAGTTTCACAATAACGTCAGACTTGACGTTGACTTAAATGTTAACATCAAAGACAAGTCGCATCACGTGTAAGATCAGTTTTAATACATGTAATACAATGACAATACCTTATTACTGACCAGACCAGGATGACTGGACAGTAATGATAAAAAACAATTTCTCATCGACATGAAATGGCTTAAACTGACACTAACTCTCCCTAATGTACACCAACTCTTCTTCCTCATCTACTTCAAATATCCCTCATAGACATCAAATCTTCCTTATAGACACCAAATATCCCTCATAGACATCAAATCTTCCTTATAGACACCAAATATCCCTCATAGACATCAAATCTTCCTTATAGACACCAAATATCCCTCATAGACATCAAATCTTCCTTATAGACACCAAATATCCCTCATAGACATCAAATCTTCCTTATAGACACCAAATATCCCTCATAGACATCAAATCTTCCTTATAGACACCAAATATCCCTCATAGACATCAAATCTTCCTTATAGACACCAAATCTCTCATCTATATCAAATCTCCCTCATCGACACTAAATCTCTCTCATCTACATCAATCTCCCTCATTGACACCAAATCTCTCTCATCTACATCAAATCTTACTTATAGACACCAAATTTCTCATCTATATCAAATCTCCCTCATCGACACTAAATCTCTCATCTAGATCAAATCTCCCTCAAAGACACCAAATCTCTCTCATCTACATCTATATCAAATCTCCCTCATCGACAATAAATCTCTCATCTAGATCAAATCTCCCTCATCGACAATAAATCTCTCATCTATATCAAATCTCCCTCATCGACACTAAATCTCTCATCTATATCAAATCTTACTTATAGACACCAAATCTCTCTCATCTATATCAAATCTCCCTCATAGACACCAAATCTCTCTCATCTACATCAATCTCCCTCATTGACACCAAATCTCTCTCATCTACATCAAATCTCAGTTATTGACATCAAATCTCTTTCAGAAACACCTGGATATCTGGACTGTAATGATAAAACTTGTGGATACATAATTTCTCATTTGTACATCAATCTATCATGGACACCAAATCTTTTCTGGACATCAAATCAGTTAAGGATATCAAACCTCACTCATGTGGCACCTATCTCTTTTATGGACACTAAATATCTTCCTTACACCAAATCTCTCTTATTGGACATCAAATCTCTCAAACCACAAGGATGACTGGACAAAAATGCTGCAACCATTCACTAATAGTATATACAAATTGTTAACAATTTTAAATTCCCAGGAGCTAAGAACATTATAATGGTATTATGATAACCAGCTGCCTCAGGATTATGTATCTCAGTGTACCAGTCTGGGTCAAAATACTTGTATAAATTTTAACACCATCAATTCAAGTTAAAGACCAACAAATATAAAATGTCGAACTTTCTGTGTTAGCCCTTATAACTGTAAATTTGACTGTGTCTTAGCCCTTATAACTGTAAATTTGACTGTGTCTTAGCCCTTATAACTGTAAATTTGACTGTGTCTTAGCCCTTATAACTGTAAATTTGACTGTGTGTTAGCCCTTATAACTGTAAATTTGACTGTGTCTTAGCCCTTATAACTAAATTTGACTGTGTCTTAGCCCTTTTAACTGTAAATATGACTGTGTCTTAGCCCTTATCACTGTAACTTTGACTGTGTCTTAGCCCTTATAACTAAATTTGACTGTGTCTTAGCCCTTATAACTGTAAATTTGACTGTGTATTAGCCCTTAAACTCTTTGTTTGATTTGTTTAAAGTGATATTGAGACCTGGAGCATTATTTGTTTTACCAGAATCCATAGCTACAGGCTTGTTATCAATGATGTTGAAACAATTTTTCCTTTCTCTGTTTAATATCAAAAACTTGATAATTTTGTTATCAGACTTCCTAACAAATATTCAGAGGTGTATAAACTTCATATGATGAGATACAAAATGTCCTGACTTTATAGGTTAGTTTATTGGTCTATGTTCGATGTATCAAGTTAAAGAGAAGTTCTATCTAACTGAGCAGTATATATTTTGTTTTGTATTTACCAATGTTACTGTACAGTGTATCATTTTATTTAACAATCTAGCAATTTGTTTATCAAAACTGGGTAAAATGAAATGAAAATTTTCCATTCTATTGCAGTTTATCACTAATAAGACTAATAAGTATGTATTAAACAAACTAGTTTGAAGCAATACAGCACCCCTATTTATATAAGTTATTATTACAATCAGACAGTAAATGGATTTTCTGGCTTTCTTTTTTATCATGTAGCTACAGATCTTACGCAAGAAAACCAGTCCCCTGATTGCTGCAATTGTTATACTCTTCTAGAACTGCCCCTAATCACCCTGTATACCATTTGGTATACAAATGAAGGACAATGGGAAACAAGTTTACTATATTAGACACTGCTGCATTGGTTTTACCCTGAGACTTTTTTCAGTATAGATGAAATTAATATTTTATCAATATTACATCTGGATTGATCTTAAACATAACAAAAGTCACCACAGCAAATTCTTATTCCCTTCTAACACTTCCAAAACACTATAGGGCTTAACACTTCTACAGGCATGTGAAAACAAAAGACAATGAATTAAATATCACTCAATTGTCAGCATGAAATATGTATCAGCTACATTTGAATTTCATCATCAGATATTTTCAAACAATCACTTGATTTATCTGGATTTTTCTTGTCAGTGTCCTATACTATCCTACATTTATATCACTGACTTTGTGAAAACTCTTAACTAAATAAATAAATGTATCAAAACCATCACATCATTCATCTAGATTTGTTGTCAGAGACCTAAAGTATCTTACATCTTTGGCTATATGTAGCTCTCAGTGAATGAATAAATGATATGCTCTACGTATGAGGCCGACAAAAAAAAATCATTGGCTTAAAAATTTCTTCACTAACACTCGTAAAGACACAGCATATATCCTTTATAGGTAAATGTCTCATTTACATAATTAATTAATGTAAAGGTGTCATTTTCTGGCCTTCATAGCCTGTTTGCTAGCTTCTCGTCGTCGCTGGTTGAGAGGATTTCTGGGATCAATATAATCATATCTATCAAGTTCCTGTACATTTGCATCGATGACTCGCCTCTTACTTTCTTCTGTGTCGAATTTCAGGGTATGTCTCATCCTACACAAAAGATAACCAAGCATGTCTCTTATGAAAAACAATAGCCAAATTACAATTCAAACGCGCATATAACTCAGATATGTATCATTACAACAAGGGAGATAATGATCTTATCCTCAATACTAGGTGTAACAACACTAAATCATTTACTAGTTATAACATATGATCAATGATACAAGGGGAGAGAGTGATCTTATCCAAAAATCTAGGTGTAACAACACTAAATCGTTTACTAGTTATAACATATGATCAATGATACAAGGGGAGAGAGTGATCTTATCCAAAAATCTAGGTGTAACAACACTAAATTATTTACTAGGTTACAAATCAGTATATATTTAAGTTGGAGATTATCGTTCATTCTAGTGCAATACTAGGTATAACAACACTAGATAACATAGTTACAATACAATAAAGTTGATAACATATATAAAGTGGGTGACTTATAATATAATTATAACCTATTTATAGAAAATGAAAAAGGTATGTAACCTTACCAGGACATATCCCCTGAGTCTTCCTCCCCCTCATTGTCGTCCTCCTCCTCCTCTTCATATTCCCCTCCAATGACCTTGGCAGACCTAAGTTTGTTCTGAAACTTTGACAAAAGTTCCATCGTAGCATTTTCACGACTGGAGCCTTTCTTGTTTTGCTGTTTCTTTAAATCCTGATACTTTTGTTTTTCTTTCAGATAGCTAGCCACGACATCATTGACAGGTTCTATGGATTCATGGGAAAAAGAGAAAAATATCATTTATATGTGATCTCAGTATTCCATTACATGCAACATCCTGGGAAAGGAAGAACCATTGACTGTCCGAACTAATATCTTTGTCTTCAGCTATTAATTTGGACATCACTGATGACACATTTTGACATTGTCTAGCAATCTATATAGTTATTCATACATGTTCAAGAGGCCCCCTGGGCTTTACAGTCATCTGACTATAAATTCCTGTAGGAGATCTAGCATTACTACAGCTGTAGTAGTGGGAACTGTTATTAATTATTAAAAAAACATTTGGGAATTTTATTAACTTTTAGTTAATAAAGGCATTTCACATTCTCACAACATCCCAACAAAGTTTTGAAAAAGAGGGACACTTTATCAGCTGCCTTTTCTTATCATTCCAATCACTTTTCAGCTCAATGAGATCAGTGGAAGAGAATTTTCAAATGTGTTTATCAATATGGTGGCCATATTGGATTTCATACTGACCAGAAAAATAACACCACATAAATATTTCTATCCCCAGTATCCATACCTTCACTACCAAACACTTTTTGTATATTCCACATTATTCCTGACTGGTCATTTTTTCAGGATTATTCTTACCTTTGTCTTTTCTACTTTCTGTTTTGCTTGCTGTACTATCAACCTTTTCTGTAGATCCTTTCAATTCTTTTCTTAGTTGTTTGGCTTCTTTCCTGAGCTGTTCCCTACAATTATTACAATTATATCCCTTATAGCATAATGTAATGTAAACACAATAAGCGGAGATTACATCATCACAGTGTATACACAATAACTGGAGATTACATCATCACAGTGTATACACAATAACTGGAGATTACATCATCACAGTGTATACACAAAACCTGGAGATTACATCATCACAGTGTATACACAAAACCTGGAGATTACATCATCACAGTGTATACACAATACCTGGAGATTACATCATCACAGTGTATACACAATACCTGGAGATTACATCAATACAATGTAAACACAATACCTGGAGATTACATCATCACAGTGTATACACAATACCTGGAGATTACATCAATACAATGTAAACACAATACCTGGAGATTAAACAAAAGTTGCCCCAATCTTAAATTTGTCCTTCCAGTTCATGGATGATGAAGGTAAAATTAACAATGGAAAAAATGTCCCAGTAATCTATAGCATACACAATATTATCTCACTATATGCCAATGGGACTGCTGTAGTACACATTAGGATAATCATGTCTAAATGTAACTTTACAACATCGAAGTAAACAGTAAAGCAACACCTTAGCCTCATTTTCAATCCATTCTTGTGGAAAGGTAAAAATAAATCCAATTGTAAGAATTTTTAGCTTTAATGTTTAAGTCTAAATATTAAAGGTAAGTAGGTAAACTGAAGTTATAAGATAGATACAGTATATCTGTCTAACAGAGGATCAGTTATAAATACTGTGTATCTGTCTTACAGAGGACCAGTTATAAATACATTGTATCTGTCTTACAGAGGACCAGTTATAAATACAGTGTATCTGTCTTACAGAGGACCAGTTATAAATACTGTGTATCTGTCTTACAGAGGACCAGTTATATATACCAGTGTATCTGTGTTAAAGAGGACCAGTTATAAATACTGTGTATCTGTCTTACAGAGGACCAGTTATATATACCAGTGTATCTGTGTTACAGAGGACCAGTTATATATACCAGTGTATCTTGACCAGTTATAAATTACACAGACCAGGACCAGTTATAAATACAGTGTATCTGTCTTACAGAGGACCAGTTATAAATACAGTGTATCAGCCTTACAGAGGACCAGTTATAAATACAGTGTATCTGTCTTACAGAGGACCAGTTATAAATACAGTGTATCTGTCTTACAGAGGACCAGTTATAAATACAGTGTATCTGTTATAAATACTTACAGAGGACCAGTTATAAATACAGTGTATCTGTCTTACAGAGGACCAGTTATAAATACAGTGTATCTGTCTTACAGAGGACCAGTTATAAATACAGTGTATCTGTCTTACAGAGGACCAGTTATAAATACAGTGTATCTGTCTTACAGAGGACCAGTTATAAATACAGTGTATCTGTCTTACAGAGGACCAGTTATAAATACAGTGTATCTGTCTTACAGAGGACCAGTTATAAATACAGTGTATCTGTCTTACAGAGGACCAGTTATAAATACAGTGTATCTGTCTTACAGAGGACCAGTTATAAATACAGTGTATCTGTCTTACAGAGGACCAGTTATAAATACAGTGTATCTGTCTTACAGAGGACCAGTTATAAATACAGTGTATCTGTCTTACAGAGGACCAGTTATAAATACAGTGTATCTGTCTTACAGAGGACCAGTTATAAATACAGTGTATCTGTCTTACAGAGGACCAGTTATAAATACAGTGTATCTGTCTTACAGAGGACCAGTTATAAATACTGTGTATCTGTCTTACAGAGGACCAGTTATAAATACAGTGTATCTGCCTTACAGAGGACCAGTTATAAATACAGTGTAACACTATATCTGTCTTACAGAGGACCAGTTATAAATCTGTCTGTTACAGAGGACCAATTATAAATACTAGTGTATCTGTCTTACAGAGGACCAGTTATAAATACTAGTGTATCTGTCTTACAGAGGACCAGTTATAAATACAGTGTATCAGTCTTACAGAGGACCAGTTATAAATACTAGTGTATCTGTTTTACAGAGGACCAGTTATAAATACAGTGTATCTGTCTTACAGAGGACCAGTTATAAATACAGTGTATCTGTCTTACAGAGGACCAGTTATAAATACAGTGTATCTGTCTTACAGAGGACCAGTTATAAATACAGTGTATCTGTCTTACAGAGGACCAGTTATAAATACAGTGTATCTGTCTTACAGAGGACCAGTTATAAATACAGTGTATCTGTCTTACAGAGGACCAGTTATAAATACAGTGTATCTGTCTTACAGAGGACCAGTTATAAATACATTGTATCTGTCTTACAGAGGACCAGTTATAAATACAGTGTATCTGTCTTACAGAGCACCAGTTATAAATACAGTGTATCTGCCTTACAGAAGACCAGTTATAAATACAGTGTATCTGTCTTACAGAGCACCAGTTATAAATACAGTGTATCTGCCTTACAGAAGACCAGTTATAAATACAGTGTATCTGTCTTACAGAGGACCAGTTATAAATTCATTGTATCTGTCTTACAGAGGACCAGTTATAAATACAGTGTATCTGTCTTACAGAGGACCAGTTATATATACCAGTGTATCTGTCTTACAGATGACCAGTTATAAATACAGTGTATCTGTCTTACAGAGGACCAGTTATAAATACAGTGTATCTGTCTTACAGAGGACCAGTTATAAATACAGTGTATCTGTCTTACAGAGGACCAGTTATAAATACAGTGTATCAGCCTTACAGAGGACCAGTTATAAATACAGTGTATCTGTCTTACAGATGATCAGTTATAAATACAGTGTACATGCCTTACACAAGACCAGTTATAAATACAGTGCGTCGGTCTTACAGAGGACCAGTTATAAATACAGTGTATCTGTCTTACAGAGCACCAGTTATAAATACAGTGTATCTGTCTTACAGAGGACCAGTTATAAATTCATTGTATCTGTCTTACAGAGGACCAGTTATAAATACATTGTATCTGTCTTACAGAGGACCAGTTATAAATACAGTGTATAGTGTATCTGTCTTACAGAGGACCAGTTATAAATACAGTGTATCTGCCTTACAGAGGACCAGTTATAAATACAGTGTATCTGCCTTACAGAGGACCAGTTATATATACCAGTGTATCTGTCTTACAGAGGACCAGTTATAAATACAGTGTATCTGTCTTACAGAGGACCAGTTATATATACCAGTGTATCTGTCTTACAGAGGACCAGTTATAAATACAGTGTATCTGTCTTACAGAGGACCAGTTATAAATACAGTGTATCTGTCTTACAGGACCAGTTATAAATACAGTGTATCTGTCTTACAGAGGACCAGTTATAAATACAGTGTATCTGTCTTACAGAGGACCAGTTATAAATACAGTGTATCTGTCTTACAGAGGACCAGTTATAAATACAGTGTATCTGTCTTACAGAGGACCAGTTATATATACCAGTGTATCTGTGTTACAGAGGACCAGTTATAAATACTGTGTATCTGTCTTACAGAGGACCAGTTATAAATACTAGTGTATCTGTCTTACAGAGGACCAGTTATAAATACAGTGTATCTGTCTTACAGAGGACCAGTTATAAATACAGTGTATCTGTCTTACAGAGGACCAGTTATAAATACATTGTATCTGTCTTACAGAGGACCAGTTATAAATACAGTGTATCTGTCTTACAGAGGACCAATTATAAATACTAGTGTATCTGTCTTACAGAGGACCAGTTATAAATACTAGTGTTTACTTACTTTCTTGACATTTTTTCAGCTCCTTCATCTGGTTCACCAAGGTCTATAGAGTGTTTTCCTTTCACGCCGAGTTCTGAGCTGGATTTCAACTTCTTTTGGATAGATTCTTTAATAGATTTGTTGCTTTCTTCATCTGACTGAAAGATCATCGAAAAATGAAAACTTTCAATTTTAGGTTCTACAGCTTTTGTATTCCTAAATCCTGCAACCATTTTATGATGTTTCACATGGATTAAATATTGAGAGTCTGCCATGGTAAAATGTCTTCATCCATTAAAATTAAAGACGGTAACATCAAATTTAAACAAACTCAACCCAACCAGATAAATTACTTGCACAATATTCCCTTATTCCCTAAAAACCCTTAATCAGTTAGTTCCCTCCACAGAGCCTGATCAGGTGGTTCACTACAGGATCTAATCAGTTAGTTCCCTCCACAGAGCCTGATCAGCTGGTTCACTACAGGATCTAATCAGTTAGTTCCCTTCACAGAGCCTGATCAGATGGTTCACTACAGGATACAATCAGTTAGCTCATTTCAAACCTAATCTGCTAGTTCACTATTGTAATAGATCCTACAGCTTTAGTGAGCTTACCTCCTCACTATCATCATCGTCTATTTTCCTTTTTTTACGATCTGATGATACTGCAGGTTGTGAACTCAACTTGGGGTCATCTGTCAGATCATGGCTGCTTTTACTTCTGCCTTTCATATCCTGTGTTATATAGAGAAAGATTTTTTTATATCTAACATTGTCCTTATGACATTTAGATATACAATCAATATGTCCATATAAATTCAAAATCTTCTCTCCGCAATCTGCAAAGGATTGTCAAATTTTCATTTGTCATGTCTCTTTGAGATCATGCAGAAAACCCAATCTTGCAAAATACAACTTCATTTCACTCAAACCAATTTTAAAGCATAATTTGTTTTCATTTTTCTCTAATATTATCAAAACATTATATCAACAAATTAACATTAACTACATTAACTCAGGTAACACTAAAGAAATATTGTTTTTAAGAGTGTGAATTGATTCTGATATTGATTGAATAGTGTAATTAAACGGTCAGCTATCAAACATGAACTTCTCTTTACCTTCATTAGTCTGAAACATATTTCTATATCGACTTTACTATCACTATCCTGACTGAACCTTAAGTTTGACACAGAATGATAGTGTTACCTTCACTTCCCTGAGTAAACCTTAAGTTTGACACAGCACATTAGTGTTACCTTCACTACCCGGACTAAGCCATAAGTTTGACACAGAATGATAGTGTTACCTTGACTGCCATAGAGACTTCCTCCTCATCTTCCTCCGCCTCCTCACCGAATGATAACAGACTGTAGTTTCTATGGGAAGATAGACACAAATGTGATCTATTCGGTAAATATTGGAACACAAACATGTATCTATGAATTTGTACCAAAAAAAATCTACATTAATTAGGAATGTCAACACGGATGTATCCACATTCCCGGGTAATACTTTATCATACAATAACTAACACCCTGTGGATAGTTCGCCAAACTAACATCCATATGTATTTGTTTCATATAGACATGATAAGGGACAACCTGTATAAGTATAGAACATTCCTCAAATGTATGACAGATGCACACATCAACCCTGAGGTTGGAGAGACATGTACAGTTCCATGTCCACTCACTTTGTACCCTTGGATTTGCTTTTTGACTTTGAATCATTTTCCTCCGATTCTTTTGTCTTCTGTCTGGGCACAATATCATCAAATGGATTAGAAAGTACCTGAAAGGGAGGTAATAAGGTTCAGTGTGTACATTGTATGTACTGCAACTGAGAGAAAATATTCTTAAACTTCATTCATATTCAAATCATCACCAAGTCATACTCACTACCAATCATTGTAAATCCTACTCGGCCGCTCTACCAAATCATTACATGTATTACAAAATCAGATGCAGTACAGTTCATTGCAATTCATACTACGTACTCATTTCAAATCATTTTAAGTCATACTGGCCAAATCAAGATCCAATCATATTTTATCAAAATATCATGAAAGAAGTTTATATGTTACCTTGGTGTTTTTTATTTTGAGTGGGTATGTAGGACGATCATTGCTGTCAACATCTACCTCCTGAAGTCGTATCATATTGTAAATAGTATCTCCACCGACCTAAAAATTCACACACTCACAGTGAATTATTTACAAATAACAAGATTTACTGCAACGTCATTACTTCATTCATCATCTACAAATCTCACAATACCTTAGTTTAGTGTCTATAACTTACCGCGTCAGTTTCATCTCACTTGTAAATGGACTGTATCAGATAAATACATGTTCAGTACTATATAAACATTGCCTGAAATATTAAATTGGTAATCTTGAGACAATTTTTCTTGTTTTGCAGCTGAAAATGTTTTCGTAATCACACAGGCATCATGCCTGCAATACCTGGTTGTCCCTTTATTCCACTAGAGTCTCATGTACATTACAGATATACTTCATTAAAATCTTATTATCCCCAAAGTGATACAATTTTGATTCTGTTATTTCAGACCTCTGAGTAAATATGATATCAGCCCTCAGATTTCAAGAATTGCACATTCACAAGATTTCATACAGAAAACTTGATATAGAATGGATATGCATGTAAACTTATCATATAGACACAGACTCTTAAACACACATACAGGAGCCTGTTTGTTTGTTGACACGGACGAACCGAGTCATGAATACTCTACATGTAACATTTTAGGCATAAATTGAGATGGACCTCATCAGAAAGCAAAGTAAGATCAATTGGTCTGTTCTTATTTCATAAACAAATATTCCTCGTCCAACGGGTCAAACCGATAAAGAAACCGCCAAACAGGTAAGTAAAAGTAAGCTCTTCTGTTATATCAGCCTTCACCAAAAGATCTTACCTTTCCAAATATGGTGTGCTTGTTCTGCAGTTCAGGAGTAGACCCCATCGTAAAGAAGAACTGACTGCCGTTGTCATGGGGACCTGCATTTGCCATTGCTACCAATCCGCGGCGTACAAACCGCAGTCTGCTGTGGATCTCATCCTGAAATTACAACAGAAAAATCAAGTCATGTAGATGTCTCTTTTACACTAGTATATCATATATTTCTTTCTGTTTGTAAATAAATGGTCAAATGTTTTCATTTATCATTTAACTCTACAGAATCATATATGTGTGGCAGAATTATATGGTCATAATGACAAACATCTAAATTGTTGTTTTTCTCTTGTAATATACATTCATATTTTATTAAACCATTATCATGGAAGCAGAGCAAGGGATATTAGTTGACAGAGAGAATAGATTATATAAAGGAATTATGTCTATACTGAGTACTGTACACTGACCATTCTTGGTGAAACATATTCTACACATGTTGGTGTCATAAAAAATACAGTATGCATATGTCCAATGTGTCATTTCATTACATGAGGTTAAATAACTTTGACTAAAATCTCAAAGTAGACATGTGAAATACATTAGTATCAACTCCATGTCATGTGATACCATACAAATATTGACCAGATGTAACAAGTTAACAGCTTAAAGATTCTTGACAGAAATATATGATTTCTTTTTAGCTTCAAATTTGTTTCATCGGGAAATCAGTTTTTGTGCAGAGCAGATTTTGGAAAAAATTGCAAAATTAATAATCCTCACAGCATTTAAACATGCAGGGGTGTAATTGTTTGATACAAAATTTACATACATTTTGTAACAAACCCACCTCTACTCTAATATATAGATATTCAGTAGAATTAACAAAATTTATTATCCTGTAATTAAGCCTGCCAACTTAACCAGAAGTAATGTGTCACCGGATCTTACTGTAAGATAGTACAAAGTACAGTCATTACCTTAAAGGGTGCCCCATAGATGGATTCACCGCCTTCTCCAGTCCCAGTTGGGTCTCCCCCTTGTACAATGAAGTCCTTCACCACCCGGTGGAATATGGTACCATTGTAGTAGCCTTCCAAACACAGCTGTACAAAGTTGCGACAGGCCTTTGGAGCTTCTCTGGACCATAGCTCTATATCAATATCTCCAACTGATGTCACCAACAACACCTGTAAAATTATTATTGTACACCGATATTTAATGACCTTTCAAGTAAAAAATGTATAAAGATGAACATAAATCACAATGAACTTAAACTTCACAGCCACATTATCCATATTGTGTCCTTTTATAATAAGCTAAGGCTTTTATGTACCAACATGAATTATTGTGTCATTGATGCTCCATATATGGTAAGTTGGAAAATTCCACTTCATTTAAACTTCAATAACCCATGGAGTCAAGGTCTATATTCCATAGGGTCAACATAAATACACACACTGTTGCAAACAGGACAGACAAACAGTATTGAGTATATAAAGAATTAACTTAATATAGTAACAAATTTCTGGATTTCACCTGATTTAAGAACACCTTTTAATAAATATGTTATGGCAATGATAGATGTCACTGAAAAACACTCTTTGCATCATTCAAATCCATTAGTAGCAAAATGTGCCAAAAGTAGGAAAAGAATGTTCTGCTTCACTGTCAGAGAAAAAACAGTGAAAAAAACATTAACAGAAGTGAATTCCAACTAACCAGACGAAAAGCATTAGCTCTGCACTTCATCATGTGGTGAATAATGTTAAACACACAGAGATAGAGTTGTCATAGAAGTTTAAAAACAACAACATATAACTGTACAGTTATGGATTGAGTTTGTGGAACCATTTAAAATAATGGTGTTATATGCTCATACAAATGTCTGTGTTTTTAATTAGAGATACAACTCAAACTTTACAATATGCGTGAAAGAGGAAAGGTATCTCCTATGTCAGGCCTCGATCTATCTTCTCTCACACATATTGACCAGTTTTCAGCTTATCTCCATAACGTACATATTGTAAGTTGATGGTGAGAACTGGTGATCGGCTGTCCTAAAAACATGCAGGATGCGCAAACGTGTGCTGCGATCGCGATATGCAACATTATAGGTATACTATATAACATTGTTGGATATTCAACACGGCAAGAAACTTTTGACAGGCGTTGCATATTCGCCAGTGCGAACATAGGCCTCTTATACGTATACAACAGTGATTAGTAAGTTGCTATATCATCAGCTGGTATATTCAGCAGACATTCACTTTTGAAACCCGTCAGCTTTCTAATTCTGCGTTTGTTTTTTATCCGCTTACATGATCTGTGAACTCACCTTTCCATCTGTTGGAGGTTCCTGAATATAAATATTACTCATTTTTCTTATTAAATCATCAACATGTACACGTTGTGAAGTCAAATCATGGAAGCTGCCATCTTTTTTATTTTCTGTTTCAAAACTATAGTCGATAAGAAGGTCGAATACATACAGTTTTAAATGGAAATCATTCTGATCATCATTTTGACAAATATCTAAGTTTCTACTTCAGAGAATCACTTCGTTTGAGAATCACTGACAAATGCGCTAATTATTACTTGAATCACAAATGTTAATTAAGTATTATCGACACATATACCTGAAACGTTTAAGCGACACGAAAATCGTACTCTCAAACAAGCTTAACTTTACAGTTGCAGTTTCCATTCAGCAACACGATGCAGGATATTCATGGTATGTAATGTTATGCATGGTAGAAAATCTACATTGAATGATCAATTATCTTTAGTTTTTTGTGGTTAAAACTAACTCGTTAGAGTATTCAGAAGATTTTTACGATACTTACAGTTTAGTTAACAATCACATACATTGTATACACCTCAGTCTTAGTTAAAAACTTCTGCTAAGCGCGTGTAAATACACCATAGAAAGACAGGTAGCATACAATCAATCCTCCCATTGATTTCAGAGGAATTGATGCAACCAACTTATTTGAAAACTAGCACAATCTTTTTTCTAGACTGCTATACAATTTAAATTTATATACTGACCTCACCAATAATACCATTAGTACATATGTACATATGTAACATTGTAATGTAATATTGAAACTTCAGATTGGTTTATACCAATAGGCCCAGGCACTGTCTTATGAAACATTACTTCATGCAATAATTCCAGAAAATCTTTATAAATATGTTGATGCATTTCCTGTCAATGCACACATCATGAAGAACTTGATAATTGCTTATCTTTATCATTCTCACTGCAGACTCTGTCACAAATTACTTTTTATATTGTACTGTATATACATGTAGTTGTGGTATCTCTGCAGAAGAAAAAAAATATGCAGATCACTTCTTTTCTTTTGGAAAAAAAATAAAGATTTTTTTTAGAAACAGTATATGCAGTTTTAATTTGATTAAGTCTCCTTTTCACTATATGCATTATTTACCTACATGTACAGGAGAATCAGCAGTATGCTATCCTGTGTAATATACTATATACCGTACAGTGTAATATTAGCTCAAGCAAAACAATTGCAAAATACATTGATCTTGTAAGTAATATAAATGTGTTCGTTTGTAAAATTTGCATGCCCTTGCTTGAATATTTCAGTAAAAGCATACTGTATCACAAGAGGAAAAACTAGGATTCAAACCTGGTGCCTCATTTTGGTCACTGGATACACTTCTTTTGCTGTTGAGCTATTGTTACAACTGTAATGACAGTGTAGGTCACTGTTAATTGTTATTATTTGGTTTAACAGGCCTGGTTACAAAGCTCACAAGTAAAACCAATGATGGCAACAGAGCAGCTTGCAGAAAGTGTGGATATGGTAATCATACTATTGTATTTTACATGTATGGAATATAAAATATAAAATAATTACATCAGTAGTAATAAGGCTATATATACCAGAGGTAACACAGAAGTTAGTCATGTCACTTCGGTGAAATCATTATGGTTGTTTCTACACTGGACTGTTGAAGGTCATTTTCAGAAATCACATATGGACTGATGGTCATTTTCACAAAGGTATAAGTGAATGAAGGAAATTTCACATAGGTAAGATAATTCAGGGTCCGTTCTAGATCTTAATACCTCAGTCAGCTGAACCTATGTGGACAATAATTGTATATATTTGAGTGTTCAGGCCTTTATTAAAAGTTGTAATACATATTTTAATGTATCTTTTCCAGCTGGTCACCTAACATTTCAGTGCAGGAACTTCATCAAATCTGACCCAGAGAAGGATGTTGTGCTGGATGTTAGCAGCACCAGTTCCGACTCCAGTGAGGAATTTGTGTCTCCCCTCACTAAGCTCCAGCAGGGTAAGCATGATTCAATAGGCTCCTATTCTGCCAATACGTCAGCATATCTGGCTGTTAGTTGTCACAGAGTAAAACTACTATGATTTAAATTGTTATTACAGCCTGGTTAACTATGCAGATTAGATATGTCACTTGCATGACCATATTTGGGTACTGTGTTTTCCTCCCACTTCTGTATCTCCTTATCAGTAAGTTTGTAATAACTTGATGGGACATGTTTCGGAAGTGTTAAAAATGTAGTTTAATTTGATAACTACTCCATAATTTTCTTCTAGTGTGACTTCATTTTGTAATTGATACATATGTATGTATTCAAATTATATGATCACTGAATGAATTTAATTGTTATGGATTTTACAGGTAAACTTTCAAAACAAAAGGAAAAAAAGTTTTTTAAAACTGAGAAAAAAAGAAAGAAGAAAAGTAACAAAAGGTAAATATTGCCATATTTTTGCGTCGGGTACAAAAAATCTGTATTTAGCTCACAAAGTTGATGATAATAAGTAAAGAACATACACTACCTGTATGAGCTATACCAGTCATTAGTTGGTACCTGTGCTGAGCTATACCAGTCATTAGTTGGTACCTGTGCTGAGCTATACCAGTCATTAGTTAGCACCTGTCCTGAGCTATACCAGTCATTAGTTAGTACCTGTCCTGAGCTATACCAATCATTAGTTGGTACCTGTGCTGAGCTATACCAGTCATTAGTTAGTACCAGTCCTGAGCTATATCAGACATTAGTTAATCCTGTCCTGAGCTATACCAGTCATTATTTAGTACCTGTCCTGAGCTATACCAGTCATTAGTTAGCACCTGTCCTGAGCTATACCAGTCCTGAGCTATACCAGTCATTAGTTAGCACCTGTCCTGAGCTATACCAGTCATTAGTTAGTACCTGTCCTGAGCTATACTATTCATTAGTTAGTACCTGTCCTGAGCTATACCAGTCATTAGTTAGTACCTGTCCTGTGCTATACCAGTCATTAGTTAGTACCTGTCCTGAGCTATACCAGTCATTAGTTAGTACCTGTCCTGAGCTATACCAGTCATTAGTTAGTACCAGTCCTGAGCTATACCAGTCATTAGTTAGCACTTGTCTTGAGCTATACCAGTCATTGTTAAGAACCTGTCCTGAGCTGTACTTATAAATAATAATGTATATGTTGAATTAAACAGTGATAGAAACATAGACATATATTCAGTATAACATCATTTTGTAATATATCAAACATTTTCACAATTTACCAGTAAAATGATGTTCAATTTTTTTATTTATCAGATCTAGATCTAGATCTCCTCGACACAAGAAATCTAAACATAGACACAGAGATGAATCAGACGAGACTTCAGACTCTTCAGAAGACAGACGTGGACATAGACATAGAAGGAAATCAGAATCAGAATCGGATTCATCAGAGGACAGGGAGAGGAAGAGACGAAAGAAAAAGAAAAAGAAACAAAAGCATTATTCAGATTACGATGACAGAAACTCGTCTGATTCGGAAGATGACATAAGAATGAAGAAAAAGCACAAAAAGAACAAAAGACACAGAAAATCAAAACATAAAAAACATAGACAGAAGGATGATAGTAGTGAGTCAAGTTCATAAACACTTCATCTGTGTAGATTTAATGGAAAAAAAACACATCTTGTGTTCAAAATGAATTGAAATTATGACAATATGAGAAATGTTGATAAGTTTATCACTTGACATACAATATGTGTAATCACAGATGTGTCGAGTGGTCAGTTGTTGACAGGGTGTTCACAAATATTGACAGAGCATTTGTAGAAGCATGTTTACAGAAATTTTAGATGTGTCTGATGTTTCCAGTTTCTGAAAGTAAAATTACTAGCTGGGTGATGCCCGTTGTGTACAGTGACATTAATATCATGAATATGGCTACCATTTATAGAAAATGAGTGTAAATGTGTTTGTAAATGTTGATTGTGGATGAGAACATATATGTATGTATGTGTTATTAGTGTTCATGGAAGCAGTGAGAAGGATTAATTCATTGTATAGGACCAAGAATGAGTTGTTACTTATTATTGATATCTTCAATACAATACAACAATATCAGATGTTTATTTTTCTCTGGAATAATAATAAAACGGATGAATATATACCTTTTGTGTGTCTGAAATGTTTGGTATTGATACAAACTTGACTGTTGATGTCCCTTGTAAACAAACTGACCAGACAAGATACTGAAATCCGTGGTAACCACACTAGCATGACTAGCAATGTCTTTGGTTACCACACTGACCTGACAGACTAACAATGTCTGTGGTTACCACACAAACATGACTAACTGCCAATGTCTCTGGTTATCACACTGACCTGACAGACTAACAATGTCTGTGGTTACCACACTGACCTGACAGACTAACAATGTTTGTGGTTACCAAACTGACCTGACAGACTAACAATGTCTGTGGTTACCACACTGACCTGACAGACTAACAATGTCTGTGGTTACCACACACTACCAAACTGACCTGACAGACTAACAATGTCTGTGGTTACCACACTGACCTGACAGACTAACAATGTCTGTGGTTACCACACTGACCTGACAGACTAACAATGTCTGTGGTTACCACACTGACCTGACAGACTAACAATGTCTGTGGTTACCACACTGACCTGACAGACTAACAATGTCTGTGGTTACCACACTGACCTGACAGACTAACAATGTCTGTGGTTACCACACTGACCTGACAGACTAACAATGTCTGTGGTTACCACACTGACCTGACAGACTAACAATGTCTGTGGTTACCACACTGACCTGACAGACTAACAATGTCTGTGGTTACCACACTGACCTGACAGACTAACAATGTCTGTGGTTACCACACTGACCTGACAGACTAACAATGTCTGTGGTTACCACACTGACCTGACAGACTAACAATGTCTGTGGTTACCACACTGACCTGACAGACTAACAATGTCTGTGGTTACCACACTGACCTGACAGACTAACAATGTCTCTGGTTACCACACTGACCTGACAGACTAACAATGTCTGTGGTTACCACACTGACCTGACAGACTAACAATGTCTGTGGTTACCACACTGACCTGACAGACTAACAATGTCTGTGGTTACCACACTGACCTGACAGACTAACAATGTCTGTGGTTACCACACTGACCTGACAGACTAACAATGTCTGTGGTTACCACACTGACCTGACAGACTAACAATGTCTGTGGTTACCACACTGACCTGACAGACTAACAATGTCTGTGGTTACCACACTGACCTGACAGACTAACAATGGTTACCACACTGACCTGACAGACTAACAATGTCTGTGGTTACCACACTGACCTGACAGACTAACAATGTCTGTGGTTACCACACTGACCTGACAGACTAACAATGTCTGTGGTTACCACACTGACCTGACAGACTAACAATGTCTGTGGTTACCACACTGACCTGACAGACTAACAATGTCTGTGGTTACCACACTGACCTGACAGACTAACAATGTCTGTTACCACACTGACCTGACAGACTAACAATGTCTGTGGTTACCACACTGACCTGACAGACTAACAATGTCTGTGGTTACCACACTGACCTGACAGACTAACAATGTCTGTGGTTACCACACTGACCTGACAGACTAACAATGTCTGTGGTTACCACACTGACCTGACAGACTAACAATGTCTGTGGTTACCACACTGACCTGACAGACTAACAATGTCTGTGGTTACCACACTGACCTGACAGACTAACAATGTCTGTGGTTACCACACTGACCTGACAGACTAACAATGTCTGTGGTTACCACACTGACCTGACAGACTAACAATGTCTGTGGTTACCACACTGACCTGACAGACTAACAATGTCTGTGGTTACCACACTGACCTGACAGACTAACAATGTCTGTGGTTACCACACTGACCTGACAGACTAACAATGTCTGTGGTTACCACACTGACCTGACAGACTAACAATGTCTGTGGTTACCACACTGACCTGACAGACTAACAATGTCTGTGGTTACCACACTGACCTGACAGACTAACAATGTCTGTGGTTACCACACTGACCTGACAGACTAACAATGTCTGTGGTTACCACACTGACCTGACAGACTAACAATGTCTGTGGTTACCACACTGACCTGACAGACTAACAATGTCTGTGGTTACCACACTGACCTGACAGACTAACAATGTCTGTGGTTACCACACTGACCTGACAGACTACCAATGTCTGTGGTTACCACACTGACCTGACAGACTAACAATGTCTGTGGTTACCACACTGACCTGACAGACTAACAATGTCTGTGGTTACCACACTGACCTGACACTAACAATGTCTGTGGTTACCACCTGACTGACAGACTAACAATGTCTGTGGTTACCACACTGACCTGACAGACTAACAATGTCTGTGGTTACCACACTGACCTGACAGACTAACAATGTCTGTGGTTACCACACTGACCTGACAGACTAACAATGTCTGTGGTTACCACACTGACCTGACAGACTAACAATGTCTGTGGTTACCACACAAACATGACTAACTGCCAATGTCTCTGGTTACCACACTGACCTGACAGACTAACAATGTCTGTGGTTACCACACTGACCTGACAGACTAACAATGTCTGTGGTTACCACACTGACCTGACAGACTAACAATGTCTGTGGTTACCACACTGACTGACAGACTAACCTGTTACCAAACTGACTAACAATGTCTGTGGTTACCACACTGACCTGACAGACTAACAATGTCTGTGGTTACCACACTGACCTGACAGACTAACAATGTCTGTGGTTACCACACTGACCTGACAGACTAACAATGTCTGTGGTTACCACACTGACCTGACAGACTAACAATGTCTGTGGTTACCACACTGACCTGACACTAACAATGTCTGTGGTTACCACACTGACCTGACAGACTAACAATGTCTGTGGTTACCACACTGACCTGACAGACTAACAATGTCTGTGGTTACCACACTGACCTGACAGACTAACAATGTCTGTGGTTACCACACTGACCTGACAGACTAACAATGTCTGTGGTTACCACACTGACCTGACAGACTAACAATGTCTGTGGTTACCACACTGACCTGACAGACTAACAATGTCTGTGGTTACCACACTGACCTGACAGACTAAGACGAACAATGTCTGTGGTTACCACACTGACCTACTAACAATGTCTGTGGTTACCACACTGACCTGACAGACTAACAATGTCTGTGGTTACCACACTGACCTGACAGACTAACAATGTCTGTGGTTACCACACTGACCTGACAGACTAACAATGTCTGTGGTTACCACACTGACCTGACAGACTAACAATGTCTGTGGTTACCACACTGACCTGACAGACTAACAATGTCTGTGGTTACCACACTGACCTGACAGACTAACAATGTCTGTGGTTACCACACTGACCTGACAGACTAACAATGTCTGTGGTTACCACACTGACCTGACAGACTAACAATGTCTGTGACTAACAATGTTACCACACTGACCTGACACTAACAATGTCTGTGGTTACCACACTGACCTGACAGACTAACAATGTCTGTGGTTACCACACTGACCTGACAGACTAACAATGTCTGTGGTTACCACACTGACCTGACTAACAATGTCTGTGGTTACCACACTGCCCTGACAGACTAACCATGTCTGTGGTTACCACACTGACCTGACAGAATAACAATGTCTGTGGTTACCACACTGACCTGACTAACAATGTCTGTGGTTACCACAACTACAGACTGATGTCTCTGGTAACCACACGACCTGACAGACTAACAATGTCTGTGGTTACCACACATGACCTGACTCACTACCAATGTCTGGTAACCACACCTGACTAACAATGATGTACCACATACCAACATGACCTGACAGACTAACAATGTCTTGTTACCACACTGACCTGACAGACTAACAATGTCTGTGGTTACCACACTGACCTGACAGACTAACAATGTCTGTGGTTACCACACTGACTCACTAACAATTAACCTCACCGACCTGACTCACTACTGATGTTACCAACTCACCGACAGCCTGACTCACTACCAATGTCTTTAGTAACCTCACCGACCTGACTCACTACCGATGTCTTTAGTAACCTCACCGACCTGACTCACTACCGATGTCTTTAGTAACCTCACCGACCTGACTCACTACCGATGTCTTTAGTAACCTCACCGACCTGACTCACTACTGATGTCTTTAGTAACCTCACCGATCTGAGTCACTACCAATGTCTTTAGTAACCTCACCGACCTGACTCACTACCAATGTCTTTAGTAACCTCACCGACCTGACTCACTACCGATGTCTTTAGTAACCTCACCGACCTGACTCACTACCGATGTCTTTAGTAACCTCACCGATCTGAGTCACTACCGATGTCTTTAGTAACCTCACCGACCTGACTCACTACCGATGTCTTTAGCAAACTTACCGACCTGACTCACTACCAATGTCTTTAGTAACCTCACCGACCTGACTCACTACCGATGTCTTTAGTAACCTCACCGACCTGACTCACTACCGTAACCTCACCGAACTGACTCATGTCTTTAGTAACCTCACCTGACTCACTACCGATGTCTTTAGTAACCTCACCGATCTGAGTCACTACCGATGTCTTTAGTAACCTCACCGACCTGACTCACTACCGATGTCTTTAGTAACCTCACCGACCTGACTCACTACCGATGTCTTTAGTAACCTCACCGACCTGACTCACTACCGATGTCTTTAGTAACCTCACCGACCTGACTCACTACCGATGTCTTTAGTAACCTCACCGACCTGACTCACTACCGATGTCTTTAGTAACCTCACCGACCTGACTCACTACCGATGTCTTTAGCAACCTCACCGACCTGACTCACTACTGATGTCTTTAGTAACCTCACCGACCTGACTCACTACCGATGTCTTTAGTAACCTCACCGACCTGACTCACTACCGATGTCTTTAGTAACCTCACCGACCTGACTCACTACTGATGTCTTTAGTAACCTCACCGACCTGACTCACTACCGATGTCTTTAGTAACCTCACCGACCTGACTCACTACCGATGTCTTTAGTAACCTCACCGACCTGACTCACTACCGATGTCTTTAGTAACCTCACCGACCTGACTCACTACTGATGTCTTTAGTAACCTCACCGATCTGAGTCACTACCGATGTCTTTAGTAACCTCACCGACCTGACTCACTACCGATGTCTTTAGTAACCTCACCGACCTGACTCACTACCGATGTCTGTAGCAACCTCACCGACCTGACTCACTACCGATGTCTTTAGCAAACTTACCGACCTGACTCACTACCAATGTCTTTAGTAACCTCACCGACCTGACTCACTACAGATGCCTTTAGTAACCTCACCGACCTGACTCACCACTGATGTCTTTAGTAACCTCACCGACCTGACTCACTACTGATGTCTTTAGTAACCTCACCGACCTGACTCACTACCGATGTCTTTAGTAACCTCACCGACCTGATTCACTACAGATGCCTTTAGTAACCTCACCGACCTGACTCACTACTGATGTCTTTAGTAACCTTACCGACCTGACTCACTACTGATATCTTTAGTAACCTTACCGATCTGACTCACTACCAATGTCTCCAGTAACCTCACCGACCTGACTCACTACCAATGTCTTCAGTAACCTCACCGACCTGACTCACTACCGATGTCTGTAGTAACCTCATCGACCTGACTCACTACATATGTCTTTAGTAACCTCACCGACCTGACTCCTACCGATGTCTTTAGTAACCTCACCGACGTGACTCACTGCCGATGTCTTCAGCTACCTCAACGACCTGACATACCACTGATGTCCCTGGTAACCACCTCAACCAAACATACTCCTGACATCCCTAATAATCATACCGACCGAATTAACTAACTGCATCTTGCAGGATTGTGTCCCTGCTCACCTGCCTCCTTTTGAATAAGACTCTCGTATAATGTTGTGACCCTGCTTAGCTGCCCCTAGTGGATTAGACACCTGTACAATGTTGTGACCCTGCTCAGCTGCCCCTTATAAATAAAATATCTGTATAATGTTGAGACCCAGCGCAGCGCTTGGCTGCCCCCTTGTTGACAAGACATCTACATTTTGTATCTCTCAGCTGCTACCTGGTAAATTAGATATGGTCTCTGTACATTGACGGACGACAGACGGACGCCGGGCGCTGGCCGGACGGACATAATCTCTGCCTTTAAAACAAGATCGCGTTATATGGTTATAGAACAGTTTTCAAATGAAGGTTTAATCTGTAAGATGTATATTAAATGTATACCATTCTTCTAAAACAAAGGAGGTTACCTCCCTTTAACCGCCTCTCAGACCATGGTAGACATCGCTTTACCAACTCGAGCATCAACAGTGTTCTACGAGTTTTCAGTTCATTAATGGGACAGTTTAAAGTCTGGCCTTTCGATTTCCATGTCTAAAATATCAAGTTTCCTTAAATTGCAACTGTAAAAAGACGTTTAAATTGTCGCCAAACACGTTCAATTTGGAGGTGTTTCTAAACGTCATCAGAACGTGTATTAAAATGATCGGTACTTGATTTAAACACTTACTTCAACACAACAATTACTTTTCAAGAAAGTTTAATAGTTTTTGTTTAATATATTAAGTTTACTAAATACAGTAAAATTCTTTTTTAATCTATTATAACATAAACACTATTTTATTTTCTCTTGTTTTTGGAGAATGTGCAGTGTCTCTTAAAAAAAATTCTTCTCTTGATCTTGTCCTTGTTACCCTTGAAATTGGAAGTTCCTGATAATGTTGGTGAGCTACACGGTCAAAACTGGACATTCTACTGTTTAATTAATAAACACATTGATTTTACTTTTTATTGTATCGAAAAGATCAAGGGTATGTAGTATCAGAAATATGTAAAGTTATATATATATAACGTGAAGTATGCTAAAATGTAAGAAAAATCGATGGACGTAATGTGAAAGATGTTGAAACGCATTGTAAGATAAATGTACTGTGCTATTGGTAAACATGCTGTCAGAGATGTTGAAAAAGTACTCTGAAAGATATGATAAATGTTGATAGACGTACTGTGTGAAATATGTTAATAAACGAACTGTGTGAAATATGTTAATAAACGTGCTGTGTGAAATATGTTGATAAACGTACTGTGTGAAATATATAAATAAACGTATTGTGTGAATACTGTGTGAAATATATTGATAAACGTGCTGTGTGAAATATGTTGATAAACGTGCTGTGTGAAATATGTTGATAAACGTGCTGTGTGAAATATGTTGATAAACGTGCTGTGTGAAATATATTGATAAACCTGCTGTGTGAAATATATTGATAAACGTGCTGTGTGAAATATGTTGATAAACGTGCTGTGTGAAATATGTTGATAAACGTACTGTGTGAAATATGTTGATAAACGTACTGTGTGAAATATGTTGATAAACGTACTGTGTGAAATATGTTGATAAACGTACTGTGTAAAATATATTGATAAACGTACTGTGTAAAATATGTTGATAAACGTACTGTGTGAAATATGTTGATAAACGTACTGTGTGAAATATATTGATAGACGTATTGTGTGAAATATTTTGATAGACATATTGTGTGAAATATATTGATAAAACGTACGGTGTGAAATATGTTGATAAACGTACTGTGAGAGATGTTGATAAACGTACTGTGAGAGATGTTGATAAACGTATTGTGAGAGATGTTGATAAACGTACTGTGAGAGATGTTGATAAACGTACTGTGAGAGATGTTGATAAACGTACTGTGAGAGATGTTGATAAACGTATTGTGAGAGATGTTGATAAACGTATTGTGAGAGATGTTGATAAACGTATTGTGAGAGATGTTGATAAACGTACTGTGAGAGATGTTGATAAACGTACTGTGAGAGATGTTGATAAACGTACTGTGAGAGATGTTGATAAACGTAGTGTGAGAGATGTTGATAAACGTACTGTGAGAGATGTTGATAAACGTACTGTGAGAGGTGTTGATAAACGTTCTATGAGAGTTTTGGATAAAAATATGATATAACTTTTAAACAATCGTATTACTTGTACGAATGTCTGCTACACATATCGTTAGAACAAATACATTGTAATTACGTAATTAAATAGACTTATACGATGTGATATATATTTCAATGCTGAGTGTTTATCTAAAATTAATTTTGTTTTGTTTTATTTACACGATATATGAACACTACTGACGAACAAATCATAAAGTTATAAAGACCTTTTTGTCTTTGTCACCACAGAAATGAAAAACTGCATGTTAATTCATACAGAATCTTTATTTTTGTCATTACTTTGGCGAAAACTGCATCATGGGTATTGCATACAAAGTCTTAAGTTTTGTCATCAGAAGGTATATCGTGAAATATTAACACTCCCGCGAACTTTGAAGCGGTTTTGAGTTGTCGTTCTTGACTACAACGCTAAGCATGATAGGAGTTCTTTCTTGTTTATTGTGAAGTAAGTGTACTGTTTTTATATCAAGAAATTATTCAAAACTCATATGCGCTCATATTTTAGCATGCGAAGCTCTGGATTTGTCGTGACAAATACCGGGGTAAGAAATTCCCTTTGTTGGAATTTCCCGACTCTAAATTAGATCGAAATGACGACATTTGCTTTATTCAAGCGATTTCATTGGTTGGTATAATAAGATGATGGATAATCGTCCTACGTCATTTTAAAATTAATATGCGATTGGCTGAGAAAAAGAAAAGTTATAAACGCGAAACCAGGGGAACCCCTGCAAGGCGTACTCTCGGTATACAGTCACGGACTATCTCCTGACTTCACGATAACCTTTTTTGACGGTGAAATTCCGTTTGCTTTTAAATTAGAAATTAATTGTACATTTTCATGAATACTTTAACTATAATTCGCCGAAAGTAATAGAGTTAATTTTTCATCGATAGCGAACAACGGACGGAAAACTCAACAAACTCGGGCTTTCATGCACAAGAAACTGTTCACTCGCCAAGAACAGTAACACTGTATATATCTCAAAGGACAAGTATTTCCCGCTGTGGAAAACTGCATAGTATTGCATACAAAATCTGTAATTTTGTCATCACAAAAGTGAACAGAGAAGAAATCTGAATACATAGTTTAGAATAAACGTGTAAAGGAGCACAACCTCGGAACGTCTGTTTAATTGTTAATAATTTGAAATGGCACTGTAGAGGAAGTATGCTCAATAAACTAGTGATAATAAACGGACTCACAGATATCAATTTCAAATTCGATATACTGTGCAGTATTTTTTTTCGGTGAAATGAGTGTTTCAAATTCAAAACCGTCCTGAACGGGTCACACATTATATGGTGTAAGGCGAGCTGGAATCGAACACGCATCCATCAGCGTTATGTACGGGTTGGCTTTGATAAATGATGTACATTACGGCAGACGGTATCGACTGTGATCCATTACACGGGCTTTTTGCCATCGTTGAAGTGTGCTGACCGATATCGTTTACAGAAGAAGCTGACGGAATCCTGTCTGATTGATAAACTCACTTACTGACGGAAGTGACATTGATTGACAGCCTATGGTATTTTAATAGATATAAAGACGACATATGTTCCTGTGTCAATGGTGTTTAGTTTGATCGGGCTGAAATGAGACACATGGTTAACAGAAACAAGAAACAAGTTAGATATCTCAAATTTTCTCTACATTTCCCGCTTTATAGAATTATACTCCCGTCCGTTACAAATTAGTGTTGTTTGATAAAATATTGACTCCTTTTTCAAACACTTGATGTCTTTCCCTGCAAACCCACCAAACATTCGACAAACGGTTAAACGGTATACTTTACGTGTACTACAATAATATCTTAAGTAGGCTTACAGAGTGTTACTGATTTCTACATTACTGAAAATATTAGAAATTGAAAAAGCGCCATTTTGGGTAGCGAGTTTCTGTTTTTCATTTACAGAGTACATACATTGATAAAGAACTTTTCGGTCTTAGGAAATGCGCTGTTAAATTCTATCAAGACAGCGCTTTTTCGTCTTCCCGTTGGTCATGCGCACTAGAACGGTATGGTTGGTGTTCCGGTGAGAGGTACATTACAATGTACAAGTAGCAGATTTATTCGGAACCGACCTTGAAAGTTTTCTCATGCTGCACAGACCTTAACTTAAATGTTTGTTTACAATAACATTATTAAGCGTCATGTTGAAACCCCGTGTCCGTTCTGTACATCTGAATCAAACACTTGTCTATTTGTCGAGAGCTATGTCGATAGGAACGGGTGAAAGACACAGTGCGTGGGTGAAATACTGGCAAAACGTGTAAACTGGTTGAGTGATAGTATCATAATGTGTTTTTGTCAGCTACTTGTTGAAGTAAATTTAAACAAAACCACAGCTGACGAGATTTATTGCATTTTCTCATATTAGACTTAATAGTGCGTATATAGCGTAAATGTTTTTTCAACAAGGCACCCAGTAAAGTAAACAAACTTATTTTAAGCGAACAGTAGCACACATTGTGAAACACTGATAGAAAATCCAGTCGCCAGCGAACCTAAACATACCTAGTTCAAATTAATATGATATCGACTTTTCTATATCGGTCTGAAGTTCCTCTACTTCAGACTGGTATATAAAAAAAGTTGATTGAACGTCAGAATATTTCAAACTTTATTCTACCAGAGACGTGTTATATATGTCTCTGATTCTACCTCGTTTAACTGCATAACGGCACAGTAAGTTCGTCTCATGACGGTGTTATATTATAGTGACAATTTATTACACATGTTATAAATAAACTTAATTCATATTTTTGACAGAATAACATAATTAGTGTTTATTATATAGAAATAAAGTGACAAATAAGTCGTAAGATTGATATTAGTGAGAATGTATGGGAGGAACATAATGTGTAGTGCTGACAAGAATGACGGATACTGGGTGTTAGCTGGGACACGGATACCGACGGAACGCATTGGGAAATTAAGATTAAAGAGGAAAATGATTAATGTTGTATCGATTCTGGAAACTGTCTCTCGACAGAAAGTATAATGTATGGAGAAAAGGCCATCACCGGATATCGATTTTAACATATGGATCTACAGATCGATTGGTTGAAATTTGGAACAAAATTGTTTTGTTATTCGCTATCTGTTTTAGATCGAAAGAACAATAAACGTAGATTAGAGTGATGCGATTTTACGAGGTATAATATCAATATATGGCTCCTTTAATTTGGTTACACGTGTGTTGCAGCCTTTGTTGTGTATTTAACGGAAGCGAGATATTGTGTACATGTATATATAAATAACATAGCTGTCAGATGATATCCCGTATTCTACAGACATTAAACATATAGAGCGGACAGATATTTATGGCATATCGTATACTGTAAATATGAAAATAATCGCGGGGATTTGATTTCAATATATTCGCGGTTATCACTTGATAAATTACGCGAATTTAAACACATAGAAAATATTTATTGGATAAGCAAGATATTAGAAATAAATCTGTTGTATGTCTGTTAACATGAATACCAATATATAAATTTGCGCGCAAATTTCGTCCTCGTGAGTAATCCAAACTTGGACAACCGCGAAATATTAGTCCCTCGAAATTTAACAACGATACCGTACTTCATAGTTAAACGTTATAAGCTATTTACTTAAAAATATATGTATGTCGTGTTTTTATTTTTTTGTTTGTTTTCCTTTAAATGTAGTTTTCACAGTATTAGTTATTTAGTTAAAGTTTCTCTCGGGATACAGGAATACAGAGGATAAAATAGATTTAAAGGGAACGGGGCGGTTTTTTTTTTTTTTTTAAGTTTAAACATATTTATTGTCAAATACAGACAGTGGATTAGGCACAAGTTATTACAACTTATCAACGCCTTCTCCAAAGATACATTACATATGACAATACAAAACAATATGACAATATAGTACAATACTGACAATACAATACAATACAATACTGGTAATACAAAATGTTGATATATATTAACTCAAAATCTGTTGCTGGTTTTAATAAAATTTTGCACATGTTTAAGGTCCACAGAAAAATTACAATTACCATATAAAAGAAGTTCAATATCAAACGGAACATTCAAAATATTTAGATTATGTACCAAAATACGCCTTTCAATTAAGAACAGGGGACATTCAATAAAAAAGTGATAGGCATTGTCACAAGGATGACCACGGGGCGATACCGTAGCGACAGTTAAATACTTAACTAACTTTTACTACTCCATCGACGAGTTCTTAAGATAACAGGACGATCAGAAATCGTATTCAGTTTTGATATATTACATGTCAGATTTCATTTCTGCCATGAGCTGATGAAATAACATTTTCTGTATTTTACCCCCAAAGGGAAGTAGCGCGTGTAAACTACAGAACGTTACTGAAAAACCTTAACTGAATGATGGCTAGGGAGTTTACCTTCTATTTGTGTTGAAACTCTCAAAGCGCGACATTCTATAATAACGACGGCGAACATATAATATATTGTCGTCTGTTACATCACGTTGATATTTGTAACTACAGTTATTATCGGTCTACAGAAATAAAGAGACACAGTTAGATCGAAGTTATGGCAAAACTGTTTCACCGAGGGACTTTACTAAAGAAGAGAAAACGATTATAGATTTCGAAACTGAAAAAAAATTAACATATAATAATCAGACGTATTGAAATTATATTTGAATTTCAAATCATCAATCAAATGAAGATAATTGATGAAATAAAAATGCATTATTGCTTTGAAATACGTTTTCCTCTGGCTATCAAAGCTCAAAGCGAGGCAAAAATACAGACAATCGTCACGTGACTTTAATTAGCCAATGTGATGTACAGATTTTATTCCGAGCCTACAATATAGAAAATAAAATGGGATGCGCAGATTTATTCCGATGTGAAATAAAGTATTAAATATAGTCGATTTTTTAATGAAGGTATATACCTTAATTTTTTCAGTGAACGGACCAATCAAGTATAAATAAGAAAATGGTCAAAATGAAATAACGATAATTAAAAAAAAGCTGACGGTATATTTCAGTCATAAGCACTTTTGAGATTTCTGTACAAATTGAAACCATGTATGCGTAAACATATTAAGCGCTCAGAAGAGGGGAGTGGAGAAGTTAACACAAGCAGAGCTATGTAACCAAACACAAACTGTTTGGTTTGGCGGAAACTGTCTGTTTAGCGTCACTCAAAAGTTCAGATAAGGATACACTTGATAACTGTTATGAAATGCCGATTAGAACTAAAACATTGTGGTGTTGAAAAAAACCCTTCTCTTTGTATAATTGGGAATTATATCTTTGTTTGTTCACACGTAAACACATCGGCCCGACGATCACATCAAGTACAAGCCATCCAAAAGTGGGGGTGGGGGCAATAATATTACCTTAAGGGGGGAGGGGCAATTATATTGACCAAGGGGTGGGCGATGGGGCGAGATGGCGGTATAGATGGAAGTATGGTCGATCGGATGAAGGGCTCCGTCTTTATTTTGAAACGTCTAGATGTAAAATATGGGGGAGACATAACAAATGGGTTTCCAATTGTATAAATTGACCAAGGGGTGGGCGATGGGGCGAGATGGCGGTATAGATGGAAGTATGGTCGATCGGATGAAGGGCTCCGTCTTTATTTTGAAACGTCTAGATGTAAAATATGAAATAATCTCCGCTTGTTCTTTGATTCGAGATATAACAAATGATCGGTTTCCTGTTAAGTCTTATTGTATGTTTAAATATAGACAGAAGTTAAATTCCTCCGAGAGATGTTTGGATGTAGTTGATGATTGGATTTCTGTTTAAGTGGGAATGTTTGCATGATCAACTTCCTGTTTACTAGGGGATGTTTGTATGATCGACTTCCTGTTTACTAGAGGATGTTTGTATGATCGACTTCCTGTTTACTAGGGGATGTTTGTATGATCGACTTCCTGTTTACCAGGGGATGTTTGTATGATCGACTTCCTGTTTACTAGGGGATGTTTGTATGATGTTTGTATGATCGACTTACTGTTTACTAGGGGATATTTGTATGATGTTTGTATGATCGACTTCCTGTTTACTAGGGGATGTTTGTATGATCGACTTCCTGTTTACTAGGGGATGTTTGTATGATCGACTTCCTGTTTGCTAGGGGATGTTTGTATGATCGACTTACTGTTTACTAGGGGATGTTTGTATGATCGACTTCCTGTTTACTAGGGGATGTTTGTATGATGTTTGTATGATCGACTTCCTGTTTATAGGGGATGTTTGTATGATACTTCCTGTTTATGATGTTTGTATGATCGACTTCCTGTTTACTAGGGGATGTTTGTATGATGTTTGTATGATCGACTTCCTGTTTACTAGGGGATGTTTGTATGATCGACTTCCTGTTTACTAGGGGATGTTTGTATGATCGACTTACTGTTTACTAGGGGATATTTGTATGATCGACTTCCTGTTTACTAGGGGATATTTGTATGATCGACTTCCTGTTAACTACTTCCTGTTTACCAGAGGGTTTGTATGATGACTTTGTACTAGGGGATATTTGATGATCGACTTCCTGTTTACTACTTCCTGGGGATGTTTGTATGATCGACTCGACTGTTTACTAGGGGATATTTGTATGATCGACTTCCTGTTTACTAGGGGATATTTGTATGATCGACTTCCTGTTTACTAGGGGATATTTGTATGATCGACTTCCTGTTTACTAGGGGATGTTTGTATGATCGACTTCCTGTTTACCAGAGGATGTTTGTATGATCGACTTCCTGTTTACCAGAGGATGTTTGCATGATCGACTTCCTGTTTACCAGAGGATGTTTGTATGATCGACTTCCTGTTTACTAGGGGATATTTGTATGATCGACTTCCTGTTTACTAGGGGATGTTTGTATGATCGACTTCCTGTTTACTAGGGGATGGAATTACTGTTTACTTAGTTTACTAGGGGATCGACTTTGTATGATCGACTTCCTGTTTACTAGGGGATGTTTGTATGATCGACTTCCTGTTTACTAGGGGATATTTGTATGATCGACTTCCTGTTTACTAGGGGATATTTGTATGATCGACTTACTGTTTACCAGGGGATGTTTGTATGATCGACTTCCTGTTTACTAGGGGATGTTTGTATGATCGACTTCCTGTTTACTAGGGGATGTTTGTATGATGTTTGTATGATCGACTTCCTGTTTACTAGGGGATGTTTGTATGATCGACTTCCTGTTTACTAGGGGATGTTTGTATGATCGACTTCCTGTTTACTAGGGGATGTTTGTATGATCGACTTCCTGTTTACTAGGGGATGTTTGTATGATCGACTTCCTGTTTACTAGGGGATGTTTGTATGATCGACTTCCTGTTTACCAGGGGATGTTTGTATGATCGACTTCCTGTTTACCAGGGGATGTTTGTATGATCGACTTCCTGTTTACCAGGGGATGTTTGTATGATCGACTTCCTGTTTACTAGGGGATGTTTGTATGATCGACTTCCTGTTTACTAGGGGATGTTTGTATGATCGACTTCCTGTTTACTAGGGGATGTTTGCATGATCGACTTCCTGTTCACCAGGGGATGTTTGTATGATCAACTTACTGTTTACTGGGGGATATTTGTAAGATCCTGTTTACTAGGGGATATTTGTATGATCGACTTCCTGTTTACTAGGGGATGTTTGTATGATCGACTTCCTGTTTACTAGAGGATGTTTGCATGATCGACTTCCTGTTTACCAGAGGATGTTTGTATGATCGACTTCCTGTTTACTAGGGGATGTTTGCATCTTCCTGTTCACCAGGGGATGTTTTTGATCGACTTCCTGTTTACTAGTTGAGGATGTTTTGTCATGATGATCTTCCTGTTCACCAGGGGATGTTTGTATGATCAACTTACTGTTTACTGGGGGATATTTGTAAGATCCTGTTTACTGGGGGGATATTTGTATGATCGACCCCCTGTCTACTAGGGAATGTTTGAATGATCCTGTTTACAGATGATTGAACATAAGCAGTTGGACATATTCGAGTTTCAGCATCTTTGTGACAGACTGTTTTTGTCTGATCTCTGCTGCTAGTTCAGTTGAGTCATATTTGAGTTTGTGTCATGGGAGTGAAATCTGTTCATTTATCACAATATTTCTGTAGAAACTTCCCGGTTGTTTTGACAGTTTTCAGTGTTTTAAAGTCGATAAGATTCTCATAAAATAGTTTGCCTACTTAACAATGTCTTTGTGAGGTCGAAACAAATTTATTTTCTATCAAAATTTATGATGCCATTTGGTGAAGTCTTCTTTACAAATCTTGCCACCTCGACAATGTCTTTGTGAGACTGAAATAAATTTACTTTTTAACAAAATTGACGAAATCATTTGGTGAACTCTTCTTTACAAGTCTTAACTAAATGTCGAATTTCAATTCGGAAAACACCAAGTATCAGAACAGTGGATCAGTGTACCGTGGGTGTGACTAAAGTATCAGAACAGTGGATCAGTGTACCGAGGCTGTGACTAAAGTATCAGAACAGTGGATCAGTGTACCGAGGGTGTGACTAAAGTATCAGGAGAGTGGATCAGTGTACCGAGGGTGAGACTAAAGTATCAGAACAGTGGATCAGTGTACCGAGGCTGTGACTAAAGTATCAGGAGAGAGGATCAGTGTACCGAGGCTGTGACTAAAGTATCAGGAGAGTGGATCAGTGTACCGAGGCTGTGACTAAAGTATCAGAACAGTGGATCAGTGTACCGAGGGTGTGACTAAAGTATCAGGACAGTGGATCAGTGTACCGAGGGTGTGACTAAAGTATCAGGAGAGTGGATCAGTGTACCGAGGCTGTGACTAAAGTATCAGAACAGTGGATCAGTGTACCGAGGGTGAGACTAAAGTATCAGAACAGTGGATCAGTGTACCGAGGCTGTGACTAAAGTATCAGGAGAGAGGATCAGTGTACCGAGGCTGTGACTAAAGTATCAGGAGAGTGGATCAGTGTACCGAGGCTGTGACTAAAGTATCAGAACAGTGGATCAGTGTACCGAGGCTGTGACTAAAGTATCAGAACAGTGGATCAGTGTACCGAGGGTGTGACTAAAGTATCAGGACAGTGGATCAGTGTACCGAGGGTGTGACTAAAGTATCAGGAGAGTGGATCAGTGTACCGAGGCTGTGACTAAAGTATCAGAACAGTGGATCAGTGTACCGAGGCTGTGACTAAAGTATCAGAACAGTGGATCAGTGTACCGAGGGTGTGACTAAAGTATCAGGACAGTGGATCAGTGTACCGAGGGTGAGACTAAAGTATCAGGAGAGTGGATCAGTGTACCGAGGCTGTGACTAAAGTATCAGAACAGTGGATCAGTGTACCGAGGGTGTGACTAAAGTATCAGAACAGTGGATCAGTGTACCGAGGCTGTGACTAAAGTATCAGGAGAGTGGATCAGTGTTCCGAGGGTGAGACTAAAGTATCAGAACAGTGGATCAGTGTACCGAGGCTGTGACTAAAGTATCAGGAGGGTGGATCAGTGTACCGAGGCTGTGACTAAAGTATCAGGAGAGAGGATCAGTGTACCGAGGCTGTGACTAAAGTATCAGGAGAGTGGATCAGTGTACCGAGGCTGTGACTAAAGTATCAGAACACAGTGGATCAGTGTACCGAGGGTGTGACTAAAGTATCAGGACAGTGGATCAGTGTACCGAGGCTGTGACTAAAGTATCAGAACAGTGGTCAGTGTACCGAGGGTGTGACTAAAGTATCAGGAGAGTGGATCAGTGTACCGAGGGTGTGACTAAAGTATCAGAACACAGTGGATCAGTGTACCGAGGGTGTGACTAAAGTATCAGGACAGTGGATCAGTGTACCGAGGCTGTGACTAAAGTATCAGAACAGTGGTCAGTGTACCGAGGGTGTGACTAAAGTATCAGGAGAGTGGATCAGTGTACCGAGGCTGTGACTAAAGTATGAGAACAGTGGATCAGTGTACCGAGGCTGTGACTAAAGTATCAGGAGGGTGGATCAGTGTACCGAGGCTGTGACTAAAGTATCTGGAGGGGTGGATCAGTGTACCGAGGCTGTGACTAAAGTATCAGGAGGGTGGATCAGTGTACCGAGGCTGTTGTGTCGATGTCGAAGAGCACTTGTGTAAGGCTGCACTATTAAAGATGTATCCATAATTTACCAATACGGGAAGATAAAGTGCATTTTCTTATATAATTTAAAGATGATGTAAGGCAGTCACATCTCTGTTGGCTTCAGGTTGGCACATCTTCTCCGAATATGGGAGAAATAATTGTGGGAACTAAATGTCAACCCCATAAAAAAACCTGATAAAATGTTGACTTTATAATCTTTCATGGCGTATTTTCAGAAGCTGAAGTCTTCAATATCTATCAAAGCTTCGTGTCAATTTGTTTTCCTGTCAGCTTGTAAGTTTAAAAACCTCTTATATAAATTCACGAAAGAAAGAGCGGTTTCTAAAGCCCCTAAATTATATATATCTCGGCTCAATAACAGTGTTTTATTTAAACCTGTCATCTTGTTTGCAGTATAAAGGACCTATGAGCTCAACGTATCCTCTTCAATATGACGATATGATGAACACTTTACCCTGGAGTCTCGAAATTTTAACAACCGTTCGTTCATAAAATTATTCTTTTTATTTTGTTAAGATAATGCAATATTGAATAAAACCTTACGCAATCACCATAATAAAGTTTGTGACAAAGCAGTATTTTGTTTATGAACAATGTGTCAGTGATATCTATATAGAATTCGACAGCTTGTCCGGTGTTGACAAGCCTATAAACAAACATTCAGACGTACTTGAAAAGCATTTACGACAATATGGAGGCACACTCTTTCATTTATCATAAAAAAAACTCCATTATTTGAAGCAGACTACGTTTCATGCTATTCATAGTAACTTGAGAATGTCCGATTGACCCGAGCAACAGCTGCTGTCCACGCTGGGTGTATTGTGTCTCTGGATGGAGATCACCCGTTGATTTCGGCCATATTGTCACTAAAACTATTAGTACAATGTGTTAATTATTCTAACATAATGAAGCGGTCCTGAGGTAGAAACAGTATTCCTGCTTGGATAATATCTTTAAACAGAAGGGAGATGTAGTTTGGACGCTAGCACAAAATAATTATATTATTTTTAATTGATTTAAATTTTTGTACCTCTTGACAACGTCATCCAATGTCATAACATCGAATTAATTATAGAAACAGGAATGAAAAGGTTGCAATTATGACGCGACCACTAAAACGGCAGCGCCGCAAATGTAGGACCTCGTGCTATGTATAGTAAAAATCAGCTGGACTGGTCGGCAGTTTATCGTAAAGAATGAACAAATATTGAAGGCGTATGTTTCCATGTGAAAATCCATGTTAGTATTATTCAGTATTCTGTGAACGGAAGTTGATTCAAACCCGGAAGTGGAAATAGATATTCAAATTAGACAAATTATTTCCGGTACAGTGAGACCATGGACGCAAGCTTTCTCGTTTTCCTTTTGCACACATATCATTATAATCAGTTTTTCGTTGTTTGTTCGCAAAATGCAACTTTCTAATTCGTTGATTTTAGCCGTCGCCGTGTACGTCCGTCCATCTTTCCGTCAGTCCATCCATTCGCGTTGAAGCATAACCCACAGTTAAGCAAGGATTATAAAATTGGTGTATACATTTGTCATACTAAGGCGAGGGGTATTTCATTTCATATGTTTACACATTTCCAGACGGAATGTGACGGGCCCAAATTTTTAATGACTGAAGATGACGCGAATTAGCTGTCATTTCATGTTACGCAAACTGTTATGTGCAGTCATTTGTTACAGAATAATCCTTTATTATATTATAAAATGGATACATTTCTGTGTTATTTTTGTTTTTGAAATCTATTTTAGAACTTAATTGTAAGCTTTGGTAGGAATATTTACAGTTTCATGCTGATATGACAGAAAAACATTTTTACAAACTGATTGAATGCGCGCAACATGAAGCTAAAATCTTTCTATCAGAGTGTAATGATATATATGTGTTCTGTTAATGTTAGTGTTTTAATGTTGACACGGGAAGATAAACATTTGACGTAACATATGGTACGTAATTATGACGTCATTTATGACCTTAAACGTTAATCTTTATGACATTAGCACCCCTTGTTCATTGTTTACCTTTTATAGAAAGATACATTTATACTCATTACAATATCAGGATTTGATATTATCTGTAATGAAGTGTCGCTAATTAATATGCAAAACTAAAGATTTTTTTATAAATATGTGTAAAAATAATAATTTATGACAAATTATAACAAGGGGTTTAATATCATGAAAACAATAAATAGACAAGTATCCTTATAAAAATCTGATAATTTAAAAATAATCGCAGGTTTTAATTTCCCAGAGTGTGTTCCGTTCAAAGTTCACCATATCAGCCAATCAATCGCGTTTTCAGTGTATTCCAAATGGGGTATAAATACTTGCTTGTGTTGATGTAAACTGGCCTCTCTAAATGTAATTACCGGGTTGATGTAAACTGGCCTCTCTAAATGTAATTACCGGGTTGATGTAAACTGGCCTCTCTAAACGTAATTACCGGGTTGATGTAAACTGGCCTCTCTAAACGTAATTACCGGGTTGATGTAAACTGGCCTCTCTAAACGTAATTACCGGGTTGATGTAAACTGGCCTCTCTAAACGTAATTACCGGGTTGATGTAAACTGGCCTCTCTAAATGTAATTACCGGGTTGATTTGCCTCTCTAAATGTAATTACCCTTTCGTAATTACCGGGTTAACTGGCCTTCTAAACGTAATTACCGGGTTGATGTAAACTGGCCTCTCTAAATGTAATTACCGGGTTGATGTAAACTGGCCTCTCTAAATGTAATTACCGGGTTTATGTAAACTGGCCTCTCTAAATGTAATTACTAGGTATTTGTAAACTTGCCTTTATAACTAAAACTACTTAGTGTTTGTAAACTAACCTTTCTAATTGTAATTACTGGGTATTTGGTTATTAAAGCCTTTTTCAATTGCAACTACTTTCATTTCTAATTGTTATTACTTTTTTTGTAATTACTGGGTATTTGTAAACTAGCCTTTCTAATTGTAATTACTGGGTATTTGGAAATTAGCCTTTCTAATTGTAATTACTGGGTATTTGGAAATTAGCCTTTCTAATTGTAATTACTGGGTATTTGTAAACTAGCCTTTTTTCAATTGTAATTACTACTGGGTATTTTTAACAAACATCTTTAACTGGGTATTCTAAATTTAATAGATATTTCTAAGCTAGCTAAAATTACATGTATGGGTTTTTGTAAACTAGCCTCTCTAATTTAATTACCCGGTATTTGTGAACAAGTCTTTGTAATTCTTATTCCGGGTATTTTTGGACTTACATCTCTAACTGTAATTACTTGGTATTTGTGAACTAGCCTTCCCAACATCTGTAATTACTGGGTATGTTCAGTATAACCACATACTTATTTCAGTATCCTGTCTGTTGGTGAACGATTGGAAATTACTTCTATCAATAGTAAGACGAGACAATTACAACCCACTATTCAATACTGTATTTCATCTTGTCGACACGCATCATCACACTCTCCCCTGATGTGTATGTAGAGCTGTCCATTGGACAAGAGTTAATGTTGACCGATACCAGACGATTCGTTTAATTTTCTTCTGAGTCCTAATTGTGATGTAGGATAATGGTGTGGTGACGGTTGAAAACCTGTTATTGTTCTGTAGTTGGTCAGACACGACTGGAGTGACAGTGATGGAGGTTTATAAGGCTGGAGACATGTAAGTAATGTTGTTTCCCAATAGACATATCGTAAAAGTACACGAACATGTACGACAGGCCTATCGAACATGTCGGGTTTTTAATATTTACTACATATAGCAATGGACAAGAATTAGTTAAGTGCTGTGTAACACAACCCAACAACAACCATAAGTAGTAAATATGTAGGATCATAAACAGAAATAAAGACAGATTTTATAATAGAGGTACACCACAATGGTGTACATTATATCTTGATACGGTTTCACTTCTGGAAAGTATATCAATGGTACATGTCATCTCGTTAAATATTTAGTATTTGATTCATGGAAAAATCGTTTACGTTACACAAAATATATAGGTCTCTGATGCAATTAGTGTCAGGTAATAAATCCTCGCCATCTTACTAATGTTTCAAGACATTGATGTTGCAATGCGACATGGCAATAGTGTTTTTGCCGTGGGAGAGTTGGTGTTTTTGTGTTCGTTAAGTGTTGTTTAAATGTCGTTGTGAGAAGGCTGGTGTTTTGTGTTCGTTAAGTGTTGTTCCAATGTTGTTGTGGGAAGGCTGGTGTTTTGTGTTCGTTAAGTGTTGTTCCAATGTTGTTGTGGGAAGGCTGGTGTTTTGTGTTCGTTAAGTGTTGTTCCGATGTTGTTGTGGGAAGGCTGGTGTTTTGTGTTCGTTAAGTGTTATTCCAATGTTGTTGTGGGAAGGCTGGTGTTTTTGTGTTCGTTAAGTGTTATTCCAATGTTGTTGTGGGAAGGCTGGTGTTTTGTGTTCGTTAAGTGTTGTTCCGATGTTGTTGTGGGAAGGCTGGGGTTTTGTGTTCGTTAAGTGTTGTTCCGATGTTGTTGTGGGAAGGCTGGTGTTTTGTGTTCGTTAAGTGTTGTTCCAATATTGTTGTGGAAGGGCTGATGTTTTTTGTGTTCGTTAAGTGTTGTTCCAATGTTGTTGTGGGAAGGCTGGTGTTTTGTGTTCGTTAAGTGTTGTTCCAATGTTGTTGTGGGAAGGCTGGTGTTTTTTGTGTTCGTTAAGTGTTGTTCCAATGTTGTTGTGGGAAGGCTGGTGTTTTGTGTTCGTTAAATGTTGTTCCAATGGTTTTGTGGGAAGGCTGGTGTTTTTTGTTCGTTAAGTGTTGTTCCAATGTTGTGGGAAGGCTGGTGTTTTGTGTTCGTTAAGTGTTGTTCTGGTATTGTTGTGGACGTTTTGGTACTTTATTGTCGTTGTGTGTTTTCCTAGTTTTGTCATGGAAGATCCTGAAATGTTGCTCTGATGAAGCTTTGAAAATGTTGATGTTTTAAAATTTGTTTTTATGTGGGTATGGCGGTTTTGGTATCTATAACAGTTTAATGAGTTTAATACTGTTGCATTGTTATGACAATATCATTAATATTGTTATTATTTTGTTTTGATGCTAAGATAGACGCTTGTTGTTGTTTATTTGTAACATTGTTGATGCTATTTCTATGTAAATATAACATTATTTTGACTTTTTATAAAGGTATAAATATATTGAGGTAATAATGATAAATTGTTATTGATTTTACATCGTTGAGATGTGTTTATATTTGTTTGTTGACGCTCTGACGTAGATGTGGTTGGATATTAGCACATATTTTGTTTTTTTCCATGTTCCGATTGTCTCTTTGTTTTGTTATCTACATGACTGATTGATGTTGGGTTTGTTGTTGTTGATTTGTGCTGTTTTCCTGTTGCTATGATCTCCGAATTTTTTTCCCTTTGACCGTCCTTTCGTAACGACGCACCTATACCACAACACCACAGCCATGTCACAACAACACCACAGCGATATCACCAAGTCTTTAACGACTTAAAACAACACAACCAAGTCACAACAACACCACAGCGATATCACCAAGTCTCTAACGACTTAAAACAACACGACAATGTCACAAAACACCACAGCGATATCACCAAGTCCCTAACGACTTAAAACAACACGACAATGTCACACAACACCACAGCGATATCACCAAGTCTCTAACGACTTAAAACAACACGACGATGTCACACAACACCACAGCGATATCACCAAGTCTTTAACGACTTAAAACAACACAACAATGTCATATAAAAACACCACAGCGATATCACCTTGTATATAACGACATCGTCCAATACTACAAGTGTTAAACAGCAAGAGGACACGACAACACCAAAGCGATATCATCCATTCTGTAACAAATGACAAACAGCGAAACAAAGTAGCGAGAGGAACAAAAAGTATAAAACACAGGCACGTTTCCCGCTGTTGTGTTCTCGAATTATTCAACATTACAATTTATCTATTTGTATCTTTAAAACTCTACCATCTAAATCATAGCCTTATTTGACAAAAAAATGGGTGACATTTTTCATTTTGACAAACATCTATTATACAAAATCTTATGAAACAAAATTCCTGTCACAAGCCATTAATACAAATACAAGTGCTACTCAAATTTCTAAAAACAGAAGCAAATTACTTGCGCGTATCAAACGAAAACAATGGTTACCATGACGACCACCTAGGGAGTCATAAATTATCATAGTGAGCATTTCAGAATGAAATTAACATCATATACTTGTACACGTGTGGGTGTTCGATAGTTGTGATTGTATATGTGTGTTTAGTGTATTTGTTTTGTCCATGTAAATGTTTGCGTCTATATAACAATTAACGTCAACACCTCGCTAGCTCGGAATCAGAAAGTTAGATTTCTTTGATGGAAAATTAACATTTAATTATTTGCAATCAAATAAGTGTTTAAGTGATCACAACCGATACCACTTTGGTTGTTAGTAGTGATCACCCCCTACTTCCGGTGTCGGCGAGTCATTATTATTGGGT